>NC_072388.2:28808277-30095777 GCF_028885625.2 Pongo pygmaeus
AGACTGACAAGAGGAGGTGTAAAAATTCTGCCTGCTTCTTTTCTGTCTCACATCCCTGCCTTTACAAAGGAGAGAAGTCTTTCTCACAAGTTGGGGGGGGTGGTGGTAAGTGAGGCATCAAAGCTCCAAGATCACGGATATAAATGCATCAAGACAATGTGTCAATTCCTTGTGGTATAATTTTAAAAATTAATTGGGTGGTGGTGAAGCTACCCAGCCCAAATGATGACTGTGCCATAAGAGATACAATGCAAATGGCTGACAGCAGCTACTTACCATTCAGAAATGAAGCTCTAAACTTTCACAAAGCTCCATTAAGATACAAATTAATTTCACTGAACTGTTCCATGTTGTTTGTCCCTGTTTTACCTCTGTAGGATACATTTGTTGCATAAACCCAACCATTTATTTGGACAGGAAGAAACAACACAAAATATAAAGGTCTAGTTATAGCATGGTATGCTGAGGTAATTAAAATTTCTATTTTTGCAGCCAATGACCTCTGTAGCCATAGCTGATTAAAAGTACAAAAATTTTAGATCTGGAGAATATTTGTGCCAAGGACAATGCTTGACCAAATATAATTAACTGAATTTAGATAAATTCTCAATCTGGCTTTCTTTAACTTGAATAGAAAAATCACACACTTCGTTGAACATGAATGGATTTGAAAATGAACATTTGGATTATATGCGAGGATATTTTCCCAGAATAATAGACCCAAGATTTTTTGATGTGCTGCACAGAAGTTCTTTGTTGACCCAAAGAATATATCAGCCTTCTGTTTTTACTCTCTAGTTCTATTTGCTGATTTTTGTTAATATTTATAATAACAGAAATAGTAGGTGAGGGAAAGCAGGAGAATAACAGATCCATTTAAATCTTTACTCTTTGTTTTTTCAGTGCTTCTTGTTCTTTTTCTTAGGGATAATTAGAGATAAATGGTATGGTATTGTATTTGCTTGGATAGCAATACAAAAATGCCTATTTCCATCATTTTCAGTAATAGACTTTCAAGCTATATTTTCCTCAAACTTGATCCTCATTATTCCAGTAATATTTAAGCTATTAATTTCTCCAGAGAGTGCTTTTTGAAAATGGTAAATTATAAGACAAATCCCAAAATTACATTTTCTTTAATTTACAGTATTGTTCAAGCTCTACTGTTAGCATAAATGAATAGTCTGAACTGCAGTCTGAAATAAAGCCTTGAGCATTAAACAGTTGGCTTGGAAACAGAAACATTAAGAATATGATTGAAATTTTTTTACAGAAGATGAAATAGCAGCATGCGCAAAAGCTCATTTATGATAATTCTAACATTTCTGCTACAGTTATAGAAAAGTAACAACATTTACCAAAAAAAGAAAGAAAAGAAAGAAAGAAAGGTGAAGGGTTTCACTTTCTAATCAACTGCAATGATATCAATTTTGCCCTTAGTGAAAAGTGATTTTCGCAGTTATATAAATTTAATTTTTTTTCTGAGTTTCAAATTTGCCTTTTGGAAGGAACACAAAACAGGGCTTTTCAAAACAAAAGTCAATTGAAGCAAAAGTTTTTGTACTTGATGTAGGCATGTTGTAAACATGTAACAATAGCAATAAATACAGTCAAACAGCATGATACTCAAAAAGACAATGAAGTCTATAAAGGTCTACAAACATCATATTTATTTTATTATAAAAAGGCATTAATTATGCTAATGTGTGATGAAATCATATGAAATTCAAGGTATATTTAAAATCACTTGTTTAATATGTTTTATTTCATACTAGTTATGTCTGTTGCTTTATTTTTGTTTTGCCTTTTTTAGGGGTGGGATTTGAGAAAGGAAGATAGAGAATACTTTTTATAAAATTATAAAGAAGACTATTCTTCTTGAAAATATTGATAATCTGATAAATTGCCAACAATAACCATCTGAGGCCTAAGCAAGCATTTGTGATTCTTCAAATGAAAAGCTTCAAATTCACTCCAGCTAAGAAAATCACTTCCTCCATCTAGTGGTGACTGATTGTAATGCTACCGAATTCTAGAACACTTTTCAACTTTTTTAAAATGTCGTTTTGTTTTTATACCTATGCTTGGGTCAGATAATTGTATTTATGTGGGAAATTAGGCTAAATTGTGTTAGTTTTCTTAAAGATTTTACTACAGTCTGAATAAACATGGCATTACTATCTGCAATATTTTATCTCTGAGCCAAAATGCATAAAACATAGCCCTTACCATCGTAGGGCTTACAATTGAGTTAGGGAGACTTGACATATATGTATGAAAGGATAAACTAAAAAGAACACACATGAATTCTCAACTGGGTGATAAAGGCAATGTCAGGGCTCAGAACGCAATGCTCTAAAACATGGCATCTTGGCGTACTGAGTATTTTAAGCTGAAGGAAATTGAGAAAACCACAAAGCAGAAAGGTCTCTCTGACCTTCTTTCTTGAAGGCCTTCATGTGACAGGTGTCCTGGAGGGAAGAAATGTTACACAGAGATGCTAAAAAGAATCTGAACAAGCAGGACTTGCTAAGTTTCCTCCCAACTTCCCCCTCTCCACCCCAGTTTATTACCAATAGATCACGACTTTTGATGGTCTTCATTGCTTGAAAAAGATTTGGCAGAATATATGGAACTGAAATGGCCTTTATTAAAGAGATAGAAGGAATTACATAACCAGGGAAGACTAAGAAAGGCATTTCAGACAAAAGGAACAGTTACAAACTGTTACAAGAGACAAGATAGATGCCTCCGATTCTGAAATCTTTGGAAGACAATGGGTAAGTTGTGTTCTGCAAAAATGGGTCTATGTATTTGGTCAAGAGGAGTGAGAGTGGAATAGAAAGTAAAGTCATTATAGCTATTATAGATATAATACAGAGATTTTGTAGAGGGTCTTGAATGTCAAGACAAAAATGCTGGACTATATATTATTAGAATGAACCTCAGAAGTTCTAATGGTGGCATCGATGGACCATACGTGGTTTATAATGGGCTTTGATGTGTCCAATAATTTCTTGAAATAGTAGAGAAAAATATCTTTACATGTGCACATATGAATTTCTCTAGAAAGAATGTCCATAATTGTCATCAGATTCTCAATGGGGATCATTGCTCTGTTAACAGGATTTGAACAGCAAACTGACATATTGAGTTTTGGAAAGATTCATCTGACATTGATGTGTAGGATAGTTTGATATGGGCAGATAACTTATTCTTCATATTTAGGCTGATCCATCCCCCCAGCACAATATGCTGCCCTGGTTACTTGGTACTTTACTTCTCCCCTCTCTGGGCACTCAGTATTTCTTTATAAAATATTTTAAGTCTTTAACTAATTCTATGATAATCTATAGATCCATATACATGATCTCATCAAAAAATAGCCATAAGCATGCATAAAATTTAGATTTGGTGAGTACCGTGTATTTTTCTCAACACTGAGGTGCTTTCTGTCTGCACTTATATTTATATTTGGGATTCAGGCCTTTAATGATAGCAGTCATCATAAAAGTTTCCATTTGTTGAAGACTATATGCTAGGCACAAAATTAAGTATATGTGTTCAACAAATACTCACTGAGTGCTTTTTGTGTGCCAGGTAGGTCATAAATCTTATAATAATCTAATGAGTTATATTCCCAATATATCCAATATTAGTTATAGTCCCCTGGCTTTGTACATGAGGAACCTGAAGTTTAGGAGTTAGGCAACATTCACATCATCACCTTTCTCATAGCTAGTACATCTTTGATTTCAACCTAGATGTCTTTGATTCAATAAGCTGTGTCAAAGGTGGAACTAAAAAAGTATTTGGTCAGGATGCAAGATTTCTGAATGCCTGTATCTTGTCCTACCATTGCCTTACCTTTCCTTCCTTTCCCTTTCCTCCATCCAACCTACCTTTATCCTCCCTAGCCCCTTTCCATAACAAAAATGCCCAAGGGATACAAGCACAGGGCCCAAAGCCAGGTAAATGTACTTTTTTACTATGATGCTTTTGTCCAAAGTCCCGGTGTCTGAACTAATCAGGAATCAGAGGCCAAGGCCCTTTTCATAGCTTGGTAGTCCCCAGACTGCTTTCCTAATAAACTATCTGAAAGGTGTTAACTGGTATTGTAGCAGAGAAAAAGTAGTATCTTTTCCTCACCCATTGCAAGGCTCATGGCTGAGGCCCCCATAACAAAACACAGATTAACAAGAGAAAAGTTTACAAATTTAAATTCATGTGACATAGGGAGCCTTCAAAAATAAAGACCCAAAGAAACAGAAAACTTGCATGTTTCCATGGTTACGTTTCATGAAGAGTAGACAATTGTGTAGAAGTATGATTGGACAAAGAGGGTAAGATGTAATGATAATAAACTCAGGGGAACTTAGCAAGGCCTGCCTGTTGAGATTCTTCTCGGTATCTCTGTATTTTCAAGGCTAAGGATGTTCCTTTTCTCCAGATAGAGGGAAGGTATGATCTGCTTCAGGGGAGAAGGACAAGAGGAAGATGAGAATGGCCTTTCTGCTCATGCTATTTTCTCAAATGCCAAGGTGTCATATGTTGGGGTAGCATGTCCTAAACTCTACCAGTATGCAAAATTAAAGTATTCCATAACCAAAAACATCAGGGAAGTACTGCACTGCATAGTTCCCTCTTGGGGTTTAAATATGAACATTCACAGATTAAAAACTGAGAAGCCTCACAGGAAGAGAAAGATGGGTAAATCTGCTCAAGACTGCTTTTTTCAAGTTTGTTTGACCAAGAATTTTCTTATCTTAAAACTCCTAATAGGGAGCAGAATAATGTCCCATGTCTGGGAAACAGTGGCTATCACAATAGGATACAATGCTAAAAACAGGCCTCCTCCAGTGTTCCATTGCAGGAAAGCCTTCAGCACTTACAAAATTGACTTTCTCTGACCCCCAAATATTTCATGTGTTCATCTGCCCTAAATGCCAGACATCCAGCATGAGGCATAAGAATATGAGTACAAGCCTCACACTCACGAAAAATTATAAAACACAAATTAAATGTGATCACTGCTTCAGCACTTTACAATGTAAGCCTCAATTACTTGTTAAATACGATTTCCCAAACAAACCCAATGTAATCCAATCAGGAAATACCAATATCCAGACCCATATATTCTTACTAGCCATAAACTATAACAAAAAAAAATCAAAGAGAAAAAGAAAAAATCCTGGTTTCAGCTTCACTGGGGTGCTCGCCGATCTATGCCAGCTGTCACGAGTACCCCACCTGTGAACGTAAATTTCACTTGGAAGATAGAGCATGTAAGGAGGTTAACTGTGACCTAGAATTTCAAATCTGAGGGGACGGGGGAGCAGATGGGGACTCCAACGCTTATCCACACTGCCTTTCTCCGAGAGTACTTGAAACACTCCTGTTTTCTTTGGGATTTTAGAAATTGTATTTCTGGCACCTCCACTAGAAATTCTTTCCTGAAACCCCATTCTCCACCTCACATCTATCCCATATATTTAAAACCTCAAGTGTTCTCTACCTTTCTTTGGTCTCTGCATTCCTGGCACCAAAGTCTGAAGTGACCGAGAGTTCCCTCTGAGAAACAGCGAAACAGCTCCCATGCCTAAATTTTGTATTTTTAGTAGAGACAGGGTTTCACTATGTTGTTTGGCCAGGCTGGTCTCAAACTCCTGACCTCAGGTGATCTGCCTGTGTCGGCCTCCCAAAGTGCTGGCATTACAGCCGTGAGCCACCACACCTGGCCCATGCCTTCTTATAAGCAAGGAAAACCACATTAATATCAGGCAATTTGCAGAGCCGTAATCTCATGCACTCTCTCTGTTTCTTCATCCCTAGTGGTATTCCTGGTTGTGGATAGCCTAGGGCTGTCAGAGAGGCCTTGTTCCCACATTGCTTCAGCTGGAAGGAATGACCCAGGCCAGTGAACTGGTCTGCTATTGGTGGTGTGGCTCAAGGGATCTAAGGCTATGCATGTGCTCATAATACAACCCGGACCTGCATTGCTGCTTTCACCTGAAGTCCATAACAGAGGTATCTGGAGAAAGCAGACCCAAAAAATGGGAGAGAAAAACAAGAAAAAGCCTCATGCTTTCAAGCTTGCTAGAGTATTTGTTAAGTTCACATGGAGAAACAACAATCTTTGCAGTGAAAAACTGTAGAAGGAATTATCATAAGAGTATTTTTATTACCATTACTTGATAACTTAATGGATTGTGCTTTAATTCTTGAATGGTAGAAAATACTAAAAGAGCTGATGAAGTTCTCGGCCTTAAAAGACACAGTCTCCCAACTTCTCTAATTTTATTTTGATACTTATATATGTCCCACAGTAAGTATTTGCTGCTAACACTACATAATGAGTGGCAATCTCAAAGTTACAATAAATTATGCATAATTTCATCTCTTAGAAGGTCTATAAATAGAGCGTGATGGGTTCAGCTTGTTATTTGATGCAACATCTGAAATCAGATTGCTCTGATGCAAATGTTTATCTCAATGTTATAATTGTGGCATGAATTCTTCTGTAGTTATTTTATTTGCAAAGAGCATTTTATTAATTAGTTACACCAGTCTCAAGGGTATTAGGTTTTTTAGAGCCATCAGTGTCAAAATTTCTGCAAATATAAAATTATAACTCATTTTTAAAAGAAAATAAGTTTTATGAAATGATTTTTAAAATACCATTTGAAGAGCATAATATATTCCTAGGGGGTATATTTTCCAAACATTTTGAAGCATTGAAATATTTACTAATATTACTCTTTATTGCTTATTATCATCCCATGTTGGTTTTTTTTTTGACAAAAATTAGAGTACATGGGTCTTTGCATCCAGTTGTGATGAACTGAAATGTAAAACCAAGAAATTTTACCTTATTTTATGAAAAACTTGTCTATAATTGTTGCTTTTGTTTTTGTTTCATTTATATGTATTATCAAACTATCAATTGTGTTGAATGTTAATACAGGAATATAGTGCCTCCATTTGTTCCTATTTAGAGGCACAACTTCCATTATTGGAAAGCATATTTTGTATGTTGTTAGGTTTTAGCCCAAGCTAGATTTGAGGGGAGTTGGTGGACAGGTGGCAGGTAGCTGGAAAAACACTTGAGGAATTGTAGGCAGTTGCAACATGACTTTATTTTTGGTGGGGCGGTAGTCATATATACAACATTAGCTATATCTTTTACAAACAATCGTGGCTCCAAGCTAAGCACGAGCTACATGAGTGGTTACCTAATATGCCTTACATGGAGAGGTTACATGATGTGTGGGGTTGCGCACCTGCGCTCCAAACCCGCTGAGTTATTCTTCACCGGAAGGCCACCTCAGCCTAATCCTGACTAAAGTGCTGCCGTCTCCCTTACACTCCACCACTTAGGCCAAGGGCATTTTTTGGGTAATGACACATGCTCATAGAGCAGAGTCCTGAATTTATAACCTACAACAACAATACAGAGAGCAACAGCTTACTCCTAGGATTTTAGCTATGCTACTTATGACTATTAGGGCCCAGCATAGGCTAGAGCCAGGGATGTTTACCATTTTTGCGGGGGGTTTGTAGTAAGGCTTTCGACCACCTTAATTTTTCATGGGACCCCTTGCAGGGCTGCTGTTATATTTTGCTGATTGTTAGGTATAAAAGTACAACATTGTGTTTTTAAGAGGGCACAGGTGACTTCTTGGGCAGCAGTTACTATGTTTAAGGACATTTGGTTCCAAAAGGTAACACCACCTTTTGATTTAACTTTGTTAACAGGACGAAGGCCACTTGCATGTAATTTAGAGCCTGATCAGTGTGCTTTGCAAGAGAGGTAACTTGTGGTTTTACGCTTACGACACCCGCTTTAGGAACGATTAATGCCAAGGAGTAGAACCACCAGGGGCTTGTTGCCTTTGCAAAAACCAAGAGCGTAGTGCTTTTCAGTTATGCGGGTGTTTGGGCAATGTGGGGAGAACAGTAGCAGTTACATAACGCCACCCCCAGGTACAACGTTTAGTTCAGTTTGCTGTAGGTAAGGCTATCCTGTGTTTTTACAAACCCGTAAACTCCCAGGGGGCACAAAGTTTAGTGGGGCCTGACCTTGGTGGGGCCACTTGTCTCACCAAAACTTTGGTGTAGTGACACGTGTTATGTTTGCACAGGCCATGACGGGTACCCATTCCACAGTGGTGTTACCATAATGTTGCTTTGTGCACTTCGGCACCAGGGCCAGGGGTACTGTATGTTCCCCGACTAGCCAGCCCCACCTATTATAAACGCTATGGGCCAGTTAGGGGTTAGGCATGCTGTGGGTTTTGCAGCTTTCTTTGTTTAAAGCTTGCTGTGTTGTGTTCCAGGTGTTAGCCATGGGACCCCAAGTTTTTAGCCATGTTTAGTTTTTGGCAGACACTGAATGTATGTGCCAAGGCAAGCCATTTGCAGCTGCTGCTGGAAGGGCAGTGCAGATTTAAGAGTTGGAAACGTTGATTATGTTAGCATAATCAATAAGTGTGGGCCTAGTTTACAAGGCAATTGGAGCATGGTAACCTATGGTTGAAATGACAGAGCAGGCACAGGTACTAACAGAGGTAAATTACATTTTTTAGGCAAAATACAGGCTAACTTTTTATTCCTGGATAAAAATGCAGCTTCCAAGGGCTTCTGCCCTGGGTGATGGTCCTACACCTTTTTAGCTCCCCATGGTTTCTTTGGGTTTTGTATTCGTCCCAAAGTTACGAGGGAGCTTATAATAGGCCACACAGATAGTACATATGTTTACTGGAGAAGAGTTGTTTCCTGTCTGTTTTTCTACAAACAGTTGACCGCAGAGGCCATGTACTGAACACTTAAGGAGTGACATGCAAGTTATGCTGTAGGCCCTCCCCAAAGGGAGCTTCAGTGGCCAACCACCCGTAGTTGGGGGCCGCAGCCAGGTTGTTTCCCTGCCTTTGGGGGTGCTGCGGCAAGCAACAACAGATTACTGTTTGTTTTTATACCTGGTTGGAGAAGGTTATTTTTAGTGTGTATTTGCAACTGAATGGGGGTGGTTGCTTGGTGTAACAATGCCTTTACAGGGGCGAGCTGCCTTTCCGTGGCCATTTATTTAAGGTTTGGAGCACCAGGTTTAGCCTGGAACTTTAGCCCTTCAAAGAAGGGGGTGTGACATGCAAGTGTAACTTATTTTTTAAGAGCTCTCTATGTTTTTTAATTATACCCACAGTTTGCGGGTTGTATGGCACATAGAATTCCCACTTTATGTTTATTTGTTGTGCCCAGTATTGTACCTGTTGTTTAGTAAAATGTGTTTTCCTATTACTTTTAACAGCCAGGGGGAACCATACAGGGCACATAAGTGTTGAAGGGCTGGGATGGTGTGCTGTTGGTCAGCCACCCTACAAGGGTAGGTGAACAACAGGCCTGTGGACGTGTTTACCGCTGTTAGCGCATGCTTATACCTTTGAGACTTTGGCAGTAGCCCGATGTAGTTTACTTGCCACCTGGTTAAGGGCACTTGCTCTATTGTTACTTGTGTAACACTGGGCAGCTGCCTCCATTTAGGGTATGCCTGAGCACATGCCGGGCATTTTTGGCAAGCCTCCCAAATATTTCGCCTGGGCAGGGACAGACCCCAACGCTTATTGACTTGTGGTGTTAGTTTACCCCCCGCATGTTGCAGTTTTTGGTGTAGCCACAAGGCCACATTTCGTGTAGATGCCGACTTCAGCCATTGGACCTTGGTCAAGGCATCTGCCTTATTATTGCCAGGAGTGGCCAAAAGCACATGGCTTGACAAATGATAAATAGGTACTTTTTTTTGATGACCCATTTTTCAGAGGTTTTGCCACATGGCTTGGCCCAAATTGGCTTGGTGGCTGACTAGCCAATTTTGTATTTTTAAAGTAGTTAACCATAAGGTTAGGCCTTGATAGACTCCCCAGCTATTGGTACAGATTAATATAGGTGGTTTTTTTTTTTTTTTTTTTTGGTGATTACTATTTACACTGCTTTAAGTTTAGCCTATTGGCTACTTTGTTTACACCTGGCTTCAAATCACATGGTGTTGGTACTAGGTTGGACTGCAATAGCAGTTTAAGCAGCAGTAGCACCTTGGCTAGACCCATTTATGTATCATGCCCCATTGGGAATCAGGGGATGCCCTTCCTTAAATGCTGAAGGCTTGGGGTTTAAGGGTGCTTTAGGCTGACTCATGGCCTTTTTTTTGTGTTAGAACTACAGGTTTGAATACTTTTTGCAATGTTGCTGCTACAGGGCTTGTACTTAGAAGTTCAGCTTCTACCTTCATCACTATATTGAGAGCATAGTGGTTAGGACTACCTGGGTTGGAATCACGGTGCAGCCAGCTTATACCTGTAATGCTTTGCACAATGCTGTTAACCTCCATGTACTCGGTCTCCTCATCGGTAAAGTGGAGATCATAATTATACATGCTTGCTGGGATTACTATGGGAGTGAAATGAGTCAGTGCATATTCAGTATTTGGAACTTGCCTGGTACATAGTCAGTATATATACAGCATTCGGAACTTTCTCATACATGTCAGATAACATTGTTTCTAAAGTGTCTAATGACTAATTTTCAGTTCTTACATTATTTAACTTTTGTGAGACATTTGCAACTTTAAATCAGTCCCTTCCTTGGAATTTATTCTCCCCTTTTATGTTTATGAGACCTTTTGTTCCTGATCGCCCCTTCTTCTCTAATCTAAGTCTTCTTAGCTGTCTCCTTGATTTCTACTGGCAGTGTTTCCTTGGATGCTTTTTTCAGACCTCTTTTATTCTTACTAAATATCTTTTCTCTGAATGACAGCTTCCATTTTCATAGCTACTACCTATATACCGATGACTTTAAACTTCTTTCTTCATCCCTGAACTTTCTTGAGCTCTGGATCTTTATGTTGACAATCTTAATGTCTTAGCAGTTTGGGGTCTACTCAAAGCCCTGTTATCATTGATGAGGTCTATAAAACATTTATAGAAGAATTAATGCCAATTCTAGAGAAACTCTTACATATAATCAATGAGAAAGGAATATTCCAAAATCACTCTCGAAGAGGCCAGTATAACCCTGATGCGAAAACCGAACAAAAACATTAAAGTGTTAGAGTGTTTGAGAAAAGTGAAAATTACATTTCTGATAAAGACTATGTGAAGATCTCTCGAAACTAAGCAATAGGAAAATTAACAACTCAATAAAAATGAATGAAAGATTTGAACACATATTTCATGCACATGGAAGAGGCCCAACGTCATTAATTATTAGGCAATTGCAATTTAAAACCACCGTTAGATGCCACTACATACCTACTAGAATGGCTAAATTATTTAAAACTGGAGTAACTCGAACCATCATCCTACTACACATATATTTATAATAGCTAATATTTAAAAGGCTGATCGTACTAAGTATTGGCAAGGATATGGAAGAACAGGGACCCTCATACATTGCTAATGGAATGTAAAATGGTTGTACCATTTTGGAAAGCCTTTGAGTAGTACATGCTCCTACAAGGTAATCCAGCCATTCCACTTTTAAGTATTTACCCAAAAGAAATCAAATCATATAGTTATACCTGTTACTTGCACTTAAATGTTATAGCAGCTTTATTTGTAATAGCCCAAAACTGGAAACATCACAAATGCCTATTAATAAATAAACAAATTGTATATTCATACAATGGAATACACAGAACAATATGGATGATGCATCTCCAAATAATTATGCTGTGTGAAAGAAGCCATACCAACTGATTCCATTCTTATAAAATTCCGGAAAATGTAAACAAATCTATAGTGGCAGGCAGCAGATCTGTGGTTGTCTTGAGACAGAAAAATAGGAAGGAAGGATTACAAAAGGATGTAAGAGGAAACTTTTGGGGATGAGAGATGTGTTCATGCTAGTTCGTGTCTTGATTGTGGTGATGGTTTTACAGGTGTATTTATAATATGGGTAGTTTATTGTATGTCAATTATACCTAAGTAAATCTGCTAAAAATAGATTTAACAAGAGAGACAATAGCTTGGAGATTATTTTAAAAAAGATTCTTTTGAAGGGTTTTAAGTGACTGAAGATGAATTTCTGAAATGGAGGTAATTTTGTCGAATAAATATATAAATATAAATGCTTACTCTTTATTATAGAATGTATATAATATATGTATTTTTATTACATTGCCAGCTCATGAACAGCAAACTCAGTTATGACAATAATTAAATTTTCATCATTGATATATTCCTTTCAGTCATACAAAAATTATAGCTTTACACATTTTTTAAATGAAAGTATATTTGTCAAGTAGAAGGTTATAATATATTTTATTTAACAGTTAGTCCCAAATCATAAAACATTTCAGTTGGCAATATGCCAGAAAGACTTATAAAACTGTTTGAGGTCAAGGGTCATGGTGTATTTCAATTGTGCCTATTAGATAGATCGAGCCATGGCGAGAGTCACACTCTAATCCCATTATGCCATAGCTACACCTTCTTGTCAGATGCTCCCAGGGATTTATATGCATAAAGGACAAGGCCAGGTAAATGTATACTCTTTGTTACCATGAGGGTTTTTCTCCAAACTCAAGTCTTCTTCTTGGTCCCAGAACTGTTGTTACAACAAACTGTAGGAAGATGCAGCCTGGGAGCACCCCGTTTTAGCTGTAGTAAGACTCTCTTGTTTTCTGTTAGACTTCTGTCACCATGTGGGATGGCTTTAGAAGCTGTCTGATCCATTCTGGTGTACTGAAACAAACCACTGATAAATGGGAGGTGCTATGCTTTTTGTGCCCACAAAGTCCATGTGTTGGAAACAATCTATTGCAGTAGTGTTGAGAGATGGGACCTTTAAGAAATGATTAGGTCATGAGGGGTCTGCCCTTATGAATGGATTAATGCCATTATCACTGGAGTGAGTTAGTTATCCAGGAGTGGCTTCCTTATAGAAGAGTGAATCTGGCCCACTTTCCTGTTGCGTGCACTCACTCTCTCTTTCTCTTTCTCTCGCCCACTCTTTGCCCTACAGCCGTGAGATGATGCAGCAGGAAGGCCCTTATCAGATGCTGGCCCCTCACTCTTGAGATTCTCAGCCTCCAGAGCTGTAAGTGAATAAATTTTGGTTCACTTTAAATTACCTAGTCTCAGATATTCTGTTATATCAGCACAAAACAGACTAAGACAGCACAGGAATTTGAGAATGAATACTCCCACCTTGTCTATTCAGCAGATAATTCTAAGGCACATTCTACACAGTTCTTATCCCACCTGCCCCATGGTGAAGAGAGAGAAAATCCCATAAGAAACTAGACCTCAAGAAAGAGACACCTAGGTAGAGTCAGGAAGTTAGATGAGGGAGAAGAGGAGTCTGGCATTCTCTCTAGGCTGTGCCATCATTTATGTATCTTTATATCCCTCTAATATTTAGCTAGTGTAGCTGTTTAAAAAGTCAGAAACAACAGGTGCTGGAGAGGATGTGGAGAAATAGGAACACTTTTACACTGTTGGTGGGACTGTAAACTAGTTCAACCATTGTGGAAGTCAGTGTGGTGATTCCTCAGGGATCTAGAACTAGAAATACCATTTGACCCAGCCATCCCATTACTGGGTATATACCCAAAGGATTATAAATCATGCTGCTATAAAGACACATGAACACGTATGTTGATTGTGGCGTTATTCACAATAGCAAAGACTTGGAACCAACCCAAATGTCCAACAATGATAGACTGGATTAAGAAAATGTGGCACATATACACCATGGAATACTATGCAGCCATAAAAAGTGATGAGTTCATGTCCTTTGTAGGGACATGGATGAAATTGGAAATCATCATTCTCAGTAAACTATCGCAAGGACAAAAAACCAAACACCGCATGTTCTCACTCACAAATGGGAATTGAACAATGAGAACACATGGACACAGGAAGGGGAACATCACACTCTGGGGACTGTTATGGGGTGGGGGGGAGGGGGGAGGGATAGCATTAGGAGATATACCTAATGCTAAATGGTGAGTTAATGGGTGCAGCACACCAGCATGGCACATGTATACATATGTAACTAACCTGCACATTGTGCACATGTACCCTAAAACTTAAAGTATAATTTTTAAAAATGCAGATGTTAAAAATAAATAAATAAATAAATGTTTTGAAAACAATTAATATAAGGAGTACAGTAGGGTAAAAATAAAGGAAGTGTATTTCTAGAATATATTTAATTATAAATTATTATAGAACTAGGTGTGATGGCACATGCTTGTAGTCACAGCTACTCAGGAGGCTGAGGCAGGAGGATCGCTTGAGGCCAGGAGTTTGGGCTGCAGTGCACTGTGATCATGCCTATGAACCACTGCACTCCAGCCTAGGCAACAAAGCAAAACCCTATGTCTAGAAAAGAAACAATTATTAATGAACAGCCAATATATTAGCTGTCAAGAAGAATCTGCTAAAAAAATTTTCATTTAAAATTCAGAGACTGGAGAAACACCATGTGTAGTATTTGGCTTCTAACCAGAATTTTATTGAAATAAGCCTATTATTTCTTCTATAATGAAAATTTTTATTTACATCTTCTCTCTGCAAACAAAATGTTAGCAAGAGTTAGCAAGAGTTGATTGGAAGCAAGAGAAGGATAACAGGAGGGAACTTGAATAAATGCTGGCAAGGAATCCCCTCCTGCTGACTTTACTATTTTCAAAAAGCAAATGAAGAAGTATGGAAGTTATTTAGTGGAATGTTTAATAGTTTTTAAAGAGCTTAGTTTCAGTGTAAAAACATTGACAAGAGCTATTGACATTAATTTATGTGAATAGATGAAAACATAGTGAAACTTCTATTCAGGAATATTATAAACAATAAGTTTTATAAATATTTATTGCAAAATCTACCAAATTATAACTCTTTACAGTGCATTGTTCACTTAAATTTTACTGTCATAAAGTCACAGCACAGTCAGAGTCTGGAGTGCCTGGTATAAATGTTTAGTGAATGAATTATAATCAGAAGAGTTCTCCCCACCATGCTGACTCTCTCTGATACCATCAGGGCTTTCCCTTTGATATTGCCATCGCTGGGGGTAGTCTAGGAGGTCCCTAAAGGAGCAGCCTCCCTAGGAAGACCCCATTTTCCTATAGGAGAAGGACCTTACTAGTGTTCTGTTAATTAGAGGAAAGTGTTCACATTTGCATTAAATTGAATGCTCAACAAAGTCTTGGACAGAGTAGGTATCCTGAGGAGGTAGGTAGGGGCCTTGGAAGGGATCAGGTATATCTGCATCTATTTTAGTTTCTTATCTTTGTTTTAGTACTAATTATGTTCTTCTTTCTTTTCAGGACCTTAACATTTTATTATTCTTTTTTTTTTTTTTTTCCAGAGATAGGATCTCACTCTGTAACCCAGGCTGGGGTGCGGTGGTACAATCATAGCTCACTGCAACCTCAAACTCCTAGGCTCAAGCAATCCTCCCAATTCAGCCTCCCACGTAGCTGGGACTACAAGCATGTGCCACCATGCCTGGCTAATATTTTTTTGTTTTTGTAGAAATGGAGTCTCACTGTGTTGCCCAGGCTGGTCTCAAACTTCTAGGCTCAAGAGATCCTCACGCCTTGGCCTCCCGAAGTGCTGGGATTATAGGCATGAGCCACCTCACCCAGCCTATTTTATTCTTAAGAGACTTACCTGAAGTTTAAAAATGGTAAAATTTGCATTGATTTTTGCTATAACAATTTTAGTTTTCCCCAGGATAATGGAGATGACACTGTCAACTAAAGAACAAGTTAGGAAGTTCAGGAAAGAAAGAAAACCACAAAGAAAAAAATGAATAAGTTAGTGTTGGAAGATGCTCTTGAGTAGTTGTTCCCAATTACTGGTCAGTGGGCCAACACAGAAAAGTGAAAAAATTTTCACTTAACCATTGATTAGTGAGAGAGAGAGAGAAATAAAAGGAGAGCAACAAAAAGAGGAGTCGCGTAATTTGCAAGGTTTCTTTTTAAAGTAATCAAAATGTTCTAAAATTATATCCTGGTCTTTTTTGCACAAGTCTGTAAATATACTAACTACCGTTGTATTGCACACCTAACAGGTGAGTTTTACAGTATGTAAATTATAGCTCAAAGATGTTTTCTAAAAGTTAAACAACTGGGTGCGGTAGCTCACACCTGTAATCCTAGCACTTTGGGAGGCCGAGGCAGGTGGATCACCTGGAGCTCGAGACCAGCATGGACAACATGGTGAAACCCTGTCTCTACTAAAAATACAAAAAAAAAAAAAAGACATAGATGGGCATGATGGTGGGCACCTGTAATCCCAGCTACTCAGGAGACTGAGGCAGGAGAATCACTTGAACCTGGGAGGTGGAGTTTGCAATGAGCCTAGACTGCGCCACTGCACTCCAGCCTGGGCAACAAGAGAAAAAGATCTGTCTCAAAAAAAAAAAAAAAGTTAAAACAAGAAACAAACATAGAACATGATAAATTGAAGTTTGCTGAGCACTGGCAAAGTACAGAAATGTGTTGTTTTTATGTCTAGAGAAATGAATGGATATTGAAGAGTTAAATAAGAATGTTTGTTGCTGCCTAACAAAGAGTTCCCACTTGTACCAGCTATTTTCTTTGTGGGAATGCTCTTCCCATTCCTCCACCCACTCCCACCCCCATATTAACAAGGCTAGCTTCTCTCTGTCAGTCATAACTCAGGTTCAATATCATCTTTTCATTAAAGTCTTTTCTGAATGCTTAATCTAGAATAGCCACCCATTTACTCTCTGTAACATACCATATTTTAATACTTGCATTGCAGTTATCATGATCTGATGTGTGTGATTAAAAATAAATATATACATATTTATTTTGAAAATTGAAACCATATATAACAAAATAAGTTACTGTCTATGTAAATACGACTTCACTATTCTGCTGTCTCTATTAACAAGACTTTATTATTCCTCCATCTTCATCAACATGATTTACTTTTCCAGGAAACTCTTACCCAAATGGACAAAAGATGCAAACAATTTTTCAAAAGAAGTTTTATTGAGATGTAATTAACATACCATAAAACTCACCCATGTTGGATATAGAAGGCAATAATAGTTATTACAATTAAATATTTGTGCAAAAATTGCCACAGTATAATTTTAGAACATTTTGATCACCCCACAAAAAAATTTTGTGCCCATTTGCAGTCAATTCCCATCTCTCTCTAATAGTGTGAGGCAACCATCAATCTCTTTTGGTCTCCATAGATTAGCCTATTCTAGAAATGTCATATATGCAGAATCAGACAATATGTGATCTTTTGTGCCTTCTTTCACTGAATATACTGTTTTAGAGATTCATCCACGTTGAAGCATGTATCGGCACTTCATGCCTTTTCATTGTTAAATAGTATTCCACTTTATAGATATACTAAATTTTGTTTATCCATTCATCAGTCGATGAACATTTGGGTTGTTTTCACTTTGAGATTATTATGACTAATGCTGCTATGAACATTTATGCACAAGTCTCTGTGTGAAGACACACTCTCATTTCTCTTGGGTAGATTCCTTGGATGGTTGGGTCATGTGGTAACTCTTTGTTTAACACTTGAAGAAACTACCACACTGTTTCCCAACAAGTCTGAACCATTTTTACATTCCCAGTAGTTGATACATGAGGGTCCTCATCTCTCCACATCTTCATCAACATTTGCTATTTTCTGGATTTAAAAATATACATCTATTGGTTATATGTCTTATGGTATCTCTTGTGGTTCTGATTTGCATTTTCCTACTGCCTAATGACATTGAGCATCCTTTCATGTGCTGACTGACAATCTGTGTATCTTCTTTGGATAAATGCCCATGTAAACCCCTTGTCTATTTTTAAATTGAATCATTTGTCTTTTTCTTGTTGAGTTGTGAAGGATAGCAAAATTTGCCACCCCAAATTACACCATTTTGTCATAAGGATTATTTTGAGCCAAAGGCAATTGAGAAGAAACAGATACAAGGAAAGCTCTCTGCTCTTCCCCTAGTTACCGAAAAGCAGGACATAAATTTGTAATTTCCTCTGCCAAGAAATACAGAAGTTAATTGCTAGAACCAACTCTAGACCTTTATCTGCTTAGGGATGTCACCAATGGAATCTGCATAACAAACCTTGCTAAAACTAGCCCTTATCTACCATTAGTTTCCCCATATATTTGCCTTCCCACAACTTGCCACCCCAGAAGCTGAAAGTCCTTTCGCTTTGTCTTGTCACTTCTCTAAAAATGTATGGTTCTTTCATTAAGATGCTATGTAAGCCCAAGTTCTAACCACCCCTCTGAGTTACTCATCTTTAAGTGCTCCCACGTGTATGTGCAATGCACATACTAATAAACTCCTGTTTGTTTCTCTCTTGTTAATCTTTTTTGTCCATTTAATTTACAGGGCACCGCCATAGAAAGGCAGAGGGAAAAAGACCTTCTTCCCCTAAAATTGTAAGTTCTCAATATATTCTGGATACAAGTCCCTTATCAAATTATATGATATGGAAATATTTTCTTCCAGCCTCTAGGTTTGTCTTTTACCTTTCCTGATCATGTCATTTGAAGCATGAATGTTTTTAATATTAATGAAGTCAAATTTACCAAATATTTCTTTTATCACTATGATTTAGTATTGAATCTAAGAAATCATTACCTAACCCTGGGTCACAATTTACTCCTATGTTTACTTCTAAGAGCATTAAAATTTTAGCTCCTGTATTTAGGTCTATGATCCATTTTGAGTTAACTTTTGTGTATGGTATATGATACGAGTCCAAATTTTTGTGTGTAGTGTATGGTAGGCACCCAAATCATTTTGGCAAGTGGATAGCCAATTGTTCTAGCACCAATTATTTAAATGACTCTTTTTTCCTCCAATGAATTGTCTTTGCACCTTTGTCAAAAGTCAGTTGCCCATAACAGCTAACACAATCTTGTTAAACAAAAATTAAGTTGGAAGACTCATACTTCCTCACATCTAAACTTATCACGAAGCTATAATAATTGAACAGTTATAGTGCTGGCATAAGGATAGACATATAGATCAATGGAATAGAACTGAGAGTCTAGAAATAAACCCATATATATGTAGCTAATTGATATTTGACAAGAGTTACAAAACCACTCAATAAAGAATAGTCTCTCCAACAAAGATATCAGGACAATTAAATAGTCACATGCAAAAGAATGAAGTTGGATCCCCACCTTGTACCATCTACAAAAATTTACTCAAAATGAATAAACTCAAGACTTAAATGTAGGAGCTAAAATTATAAAACTGTTATGAAAAAGAAATAGGGATAAATCCTTATCACCTTGAATTTGGCAATGGATTCTGAAAAATTACATCAAAAGCACAAGCAACAAAAGACAAAATAAACTGGACTTCAAAATTTTAAAGTTTTATGCATCAAAGCACATGATAAATAGAAAAATAATGAATGGGAGAAAACAGTTGCAAATCATATATTTGATATGAGTCTACGAGTATGCAGAATACATAAAGAATTCTTACAACTCAACAGAAGAAAAATAAAAATGAGCAAAGGACTTTAATAGACATTTTTCTAAAGATACACAAATGGCCAATAAACACATGAAAAGATGCTAAACATGATTAGTTAATTAGGGAAATGCAAATCAAAACCATAATGAAGTACTGCTTCACACAATTAGGATAGCTATAGTTTTTTTAAAAAAGAAAAACAAACAAAAACAAGTGTTAGTAAGGATGCAGAGAATATCAGAGCCCTCACGCATTGCTGGTGAGAATGTAAAATGGGTCAGCCACTGTGAAAAACAGTTTGGTGATTCCTTAATAAGGTAACACATCATTACCATATGATCAAGCCATTCCACTCCTAGGTATATATCCAAAAGAATTAAAAACAGGTATTCAAACAAATACTTGTACACAAATGTTCACAGAAACACTATTAACAATTGCCAAAAGGTAGAAACCACCCAAGTGTCTATCAACTGAAGAATGGATAAACAAAATGTGATATGTCCATATGATAGAACATTATTCAAAGCTGGGTGCGGTGGCACATGCCTGTAATCCCAGCTACTCAAGACGCTGAGGAGAAAGGATCATTCTTTTTTTTTTTTTTTGGAGCGGGGGAAGATTTAAAGATAGTAAACTTTATTTCTTAACATATGATCCGTCAAGTTTGAGACACATTTGCAAGCAATGATACTAGCCATTTAGTCCATCCCTAAAGAACAGAGGATCCTGGAAATTTAACCATATTAATGCAGTCCTTTTTACATTATTAAATGAAGTAAAATGGGTACCCTTGAGTGATTTTTTTTTATTTTTAAAATCTTTCTTTAGAGATGGGGTCTCACTCTGTTGCCCAGACTAGAATGCTGTGGTGCCACCATAGCTCACTGCAGCCTCCAACTCCTTGGCTCAAGCAATCCTCCTGCCTTAGCCCTCAGAGTAGCTAGGACTACAGGTGTGTGCTACCATGCCCAGTTACAAACCTCTTTTTATATAGACATATTATAAGCATCTTTTCATGTCAGTATAGATCTGCCTTATTCTATAATTGTATGAATGTATCATAATGTTATAATTTCTCTATTAATAATACTTTGAATATATATACCTTTATTAATATGCATTTCTATTACCATCTTTACTTAACAGTCCATTATTCACTAAATCAGAGCTTCCTTCTAGTATGCCTGACTTTTTCATCTCATTCATCCCAGTCATGCTTTTATTATGTAATAGGGCACACAGTAGACACGAAAGATATTCTGTAAACTGGAGGGGATACAGGACATTTTTGAGAAGGTACAAAGTCCTCAGATGGGCTTAGAAAATTTACTGTGTAACCCATACATTATTCTACTCAATTTGCACATCTTTGGGTGCATGTATATACTGCTACTGTGTCCTCGCCATCACCTACTTGTGACTCAGTCTGTTCTACTGTAATTATCTTGTGAATTTCCTTGTCCTGTACTTTTATTGTTGGTCTCCTTGCATTGATGACACAACAGCAACAACATTTTTAATTATTGTCAAAAAATTAACTTGCAATGTACAGAGTTTACTCAAAATTTTCTTCTTTAAGGAAAAGCACTGCGAAAAGTCGAGAGGATACCAAATGGAAACACACAATGGCGCCTCTGAGTCTATATGAAATCATGATGAAGTAGAAATAAAGCCTTTCCGAGATTGCAAATTTAAAAAAAAATGACGCAAATAGAAAATCTCCTTCACTTTTATGGCGTAGTCCTAACTTCAGGTTTTCTGTCCTACATTTCCCATAATTACCACACACGCCTCATGTTCTAATTTTTTAGTTACAGTTGAAATAAGGTTTAAACTCCAATTAGGGTTTTTTCCTTGCCAAATTGTATTATATATATTTTAAATACTACTTCTACCAAATGTTTTAACTTACTTTCTTCCAAGGATATTTGCTTTTTGACAGGTGACATTTTACTGAAGGCTATTAGAGGATCAGCCTCCTATTCCCTATGTTTGCCCACTTAAATGCACATGGGCTGTGGGGGTAGAGCATGGAACAGGCAAGCACCTGTAATCGTGACTATTTCTGTAGAAGAGGAGGGCCTAGGGTGAATTTCCAATAGCCATTGTTACCCTCCTTTCACCATCTACCATAGCTTGCAGGAAAAAATTAGTATCAGTTTAGCATCATACCCCTGAAGCTGCCAAGTTCAACTCCAGCTCAAACCAGATATATGACAAATTTCAGGACAACAATGACTCATATATCCGTAGCTAAGAATTTTAAGCCCAGCAGGTTTCACACATTAAACACATACTTTAAACACAGAAATAGAAGATAATCTTTGCTAAAATAAGTGAATAATAAGAATACGTAAGCATGAAAATACATGGACATTCGTAGAACATCTCTCTACAACTTATTAAAGGAGAGGTACAGACAGAGTCCTGGTTTACTGGTACAATTTGGCAATCAAAACAGTTCCTGAAGGAGATTAAGATGGCTGTTCCTCTTTCTAGATTTTGTTTAATTTCAGCTTTATACATTTTTCAGCTTTATATATTTTCCATAGAATCCTTCTACCTTTTTGCTGAATTTAGCATCCTTTTCATTAATGTAGTCAATATCTGCATCATTATTATAGGGACATCTTGGGCTATATTTGTCTCATGCTTCAATTTGCTTTTCCCAGTCTATGAGCATCCTATTGATTTCCTCTGTGGAAGGCACATATTCCGTGAAGAAGGCTGCTGGATATTGGGTAGAATGCCTGTCCGTAGTTTTCTTAGTTTTAGTTTCTATGTCAGGTTTGATCTGTTTGGTCAACCATGGTACTGGCATACCTGGGCAGCAGCATAATATGAAATTCCCAGATCAGGGTTTTTCCTCTTCTATTTACTTCCCCATCTCAGAAGGATCACTTGAGCCTAGGAGTTCAAGACCAGCCTTGGCAACATAGTAAGATCCCATCTCAAAAAATAGAACATTATTCAGCAATAAAAAGGAATAAAGTACTGATCCATGCTACAATGCAGATGAGCCTCCAAAACATTATGTGAAGTAAAAGAAGTCAGGCACAAAAGATCACAGACTATATGACTCCATTTTTATGAAACATCCAGAATAGGTAAATCTATAAAGACAAGAAGCTGACTGGTGGTTTTCAGTGGATAAGGATGAGTGGGTGGAAGTAAATGCTTGATGGTTATGGGGTTTGCTTTGGGGCTAATGAAAATATATTGGAAATAGATAGAGGTAATTGTTGCACAACATTGTGAATGTACTAAGTGCCATTAAATTGTACACTTTGAAGTGGTTGACTTTTATGTTATGTGAAATTTACCTCAATACAATTTTTAAAAATCTATTGATCATAAATATAAGGGCATTTCTGGACTCTCAGTTTGATTCTACTATCTATATGTCTATTCTTATGCTACACACAAAAAAAATTATTATTCTCAAGAATTCCCTGAAAAACTCATTTAAATGAATGTCAAACTCTTCACCTATTTAATAAATAGCATCAAATGACTATTTACTCCCAAAGACTTCAAAGATTTGCTTCAAAATCTTTGCCTTTCTGGGTTCACAATTCCTAAGCTATTGTATCATAATTTTTATCCAATCTTAATCAAGCCTTTATATTAAAAGAAGTACCTTAAAACATCCTCCAAAACTTTATAAATATCCTAAATTTGTCCTCTCCACTATCAGGTGTTACTAAAAATATCTATCAAGGTAGTGCTCTCCCTCACCACAGTAAGAATAAACTCAGCCTTGTCTTACTAACAGATTGTTTTGGTGAACTTTTCAGGGAGACCGAATTCAATGAATTTATAGGTTTTACCAAGAACCAATGAAGGGCTCCAAGGCTCTTCACGATGGCCCCAAGGCTCTGGACAGTACACTCTTCAGAAATCGTTTAAGCCTCCCATTTGGTGGGCAAAGGGTATCTCTGACCACAACAGGGAGGTAAATATTGCATTGGGCCAAGCTCTGAATACTTTTTGTTGAACTCCCAAATCTCAGCTTTATTTTTGCCTCCTAGTAGTTAGGAATCTTTTCATTATCTGTTAAAGTAACTTTTATCTTGGTGGAAATCTGCCTTTGTACTAATAACATTACTTGTCTTTGTCTGTCCTTGTCAAATATGTCTTTGTAACATGCCCTTAAGGAGAATGTTCCTAGGGAAACAATGGGTACAGGCCCCAATAAATGTCTGTTTTCACAAGCTGGACCTGAGGACTGAAAAGTATAGGCATTCTTTAGACAAACTCTTCCTCCTGTCACTTAAAACTTAATGTAAATTTTCCTGAGTCTTTTGTTTTGCTCTTTTGTCTGTGGATGCCTGGTTTGGTGAGAGCTTTTATTAAAACTTGTTATACAGAAGCTGCAAATTAGTGAGATTTACAGATAGAGATGGCATAGCCATTAGGCTGGGGAAATGATTCACGACATATTTAAGCAATACTTTCAACTTTAGGGCTTTTTCTCAGTCTAAACCTATATTTGCAACAACTCTGGGTTGGCTCTTGGTTTTTACATATATTTATGCTATAACAAATTTGTGTGCTAAATTATCTATATGGCATAATTTCACCGAGTATAATTTAGAATTAGGGTGGCCATTTGATGCAATTTGACATGAACAAAATTATTCAGTTGAGAGGTGATTTAAGGGCAAAAATGAAACAGAATCCCAAAGACCCAATGGTCTGCTTTTTTTTTTTTTTTTTTTTTTTACTGGTTTGAGGAAGGCTTAATTCCAAAAAGAATTAACATTCAAAAATATCTTTCTTAAGAGGAAGGCAGAGGAAGAATTGAAACAGAAGAGGAAAATTCCATGTGATAACGGAAACAGAATTTCGAAGGTGATAATGCTGCTGGCTTTAAAGATGAAAGAAAGGACCATAAACCAAGGAATGCAACTCTAGAAGCTGGAGAAGGCAAGGAAACTGATTCTCCCTTAAAGCTTCCAGGAGGAACAAGCCCTGCCAATACTTTTGACTTGAGCCTAGGGAAACTGACTGGGGCTGGCCGGGCCTGGTGGTTCATGCCTGTAATCTCAGCACTTTGGGAAGCCGAGGTGGGTGGATCACCTGAGGTCAGGATTTGGAGACCAGCCTGGCCAACATGGTGAAACCCTGTCTCTACTAAAAATACAAAAATTAGCTGGGCGTGATGGCACCCGCCTGTAGTCCCAGCTACTTGGGAGGCTGAGGCAGGAGAACCACTTGAACCTGGGAGGTGTAGGTTGCAGTGAGCTGAGATCGTGCCCCCTACACTCCAACCTGGGCAACAGACTGAGACTCCGTCTCAAACAAACAAAAAAAAGAAACAAAGAAATTGATTGCCTTCTAGCCTCCAGACTAAGAAAATAAATGTGTGGTGTTATAAGCTATCAAGTTTGTAACTAATAAGAGACAAATGTAGCTAGTTACCTAAAAATCTTCTACTCTATTTTTTCTAGCAATGTTATTGTATAATTGACTTAAAATAAGTCATATATATTTAATAGTACAATTTGATAAGTTTTGACATATGTAAATACCTATGACACCATTACCAAGTTTAATCAAGACACTGAATATATACATTACTCCCCCAAATTTCCTTGTTCTCCTTTGTAATTTCTCCCCATTCCCCACCCAATCCCCAGGCAACCACATATCTACTTTCTATCATTATAAATTAGTTTGTATTTTCTAGAATCTTACATAAGTGAAACTATACAGTATGTATTTTTTCTGACTTTCACTAAGCATAATTATTTTAAGATTCATTCTTGAAATAATATTATGTATCAATAGTTAATTTAATTTATTATAATATGTATTGTATTGTTTATACATTTATCAGTTGTTAGACATTTCCCATTTTTGGTTATTTACAAAGTTGCTATGAACATATGTATGCAAGTCTTTGTTGGAATGACAGGATTATAAGGTAAATGTGTATTTAACATTTTAAGAAACTAGTGAACTGTTTTCAAAAGTGTTCATATCACTTTACATTCCCACACAATGTATGAGAATTCCAGCTCCTCTATATCCTTGCTAACACTTGATATCATCAGTCTGTTTAATTTTAGTCATTCTAATATTAGTTTAGATACTACCATTCTCCTTTTGTTACTATTTGCATGGAACAACCCCTTCCATCCTTTCACTGTTAATCTATTTGTGTCTTTGAATCTAAAGTGAGTCTTTTAGAGACAGTATATAGTTGGATCTTTTTTTTTTTTTTTTTTTTGGTCCATTCTGCCTATCTCTGTCTTTTGATTGGAGAATTTAATCCACTTACATTTAGAATAATCATTGATAAGGAAGGACTTATTCCTTTATTTTTCTATTTGTTTTCTATATGCCTTATAGCTTTTTTGTCCATTTCCTGCATTACTGTCTTTTGTGTTGAGTTGATATTCTGTAGTGAAATGTTTAAATTTCTTTCTCATATCATTTTGTATACATTCTTCAGTTATTTTCTTGTGGTTACCATGGGATTACATAACACCCTAAAGTTATAACACTCTAATTTGAATTTATAGCAGATTAACTTCAATAACATACACTGCTTCTTTAACAGCTCTATCCCCAACCCTTTTGATTGTCAATGTCATAAAATTATATTTTTATACACTGTCCAAAAATATAAGCTAATAACTTTTGAACACATTAGTGTCTTAAATTACATAGAGAATAAAGCATGGAGTTGCAAACCATGATTATCATAACAGCTTTTAGACTAATAATTGTTTATTTTTAAATGTATCAGTCTTTTAAATCATTTAGAAAAAATGAAGTTATACATTATTTTTATAATACTAGGTTTTATAATGCAATTTTGATTTGACAATTTTTTTCTTTTAGTACTTAAAAAACATAAATGCATTGTCTTCTGGCCTCCAAAGCATCTGATGATAAATCTGCTGTTAATCTTATTGTGTCCAGAATTGGTGGGTTCTTGGTCTCACTGACTTCAAGAATGAAGCCATGGACATTCGCAGTGAGGGTTACAGTTCTTACAGATGGTGTGTCCGGAGTTTGTTCCTTCTGATGTTCGGACGTGTTCGGAGTTTCTTCCTTCTGGTGGGTTCATGGTCTCGCTGGCTTCAGGAGTGATACTGCAGACCTTCCCAGTGAGTGTTACAGCTCTTAAGGTGGCGCATCTGGAGTCGTTCGTTCCTCCCATCCAGAGTTGTTCGTTCCTCCCATCCAGAATTATTCATTCCTGCCAGTGTCTTCGTGATCTTGCTGGTCTCAGGAGTGAAGTTGCAGACCTTCTCAGTAAATGTTACAGCTCATAAAGGCAGTGTGGACCCAAAGAGTGAGCAGCAGAAAGATTTATTCCAAAGAGTGAAAGAACAAAACTTCCACAGTGTGGAAGGGCACCCAAGCTGGGTGCCGCTGCTGGCTCGGGCAGCCTGCTTTTATTCCCTTCTCTGGCCCCACTCACATCCTGCTGATTGGTCCATTTTACAGAGAGCTGATTGGTCCATTTTACAGACGGCTGATTAGTTCATTTTACAGAGGGCTGATTGTTCCGTTTTGACAGGGTGCTGATTGGTGCATTTACAATCCCTGAGCTAGAAACAGAGTGCTGATTGGTGCATTTACAATCCTCTAACTAGACATAAAAGTTCTCCAAGTCCTCACCAGATTAACTTGACACAGAGCACTGATTGGTGAGTTTACAACCTTGAGCTAGACACAGGGTGCTGATTGGTGCGTTTACAAACCTTGAGCTAGACACAGAGTGCTGACTGGTGTATTTACAAACCTTGAACTAGACACAGAGTGCTGATTGGTGTATTTACAATCCTTTAGCTAGACATAAAGGTTCTCCAAGTCCCCACTAGACTAGCTAGACACAGAGCACTGATTGGTGCGTTTACAAACCTTGAGCGAGAGACAGGGTGCTGATTGGTGTGTTTACAAACCTTGAGCTAGACACAGAGTGCTGATTGGTGTATTTACAATCCTTTAGCTAGACATAGGTTCTCCAAGTCCCTACCAGATTAGCTAGATACAGAGTGCTGATTGGTGCATCCACGAACCTCGTGCTAGACACAGAGTGCCCATTGGTGCATATACAATCCTCCAGCTAGACATAAAAGTTCTCCAAGTCCCCACGGGACTCAGGAGCCCAGCTGGCTTGCCTAGTGGATCCTGCCCCAGGGCTGCAGGCAGAACTTCCTGCCAGTCCCGCACTGCGCACCTGCACTCCTCAGCCCTTGGGCGGTCAATGGGACCAGGTGCGGCGGAGCAAGGGATGGCGCCCGTCTGGGAGGCTTGGGCTCCGCAGGAGCCCACCGTGGGGTGTGGGTAGGGGGGGCTCAGGCATGGTGGGCTGCAGGTCTGAGCCCTGCCCTGCGGGGAGGCAGCTGAGACCCAGCAAGAATTCGAGTGCAGCACGGGTGGGCCAGCAGTGCTGGGGTACCGGGCACCCCGTCTGCAGCTGCTGGCCTGGGTGCTAAGCCCCTCACTGCCCAGGGCGGGCAGTGCCGGCCGGCCGGTGGCTCTGAGTGTGGGGCCTGCCGAGCCCACGCCCACCCGGAACTCGCACTGGTCCGCGAGCACCGCGCGCAGCCTGGGTTCCTGCCCACACCTCTCCCTCCACACCTCCCTGCAAGCAGAGGGAGCCGGCTCCAGCCTCGGCCAGCCCAGAGAGGGACTCCCACAGCGCAGCGGCAGGCTAAAGGGTTCCTCAAGTGTGGCCAGAGCAGAGGCGGAGTCCAAGGAGGCGCTGAGAGCGAGCGAGGGCCACCAGCACGTTGTCACCTCTCATTATGACCGCTTGTGACAAGTCACTTCTCTCTTGCAGCTTTCAAAATTCTCTTTGTGTTTGTCTTCCAACATTTTGATGATAATATCTTGGTGTGGGTCTCTGAGTTCATCATACATTGAGCTTGTTGAGCTTCTTGGATGTTTATATTCATATCGTCCATCAAATTTGGGAAGTTTTTAGCCACTACTTTTTCAGATATTCTCTCTTTCTTTTTCTTTCTCTTCTTTTTCTAGGAATACCATAATGCCTGTGTTGTTTAGCTTTATGGTGTCACATAGGTCTCTTGGGCTCAGTTCCGTTTTCTTCAATCTTTTTCTTTCTGTTTCTCGAACTCAGTAATTTTCATCATTCTATTTTCAAGTTCACTGATTCTTTCTCCTGCCTGCCCAAATCTGCCTTTGAATACTTCTAGTGAATTTTTTCATTTCAGTTACTATAATTTTCAGCTCCACGATTTTTTTTCTTTTTAGGCTTTTTATTTCTTTAATGATTTTTCCATTTTGTTCAGACATCATTTTGTTGACTGTCATTTCTTCCTTTAGTTCTTTGAGCATCTTTAAGACAGTTGTTTTAAAGTCTTTGTCTGTCTAGTAGATCTGCCATCCAGTCTTTTTCAAAGATAGTTTATTGTTTTTTTCCCTTTGAAAGACCATACTTTCCTGTTTCTTTGTATGCTTTGTGATTTTTGTTGTTGTTGTTGAAAACTGTATATTTGTATCTAATAATGTCATACCTTTGGAAATCAGATTCTCTCCCTTCCCTAGGTTTTGCTGGTGTTTTGGGTTTTATTATTATTTGTGTTGCCATTATTGTTATAGGTTTTGTCTGTGCTGAGGATCAGCCTGAGGTTTAAACTTAAGGCCTTCTCTGGTCTTTGCTGAGCCTGCACCTTCACCTGGGCATGTGTGGTGACTTTCTAATTTTCCTTACATATGCAGTTGCTTTTGAATGTCCTAGTCTTCAATGTCTGGCTTCCATAAGGGGAGACAGAGAAAAATAACAGGAGAGAAAAGGCTCTGCCTCTTTAAATCTCCTGGATATTACTTTAGCCAGAGGAGTGGGAGGGTTTGCAGCAATGGGGGTTAGTGCAACCGTAATGACCACCGCCTCTTTTCCTATACCTCTGTGATCAGGTGCAGCAATCAATGATCACAGCACAGATCCCCAATTTTTGTAGGACATGGTCCTTTTTGCTTATTCTGGTTCCTGCAAGCTGTGTGCAAGCTGCTTCAGAAACATATTCACAGCTGCCCACCACTGGGCTGAAGGGTGGGATTGTTATTTAAAATAACATTATGAAACTACATGCTAACGTATATATTTGTGTTTTCTAAAACGAAAATAATTTAGTGAGAAGAATGGCATTGTTTTACCTTTATATAAATCTCTCTGATGGATAATTTAATATAAAATCACTGGATTGGCTGGGCACGGTGGCTCATGCCTGTAATCCCAGCACTTTGAGAGGCCAAGGCAGGCAGATCATGAGGTCAGGAGATCGAGACCAAACTGGCTAACACGGTGAAACCCCATCTCTACTAAAAATACAAAAACATTAGTGGGTTGTGGTGGTGGGTGCCTGTAGTCCCAACTACTAGGGAGGCTGAAGCAGGAGAATCACTCAAACCCAGGAGGTAGAGGTTGCAGTGAGCTCAGATCATGCCGCTGCACTCCAGCCTGGGTGGCAGAGCAAGACTGCATCTCAAAAAAAAAGAGAAGAAGAAGAAAAAAAGAAAATCACTGGATTTTCATATCAGTTTCTGCATTCATTCTGTTGCAATATCACACCCCATGCAGCCTCTGGAAAACTCCATTGTACAGTTGTGAGAGAATACAAGTGAAAAAGCAAATGGTCTTAGTATTATTTTGAAAATAGTTTGACCTCACGAACCACATTTTGAAAATTGTTGATCTAATTCATCCTTCAGTCTAGTACTAAAAAGTCGTTTCTGTACTAATATTAACAAAGCCTCTACCTAAAACTGGGTGATATCTGAGGTTCTTTATCAAACTAACGTCCTACAGTTCTATAGATGAACAAGCAAATTTCTCACAAAAAAAAAACTTTGCTATTAGCTAATTGTTTCAGATTAATATTAGGTTTCTTATCACTGCTCCCATCTCTTCTGGGTGTGTGAATTGAAATATTGTAATGGAAAAAGAACAAGCTTTGTGTCCAACCAAACAAGCTATAGTTAAAATACCTGTTCTGCCTACTGTGGCCTCGGACAAATTATTTGATCTTATTAAGCCCTAGTTTCATCACCTACTTTGTCAAGATTAAGTAAATCAACATTTAGTTTTAGCACCGTGTTTTGAATGTAGAAAGTATTAAACAAATGTTAGTTCCCTTTATTTTTTTCCAATCATATACCTTTTATTAGTTAACCTCACCTACAGGAAGACTCATTGCCCCATTATGACCACTGTGGGAAGGCTAAAGTTTAATATCTATTACTGTACAATACCTAAGAAGTGAGTCAACTTGGAAATACTAGACTTGCAAACCCAAACAATTTTAAAAAATGTACAGAGATTAAATAGCAAACATTACATCAAACTGCCCTGAAATTCTCACTATTTCAGCTACAAATATGACCTATTAGAGCTAGTTTATTAGCTCTTTCTATAAACATGGGTTAACTCAAATCACTACCAAAGTGGAAAGTAGACAGCAGGTCACTAAGGGATGTATCATAGGTTCCAAAGGGCAGAGAAAAGGAATATGAGGCTAAGATCCACCTGGAAAGAGAGTTCCTTTGTGACTTTCAGTGGCTCTCAAGCCTAAGGATACTGGGCATGGAATGCCAGCTGCCATTGAAAGGAGAAGGAAGGGGATGTTAACTGTATGTCTTACTCATTTGCCTAATTATAATTACCATTAAATGTCCTCTCACTTAGAGTTCACAAGAAGCCTGTCAGGTAGTTGTTATTATTTACATCTTATAAATGTGTAGTGAAGCTCAACGGATTGGGTACTTCATACTTAGCTTGTAAGTAAAAGAGCTAGTATTTAAACCTCAGCCTGTTTTGCTTTCAAGTTCGCCTCTTAACATTGCACTACTTACTATCCTTGAAAAGTGTTTCCTAAAGAATGGCCCTAAGGGTTGAAGCTAAACTTTGAGCAAGTGCTGCTTCCTAAGTGATGATTCTGTGCCCTAGACCTTTATGAGAATTTGACGTTTTCTTTCACCCCCAACAAAACACTCAGGTAAGAATTGGGCTTATTATAACTGAGTCACTTTATCAATTCAGTTGCAGAGTCATTTTCCGCGAGTATTCTGGGAGGGATTAAAAAATCAAAGTACACAAAATAAACTGAAAACAGTTTTGATTGCCAGCAATTGTATCCAACAATGTTAAAGATTCAGTTCAAGCATGTTGTTCATTACTTGATTTATTCTGGGTGGCACTACCAATGTGTGTTCCTGCATTTGGAGTTACTCTTAACTGTAAAGAGGCTCTGATTTCTATGTAAACACTTCAGGCCAAAAGACAGCAATTTTAAAAAGCTATCCAGACAATCATTTGTTTGAAACACCAACTTAGAGAGGAGTAATGTTAACATAAACATACCACATCTTTGACCTATATTAAAACACATGTCTCATATTGGCTACAAGCAAACTTTGAGTCCTTTGTAAAATCCATACAGTTACCCAGCAGGCTCATATGTCATTCCAAATCACTGTGGTTACTATATAGCTACTTATTATCCAAACAACCCTGAAACAAAAGACCTGAAATTGGCTGTTTTGGATGCTGCTCCCTGCTGCCAGGAGGAGGTGTGTTTAACTTACAAGACACTGAACAGCAGTTAGATGAACACTTTAGATCAAAAGATCCAAGTAAATAGACAACGAAGAAAAGACTTCTGTTTGATAGCAGACAACCTGCTTTTCCAAAAATGTATTTTAATTCAAGTTCAAAAATTGATACAAAAAGACTGGTCAGGCAAATGAATGTAAGAAACATATTAGTAAACACGTGAATGAAATTGTGCTCCAAAGAGTTAAAGAAACCAATAAATAACATTCTTGAATTTGAAGGATAGTCAATAATAAAAAGAAACAACTTGCCGAAAAGCTGAAACTCCCTCTATTTGAGGGATTTTAAAGAACTGGATGAAACAATGAATGAAACTGTTGGAAACAATGTGGCCAACTGGAGTTTGAGCAGAGCAAGTTTGTTGATGTCACAGCCTGAATTTCTACCACATTTCATATTAACTTCCCCTAAATTTGCACCTGTAACCCATGAGGAGGCACAAAGGGATAACTGGGCGTGCCTGAGGACTTTCCAGACCTCCCCTTTTCTTCCACCAATCACCTACTAGTCTCAGAATCACCCCCTAAACCTTTTCTAATAAAAATAAAGCCAACACAGAGAGACAGCTTTGAGCTGGACTCCTGGCTTCTTGTGAGTTGACATATAACAAAAACCTTTTCTTTTCTCAAAAGCCCAGTGTCATTGTATATTGGCTTTTAGTACATCAGGCAGGAAACTCTTTTTGCTTGAAAAAATGAATACAAATCCATTCAGAAACATATTAGCACTGCTGACAGCATAGCAGAAGCTTGGCAAATTATTATTAATCATGGAGTCATACACTAATAATGGCCATGTACTTACTTCGTATGATATCATTATGTCTTCTACACAAGAGGTGATCAACAATATGGGCTATGGCTGGAGGCAGTGGTTCACACCCGTAATCTCAGCCCTTTTGAAGGCCGAGGCAGGAGGATCACTTGAACCCAGGAGTTCAAGACCAGCCTGGGCAAAATAGCGAGATTCCCCCATCTCTACAAAAATTAAAAAAAAAAAAATTAGCTGGGCATAGCAGTGCGTGCCTATGGCCCCAGCTACTTGAAAAGCTGAAATGAGAGGATCACTTGAGCCCAGGTGGTTGAGACTGCAGTGAGCCATGATCATATCCCTGCACTTGCAACCTGAGTGACAGAACACGATCCTGTATCAACAATTAATAATAATGATGATAATATAGGCTAATTTATTTTGGAATCATGGGATGAAAATTTTGTAGCATTAATGCCATAATTAGAAATACTAAGTATATTCCAAAGTATTCAAATATTGCTGAGAATCATAGAGGAAGCCTAAGTAACAGATAAGGACAGTGAACACAGAGAAGGGAAGAAGAAAAAAAGACCATTAAAGGAGGAAGTAAAAAACAAACCTGAGGTGGAGCAGTAACAAGATCATGAGTACAGTAGGAATGATTAAGATACAAAGTCAATTGGGGAGAAGAGAATTACCTCTATTTCATGCTTTTACATTCTTGTTAGAGGTTAGTGAAGTAGAAGTTTGGGAATAGAGTCCTACAGTGGCCCGTATTCTGAGGAGTAACTGATTGTGACATATTTTATGTGAGCCACATAAAATGCAGGTGTGAGCCACTGCACCCGGCCTCAAAGTACACTTCTTATAGTATGACTCTATTAGGGCTCTGAGTAGCAGAAAACTTAATTAAAAACTTTCATTCTAAGATCTCAGGGATGGTCTCTAATCAAGGCAAGAGATAAGTGAGGGGTTATCAGATACCAGGCAGAATATTAATAGGTATTGCTGAGGAGACAGGCTAGAGAGAAAGCTAGAAATTTATCCTCAAGGTGGAAGATAAAAGAAAAGTGAACAGACATTCAGGGATGGATCTGCCTTAAGTATGAGTCAAGTATTTGCTTCAAATGTGGGTAGTGGCTGAGGGTAAAAAAAAAATCTGATTCATCTGAAAGGCAGGAAGGGTTACCAGAAGTTCAATATGGCTAACACAGGGGAGGAATGAGTTCCTGTAAAGGACAATTTAGTCCAAAAGTGTATACTAATTCTAGTGGGCGCTAATTTAAGAATGAGTGCCAGGTTTATCAGCTTTACAGTATAAGAGAGCATTGTTATTTCTCTAATTAAAGAATACCATACCTCCTTATTTGCATGTCTTTGGGGGTTCAATAGCCCTAACTCTGGAGGCAATGGTTTAGGGGGCAAAGCAACACAACTTTGGATAGCCTCCTAACATGATGGATGTACCCTAACTCATTCAATTATCTTCCTCTTGATAGTTGTTTCCAGTTAGCAGCCACTATAAGTAGTGCTTCGAAAAGCACTAGCATGCTTATTTCTATAGGAGAATCTCAAAGTTGAGAAAAGCCTGATTTACTTTCCAAGAGTTGTAGCAATGTATGCTCCTGTGAATAAGAGTGTACATTTGGCCGGGCGCGGTGGCTCACGCCTATAATCCTAGCACTTTGGGAGGCCGAGGCGGGCAGATCACGAGGTCAGGAGTTCGAGACCAGCCTGACCAACATGGTGAAACTCCCATCTCTATTAAAAAAATACAAAAATTAGCCGGGCGTGGTGGCGCATGCCTGTAATCCCAGCTACTCAGGAGGCTGAGGAAGGAGAATTGCTTAAATCTGGGAGGCGGAGATTGCAGTGAGCCAAGATCGCGCCACTGCACTCCAGCCTGGGTGACAGAGCAAGACTCCGTCTCAAAAAAAAAAAAAAAAGAGTATACATTTTACCACCACACCCTCCCAGTGTGGGATATTGTGAATTGTTTTAATTTTTGCTAATCCAATAAAGTTGGTATTTGGTTGGTTGATTTGTATTCCCAAAAGTGAGGTAGTACAGTTGAGTATTTTTTGTGTCTTGTCCTCTTTCATTTCCTTTTCAATGAATTACTTGTTCATTTCTTCTGCCCATTTTTATTGCTTTTTGAAAAAAATTATAAAAGTTTTTATATTAGAATTGTTAACCTAGTGTCCTGTGTTTTATAAATATTTTATCATTGTCTCTCATTTATCTTTCAATGTGTCATGGTGACTTTTGCCGTTCAAATATTTTAAACTTTAACGTAATGAAACGTACTCATCTTTTATTTTATGGCTTCTAGGATTCCTGTCTTGCTCTGTCACCCAGGCTGGAGTGCAGTGGTGCACAGCTCACTGCAACCTCCAACTCTTGGGCTCAAGGGATCCTCCCACCTCAGCCTCCTGAGTAGCTGGGACTACAGGTGCACACCACCACATCCAGCTCAATTTTTTAAAAAATTGTTTTTCGTAGAGCCAGCAGTCTCACTACGTAGCCCAGGCTGGTCTCAAACTCCTGGCTTGAAGTGATCTTCCCACCTTGGCTTTCTCAAAGTGCAAGGATTACAGACAAGAGCTACTGCACCTGGCCCTGCCTTGTTTAAGAAGTCTCTTCTACCCTAAAGTCACAGTTATCGTTCTAAACTTCTCCCCAATATACTTTTGTTTTATTTTTTAAAATTTCAATCTTTAATGCTTCCAGAATTTATTTTGGTATATGATAAAAGGTACAGGCCTAACTTTATATCTTCCATATAGCTAGCCAGTTATTTCCAGTTCTTGTTAATTTATGAATGAACCCATCCTTTTCCTGAAATGGAAATATCACCTTTATAATATATTAATATTCTCTATATAGTTTCATTTTTCTGGATTCTCTTTTTCTTTTTTGTGCTAATACTATATTTTTTGTCTGATTTTTTTTTTTGGCTACTCTTTGCAGCAGCTTTGTGGTAAGTTTTTACTCTCTAGTAAGACAAATTGTCTACTCCTGACCTCTGTTTTCTTTTTCTAATATGTCTTAACAATTCTTACATATTAATTTTCCTATATGAACACTGAAATCACTTATGTTCTCAAATTATATTTTAAAGTAGCAGGTTCTATATCTTTCTTTAAAGAAAATTTCTTTAAAACTGTATTTAAAATTGAAAAATTATTTTAAATTAAATTGAATTCTAATTTGATTTTGTGAATTTTCTTTAAAATTTATTTCTATGCATTTTATCATTTTTGTTACTCATGTTGGTTGTGATAAAAACCTTTTAGAGTAGATTATAGGAACTCTTCTGCTAAAGCAGTTTATGTTGTTTCTTCCATGTAAAATTGATGACCCTTGGTCCCAGGAGTGTTCTTGTTTTGTTTTCTGCTGTATATGGATTGAATAGGAACAGGAAAGCAGGAAAGAGAGGTTACATTAGCTATGACTAAAATTTTCTAAGAATTCAGTTCTCAACTAGTTCACATTACTGAGGGATTATCAGAGACTGAATAAAATTCTTAATTTTATTCTTCATTTTTTGCAGCACGTATTAAGTGGAATACTTATATCAATTTCACTCAATTTAAAATGTTTATAAACTCTCAGAATGCCCGGTCTGATGGCCAGGTTTGTTAGATTTAAGTACATCCTGCAATGAATATTTTCTTTCAAAAGTCCTTAAATTGTGGCCCGGCGCGGTGGCTCACGCCTGTAATCCCAGCACTTTGAGAGGCTGAGGCAGGAGAATGGCGTGAACTCAGGAGGCAGAGCTTGCAGTGAGCGGAGATCGCGTCACTGCATTCCAGCCTGGGCAACACAGAGAGACTCCGTCTCAAAAAAAAAAGTCGTTAAGTTGTATTTACTCAGGCTTTTTGATTTAGTCAGTGGGTATTTATTGAAGATCTTTTTTGTTCACGAAATGCTGTAACATTACTTGAATATTGTTTGTATTCAAAATCACCTATACTCACTCTGGGTGAAAAAAAAAGAACAACATTTTAATTAGTACAAATAACCAGATAGTCCACTCAGTGAACACCAGCCCTAGACAATTAATACAATTAAGCCTGGCTAATCTTATGGAAAAAAATGTGAATGACTTTACAGGGCTCTCCACCACTGATGAGAACTGAATCTCATTATTCCAAGTGATGGCCAGGCTGCGGGGTGATAATGACTTTGACAACATTTTAGCGGAAGAAATTGAAGAATTAATTAAGGGTTGTAGAGAAGGACTGACCAAGGAGAACTCAGGGGACAAACTAATTAAAAAAAAAAACCCTTGCTCATAGAGTTGTATAAAGAAAATCATACATATATACAATCTTTTAGGTGGCTTTTCCAGGGCATTTTTAACTTTTCTATACAGGTCAACTTGAGAATTTAATTCCTGTAAAGGATAAGACTTAATGGTGGTAAGGTGCCAAGAATTATGAAAGACATAGGAAAATATATGACATAGTTTCTGCCTTCAAGAAACTTCAAGGAGCAATATATTTAACGGGGTCATATTAGATATGTGGAACATAAAATAATACAATATATCATGAATGACAAAATGTGTGGTCAAATCATTATATGGAATTGTAGAAAGAACTGCTGAATGAATGAATGGACATAGACTATCCAAACATTAGAAATTTATACGCTTATTAAACCTGATTTTGTATCTAGAATGTATTCAATTTCTAACAATCTTCCTTAAAGAACAAAATTGCAAAATTAAAAAAAAAAGCTTATTATCTTAAAAATTCAACTGGTGATAAAGTGAAAGGTAAAAGTTCTCCATCTCTTCCTCCTCTTATTTACCAGCCCGCTCCCAGAGATGTTTACAGCTTAGGTATCAATCCCAAAACTTTGTATACCATATACACACACATACTTTCAAACAAGGATACTACAGTCCTTCTTAAACTTCTTTCAGTATTTCATTTCAGTACCCACTGATCTACTTCATTACTTTTAGTGCCCGCAGTGTCAGTATATCAGATGCTAAAGTATCATAACTTACATGTATTTAACCCCTTCCTTATTTGTAGACACAGATTATTTTCTATCTTTCACTGTTAAAAACAGTACATCAGTTAATAGCTTTACACACCCCCTGTGTCAGATTACCTGTAGCATAGGTTCCCAGAAATCTAGTAAACCTTTCAAACTGTATTTTTTTTTTTTCTTTTGAGACAGAGTCTCGCTTTGTCTCCCAGGCTGGAGTGCAGTGGCGCGATCTCTGCTCACTGCAAGCTCCGTCTCCCGGGTTCACACCATTCTCCTGCCTCAGCCTCCCAAGTAGCTAGGACTACAGGCGCCCGCCATCACGCCCAGCTAATTTTTTGTACATTTAGTAGAGACGGGATTTCACCATGTTAGCCAGGATGGTCTCGATCTCCTGACCTCGTGATCCACCCGCCTCAGCCTCCCATAGTGCTGGGATTACAGGCGTGAGCCACCGCGCCCGGCCCTCAAACTGTATTTTTGACAAAGGCTAAAGGTATGCTGTCATGGTTTGGTTTGTACTGATCCGTTTAGGTAATTCAATGTTATTAGATGTGAGGATGATCTGGCAGCAACATCAATCACAGCCATAAAAGTCAGAGTTATTTAATGCCCCTCACCCCCTAGCATTTCCAGTCCTTCCTTTAGTTTCTGGAAGCTCCCAGATGTCTCTTCAGAAGCTTAAGACGTTTTGGATCAAAGATATACTGTGGTCCTCGATAAAGGAAAAGATACTGTTGTTTCAGTAATCTCACGGGACAATACTTAATAATCTCGTAAAGTGAGCCCTTATCAGAGGGGGGAAATAAAATTTATTGCCTTCTAACACCATCAAATAGTTTATTTGAGACCAGGGATTGGTACGACCACTTATTTTCAACTTTTGGCTGAATACGGGTGAACTTGGCTTTTTGTTTTCCCCAAACCCAGGACAGAAAGAAATTAAAAGCCCTGACTGTGCCGGGATAGACTGAGAGGCCCAGGAAAGGCTGTACTAAGTACTTGGAGGGTTTGCTTTTTCCTTCTTGCTGCTGCTGCTGTTTCCTCGAGGATGAAGGGAAAGATAAAACCCTCCTGCCTCCGTTCGTGCTTTCATTCGCCCCATTCCTCGAAGGTGACGAAACTTCAGCACATCTCTGTCCATTTTGGAAACAAGAGGATCCCCTCAAGAGCAAATAGGCGGAAACAATGACCCCGCGCCCGGAGTTTTTCTGAGCTGCTAAACAGGGAGAGAGATCCGACAAAACAAACAAGCGAAGGCGACACAGCCAGGTTAGCACCGAGCAGCAGGGCGGGAGCGCCAGAAGGGCGGGAGCACACGGGCCCTTCCCCACAGCCAGCGCCTCCGCGGGTCCCACCCCTCGAGGGCGGGGCCGACCGCTCTTTCCGGGTTTGCGAACGGAAGTGGGCGAATTTGAATCCTGTGGGCCGTTGAATGTGGCTGCTCGCGGTCGGCGTGCCCCGACGTAGAGCGGGCCGGGGAAAGTGGCGCTGACGCTCTGGAACTTCTGCCCAGCTCTCCTTGGTGAGTAAATGGGGAACGGGAAGACGCAGAGCGTTCCAGAGAGAGAAGCAGGACCGTGGGGTGGGAGAGGGTGTTAGGAGGCCGGACGGCGCAGCGGGGGCCTCGCAGTGCTTTTGGGGACGTCTGGTGCTGGGGCCCGGCCTGGAGACTTAGGGAATTCGGGGCACTGGGGGCGTTTGCTGGACCAGCGCTCTCGACGATTGCGCACGCCAGCCAGCTCTCAGTGTTGAGGATTCCGAGGCCCTGCCGGTCCCCCGCGAGTAAACCTTGTTTATACGCATCCTCCGTGGCTTTTTTTTAACCCGTAGTTTATTATTTCCACCAATTCGGCTCGAATGCTGAAGCTTCAACAGTAGTTAAATCTCATTGTGAAAGCGTTGCCACGTTTAAACAAATCTCTTTTTATGAAAGATGGAAGGTTGGGGCAGGTTTAGAATGAAAAGATGCTCTACGTGGCTCCGCGTTCCTCTTGAGAGAGATACCCGGGCAACCTTGATTAACTCTGGACTGCAGGGAAGTGACAGTCTTTGAAATGCCTGGGTGGGATTTAAACTGAAATTCGAGTATCCTTTGTATTTAAAACCCGGATATTTTTCTTTCACGGTTGACATTTTTCATGTACCGCAAAAATCCGAGCCTCTTATTTAAACCGGCTATAGTAACAGCGGTGGTGATTCACTAGGGTCTTAGTTTGCAAACAATAGAGATAAGGTTTAGTTCCACCGCCCTGCCTTTTCGCCTCCCTCATTCATTGGCCAACTGGGTTATTACGGAGTCTTTTTGGAAGTAATCCACTAATGCTTTGAGCATCTGTTTTCTTTGGGTTTTATTGTTTTGGGCTTTTTTTTTATTTTTAATGATGAACTATCTGAAATATGGAACTCTGTCTAACCCAGTAGTAAAGTCATGCCTTCTGGAATGGTTTAAAAGTGTGCCATAAATGTAAACTATAAATGGGAATTTTAAATGTGTACAAGTTTTACATCTTTATTAAAAATCGTAAGTTTTGTGTAGCTAAATACGAAAAGACATTTTAAGTTCCTTTTAAGGTTTTAACACCAGGATATTGTACCATTTAAATGTATAAATATATTTTTAAAAGTAAGACTTCATAATAATCAGAATAAAGACATTCCTTCATCCAGTGCTGGCTATTCCAGCACCCCCATTCTTCCTGCTATTGAACTTTTGTTTTAAGTGTTAGCCAGGAAGAATAGACTTAAATACTCGGTGTTGAGGATAGTTAAAATATGAGCATTTTTTATATAGTGTCTTTGTAACAAAGACATTGGCTATACTTCTCTAAGCCTTTCTGCTCATTTCATATGTGCTGTCAACAAACGGTAATTTTTAAAAATTGATCGCTATATCCTAATCTCTTTCTTTTTTTCTACCTGAATTATTTTCATTGGATTTTTGCTCTTTCTTAAATCAGTGAGTTTCAGAATTTATTGTGTATACATTACCTTGAAGGATTTGTTCAATGCTGATTCCTGCACTTCAGATCTCAGGTTCTGAATCAGTAGGTCTGGAGGATGGCATTGAACAGTCTGCATATTTAACTGAAAGTTTAGAAAATACTATGAGTTTTAAAAACACTGATTTGATCTTTCCTAGAGAGGCATTATAATGTGTTGATTAAAGACATGAAACTGGGGCCAGATTGCCTTGGTTTGAAGCCCATCTCCACCGCTTGATAGCTAGGTGACCCTGGGCAAGCTGTTTAACCTCTCTGTGCTTCATTTCCCTCTACCATATGATGAGGTTACCTACTTTGTAGGATTATTGTGAGGGTTGAATGAGTTAATATATACAAAGACCTTAGAATAGTGTGTGCCACATAGCAAATGATACATAAGTCTCCAGTTACATTGAGTTACTAAACCGTAAAAACCGCATCACATACATTCTCTCATTAATCTTTACAGTATCACTGAGGTAGTTACTATCTTCAAATAAGAAAACAGGCTAAGAGGGGCTCGGTAATTTGTTCTCACACAACTAGTAGCACGTTGGAACTGAAGTCGGAAATTAGATTTAACTCAAAAGTTTATGCTTTTTTAAAAAAGTAATATTTCTTGCCTCTCTTCAGTCTCCCTCCAGATGTTGCCCCATAAGTATCTCTGATGGCTTCCCATTGTCTACCGTACATAATTCAAATTTCTTAGCCTTGCTTTTTATTTACAGAGCCCTTCAGAGTCTGGTACCAACTTCTCTTCCCAAGGACCATCTTCATAATATTATGCCACTCTCTTCCAACCTGCTGATGTTCCATCAATACTACTAGAATTCTCCAAATCTATCTCTTATTACATTTTATGCATATTTAGCCATTGGCCTTTTTATTTCCCCTTAAGATTTTACTCAACTGGATTTAAAGACTTCTCCAGGCCGTGCTTTTTGCTTGTAAATATATAGTGTGAGACTGCCCTTGTCCTTTTAATTTTTATGTCTGCAGTGCACAGTGCAGAACAGTGAGTGTCATGATACTCTGAAACTGTGTGTGTTCAGTGAGTATTTATTTTAACAATTTAACACATTTTGTCTTGGGTTAATGACTCAAAAAGTTGCTTTTTTTTTTTAAGGCTTGGCTTTTTTCTGAGATGATAGCATATAATTCTCTGTAGTGTAGAGATTTTAGTGATAGCATATGGTTTATAAACAATATGGAAAAATAAGTATTGAAATTATAGGCTCAGAGGACATTTCAAGTGGGAAAAAATCAGGAGCAATGTTTGTTAATATTCACGAATTTAAAATGCTTTATACATATTTTCTCACTTAATCCTCGCAACCATTTTATTATCTCTATATTAAGATGAAGAAACTGAGGCACCAAAAGATTTAGTAGCTTTTAAAATGTATTTTTAAAATATTTAATTTCCTCTTGTGTGGACGGCAAGCCACCCAGGTGCCGAGGCAAGAGACTGGGGGCACGAGCTGTTCCAGTATAATAAAATAATAAAATAAGAATAGTTATACTAGATATAGATCTTAGATATGATTATATATGAATATCATTAATCATTAGTTTGTGGCAATTACTCTTTATTCCAATATTATAATAATCCTTGCTCTACAATCATAACCTAGGAAAAACCAGGCCATACAGAGATAGGAGCTGAGGGGACATAGTGAGAAGTGACCAGAAGACAAGAATGCGAGCCTTCTCTCTTGAGTGGAGCCTGGACAGGGCCACCAGAGGGCTCCTAGTTCCAGCGGTAACACCAGCGTCTGGGAAGACGCCCGTTGCCAAGAGGACCGTGGTCTAGCGATAGCGTCAGTGTCGAGAAGAAACACCGGCTACTTAGCAGACCAGGAAAGGGAGTTTCCCTTTCCCCCGGGGGAGTTTAGAGAAGACTCTACTCCTCCACCTCTTGTGGAGGGCCTGATACCAGTCAGGCCCGCCCGCAGTTATCTGGAGGACTAACCGTCTCCCTGTGGTGCTGTGCTTCAGTGGTCACACTCCTCATCTGCCTTCATGTTCCATCCTGTACACCTGGCTCTGCCTTTTAGATAGCAGTAGCAAATTAGTGAAAGTACTAAAAGTCTCTGATATGCAGAAATAATGGTGTAAGCTGTCTCTCTCTCCTCTCTCTCTCTCTCTCTGCCTCGGCTGCCAGGCAGGGAAGGGCCCCCTGTCCAGTGGACACGTGACCCACGTGAACTTACCTATCATTGGAGATGGCTCACTGCCCCTTTGTCTTGTGTCCAATAAATATCAGCGCAGCCTGGCATTTGGGGCCACTACCAGTCTCCGCATCTTGGTGGTAGTGGTCCCCTGGGCCCAGCTGTCTTTTCTTTTATCTTTTTGTCTTTTGTCTTTATTTCTACAATCTCTCGTCTCCGCACACGGGGAGAAAAACCCACCGATCCTGTGGGGCTGGTCCCTACACTCTTGGTACAGTTTTGTTTTTTTTTTAATTATAAGAGTAGTATATGTTAGGTGTAATAAAAAGTATCTTAATTCAAAATGTTAGGGAATTAAAAAACAGAAAACTTTTCCTTTTCAGTTTGAACACTTAAAACAGTTGCCTAATCTCCTTGCCCACAGCTTTTCTTTAAAAACCTGCCCAACAATGTAGGGACATCATTCTCATGACTAGTAGATAGGGTTGGTCTAAGGAACATAAAGCCCCATACCACTTAAAGTCCCATACCACTTCCCCAACAAACCTGGTACAGGTATTTATATCAGAGCTGCATATCTGATGCAGGCTAGACCATTCGTGTGATTTCTTGATTTTGCAGTTGGGATATCACAAGACTATTGGAACCCAAGCTGGAAGGGTCTTATGTGTTGCTAAGACAGTGGAATCATGAAGAAACATGAAAAGGACATATGGAGCCAATGGGTGGCAGGGTGGGGTGGGGTAGGGGAGGATGACACCTGTTTCCTGAGGACTGGTTATATATTGATAACTTGTGTAAACTTGTAACTTTGTTGCTTTTTTTTTTTTTTTTTTTTTTTTTTTGTGATATGGAGTCTCACTCTGTTGCCCAGGCTGAATGCAGTGGTGCGATCTTGACTCACTGCAACATCCGCCTCCCCGGTTCCAGTGATTCTCCTGCCTCAACCTCCTGAGTAGCTGGATTATAGGCACCTGCCACCACGCCCAGCTAATTTTTGTGATTTTAGTAGAGACAGGGTTTTGCCATGTTGGTCAGGCTTGTCTCAAATTCCTGACCTCAAGGGATCTGCCCGCTTCAGCCTCCCAAAGTGCTGGGATTACAGGCGTGAGCCACCGCGCCCAGCCATTGCTTTTTATCTTAAACTTATCCTTTTGTTTTAAATAAAAAATTGTTAACTTTTAAACAAGTATCTGGTATACAATTTGTATGCAATGAAAATCACCCATTTTAGGGGTATAGTTCAATGAGTTAGTAAATGTATTCTCTTGTATGAATATACCACAGTTTGTTTTATCCATATACATTGTTACAGTTTTTAGTTCTCACAAATAAAGTTTCTGTTGACCTTTGTGTACCATGGACATATGCCTTATTTCTCTTGGCTGCATCGTATGATAGGTGTACATTTGGCCTTTTTTTGAGGTAAAATTCACATTTATAAAATCAGCCATTTTATTTGAGACAAGATCTCTGTCAGCCAAAGCTGGAGCTCAGTGGCGCAATCATAGTTCACTGCAGCCTCCAACTCTTGGACTCCAGCCGTCCTCCCACCTCAGCTTCCCAGGCAGCTAGGACTACAGGCGTTTGCCACCAAGACTGGCTAATTAAAAATTTTTTGTGTAGAGACAGGTTATCACTGTGTTGTCCAGGCTGGTTGCAAACTCCTAGCCTCAAGCGATCCTTCCACCTCAGCCTTCCAAAGTGCTGGAATTACAGGTGTGAGCCACCATGCCCAGTCAAAAATTAGCCATTTTAAAGTAGACATTTCAGTGACAGTACATTCACAATGTTGTGCAACCATCACCTCTGCCTAGTTCCAAAACATGTAACTTTTATGTCTGACTTCCGTCATTTAATATAATGTTTACAAGGTTATCTATGTTGTAGCATGTATCAGTACTTTATTCCTTTTTATTGCCACATAATCATTCTATGGATATACCACATTTTGTATATCCATTCATCAATTGATGTATAATTAGGTTGTTTCTTTGTGATGTATTGATTTAGTGATCTCTTTTGTGAATAGTGCTGCTGTGAACATATGTATGCAAGTTTTTGTTTGAATTGAAATATTTCAATTCTTTTGGTTATATAGCTAGTGGAATTGCTGGGTGATATGGTAGTCTTGTTTAATGTGTTGTGGCATTACCAAACTGTTTTCCACCCTTGCTGCATCATTTTACTTTCCCACTAGCAATATGTAAGGGTTCTAATTTCTCCATATCATCATTAACACTTACTATTTTAGTTTGTAAAAATAATTATTATAGCTATTATAGTGGACATGAAGTGGTATCTCATTGTGGCTTTGATTTACTTATCACTAATATAATGAGCATTTTTTCATGTGCTTGTTGGCCATTTGAATATTTTCTTTGGAGAAATCTCTTCAGATATTTTGTTCATTTTTAAGTTGAATTACTTGTCTTTTTGTTGTTGCATTGTAAGAGTTTCTAATGTATTCTAGATACTAGACCCTTTTCAGGTTATATGATTTCTGAATATTTTTTCCCATTCTGTAGATTGTCATTAGATGCACAAGTTTTATACTTTGGTAAAGTTCAATTTATTGTTTTCTTGTTGCTTGTGCTTTTGGTGTCGTATCTCAGAAACCGTTGCCAAATACAAGGTCATGAAAATTTACCCCTAGATTTTCATTTAAGAGATTTATAGTTTTGTCTTTTACATTTAGGTCTTGATCCATTTCGAGTTGATTTTTTTTAATGCGTGTGAGGTAGGGGTTCAACTTCATTCCTTTTTTTTTTTTTTGAGATGGAGTCTTGCTTTGTTGCCCAGGCTGGAGTGCAGTGGCACAATCTCAGCTCACTGCAAGCTCCACTTCCTGGGTTCGTGCCATTCTGCCTCAGCCTCCCAAGTAACTGGGACTATAGGCGCCCACCACCACACCCAGCTAATTTTTTTGTATTTTTAGTAGAGACTGGGTTTCACCATGTTATCCAGGATGGTCTCAGTCTCCTGACCTCGTGATCTGTCGCCTCGGCCTCCCAAAGTTCTGGATTACAGGCATGAGCCACCGCACCTGGCCAGCTTCATTCTTTTTTACATGGCTGTCTGGTCGTCCCAGGACCATTTGTTGAAGAGACTGTTTTCTTCCCATTTAATGGTCTTGGCACTCTTATTGAAAATTAGTTTACTATAAAACATGTGAGTTTATTTATTGACTCTTTCTTCTTTTCCATTGATGTGTATGTCTGTCCTTGTGCCAGTACCACATTGTCTTGATTACGGTGGATTTGTAGTAAGTTTGGAATTGGAAAATTTGAATCCTCCAACTTTTTCTTTTTGGGGATCCTTTTGACTATTCAGGATCCCTTGCAGTTTAGGCTTAACTCTTCCATTCCTGCAAAAAAAGGCCATCAGGATTTTGACAGGAATTGTATCAAATCTATAAATTGCTTTGGGGAGTATAACCATCTTAATGATATAGTTTTTCAACCTATGGATGCAGAATGTCTTTTCATTTATTTAGGGTTCTTTAATTTCTTTCAGCACTGTTTTGTAGTTTTCAGTGCAAAAATCTTGCACCACCATGGTTAAATTTATTACTAAGTAATTTTTATGCTATTGTAAATGGAATTGTTTACTTAATTTCCTTTTTGGATTGTTCATTGTTGTATAGAAATACAACTGATATTTGTGTGTTGATCTTGCATCCTGTAACTTAGCTGAATTCGTTTAGTAGCTCTAACAGTTTTTTGTGAATTCTCTAGGAAATTCTACATATAAGATCATGCCTTCTTTAAATAGAGTTACTTCTTGCTTTATTGCTTTATTATTCTGAATAGACCTTCTGGTTCAGTGTTGAGTAGAAGTGGTGGAAGTATGTATCTTTGTTTTGTTCCAGATCTTAGGTGGAAAGTGTGCAGTCTTTCACCGATAATTATGTTAATTACAGGTTTTTCCATAGATGCTGAGGAAGTTCCCTTATATTCCTAAATGTTTGAGTGTTTTTATCATCAATGAGTATTGTATTTTGTGAAATGCTTTTTCTGCATCTATTGAGATGAGCATGTGACCTTTTCCTTTTTTCTCTATTAGTATTGGTTGATTTCCGTACGTTGAACCACCTTTGCATTTCTGGGATAAATCCCACTTGGTTATGGTACAAAATTTTCTTTTCAGAATTCAGTTTGCTGGTAGTTTGTTAAGGATATTTGCATCTATGTTCATAAGAGATAATTGGCTTATAGTTTTATTTTCTATGATGTCTTTTTCTGGCTTTGGTATCAGGGTATTGGTGGCTTCATAAAATGAGTTAGGAAGTGTCCTCATATCTTTTGGAGGGGTTTGAGAAAGATTGGTGCCAATTTTTCTTCAAAGTTTAATAGGGTTCACCAGTGAACCCATCTGGGCTAGGACGTTTATTTGTTGGGAGGTTCTTCATTAGTGATTCAATCCCTTGTTTGTAGATTTATTGAAATTTTCTATTTCTTCTTGTCACTTTTGTTATCTGTTTAACCTATTGTTTAATTTGTTAACTATTTAACTTCTTAGAGTACAATTGTTCATAATAGTCTCATTTAATTCTTTTTATTTCTATTAGGTCTGTAGCAGTGTCCCACTTTCATTTCTTCTGATTTAGTAATTTGAGTCTTCTCTTTTTTTTCTCTGGGTCATCTAACTAAACGTTTTCAATTTTGTCGATCTTCTCAAGCAATTTTTATTTCATTGATTTTCAATTTAAAAAATTTTTTATTACATTATCGGGACTCTAAATTATTTCCTTCCTTCTGCTAGCTTTGGGTTTAGTTTGGTCTTTTTCTAGTTTCTTTGGGCATAAAGTTGGGTCATTGTTTTGGGGGCTTGATTTTATTTGTCTCTAAGTATTTTCTAATTTCCCTTGTGATTTCTTTTTTGACCTTTTGTCTATTTAAAGTTGTTATTTAATCTGCATGTTTCTCGATTTTCCAGTTTTCCTTTTATTGATTTCCAGTTTCATTCCATAGTCATTGGAGAAGATATTTTGTGTGATTTCAGTCTTGTAAAATGTATTATTTTGTGGTCTAACATGGTCTATCCATGGATATTGTTCCACGTGCATTTGAGAAGAATGTTTCATTCTGTTGTTGTAGGGTGGAGTGTTCTGTATATGTTAAGTCTAAACTATTTCTCCTTTCATTTCTGTCAAATTTTGCCTCATATATTTTGGGGCTCTTATTAGGTGGATTTGTGTTTATAATTGTCATGTCTTCTTGATGGATTGAACTTTTTAGTCAGTCTTTAATGTCCTTTGAGTCCTGTAACAATCTTCAACTTAAAGCCTGTTTTGTCTGAAATTAGTATAAACACCCAAGCTTAGTTTTGATTACTGTTTGTATGAAGTATCTTATTCTGTCCTTTTACTTTCTATCTATGTGTATTTTGGTATCTATAACTTGACCCTAGTAGATAGTGTATGTATGGATTTTTAAAAAATTCATTCTGTCAACCTTTGCCTTTTAATTGGAGAGTGTAATTCATTTACATTTAATTACTGTTAAGGAAGGATTTCTGACGTTTTAGTATTTGTTTTCTAAATACTATCTTTCTGTTCCTCACTTCCTTCATTATTGCCTTTTGTTTAATTGATTTGTATAGTGTACCATTTTGATTCCCTTCTCATTACCTATTCTGCACATATTTTTTGTTATATTCTTAGTGGCTATCTTGGGGATTACAATTAATATCTTAAACTTATAACACCCTAGTTTGAATTAATACCCTCTTAGCTTTGATAGTATACAAAAATTACACTTCTGTATATCTCATCCTTCTTCTTAAATGTTATTGTGTCAAATTACATTTTTATATTTTTTGCTTATTTTACATTTATACATAATGTGCCCAATAACATTGATTTATATTTATTTTATGTGTTTTCGTTTTAAATCATAAAGGAAAAAGAGAATTACCAAAAGTGCAATAATACTACTGGCTTTTATATTTACTTCTGTAGTTACCTTTACTGGTGTTTTTATTTCCTCATATGGCTTTGAGTTACTGTCTGGTGTGCCATTAGCATCTCTAGTAGGGCAGATCTGCTAAAAGTTTCCCTTTCACCCTAGACCCCAGGTCTACCAGACCTTCTGAGAAGCAGCCATTCTTATCTGTCTCCTGGATGATTTTCCAGAGAGTATAAGCTTTTAAGAAACTTTTTATTGAGGTATAATATATATGCCAAATATATTTTAAGTACAAAATTATGTTCATTGTAAAAAGTCAAACAATGCCAAAATTTATAAGAAATTAAAAGAAAAAGCCCCTACCCCTTCTGTCTCCCCAGGGATAACCACCATTAACAGTTAGGGACATAGAAACTTTATGGTCTTTCTTGATCTCAGAAACTTCTGATCTTTCTGAATTCCTTTCACCCTTCCTTCTCTCCATCGAATTACTTCTTCTACTTTGCATATAAGAACCCTAATAGGTAAGTATTATCATCTCCATTGGACACAAGGCAGAGCAAAGAGTTCAAACACAGAAAATGTATAATTCAAGTGTAATGTTCTTTCTGCCATGTTCCTCTGCCTGGATCCTGTCTAGAATCTTAAAAGTTTAATTGCTCTGTCACATAAGGTAGCAGATACATTGTCTTGTTAAAATATAATTAAGGCCTTATTTTTTAGACAGCAGAAGACCTGGTCCTGTGGGAGTTGTGACAAAATAGCCTTTATTGCCTGAACTGTAGTAAAAAAGATGCCACCTGCTTTAAGAAGGGTAGTTTGGATTGGGCTGGTTATTTAGAGCCTGACTTGGTCAGTGGAAGGGGCTAGGGCTGGAATAAGACCTGCCCACTGAGTCAGGGTTAGGACCAGCTGGTGAAGGGGGGAATTATATTACTTACTATCTGATAATCCAATCCAAGGAGATTTATATAATCCAACCAAATGGCAGAATCAGCAAGAGCAACTTCCAGAAGAAATTCCTGACATTCCCCAAACATCCCAGGCTTTCACACACTGTTGCACCTTTGCACACACTCTACTTAGAATGCTTTTTCTGCCTTGTCTGCTCAGAATATTTATCTTTCACAATTATGTTATAATTTCACCACCTCTGTAAGGCTACACTGCATGTGTGTGAAATATTTGTTTACTTGCCTGCCTCCCATGTGAGTATGTGTACTCATCTTCACTTTTGAAACATAGTTTTGCTGCAGATAGGATTCTTTGCTGACAGGTTTGGGTTTTTTTCCTGTCTTTCAGCACTTTAAATATGTCATCTCACTGCCTTCTGGAACTCTATGGTTTCTAATGAGAATTTGGCTCTTAATCTTATTGGGGATATTTTGTATGTGGTAATCACTTCTCTCTTGCTGCTTTCAAGATTCTTTGTCTTTGTTTTTGTCAGTTTGACTATACTGTGTCTCAATGTGGATCTCCTAGAATTTGTCCTGATTAAAGATCTTGAGCTTCTTAAAAATGTACAGATTGAAGTCTTACATGTGTAGATTTCAGTCTTACATGAAATTTGGGAAGTTTTTGACTATTATTTCTTCAAACATTCTTTCTGTTCCACTTTCTCCGGTGCTTCTTGGACTCCCATTAAGCATATATTGGTATGCTTGATGGTGTCTCATAGTCTCTTGGGCTCTGTTTCTTTTTCATTTTTTTTCTTTCTGCTCTTCAGTCTGGATAATTTCAACTAACCTGTCTTCAAGTTCACTGATTCTTTCTCCTGCCTGCTCAAACGTGCTGTTAAACCTCTGTAATAAATTTATTATTTCAGTTATTGTACTTTTCAGCTGCAGAATTTCTATTTCCTTTTTATCATTTCTACTTCTTTGTTGATATTCTCTATTTGTTGAGACATTGTTGATTGTGAGTTTTTTGCCAGGTTTTTCTGTGTTTCTAGGGAGGTACAGACCTGCAGAGCCCCTTGCTACACCATTTTCATGGATGTGTTCTGTATTACTGAGTTTGAAGAGTTTTTCAGAAAATATATTATGGATCTAACTAAGTCCTTTATCAGATTATGAGTTGCAAATACTTTATCAGTCTGAGGCTTGTTTTATTCTCTTAACAGTGCCTTTTGATGAGCAGAAGATACTAACTTTAAGTACAGTTTATCTTTTTTTGTCTTGTGCTTTTGGTATTGTATCTAAGAAATCTTACGTAACATAAGGTCACAGAAATTTTCTCCTGTGTGTTTTTTCTAGAAGTTTTATAGTTTTACATTTTGTATTTAGAGCTGTAATTCATTTTGAGTTCATTTTTTGTGAGACAAGTATTCTTGAGGGTGCTGTAGTGGGTTTTTTTGTTTTGTTTTTTTTTTTTGCTATTTTAATTTGCATTTCCTTTATGACCAGTGATGTTCATATTTTCTTTTGCTTATTGGCTATGTTGTGTTTTTTTTAAGTGTCTGGTCAAATCTTTTGTCCATTTTGTTCATTTTATTGTGATGTCTTCTATTTGAGTTGTAAGCATTCTTTAGGCATTGTGGATATAAATCCTTTGTCAGGTATATGTTTTGCCAGTGTTTATTCCCAATCTGTGTTTCGCCTTTTTCTTTGCTTAACTATGTCTTTTGATTAGAAAGTTCTTAATTTTGATGTTTAATTCATCAGTGTTTTTTATGATTCAGTTTCCTAAGAAATCTTTCCCAAACCCCAAGATCATGAAGATTCTTCCCTATGTTTTCTTCTAGAAGTTTTTTTTTTTCTTGTGATCCAATTTGAATTAAGTTTTAGTATATGAGGTCAATGTTCTTCCCCCCACCCTCCACCCAAAACATTCAGTTATTTCAATACTATTTATTGAATAGACTACCATTTGAATACAGTGAATTACCTTGGTATCTTTGTTGAAAAGCAATTGTCTGGGTCTGTTTCTGGCCTTTCCCTTGTGTTCTATTGAGCTATATATCTGACTTTTCCCTTATGTTCTATTGAGCTATACATCTGTCTTGATTAACATAGCTCTATAAGAAGTCATGAAATCACATAGTTGGAGACCACTGCCTTTTTCTTTTTAAAAATGTTTTTTCTATTACAAGGCCTTTGCATTTTTATGTAAGTTTTAGAATCAGCATGCCAGTTTCTTAAAAAAAAAAAAACCTGCTGGGGATTTCGGTTGGGATTGTGTTAAATTGACATCTTAACAATATTACGCCCATGAGCATTGTCTATCTCTTCATTTATTTAGGTCTTTCATTTCTCTCAGCAGTGTTTTGTAGCTTTTCAGAGTGTAGTCTTTTTCCACATCTTTGACTAAGTTTTTACCTATTGTAAATAGAATTGTTCTCTAATTTTCTGATTAATTCTTGTTGTTATACAGATTTTCCTTGTTGCATGAGAACTTGTTAAAGTCACTTATTCTTATAATGTGTTGGTAGGATTTTCTATGTAGATGATCGTATGTGAAAACAGTTTTACTTCATCCTTCACAGTTTTGTCTTCTTTTCCCTTGGAGTACACTGTTGAGTCAGAGATTAAGGTGAACATTTGTAGATTCCCTTTGCTAGGTTGAAAAAATTTATTTTACCCACAGTTTGCTTTACAGTTTTGTTATGATTGGATATTGACATTTGTCAGATGCCCTTTTGTATCTGTTGAGATTGCCTCAGTACAATGTGGAAATTAATGCATATTTGTAGATGCCCTTTATTAGGTTGAGAAGATTCCTGTCTGTTTCTGGTTTGTTCTACAGTTTTATCATGATTGGTTGTTGAATTTTGTCAAATGCTCTTTCTGCACTATTGAGATGGTCATACTTTTTCACCCTTTATTGTATTAACATGGTGTATTACTTTACTTTTCAGATGATATCTAATCTTACATTTCTAAGATAAACCCAGTTAAGATATAGTATCCTTTTTTTTTTTAATTAAAAGAAGAACTACCAATGATTGACTAAATTTTCCAGGTACTCTCGTGGCATTTATGTGTTATTTCTAATTCTTACAGTAACCTGTAATTAGCTTCTAGTTTGAGGGATGATAAAATTGAGGCTGAGGTCTCGGGAAGAAACATATAGAACATGAAGGAAAGTCTAAACTTCATACCTTCAATGCCCCTAGTACTCTTTCTACTATACCTTGCTACTTTTTGTAATAATTTATGGTTAAAAAATATTGAAGATCATATTGATGTTTTATGCACTTTTTTTTTTTTTTTTTTTTTGATGGAGATCTCACTATGTTGCTCAAGGTGGACTCAAATTCCTGGGGTCAAGCAATCCTCCTGCTTCAGCTTCTCAAGTAGCTGGGACTACAGGTGCATAACATTGTGCCTGGCTTTTATGTACCTTTTTGAGATATGTTTATTATTTCCTAGAATGTAAATAATTGATTCATGAAAAAAAATTCTAATAGCTTTTAACCTCTACCATTGAATGTCTTTCTTCTAATTTTATCTTTGCTGTTGCTGTGAACCAAAGTAACTAACAAATCTTTAAGAGTATTTCTTTTTGTCTCTACATTTGTAGGAGCACATAAAGTGTATTAACTATCTATCCCCAGGTAGCATGGGTGTATTAGTCACAGCTCTCCAGAGAAACAGAAACAACAGGATATACGTGTGTGTGTGTGTGTGTGTGTGTGTGTGTGTGTGTGTGTGTAGAGAAGGAGAGGGAAGGATTGATTAATTTATTGTAAGGTATTGACTCACATGATTATGTAGTGTGAACAGTCCCATTATCTGTCTGCAAACTGGAGACCCAGGAAAGTCCCGCAGTGTAGTTTGAATGTCTGGAGCCAAACAGCTGATGGTATAGGTTCCAGTCCCAATCTGAAGGCCTGAGAACCAGGAACACCAAGGACAGAAGATTGATGTCCTACCTCAAGCAGTCAGACAGCAAATTTAACCTTTTTCTGCCTTCTGGTTTTATTCAGGCCCTCAGTGGACTAGCTAATGTCTACCCACACTGGGGATGGCCATCTGCTTTACTCAGTTCACCAGTAAACTGAGTAAAGTTTACTGATCTTTTCTAGAAACACTCTCACAGACACATCCAGACCTAAGATTAACCAGATATCTGGGCGTCCTGTGGCCTGGTAAAGGCAACACATAAAATTAACCATCACACTGGGTTAGTCTTGATCTTGAATTTTTTGGGAATGTTTTATATTACTTTTAATTCAATTATTTTTAAACCTTTTTTTATTTTGAAATAATTTTAAAGTTACAGGAAAGTTGCAAGAAAAGTACAAAGAACTACATATGCCCTTACCTAGATTAACCACTCTTTATTATTTTCCACATTCACTTTATCATCCTGCAGTATTGTACATTTGCATGTAATTTCCCTTTTCTGAACCGTTAGAGAGTAGGTTGCATATATCTGGTCCCCCTACCCCTTAATGCTTCAGTATTTCCTAAGAACAGTGATAGTCTACTAAATAACCTAAATATGGATACCAATTTCAGGAAACTTAGCATAAATACAATACTTTCAACTAAATATTGTTTTGGTCAGTTGCCTCGGTGATGTCCTTTGGAGCAGTTTTATTCCCCAGTGCAGGATACAGTCCAGGATCCTTCATGCATTTGTAGTAAATAAAATACAGTTCATCCGTTTTTTTTTTTTTTTTAACTTTTTTTTTTTTAGGTTTGGGGGTACATGTGAAGGTTTGTTACATAGGTAAACAACATGTCACAGGGGTTTGTTACACATATTATTTCATCACGCAGGTATTAAGCCCGATAGCCAATAGTTCTCTTTTCTGTTCCTCTCCCTCCTCCCACCCTCCTGCGTCAGGTAGACCCCAGTTTCTCTTGTTTCCTTCTTTGTGTTCATGAGTTCTTATCATTTAGCTCCCACTTACAAGTGAGAACATGCGGTATTTGGTTTTTTGTTCCTGTATTACTGTGCTAAGGATAATAGCCTCCGGCTCCATCCATGTTCCTGCAAAAGATGTGATCTTACTCTTTTTTATGGCTACACAATATTTTATGGTGTATTTGTACCCTATTTTCTTTATCCAGTCTGTCATTGATGGGCATTTAGGCTGATTCCATGTCTTTGCTATTGTGAATAGTGCTGCAGTGAACATTCATGTGCATGTGTCTTTATGGTAGAATGATTTATAGTCCTCTGGCTATATACCCAGTAATGAGATTGCTGGGTAAAATGGTAGTTCTGCTTTTTGCTCTTTGTAGAATCGCCATACTGCTTCCCACAGTGGTTGAACTAATTTACACTCCCACCAACAGGATATAAGTGTTTCCTTTTCTCCACAACCTTACCCGCATCTGTTATTTTTTGACTTCGTGATAATAGCCATTCTGACTGGTGTGAGATGGTATCTCATTGTAGTTTTGATTTGCATTTCTCTAATGATTAGTGATGTTGAGCTTTTTTTCATATGCCTGTTGGTCACGTATATGTCTTCTTTTGAGAAGTATCTGCTTATGTCCTTTGGCCACTTTTTAATGGGGTTGTTTTTTTCTTGTAAATTAAAGTTCCTTAGAAATGCTTTTGATAAAATTCAACAGCCCTTCATGTTAAAAACTCTCAATAAACTAGGTATTGAGGGAACATACCTCAAAATAATAAGAGCCATCTATGACAAACCTACGGCCAACATTATACTGAATGGGCAAAAGCTAGAAGCATTCCTCTTGAAAACCGACACAAGACAAGGATACTCTCTCACCACTTCAACATAGTTTTGGGAGTCCTAGCCAGAGCAGTAAGGCAAGAGAAGGAAATAAAGGGCATCCAAATAGGAAGAGAGGAAGTCAAACTATCTCTTTGCAGATTACATGATTCTGTATCTAGAAAACCCCTTAGTCTTGTCCCAAAAGCTTCTCCAGCTGATAAACAACTTCAGCAAAGTTGCAGGATGCAAAATCAACATACAAAATTCACTAGCATTCCTATACACCAAAAACAGCCAAACCTAGAGCCAAATCAGAAAGGCAATCCCATTCACAGTGGCTACAAAAAGAATGAAATACCTAGGAATACAGCTGACAAGGGAGGTGAAAGATCTCTACAATGAGAATTACAAAGCACTGCTCAAAGAAATCAGAGAAAATACAAACAAATGGAAAAACATCCCATGCTCATGGATAGGAAGAATCAATATCATTAAAATGGCTATACTGCCCAAAACAATTTACAGATTCACTGCTATTCCTCTCAAACTACCAAAAACATTCTTCACAAAACTAGAAAAAGCTATTTTAAAATTCATGTGGAACCAAAAAAGAGCACAAATAGCCAAGGCAATCCTAAGCAAAAAAAACAAAGCTGGAGGCATCACATTACCCATCTTCAAACTGTACTACAAGGCTACAGTAACCAAAACAGCATAGTACTGGTACAAAAACAGGCACATAGACCAGTGGAACAGAATACAGAGCCCAGAAATGAGGCCGCACATCTACGACCATCTGATCTTTGACAAAGATGACAAAAAACAAGCAATAGGGAAAAGACTCTCTGTTTATTAAATGGTGCTGGGATAACTGGCTAGCCATATGCAGAAGATTGAAGCTGGACCCCTTCCTAACACCATACACAAAAACCAACTCAAGATGGATTAAAGACTTAAATGTAAAACCCAAAACTATAAAAACCCTGAAGACAACCTAGGCAGTATCATCCTGGACATAAGAATGGGCAAAGATTTCATGACAAGGACTCCAAAACCAATCGCAACAAAAGCAAAATTGACAAGTGGGATCTAGTTAAACTTAAGGGTTTCTGCACAGCAAAAGAAACTACCAACAGAGTAAACAGGCAACCTACAGAATAGGAGAAAATATTTGCAAACTATGCGTCTGACAAACATCATGTTTTATTATGCAGTGCTGAATCAGAGAAATTAATTCTTTGCTATGTATAGGACATCCAAAGACAACATTTCTGAGTTGTAAAGAGAAAGAATTTAGAGTACATCGAATAATGCGATGCATAGACTAAGTTGAACCTTTCTGATTAGTGATTTAAATCAAGTCATTTCTATAGCAAGAATGTTCATTTCTTAAAAATGCTAGATTAAAAAAATCAATCTATTTCTCTTTCAAGTGCCTGATTCCAGCATGTTTTCTGTATATTCAGTGTCACCTTTTTCAGTAAGATGAGGCACTTTAGAAAATGTCAGATGGGGCCAGGCATGGTGGCTCACACCTGTAATCTCAGCACTTTGGGAGGCAGAGGCAGGCGGATCATGAGGTCAAGAGATTGAGACAATCCTGGCCAACATGGTGAAACCCCGTCTCTACTAAAAATACAAAAATTAGCTGGGCGTGGTGGTGCACGCCTGTAGTCCCAGCTACTCGGGAGGCTGAGGCAGGAGAATCACTTGAACCCAGGAGGCAGAGGTTGCAGTGAGCCGAGATCGTGTCACTGCAGTCCAGCCTAACAGAGCAAGACTCTGTCTCAAAAAAAAAAAAAAAAAAAAAAAAATATTGGGTGGTTAGGTTAGGATCTGTTTATTTATTCAAATGTTAGCCATTAGCTGGAATGAGAAGGAATTTGACTTACTTTTTTTGTGTTAGTTATCTGTTGTCATGTAACAGGTAACTCCAGAACTTGCTGGTTTTAAACAATAAACATTTAATTACTGATAGTTTTTGTTGATCAGGGATTTGGGAGCTGCTTAGCTGTGTGGTTCTGGCTTAGGGTCTTGTATGAAGTTGCTCTCAGGCTGTTAGCCAAACTGCAGTCGTATGAAGGCTTGATTGGGGCTGGAGGATTCACTTCTAACATGGCTTATTCACGTAACAGAAGGTAGAATGGCCTCCATCCCTTACCAACTGGGTGTCTCCATGGTGTATGTTGAAAATTTTTATGACATGGCAGCTGGCTTCCTCCATAGCATGTGATCCATGATAGTGAGGAGGAAGTCACAATGCCTTTTATGACATTGTCATTTCTGCCACAGTCTTTTTTGTTGAAGCAAGTTAGCAAGCACTAAGCACATCTACAATCAAGGAGAGGGGCAGGCTTTACCTTTTGAAGGAAGAAGTATGAAAGTGTATCACTGACTGATCAAGTAGAGGTAAGCAGTGGAGGACACTCAGAATACCTTTTGACAGAAGGTATTAATTAAATTGTTAATTTTCCAGGGAAGGGAATGGTTTTATTTTGTTTCTAAAGTCCAGTCTGTTATTAAGACTTAGACTGTTATTGAAATATACACTTAGATTTTTTTTTTAATTCTACTTGGGAAGTCTTAAAATTCATATTCTTGAAGGAAAACATCTAAAACAAATTATAAAATTCAACTCTAAAATATGTGACTAGTACTTATTTTTTTTGCTAAGGTTTTGTTTTGGAGACTTGTTTGAAATAAAGTGATCCTCATTCAGGACTTAGAAACAAAAGTTATACTCCACATGCTAGGGATTAGAAAGAAGGCTAATGTGAACTGATCAAAAGTATGAATTATGTAATGCCTTTAGAATATTCAACTTTTAGGTAACTTGATATTGTTATAATTTCAAGCTTAGAGAAAAGTTGTAAGAATGGCATAAGGAACTCCTATATATCCTTTATCTAGATTCACTAATTGTTCGTTTTGTGCCATTTGTGTTATTCTTTGTCTCATCCTAGCCCAGTCAGCCTAACACCACCAGGAATAAACCAGTAGTCTGATAAAATTAAGTTTATTGACCCACTCCAGTGAGAGAGAGTGCAAACAAGAGGAACCACAGGGCTTCTTACCAAATGGAGTTACAGTAGATTTCATACAGGATTTTGGAGAAGGATAGCATTTAGGTAAAATTTAAATGCACTACATTTTGTGGTGTCTAGGTTGGATGACAGTGTAGATGTAAATCTGTGTTGTCGAATGACTAAAACATCCTTTATAAATTACACTTCTTATGTTTAAGGAAAGTACTATTTATCATGTGTTTATGGAATTTGCTGCAATAAATTCATGTGTATGGATGGATTTATGATATGTTGAATTCATCACCAGAGGTTGAACTGTAGAGAAGTCCTTTAAGAGGAGGCATTTTATCTTCCTATTATATTTTATCAATTTTAAGATGGACTCAACCCTTCTACACACATGCCTCTTTCCATATGGATATTCAGTTTTTCTAGTACCATTTGTTTAAAAGATTTTATTTTCCCTCATTGAATTGCTTTGGTGTCTTTGTTGAAAATGACTGGAAAAATATGGATCTGTTTCTGAGTTTTATTGAGAACTGGTCTTAGATGTATCAGCATGTTTAAAATGATGTTCTGTAGGTTGTGATCCTCAATCAATTTGTTCACTTAAGGCAGTTCTATAGTTATTGTTTGAGAATGTATAAACATCAAAAGCGCCATCATATACCTATAGAGATTTACTAGTGCCTCTAAAAGAAAGAAAGAAAAAGAAAAAAAATCCAAGAGACAATAAAGGAGTGCTCCTTTAACCCTACATTAATAGTTGTGGGGAGGAGCTAGGAAAAATAGTACTCTAGACCTACTTAACTCTAAAGCCCCCTTAAAACTGGGCTCTTAGTTGTTTTATACATTCTTTTAAGAATACCAATCTTGATGGCATAGAATATTATTTTGTAAGGAATAAACAAAATATTGAAAGCTTAGAGTCAAAGCCATTTAAGAGATTTGGACTATGACTTTTTAGGAAAGCACAGAAATGTATATGAGCAAAACTATGTTTAAATCCAGAACACTTTTTACAGTCAGTATGAAATATAACTTCTAATTGTAAGGAAGCATTGTATAAGTTTAATTTGGTTAATCAGTCTTCATAAAATAATCTGTGTCCTACATTTTGTGGTGTCTTAGATTTGATGAAATCTGATAGCAGTTTTTATTTGTGGTTTTCACTCTTTGATATATAATATTCTGTATTATTTTTTGTTCTCTTTCATTATTTTCATGTGAAGTGCCATGGTGTAGCCTGCAGTCACTCAGTTATGGGTTAGTGTATTCCCACTAACTAACTCCTTGACCTTGGACAGGTGTTTAACCTTTCTGAGAACTGGTTTTTGCAACTGTAAATGAGATTATATTTACCTAGTGGCATTATTATGTTTTATTCTTTTCCACTTAAATACCAAGAGATTGCACATACATTATACTTAAATCTCATTAACATTTCTAGTAGGCTGTTCATATACCCTTGGTGAAGTGAAACTTTAATGTTATTAAGATGTCGGTCTTTTCTTTGATGTAGAAAAAAGTTACATTTCAGTAATGATTGTAAGTATTTTTATTTGTTTAACTAGTGGAGAGTGAGGAGATAGGGACAGACCAATGTCTTTCAGTATGTAAATGGTTGAGCACTACTGTACTAGAAGAGGTAATGAGACAGTCAGGTGCCTGCAGCCCTGTATAGAATCCCGGCAAATGCAACAGCCACAAATACGGTATAGACTAATAAAGGATTGTTTTTGGTTTTTTTTGTTGTTGTTTTTGAGATGGAGTTTCGCTGTTGTTGCCCAAGCTAGAGTGCAGTGGTGCGATCTTGGCTCACTGCAACCTCCACTTCCTGAGTTCAAGCAATTCTCCTGCCTCAGCCTCCCGAGTAGCTGGGATTACAGGCATGCACCACCACGCCCTGCTAACTTTTTGTATTTTTAGTAGAAACAGGGTTTCACCATGTTAGCCAGGCTGGTCTCGAACTCCTGACCTCAGGTGATCCACCTGCCTCAGCCTCCCAAAGTGCTGGGATTACAGGTGTGAGCCACCATGCCCAGCCAAAGCATTGTTTTATAGGCTGCACAAATACGAATGGCATGGCTATTGATGATGTGATTTTTCTTTTTTCCTAAATGATGAACAATTCTGGGTAAAGCTTTGAAGAAAAATTAAATAGAAATTTCCTTGATTGACATAGGAGTTGTAGTTCTGCAAATATAATTCGTTAATATGTAAAATGGGCTTAGGTTCTAGGTTAATTACAAGTAGATTTTTTAACCTACTTGAATGTCCAGATGGAAATTTGAAAGTCTAGACTATTGTTTGTTGTGTAGGACTGTTTGGTGCATTGCAAGATGTCCTATAATCCTGGCCTCTTTCCACTAAATACCAGTGGTCATCTTAATTGTTTTGACAGCTAAAAAACATTCCCTACAATTTTAAAAATGTTCCCCAACTCTTAACACCCCCGTTGAGAACTACTGGTCTTAGATGTATTAAAGGTAAGAAAATTTAAGTACTAGAGTATTAGATGACTTATTTGTCATTATGCATTGACTACATTTAATAAAAGTTGTTAATTTGAGACTTTTACAATTAAGATGACTGTATTAATGTTATTTTTCCTAGTAAAATGAATGAAAGTAAACCTGGTGACTCACAGAACCTTGGTAAGTAACTGTATTTAAAATAATTTTATTACAATGAGTCTTTTAAATATGTTACTTAAACATTAGGACTGGAGAGGAGTGAATTCCCTGGTACATGCTTAGTTTGTATGTCCACGTACTAAAGTATAATATTGCATATATTTATTTCAACAGAAACCTATCAGAAGGCAATTTATTTGCCAAATTTTATGTTTATTTTATGTATATAAGATATGGTTCGTATCTCAATAAAACAGTTATTTAAAGGAAAAAATGCAGATGAGAACAATTTAAACAGTGTGTAGAAGTTTAACATGAAAAGGAAAACTGGCCAGGTGCAGTGGCTCATGCCTGCAATTCCAGCACTTTAGGAGGCCGAAGCGGGCAAATCACTTGAGGTCAGGAGTTCAAGACCAGCTTGTCCAACATGACAAAACCTCATCTCTGCTAAAAATACAAAAATTAGCCAGGAGGCGCATGCCTGTAATCCCAGCTACTCGCTAGGCTGAGGCAGGAGAATCTCTTGAACCCGGGAGGCAGAAGTTGCAATGAGCAGAGATCGCACCACTACACTTCAGCCTAAGTGACAGAGCGAGACCCTGTCTCAAAAAAAAGAAGAAAAGCTAAAGAAAAGAAAAGGAAAACTTACCTCTACGTGCTCACAACAATCTTCCCAAATAGATGCGGTCTGTTTTGACCTTTGCTTTTAATTGTTGTTTTCTTCATTTATTATAAACAGTATCTGTTGACTTGCTACAATGAAAGATGAGGAATTTAAATGATTACACTCTTCTGCCGCTTCTCCCTCATCCGCTGTATTTTAGATCCTTTTAAATTCCCTCCAAAATTAAAATATTATTCTTACAACTCTGTATCTTGATCATTACTTTTAAAGTATCTTTTGACACCACATTATGTTGGATAAGGAAATTTATGCTCCTAAACCTCTTCTACTTTCTTTCCCTGCTTCTACCTCCAGCCTTCTGTCAGCTATGCTAATAGTTCTGAAACTTTTAGTACTTCATGGACTACCTCTGTGCATTTGCCAAATGCAAATACACACCTACTATTGATACTTTTTCCTAAGATGGACTGTTTCTTTATTTACATGAATGTATTTAAGGTAGAAACTTTACTTCATTATTGTAATAGAAACCAGTATCATTTACTACACTAGACGCCAATCTTAAGAATAAATATAGTGAAATCAGAACAATTTTACCAAATTTTAAACATTAAAAGCAGGAACGGTACAAATGAATATAAAAATAATCTACTTATAAAAATGCATGCCTGAAACCTAGTCTGTTCTGCATTCAGGGCCCCCTCCATACTGGGTAGAGGGAGACAGGGGGAGAGAGGAACAAATGGAAAACCACAGGTCCACAGCATACAGCAGATGTACCTCCATCCAGGGTTCATGGCAAGAATTTCCCCTCTTCTGTAGTTTCAGCCAGTTCACAAGGACTCCTCTTTTGTAGACTCAGCTAATTCTACATAATCCTCTTTCTCTTGAGCTTTATGCACACTTGCGGGTAAAAGTGTAGGTATTGGGGATGGAGTTAAGGTGGAGCTTACTGGTGTAGGATGTCCAATATGAACAAATGGCAATTTGCTGGAGTTAATGTGAACAGCTCCCTTGTATGGAAGGGAAGGAAGAGGAGCTGAAATCTTTTAAAGGGTTAGGAGAGAGACTTTGAGTTATGACTTATCCCTTTAAACTGGAGTGAGGGAGGGCAGAGTAGGTAGGCTATTTCACTGTATTAAATACGAGCTCATCCTGTATCTTTTCAGTTCTAGAATCTATTTGGTGAGCAGCCTATTAACAAATATAATACCTTTTAACATGTGACGTCTATTCTTGATTACATGTATTATTCAAGGTAAATAATACTAGTTTCCATAACTGGTAAAACCTGACATCTTACTGGTTTAAAACAAGAGAAGTTTATTGCTTGGTCAGGTTACAGTCCAGTGTGCATGGTTTAAGGAAGATGGAGCAGTTAGGGAGTTTCTGTGGTATGCAATCATTTAGAGATGCAAGCACCCTTCATCTTGTAGGGATCTACTTCTTAGGGATCCTGTCTTTTCAGCTAGTGATTTTCAACTTGTTCATTAGCATCTTAATAAAATTTTCTGTATAAATAAACATATAACAGAAAAGATTAGTTATTATACTAACATTCAGTTCTATCTATATGTCATATCCTGTTATTTTAATATACACTGTCTTACTTAGTCCTCACTAAGGCATAGTTTGAGGTAGGTACTATTATCCTCATTTTTATGATGAGGAAACGGAGTCATAAAGCACTGGTGAAATAAGCTAGTCATGGAAAGACAATACTGCGTAATCTCACTTATGTGTGGAATATAAAAAAGTCAAAACTCATAGAAACAGTATAGTGCTGGTTACCAGGGGTTGGGAGGATTGGGAGATGTTGGTGAAGGGGTACAAAATTTTATAATAGACTGGTGGAATCAGTTCAAGAGATCTATTATACAACATGGTGACTATAGTTGATAACAATGTATTGTATACTTGAAAATTAGTAAGAGTAAATTTTAAGTATTCTCACCACAAGTGGTAAATATGTGAAGTACTGCATATGATATAATTAGCTCCATTTAGCTGTTCCACAATATGTACATATATCAAAACATCGTGCTAAACATTGTAAGTATATACAGTTTTCTAAAAAAGCATTAGTTGAGTCTTAACTCAGATCTCTCTGACTCTACAAGTTGTATTTTTGTGTGTGTTGGAAGGGGTGGATAAAATAGGCATAAAATTCACACTTTAACTATTTTGATATATACAATTTGGTGGCATTTAGTACATTTACAATGTTGTGAAACCATCACCACTATCTAGTTCTAAAACATTTTAATCGCCCTCAAAGGAAACCCTGTACCTATTAAGTAGTCACCCCTCATTTTCCGTGTCCCCAGCCCCTGGTAACCACTAGTCTGCTTTTTGTATATCCCTGTGGATTTACTTATGTTGGATAAAGTAATCCATAAGTAAATTGAGTAATATTGTGACCCTTTGTGTGTGTTTGACTTCTTTCACTTAGCATAATATTTCTAGGTTTATTCATGCTGTAGCATGTATTACTACTTTCATCCTTTTTATTGCTGAATAATATTCCATCATATGGGCATACCATATTTTGTTTATCCATTTATCCATCCTTTGATAGACATTTGGCTTGTTTCTACTTAGCTATTGTGAACAGTGCTGCTATGAACATTAGTTTACAAGTACTTGTGTGAACATCTGTTTTCAGTTCTTTGGTATGTATATCCAGGAATAGAATTACTGTGTCATATGGTAACTCTGTTTAAATTTTGAAGAACTGCTGGACTATTTCCCAAAGCTCTACATCATTTTATATTTCTACCAGCAGTGTGTGATGGTTTTGATTTTTCCAGCCCTTTGTCAATACTTGTTATTGTCAGACATTTTGATTATAGCTATCCTCGTGAGTGTGAAGTGGTATCTCATTGTGGTTATTATTTACATTTCTCTGTTGACTGCTGACCAGTGATATTAAGCATCTTTTAATGTGTTTAATGGCTCTTTGTATATCTTCTTTGGAGAAATGTCTATTCAAATCTATTGCCTGTTTTTAAATTGGATTGTTGGTGATTTTGTTGTTGAGTTATCAGAGTTTTTTTAATGCATTCTGGCTACTAGACCCTTAGATGTATAGAGTGTCTTTCACTCTCTTGATAGCTTTCACTCTCTTGATAGTGTCCTTTTTTTTTTTTTTTTTTTTTTTTGAGACGGAGTGTTGCTCTGTCACCCAGGCTGGAGTGCAGTCACATAATCTTGGCTCACCACTGCAACCTCCACCTCCCAGGTTCAAGCAATTCTTCTGCCCCAGCCTCCCAAGTAGCTGGGATTACAGGCACACACCACCATTCCCAGCTAATTTTTGTATTTTTTTTTAGTAGAGATGGGGTTTCACTGTGTTTGCCAGGCTGGTCTCGAACTCCTGACCTTGTGATCTGTCCGCCTGGGCCTCCCAAAGTGCTAGGTTTACAGGCATAAGCCACTGTACCCAGACAATAGTGTCCTTTGAGTCACAAAAGTTTTACATTTTAATGAGGTCCAATTATCATTTTTTTCTTTTGTTACCTGTGCTTTTAGTATCATATGAACTCTGAGAAACCATTGCCAAATCCAAAGTCACATAGATTTACCCTTATTCTTTCTGCTAAGAATTTTATTGTTAGATCCTTGACTGGTTTTGAATTAATTTGTATATATGGTGTGAGGTAGGGGTTCATCTGTGTTCTTTTGCATGTAAGGAGCTAATTGTCCCAGCACTATTTGTTGAAGAGACTATTCTTTCACCATTGAATGGTCTTGGCACTCTTGTTGAAAATCATTTGACCATAGATGTATATATTTATTTCTGGACTCTTCTTTTTCATTGATATATATGTTTATCCTTATGTCACTACCACACTGTTTTGCTTACTGTAGTTTTGTTGCAAGCTTTTAATCTTCTCCCCTTTTTTTTTGGTTAGTCTAGTTAAAGGTTTATCAGTTTTGTTGATCTTTAAAAAGAACCAACTTTTTTTTTTACTCCCTCTATTTTTCCATCCTCTATTTTGATTATATCTACTCTAATATTTATTTTTTTGTTTCTTCTGCTAGCTTTGGGTTTAGTTTCTTCTTTTTTCTAGTTCTTTAAATTGTAAAAGTAGGTTATTGATTTGGGCTTTTCTTTTTTAACATAGGCTTGCATAAGCCTAAAGATCAGCCAGAGGTGAGAGCTTAGGATTTCTTGGGTCATTTCTGAGCATGTGTACATCTCTGGGCATGCACATGGACTTCTAGATTCTCCAGTATTATGCAGAAGGTTTTCCAAATTTTTATTCCCTCGTGTACCCTCTTTTCCCAGTTTCTTCTTTCCTATGCCTTTCAGTCTATCTGCTGCTTTCCCTATCTGTTATCCCTTGTCCTAGGCTGCTACAGCTAGTATATTTGTTTCAAATGTTTTTTGACAAACAGCAGAGGCTCCAGCCCTGAGAAAGTTCTGAGGCAGGTGAAAGAAAGGCAAGCATCTGAGTTCATCCCTCAGGGAGCCATCATACAGGTCAAAACAATCACTTTTTTTTAAGAACAAGGTCCATTTTACCCCCTCTTGGACCAGTAATCTGCACCAGGAACATGGGCCACCCCAAGACCACTGCCCAGGTGGGCAGTGGGGAATGGTAGGTGGGTGGTAGGTAAGTTAAAATGTTCTCATCAAAGTTAGTAGTTTGTTTCTTCATTAAGCATTCTCCTAATTTTTGTAAGTTTTTATTTAGATTGTAGAGCTTCTAAAAAGTTAATTCTAACAGTTTTTGGCAGTTTAATCAGAGTTTTGTAGTTCCCCAGTCTGTCATTTTCAGTGATGTTACTTCATAAATTGCCATTTTAACTATACACTGAAATTCATCATTAAAGACTGGTGAAGAACATAAAGTTACATTAATGTTTCAGAAGTAGGTATTGGAAATTTTAAGTTACTGATATCAATATTATATGATTTGCTCTCTCAGAAAGAATTTAACACAGAAATTGAGAGAAGCACCAATTCCATAGGTTTTTTTTTTGAAAGATTTAAGTATATTTTTATATCTATTTACTTTTTCACTGTTAGCTTGTGTTTTCTGTCGAAAAAATGATGACTGTCCTAATAAATATGGAGAAAAGAAAACTAAGGAGAAATGGAATCTCACTGTACATTACTACTGTTTGGTGAGTATAATTTATAATTAAATTCTAGAAATTTGGTGTTCTAAGGAAGATAGTAAGATTCTGACACTGATTTCTGAGAATTGGTTAAGTCATTTAACTTCTCCAGATCTCATTTTGTCTATCTCTAAAAATATACTTTTTTTTTTTTTGATATTGAATTCTAAGATTCTGAAGTTACTTGGTACATATAAAGACCTATCATTATTACTTGTTTGTTTTTCTTTCTTTCTGTTTAAGGCCTAAGTGAAAAAAGGAAAAAATGATTAGGTCTATAAAGGAGGTATTTCTTTTACCACTTTCTTATTTCATTTGTTGCTAGCGATAATCTGAGAAAAGACTTGTTTGAGGGTTCAGGGAGCAGAATAAAAGTATTTTATTTCACACAGAACCTGAAAAGAAACGTTTTGGCTAAAGGTAATAAATATTTTTGGAAAAGGAAACCAGTTACTTTATGTATCACTCAGAAGAAAGCAAACGAGTGATTTCATACTCAGAATTAGTCTCCCTTTGTTCCCCCTCCCCTCCACCAATTTCTTACCTCACTGAATTCGTGCCTTAAGATATTAGTGGCACATTACTACCTTAGCATGCCAGGCTTGCATTAGTACATACAGTGTTTCTTGATACTATATAGTTATCTGCTGCTTAAAAAATTATTCTGAAATTTAGCAGATAAAACATTTGTCATCTCACACAGTATCTGGGGGTCAGGAATTTAGCTGAGCTGGATAGTTCAGGCTCAGAGTCTCATGAGATTATCGTTGAGACGTCAGTCAGATTACAGCTGAAGACTTTACTAGGTTGCAGGATCCATTCACCTCTGATGGCTCTTTCATGTAGCTTTTGGCCTCAATTTCTCCTAGCTAGAGTCAGGAAACCTCAGCTCCTTACCTCCTGGGCCTCTTAGTAAATAAGGCTACTCGTGGCTTGGCACCTGGCTTCTCCCAAAGCAAGTGATGAGAGAGAGAGACAGAGAGAGAGAAATCAAGATGGAACCATATGACCTAGTCATCACAGCCACACACTAATGTCACTTTTGCTTTATTCTATTGGAAACAAATCATTAAGTCTAGTAACCCACACTCAAGAGGAATTAAGCCCCACTTCTTGAAGTATCAACAAATTGTGGACATATTTTCAAATCTACCACCATCCATGTTAAAATTATTTCAGTGCTTCTTTGAGAAACCACCTAAAGTATTCCTTGGTCCTCTAAGACTACAGTCTTGTGCCTCAGTACCTCATATGTTAAATAGAGTAGTAGACTGGCCTGGGAGCTTATTTATAAGAGAACATGAAGTTGTCATTCCAAATATGTTTATAAGTTAGAGTCTATTATGTTTTGCAGTAAAAAGAAAATCTTTTCATTTTTGTAAGTTTATTTTACTTTTTTTTCAGTCAGGAAAGGAAGATTATATTATTTTACTTTTTATGCAGTAGAATTAGGAGAGCCGTTTTATCTGTCTGCAGGTTATGTTTTCATAACAAATTCTTAGTGTATATCAGTTGTTATCACTTGTTTTTCTTTATGATATACTGGTTAAAATTCTAATCACAAATTTGCTCTACGTAGTGTTTTCGAATTATGTAATACATTTAAGTTGATCAGATCAAAATTTCCCTTATGTTCTGTCTTATTCAATGAGTATAATACTTTAAAAAAAACAGTACTGACCCCAGACTTAACCCTTTTAATATTCTATTTCATTATGAACAGAAAAGTATAGTGATGTTACAAATGGTAATAGAATGCTGGAGCGGAAAGAGACTTAGATATAGTCTACTCCAGTGTTCTTATTTTCATGTTTAAGGTTTGAGACATTAATACTTGTCTAGGGTTCCAGAAGTTTCAGCAGAGCCTGGCTTGCAAGCCAGGATTTCTTATTCACATTCTACACTTTTTCTAATTCAGGCTTTCTTAACATGTATAAACAATGAAGCTTAAGTCAAATTTTTAAAAACTCAAACATTTATTACTGTCACATTGGGGGTTAAGGAAATTTTTTTTAAAATCAAACATTTATGTTAACTAGGGTTCAATAGGTTTTCTTGTAAATAATGCCTTAATGATTCAGAATTCAGCTAGATTTAGAGTTAGCCTGAAATGTCACTGAATTAATCTGAATTGTCACCATCTGTATTCACCACTCCTTTTTGTTAAGCTTAATTGTAGGTGTTCTTTCTTTCTTTTTTTCTTCCTCTAACCCACCTAACCACTCACTGCCTTCTTTCCTATCTTCTTTTCTTTTTCTTTCTTTTTCTGTTACTTCCTGGAATACTTTCAGAAACTAATTAGGATATACAAACTGATAACATATAGTGCCTTCTAAATCAAACAACGTAAGTAGCCTCTTACTTTGACCATGAAAAATAACTACTATAGATAACTACTTGAAATTTGAGCCATTTTATGTCTATGTTTTATTAGACTGAATAGTATGGATATATATTTTTTTAATGCCCAACTAGTTTCTTAGAGTTTATTTTCTAATTGAGAATATATTCATAGTTGATGTCAAGTGGAATTTGGCAGAGAGGCAAAGAAGAAGAAGGAGTTTATGGTTTTCTAATAGAAGATATCAGGAAGGAAGTGAATAGAGCTTCTAAACTGGTAAGTAAATTATTTTACTAATAAGTAATGTCATAAATATTGTCAATACTTGGGAAGTCTTTTCTATTGGTTTCTGTACTAGAAATTTATGACTTTGATTATAGGTTTCAATGCATATTTTTGTCCTTTAAATATGGTAAGTTTTAGGAGGACAGTTTATATTTTTGCCCATTGAAGAAAGCTTAATTGACCCTGTATAATACATGTGACAATACTGACTTCACTTCCTTTTCTTATTCCAACATGTCCATCAGAATTGACCATCAGAATTATGATCTGATGGTCAATCTTCTCTGACCATCAGAATTATGATCATAACTCTACTTTGCTGTTCTTTAAACCTTCGATCCTGCGTCAACCCAACCATTTACTTTTTTATTCTTATACCTCAGTTTCTGAGATAGGAATGTTGGGTTGTGTTAGAAGTTACATAGCTTTCCAGACTGGCAATTCATGATCTCCATATCTCCTGACCCTTCTCTAACATTGTGTGATTATATTCAGTGCCCCTTTCTATTCTCTAGGATAGGCATTCTAAACTTTAACTCCTTGCTCATTCAGTTATCATTCGTGCATCTTCTGTGTAACAGCCACTATGCTGTATGCAGGGAAACATCTAAGTAAAAATAATGAGAAAGAATGAGAAGATTTGAAGTACAGGGAGTTCTGTTTAGAGAATGTGATACTGGCATTAATGATTTTCATGGGGAAGCATTTTGGGTGATGAAGGGATTCATCATTACACTGGAGGGGAAATGAAGGACACTGACACATTATAGTTGAAGAAGTCAAAGAAAGATTATCCCATAAATGCTGAAGTTGTTTAGACTTTGTTTTGACAGATGCCAAAGTCTTGAGGTGGAGGAGTGACTAGGAAGTTAGCAGATAACAGAAGGGTAAATGTCATTAGGCTCAAAGGTCCAAATTTTTCAAAGTGTGAAAATCAAGTAGTGGCCTATAATATTCGACAGAGAACTAAAATAATGTTCTCTTTGTCCCCTTTCCTGCCCCTGTCCATGTCCCACCCCATGTCAAGTCTGGAAATTAAGGACGATGGAAAAATAAGCAGCTTTATTCAAGAAGGTCTACAAGGGAAGCACATAGAAACATTTATTATTTTAGTTGAGGCAAAGAAGTGGAGGCAATTATTTTTGAAGATATCAAGAAGGTAGGAGAGTTAATGATAAAAAGAGAGGTTCTAGGGCACAAGGAAAAACCTTGGGAGAAAGGTGAGCATGAATCTAAGGACTACGTGAGATATTAAATGTGAGATATTAGTATCATAATTCCTAAACTTCCTGGTGATAGTGAGCTTGTGGTAAAAGGTGGTCTCTAAAGGTCCCCTTATGGTTTGGAACTACAGATTGAATATCCCTTATCCAAAATGCTTGGAACCAGAATTTTAGATTGAAATTTTAGATTTGAAATTTTTTTCAGATTTAGGAATATTTGCTTACCAGTTGAGCACCTCTAATCTGAAAATCCAAAACCCAAAATGTTCCAATGAGCATTTCCTTTGAGCATCATGTTGGCACTCAAAAACTTTCTGATTTTGAAACATTTTGGATTTTAGATTTTTGGATTAGGGATATTCAACCTGTACTTATTTTCTTAAAACATCTGAATCCTCTCCAAGTATATTGTGAACCCTTGAAAAGAAGAGTCTCATTTGTGAACTCAAACTAGAATTCCTTGTTGTCAGTTCACTGGGAGAGTTTCAGGTTGGCAAGTATTCTCCAGTGACCTAGGTGGTGCTCAAAGGGGTCAGCAGTAACTCTGTAATCCCTGAATCAGTGACCATTTTAATTGCCATCTTAAGGGTTCCAAGGTGTTTTAGGTACTGTTGTGTATTTTGCTAATGATTGATTCATTTAATAATTTTTCTATTTATGTACCACTGTTATATTTCAGTTAGCGGCACTGGTAGTATATTCATTTCCTAGGGCTGCCACAGCAAATTGGCTGCTTAAAACAAATTTATTCTCTCACCATTCTGGAGGCCAGAATTGTAAATCAAAGTGTCAAAAGGGTTCCTTCTAGAGGCACTGAGGGAGAATTGATTCCATGCTTCTCCCCTAGCTTCACATGGCTGCTGGCAACCTTTGGAGTACCTTGGCTTGTGGCAGCATAACTCCAATCTGTTTCTATCTTCACAGGCCTTTCTCTGTATATGCCTGTGTCTTAAATCTCCCTCTCCTTTCTCCTGTAAAGACATCAGTTATTTGATTTAAGGACTACCCTAAATCCAGGATGATCTCATCTCAAGATCCTTAACTTAATTACATCTGCAAAGACCGTATTTCCAAGTAAGTTCACATTCACAGGTACTGGGAGTCAGGACCTGAGCATAACTTTTTGGAGACCACTCTAAATCTACTGTAGGTGTCTTAACAATTTTTTATTTGGTCAGAATAGAGTGATCTTAGCCATTTTTTTACAAATTGATTTATAGTATTTTCCTATTCTTCTTGGTGAGTATTGCCTAATTTATGTGCTTTCTCTTGAGATTTCAATGAGGTGTTTATGTATATAGCTTTTATGTTTACAAACCCTTCAGTTTAAAATATTTTAGTAGGAAGGAAAAGGGGCTTCTCTGTCTTATCCACATGTTAGGCTAGAGATGTTTTCTTTATCGAAATTGTTATAAGAGTGAATCTTTGGTGTCTTTAAATTGTTTCTGGGTAGAACAGTTTTTTCAGGAAATTTATTTAATATACCCTTATCACAGCTGTTACATGATGAAATAATTTTCAGATTCCCCACCAGGAGTATTTATTTATGTCTTGATCACATTATAATACTCAGATTTTTTATGTTGTGACCCCTATTTTCACATACTCTTCTAGAAATGCTGTGTTTGCAAGAAAAATGGTGCTTCAATTGGATGTGTTGCACCCCGATGTAAACGAAGTTATCATTTCCCATGTGGACTTCAGAGAGAATGTATTTTCCAGTTTACTGGCAATTTTGCGTGAGTTATTTAACTGCTAAATATGAGAGTTCAATGTTAAAGAATAGTGGAAAATACATATCCCAATGATATAATACTACTATAAATTTTCTGTTTTGAGCATCAGAGTTTAGATATAACATTATATATATTACCCTCCCGCCCACCCTTATGGGGTAATTTCTATGTGCCAAGTTTTGAGAATTACCATGTCTAGGATGGACCTAATGATTAGTTTTTATCTTCAATTTTCAGCTTTTGGATATAACCTGAAATTGTTAATTTATCCATAATTCAGTGAAAATCTCCACCTTTACATAATTCTAGATTTCTGTGTCACTCTTTAGAAATATTGTCGACTTATTCTTCACAGGGCTGTATGCATTTCTCACTGAGTAAATCAAAGGCATGTAAATTTGATTGAGTCCACAAAATAAATATTATGCCCTAGGATACCCCTGAAAATATTTGCTTCCTGAGTACAACTTTAAACATCAAGGTTTTATGAATTTTGACTTTTGGTATCATAAGTATTCTATTTCTTTTAGTAGTTGTGTTTTTGACCTATTTAATGGATTGTTACCATGTAAGAAAACTACAGTTTAGAAAATACAAATGGAAATAAAGTGAATTGGGAATAGGTTATTAATTGCATTTTATGTGTTATATGACTAAACTATTTTTTAGGCTTAAGTTCCTGCCTCTCTTAATTTTATACGATTTTGAGCACAACAGTATAACCCATTTGTTGAGTACAATAATGTATAATACTGCATTGCTGACAATATTACATAGGATTCTCAACATAATAATTAGTTTCTGAAATTCTGTCTAAGTAAGTCTCACTACCAGAAAAGTTCAGATTTCGAAGGTCCAGCTCTTTCCTTGGTCATAGATTGTGAGACTTAATTTTTAGTGCCAAGGCTGCGGTCTGTTGTAGGTGAATTATGAGACAGACACAAATGAATTTCATTTTATATATGTGAATTACAGTGTTTTCCAAGTTTTGCTTTGCAGTTCATGAGATTTTTTAAAAATAATTTACATTTTTAGGTCATTTTGTTGGGACCATCGACCTGTTCAAATAATTACATCTAATAATTATAGAGAGTCCTTACCATGCACCATTTGCTTGGAATTTATTGAGCCTATTCCAAGTTATAACATATTACGAAGTCCTTGTTGTAAGAACGCTTGGTTTCATAGAGACTGTTTACAGGTAAGATACGTATTTTGTAAGCTTTCTCTGATTGATATAAAATTATGGCTTGCTGATTTAAATTTTAAATTAGAAAGAATTGACGTGTATATTACCTCTTACTACTTGCTACTTTTAAAACAGCTTTAAAGCACTTAATTTGAAGCACATTTTACATACAAAATTCACCCTATTTAAGTATACAATTAACATTGAATAAATACTTTAGATGAAACTTTTCAATGTATATTTATCCTTAAAGAATTTTGTTGTTTTTACCAAAGGATTTTGTTTGATTTCACAATGAATAAACTAGATTTTAATTCCTAAGTTTCATTTACATATTTAAGCTGGAAAACCAGGATATTTGAAATGATAAGAACCTTGATAGCAAGTTAAGATATTTAAATGTTAGTAGGCTTTTCTTCCCTATGGTAAACACTTTACCATAACTTCTTAACAGGGAGCTGATTACTGTCAATTAATTAAAAGTATTGGTTCTTTGCGAGTCATCTTATGTATCAAACCTTATTACTACTTTTCAAGTAAATAGAATATGATGACACAACATTAGACAATTTAATAATTCTTTGATTCTGAAAATACTTGAAAACTTGAAAAAGATTCCAGTTATTAGTAACATCAAATATGTAATATGTACATGTGAAAGTGTCAGCTGATGAACTTAAGTTTAATACTGTTTTTTAAAGTTTATTATTGTTTAGTAAAATGAAAGGTTATTATTACTAATTGTCCACAGACATATTTTTAAAAAATAAAAGATGTAGGCCGGGCGTGGTGGCTCACGCCTGTAATCCCAGCACTTTGGGAGGCCGAGGAGGGTGGATCACGAGATCAGGAGATCAAGACCATCCTGGCTAACACGGTGAAACCCCGTCTCTACTAAAAATACAAAAAAAAAATTAGCCGGGCGTGGTGGCAGGTGCCTGTAGTCCCAGCTACTAGGGAGGCTGAGGCAGGAGAATGGCGTGAACCCGGAAGACAGAGCTTGCACTGAGCCAAGATGGTGCCACTGCATTCCAGCCTGGGCCACAGAGCGAGACTCCATCTCAAAAAAAAAAGATGTAAATTCTCTTATTTCAATAAAGTCTTAAAAATACTAACAGTACTAAAAGTAGTAAAGTTTGACTGATATCTTTTTTTTTTTTTTTTTTGTATGGGCCTTGAACTTTTATACTTAGGATTATTCAGTTAAAAGTGCAGGATGAAGGCAGGGCACAGTGGCTCATGCCTGTAATCCCAGCATTCTGGGAGGCCGAGGAGGGCGGATCACTTGAGATCAGGAGTTCGAGACCAGCATGGCCAATATGGTGAAACGCTTTCTCTACTAAAAATAAAAAAAAAAATTAGCTGGGCGTGGTGGTGCACACCTGTGATCCCAGCTACTCAGGAGGCTGAGGCAGGAGAATCACTTGAACCCGGGAGGTAGAGGTTGCAGCATGCTGAGATAGCACCACTGCACTCCTGTCTGGGCGACAGAGCAAGATTCCGTCTTAAAAAAAATGCAGGATGAAGCCTGTTTTATTGGGGAAATATTAGAAATTCGGTTAATACTTGCAAAGAGGTGTTTATAAAAGGATCCTAGAGAGTGCAGTTAATAAACAGCATTGTGAAGTGTTATCCTTACCTATCCATATTATATGAGAATCTTTAAAAAGTAATTTGTTTTAATTAAGGGTTTGTATTTGGGTGAATATAATTGCTGCCAAATGTGTCATCTTGTTAATTTTGTAGCAGTATGTTATTTTTCAAAAGATTTTTCTCATTTATATGTTAATAATTAAGCAAAGAAAGGTTCTCATACTTGACCTAGTATCGTTAAGGCCTTTTGTGAACACTCTGAAAATACTGAGTTTTAATTTTGTCATTAAAAAAGTAGAAATAATATTACTAACAAAAAAGACTAGGTCTACTTTATGCAAATATAACTGAAGATCACAGCCACATTGACACCTGTCTATGATGTAAGAAATATCACTAAGCAATTATTATTATACTTGATTAGAGAATACTAAGGATGTGGCTAATTCTTGAGTCACTGTCTCTAAAGGAGTTCCAATAACTTTTGTACTCTGGTATCGGTCTTAACTGAAATAACATACGGAGTCTTATCCAATCTAGATAGCTGTATGTGGTTAAACAAATGTCATTATTTGTAACCACTACAAATAATATACATTGGGATTTTGGGAGAAGAGACCAGAGATTGATATCAAAGAAACTGGTAAAAACTTTCCACTCTGTGTCTAGAGAATTGTCACTATTTTTGTTCAGCTTGGATTTTTCCATCATTGCTCTAGTCTTGTTGGTATCTTCCATGTGTCGTATCCTGTTTTTTCCCCTCTATACCAGATACTTCCTTTTATCGTATACCATATTTAGTTAAAGATCTTGGCATCTGTCTGCAATTGCTCAAATATCCTTTGGGTTCAGAGATTTCAATAACCTGTTGTTTCCCTCCCTTATATGGGTGTGTGTGTGTGTGTGTGTGTGTGTGTGTGTGTGTGTGTGTGTGTGTCACTTGCTAATTGTCTGAACCTGTAATCCTCTTTATTAGCTTCTCTCTTCACCATCCATAAATCATTCCCCAAGTGTAATCAAGTCTACTTAGTATATTCTGTGTATCTTTTTTATTGTAATCCTACTCCCACTGCTTTAATTTCAGACACTCTTTTTGGTAGGAGACCACTAGTTGGTCTTTATCTGGGGCCTTATTCTCTATCAATTTATTCTTTATAATACTGGTTTTAACTTACCTACCTAGCCTCTACTTAGTTCATTTTGGCAAGAATGTAATCCTTAACTGTATTATTAATTGTATTTTCCTAATTACACATTCTCTCTCTTGCCGGGGAAACTTCATATATCTTATTCCCCATCCTTGGAATGTCTTTTGTCCTATTTTCCTGGCAAACCTCTCTTTCTTCTTCTAAACTTAGCTTTTGCTTTACTAACCCTCTGACATAATTTTCAGTGTAGACTTAGGTACTCCTTCTTGTTTCTTTCATGTATATACTTAAAATACTCAACATACTTTTACACAGTATTGTAGTTTTATACCTGTATACCTACTCACTAGAATTCCTTGAAGTCGAATCTGTCATGTTTTTATTTTTGGTACATAATACCAAATGTTGTTTGTATTTTTGGCACATAGCATGGTGTTTGGCATCTATAAAGCAGGAGTTAACTATCTGTTAAATAAATGCATGCTACTAGTTTTTACTGAGGCCTGGCTACTCTTTCCAATAGGCTTACAGTTTCCTGTTTCCTTCTGAGTACCCTCTGTCTGGTGCTTCTGTATCTGTATTTGCTATAGCAATGAGGATAGGTTTTATACTTCTCCCGTTTGGAGAAGAAAGCTATCTTAGAGATTGAGTTAAAAACAGAACCAGTGATGATTTTTATGTAACATTTAAACCCCATTTCTAGATGAGGTAACTCAGGAGTTTTATTTTTTTCTCACATGTTAAAGGGCAACACAATATTTAGTAACATTACACAGTAAGTAAAATGACATTGTACAATAAGATTGAAAAAAATATATGGGTGATGTAAAGCTAAGTATTAATTAGCTTTTTTTTAAACCATTGGGGGAAAAAAGAATTATAGATTTTAGCAGTGGGATAACTTAGTTTATAAGGACAAAGTTTGAGAACCCACTAGCATAGAAAGTTTTCATAATATATTGTTAAAAATAGCACATGTTCTGTTACATAATACATCACCTGATAACAGACTTAAATCATTAACAGTAGACTTTCTATTTTCCACTGTAGGTTCAAGCAATAAATGCGGGAGTGTTTTTCTTTAGGTGTACAATATGCAATAATAGTGACATCTTTCAGAAAGAGATGTTGAGAATGGGAATTCATATTCCTGAAAAGTGAGTAACATTTAGCCTTATGATAAAAAAATATATTTTAAATGTAGGATTTAATAGCAATGGAAATGATCACTTATGTCTGATTCAGTGAGCATGGACAGGTAGCCATTTCAAATGGTGAAATGCAAAACCTCCTCCTCCCCTAGATGGCCATTTCTTGGAAAACAAGGACTGTGTCATAAATGTCTCATTCGTTGATTTATAATCTCTTTATAAGTAGCTCAGCTATGTCCAATTTTAATTGATTGACTTTGTACACAATTACAATAGGCTTCAAAATGGTATGTATAAATTAAGAGAATCAAGATGTGATTTAAAATATGTAAGAATTTTTTTAATACTTAAACATGAAGAATCCAGAAATATTGATAGTGAACTTAAGATTAAAAATCGAAAGTGAAATATTTGGAAAAATGTGTTGTAAAAAATTTCTTGTTAACTTTTCATTTAGCATGTGAAAATTCGTTGAGACTAATTAACTGTATGATAAAATAACACTAATGGATTTATATCTTAAAGAGAATCCTGAAAAGGACAAGTTTTATTATTCTCCTAAGTATATAAAAGTTTTTATTTTAGGCCAGGCATGGTGGCTTACGCCTGTAATCCCTCCCCTCACTTTGGGAGGCCGAGGCGGGCGGATCACCCAAGGTCAGGAGTTCAAGACCAGCCTGGCCAACGTGGCGAAACCCTGTCTCTACTAAAAAATACAAAAACTAGCCTGGCATGGTGGCAGGCCCCTGTAATCCCAGCTACTTGGGAGGCTGGGGCAGGGAGAATTGCTTGAACCCAGCAGGCGGAGGTTGCAGTGACCCGAGATTGCACCACTGTACTCCATCCTGGGCGAAAGAGCAAGACTGCATCTCAAGAAAAAAAAAAGGTTTTTATTTTTAGATTCATTCCTGATCCTCTTATGTAACATTATTTATAGGTCAAAGCATATTTTATATCTTCTTTTATAGAGATGCTTCCTGGGAATTAGAGGAAAACGCTTATCAAGAGCTTCTGCAGCACTATGAGCGTTGTGATGTTCGAAGATGTCGTTGCAAAGAAGGGCGAGACTATAATGCACCTGATAGGTATTTCTGAAAGTTCAGTTGTGCTTAGTGGTTCCTTGTTTAAACCTTCTGCTGAGAAAGTAGGTTTTGTAGTTAGTGAAACATAGTTTTTCTCTTAGGATGTTAGAAGTTTAAATTGAGATGAGGGATATTTTCTAATGCACATTTACGTCTGTTTACAGAGAAATATTTGTAGTTAGTATAGTTGTAACCTATTTCTCTGTTGTCTTATCATGAGACTATTTTCCAGAGCCACACTGTCCTATCTGGTGGCCACTAGCCACATGTGGCTGTTGAGCACTTGAAATTTCCCTTTTCCAAATTGCAAGGGTGCTGTAAATACATACCAAAGACTTAGTTCACTAGGGCTGCCATTAACAAAATGCCACAGACTGGGTGGCTTAAAATAAATTTATTTTCTCATAATTTTAGAGGCTGGAAGTTTAAGATCAAGGTATTGAGAGGTTTGGTTTTTTCTGAGGCCTCTCTCCTTGGCTTGCAGATGGCTGTGTTCTAGCTATGTCCTCACACAAGTTGTCCCTCTGTCAGTGTGTTGTCTATGTCCTAATCTCTTTTATTTTTATAAGAACACCAGTCATACTGGTTTAGGGCCCACCTATCTGACCTTATTTTACTGTAATTACCTCTTTTTTTTGTTTGTTTGTTTTGAGATGGATTCTTGCTCTGTTGCCCAGACTGGAGTACAGTGGCACGATCTCAGCTCACTGCAACCTCCGCCTCCCGGGTTCAAGCAGTTCTCCTGCCTCAGCCTCCCAAGTAGTTGGGATTACAGGCACATGCCACCACGCCTGGCTAATTTTTGTATTTTTTAGTAGAGATCAGGTTTCACCATGTTAGACAGCCTGGTCTCAAACGCCTGACCTTGTGATCTGCCCGCCTCAGCCTCCCAAAGTGCTGGGATTACAGGCATGAGCCACTGCGCTGGGCCATAATTACCTCTTAAAAGGCCTTATCTCCATATGTAGTCACCTTCTGATGTACTAGGACTTAGGATTTATTTCAACATGTGAAGTGGGGGGAGACACATTTCAGCTCATAGTCATATTATTTTAATATGACTTAAAGAACTTATATGACCAAATAACTTAAAATTTGTTGTTAATAATTTTTATGTAGATTACATATTGAACAAAATTATAACATTTTGGAAATAAAAATATATGTTATTTAACTTTTTTATATTTTTTAATGTGGCTACTGGAAAATTTTAAATTACATATATGGTTTACATTGTATTTCTATTGGACAGCGCTGTTCTAGAGGGTAATTTAACTAGATTTATCTAGCACTGTTTCTTTTGGACCACCATAAAAAGGGTTTGGCATTTGAAATTTATTGACTACTCTTTTGTAATGTCAGTGGATACGGCTCTTTTCTACAACAGTCATTTTGTGCCTTTTAGGTACAGTGTACTGTGTTGCATAGTAGGAACAAAAATATCTTCAGTTTTTAAGATGTAGGATAAGAAGTAACAAATCCAGTTTACAAAATTTATATAGGAAATTTCAATAAATTGTTATCACTGTTATGTAGTCTTACTTAACATAGTAAGCTCAGTGTATAGAGCAGAATATTGGGAGCCTTGTTTCATGAAACAAGGTTGAGTCAGCTACTACTTAATTGTGAATATTCAGCTGAGGTCTAGCCTGCTCTGGAAAGTCTCCTGTAAGCAGCTCTCCTCATTCCTGATTCCCTACTCTGGACTAGGGGTTCCCTTCGTTGTGCTTGTTATAGTATAGTTGGCGTTATTTAAATTTAATGCTATTAAACCAAAAATTCTTAGAAGGCAGAGATCTCATTGAAGGTGTCAAGTAACATGTATTCTTGCCTGTGTTACTTGATCTAGTGACCCTGATTATTCATTCGTTAACACCAATAATACCTCCCTCAAGGGTTTTGCTGAGGCATAGATGAGATAATGTATATAGGATTTTAAGAAGCAATACATTCATAATATTGATCTTTTTCAAATTTATTTTAGGCTGTTCTTAACCTATATGTATTTCTTGTATGCCATTGGTCTCTCAATCAGTAGCAACAACTCTTCTTTCCAGGACAAAGATATTGTCTATCTGAATGACTGCTTTGTAATCTCACGCCCTCTCATCCTAGTGAGAAGAAGGCAGTTTTAGTGAAAGGGAGCATGGTTAGTGCTTAAGAGCATGTCTGAAGCTAGATAAACTAAAGTGGAAACCTTACTCTGAGACTTGGCTAGTGTGAACTTGATTGGACAAGTTATTGACCCCTCTGTGCCTTGATTTCCTCTTTAAAATGGAAGTGACAGTGGTTCTCTCTACCTTCTACAGTTGTGAGGATTAAACTTTCCATATGAACACAGCAAGAACTGGACCTGGAGCATAATAAGCAATTAGGTTAGCTGTTTCTTCCTCCTCACTGTTGTCACTGGGCAGAGACACACACATACAGAGGACGCACATTAACATATGCACACCCACACAGAGGGATGATATGCCCCCACCTCTGGGGTAGGGATGATGTCTAATTACCTCTCTTGCCACTCACACGCACAGGGAGCTAAATCTGTTTCTAAACAGAGAAGGTGTAGTCATACCCAACAAAAAGGCTGGAGCCCTACACTACAGCCCACACTTGTAGTCATGGAGAAAATATGAATATGGACTGGCATACACCACATAACACAGTGGGGAAACACGGAGCTGGGAACAAATGACAGAGAATATAAATATGAGCCAGGTAGATCTGGATTCTGTTGAACTGCACAATACCTGAGGTGTTTGAGTAAGCTTATTTTAGGAAATATTCCTCACCTTGAAATTTACTGAATGTTTCTTCCGTATCAGACACACTGACACAGCAATCTCCCTGTAAACATAGTCATCTCTAAGTAGAAAGGAAAATTTATTTTCTCCCTCTTAATCATATTTTGTCTGATGTTTGTATTCTTTGTGTATGTGCATATGAGTGTGATAAGTTAGTTTTGGTTTTTACATTAGAGATATTTAGAGAAGCAGATAATCTTTTTCCTCCTTTAGTAAATCGATTGGGTGGGTGTGTGCGTGCGTGTGTGTGTGTAAGAAGAAGGCAGGCCCTGTGGACATTGCTAGTGGTTGAAACTAGAATAATAACAAAATGTAAGTTCTGCTTTTCTTTATGTCCTCAGCAAATGGGAAATAAAGCGCTGTCAGTGTTGTGGTTCCAGTGGCACACATTTAGCCTGCTCCTCATTACGGTCATGGGAGCAAAATTGGGAGTGTTTGGAATGTAGGGGTATTATCTACAATTCAGGTAATTTTTTTGTAATTTTGAATAAAGTTTTTATTCAAATGTATATTATTTAAAAGTTTTTACCTATATCTCTATTATGCTAACATGGAAATTTAAATCTGTAGGAGATTTCCAAAAAGCCAAAAAACATGTATTACCCAACTCTAATAATGTGGGGATTACAGATTGTTTATTGGAAGAGTCATCACCTAAATTACCCAGACAGTCACCTGGAGCCCAGAGTAAAGATCTACTGAGGTATGTATTTTGAATTGGAGAAATACATAAAAATCTATTTGGAGAAAATTATGACAGGAAATGCCATATACATTTAGAATATTAGGTGATCATACAGTAGTCTAGAAGAGTGTTTTTCAACCTTCAGGACCCAACGTTTGATCATGAAATCAATGCAACCAGCATTTTAAAGAAAATGAAATGGGATATAATAGAATACAAAATACCAAAATGCATCATACTTGGGAAAAGTGTATCTATCCTAATTATTTTTTTGTGTACTGAGTAATGATGTAAAATATATTTTTTATTATAGATCACTTTCAAGATAGTTTGAAAAACACTGATTTGGAAAATGTGCTTAAAATGTTATTTGATTATAGAGTAAGACAGGAAAGTAAAATATCAAGCATACCGTGTCACCTTATTAAAAGGAAAGAATCCTATTTAATATAGACATTTTTTTTTTCTTTTTTCTTTTTTTTAGAAATAAAGTCTTGCTCTGTTACCCAGGCTGGAGTACAGTGGCATGATCATGGCTCACTGCAGCCCCAACCTCCTGGGCACAAGTGATCCTCCCACCTGAGCCTACCAAGTGGCTGGAACTACAGATGCATGCCACCATGCTTGGCTAATTTTTAAATTTTTGTAGAGATGGACATCTTGCTATGTTGCCCAGGCTGGTCTTGAACTCCTGGTCTCAAGTAGTCGTCCCACCTTTGCCTCCCAAACTGTTGGGATTACAGGTGTGAGCCACTGTGCCCTGCCATTTTTTGATGTTATAATCATTGTTTGCCTGTTTACTGTCAATGTCAGGAGTCTAAATGTCAGCTCTTCCCTTTAGAAAGTTTAAGGCATACATACTATTATCAAATTAATTTCTGTTCCCGTAAGACAAAATAGGCCGGGCATCGTGGCTCACGCCTGTAATCCCAGCACTTTGGGGGACCTAGGCGGGCGGATCCCGAGGTCAAGAAATTGAGAACATCCTGGCCAACATGGTGAAACCCCGTCTCTATTAAAAATACAAAAATTAACTGGGCATAGTGTTGTGCATCTGTAGTCCCAGCTACTTGGGAGGCTGAGGCAGGAGAATCGCTTGAACTCAGGAGGTGGAAGTTGCAGTGAACCAAGGTCGCGCCACTGTACTCCAGCCTGGTGACAGAGCCGAGACTCTGTCTCAAAAAAAAAAAAAAAGGTAGCAAAATAATAAGTTACTTTCAAAATCCTAAACATTTAAATAAGACTGGATTTACATCTTTATAATGTCGGGTATTTGTTCAGCTGTAGTTAAGATTTTTAAGGTTATATAGATTTGCAAAAGAGTTTTTAGAGCCTTGCTTTACCCAGTAGGGAAGAAGTAGAAAATTAGTCGCTAAGCATGATGAAATACTTTCTTGTTAAAAATAATTTCAGGCTGGGCATGGTGACTCATACCTCTAATCCCATCAGTTTGGGAGGCTAAGGTGGGAGGATCATTTGAACCCTGGAGTTCGAAACCAGCCTGGGCAATATTATGAGACTCCGTCTCAACAAAAATATTTTAAGAAAATAGCCAGGTATGGTGGTGTGCACCTGTAGTCCTAGCTAGGCAAGAGGCTGAGGTGGGAAGATCATTTGAGCCCAGGAGTTCAAGCTGCAATGAGCTATGATCATGCCACTATACTCTCGCCTGAGTGACACAGCAAGACCTTGTCTCTAAAAAAAAAGTTTCAAGTTTAAAACCTTAGAAGATAGTAAAGAGAATTTTTGTGAAAACATTTGATAACTGGATTTGCAGACAGGTAGAATATTAAGTACTCTTCAAAATGTGAAGAATATCTGTTTTACTATGCCACTTGTGTTAGCTCTACTGAAAAATCTGTTACAAATATTGTTATAATACTTTTAGTATCAAAATAGATGCTCACATTATTTTAAAATAATTTTAATATTTAGATTTCCAAAGATGTTACACCAGGGAAGCTTGACTCCTTGCTCCTGCTTTAACATGCAGTCATATTTAGAAGAATAGCATCAGCATTCCCCTGATCCAGGCAGGAGCAAGGAATCAATCTGCTATAAAAAAGGTATGTTTCTGAAGAATTATCTTACTTCCAAAGGACTTTGGCTTTTATTCAACGTGAGTTAATGAAGAGAGGATCATATAAAAAAAGAAAAAGCAAAACCTGGCCCACACTAGGGCACTGTAACGTCTTGGGGTGGGACAGATTCATACTTGGTATAGAAAATGATCCATGGGCATTGCCCAAAACAAGATTATTTTTGAGAACATTAATTCCAGTTACAGATGGAGAAACTGAGGGAAGGAGTGATTGAGCTGGTTTATATAGTCACTTGGATTGTTAAAACAGATTGCTGGGCTTCATGCCGACAGGTTCTCATTCTATAGATGCGCTGTAAGGCTCAATAGTTTGCATTTCTAACAAGTTCTGGGGTAATGCTGCTGCTGGTCTGGGACCACACTTTGTGACTTACTAATCTAGACTAAAAGGTACTATTTTAGGAATTGTGAATTCTGTTTATAATATTAGCTCTACTGTTAATTATGACTTTATGATTTAAAATATATTGTGTAATCTCTCAAAGACATTTTCTTATAGTAAGCAGAGATTACATTTGCTTTTTTTAAAAAAGTACATAGTAAATGTGAAGTAAACTACAATTAAGAAAGTTAATTATAGCCATTAGCCAGGAAGGTGAGAGTTTGAGCTTGCTTCATTCATTCATTCTATTCATTCATTCATTCATTTATGAGACGGAGTTTCGCTCTTATTGCCCAGGCTGGAGTGCAATGGCACGATCTCGGCTCAACGCAACCTCCGCTTCCCGGGTTCAGGCGATTCTCCTGCCTCAGCCTCCCAAGTAGCTGGGATTACAGGCATACGCCACCACGCCCGGCTTATTTTGTATTTTTAGTAGAGACAGGGTTTCTCCTTGTGGGTCACTCTGGTCTCGAACTCATGACCTTAGGTGATCTGCCTGCCTCTGCCTCCCAAAGTGCTAGGATTACAGGTGTGAGCCACTGCGCCCGGCCTGAGATTCTGATTCTTAAACCGGAATTCACTGGTTGGTCAAATTTGAGATAATTATCTATCAACTTTCTTGTACATGATTCTAATTTGGTAAAAGATTGGGGTGAGGAATCAAGAATTTGAAACTAAGATTATCAAATAACTGTTTTTGGTTCTAGTAGCAGCCATTGTTACAATTTTGGGTGGGAGTTGGGGAAGAATATCCTATTAATCTTTTTTTCCCCTTGTCTTGTTTTATTGGCTATATAACTGCTGTTTCACATAAAGTACTTTAAAGTACTTATCTCTATGTTTAAATTCATGTTTTATAGGCAAGGCAGCAAATTTAGAAGAAATGTATCAACACTATTAATAGAGTTAGGATTCCAAATTAAAAAAAAAACTAAAAGATTATATATCAACAAAGCCAATATCTGGAATAGTGCCTTAGATGCATTCAGAAATCGAAACTTTAATCCTTCATATGCAATTGAAGTAGCATATGTTATTGAAAATGATAATTTTGGAAGTGAGCATCCTGGATCAAAGCAAGAATTTCTGAGTCTCTTAATGCAACATCTTGAGAACTCATCATTGTTTGAAGGGTCCTTGTCAAAGAACTTGTCTCTAAATTCTCAAGGTAATTATTTTATTTATTGTTGTATATACCAAATATCACATGTATAGAAAAAGAGATAGATAGCTGGTTAGAATTGATATTTAATACCTGTGCTCTAAATATACTGTTCACTTTGTTAATAAACTACTGATAGAATCACAGGAAAGTGGGAAGGGGGAGTGATAGTTTAAAAAGTAAATTTTGTGGTGAAACATTTTTTATTTAAGAATATACATTCTTTATGGCAATATTCTCCTTAAAATAATCCATAATTAAGTGTAACTTTATCTTCACTCTAATTTCATTTTAATAGAGTGGCCAAATGGGGATGATTATTTGAATTCTTATTGTTTGTGTATTTGGAATTTGCAGTTAACATAGAGTTTTCATAACATAGTTTCCTGGTCCACATGTTACCAATTTTTCAGTATACTTTTGTTTGCAATATTTTTTTTTTTTTTGCACAATTATGTATATGATAGTTTTCTGTATTTACTGTTGGTGAGAACTTAAGGTAATTATAACACGCATCTCAAAACAGTGGGTAATTCTGGCATTCTCTTTTAGGGGCTTTTATACTACTTTTGCTGCAATAGGAAATTCGAAAGAAAATGAGAAGGCATTTCATTTCATTTGATGAATTTCCTGCTATATTTTCTGTAAACATCCTAACCATTGCCTAAAGCATCATTTTTACTCTGTATAGTTCACACAGTTTAATTATAAACTCCCTTTAAAATAAAATATAAAAATAAATAAAAAACTTTCCAAATAGTAATGTTAACTCAAGGCAGCTTTGGTATGGTGGAGATTACATGAATTTAAATCACAGAATCTGAATTCAAGTTTGTACACATCTAGTTCTTCACATCCTTAATTACTTACTGTCTCTGGATCTCAGTTTCTTCATCTGTAAAATGTGGCTATGAATATGTAGCTTGTAAGGTTATTACACAGGTATTGTTAATGTCACTTATTAATAAGTTGCTTTCAACAATTTAAAAATTAAGGAAAAATTTACTTGATTGTTTTGGCACATCAAAGTTGCTAATACATTTGAAATGACAATTTTAATTCAAGCTCTGACAGTAAGGTAAGACAGCATATACTGTTGGGAGTAAATTTGTGCCTTTGGGAAAGATTATTTAGTGATATAGATCAAGAACCTTAAAAATGTTCATATCCTTTGACCTACTAATACCATATGTAGGAATCCTGATCAAATAAATACAAACAAGAATATGTGAGTATGTTGACTGTAACATTATGTCTCATATGGTTAGAAATGTCACTTAACCAGGATAGCCAGTAATAGGGGGATGGTTTGCATTATAATACATCTCTAAGTTAGTCTAAATGCATTTATTAACTGTAGATTTGAGTAATTTTGGGTAGTATGATAAAAAGTTTACAATATAATAAGTGGATAAAGCATAAGTCAAACTTTTTATATACACAAAGAGGTACAAATACAGTCATTTGTCACTTAGTAACAGGGATATGTTCTGAGAAATGTGTCAGTAGGCAATTTCATCACTGTGCAAAGATCATAAAGTGTACTTATGCAAACCTAGTTGGTGTAGCCTACTACACACCAAGGCTATATGGTAAAGCCTATAGGTTCTAGACTGCAAACCTGTATAACATGTTACTGTACTGAACACTGTAGACAATTGTAACACAATGGTAAGTATATGTATATCTAAATATACAAAAGGTAATGAATGCATTGTGCTATGACAGTATAACATCACTAGGTCATAGGAGTTTTTCAGCTTCATTATAATCTTAGGGACCACCTTGGTGTATTTGGTCATTCTTGACCACAACATCCTTATATGGTGCATGACTGTACACCAAAGTGTTTACAGTGGTTATTATGGTGGTAGGTTTATTGTGTTTTATGTTTTCTACAATAGATTTTTACTTTATATTCAGAAAAATGTGTGTTTTTTTATATTTTAGGTGAGATCTATATTTTCTACATAATGGTAGCTTCTAAGAATTGTATTTATCTAATGCTTAGATTTTTGGACTAATTTTTAATATATATTAAAAATGATGGTTATCTTATAATAATAGAAGTGTATTTGATATATTTTCGTCTGTATTTACAGCTCTGAAAGAGAATCTTTACTATGAAGCTGGCAAAATGCTTGCCATTTCTTTAGTTCACGGTGGTCCTTCACCTGGTTTCTTTTCTAAAACCTTGTTTAACTGCCTTGTTTATGGACCAGAAAATACCCAGCCAATTTTAGATGATGTTTCAGACTTTGATGTGGCACAGATTATAATCAGGGTAAGCAATGTATCTGTTTATTAAAATGCACACTACATTCTAGGTATCTTTTAATGTAAATGACTGATCTGCAATAAAATAATAATATTATCTATGAAGGAGTTAGGGATTGTAAACATAAATTTCTTTTTACCAGTGGAGTTCTGAACCAGTTAAAAGATAGTTTTAAAAGTCAGATGGCTGGAGATTAAAGTGCCAGGTTTAATGTTGGTAAAACCAGTTGGATAATGTGATTTTGGTCTGTGTTCAACATGGCTTATAAATACTTCTCAGAAATACATGGATTTGCCTGCCTTGCTAGAGACAACGTGAGGCAGATTCCCTATTGCATGCTAGAAAGCAGATGAAAGTGCACTTCGACGCAGGCCGATGGATCTGAAGAGAGGAAGGATTTGGCTTACCAGTTAGAATACTTTTCCTTCCTTCTATAGGGAGGTATGAATGATAGATGGAGAGAAAGACCAGGCTGAATTTCTTCCAAAGGGAAACAAGTGGTAGGGATCGGGGAGGACTTAATGCGTCCACCTAAAAATAGTTCATTTATTCAGCACTTACAATGGGTCCTGTACTAAACATGTCACATGTACAAACACTCATTTATCATAATGCCATGTAAGTGTCATTGCCAACATGTTACTGCTTTAAAAACCGAGACAATGTAAGCCATTTGACTTTTCTTCCTTAACCTCCCTCCTACTTAAGCATACTCTATCCATTGTCTCAATTAACAGACAGTGTTGTTTAATGATTAAAAGCATAGGCCTTAGCCAGGCCTGGTGGCATGTGCTTGTAATCCCAGCTACTCTGGAGGCTGAGTCACAAGAATAACTTGAACCCGGCAGATGGAGGTTACAGTGAGCCGAGCTCACACCACTGCACTCCAACCTGGGCAACAGAGGGAGACACTGTCTCAAAAAAAAAAGCATAGGCTCAGAAGTCCGATTTTACTTGAATGCCAGCTCTTATAACTACTATATGCTGTGTCACTTTGGGCATATTAATCTTACTAAATCTCAGTTTCTAAGTCACAGAGTAAGCACTATTGAAGTATGAGTTGCTACAGTGTATTATAACAATTCTGTTTATTTACCCTAAGACTGCTTATCCTAACATCATGTTTTAAATTGACCCTTTAATTCTTCACTTTTCTTTTTGTGCCCTCTTTACTAAGAAAAAGTATATTTAAGCTTCATTGTCTCTACTTCGTATTTCCTGTTTCTTGTAATCAGGCTTCTGTCCCTACCACCAGTCTCAAGTTAGCTAGTTCATAGTTTATGTCCAGGAATCCAAATATCCATGTCCAAAGGCCTTTTCTAATTTTTCATCTGCTGTGACTTCTGCAGTTACCACTTAGAATTTCTCTGCGATATTTTATTTAATATTGTACTTCCTCCTACTTCTGATGATTCTCTCTTCTTTAATGCTTCTTACTTCTTACCCCTGAAACTTAGCATTTTTCAGTGTTGTCTTAACAGTCCTCATTCTTTATTATTTGGAGAGCTTCTTCTCTCCTGTAATCTTTCTGAATGATTTACAGACCTGTATTTTTGAGCCCCCGGACTTTTATATACAGATAAGACCTGGGTCTTGCTAGCACATTGAGTCCAACATGTTTAAGATAAAAATAGTATTTTTCCCAGAATTTTTTGTTTGATTGTTTTTTGTGGGGCTTTTTTGTTTTGTTTTTACCTGTTTGCCTTTTCTTTCCAAGAGATTTCTTACTTCCAAGCTGTCCTGGAGAGTCATTTTCATACTCCTCCATTTTCCAGTTATATGTCAAGTCACCTGCCTCTAAGACTGACTTATGGTCAATCTTTCCTTCCTGTTTCTAGTGTGCCTATTTTACCAAACTCAAATTTTCCCTAGGCTTAGACAATTAGAATGTTGTTCTAATATTCTTATTTGGGATGATTCTTCCAAAAGTACAGTTTTGACCATATTGCTTTCTTCCTCTGGAATCCCCCAATGGCTTCTCATTGCCTGTTGAACAAAGTTGAAGCTCTTCATTAGGGCATTTAAGACCTTCACCTCTCTTCATGGCTTTATCTACTCCAGTTTCTGTACTTTTTATCCAGTGTTTGTTCATTTATTTAAGAAATACTATGTATTCTGTACTGTTTTGTTACTAAAGATAGAGTAGTGAAGCAAAGTGTCTACCTTCTTGGAATTTACATTAAGAGAGACCACAGAAGATAAACGACAAATATAATATGCCATCACGTAGTAAATGTATTATGCTAAATAAAACAGAATATGGCCGGGCGCAGTGGCTCACGCCTGTAATCCCAACACTTTGGGAGAACAGGCGGGTGGATCACCGGTGGCAGGACAGGCGGGCGGATCACTGGAGTCAGGAGTTCGAGACCAGCCTGGCCAACATGGTAAAACCCCATCTTTACTAAAAATACAAAAAAATTAGCCGGGTGTGGTGGCGCACGCCTATAGTCCCAGCTACTTGAAAGGCTCACTTGAGCCCGGGAGGCAGAAGTTGCAGTGAGCCAGGATCATGCCAGTGCACTCCAGCATGGGCAACAGACCAAGACTCCATCCCAAATAAATAAATATATACATAAATATATACATACATACATACATACATACATACAACAGAATAAAAGAAAGGAGATAGATAAGTGTTGGAGTATACATAAGTTAGGTTTTAGGCTAAACTTCTATATCTCATAGACCCAGAAAGACAGTGGCTCAAACAAGGCAGATGTTTACTGTTCCGTAAAATCCATTGTCTAGATTTTAGAGTAAGAGTTGGCAAAAAATGGCCTGTAGGTCAAGTTCTGGCCTGTTGCCTGTTTGGTAAATAGTTACATTGGAATGCAGCCATGCCCATTTGCTACTGATCTCACACTACAGTGGCAGAGTTGAGTAGCTGCAACAGATACCATATAGTTTGAAAAGCATAAAATGCTATCTGGCCCTTTATACAGATGGCCCTCTATTTTCGAGATACAGTTGTGATTTACAAAACCATCTAAGGACTTGAGTTCCTTCCTCTCGTTATCGTGTAACATTTAGCATTATTGTCTTCATCCACATGGTTGAAGCTTGCTCTTAAAGGAGAAAAGTGGAAGTTGAGAGCAGGGAAGTTTAACACGTTGTTTTTACATATATCCCATTGAACAGTCATGTAGCCAGCCCACCTAGCTGCAGCAAAAGTTTGGCTATGTGCCCAGCTGAAACTCAGGGTTGAGGGTTTGCAGGGATGAGGCAACATATACCCAATTATTACTCCGACAGGGTGTAAAGATAGTAGTTTGATCAGAATAGTCATGAAAAACTTATGAGATTTCAGCAGAGATTTTGAATGAATTAGAAGTCATGTAAATCTCTAAGAATGTTTTAGGAAAAGGAAATTGCAAGTAAATTTTCTGTTAATGGATTGTTTCCTATTTTTAACTTTTTCCATCTGTACCTTTAAGAGCTAACCTGTATGAAAGCGTCTTGCACATAAATGGCCAAGTATTTCTTTGTTTACGCTGTTCACTAAAATACTCTTGATAAAATTCTGTCCATCTTTTAATTCTCAGCTGATATTCTTTTTCATGAATTCTCAGGTCATCTTTCTTGCCTATCTAGTGCTAGGTAACTTTTCTCTTTTTTTTTCTTTTCTTTTTAAGAGATAAGGTCTCAGTCTGTCACCCAGACTGGAGTACATTGGTGCGATCATAGCTCACTGAACCTCCAACTCCTGGGCTCAAAATCCTTCTACCTCATCTTCCCAAGTAGCTAGGACTACAGGTGTATACCACCCACACCAGGCCTTTTTTTTTTTTTTTTTTTCCTTAGAGAGGGGGACTAGCTGTGTTGCCCAGGATGTTCTTGAACTTCTGGCCTCAAGCAAGCCTCCCACCTCAGCCTCCCTAGTAGCTAGTCTTTCCTAGTGCTATATAATTTTTCAATGTCAGTTATTTCCTTTTTTATAAATAGTTTCATGTAGTAAAGTGGCATTATACTCTGGATTTCTTGAAGGCAGAAATAGACAAATTTGTTGAACTGGATGATCAGACATTTATTCTAGAAGAATATTTCTTGGTTTACTTTCACTGCACCCATATGTACTAAGAAATTTGAGTATAAATTAATAAGTATCATTTGAAATGTGCATGTCACTCAAAAGTAAATGGGTAAAGTGGCTGTATTTTCTCCTTCATTACAGATAAACACTGCAACAACTGTAGCTGACTTAAAGTCAATAATAAATGAATGCTATAACTACCTTGAGTTAATTGGATGTCTCAGACTTATAACGACATTAAGTGATAAATATATGTTAGTAAAAGACATACTTGTCTACCATGTAATTCAGAGAGTCCACGCACCCTTTGAAAGGTAAGTTGTTTCTATTAATATATGGCTCTTTCAAATTACATGTTTAAAGTGGTTAATTATCTTGTAATGTGAGATATATTTGGTAATAAGTGAGATGTTTTTCTCAGAAAAAAATTTAAATGCTATTTTTAAATAATAACTTAAGCCTTTTTAGGATGATTACTGTTCTGATCATTTAATAAGCATTTTGTAGGTCGAGCGTGGTGGCTTACTCATGCCTGTAATCTCAGCACTTCGGGAGGCCGGGGCAGGCAGATCATTTGAGGTCAGGAGTTCGAGACCAGCCCAACCAACATGGTGAAACCCCGTCTCTACTAAAATACAAAAATTAGCTGGGCGTGGTGGTGGGTGCCTGTAATCTCAGCTACTTGGGAGGCTGAGGCAGGAGAACTGCTTGAACCCAAGAGGCAGAGGTTGCAGTGAACCAAGATCATGCCACTGCACTCCAGCCTGGGTGACAGAGCAAGATTCCCTCTCAAAAAAGTGAAAAAAAGAATTGTGTAAATGTATGATGCTTTCATAGAAATAAGCACTGCTTCAGATTATAATTTTTTTCTAAAAAATATTCTTTTTAAAACTCTTACCACATCAGCCAACTATTCTGTCTCTGTGCATTCATTTAATAACTATTTATTGAGTACCTTTTATCTGCTGGGTAATACATATATTGACCATTCTTTGATTAACAAAGTATATATGATTCCTGCTGTCCTTTAGTTTAGAACACTGATCTAAGTTAGACAACTTATGTATCTCCCTACACTCTTACAATTTTTTTAAATAATGGAAATACACATATGAAAGTAGTCTGTAATCACCATCCAGATCTAACACTTATTAACCTGTGCCTGTCTTGTTCATCTATATCCTACCCTTGTTATTACTCCAGTATTATTTTAAAGCCGATACCAGATATCATCTCAAACCTAATAAATTCATTTAAAAAAAGTAGTATCATTAATCCATAGATTTAAATATATTTGATGTGTTTAAAATCTTTATAGTTACTATTATTACTGAAGTTTGTGTGTCTTGGACCAGTATAAGTCTCTTTATATTATTGTTGTTTTTAATACTTTTGATGTGAGCCTTTAATGGTCTTTGTAAGCTTTTTTGCTATATGGTATCACAAGGTATTTCAGACTCATTTTGTACATTTTAGCCTAAGGAACCTTTGTTATTTTTAATGGGAAATGGGTAATTCACAACCACAGTCTGGATGCTAGAGATTCTTAGTTTTGCTGAATTAGTCATGGTGTCTAGGCCTTTTCATTGAACCCAAATTAGAAAATCAAGGGTTTTTAAATCTATTTTAATCTATTTTGTTTTTTTTTTTAAATCAAACTTTTTTTAAAGATACATTATGAGCGTGTCCTGATAATTCTAATTCAGATTCCCTATTGCATGATATTTACTTAACATTTTCTTTGTCCTGTGTTGAGAATTCCAGTTCTTAATGACACTGGAGAATTTGAGTATGAAGCAACTATTCATGTGATTTATTCCACATTTCATAACCAAGTCTCAGAATAACAATACTAACATTATCAAATTGTTGTGCTTATAAGTCATTGGAATATTTTCTGTGTGGCTAAAAATTGAGCATAAATTGCATTTTCATTTTTTATTTTTAGTGATTAATTTTTATTAACATTTCATTTTATTTTAAAATTATATAAAATGTTTTGTATAGTTCCAAAGTCAAATGTGTAATAAGAATATATTGAAAGTATATTCAAAGAAGTATAGGTTTCATCCTTACTGTGTCCACCATTCAACCCTTTATGAAGTAACCATTTTGGCAACTTTTTTGTGGTTTATTGTTTTATTATTTGTTTTTCTTTTTAATGATAACAGATGAACATATGTGTGTTTTTAGATCATTTTATGCTGCTATAACAATACCTGAGACTTGGTAATTTATAAAGAAAAGAAATTTATTTCTCACAGTTCTGGAGGCTGGGAAGTCCAAAGGCATAGTGCCAGTATCTGCTCAGCATCTGGTGAGCGCTGTCTTGCTGTGTCATAGCGTTGTGGAAGAGCAAGTGAGCACTCAACCTATAGATGTGCCCTGGAAATCAGGCTGAACTCACCCTTTTTATCAGGAGCTCACTCCCACAATAATGATATTAATCCATTCATTAGGGCAGAGCCCTTGTGACCTAATCACCTCTTAAGGACCTTATCTCCCAATGCTGTTATACTGGGGCCATTAAATTTCAACATGAGTTTCAAAGGAGACATTGAAACCATAACATTCTGCTCCTGGCACTCTAAAACTCATGTCCCACTCACATACAAAAGAGTATCTGAGGAGGTGAATAGGAAATTTAGAAAGTCAGGCAAAAATGATATGTTTGTTCTTTGCTTATTCATGAAAATGTGCATTTTAAAATATTCAGTTGTTACTTGCATTTCTTTTGTTAATCATATATTTTGTGTTTATTTTCCCTATTATTGATCTTTCAGAAGAATTTGTCTTCTTTGCATAAAATTAATTTTCTGTCATAAAATATCTGTCATTTGCTTTATCTTAATTTCTTTTTAGCAATACATGGGTTTTAAATTTTTACGTAATGAAGATTTATCACTCTTGGTAATATCTGGGAAACTTTATTTTTATGATAATTAGCTTTGAAGTGTAAAACACTTCAGATTTTGATGTCTTTCTTACTAATAAAAACTTGTTAGTTTTGAAACTATAAAGCCAAATGATGTAGGTACATAAAATATTCATTTGATATTAATGTATTTGCTTGTTATGGATTTGAAAGTATCATGTATAGTATATCCATATCTTCTCTTTTTCCTCACATCTGAAAATATGATTGTCTTTTTTGGGGGTTTTTTGGTTGTTTTTTAAAAATCATTAGCTGTTTTGAAAAAATGCCAGGTAAATTAGCTGGAAATATTCCCTAATATAATACCAAAAAACACATGTATGAATGTTGGCTCATTATTTTTCTTCTCTTAAGTTTCAAGCAGGGTCTGAAAACCCTTGGTGTTTTGGAGAAAATTCAGGCTTATCCAGAAGCATTTTGTAGCATCCTGTGTCATAAACCTGAGAGTCTTTCTGCAAAAATCCTTAGTGAGCTTTTTACAGTACACACATTACCTGATGTAAAAGCTTTGGGGTTTTGGAACAGTTACTTACAGGCTGTTGAAGGTATGTGGATATTTTATTTTACTTTTAACGATCTCAGAATATTTGTTTCAGCATATTTGTTGGGGGTTTTGTGTGTGTATTTTTTGCCTTGTGGTATTAATATTAAGATGCTAACTCCATATTTACAAAAGAAAGATATTTCAAAGCAAGTTTATATGACTGAGTTAAAAATAATGAGAAAAGGTTACAGAGTAAATTTATATTTTGTAATTTTTTTCTCTAGATAAGTTGAGGTGAAAGGCATTCTTTCTAGAAAACATTACTGTCACCGCATGGAACAGTCTTAATCCTAATAATCTATTTCATCATTTTCAATTTGAAGTTAAACTAAATTATTCTTCATCCACTGGTCAGGGCTATAACAATGGTATTTATCATTGAGCATTAGCAGTGTAAAATCATTCTGCCTGATAGAGTGGAGAAGAATTTAACTTATAGTCGAAATTTTGTTTAGCTAGATTTTTGGTTTTAGTTTAGTTTTTCTGTCTGTATCTGTTATATACAATAAGTAGTTGTACTAAATGATTGTATTAGTCCTTCTACTTTGAGATTTAATTGTGTACTGTGTGCCTGTTACTACACCTGACTTTGTGATTTAGTTTGCCCAAAACAAATGTGGAAGTCTATGCCTTTCAGTATTCCAAGTCTATTTGGAGAAGAATCTATGATGATAGCAATATATAACATGGATTTACTTTTGTTTCTTTTTCTCTTTTATTGGTAAATTTTTTCAGATGGTAAATCTACAACAACAATGGAAGACATTCTTATTTTTGCAACTGGTTGCAGTTCCATTCCTCCAGCTGGATTTAAACCCACTCCTTCAATTGAGTGTCTGCATGTGGATTTTCCTGTTGGAAACAAGTGTAATAACTGTTTAGCAATTCCCATCACCAATACATATAAAGAGTTTCAAGAGAATATGGACTTCACCATAAGAAACACTCTAAGACTAGGAAAGGAAGAAAGTTCTCATTACATTGGACATTAAAATGTTTCCTTGAACAAAGAGAAGCTTCTTTAAAAGCTGCTATTGATAATTCTCTTTTATTTCACTAACCTTTTCATCATCACTTTGAACAAACTAGTTAGCTTCTTGACCTAATAAAATTTATGATATGAACATAAAGGAATATTTTAGCCACTTAGGCTAAAAAAAATTTTTTTTTGTTGAAGCATACTAGTCAAAATAGGTGATAATTTCTCATTTTCTTGATATACATACTTCATAAACCTCAATATAAATACTCTCAAAATGGTTGTATGGATTTTATTTAGGTATGGTAGCATGGTTAATAAAAGTAAAAACTGTTTTACTCACATTTTTTGTAAATTAGGATTACATATAGAATGCCACAGTTTTTCTAGGTTTATTCAATTTTCAAATTATTCCTCATTTTATTTTAAAGCATTAAATAGAAAAGCTAATTGGTTAAATTTTGTTATATAAATCAGAGGCGTATATTCTGGGATTTGTGTTACTATGCATACTTTTCTAGCATGTCACCAAATTAGTTGTTTAAAATGTTTTTAGATTACTGATTTATATTAAGATGACCCACACTGCAATTAGATTATGCCTAGTGGGAAGTATTATATAAAAAGCAGAATTAAGCTGGGCACATGGTGCCTGTAATCTCAGTTATAAGGGAGGCTGAGGTAGGAGAATCGAGATGCTCAGCCAGCCTGGCAATGTAGTGAAGACTCCATCTCAAAAAAAAAAAAGCGAATTGCACAAATTATCCGGAATCTATGGACATTCCATGAGCTTAAACGCTTTTGAGGTGGATAACATTTAGTTGAAAATACCTAAGAAAGTGTGTCTTCTTTAAAGCCTTGGCTTTAATCATGGGAAATTTTTGTTGTTGTTGTTGTTGTTGTTTGTATCCTATGTTTGGTATTCTGTATGTCTGATCCATAATCATTTTAGGTATTTGAATGATCTCTGTGGATTGGTAGGTTTGGCCATTTGACCGTTATTTATTATCAAGATGGTTGTATGCTAAGGTAAGTTGACGCCATAGCATTATACAGTTATCTTCATTGCTCTTGATTGTTACATAAGCAATGTATAAATAAAGTAAAAAGGATAGAATGAAAAACCCATTCTAATGTCACCACTCAGAGATAGGTACCGTGTTTCTGTGTATCCTTCTATAAACTCTTTACTTGTTTCCTGTATTTTTTAACTTTAGTAATGCTACTAAAAGACAATACCTAAAAGTAACTGTACTAACAATGTGCTAACAGTGTGAAAATATATAGTCCCATAGTCATGTCCCCATATTTATACTCCCACAAAAGAAAAAATTGGAAAACAAAGTCTGATGTCCTTAACCTATTATCATATTTAAATGATATAATGATTCAGTTTTCCATGAAAGTAAATCATTATGATAGGTAAATCATTATGGGAAGTAAAATGTTTTAACCATATTTTTCTTAATACACAAAGCAGGTGTCAGCTGTTGTCGTATTCTTACCCTTCTTAAGAAAAATCATTAAATTATTGATATTTTTTAAGAAAAGTAACAGAATAGATTTGAAAGAGATAATATATCTCTTAATGCCAAAGGAAAACTAAAACATAATTCTAGTGTACTTTTCTTTGTTCCCTCATGTCTTTTTCAATCTGTACACTAACATACCTAGCAAATTAGTTTTACTTTAACTTGAAATATTTAAGAACATTAAACAAGACATTTCTTTGGCTTTGGTTGAATTTTTTTGTCTTACCAATAGTAATTGAAAGATCAATTATCAAAGAGTTTGAATAGCTAATATAAACCCCAAACTCACCATACAGTTTTTATTCCAAATATGTTGATAAAAAGATATTTGTTTCTTTATCCACCTTATTTTTATTACAGTTAAAAACCAATACAAACCAATATAACCTAGTTAAAGCTATTTTCTGGTTTTTAGTTGTAATTAATTTCCCCTAGGGTAGAAATTAAAGCTGATAAGTCACACACGCATACTTTGTTGGGGTGGCGGTGGCAGTTGGAGAGGCAGTGTACTTGGGTTAGCTACAATTAAAAACAGTATTTCAATTCCTCATTTGACTTATTTTATATATAGACAGGGCCTTAGTGATAAGATGGTGTAAATAATTTAGGATATTCATGTTTTAAAGTGAAGCATAAATATTTATTTTGCAAAATGTTTTCTAGTTTGAAGGATGTTCCATTATTAGGATTTTTAGATTAATCTGTATGGTCAAGGAATATCAGAGAAACCTGTAGGTTATTTATTTTCTGCAGTGTCATTTTGTCAAATGGTTGGTATTATAATTGTTCTTTTCTTATTAATTTTATAACCAGTGCATAATTCTTACATTAGATTTTAAAAAAGAATTATGCTATAAATCTTTATAAATATGTATGTATATTTCTTAAATATTGCAATTGCCTAAATGTTGTATATTTTAAGGCTGTTTTCTCTTGTTCTCAATGTTGAGGAAAACTATAAATTGATCTATAATGCATCTACTGTTAATGGTTTTGGTTAGTTTGATATTCATTGTTTTTAAACAGTTTCCAATATGGAAACTTTAACACCTTTTATACAATTCTCTACTATTCAAGATATTCTTTAAAATATCTCACCAGAAACTTATAATTTTATACTTTGTAATTTTTAGTTTCTGTAATTTGAGGAAGTGACTTTTTTTGTTTGGGTTAAGTAAAAAGCCTTTAACTGATTACCAGCATGAGAATTCACCTTGGTTTCTATTTTATGCATTTGTAAATTTTTCTCCTAATTATGTGGAAGCTATTGGAACTTTTGTATTCAGTGCTAAATACTAAGTCAAGGGGAGTATATTAGGTAAGTTTTTTCAGTGACTGTGCCTTTAGCATTCAGTCATTATAAGAAAATGATCAAAACAAAATCATTACATTATAAACATGTAATTATTTTATATAGTGATTATCATGTACTGCATTGTTACTTTAAAATAAGCTATTAAACTAGTTTTTATGGTTCAAGTAATGCAATACAAAGTTTCATGCTTCAAGTAATGCAATACAAAACATAACACATTTAATGATGAATTACTTGAATGTATATTATCTGTGGTTTAGGAAAATTTGGATTGTCTTGAAGAGACTCAGTTTTCAAGTTCTGATTTTGACCATTATCTTTTCTAATTCATAAACATATCCCAGTACCTACACTATGCCAGGTATTATGCTAGGTGATCGTTTATATGTGAGCCTATTTCCCCGCCTTTTTAAAGACTGCCAGATTAACCAAAAAGCATGACATTTATAACAAGGTTTTATAAATAAATAAATGTGTTTATGCCACTAAAGGTAAACTGCCTATTTAAACTAAGTAATTTATTGGGATTTAACAAGATTAAGATTCTGACGAAACTGAAAGATACAAGATTCCTTTACTCTCCACATTTGAGAGATCCTATAAGCAAGCAGTTAGTGTCTGACACCCAGAACCTATAGAAATGAGGGAATCTGTGTTAAAACTATGTATCCTCTAACGTAAAATAGCTTACCAGAATAAATTATTTAAGACAAAAATCTGGACTCAGATAAATGGCTATAGTAAATTAGGTTAATGAACAATCTGTAGCCATAGATTATTTTCAGTCTTTCTGATTCTAATAAAACAAATACCTTATTCAGTCTCAGCCTTACAAGGGCTATTTGTCTACGGTTGCTGTTCTTCTGTGGGGTGTATTTTTCTATAAATTTATTGCCCACACTCTGTGCACTCGATCAGGAGTTTTTATCATTTCATATATATGCAGTGTACCTCAATTTTAAAATTGTCTTAGTGGTTTTAACACGACTCATAGTCTTGGGAGGGAATCTGTGATGGGACTGAAGTGGTTCAATGATGGATTTGCATTTGAAAGTGGGAGTACCCAAATGAGCAAAATTGGGCTCTCAAGATATTTTATATTTCATAGAGACTGTAGAATGCAGTAGAACTTTCCCATAGGGCAGAAATAATTTGTTTAGTTGGAACACACCTAGATCATTGAAGATTCCTTCAAAATATTAGTAATAGTACTGAAGAAACACACGTATTCCAGTTAATTTCTTAATGAATGTGCCAATTAGCTATAAAAATGAGATTACATAATTTTTTTTTTCCTTTTTGAGACAGAATCTCACTCAGTCACCCAGGCTGGATGGAGTGCAGTGGCACGATCTCGGCTCACTGCATCCTCCGCCTCCCAGGTTCAAGCACTTCTCCCTGCCTCAGCCTCCCTAGTAGCTGGGATTAAAGGCGCCCACCACCATGCCCGGCTAATTTTGTATTTTTAGTAGAGACCGGGTTTCACCATGTTGGCCAGGCTGGTCTCGAACTCTTGACCTCAGGTGATCTGCCCACCTCTACCTCCCAAAGTGCTGGGATTACAGGCGTGAGCCACCGCACCCGGCAGAGATTATGTAATTCTTAAAAGGTAGAGACTGTAGGTTCAATGCTAGGATGTTTCCTAATAGCATTAAAAATAAGATAACCTGTTTTAAATGTCACAAAAATAAAGATTTTATTAATGAAAAAAGCCAATGTTTCACACTATAAAACAATCTTTTTATATAATCGTTAGGCTAACCATTTCATTTATATAATTTTAAAAGTTAAGCTTTTGAGGCACAGTGATTTCATTTCAGAATTTGGTGCAACTTCATAATGAAGTGTCATCAATGAACTCTGGGGAAATGAGCTGTCATTGTGTATCCATTTTGGTCATACAGTAAAATCTATGGATTAAGTTAGAAATCATCTATCCCATAAATTTTGCGGTCACGTGGCTTCAAGTGTACATTAAACCGCCAGCACAAGACCAGCCTGGCCAACATGGTGAATCCCCGTCTCTACAAAAAAAAAAAAAAATTTAGCCGGGCGTGGTGACCCCTGCCTATAGTCCCAACTAGTGGGCAGGCTGAGGTGGAAGGATAGTTTGGGAGGATCGCTTGAGTCCGGGAGGTCGAGACTACAGTGAGCCGAGATTCTGCCACTGCGCTCTAGCCTGAGCGACAGGGTGAGATACTATCTCAAAAAACAACAAAAAACCAGCACATCAGCCTGGCCTGATGGTGTGCCCCTGTAGTCCCTAGCTACTTGGGAGACTAAAGCAGGAGGATCGTTTGACCGTCAGAATTTGAAGCTGCAGTGATCCCCGATTGCGCACTCCAGCCTAGCCAACACTCACCCACACACACCCCACTACTGCTTGACTTCCTTCCCACGGCAATATGATTTTGCAATTACTACAAGGAAAGAGGAGAAATGCTAATTTCTCATTTTGTACCTCCCTGGATCCCGTGTCCATGCCGGCAGAACGCCACCATAAAGCTAGACCTTTTTTTTAAAGAGATGCGACTGAGAAATATGCCAGATTAGAGTAATGCTCCAATGCTTTCCGTTTCTCTGGAAAAAGGAGCAAAGGGAAGACTGCTGCACTGAGAAACGAGAGCTAATGTTAAAATGTTGCCTGTGTTTCAGGAGCTTCATTTATTTCAGTCCTGTGGTCCTTATACTCCTGGAGTATTATCACCCCTTTAAGTGATCTGTAAGCCACCAAGCCAACAGTTCAGTAATTAGGTTGTTAGCACTACACGCTCCTACCCTAACAGTTCAATTTAATGTTGCTACCATCTGAGAGAATGTGGCTTGATTTGGTAGGATAAAAACTCTTAGTATTCGCCTAACATTACGGGCCACTGAGTTAACCTGCACCGGGTCTCCCAGTTCTACCGAGAGTGGAGGTCTTCCTGGAGGAGGTGGGGTCGGGCCCTCAGGCACACTCTTTGGCCCCGCCCTTCCGGGCTTTGCTTCCGGGGCGGTAAGGGCAGCCACGTCATCCTCCCGCTCTGCTCGCCAGCCGGGCAGTGGCTCGTGGGAGCCAAGATGGCGGCGGCGGCAGCGACAGCAGCAGCAGCAGCCAGTATTCGGGAAAGGCAGACAGGTACTGACTTATTCTCTTCTCCTTGAAGCTTCGTGACTGCCCCGACGACATCCTTCTCCTCTGCTTGTCGCCCTCACTCGGTCGTGGTGCGTGCAGCTCAGAGACCGCTCTCCGGGAGTTTAATCCAGTCCCTAGAACATCAAGAGCCCCTCCCCTTTGAGTTTTTGGGGAGAAGATGCCATTAGCTCGAGGACTCGGTTCCTCCTGTGGTGCAGGAGAAGGAGCTTCAGCGGTGGGCGGATTGCTACGGCCCTGCTCTTGTCTCCTTCCTAGTGGGCATCAGAAGGCCATCACAAGATCTAGCAGCTGATAGCTTCTTATCTATGTTGCCACCTATGAGGTCTCCGAGTTTGTTTCTGCGCGTGGTTCAGTTCTCCTGGTTTTGATTTTTAAGAGAACTCCCATTTTCTGACACTCAGAATTATAGAATTTAGGTATTTTCACAGCGGCTTGCTTTGCGCCACTTCTCTACTTCGGACCAGTCTTGGGGGTACCTGCAGAAAAATGCCTGGTGATAAACATTTTCTTCAGCTTGCTGGAAGGCATTGAAGAATGGCAAAACAAATGAATTAATAGCTTTCTCATTTTAATTGTTTGACACATTGTTTTAAAATAATATTTTATCTTCAATAGAGCATGTTTATGTAGCTTCTATTTATGCAGAGAAATGTAAAAAGGTACATATTCTTCTCTTGAGTTCTGGGTTTTTTTCCGTCTTAGAAATTAGTTTTGCCTTATTTGAAAACTACTCATGACAACTTGGTTTATACCTGTTAGCTACAAACTAAAGGTTTATACTTGTTAACTAGATGTCTTAAAAGTTTTCAAGCAATTTATTCTGAGGAGCTAACAGAAATAAGTCATCAAGAATGTGCATACTTGGAATTCTGTTTCCTGAAATTATGCTCTGTTGGATATAAATATGAATAGGAAAATAAATTTATAATTCATATGACCTACAGAAGGGATTTGGGCTGTACTTGATTCCTTCCTTTGGCATTTAAAGAAAAAGTGATAGACTTCAATCTAGTAATGACACACAAAAGATACTGAGTTGCGTTCACCTTTTCCCAATAAATAATTTAGTATAACCTATCAGGTGAAGTCAGGCATAACTAAATATAGGGAAGTTCAAATAAGATTTGGGGCGTACCTGCCATTTATTGTATCTGTTTAAACAAATGGAAGCTCCATTTGTTTTAATACTGTGTTTCTCATGACTATACTATATATTAAAATAAAGTGTCAGTGAAACTGTACCAATACAAGAGAGCTTTTTGAAAAATAAATTTGCATGGCAGTAAACTTGTATGCAGAAATTTTGTAGATCATTAAAATCTAATCGTTTGTATTTCTGTAGAAATAAACATAGTGAGATTTTACAGAATTACTAGATAGTGCTAGATCTATTTTTTTATCAAATTTTTACTGTCATTGAATTCTGCCTTATTTTCAGAGGAAGGTAAATTCTTGTATATATATTATAATGCAGAATTAGCTATTTCCCTCATGCCTATTGAGAATGTTTTGGGAGATAACTCAGAATCCTCAAATATTCTACGTACTAGAATATTTGGGTGGATGAGATAATAGTTGGCATTTATTGAGCATTTACTATTGTTAGGCATTGCATTAGGTGATTATGTATTATCTCCATTTTACAGGTGAGGAAAGTAAGATAGAGGTAAACTAACATGCCTGTTTCTTGCTTTGCCTGCCTGAAAAATCTTTATTGATCTTTTGAAGGTCATCCCACAAGCCATCTCCTTTCTTCCTGGTTCACTGTCCCCTCTATCCATACCTTCAGTTCACTAGGTAGAATCAGTTGCCTCCTGCTCCGTGTTACTGTTGTTCTTCATTGAATGCGTCTTCGCTACAGGTTCTTGCACATCTTCCCTGCTTCTCAACATTGCAGGGTCCCATTAGTGTTAGCATCTAGCGCCTTAGCTTTCAGTATTATCTGTATGTTGATGATTCCCAGGTTTATATCCCTAGTCTGGCCCTCCCATCTGAACTCAGTCTACTCCATATCAGTTAATGGCAGTTCCGTCCTTTTAGTTGTTCAGGTCAAAAACCTTGAAGTTTTCTTGACTTGTCTCCTTCATGTCTCATGTAAGATCTTTCAGTAAATCTTGTCAGTTCTACTCTGAAAATACATCCAGGATCTGACTGTTGTCATGGCTATTCCCAGGTCCTATCCACCATGAATTTCTGCAGTAACCTATTTGGTCTCCTTGCTTTTACGATCCTGTTCTCCTTCATTATTTTTCACACAGTACCCAAACTGATCATGCCATATGTTTGCTTCAGAACCTTCCAGCATCTTCCCATTTCAACCATGATAAAAGTCAAAGTGATCTTACAGTGTTCTACAAGGCCTTGTACGATCTGGTTTCCATGTAGGTTTTGGACCTCACTCCCTATTTCTCTTCCCTCTCCTTGAACCCACCGGGAATGCTCCCACCTTTGACCTTTTGTATTTGTTTCTTCTTTGTGGAATACTGTTTCAGAGATAATCTCCATGGCTCACTCCCTCACTTCCTTTAGGTCTTTACTCAAATGTTACCTTCTCAGGAGGCCTTCCCCAATTACTCTGTTTAAAATTACACCTCAACTCCATCTTCCCCTTTCCCAATCTTACCTTTCTTCATAGCACTTACCATGATCTACATATCATATGTTTTACTTTTTTTTTTTTATTTTCTTTATCCCCCAATTAGAATGAAAGCTACTTGAGGACAGGCGATTTTATTCACTGTTTTGTTCAGTTGCTAGATCCCCAATAACTACAGTGCCTGTGGTGAGCACTCATTAAACGTGTTGAATGAAAGAATAGTAAGTATGTATGTAAGTAACGACATTAACCAAGTCTAGGAATATGGGTACAGGTTGAGTATCCCTTATCCAAAATGCTTGGGACCAAGAGTCTTTTGGATTTTGGAATATTTGCATTATTAGTGATTGAGCATCCCAAATTTGAAAATCCAAGCACCAGCTTAAAAAATTTTGATTTTGGAGCATTTCAGGTTTCAGATATTAAGAGTTGGGATGCTCAACCTGTAGTATGTTTAGAGCCAATAAGGAAAATGGTTTGTCATTTCAGTTAAAGTCATGGTTTAAGCCTTGGGTAAACTCTGATAAAGGTAAAATTACGTTCTTGTAAACTCTGAACACAGGCCGTGTACTCCATTAACAAATCCACTGTATCAAAATACCTTTTAATAAGTTAGCCAAGGCTCAAAGTTGGAGAAAATCTCAGACTGGGCTGAGAAGGCGAATGTAGGATTATCTTATTTGCTGCTGCTGGCCTCTTTCAGTTAGCTAAGGCCTAACTGTGCAGCATACTAAACACCTGAGGCTCACATGGCAGCTCAGGCTTTCGTTCTTCCAAGTTGTCAGGCTTCAAGAGTGTGAACCTCTGTTACCAGAAACAGGATTTCCTCCCTCTTGGGCGTGAGTGCCAGGGTGGTGGTGTCTTTATTGCCTGGAGGTGGAGGAAGAGCTCTGCAAAGGCACAATGGGAGAGTTAATCCTGAAACCCCCTCCATGCCTCCTGTGTTATTTCAGTTTTAAGTGTTAAACTGTTTTTTTGTTTATATTAAATATATTTAATATTATAAATACATTAAATAAAATACATTTTTATTTAACATAAAACCTGTGGGCCTCTGAAGTAGGTAATATTGGTAATGTGTATTATTGGCTGGACATTAGGTAATAACATTTTACCAAAAGTTATGTCTGTAGGTGTATGGTAAATACACCTGATAGCAATAACTTAAGCATGCCCTGAGAATGACCCTGTATTGCAGACACACCTGGATATGTGTTTCAAGCTAGGGAATCAGAAAATGGCCCACCTGGAGATTCATTCCTTGTCTATGAGGAACATCTGAGCCCCCAGCCCATCCAGTGAAACATAGGCCATGCAGTGGATCAAGGCCCCGAGTTTTGGGTTGAATGAAGGTTGCCAGGTGGAGGTTGTTAGGGAAATGTTAAGTGAAAATGCTGTATAAACCACATTTTTGCTATATAAACCACTTTTTGCATGCGGTTATGGTTCTCCTGCCCAGAGCCTTGCCATTGAGTATACAGTTCTCCTGTCCAGCCCACTGTCACTGGACTCTCCTATGTGTGTTGCCCCTAATAAAACCCTGTGTCTCATTTCCTGGCTCCGAGTCTCTTCTTAGGCCTCTCAAACATGGTATTATCCCCATTGGAGGCAATAAGGGTTCGTCACAACAGTATGTGTACACACATAAGTATGCAAATGTATCACTGAAGTACAGTCTGTTCAGTGATAGCAGTTTTAACAGCATTATACCTACCTCAGCAAACAAGCATTTAATACAAGTTTTTCTTGTGAGTGAATGAATATGCTGTAAGTTGATATTCAGGTGATTTTAGTATTATATAGTTCTCTCGTAGGACTTTGGAGTATAGGTTATTCTGTATTACTTAAAGCCTAATGCAAATGTTTTTAACAATCAACCAAGTGGATTTTAAGGCTGTCAATTTTATAAAAATTAAATCAAGAAATTACAGCTAGTATACTCTCTTGAATATTTGGCCATCTCAGTTTCACAAAGAAGTATATTAAGGGATTTTCATTTTCTGTAACACTGTTACAGATGAGTGATAACACAAAATACTGTAACAGACCATAACTGTGATTTTTGATGTTGTGTATTTGCTTAGCTGGAATTATCAGTTTTCTACTATATGGGAAAGTCTGTTTTCCCAAGGGACATAGAATTTTAAGCAACTTTTCAGTGAATCTGACAGGATAAATTGGTTGTAAAATATACTCTTACATAACTATAGACAGATCTGTATGAAGGTTTTGTATATGAACCAATTGAATATGCCATGGATAATTTTGTTTTTAGAAAGACTGATCCAGGCTGGGCGCAGTGGCTCACGCCTGTAATCCCAGCACTTTGGGAGGCCAAGGCGGGTGGATCACCTGAGGTCGGGAGTTCTAGACCAGCCTGACCAACATGGAGAAACCTCATCTCTACTAAAAATACAAAATTAGCCGGGCATGGCAGCGCATGCCTGTAATCCCAGCTACTCAGGAGGCTGAAGCAGAACTGCTTGAACCCGGGAGGCAGAGGTTGTGGTGAGCCGAGATCACGCCATTGCACTTCAGCCTGGGCAACAAGAGCGAAACTCTGTCTCAGAAAAAAAAAAAAAAAAAAAAGACTGATCCTTCTCACTAGACCATGCACACTTAAAAAAAAAAAAAAAGACAGACTGATCCTTCTCACTAGACCACTCAGACTTAAAAAAAAAAAAAAAAGACTTACCTTAATCTATGCTTTCAGCCAGACAGTACACAGGCAACAGCATCAGTATATTGAGGCCATTACAAGTTCATCTGTGGACAGATGCTTATTGTGTTTTGGGAAATCTCCCAAATACATGTCAATTAGCTGTTGATGGAATAGTCTTACAAGATCTGACCCCTAGTTCTACACGTATAGTCATTTGGTTAATCAGTTTTACTAGAGTTGATTAGTATATTTTGCTTTGGGGTAGTAAATAATGATGGAGGAAAAATAAAATCCTAAAAAACAATGACAATATTTGATAAAACTTTTTATTTTCAGTGGCTTTGAAGCGTATGTTGAATTTCAATGTGCCTCATATTAAAAACAGCACGGGAGAACCAGTATGGAAGGTAAGAGTTTATCTTAATGGGAACTGATTTCTGTTTTTCTCAGCCCTTATTGGTGGTAATTGGAGGGAATTTATTGTAATATGGAAGAAGCAACACATATTAGTTATCATGAATGTTTTATCCTTATTTAACATGATCTCTTAATATGAATTGTTTTGACAGACATTCTGTGGAGTGAGACAGGTGATAAAATAGTAATTTTCATCTAGGGAGTCCAGTTGATCTCTTTGGTAGGATGTCACTGATAGGTCTTTTTCCTGGTTGATATTTTGTTCCTTAGCTTTTCAAGTCCAGACTTTGGATTTTGTCAGCTTGCTTGGGGGTTAGTCACATTCAGAGGGCCTGGATTATTTTAACAAACTCATGAGAAAATGATCTGCAAACTGTAATACCAGTTTATTAATTTATGAGATATAAAACTGTTAATTGAACCAGAAAGCAATCTACAACCTTTTCCTTTGAGAAATACTGGAGAACCTTTAAAAATTCCTATTCTTTAGGCTTCTTCATTTTAAACTTCATGCAGACTCTCTTTCTTCAGATGTTATAATACAGTTGATTGGGTTTAAACTTACTGGTTAACAGTCTCTTTATATTTCTCTCTTGCTAAAAATTAAGAACAAATCAACGTGTTTAGAATTTAGGGTGTTTTGAAAACTCTCTTGAGTCTTTATAAGTCCTTTGGGTTAACTCTAAAAGTAGTTAAAGTTGTCTGTATTGATTTCATAGTTTAAGCTCCAGAGTATCCCCTAATTTTCTCCTCCTTGTTCCTTTGTGAGCATCTTCCTATTGCCTCTTGCATAAACTATACTTGTTTGTTTCTAAGACCAATATTGAGCTTTTGGTTGAAATAGTTTGAGAATTTCTTGGGTACAAATTTTTGTCGGATACTTTTCCTACCCATCACTTTTTATATCATTAAAATTAATAATACACATGTATTGAGATTAAAAGAGGGAAGATTTTTGAAAGATGCAACATGAACCTTTTATAACTAGAACAGAAAGATTTTTAGCCTCTCTAAAGGAAATCCTGGCATTCAAGAAAACATGTTTTTATAACAACCTGTTTCATTCTCTCATTAACAATTTCTTACTCCATAAATAATTATTGAGGTAGTTGTGAAAAATGCTTACCAGTTGAGGATCTCTTTTATTTGTCTTAACCGTGAAACTAATTTTGAGTTAAAAAGCCTAGTTGGAGTTCTTACCACTCCTCAAAGCTATCTGTTTTAATACTTTGAGAATGTGAGGAAGTGTATTTGATAGACTACTCTTTGGGGACTTAATTTTTTTTTTTTTTTTTTTTTTTTTTTGAGATGAAATCTCGCTCTGTCGCCAGGCTGGAATGTAGTGGCGCAATTTCAGCTCACTGCAACCTCCGCCTCCCAGGTTCAAGTGATTCTCCTTCCTCAGCCTTCAGAGTAGCTGGGATTACAGGCACGTGCCACCACGCCCAGCTAATTTTTGTATTTTTAGTAGAGAAAGGGTTTCACCATGTTGGCCAGGATGGTCTCTGTTTCTTGACCTAGTGATCCGCCCACCTCGGCCTCCGAAAGTGCTGAGATTACAGGCGTGAGCCACTGTGCCACAGCCAGGGACTTAATTTTTTAAAATGAGTATCTTTTTTACCTGAGATGCTTAAAATACTAAATTTTTTATTGTAGTCCTGGAACTTGTTATATATAAGTTTTGAAAATGGCTAACTTTTACATATGTGTTTTTAGAAAAGATATATGTGAACTGGAAAAAAAAATAAGGGTATGAACGTGAATTGGCTTTAAGTTCAAAGTTGTTTATGATAGCTTAAGGATTTTATAGTCTCTATTTTTTTAAAACCTAGAAAAAAGAATTTTATAAGAAGAAATTGATATAATTATTTATTTATTTTAGCCTGAGTAGTAATGCTTTAAGAACGTATTACTGCCTGGATGGACGTTTGGGTAAATAATGATGGAAAATATTAAATTGAGGCAAGGATAACAATTCAGTATATATGATTTATTAAAATAAAATTTACTTCAACATTGTCTTAATATAGGTTCACTATTGGTTGTTCACTAATAATGATGACACATGGTTTTTTTAATAGGTACTCATTTATGACAGATTTGGCCAAGATATAATCTCTCCTCTGCTATCTGTGAAGGAGCTAAGAGACATGGGAATCACTCTGCATCTGTGAGTTTTTACATATTTCTAATAGTGGCATTCATTTAAAGAACATTTATAGAGAAAAATAGTGTTAGGTTACAGTATTTATGTAGTGTTGAACATTTTTTCCCTATATCTTCTTTTATTCAACCCGTTATTTCTGGGATTTAAAAAAATCATCAGTCTGAGGCTTTATAATTTCAGAATTTAAATTTTCTGCCATGTGGCTTTTCCTTAGACTTGGTTTCCCTTCTATGTAAAGGAAAAGAACTAGTAATCTTAAGGTCTTTTCCAGCTCTAAAAGTGTTTTGTTCCTTTAATTTAAATACACAGATTCTCCTTGACCTGCAATGGGGTTACATACTTATAAACCCATCATAAGTTGAAATTTTGTAAGTCAAAAAAATGCATTTAATACACCTAACCTACCAAACATCATAGCTTAGCCTCTCCTACCCTCAGCATGCTCAGAATACTTACATTAGCCTACAGTTGGGCAGAGTCAGATCTAACACATAGCCTCCTTTATAATAAAACCGGGCACGGTGGCTCACGCCTGTAATCCCAGCGCTTTGGGAGGCCAAGGCGGGTGAATCACAAGGTCAGGAGTTCGAGACCAGCCTGGTCACGTGGTGAAACGCCATCTTTACTAAAAAAAAATACAAAAAATTAGCCGGGCATGGTGGCAGGCACCTGTAATCCCAGCTACTCAGGAGGCTGAGGCAGGAGAATCACTTGAACCCGGGAGGCAGAGGTTGCAGTGAGCCGAGACTGCACCACTGCACTCCAGCCTGGGCAACAGAGCAAGACTCTGTCTCAAAACAAAACAAAAAAAAATTAATTAATTAATTAATTAAAATAAAAATAAACTGTTGAATATCTCATGTAATTTATTGACTACAGTGCTGAAAGTTGAAAACAGAATGTTTTTATAGGTGCTTAAAGTATGATTTCTACTGAATATGCACTGCTTTTGCACCATCATAAAGTCAAAAAATCCTAAGTTGAACCATTGTAAGCCAGGGACTGTCTATATTTTTTTTAAAAAAAGGAATATCTAATTAATCATTAATATGAAAAATTTAAGTGACTATGAAGTAATGACTGTTAATCACCATAGTAGGCTATCTATGTTGTCTTAACTGTTAAGTTTGTGTGATTATATTGCTTCTGATATGTTTAATAAAAATAAAACAAATGCAGTACTTTATGGGCTTGCCTAGTAGAACATTTGGAGAAGGGGCCAGGCACAGTGGCTCATGCCAGTATTCCCAGCACTTCTGGAGGCCGGGGCGGGCGGATCACTTGAGGTCAGGAGTTCGAGACCAGCCTGGCCAACATGGTGAAACCCCGTCTCTACTAAAAATACAAAAATTAGCCGGGCGTGGTGGCGTACCCACCTGTAATCCTAGCTACATGGGAGGCTGAGGAAGGACAATTGCTTGAACCCAGGAGGCGGAGGTTGTAGTGAGCCGAGATCATGACACTACACTCTGGCTTGGGCAGCAGAGCAAGATTCTGTTAAAAAAAAAAAAAAAAAGAACATTTGGAGGACTGTGTTCATGGATAGATACTAATACTTCTGTATGTATACTAAAAGAGTCCAATTTTATGGTGTTCTAAGCTACTTGCATTTCGTTCTATTTATGATGTTCTAACTAATTTTTATGATATATATTGAATTGAAATGTACTCTTACTGGGAATACGGTTTTAGATTTTTGATAAGTAACTTGACAGAATCTGGTTTAATCAGCTCAAATTCTTCAGTTGTATAATGAGCATTTGTTAAAATTAATAGACTGTTCTAGTTTGTCAATTCCAAATGTCCTTTTTTATATTTCTGAAATTAGGATCTATCTTATCACTGAAGATATGTCATAACTGGCAGCATTTTTATTTCTCAGTAGTATATAAAATATATTTTAAAAATTATGTTTTAAAATTGTTACCACCTTGGGTTTCATGAAATATGGTATTTGATGAGTTTTCCTTTCATTTTTATGTCAGACTGAAATAAGCAGATTTGCTTTGATAATGTATTAATTCTTATGGACTGAAGTAAAGTTTAACTTGATGCTATCCTTGGAAATTGTGGTTTATTAATAAACATTGAGTGCCATTGTCTCTGTACTGAGTGTTTAACTCCTTTATTTACTAATGGAAGGACTAAAGTTTAGAAGGCTTAAGTGATTGTCTCACATTTGTACAACCAGTTAATAACAGAGCCATGGCCACATTGCTTGACCACTAATTCTGTGCTGTTTATCTACTGAACTGTAATGGCTCAGTAACAGTAACTAACAGAAGTGAGGCCTTACTCAGTACTTCATTCAGGAGTAATAGGATAGTCTACCAGTTTGAGAGTCTCGTAATCTCTGCCTAACTTGCTACTTGCCACCAGAGCATGGAAATATTACACAGCTACCATGGTGAACTCTTGTGTACTTTGCCTCCAACCATTCTCCTCTATTTGCTGGAGAATACTGTATCAGTTACTTTATACCCTGCAAGCTGGTTTAGGCTAATTTGTAGGAAACAGTAATTACAAGTTTCCAGAATATGAATTGGTGGTTGTAGCCTGTTAGGCAGTTGGACAAGCAGTATAAAAAAGACCACAACCTATGGCAGCCATCACATTATCATTCTTGATATCAGTGGCAACAGTTATTAAACACAGACCCACTGGCAGCATGTGCCTCTTTCCTCTCTCTCCTTGATTATAGAAGGATGACTAGAGAGAGGTGAATATTCCTCGTATAAGCGTGGTTTGATGTTGGGATATTTGCATGAAAATTGTTCCTAAATTGTAAAAGGAGAAAACTGTAAAGTGACTTAATCTATAAGATGCTAACATTCTCTTATGAAACAATAAATAGACAAAAATAGATTGTCTTTAATTTTTAAGGAAACATTTGTATACCTTTCATTTAAAAAACATATTTGATTTCATCTTTGGTTAAATTTTTTGATAGCTTCTAAAGAATTGCTTCTAAAATTTTTTTCATTGCATCCCCTAGCTTTCTGATTTTCCCCTCAGAGAGCCACACTTTCCTCACACTCACCCTTCCTCTCTGACCACCACCATATTTCTATGAAAAGTGGGAATAAGATTGATTTTGAATATGTTTTAGTTCTCATTCAAGGAGAGTGGTGGTAGAAAAGAATGTCTGACCATAAGCGGTACTAAAAGTGTGAGCAGAATAGGACAAATGAAGACTAACAAGAAATTAGGGTCTTACTAATACTAATAAATAATAACAACGCTGACATGGGAGAAAGCTAGGTTAATTCACTGATTAATTGCAACAAGAGCTTTTAGAGCACTGGTTACTGTCCTTGAGCTAGTGAACTCCCATTTTGAGGAATATTGTTTTAAATAAGTGAATAAAAAAAATAAGTTTTAGTTCCTTATGTCTTCTAGGCTTTTACACTCTGATCGAGATCCTATTCCAGATGTTCCTGCAGTATACTTTGTAATGCCAACTGAAGAAAATATTGACAGAATGTGCCAGGTAATATGGGTTCTTATTTTCTGGACTCCTGAATTTGGAAACAGATTTTTTTTCAAGAAAAATTCCTAGATGTCCAGGGTGAAAAATCGGAAATTCCTATGCCTGCTTTCTCACTCTGATTTTTGAGACTATCTTTGAATTCCAAATAGCCTGAGAGACTTAAAACTTTTGACTGAAGAAGTATTATACAATAGTCCTCGCATGTCCACAGTTTCACTTTCCACAGTTTCAGTTATCCACAGTTAACCAGGTACTGACTATATTACAGTAGTGAACATATTACAGTATTTTGAGAGAGACCACATTCATATAACTTTCATTACAGAATATATTTTATAATGGCTCTATTTTATTTCTAGCTATTGCTAATCATTTACTGTGCCCAATTTATAAATTATAAATTAAGTTTTATCATAAATATGTATGTATAGGAAAAAACATATATGGTTCAGTACTACCTGGTTTCAGGCATCCACTGGAGTCTTGGAAAATAACCCCTGCAAATAAGGGGGACCACTGTACTGGTAAAGTCTGAGTCTGGCTTTAACAAACAGAAAGCCTAGGTATATTGCCTTTCTAACTTATATAGGGTTTTCCTTTTCTAAAATAAGGGTGAGATTAGGAAGTCCACGCTAGTGCAGAAGTACTATAAGGTAATCAAAGACCCAGGCTCCTTCTATCGCTGATCATTCATCTTTAGTTTGCTGGTTTTCCTTGTCTTGCTTGTTGCTGCACCTGTAGGCATCAAATCTATGTTCACATCAAGAAGAGGGACATGGACTGTGCCAGCCCTGACTGTTGATTTTGATCAGGAATTTAAGCCTTTCCAGAAACTCCCAGAAGACCTTTATTTATTTCTCACTGGGTAGAAGCAGTTACAAGGGTGGCTGCAAAAGTCAATATTTAGATGAGTATAGTCACCTCAAAGAAAATCTAGCAAGATTCTTTTAGCAAGGAAAAGGAGAAAAGTAGATATTGGATAGGTAAGTAACAGTGTCTTCCACAAGTCACAGCATCTTTGTTATTGACTGTTGAATCAAATTGCATTTAAATTGTTAGTGAAGTTTGCAAATTTTATGTCCTGTGTAGCTTTATGATGCCCAGCTTTCTCTTTTACCCTGCATAAACTCAAGTATGCTATTCATGAAAGAGGTACCACTTGCAATCTCTTCTTCTTTCATTTTTTTAATAACACCTTTATTGAAATTATAATTTACGTACTATACAATTCACCCATTTAAGGAGCACAAGTGTATGGTTCATTGGGTTTTAATATAGTCACAGAGCTTTGCAACCATCACCACAGTCAATTTTAGAACATTGTCATTACCTCAAAAAGAAACCTGGTACCATGTATCACATCCTCAACCCTCCCCCATCCCCTTCCATCCCTAAGCTACCTTCTGTTTCTGTATATTTGCCTACTCTGACCATTACATATGAATGAAATCCTATAATATGTGGTCTTTTGTATATGGCTGATTTCTCTTAGCATAATGTTTCCAAGGTTCATCCATATTGTAGCATGAATTGGTACTTTATTCCTTTTCGTGGCTGAATATATTCCATTGTATGGATGTACCAAATTTTGTTCATTTACCACTTGATGGACATTTGGATTGTTTCTACCTTTTGGCTATTAACAATGTTGCCATAAATATTCATGTGCAGGTTTCTCTGTGGACATGTTTTCAATTCTCTTGTGGCCGTAAACACATAGGAATAAAATTACATGGTCAAATGATAACTCTATGTTTACCTTTTTAGTAACAGACTGTTTTGCAAAGTGTGGTTGCACCGTTTTATAGTCCCACCAGTAGTGTGTGAGGGTTCTGATTTCTCCAGATCCTTGCTGAACACTTACTATCTGATATTTTTATTGTAGCTATCCTAATAGGTTTGAAGTGGCATCTCATTATGGTTTTGATTTGCATTTCTATAATTAATAATATTAAGCCTCTTTTAACATGCTTATTGGCCATTTGTATGTCTTTCGAGAAATATCTATTCAGATCATTCACCCAGTTTTTAATTGGGTTGTCTTTTTATTGTTGAGTTGACAGAATTCTTTTTCTATTTTGGATACTAGACACTCACAAGTTTATGATTTGTAAATATTTTCTCCCAGTCTATGGGTTATCTTTTCATTCTCTTGATAATGTCCTTTGAAGCATAAACATTTTTTATTTTGATGAAGCCCAGTTTATCGGTTTTTTTTTCCTTGAGTTGCTTATGCTTTTGGTGTCATATTTAGGAAACCATTCCAGATTCTAGTGTTTTCTTATAAGAATTTTATAGTTTTGGCTCTTACGTGTAGGTCTTGATTCCCCTTTGCATTATTTTTCTATATGGTGGGATGTAGGTGTCCAACTTTATTCTTTTGCATGTGGCTATCCAGTTGTCCCAGCATAATTTATTAAAGAGACTATTCTTTCCCTAGTGAATGGTCTTGGCAGCCTTGTCAAAAATCAGCTGACCACAGATATCTTGTTTTATTTCTGAACTCTCGGTTCTATTGCATTGATATCTATGTCTTTCCTTATGCCTGTACCACACAGTGTTGATATCTCTTGCTTGATAGCAAGTTTTGAAATTGAGAAATTGTGTCCTCCAATTTTGTACTTTTTTTCAGACTGTTTTGGCTTTTCTTGAATTTCCAAATTAAGATGAGCTTGTCATAAGTTTTGTGCTTCTTTTGTTAAATTTATTCTTTCATGTGTTTAATGCTTATTATGAATGGAATTCTTAATTCTATTTTTAGGATTGTTCATTGCAATTGTATAAAAATTCAATTGATTTTTATATATTTATCTTGTATCCTGCAACCTTGCTGAACTTATATGTCCTTTTGAAATGTATGCATCGTTCTTTGACCACTTCCTTACTTTCTGGCACAATAAGATGTTCCAATATAGCCTAGGATTTTACTTTCTCTGTCTCAGCCCAGGATTCAGACATTTTTCTAAGGAGCTCTGGTTGCTTTCTGTAAAGAATGGTATTTAGGAATCAGGATCTAGGCATTAGGTATACTCATTGTGACTAGAGTGTCACTGTTCTTAGGTCCTCTCAATGGAAAAAATTAGGAAATTATGTATTTATACATACACTTTTATATCTATATTTATTTCTACAATTCTTCCTCTCTTCTCTTCACCTATCCAGATAAACAGATAACCTCCAAAACTGTTTCAGCTCAGCAACACAGGATTCACTCTAGCGTTTCCCTTTTCTCTTTACAAATTTGTAACTCCTTTCTCAGAGTGAAAAACATGGTTCCCAGTATCGTGAACGTATTACTTATTTCTCAATCCTCATACATAAATAATCTCTTGACCTTGATTGAACCACTACCCTGATGACCTTCCTCACAATGGCTCCAACCCCTCAATTTTTCACATTTTAACATCGCTGAAATCAGGTGCATCTTAAAATTGATCATGTCACAAAATTTTACTGGCATCATTAATTCTTAGTGTTACATAAAATGATGGTTCCTGTTACAGTCAGTGACATCTTAGATTTGAGGAAATACGGTTATTTCGATATCTATTTGCTAAAAGTATAAGAAGATAAGTAAATTTGACTTAAGAATTTGCATAACTTAAATTGCACTACTTTTGAGCAGTTGAGAAGAAATCCCTCTAGAATTGGTAATTGGATTTATAACTTGTCTGTGTGCAATGAAGGATTTGTTGTGTCATCACATGTCCAAAACAGTTGAAGATCGTGTCTGCCAAATATAACAAGCATTTTACTATATTAGTGGGCCATATCTGGATATTTTAAGAAGAATGCAGATAGGCTGTATGAAAGCAGTTTGTACTGTATTGTAATTAATGAGATTTTGTTGATAATATAATTTTATTACTTCATTAAGAAACATTTTAGTTACATCTGATAACCAGATAACCAGTACTACTTCAAAAGTTTTTTCTCTTGGGATACTTTTTTTCATTGTCATTTAAATATCCTGTCTTTTAAATATAACTTTGCATTATAGTAGTTTAAACATATGTATTCATGGTCTTCTTTATCCTGTAAGAATGAAGTTTTCATTGTATTGATAGGATCTTCGAAATCAACTATATGAATCATATTATTTAAATTTTATTTCTGCTATTTCAAGAAGTAAACTGGAAGATATTGCAAATGCAGCATTAGCAGCTAGTGCAGTAACACAAGTAGCCAAGGTAAGAGAGTTTGGTTCGTTGATGACATTTTGTCAATGTAAAATTTAACACTGTTCTGAAACCTGTAGTTGGCATAGATATCTATTTGACAGATGACCAGAATGACAGAAATGTTTAGGCTCAGTACTTTTATGAAGAGTTCTGATAATATAAATAATCTTCAAGTTGAACTAGGCAAAATAAGCCAAACTAAAGGAACCTACTATTTAATGAATTTGAAAGACAGAAATAAAAAGCAGAATGAGTTTTGCTTTAGTCTGATTTGTATATTTTTAGGTCAACTCAGAAATCATTTGACAGTTGTATTGTCATAAACTGCATTGAAAGTATGTTGACATTGTTTTATCTGTAATCATTATAATCATCATACTATTTCCAGATCTTTTTTTTACTTAGGAAAGAGGATCCAAAGTGCCCGTGTTGCATACTGAGATCCAAAGTGCCTCTGTTGCATATTAAGAGAAAAAGAATCCATGACAGGCCAGCAATTCTACATCATAGTGACTTTTTAGTCAGGTTCAGCTTCAGTTGTAAATCAATTTGTAAAATATATTTCAGGTTATAATCCTATAATGCTCTGTGTTTCTTGAATTTGGACAAGATATGCATTAAAGTTCCGGACAACTCTCTAGGACAAATAAAAGACTAAACAACCATGCATATACTTTCTATTCTTTTTTCTACTGATAGATTTTTCATTCTTAGATTTAAATAGGCCACTAATATTTCTGATTAGTTTTTGAGGCTTATGCCTTTAATCTTTGCGCTCAAAATTATTAACTTCACATAAAATAATGGGAACAACTTTTGTTTTCTTTCTTGTTTTGTTTTGAGACAGTGTCGCGCTTGCTCAGGCTGGAATGCAGTGGTGCAATCACTGCTTGCTGCAACCTTCAGCTCCTGGGCTCGTACCACCCCACCCAGCTAATTTTTTTTTATGTTGCCCAGGTCTCAAACTTCTGGCCTCAAACAGTCCTCCCACCTCAGCCTCCCAAAGCTCTGGGATTACAGGTGCAAGCCACCTCACTCAGCCTTAATTTGATTAACTAAATTCAGTGTATTTCAAATAGTTCTCTTACTCTGCACTTCCAAAGAACTGGCATAACTTTTTCCCACTTTATTAGAAAAGTTCTTGGTGTAAAACAATTACTGTGACTTTCTTAAGAAAATGTGATGAAAATGATTGTTAAAATTGTATGTTTTCTTCAAAATTGATATCCTTTCCCATCACAACCACAATTTAAGTTCTTGTATCTGCTTAAATTTTGTTTTCTGAAAATGTTACTCTCCTCCTTCATATTTATTGCCCAAAGACTTGTTTTTATTGCCTTAACTTACTCTTTACTCCTCATTCTTGTTCAATTAGGCTGTTGCACAGTACAATTTTTAGTTGTTGAATGTAATTAGGATTTTTTTTCATTTCTACCATTGGTAGGTTAGAGCAAACTAAATTTACTTTCAATATGGCTATATTGTAAGATTGATTTGTAAACCTTTTCTTTTGTTTCTAGGTTTTTGACCAATATCTCAATTTTATTACTTTGGAAGATGATATGTTTGTATTATGTAATCAAAATAAGGAGCTTGTTTCATATCGTGGTATGTAAAAATAGAAATGTTGCAATTGTTAGTTAACAAAATGAATGGTATACTGTAAGAAAAAAAGTGAGTATGTTTAATGGACTTCAAAACCAGCTCGTTTACAGAAGTAGAGCTATAGAAGCTTTTTAAAAGCACACAGAGAAAACAAGGCTCAGACTGAATTTTATTACATTTAAACGTTTAATAAGCCTGTTTTGTAAACTCTAAGAAGTACCAATTCTCTGACCTTTTCTGTACCCCCACAGCAACTTGCATGAATGGTTCACTCATGGCAAGTAAGACAATATTTTAGTAGCAGATTTCAAATTTATTATCTAGTACTTTGATCTTGGACAAGAACAAGTTAGCTTGCTTCTCTGTGCTTATAAAACACTGGAACCAGATGATAAGCTCCCTGAGAGGAGAGAATGAATCTTTTGGTTTTGTTGGGCTCTAGAGCATCCGTTCTTGTGGAAATTCCTAAAAGGATATAAGTATTTGCTGAATTGTTCATGTGAGAGATTTTTGACAATGGTTATTATTCATAGAAATCTATTTATAGTTGCATTTTAAATGAATTAGCAACTTATTTAAGTTACAATTTTAAAACCTAGTTTTCCTTAAGCCTTTAAATTGAATGTGAATTGTTATATTGTTTATAAATCTGGTAAAGTAAAAACAAGCATCTTTACTTTATTCTTGATGGATTAACTCGTATTGAACAGATTAAATTCTCCTAATCAGTCCCCTTTAACAAGTTTAATCAGAAAACTCGGTGTGTTGAATTCCCTTAAACATTTTAAATTTTATTAATAAATTCAGAATATTAAGTGGTTTTTTTTTTAGGTACTGTACTTCATATACCAGACCAGACAAGTTTATAATTCTAACAAGCAAAATCTGCCCAAGTGTTTAAATAATTCTGTAAAAATAATTAAATTTGTAATGAGTGTAAAATTTGCTATTCATATACTTATAAGTTTAATTACATTTTTTATACCTGCCAGCTTTTTTAAAAGATCACGTTTGAGATTAATTACAAATTTTAAAGTGTAATCACATAGCTAATCACCCAGATTCTCAATAATGATAATAGTAGTAGCTTGCTCTATGCCAATCAGTGTTTTAAGCATGTTACAATATGAGCTAATTTACTCCTCAGAATAACTTTATGAAGTAGAAATTATTTCCATTTTCAAGATGAGAAAACAGAGACATAGCTATAAGTAACTTGATGAGGAAATGGTAGAGCCAGCTTACTAAACACAGGCAGTCTCACTCCAGAGATAACATTCTTTATCATTACATAATCATATACTTAATTGTCTCAAATGTTACAATGCTTTAAAAATTTTAAACAAATATTCCTAAATATGATTATATTAATAGCATGATATTGATTTGCAAATATTTTTCATTCTAAACTTTCCATGAATTGGGAGCAAGGAGATTTATTATCTCAGTCAGACTAAGGCTGCTATCTTAGACAAAGCAAGCTGTTATCTCAAGTTGAGGTTATTGATTAGCAGTTTATGACTGTTAGGTCATAAACATAAAAGTTAGGGTTACTTTTCATTCAGAGATGTGGAACTAGGGTATAGGATTCAAGGGCTGGATGCTTCCATGTAGATTTTTCTAGTGCCAGTAATTAACAAAAATGTACAAGTGATTTAACTAAAAGGTTTGAAGTGTCTACAGATCACTTGTGCCACTGATTAATGAAATGAAATGGGTATGTTTCCTTGAATTGATATCCCCTGAATGCATATAATGCAAATTGTATCCTTTATGATATTGATTTCATCTGATTGAAATAGATGGTATTTGCAACACCTGAGTAATGGCCCATTTCCTTCTTTTAGAGTCTGTGTTGCCTGATTGAATTCTTTTATTATGTGTTGTCTGGGTGGGCCACGCTTTCTGTAGATACTTGGAGATATCCAGTTGAATTCTGCTTTCCTCTTATGGTAACCACAAGTGGTATTAAATTTTATATGTGTTTTCACTTTCAGGATATTGGGACGTTAAAAATACTTTGTAGATAATAGTTTAGACACTAATCTTTCAACATATAGTTATTGATCTACTTCATCAGACACTGGGCCTTGATATTGTGAGAGGAAGATAAGTAAGTCAAGGTCTTTGTCAAAGACAGTCTACACAGCAATGTTTCTTAAAGTGTAGCCCCAAGGCCTATTGCATTAGAATTGCCTGAGGTGCTTGTCAAAATCACAGGTTGTGTTTTTTCCCCCCCGAGACAGAGTCTCGCACTGTCGCCCAGGCTGGAGTGCAGTGGTATGATCCCAGCTCACTGTAACCTGTCTCCCAGGTTCAAGCAATCGTCCTGCCTCCGCCTCCCAAGTAGCTGGCATTACAGGTGTGTGCCACCACACCTGGCTAATTTTTGTATTTTTAGTAGAGATGGGGTTTCACCGTATTAGCCAGGCTAGTCTCAAACTCCTAACCTTAGGTGATCTGCCCCCCTTGGCCTCCCAGAGCGCTGCGATTACAGGTGTGAGCCACCACACCCAGCCTCAAAATTATAGGTTTTTTAGAATTATTCATATCCATACAGAATCCCTAAAGGAAAGGGATAAGAATCTTTAATTTTTAAAAACTTCCAGAGAATTTTTCCCCATATTCCCTGGGCGATTCTTATACCCAGTAAAGTTTGGGAACTACTTATATACACTCTTGTAGATGAGAAGAGAAATTTATATAACTTAATATAAAGAAAATGATATACGATGTTGGTTGTGCCATAATTTATTTGTGTTTCCTTTTCTGGCTGTAGTTGGGTAACAGAATCAGTAGTTTCCTGAGGCCATCTAGTGTTTATGAATAAAACTATGGAATATGATATTTATTTTCCTGTTTGCTCTGGCAAAAATTTTGTAAGTTTACATCGTGGGGTTGTTTTTCTTAGTAATAGTCTCCTAATATCTGATATTAAGGTAGTTTGTTGTGGTTATTTATTTTTCTTTTTGAGGTGGTATAATTTTTAACAGATATCTGTTCACTTAAAAGAAGTTTAAAGCAGGCAGGGTGTGGTGGCTCATGCCTATAATCCCAGCCCTTTGGGAGGCCAAGGTAGGAGGAGCGCTTGAGCCCAGGAGTTCAAGACCCGCCTGGGCAACATAGGGAGACCCATCTCTACAAAAAAAATTGTTTAATTAGCAGGGCGTGGTGGCATGTGCCTGTGGTCCCAGCTATTCTGAAGGCTGAGATGGGAGCATCACTTGAGCCCAGGAGGTTGAGTTGAGGCTGCAGTAAGCCGTGATCATGTCTCTGCACTCCCTCCTGGGAGACAGCAAGATCCTGTCTGAAAAAAAAAAATTTAAACCAAAAAATTTCACTTGCTGAGTTTTATTGTATATCAGTTAAGAGTTTAGTAATAATTTTAGGAGTTTTATGAAGATGAGGCATAAGTTTGGGTCAACTTTTTCTCCTTTTCCTATGTCATTTTAGCCATTAACAGGCCAGATATCACAGACACGGAAATGGAAACTGTTATGGACACTATAGTTGACAGCCTCTTCTGCTTTTTTGTTACTCTGGGTAAGTTTTCCAGTCTTTCTGGTTATTCTTCAAAGTAAATTATTTAACAAGTAATTTTAATGTATTACACTGTAATGTGATTCGTTCTCACTTACCTGGATCTCTAGAGGTTCTCGAGTGGAGTAAAATATATATTCAATAGTATATAAAAACAATTCTTCCAATAACTTGATGTGGTTCTCTTAACATTTAGCACATCTATTGAGTTGTCATTTTAGATGTCTTCGGTAGTTATAATTTTCTACCATATTATTTGAATGGCTTGGTGGTGACTTCACCTATGTGCCTGTTAATTTTCTTTTAATATTTCATTATGAAAAATTTCAAACACATTTCTAAATAGAGAAATAAATGTTTGGTAACTATTAAGTTCAGATGCCCAAAGCTCCAGAAAACATGTATATAATACTAATCTACCTATACCTTCAAAATTTATTTTTAATTTTTTTTAATTTTCAACTTTTATTTTAGGTTTGGGGGATACATGTGCAAGTTTGTTACATGGGTAAATTGCGTGTCACTGGGGTTTGGTGTACAAATGAATTCGTCACCCAGGCCATGGGCATGGTACCTGATAGGGAGTTTTTTGACCCTCATCCTCTATGCTCAGGTAGACCCCAATATCTATTATTCTCATCTTTGTGTCTTTTCTGTTTGTTTAGCTCCCACTTACAAGTGAGAACATAGGGTGTTTTGTTTTCTGTTTTTGTTAATTCCCTTAGAATAATGGCCTCCAGCTATATCTATGTTGCTGCAAAGCATATGATTTCACTCTTTTTATGGCTCTATAGTATTCCATGATGTATGTGTATCACAAATTGTTTATCCAATCCACCCTTGATAGGCATCTAGGTTGATTCCATGTCTTTGCTATTGTGAATATTACGGCAATGAACAAACATATGGGTAGATGTGTCTTTTTCGTAGAATGAGTTATATTCTTTTGGCTATATACCCAGTAATGGGATTGCTGAGTGGAATGGTAGTTCTGTTTTAAGTTCTTTGAGAAGCCTCCAAATTGCTTTCCACAGTGGCTGAACTAATTTACATTCCCACCAACAGCATATAAGTGTTCCCTTTCCTCTGCAACCTCACCAACATATGTTATTTTTTGACTTTTTAGTAATAGACATTCTGACTGGTGTGAGATGGTATCTCATTGTGGTTTTGATTTGCATTTCTCTAATGATTAGTGATGTTGAGCATTTTTTCATATGCTTGCTGGCTGCGTATGTCCTTTTTTTTTTTCTTGAGAAATGTCTGTTCATGTCCTTTGCCCATTTTTAATGGGGTTGTTTGTTTTTGCTTGTTGATTTATTTAAATTCCTTATAAATTCTGTTGGATGCATAGTTCGCAAATATTTTTTCCCATTCTGTAGGTTGTCCATTCACTTTGCTGATAGTTTCTTTTGTTGTGCAGAAGCTCTTTAGTTTAATTAGGTCCAATTTGTCTGTTTTTGTTTTTCTGGTGATTGTTTTTGGAGACTTCAGCATGAAATCTTTGCCAAGGCCTGTGTTCAGAATGGTGTCTAGGTTTTCTTCTAGGATTTTTATAGTTTGAGGTCTTACATTTAAGTCTTTAATCCATTTTGAGTTTATTTTTTTATATGGTGAAAGAAGGGGTTCAGTTTTAATCTCCTGCATATAGCTAGCCAGTTATCCCAGCACCACTTACTGAATAGGGAGTTCTTTCCCTATTGCTCGTTATTATCAACATTGTCGAAGATCAGATGGTTGTAGGTGTGTGGCTTTATTTCTGGGTTCTCTAACCCGTTCCATCTGTCCGTGTGTCTGTTTTTGTACCATGCTGTTTTGGTTACTACAGTAAAAGCGGTGTAGTAGTATACTTTGAAGTCAGGTTGTGTAATGCTCCCAGCTTTGTTATTTTTGCTTAGATTCGCTTTGGCTATTCAGGCTCTTTTTTGGTTCTGTATGACTTTTAGAAAAGTTTTTTCTAATTCTGTGAAAACTGGCATTGGTAGTTTGGTAGGAATAGCACTGAATTTTTAAATTGCTTTGGCAGTGTGGCCATTTTAATATTGAGTCTTCTTATCCATGAACATGGAATGTTTTTCCATTTGTTTGTGTCATCTCTGATTTCTTTTCGTTTTGTAATTCTTGTTGTAGAGCTCTCTCACCTCCCTAATTAGCTGTATTCCTAGGTACTTTCTTCTTTTTGTGGCTATTGTGAATGGGATTGCGTTTTTGATTTGGCTCTCAGCTTGGATATTATTGGTGTATAGAAATGCTCCTGGTTTTTGTACATTGACTTTTGCATCCTGAAACTTTACTGAAGCTGCTTATTAGTTCTGGGAGCCTTTGGGCAGAGAGTATGGAATTTGTGAGGTATAAGATCATATAACCTGCAAAGAGATGGTATGACTTCCCCTCTTCCTATTAGGATGCCTTTTATTTCTTTCTCTTGCCTGATTGCTTTGGCTATGACTTCCAGTACTATGTTAAATGGGAATGGATGTCCTTGTCTTATTCAAGTTCTCAGGGGGAATGCGTACAGCTTTTGCCCATTTATTATGACATTGGCTGTATGTTTGTCATAGATTGCTCGTATTATTTTGAGGTATGTTTCTTCATTGTCTAATTTGTTGAGGGTGTTTTTTTGTGTTTTTTTGTTTTTGTTTTGGATGAAGTCTTGCTCTGTTGCTAGGCTGGAGTGCAGTGGCGCAACCTCAGCTCACTGCAACCTCCACCTCCTGGGTTCAAGCAATTCTGCCTCAGCCTCCTGAGTAGCTGGGACTACAGGCACATGCCACCACGCCCAGCTAATTTTTGTATTTTTACTAGAGACGGGGTTTCACCATGTTGGTCAGGATGGTCTCGATCGCTTGACCTCGTGATCCACCTGCCTCAGCCTCCCAAAGTGCTGGGATTACAGGCATGAGCCAGGCCCAGCTGAGGGTTTTTTAAATGAAGTGATGGTTAATTTTTTCAAAACCCTTTTCTGTGTCTGTTGAGATTATCATATGGTTTTTGTTTTTAGTTCTTTTTATGTAATGAATCACATTTACTGATTTGCATGTGTTGAATCAACCTTGCATCCTGAGAATAAAGCCTACTTGATCATGGTGGATTCATTTTTTTGGATTCAGTTTGCTAATATTCTGTTGAAGATTTTTGCACCTGTATTCATCAGGGGTATCAGACTGAAGTTTTATTTTTTTGTTGTGTCTCTGCTAGGTGTTGGTATGAGAATGATACTGGCCTCATTGAATGAGTTAGGGAAGAGTCCCTCCCCAATTTTTTGGAATAATATTAGTAGTATTGGTACCAGCTCTTCTTTGTATATCTGTTAGAATTTGGCTGTGAATCCTTCTGGTCCAGGGCTTTTTCTGGTTCATAGGTTTTTTATTACTGATTCAGTTTTGAATTTGTTATTCCAGAACTTCAGTTTCTTCCTTGTTAAACCTTGGCAGGTTGTATGTTTCCAGAAATTTACTCATTTTCTGTTAGATTTTCTAGTTTGCGTTCATAGAGGTGTTTGTAATAGTCTCTGAGGGTTTTTTATATTTCTGTGGGGTCGATGATAATGTTACCCTTGTCATTTCTCATTGTGTTTATTTGGATCGTCTCTTTTTTTCTTTGTTGACCTAACTAGTGGTCTACCTATCTTGTTTATTCTTTCAAAGAAACAACTTCTGGTTTCCTTGATTCAAAATGTAAAGCACTGATGTAGATTGTCTAAAATTGTGTTTAGTATCTAATATATGACTTTGTGCTTTACTATCACTAATGGATCAGTTTAAAAGCCTAATTGCAATTTTAATTTTTTAGGCACTTAAAACCTTTTTGTTAAAATGATTCTCACACTAGATTAATAAAATATGTCACAAAAAAATTAAGAGCTACCATATATAGTCTTAAGATTTAGACAAATGTTTAGACATGTAGAGAATTTATATGCAAATTGTATGGCTCCCTCCTTTCAGGGATTTTTTTTTCCCTTAATTTCCAGCCCTGAGCTCCAATTTTTGATTCTTCAGCTCAGTAATTTTCCTGTTTTCTGCTTGAGTTCTTTCTCCTGTGTGCCATGTAATGTGTCAGGTACTCTCAGGAGAAAAGCTGGTTAAGAATATATATTACCTTATGTGATTTCTCTTCTTTCAAGAGTTAACCCCTCCAGTTTCTGCCTGCTTTGAACTGCTTTCATTGCCCTCACATGATTTGTTGTTGTTGTTTTTTATATATAAAGAAAGCACATATACACAACTTTTAGTGTTAAACAGACGTAATTTTCTTTCTATTTTGTCACCCCACACAGTCTGTAAAATTTTGCCAAATGCTAGGGAGGTTGCACTGCAACCTCTGCTTCCCAGGTTCAAGCGATTCTCCTGCCTCAGCCTCCCGAGTAGCTGGGATTATAGGCATGCTCTACCACGCCTGGCTAATTTTTGTATTTTCAGCAGAGACGGAGTTTCACCATGTTGGCCAGGCTGGTCTCAAACTCCTGACCTCAGGTGATCCGCCCGCCTCAGCCTCCCAAAGTGCTGGGATTACAGGCATGAGCCACCACGCCCGGCCAGTGATTTATTTTTCAAAGGAGAAATTGAAATTATTGCCAATCTAACATAGAAGGATGTCAACACTGAATTGTTACATGGGGAAAAACAAGTTTTAGAACAGTATATATACGATCGTATTTTTGTTTTTTTACATATACACATGGACTTAGTAGATTATATGTAGAAAACAACATGGAGGCATCCATTTCTAATTCTAATGGGGGTCGTGAGGGCTGGAATCAAGAGGGTTAAGTTTATACATTTCTAATGTTATTTAAATTTTTTATTACAAACATTTATAACTTTTGCCATCAAAAGAAAATACAGTTTTGAAAAATTTGCTATTTTGTGTTTTTACTTTTGCAATTGGCTGAGTATATTCATATTTCCTATGGAATCTAAAATGTGACAATTTGAGCATATAAATATTACAGTGTTCTCAGTTTGTCTTATGAGACTTTCAGTGCAGTTGGACATTTTGTCTATTTAGGATTTCAACCTATATGAATAATGTGTTTTCTATTATTTAAATTGGTATTAAAAAAACTACAATTTTTTATTGTCAATTCATAAAATAAACAAAAACTAGCAGTCCCCAACTGCTAAATTAGCTAAGCTCTTTTCATTCTTTTCTTTTAAGTCAAATTAACGTGAATCCTGCGAGTAGAGTAAGCTTATGTATTGAAACTGCCTAGACCAGGTGCAGAGGCTCACACCTGTTATCCCAGCACTTTAGGTAGTTGAGGTAGCAGGATCACTTGAGCTCAGACCAGCCTGGACAGCATAGTGAAACCTTGTCTACAACCTTTCGAGTAGCTGGGACCACAGGCACACACCACCATGCCCAGCAAGTTTTTTGCAATTTTTGTAGAGACAGAGTTTTGCCAAATTAGCCAGGCTTGGTGGCCTGTGCCCACAGTCCCAGCTACTCAGGAGGCTGAGGTGGGAGGATGGTTTGAGCCCAGCAGGTCAAGGCTAGCCATGACTGTACCACTACACTCCAGCCTCCTAGCCTGGGTGACAGAGTGACACCCCGTCTCAAAAAAAAAAAAAAAAAAAAAAAAAAGGAAAGAAAAGAAACTGCCCATAGGGGATCAAAATACTGATTTAGTCAATCCATTAGAAAAAATACAGTCAGACTGATTGGTCAGCTCCATATAAAAATAGTTTTCTTCTGACTCCCTGTTGTTTTCTTTATTAATGGGAAGGTTCATTTCTGAAACTTGCTTTTACCCTTGAAATTATAAATCCTTTTATGTGAGCTTGTGGGGGAAATTATAAATCCTTTTATGTGTGCTTATCGGGGGAGGGTTGAAAAATTACCTTTTGAGTACAGTGTTCACTATTCGGGTGATGGGTGCACTAAAAGCCCAGACATCACCACTGTGCAATATATGCATGTAAGAAGGCTGTACTTGTACCCCCTAAATATATTTTTTAATTTTTTTAAAATTAAAAAGACGTGGAAAAATAAATACATAAAATCATGTGTATAACGTGAAATTGTATCTATCACATCTGTTATTTTGATGCTGATGTATTTTATAAGTATCTATTTTAATTAGGAGCCAAGATCATTTCTAACATTTATTGTTAAAATAGGTGCTGTTCCTATAATCAGATGTTCAAGAGGAACAGCAGCAGAAATGGTAGCAGTGGTAAGTTCATGCAGATATCACATGGAGATAAATAACATTGTGTGAATTGTTTTCCCACAAGTAGTGCAAGTGTTTTGTTAATATTTAAATATGTGATTGCTTGGTTGTAAGTACCAATAGCAAATATTTTTATTTTATTACATTGAGATTGCACCGAAGACAAAAAGTAATCGTTTACTTCCACATGAGAAAGTAAAATTATTTACTCCAGTGTGCTATTCCAGTCCTATTTCTTTTTTTAAAACTAAAATGTATATTCCTCATTCAACCTTGTCTCTCCAAGCAGTATTTTACACTTATTTGATCCCCCAGATTACTTAATATTTAACTTCATTTAGCAAATATTACTAATCATAACCATTTTTAAAATGAAGTGCTTTTTGCTATCCCACTATATTGAAGTAGAATATTAAGTATAAAGTAAGTGTTCATAAATTTGCTTTAAAGATTAAGAAGTGAGTAAGGGATTAGAGAAATTATAGAATTACTGAAAAAGTAGGAGGTATTTTGGAACTTTATCAGCCCAAGTGAATTACTTGGGAATTCACCAGTCTTCCACCAGAAGACTGGTGGAAGACTGCCTTCTTTCATATATTCCATTTCTCTTCTGAGGCTTCTTGTACCCACCACTACTTTGTTCACTCCTACCCACCCAAGTCAACGTTTTCTCTGTATAGACACCTTCCTTGATAAAACAGTCATGCTTAGGAAAAGAGTGTGGGTCATTACTGCAAAGCATTTCCCATAGCCAAAGTAAAATTAGTCAATGAAAAGTTCTTATTAGTGACATCAGGCCCGACTCACAGTGGAAAAGGCACTGATCTTTGTTAAGTCCAAGTTATGATGATATGGAAGTGGTAAGACGGAGCTAAAATATTTAGATTTTAGATTTGCTATTTGTAAAGAAATTCCAGGTTTCTTGGTTATGAAACTAAAAACACATTTTGAATTAACCTCCATAAAGTTATATGAAACTGTTAAGAGTTAATCTAAAATTTTATTTTTCAGAAACTAGACAAGAAACTTCGAGAAAATCTAAGAGATGCAAGAAACAGTCTTTTTACAGGTGATACACTTGGAGCTGGCCAATTCAGGTATTACTGTTATTAAATACACTTATAAGACTTTAAAATATTTGTAGAGTTTTTTTGTCACTTTTCTTGGCTGATAGAATATCCTTGTAATTGAAATTTGTTTCTTTTTAATGAGCTAATCAGGATCAAGGTTTTGACTCAAATTGTTCTTAAAATACAAGTGGAATATTTTATTCAATTTACCTTCTTTTGGTAAAAATTTCTAAGCATTTTATCATCTATAAGAAAAATTTTTCTGTGTATAAGGCTTTGAAGGTCAGAAGCCGTTTTGTTTCAGTTATCATTAAACCGCTTGGTAATTTTTCACAGAGTGAAAAACTTGTGATACTTTTATCTGTTTCTACCTTTATTAATCTAATTTCCATTTTATACTTAAATACTAATAGCCTAAACTTGCAAAACATTTTATTATTGTTAGCATTTCTAGCATAAGTAATGCCAATGTTTTTGGCTGCTTATTATTGAATAGAAATACTAAAAAACCCTATACATTATAGTATATTTAACTTTTGATTGTTAATAGTAATGGAGTAAAGAAGTAAAGAAACCCACTCAAATGTCTGAGAATTGTTTAAAGAAGAGATTATATTCTGGAAAATTAATTCTTAACCCCAGTTTAGATGAATTAATAAATAAAGCCCAAAATAAATAGATGCCCAGAGAAATAACTGCCCACTAGAAATAATAATTTCATAATAACCTTCTATGGACTTCATCTCAAGTCAATTTGGTGTCTCCTACAGCCTTATAAACTGCTTGTATAATTCGGAGTTCACACTAACACTGTGTTTCAATTGTTTGGTTAACTGTCTCAGTTTCCACATTATTTTAAATGGTTCTATGATTTCATTTCTGGTCTTAAGTATTCTTCAAAATGTTTCTCATTAGGTAGAAGAAAAACATCAAATTCTCACCTGATCTTTTTTTTTTTTTTTTTTTTTTAACAGAACCAACCACTGTGTCATATCTTACTTAATAGTTCCCTTTTTACAGCTCTCTGGGATAGGCCTTAGAAACCAATATAAAGGCACTGTTTTATTTGGATAGTTTTTTAAATTTATTCACATTATCATAATGTGGGCGTCTTGTTTCTCAACTTGTTGGATGTATTTCTTAATCATTTTCATTAGTGGTCACAACCTTGCTGGACTATTGTTAAATACATTTGAATCTAACCATAGGTTGGTGATTTTCAACTAAGGGCAGTTTTTGCCTCCCATAGCCATTTGGTAATGTCTGGAGACATGTTTGGTTGTCATAACTGGTAGGTGTTACTAGAATCTTGTAGTATACATTGTAGGATGCTGCTAAACATCCTATAAGGCACACCACAACCCCCTATAACAAGAAATTATCCAGCCCCAAATGTCAGTAGTGCTAGGGTTAAGAAACCCTGCGGTAGGCCATCCTCCCTTACCTTCCATCTAGCTCTGGTATAATAAATCATAGTAGATCGCAAGGGTGCCACTCTGACTTTTTATCCCAGAGTCAATGCAGTTAGGAAATCCACTGTCCTATACCCAGAAGAGTGTAATGAGTTAAGTCTATTGCGAAAGGAAATATGTAAACAGATGGTGATGCCTTTTGAAAAGTGCGTACTCCTGATATGATAGTGCCTCTAAAGCAGATCTCTAAAACTTCTGTAGACACATGGTAACCAAATGACTGTGCCTCAATTTGCTTTCGTTGGTAGTTTATTTCACATCTAAATTGTAATAATGGAGTAACAGTACATGAGGTGTCATATGCCTTCTCTGTTAAGGGGATAATAATATAATTAGGTACCATTATGGCATTATGTTTTCATTTTGTATATTATAGTAGTGTAGAGTTTTTTGAGGCTCTTCTCCAGAGTCTGCTTTTTTGAGTTTGTGTTTATAGGAAAAAATTTATAATTTATGAAACTGTCAAACATTTGTGTAAATTTATAAGCTCCTACTCTGTTTTCCCCAAAGCTGACAATAACTATTCCTTATTGCCTTTTTTACAGAAACGTCAAAAACTTCTGAGTAGAAGCAGCTTATTATTTTGCTAACTACAAAAATTATTCTATAGAAATATTTATATAGATTTTTTTCCTTAAAGTTTCCTGGCAGGGCATGATAGCTCACGCCTGTAATCCTAGTACTTTGGGAGGATCACTTGAGCCTAGGAGTTCAAGACCAGCCTGGGCAACGTGGTTAGTCGCCCCCGTCTCTAAAAAAAATTTAAAAATTAGCCAAGAATGGTGGTGCACACCTGGAGTCTCAGCTAATTGGGAGGCTGAGGTGGGAGGATTACTTGAGCCTGGGAGGTCAAGGCTGCAGTGACCTGTGATTGTGCCACTACACTCCAACCTGGGTGACAGAGTCTCAAAAAAAAAATAAAGTTTCCTAAGTAAAATTTATAATCTGGCATCATACACAAGCTCTAAGTAGTCCAAAGCATTACTGTAATTGTGTGACCATGTTAAATTTGTTTTTTAAAAGCCAGCCTCCCCCATCTCTATAAAAATGTTTAAAAATTAGCCAGGTGTGTGATGGTGCACGCCTGTAGTCCCAGCTACTCCAGAAGCCGAGGCAGAAGGATTGTTTGAGCCCAGGAGTTCAAGGCTGCAGTTAGCTATGATCGTGCCACTGCACTCCAGCCTGGGTGACAGAGCAAGACCCCGTCTCAACAAAAAGCAAAGTATTGTGGTGCTTGCTTCAGCAGCACATATACTAAAAAACAAAGTATTAGGAATTGTCAATATTAGCATACTGTTATTCATATCAAAATGGCATATACTGGAAAGTAGTAGAATATTTTAGATGTATACACTGGTATCAAGAGTTATGTAATTTTTTTTATATATATATTTACAGCTTCCAGAGGCCCTTATTAGTCCTTGTTGACAGAAACATAGATTTGGCAACTCCTTTACATCATACTTGGACATATCAAGCATTGGTGCATGATGTACTGGTAAGAGACTAAATACAGCACTTATTACTGAAATATAGTAACATGCAGTGTTCCCTTTAATTTAAAATTAACATCATGGCTACAGAAACAAAAATGAGAAGGATGGAACTGAGACCTATGAACAAAACAAGTGATGAGATTTGGTATTACTGGGCGTGGATGCTGGAAAATGTGAAGCATTGAAGTTTAGTTTCAAATTTATGATCTTTATAGGGTAAAGTAGTGGTTTTGTTGGCCATGGAAAAGAAGAAAAAGAAAACAATTGAAGAAATGGATTATCTTGTTTTATTTTTAATTTTCTAACTGAATAAGTAAATAAATGTGTTCTCCCTTAGGAGAAAAGCTGTAATTTCTCCCTTTTCTCTGGGAATCAGTTAAACCTCATTTTACGTTAAAAAAAAAATAATATTTTTTATGTTACACCATATGTTTTCTGAAGTAATTCCACATATCTGATTTTATGCTTATAGCAAAAATTTGTATTTATGCATATGTAAATTTAGCTGCTAAATGTTGTGTTTAGCATGTGACATACACAGGTGAATAAAACACGGCTTCAATCTTCAAAGACAGTGGAAAGAAAATAGGTACACAAATAATTTCTCTATGAGACACTATGTAATCGGGCCAGAATAGTCTCTATTCGATAGACAGACGTTAAAGAATTTGAACTCAAATCATTGGCTTTGTTAAAACTAACACTGTAGTTTACTAACTCTTAGCTGAGGACTCTAGGGATTATACTATATAATCGTATCATGATTGTAAAGACTGCCCAACATGTCATATAAACAGGAAATGAAAGCTGAGTGTAGTGGCTCATGCCTATAATCCCAGCACTTTGGGAGGCCAAGGCAGGCGGATCACATGAGGCCAGGAGCTAAAGACCAGCCTGGCCAACATGGCGAAATCCTGTCTCTATTGAAAATACAAAAATTAGCCAAGCATGGTGGCACACGCCTGTAATCCCAACTATTTGGGTGGCTGAGGCTTGAGAATTGCTTGAACCCAGGAGGCGGAGGTTGCAGTGAGTCAAGATTGTGCCACTGCACTCCAGTCTGGGTGACAGAGCAAGACCTAGTCTCAAAAAAAAAAAAAAAAAGGAAATGAAAGACATGCAATAGATGATTTGGTTTATTTCTTTAAAACCTGGATATTGGCTCTAAAGTGTTTATTTAAATAAATCAGATTTAGAATTACTGATGAAAATTGGCCATCCTCCTATGCCATGACTCTAGGATGAGTGTCAAAGAAATAGCAGTCAACTTTAATTCAGTAGAGAGGGCAAGAAGAATCAAAGGGACTCTTAAATTAAACCCTAAGTAGTAGAACGTGGAATCAGGCTTTAGGAGGTCAAGTAAGAGGTGGGACAGGAGGAATTTGGTCCTACCAATATTTGAGTGCCTACTCTTTAACACACTTCCTAAACCCTGGCTTCAGTAGTAACAAAAACAATAGCTTTCCTGTCTTTCTAGAGCTTACATTCTAGTAGGGGAAACAGGCAATAAAGAAAATAAAACTTGGCAGCATTTCAGAAGGTGGAAGATACCCTGAAGGACAGTAAAGTAGATAATGGTGAACAGGAGTGAAATTTTAAAACAGGGAAGACCTCACTGATAAAGTGACATATGAGTAAAGATCTAAAGGAGGTAAGGTAGTGAATTATATAGCTATGTGGGAAAAGAACATAAGCAGAAGGATGACTAATATGTTTGGAAAATGGCAGGGCAGCCAGATGGCTACAATGAAGAGGCAGGGGAAGAGAAGCAGGAGAAAAGGTTAAATAAATAGGACCCAGGAAGCAATATAATACAGGACTCTAGGGATTATAGTATATGATCGTATCGTGATTATAAAGGCCATCGATTTTAATTTGATGGAAATGGGGAACCACATGGGATTCTGGTGTACATTTGAAGACTGTCACTCTAGCTGTTATACTGAAAATGGACTCCTTGGGGTCACAGGAAGAGCAAGATCAGTTAGGAGGCTGTTGCAGTTATCTTAGCTGAGATGATAGCAGCTTATACCAGGACAGAAATGGTAAGGGCTGTGATTTTTATACTGACTGTAGAGTATAGGATTTGCTGATGAGTTAGATGTGGGAGTTAGATGTAGAGAGAGAGAGAACTCAAAGATGACTCCAAGGTTTTAGCCTTTGCAAATGGCAAGACGTTGTTGTTCAGTGGGATGGAAAAGGCAGTTTCCCCAGGGAAGATCAGATGTTTAGTTTGGGATATGTTAAATGTGAGATGCCAGCCAGGCATGGTGGCTCATACCTGTAATCTCAGCACTTTGGGAGGCCAAGGCAGGAGGATCACTTGGGCCCAGGAGTTCAAGACCAGCCTGGCAACATAAGGAAGCACCATCTTTACAAAAAATAAAAATTAGTGACTTGTGGTGGCACACCTACTCAGGAGGCTGAGGTGGGCGGATCAGTTGATCCGCAACAGATTGCAGCTACTACAGTGAACTGTGATCACATCACTGTCCTCCAGCCTGGGTAACAAAGTAAAGACCCTGTCTCAAAAAAAAAAAAGTGAGATGCCCATTAAGATATCAAAATGTAAATGTTGAATAGGTAGTTACATGAGTCTGGAGTTCAGGAAAAAAGTCTGGTCCTCAGCCTCCCAAAGTGCTGAGATTACAAGCATGAGCCCCTGCACCTGGACAGAAAATATTTTTAAATGAGGGAAATTACAACATGTTTGTGTACTAATGGGAATGATCCAAACAGCAAAGTTAATGATGCAGGAGATAAGAGCGTCCTGCAGGTGGCATTAGTGAGCACTGTAGACCAGGATTTCTCAACCTTGGCATTATTGACGTTTTGGACCTGATCATTCTTTGTTGGGGGGCAGGGGGAGCTGTCCTGTGCATTGTAGGATGTTTAGCATCATTCCTGGCCTTGACTCTCTAGTTGCCAGTGGAACTCCCTCAGTTGTGACAACCAAAACGTCTTACACACGCCAATTATACCCCAGGTGGTAGAAAGGGGCAAAATTGCCCAATTGAGAACCATGGTTACAGGCTGATGACATGAGTTTCAAAGCTAGTTTTAGGAAAGAGGGCAAGTAAAGAGTCTGGGAGTAGCAAGGAATACACCTAATTCCAGTCTCAGATCCAGTGGTATGAGCTGTGAGAGGTTAAAGAAAAAAAAAATAAGGTTCCCATTTGAGAAGGCTGCAGGGGTTAGCCAGTTGGAGTTCAATTAGAGCAAGAAAGAACAGGGAAAGTTTAGAGAGGATGTTCAGAATAGGAGATTTTGGTGATGACTGAGTATGGGTTCCAGAAGTGATGACAGGATTTCTAGAGGAGGGTAAGAATAGGAGATGGGGTCTCAGTGGGATTGGAGGTTAAAGAGTTGTACAGGGATTAATGGGCATAATAAGATAGTATTGGTAGTCTCAAATCGTATTTGGTTGGTGGGGCCCTTACTGTTGGGTGGGAGCAAGGGGTAAGTGTCTTAATAAGAGCATAGCATACAGATCACGGGTGCCTCATCACACCTGCCAGTGGTGGTGTTAAGGCAATCTAAAGCACTGAGATGTCTAGGGATCCTTTCCAATTCTTGAACTTTAAGAGTCCCTGGGCTCCCTCTTCATTGCCCTGGATGGAGGAAATTAAAGTACAGGGTGCTTTGAGTACAGGAGATAAGACACATGTACAAATAATTGCAACATAAAAAGGGTAGACTCAGTCTCCATTGTCAGAAGAGAAAATTGGGAAATACAACTTAGGGCGGAAATTCCCTAAAACCAAACAAGGATAATACTGGTCCTTGATGAGGTTTTCACTGTTTCAGAATGAGATGAGAATAAAAAGGACTATGAAATGTGTTTTTATGCTGGCCTTTATACTAATTTTTATTTCCTACTATTTGAAGTGAAAATATCCTTTTAAAAATAAAAGGTGGTGAAAGTAGATGGTAAAGTTGTTTTTGTTTAATCTTTACATAAAAAGTTGGGAATCTGAAGAGGTTGGTTATAATTAACTATGCAACTTAAAATGACTTAATTCTGTTCATTAATCTTAATGCAGTTTCTGGATGTGAACAAACTATAACTGAGATGTCATAAATTATAATCACACAAATTTTTATTGATTGCTAAACCTGCTACTTTTGAAGGTCTTCAGAGCTTTTAAAACACTTAATAATTATATCCTTTGCCTCCACAAGATGGAGTAAGTAAATAGTAAATGTTAACTTAAAATTGCAGTTTACTTTTTATATTAAATGTCTTTTCCTGAAAATCTGCACCATTGGTAATTGTTTATGTATTAGAACTTAGAAACAACTATGAAACACACAGCTTCCCTCTGTGTCAGAAAGATGATTTTTCTCATTTTAAACGGGAAATACACTCTTCTGGTTAAAAAAAAAAAAAAAAAGCAACTTTGCAGTACTCGTCTCCTTTTATTGGGATATAAGAAGCAAAATTAGTAATTAGAAGCCCTGATTCTTTTTTATTATATCTTGGTTGCAGGAGAGGTGGATTTGATTGTTCAGCTGCAGAGCTGTTAACTTCAGTCAAAGGGATGGACATTATTTTATCTCTGTTTTTTACTTGGCCTTTATTTTTTCAAATCTTAGGTTCTCTTTTTGTACCTTTCACCCTCTGCTACTGACTCTTATTATTTGAAACATTAAATTGGAAGTTATACTAGTAGACATAGGGACTGTAATTAAAGTTTACCTTTTCTTCCAGTCAAGAATAAAAAAAGAAAGTGGTTTCCAAATAAATATGTATTTTTTAAAAGGTTGTAAGAGAAGCATTTTTTTAATTTTTATTTTATTTATTTATTTATTTATTTATTTATTTATTTGAGATGGAGTCTTGCCCTGTCGCCCCGGCTGGAGTGCAGGAGTGCGATCTCAGCTCACTGCAACCTCTGCCTACCAGGTTTGAGCGATTCTCCTTCCTCAACCTCCTGAGTAGCTGGGACTACAGGCATGTGCAACCATGCCTGGCTAATTTTTGTATGTTTAATAGAGATGGGGTTTCGCCACGTTAGCCAGACTGCTCTAGAATTCCTGACCTCAGGTGATCCACCCGCCTCAGCCTCCCAAAGTGCTGGGATTACAGGCGTGAGCTAATGCACTTAGCTAAGGTTATAGCTAATGCACCTAGCTAAGGTTATAAGAGAAGCACTTCAGGAACACCTATTTCCTTAAAGATGTGTGATTGCAATGTAACAGATGCCTAGATATAGTTCAAGATTGATGCTTTGGGTCCAAGGTTGACATTCTTTGATCCTCTAATCTTTATTAACACAAAACCTCTTGGTCAGCACTATGTAGCCTAATTTCAAGCATTTGCCTAAAAATCAGAAGTGTAATGTAAACTTTTACTCATTTAATCCAAGCAAATACATATTTTACTGTACTTGATAGGAAGTGTCTACTGAAGGTCTGTAGGCTATGTAAAAGCCCAAAAGATATCCCTGATTTCATTCTCTTTTTAAAAATAGCAGTGTTTCAGTATATCTCCATATTTGTTGCCGTGTCTGAACTTGGATTGAATTTTTATTTAATCTAAGGGAGAAAAAGTATGTATTATTTACTGATCTAACTTTAGCTGCTATAGTTGTTTTTTTTTTTTTTGCCTTATATTCTAGTTGTATAACATTTGTCTGTATTTATGATGGAACGTTTTACAAAGTTTTAATAATATATTTTATAATCAAATGTATTCAAAATATTTGCATTTCAACATAATATAGGATCATGTAATCAATTAATAATTAATTTAAGATATTAGATGTTTTTTCTTTTCATATTTAAGTCTTATAAATTATATATTTTACATTTACATCACATCTCAATTCAGACTAACCACATTGAAGGTACTCAGTAGCCACCTGTGACTATTGGCAACCGTATTGGACAGTGCAATTCTAAATCATAAGGCCCAAATTCTTTACTACTTTTAGAGATTGAATGAATTGCGTATGAGTTGAAATTATCACATGAAGACTGGTAGAAATGTTTGCATATTGCCGGCAATGTATCTGGTGGGTGGGAGGGTTCCAGCTCGTGAGTCCTAGGGTTGTAAACAGTTCTGCTTTAATAAAAATGAACAAGCTTCCCAAATATATTGCTGATGCTGTAAAGAATACCTTGGCCTCTGAATTAAGATAGGTTAGGTTGTGCTACTTAGTCTAACCCTCTAACCTCAGTGGCATAAAATAATAAAGATTTTTTTTTCTTGGTCATAGTATTTATTGTTCCTTGTCCAGTATGGATGAGCAAAACAATTGTGGGTTGTACTTCATTTTTTTAGGTTCTGTTATGAAGAAAATTTTTTAAACTTTTACTAGGGAATATTTCAAATAACACAAATACAGAGAATACTGTAATGAACTCATATTTACATTGTTCAGCTTCCCTGGTATTATATGATCTAAGCATGACTACTTCAGCATGTATCTATTTTTTAAAGTTATAATTTTACGCAACAAAATTAATGATAATTTCCTGGTAATATACCCGCTCTGTATTCATTGTTTCAAAGATGCTTCTTTACAGTTGGCTTGTTCAAATAAGGATCCAGAAATACATCTATACATGGCATTAGTTGATATATCTCTTAAATCTCTCAGTTCCTCCCTCCTCACTTCTTTTTAATTGCCATTTTTTGATTGAAAGAATTCGGTCATTTTTCTATAGAATTTCCTACATTTTGGCATTTGGCTGATTGTATCCTTTTGTATTCCCGATACTTTCTGTAAACTAATTGATTGTGGAAATTGATTAGATCTCATTCAATTCTTTGTCAAGGCCACTTTAACTAGCAGTGTTCTTTAGTTTCTGTTTTATTACATCAGGAGGTACGTAATGTCTGTTTGTCCTAATGTTAGTGAACAGATTGATCAGCAGGTTCAGGTATTGTCAGCATGATCCATCCATTAAGGGTTCTCCATAAATCTTTTACCTAAAGGTTTAAATGTCACTGATAATTATTCCCTCTTTATTTTAATTACTGATGGCAAATGGTGATTTTCTGATACTGTTATTCCTCCTCCATCTTTTTAGCCAATATGCTTATATAATAACTTTTTTTTTTATCACCTACTTAGGACAAATGCTTATCTTCCTTTGTCAATTTTCAGAATTAGTGAGTACCCTAGTAATTTGCAGAGACAATCAATAAAGTCATTTGTTTAAGTATGATTTTATGAACTAACAGATTTTTATATTTGAGATGTTTTTACACTATTACAGTTGTTCATTTTGATGCTTGAATTATCTTGTTTTTGGCCTATCGTGTTGGCCTTGATAGCTTCTTGACATAACCCCATCAGTCTTTGATAGTTTCTTTGCTTCCTGGTATGAAAAATATCCTAAGCTAATCATATTCATTTTCTGCCTCAGACCTGGCTGCATCCATTTCTCAAAAAGCCTCTGGTTCCTTTGAGTAACAAATAGTGGATACCACAGTCTGGGCTATTAGGGCTGTTTATTTCTACTGGGATACTTTTGCTTCCAGACATTTTCCATGGTGAAAAAGACAGCATCTTCTAGTTTTCTCATTCTCTGAGATTAAAGAACCCATTTTTTTAATAACAAGTAGTATTGTGAAATTGTAAAATTACATTAGTGACTGTTGACTGCACACAATTTGAAAGCATCAGTGGAAGGCTGAGTCTTCCTGTTTCTTCCTAACAAACATGTTTTGATCCTTGCTCTACATGAGTTTCATTTAAGAGACTGATTTGTGTGAACCAAAGAAACCAGATGACTGTTACGTAAAGCAGAAAATATTTGGATTTAAATTGTTAGATGGATTAAAACCGCATATCATCACCATGACTGGGAGTTTTGTTTCTTCAGCCACTCAGGAGAGCTGTGCCATTATAAATATACATTTGTATCATTTTAGCTAGAAGCCCATCTTAATATATATGTATCTGTTGTACAGTGATGGAGGTCAAATAACATCTGATGTGTAACTTGTTCTCTAGAGTAAAGCTTCTGATCTCTTCTCATTGAGTTCCATAGTTATCCATGCTCTTTGAGGGCAGGAAATTATTGGTTGTGTATAATTGATTTCTCGGTAAGAAATAGAATTACAGTCTCTAGGAGCTTCTATAAATTGTGTCGTTAGAGGCATTATCACCACTTTATCAAATGTTGAACAGAAACTGGTTTTGAAGCATTTAGGAAGAGTAGAAATAAGTTTTAAACTCCCTTTTGCTTAGGTGCCTAGTCTTTAACATTTTCTCTTATGGAAATTAGTTTTAGGGATGAGCTTTGAAAAATAAATTTTTCGCATAATGCTTTAATTTTCCCTAAATCCAATTGAAACTGTTATAGGTATTGAAACCCTGATATATTAGTCTGTTGATTTATCTGATGAAGACAATGATCTTTATTCCTGTCTTAGAATTCTATCTTCTGTTTAATATATTAAAGATCATATTTTGTCTTTTACCCGCCTTTGGCAAAAAGTGATGAAACTCACAGCTTTTATTTTATAATTAAAATCTTAAGTATGAAAGAAATAATTGTGATTTACAGGAGGAATATTTGCCTGCTTTAGAGAAAATACACACAAATGTATTCGTGTGCATTAAACATTTTCTTTATCATTTCTTCTCTCATTGGTGTCAACCCTGTTCCCCAAACTATTTAACTCCTAAGATGAAGATTTTCTCCAGAGAAAATGCTTCTTTTTGGAGATGAGAATTCTCCCTAGGTTTGTGTGCAAGGATGAGACAATATAGGTGTGCTCATCTTCAAATGACTGATGGGACGTTTCTTTAATGTAGGCGAGGATGGAAGCCAAAGCCGTGGAAGATGTTGGTGGAGCCAGTGGGTAGTTTCCTTTCCTCTTCCTCACATCCTTTAGTTCTGTTCACTTCCATCGTTATCAAGAAGTATTTATATGTGTTCCCTAGTTTTAAATAGATTCTCCCTTGTATTTTATTTCTCTTGTTGATTAATTTGATAGTAGAAGTTGAAGACTCACCTTAGTGTGTCACCTCAATATGAAAATTCTGGCATTGTGTTTATGACTCCAAAGTACATCTGTTGAAACAATAGATGTGTAATGATTGCTGTGATAGCATTTAGAGTTGAGATAGTAAATTCTTGCCAAAATAAAAGATATTTTTATTTCACTTTCCTTTACTTTGCTTGTGAACTACAAGTCTGCATAAATAGGTATTGCCTATATTGTCCAGAGATTATTTTGTTAACATTAACTCTCTCTGGCTCTACTGATTGCTCTAACTTGGGAAAAGAAAACAAGACTGCTGAAGGCTTCTCCATGTTTTTAGCATTTCCTGATGGGATTTATTTATATGTAGTGATTTGGGGCACCTTTGTCCTATCTTCTAAGTTAGGAAAATGTGACTGTCAGTGGAAACAGATTAGCCTCTATCATGTTAAAACTAATTCTGTTGTCTTTTATTTGTGTATAAACGTTCAGTTGCTTTAACATGACTGAGTACAGCACAGAATGTTTTAATTTCCTAACTTGGAAGATTGAAATTACCTTTATTTGCCTTGCTATTATGCAAACAATGGAAATATCCTTGCTATTAAATTATTTCTCAGAGTTCTTAGCATCTTTTATTCCTTTATTATTTTGTGTTTTAAGTATTCCATCAATACTTCAGTAACAACATGCTCTCCTACTTTTAGAGCAGTAATTTTGCTAGCAAGTTAACTTTATTTTGAATGAGCTGTGTCATCACCATGGACATAGTACTTCACTAGGAATTCTAGTTAATAAAACTTAACTGTTTAAAGATGTTTCTCTTCAATATCTTTTATTTTGTTAGATAGTTTTTTAAATCTAGGCTTCTTCCCAGATGTAGCTGTTACAGTTTAAAATAGTTTTCCACAATTGTGCTATTTTTACTTTCTTTCTATATGAATGATTTTTGTGCAAAGTGAAGTTTAGATATGAGGATGGGAAACTGAGAGGATTAAGTAAAGTCACTTTCTTGCCCTATGATAATATGAGGGGTCTATAGGAAAAACAGTAATAGAGTGAAATATACTAAACTTTTGTCATTCCAACCATTTATTGTAACTCTCTAGTCTTTAAATTGCCTGTTTATCACCTGAGGCTACTCATGTTCTGCACTACAGGGAATTTCAAGTGTTAGAATCTAATTCCACTCACTCTGCTCTCACTGTGATACAATTAAAACATAATGCTTGAAAGCACTGCCTCTGAAGTCAGACTGCCTAGATTTTAATCTTGATTCTGCCACATATTTATGTATAACTTTGGACAATTAACTTCTTTATGCCTCAGTTTTTTCATCTTGATTGGGAATTGTATTACTGCTTCTACAGGTTATTGTAAGGATCAAATGACTTAATATAAGGTGCTAAGAATAGTGCCTTGCAAATGAAAGATAGCCATGCTTCTGAACAAAAGGCAGCAGAAACTTCTGCAGACTTAAGTGTCCCTGTCTGGCAGCTCTGAAGAGAGCAGTGGTTCTCCTAGCACGGTGTTTGAGCTCTGAGAATGGACAGACTGCCTCCTCAAGTGGATCCCTGACCCCTGTGTAGCCTAACATGGAGACATCTCCCAGTAGGGGCTGACTGACACCTCATACACTCGGGCGCCCCTCTGAGATGAAGCTTCCAAAGGAAGGATCAGGGAGCAATGTTTGTTGTTCTGCAATATTTGCTGTTCTGCAGCCTCCGCTGGTGATTACCCAGGCAAACAGGGTCTGGAGTGGACCTGCAGCAAACTCCAACAGACCTGCAGCTGAGGGACCTGTTAGAAGGAAAACTAACAAGCAGAAAGGAATAGCATCAACATCAACAAAAAGGACATACACACCAAAACTGCATCTGTAGGTCACCATCATCAAAGACCAAAGGTAGATAAAACCACAAAGATGGGGAGAAAACAGAGCAGAAAAGCTGAAAATTCTAAAAACCAGAGCACCCCTTCTTCTCCAAAGGATCGCAGCTCCTCGCCAGCAACAGAACAAAGCTGGATGGAGAATGATTTTGACGAGTTGACAGAAGTAGGCTTCAGAAAGTCAATAATAACAAGTTTCTCCAAGCTAAAGGAGGATGTTTGAACCCGTCACAAGGAAGCTAAAAACCTTGAAAAAAGATTAAAAGAATGGCTAACTAGAATAAACAGTGTAGAGAAGAGCTTAAATGACCTGATGGAGCTGAAAACCATGGCACGAGAACTACGTGATGCATGCACAAGCTTCAGTAGCCAATTCAATCAAGTGGAAGAAAGGGTATCAGTGATTGAAGATCAAATTAACGAACTGAAACAAGAAGAGAAGTTTAGAGAAGAAAAGAGTAAAAAGAAATGAACAAAGCCTCCAAGAAATATGGGACTATGTGAAAAGACCAAATCTGCATTTGATTGATGTACCTGAAAGTGACAGGGAGAATGGAACCAAGTTGGAAAACACTCTTCAGGATATTATCCAGGAGAACTTCCCCAACCTAGCAAGACAGGCCAACATTCAAATTCAGGAAATACAGAGAACACCACAAAGATACTCGAAAAGTGCAACCCCAAGACACATAATTGTCGGATTCACCAAGGTGAAATGAATGAAAAAATGTTAAGGGCAGCCAGAGAGAAAGGTCGGGTTACCAACAGAGGGAAGCCTATCAGACTAACAGTGGATCTCTCAGCAGAAACCCTACAAGCAAGAAGAGAGTGGGGGCCAATATTCAACATTCTTAAAGAAAAGAATTTTCAACCCAGAATTTCATATCCAGCCAAACTAAGCTTCAGAAGTGAAGGAGAAATAAAATCCTTTACAGACAAGCAAATGCTGAGAGATTTTGTCACTACCAGGCCTGCCTTACAGGAGCTCCTGAAGGAAGCACTAAACATGGAAAGGAACAACCGGTACCAGCCACTGCAAAAACATGCCAAATTGTAAAGACCGTAGATGCTAGGAAGAAACTGCATCAACTAACAGGCAGAATAACCAGCTAACTTCATAATGACAGGATCAGATTCATATATGACAATATTAACCTTAAACGTAAATGGGCTAAATGCCCCAATTAAAAGACACAGACTGGCAAATTGGATAAAGAGTCAAGACCCATCAGTGTGCTGTATTCAGAAGACCCATCTCATGTGCAGAGACACACAAAGACTCAAAATAAAGGGATGGAGGAAGATCTACCAAGCAAATGGAAAGCCAAAAAAAGCAGGAGTTGCAATCCTAGACTATGATAAAACGGACTTGAAACCAACAAAGATCAAAAGAGACAAAGAAGGCCATTACATAATAGTAAAGGGATCAATTCAACAAGAAGAGCTAACTATCCTAAATATATATGCACCTAATACAGGAGCAAAACAAGATTCATAAAACAAGTCCCAGATTCATAAAACAAGTCCTTAGAGACCTACAAAGAGACTTAGACTCCCACACAATAATAATGGGAGACTTTAACACCCCACTGTCAATTTTAAACGAGATCAACAAGACAGAAGGTTAACAAGGATATCCAGGACTTGAACTCAGCTCTGCACTAATAGACATCTACAGAACTCTCCACCCCAAATCAACAGAATATACATTCTTCTCAGCACCACATCACACTTATTCCAAAATTGACCACATAGTTGGTAGTAAAGCACTCCTCAGCAAATGTAAAAGAACAGAAATCACAACAAACCGTCTCTCAGACCACAGTGCAATCAAACTAGAACTCAGGATTAAGAAATTTACTCAAAACCGCACAACTACATGGAAACTGAACAACCTGCTTCTGAATGACTAATGGGTAAATAACGAAATGAAGGCAGAAATAAAGATGTTCTTTGAAACCAATGAGAACAAAGACACAACATACCAGAATCTCTGGGACACATTTAAAGCAGTGTGTAGAGGGAAATTTATAGCACTAAATGCCCACAAGAGAAAGCAGGAAAGACCTAAAATTGACACCCTAACATCACAATTAAAAGAACTAGAGAAGCAAGAGCAAACACATTCAGAAGCTAGCAGAAGGCAAGAAATAGCTAAGATCAGAGCAGAACTGAAGGAGATAGAGACACAAAAAACCCTTCAAAAAATCAATGAATGCAGGAGCTGGTTTTTTGAAAAGATTAACAAAATTGATAGACCACTAGCAAGACTGATAAAGAAGAAAAGAGAGAAGAATCAAATAGGCACAATAAAAAATGATAAAGGGAATATCATCACCGATCCCACAGAAATACAAACTACCATCAGAGAATACTATAAACACATCTATGCAAATAAACTAGAAAATCTAGAAGAAATGGATAAATTCCTGGACACATACACCCTCCCAAGCCTAAACCAGGAAGAATTTGAATTGCTGAATAGACCAATAACAGGCTCTGAAATTGAGGCAGTAATCAATAGCCTACCAACCAAAAAAAAAAGTCCAGGACCAGGCGAATTCACAGCTGAATTCTACCAGAGGTAAAAAGAGAAGCTGGTAGCATTCCTTCTGAAACTATTCCAATCAATAGAAAAAGAGGGAATCCTCCCTAACTTATTTGATGAGGCCAGCATCATCCTGATACCAAAGCCTGGCAGAGACACAACAAAAAATGAGAATTTTAGACCAATATCCCTGATGAACATCAATGTGAATATCCTCAATAAAATACTGGCAAAGCAAATCCAACAGTATATCAAAGAGCTTATCCACCATGATCAAGTAGGCTTCATCCCTGGGATGCAAGGCTGCTTCAACATATGCAAATCAATAAACATAATCCATCATATAAACAGAACCAAAGACAAAAACCACGATTATCTCAATAGATGCAGAAAAACCCTTTGACAAAATTCAACAGCCCTTCATGCTAAAACCTCTCAATAAATTACGTATTGATGGAACATAGCTCAAAATAATAAGACCTATTTATGACAAACCTACAGCCAATATCATACTGAATGTGCAAAAACTGGAAGCATTCCCTTTGAAAACTGGCACAAGACAGGGATGCCCTCTCTCACCACTCTTATTCAACATAGTGTTGGAAGTTCTGGCCAGGGCAATCAGGCAAGGGAAAGAAATAAAGGGTATTCGATTAGGAAAAGAGGAAGTCAAATTGTCCCTGTTTGCAGATGACATGGTTGTATATTTAGAAAACCCCATTGTCTCAGCCCAAAATCTCCTTAAGCTGATAAGCAACTTCAGCAAAGTCTCAGGATATAAAATCAATGTGCAAAAATCACAAGCATTCTTATACGCAAATAACAGACAGCCAAATTATGAGTGAACTCCCATTCACAATTGCTACAAAGAGAATAAAATACCTAGGAATTCAACTTACAAGGGATGTGAAGGACCTCTTCAAGGAGAACTACAAACCACTGCTCAATGAACTAAAAGAGGACACAAACAAATAGAAGAACATTCCATGCTCATGGATAGGAAGAATCAATATCGCGAAAATGGCCATACTGCCCAAGGTAATTTATAGATTCAACGCCATCCCCATCAAGCTACCACTGACTTTCTTCACAGAATTGGAAAAAACTACTTTAAAGTTCATATGGAACCAAAAAAGAGCCTGCATTGCCAAGACAGTCCTAAGCCAAAAGAACAAAGCTGGAGGCATCACACTACCTGACTTCAAACTATACTACAAGGCTACAGTAACCAAAACAGCATGATACTGGTACCAAAACAGAGATATAGACCAGTGGAACAGAACAGAGGCCTCAGAAATAACACCACACGTCTACAACCTTCTGATCTTTGACAAACCTGACAAAAACAAGAAATGGGGAATGGGTTCCCTATTTAATAAATGGTACGGGAAAACTGGCTAGCCATATGGAGAAAGCTGAAACTGGATCCCTTCCTTACACCTTATACAAAAATTCCTTCAAGATGGATTAAAGACTTAAACGTTAGACCTAAAACCATAAAAACCCTAGAAGAAAACCTAGGCAATACCATTCAGGACATAGGCATGGGCAAGGACTTCATGTCTAAAACACCAAAAGCAATGGCAACAAAAGCCAAAATAGACAAATGGGATCTAATTAAACTCAAGAGCTTCTGCACAGCAAAAGAAACTACCGTCAGAGCGAACAGGCAGCGTACAGAATGGGAGAAAATTTTTACAATCTACCCATCTGACAAAGGGCTAATAACCAGAATCTACAAAGAACGTAAACAAATTTACAAGAAAAAAATCAACCCCATCAAAAAGTGGGCAAAGGATATGAACAGACACACTTCTCAAAAGAAGACATTTATGCAGCCAAAAGACACATGAAAAAATGCTCATCATCAGTGGTCATCAGAGAAATGCAAATGAAAACCACAATGAGATACCATCTCACGCCAGTTAGAATGGTGATCAGTAAAAATTCAGGAAACAACAGGTGCTGGAGAGGCTGTGGAGAAATAGGAACGCTTTTACACTGTTGGTGGGAATGTAAACTAGTTCAACCATTGTGGAAGACAGTGTGGTGATTCCTCAAGGATCTAGAACTAGAAATACCATTTGACCCAGCGATCCCATTACTGGGTATGTAGACATCTGTAATTTTTCAAATCCTGCTTTTTATGTCAAAGAGAAAAATGGCAAGGAAATAAACTATTATAAAAGATTTATTTGAGAAAGTTACAAGGTTTATGTTAAGGACATAGAGTCAGTATTGATAACCTTGTTTTATCTAAAGGAGATTGAATTGCATTCAGTATATTTAATTTGCTAAGACCTAGAATAATCATTAATTCAAAATATATACAGATACCTTAGAACTAAGATAATTATATTTCAGTCATGCTGGATAATTTCTCCATACTGTATCTTCCTTCTTCATCAGTCATTTACTTGTTGATAGCCATGTTTTATCTCTCACTATTCTTTAGTTGGCATTGAACCATAAAATGCTGCTATTTGTGAGGGAACCCATAGATGTAATGCAAGAAGTTGGGAGAAAGAAAAAAGATACTTACTTTTATTTTTGCCTAATGGTTTTTTGTGGGTTTTGTTTGGTTTGGTTTTGCGTTTTGGGGGGTTTTTTGTTTTTTTTTACAGAAAGGGTACAAAAATCAAGCCTCACGTGAATAAAATTAGTCCCAGGCAAGAAAGTTTAGCAACTACTGGCCTGACTCTTGAAGTTTATGTGAAAGAGGGGCATCACTTATTATTGTAGCATCTGTTGTAATTTTTAAAATTGCAGTTCATCACTCAAAGTGACACATCAGAATGTTGACTCTCTAAGAGTTAAAAAATATTTAAGATAACATTTGTTACTGGAAATGACCAAGCATCAGAAGGCCTGGTTGCATAAGTTAATTTAGCCAAACATTGGACTACTGTGTAGTTACGATAAAGATGAAGTAAATGTACGTATACAGATACAGAAAGAGCTGTAAAATGTATTATTAGATGAAAAAAGATGTAACATGTACACTGTAATCCCATTTTAAAAAATAAAATTAAGAGATGTATATGTGCTATTATATGCATCAATGTTTTTCTAGAAGGATACACAAGCATATTAACATGTTTTTCTCTTTTTCTTGTTTGAAATTTTAATATACATCTAATACTTTCATTAAAATACAGAAACAGAGTTATATTTGTATGTAACAAAAGATTGGGAGATCTTTTAAATTTCAGATCTATATTTTGTCCTTGGAAACATTAGAAAGGGCAACAAGATTCTATTTTTATTAGACTTAGGAAACAGTTATTTAACACAAGATTACTTTTTCCTAGGATTTCCATTTAAACAGGGTTAATTTGGAAGAATCTTCAGGAGTGGAAAACTCTCCAGCTGGTGCTAGGCCAAAGAGAAAAAACAAGAAGTCTTATGATTTAACTCCGGTTGATAAATTTTGGCAAAAACATAAAGGAAGGTAAGCAAAATATCAATAAGTAAAAGATTCATTTTTTTAAAGAGAAATTAAGGTGTCATCCACCTTAATGAATTTGAGAAAAAATTCAAAAGGGTCATGCAGGTTCATTCACCCAATGAGTGGGGGTTGTAATTAGATAGTCCATAGATATTTGTCTTTATTTCTCCATTTCTCACTGATTCCTAAGTTGTTTTTTGTTAATTGTTGTTTTATAGGGACCGCTTCTCCTTTCAATGAGATCATCCCATATGATTTTGAAGATATTACAGATAGTCTTTTTCAATTTTGTTGCTGTCTCCACTGACTCTATAAGACCATCTCTGCCTTTCATTTAAATTGGCTTTTGTGATTTTTGGGGGTGATTTTTTCCTTTTTGTTACATGTTACCCTCATGTAAAACTTGTTTTAGATACTTGTGGAGACAGTACCTAAGCCTGAAGCCTAGAAATTTATTCAAAGTACGTTAGAAATGATGAGTGATAAAACTGCATTAATTGCCATGTGATTTACTGTGGGCAGATATACATATCCCATGTGATGCTATGCCCCCTTAAAGTTTAGGGTACTTCATGGGCTCAGTTACTGCTATAAAAGTTATCTAGTGATCATTATGGCTAGAGCAATCATTCTAAACAAACAAAAATATTATTCCTCAGAGAAAAAGAATACTATTCATCACCAATTATGAAAATATGATTTTTCAAAAATATTTCAAAATGTGTGTGTGTCCTTGATATAGCTGTTCTTTTTGGGCTTATATTTATTGTTTAAAGAGAAGTAGAATATAGACTTGGTTCAACATGCTGGGTTTTTAATATGTTTTATCTTTTTTTTACTTACAACTTTTTTTTAAGCTGGAAAATCAAATCACCATAACAAAGATTTGACTTTCTCTCTGCAGAGAAAAGTCACTGTCTTTCTCTTTCTCACTATGGCAGTTTTAGGTACTATTTTAATTAATTTTAATTAATTTGATTTTAAATAATACTCTTCCCTTTGGAATTCCATAATCTACATTTCCCTCCAGAATGGTGAAGTACAAGAAATTACTTTTTTTTAGAGAGGCATTATTTATAGAGAATACAGAATATTTTGAAGTTGGCATTCCCTAATAGAGAAAAGCTTAAGAAAAAATTCTCTGTATTCAAATATGGAAATTTTGAATTTTTTTTAGAACATATGTTTAAGAACGATTTAAGAGGTCAGTTGAATAGTAAGAATTTTAACCTCATATTCATTAAGTAGGAATAGCTCTTTTGCTCTGCATCTTACATACAATAGTAACATGGGCACAAAGACACTTGGAGATAACATAAACAAGTGACTTAAACCTCTCTGAGCTTCAGTTTCCTCATCAGTAAAATAGGGAGATAATAATTCTACCTATTGCCCTATTTCAGAAGGTTGTTAAGAAGATTGAGATAATGAATTTAAAGGAGTAATTTGCCCAAGTCATCCAGCTTTCGTTGGTAAAGCCAGGGATGAAACCCAGGTCTTGCAGACCATAAAGCGCCTGGACTTAACCTTGAATAGTTAAGTTATGATAGTTACCTCAACAGATTCATCAGGATTAAATGAGGTTGCAGTGAGCCGAGATCACGCCATTGCACTCCAGCCTGGGCAGCAAGAGCGAAACTCCATCTTAAAAAAAAGAAAAGATAAATTCTTAGCATGGTGTTTGATGTATAGTAAAATCACTTAATAAATGTGAGCAGTTATTCTGTTAACTCTGAGACCTAAAGATATCACCTAAAGATATCAGAGATTTTGAGGATTATCCGGTTCAACCCGCACATTTTACAGATAAAGCTAGGGCCCTGAGAGGGTGAGAGCTTGCCTGTAAAGGAAGTTTCCATTATAATTAGGTGGAACAAGGGGTTCTGACTCCCCAGTGCAATGCTGAGGCCTCAATGCTATTTAGACTCAGCTGGCGCTGGAGTAAATGCCTGTGCTTATGAGGTAAAATTGGACTATGTTCCTCAGAATCCCTTCTGAGCTCCTGTCTTTTCTGCTAGTCTCCATTGGATAAAATGTGCTCGTTATTAGTGAGGTATTTTCAGATGTCAGAGCTGAGGAAGGGGGGAAAGGTTTTTGTTCATTGTTAATGAGACATGACCTCTTCTTTCTTAAAGGAGAAAAGGCTTCTGGCCTCCCCCTAGGCTGTAGATGAAAAATACTCATTTTAAGAAACATTTCATGATCAACATGTATTCACCTAGAATTTGTCAAGATTAGTACAGTGTTTTCTACCTGAGCTGCTCATGATTGCAGATCACTTCTGCCTAAAGTCTGTGTAAGTTACTGCTAAACCACAATGTCCTGATAGAAGACATCAGGTATTAGGCCACCAAAACTGTGGCCCAAGTGCTATTTTTACCAGTAGTGTTCTGGGATATTATGAGTTCTGAGTTACAAGAATTTTTTCACAGTTACTTGCAGGTGATATTTTTAAATGCTATCTTTGTAGTTGCATGGACCCTTTGAAGTTACATGTTAATTTGGGTAGGAATATTTAATTGATATTTGATATACCATGACTTGTCTTCCATTGATTTTCAGTCATGTAAATATTTTACTTTTTCTTCTAAAAACATATAAGTGAACAGAATGTATGATACTGTTAATGAAAAATAGAAATGAAATTTAAATTTTAGATGTATAAGTATTATATGCATTTTAAAGAAATAGGATTATATAGATATCAGAAAGATATGTAGTTGTATTTATGCTGAATCTTTTCTGCCTTTGTTATATATAACATATATTTAAGTCCAAATAAGTATATTTAAAATAATAAATGTTCATTGTATATATTTTAGAATTTACACAAAAATCGGTCTTTTAATGTCATCCTCATAGTTCTTGTGCAATACTGTTTTAGTCCATTCCCAGAAGTTGCAGAATCAGTTCAGCAAGAACTAGAATCTTACAGAGCACAGGAAGATGAGGTCAAACGACTTAAAAGCATTATGGTAAGATTGTATTTGCTTTCTAGGAATTATAGGAAAGAGGAGGATTACCTGTTAGATAAAGAGATTTGGGTTTTTTCCTTATAAGAATTGAAGGCCATTTAATGCTTTTATAACAAAAATATTTTCAACTTGCATAAGTGGTCAAAAAGAAATCTAAATATTGAGAAGAGAAAAAAATTAAATCTTAATATAAATATGATTTGAAAAAATATATAATGTAGCATCATTTTAGAGATATATGTTCCAATGCTGCTCATTCTACCATACTTCGATGTAACTTCAGATTTCAGCTCTACTATTTATTACTATGTGACCTGTGGCACGTCTCTGGGCCTGTCTCCTTATCCAAAAATGCCAGCTGATCATTTAGACATCTAACCATTAGACTGGCGATTACTAGAACTTTTATGTAACTGTTAAAATATATATGCTTGCACCTCAGAGGAGGAGAATTACTATTCTAGATGACTTAAAAATCTTACTGTATATCAATAATCTTAGGAATGTGTTGATTTTTATGCTTGGGCCTGGGATTTTTGAGTAGCTATTGAGACCTTTTTTCTTTACAAGGGACTAGAAGGGGAAGATGAAGGAGCCATAAGTATGCTTTCTGACAATACCGCTAAGCTAACATCAGCTGTTAGGTAAGTGAGCAGTATATCCTCTTTGAAGTCTTTCTGTTGATAGGATTTTTTTTTTTTTTTAACTAAAAAATTGTTAATGTTTTTAACTAGTAGGAAACTGTAGGCAATAGCAAATATAACTTTGAATTTAAAGAACTAAATTGTATTTAACTAAATGTTTAAGCTGATTTAGTTCCCTCTTAGATATAGGATATTATTCTTTCACCAGTTAGAACTGTGTAATAGGGGTAATTTTATGAGGAAAATACTATTAATGATAAAGTAGGGCAAGCAATTTTAATTTTATTATTGATACTGTTTTCTTAACTAAAAGTTAAACAGTTTTTTCTGTACTTTGAATGCCATTAAGGAGGGAGGAGACCGGGCGCGGTGGCTCACGCCTGTAATCCCAACACTGTGGGAGGCCAAGGCGGGCAGATCACAAGGTCAAGAGATTGAGACCATCCTAGCCAACATGGTGAAACTCCATCTCTACTTAAAAAAATAAATAAATAAATTAGCCGAGAGTGGTGGTGCAACGCCTGTAGTCCCAGCTACTTGGGAGGCTAAGGCAGGAGAATCGCTTGAACCTGGGTGGTGGAGGTTGCAGTGAGCCAAGATAGCACCATTGCACTCCAGCCCAGGTGACAGAGACTCTGTCTCAAAAAAAAGAAGGAGGGAAGAAATGTGTTTTAGAAATACAGATAAAGCATGTTTCCATTAATTTGATTTTATTTAAACCTCCAAAATTTGGAATCAGAAAGTGAAATGATAGAAATAATGATATTTGGGAGCCAGATTATTTTAAAATGAGCATTTCACCTGTATTAATAAATACTGTAGGTGTTCAAGTCTAGAGATGAAATTAGTTGATAGTTTAACTTGTCATCTTGTTACTGTTTCACTGTTCTGAGTTTCCACAGGGGAAACACCAGGCATGGGATAAAGTCTTATCATTTTAGAAAATTTATTGGTTAATATTTAATTTTTTGATACTTGCAGTTCTTTGCCAGAACTCCTTGAGAAAAAAAGACTTATTGATCTCCATACAAATGTTGCCACTGCTGTTTTAGAACATATAAAGGTAAATTTAACTTTTTCCCCCCACAATATGACTTGCATTTACATAGGGTTTTATACTTTGTAAGATGCTTTAGTATTCATTATCTTATTGAGCCCCCACTGTAACATGAAGTATAATTATGGAAGACAGCAAGTATTATAGTTATTTTTTTGCAAATAAAGAAACCTAGGAATCCAGAAAGATAAGTGATTTCCAAGGTCACATGTTTAGTAAATAGAAGTGGGAATCTATGATATTTCTATTATATTGCACTGCCTCAATATTGCCGCTGTACATACTACTGTATTAATAGTAGGCTTGTATCTCAGCATCAGTAATACAGATTTGGAAATCTCTTTTACCAGAGTTCCATCTAAAATATCCATTAATAACATCACTTTTATTTATGTGACTTTGTTCTGAACTTTTTTAATTTAGGTGAATCTGTTAACATCGAAGCTTCTTACTGTTTATCATTGAACTGTGATTTTGAAACAAATATGTTGGGAGTTCTATATATCGTTATAGTTCTTTTTCTCATTACCATGTTCATGATTGCCCCATTATCAGCTTACTTAATCAGTCCTTCAGTATTCTGCTGTTATTTGTTCTCCACACTTAGAGCTGAATTTCCGTGGCAGATTGACCATATGCTAAAACTTGGCTAATATTGACCCCTCCTTTCCATTTTATATGATGCATTTGAAACTGTTTAAAAAACTGAATATAATTGCTGGCTGTCAGAGAAGTTGATAACACCTGGAATTTATTGAGAAGGGACTTCAAGGTATTATTTAAATAATTTTAAAAGCCACAAAAGCATTAGAAAGGCACTAACATAGATAATGGGCAGCATGCAGCATGCAGTTTAAACCTGCATAATTTCTATTACGCCAACAACCTAATTTTTTTCTTTGTTTCACATCTTGGTACTTGATATTTTTCAGGTTCATACAGGAATAGAAACAGAACTGCAGTCTGTAGGTGATTCTGCTGATGTTTTCACTTCTATATGTAGCGTCTTTGTGAAATGGCAAAAGGCTGTTCAGATCTGTTTACCTGAGGTCATTGTTTTTTGTGGAGGTGATACAGATACAGATATAGATAATATAGATATATCACCAGGTGAAATACAACAGAGAGCTATATTGAGAATTTCCTTCAGGTCAGAGACTAGAGCTTATAGTTTGGGAAAATTTTGGTTAATTTACTTATCCAATCATGTTTATTGAGTGGCTCTATGTATATTGTACTAGGCCCTGAAGATACTATAGTAAACAAGACAGACAAGTTCTCTGTTCTCTTGAAGCTTTATATTGTAGTGACAGTAAACAGAGTAAGCAAATTAGAAAACAAGATAACTTCAGTCATTTTAGTGATATGAGAACAATAAAAACAGGGTAGGGTGATGTGAGGCAATGGGATATGAGAATGGCTGAGAGGCCTACTCTGGAGTAAGTCTGTGAATGAAATCACCTTTGATGAGGTGATGTTTGAGTTGAGACAGGAATCACAGGAAGGAGCCAATTAGTGAAGATCTCAGGGCCAACCATGCCAGGCAGAGGGAATAAGAAGTGCAAAGGTCCTACGACAAACAAATTCGGTGTGTTTGAGAACCTAGAAGAAGACAAATGTGCTCTATTGAAGAGGGAAAGAGTGATGGTACGATATGGAATCAAAAAAAGTAGAAATTTAAGTATGATAACTCATTAGAGGTTAATGACATGATCTGATTTATGTTTTAAAATAAAGAAGACTGTGGAGGATAAGGGAGTTCTGGAAATAAAAGTGGAACTGGAAGACAACTATTATAGATGTCTAGGTGAAAAATGATTTATAAGACATAATTTACTTATGAAATTTTTTATGGTGCTTATTATAATTTTACACTAATGATTTTAGGTGAGTTTTTCAGATCAGTTTTTGCTAACAGAGGCCATCTGTCTGAGATAGTTTAATATGCTACCATGCCCGACCTAAACAATTCTACTTGAAGACCTCTTGGTCTTATAAAAGAAAGTGTTCCCTTTAGGGTTGCTAATTCTCTGGCAGAGCATCTTATGCCAAGAAACTAATCTGTCATTCAAGATATTGAGTGATTTTATGTAAAAGATAGATTTTATTTATTCATTTATTTATTTATTTTGACAGGGTCTCTCCCTGTCACCCAGGCTGAGTACAGTGGCACGATCATAGCTCACTGCAGCCTTAACCTCCTGGGCTCAAGGATCCTCCTGCCTTGCCTCCCTAGTAACTAAGACTATTGGTGCATTCCACCACACCCAGCCAGAAAAATAGATATTATTGAATCATTATCTTGCTAATGATCCTTTTTCATCACAAGATCTGATTTAAACAAAGTGTGCTATTGAGGACATTCGCTTTACAGAGGGAAAATAATGTCATCTGTAGAACACACTACTCCTAGTTGGGTCATTCTAAGAAGCCCAATTAAAAATCAAAAGTTTTTTTTATATCCTAGATAAAGAAGCATATTTATTTTAAATATTTTAAGTTCTTCCTTGTCAAAAGTAACAGATAAACTGTATTGTTTTCATTATTTCTCATTATTTCTAGTTACAGAATTTCTTCTTATAATTTTTCATAACTCTTAAATTTCCATCCTTATAATATTTACTTCTAAGTGGCATGTTTATTTATACCATTACTATGTTACACCATCTACTGCTGGCTATGTTAATGTTAATTAAAGAAATATTTTGCTCCATAATCTCTTCTCTCTTCACCAGAATTTCTTGACCATCTGAGCTTTACTTCTTTGTGAACATGTATTCACCTAAGCACCTTTTTTTTTTTTTTTTTTTTTTTTTTTAGACAGAGTCTCACTCTGTCACCAGGCTGGAGTGCAGTGGCACACTCTCAGCTCACTGCAACCTCCACCTCCTGGGTTCAAGCAATTCTTCTGCCTCAGCCTCCCGAGTAGCTGGGACTACAGGCACTCACCACCATGCCCAGCTAATGTTTGTATTTTTAGTAGAGACAGGGTTTCACCATGTTGGGCAGGATGGTCTCCATCTCTTGACCTCATAATCCACCCACCTCGGCCGCCCGAAGTGCTGGGATTACAAGCGTGAGCCACCGCGCCTGGCCGTAAATATTTTTTGTTAGCTAGAAGATTGTGTCATGCAGAGGTCTCAGCATTTCTCTTAGTATTTGACTGTATTAGTTTTACATATTTCTTCTTTTGTTTAGAGTATAACCGCTTCTTACATTTCCTTCAATTGTTTTCTAAAGTAGAAATTTGTCTCTTTAGAAGTCCTGGCAGTTACCCCGCAATTGATGTTTTGGTGGAAAATTAGAGCACACCAGTTTGTCATAACTTTAAGAAACATTTTCACTTTATTGATATTCTGAGGATTTTAGTGATTTGGGTAATTTGGGTCTAATAAAGAATAAATTGTTGAATACTCATTTGTTTTGAGTCATCTATATTTTTAAACCCTTTCTTTAGTTGTTTTTTCATCCCTAATACAAATGCAACTTTCCCACTTGCTGGTTGTTAGAGAATGGCTTCTGGGATTATTTACATAATTTGTAGACAGCCTGTTTTAATTATTCTTAGCTCACCTATTTAGCAAACCTGAATAAAGTACTCTTTAGCTCCAGATACCTAAAGAAAAGAAGCCTACTTGTAAGGCATAGTTGATGAGATGAGAAAGAGAAATGGTGTCATGTGTTCTTTCCCCCAGTGTTCACACCTTCCACCTTAGAGGAAAAACACCCACATCTCAGTGCTCCAACCAACCGGATATAGCTGGTAAAGAATAAGCTATCAATAAACTTTGTGAGGCAAGGCTTAATTGTTACTGGATCCTCATTTTTGTTTCACTTGTTCTCATAGACAGTCTTATAGGGACTGAATTAGATCTAAAGACATCATCTGATTAGGTGATGATGTCTGTACTCTAAAGAAGGCTTAACCCTTGTTGGCAATGCTAGCTTTTCACTAGTCTTCCTTCTGAGGACTGACTTTTTATTTTTATTTTTTGGTTCAACTGCCTTATATTTTTATGGGGAAGATAAGCTTTCAAAATAAAGTAGAAACTCTCTTAACTGATCTCCACTTAGTCAACACACCAAATTAACTGATGCCCTCTGTAAACCATAGTGGCCAGTAGCCACATTATTAACATGTTGACAACTCATAACAATTTCCTTATTATCCTGTGCCTTTTTCTGCTCTCACGGTTGGGCTTTTTTTTTTTTTGGTTTTTTTTGTTTGTGGTTTTTTTTTTTTTTTTTTTGCTTACTAATGAGTTATTTGTGTTTTATTGCATTTATGTCAGTTGTATGAGTATGAAAAGAAGATTGTTTCTATAAAACTAAGTTGCACATCTTAGACTCAGTGAACATGGTGGTTTAAATATTGTTTGAATTAGGTGTGGGTAAAAAACCTTAACCATAAAAGATTGGAAAGCCTCAGAAAATACTATATTGTATGGAAATTGCTTTGCAATGTCTCTAAAATTTTTTATTCCACTCCCAAAGAACTGAACCTGGAAATCATAGGTGATTTCTGATAGGTGTGCTTTATGCAAGAAAGAAAAAAAATGTCAGTCACTGAATCTCTGTACTCAAAGAAGAAGTCTTGGACATAGATCAGTGATTGACAGACTGTGTATTTTAGGTCTTAAGTTAAACATACAACATAAATCCTGTTTTATTCTTCACATAAACTGACTTTTTTTTGTTATTAACATTAACTGACTTTGATTAACTGATCACTATTGCTCCTGATCACATTAGAGGTCTTTTACTGAACTAGAAGTCAGAACATTTCTCTGGCTGGATTTTGTGCTGATTTGTTTAAAATGATCTCTCGTCCAGTATACATATCAAGTGAAAGTTCTTATTACCTTGGTGTCTTTTCTTCAAGACAGAGGAAAAATATATTCTGTATCAGAAAGTTCACAGTGGATGAGGTATCACTTGTCTTTTATCTCTTCTCATCTCAAAATAAGATTAGTTACTATGAGAATCTGAAGTTTTTTGTTTTGTTCTGTTTTTTATTGCAAGTATGACAAAAGATAGCTCTTCAGTGAGTGGAATATCCTTCAACTCCTTACTGTGAATTTCTGGAACTACTTTTACATCTCAAAAAAAAAATGTATGAAATCAACTTTCTCTTGCTCTTGGCTCTCACTTCCCTAACACCTACTTTTATGAGGATGAAGCATTGTCATTTAGCAAGACCCAGTTTAAAAGATTCATAAAGATTAAATTCAAAGGAATAAAGACATCTCAAAACTGAATAATGAGAAAGCAAACAACCTGTGTTAGCCAGGGTTCCCCAGAGAAACAGAACTAATCCTTGGCTGAAAATACAAACATAGGATGTGGGGTTTTTTTTTTTCTTTTAAAGGGAGAATGAACTTTTTTTTTCACTGTTACATTAGATATTTAACATAATAGGTATATTCCCACATTCTACAGAGGAGTTGAATCTCAGAAATACTGAATACTTGCCTTAAGACCATCTACCAAAGCCTGAATTTTAACTTGGGTTTTTAAGTCCCATGTTCTCTCTACCATGCTGTAGTTCCATAAAACATTATCTACTAAAATTCAATGAGAATGGTTTGCTCTTTTGTAATCCCTTTGGAGTAACCATAGGATTAGGAATAATTTAAACTGAAAAATAACAACTAAGCAAGGTTTGGTGGCATTCACCTGTAATCCCGGCCACTCGGAGGCTGAGGTGGGAGGATCTCTTGAGCCTAGGGGTTCAAATCCAGTTGACCAACATAGCAAGACCCCCATCTCATAAAAAATAAAAATAACAACAGAGAGTAGAAGGGAACCTCTATAGTCTGTGATTTTTCTCTGTTGATTTCCCGTTTTTAATTTCACTGGTTCTGCTCTAATTTTTATTATTTATTTTCTTCTGCCTACTTTGGATTTAACTTGCTGTTCTTTTTCTAAGTATATCTTTTAAGAGTTCAACATTCAGCTAGGCGCGGTGGCTCACACCTGTGATCCCAGCACTTTGGGAGGCCAAGGCAAGCAGATCACTTCAGGCCAGGAGACCGGCCTGGCCAACATGGCAAAACCTCATCTCTACTAAAAATACAAAACTTAGCTGAATGTGGTGGCGCACACCTGTAGTCACTCTGGAGGCTGAGGCATGAGAATTACTTGAACCTAGGAGGCAAAGGTTGCAGTGAGCCGAGATCGTGCTACTGCACTCCAGCCTGAGTGACAGAGTGAGACTCTTTCTCAAAAAAAAAAAAAAGCGCTCAACATACTGGTTGAATAAATTAAAACTAAGTGATTTCTGAGAGCCATAAAAAACAAGACAACAGTTTACAAATACCATAGAAATATAAAGCAGTTTTCAGTATTTCATGATAATAAGGTCACTTCTGTTTATATTTTTTATACTTGCCATCTATAAAGATCACTTTGTGTACATTTTAAATTTTTTATATAGATCATTTTAGTCTGAATTTAAATATTTTTAGCACAAGTCAATACATAGGATAAATTTACAGATTAAATATTATGTTCATATTCTAAAACAGATTTAAGGCAGCTCCCTCAAATAGCACATAGAATGAAAACAATCCAATAAAAGCCCACAAATAATTCAGTAAAAGCTCAATAGTTATAATGTTAATTCTCAAATTTGGCTTTGAATTTTCTCGCAACCAAGATAAAAAAGAGAGAGATGATTAAGATAAAAAAACCTCTCTCAGAAAGATTTTCTGTTTTTTTATTCTAAGCAAACCATTTCTTAGCATCACATTACAAAAGACATTGCTCATATTGGGCATTATCTAGAATAAATTAAGTCGTGTAATGATATCAGTTACCCTTATAGATTTCATGTGACTGTTTCATATAGCAACTTTCATGAAAGCCAGGGATATAATATTAAATACAATTCAATGAGAGCAGTTCTATGAGTTACCAAGGTAGCCAAGTCTAAGTTTATCACCGTCTAATGGTTCCCTGTATACGTCCTGTTCTTAAACTAAGAATCGAATTTTTAGTATCTAGAGTGGAAAGATTGCATATTCTTTGAATAATCTATAATATCATGTTTGCATTTTGGCTTTTGATAGGAGTTAGATAACAAGTTGAGGTTATACATTCTGATTTGGGCCTGGAATGCTAGAAATTCAGTGTTTTTGGTTGAGAGAAAAAATGCATATGTTTGGAAATGAGATAACCAACTAGTAAGATTGACAGTCGGTTGTAGAAATTGAAGCTATAACCAGGTTTCTCACCTTGATAGTATACTGTCCCATCTGCACAGAAGAGAGGTAAAAGTAAAAAGATGAATTTTGTTCAGGATTCCTAAGTCACTATGGCACATGAGCTAAGTTCACTGTAGCTTGGAAACCCAACAAGTAAATATTTTCAGCCACTTGTATCATAGAACGCCTTTAAATACAATTTTATGGTTCATCTTGATGTTTTGTAACATAATTTTTCACATTGACAAACCCATGCATGTAGTGGCAAACCCACCAGTGTGAATTGCAACAAAATGCACACCTGAATAACTGAAAATAAATTAACCAGCTATTTTGTTATATTATACAAAGCAATTGAGTTTTGGAGAATTCCATTTATCTTGCAGGACACTATACATGCAATAATGAGCAAGCAGTCTCAAGGAGTTTTTACTGTAGTGACATATACCAACCACAGACAATTATAATACAGCATTACTGGTGCTACCCACCTGGATATCCAAATACAGCCCTGCAAGATGGCAGGAATTAAACACGTGAAGAAGTAAGAAAAAACAGGAATGGCTAGAATATAAACAGTCTTCAGCTTAGGTGTAGGTGATATTCTAAAAGTCTGGTTCTGAGTTCATTGTAGCTTGAGATATACTTTTTTTTAATGACCAAAATGTATTTATTTAATATACATCACAAGGGCTCAACTGAGGCTTAATTTAAAAGACAAAAACAAAAATAATACCACAGCTCATGATACAGAGTCTATACAGAAATCACAAAAAAAGACAGACCATCTAAGGAAAAGTTAAAAAGATGAAAAGATGACACAAGGACAGGCTGGGCAGCCTGGGTCAGGGCTCCTGACTGGTGACCTGTTTTGAGTAGGTTTCTTGCAGATACTTCTTAAAAGCTGTGGGGTTTTTCCAGAGTTTGGCAGCATGCGTTTTCAAGGGGCTATCAATGTTGGGTTCTCCTAGTAGGCTGGAGATGGAGGGTGTTCTGGATGGAGAGCAGAATGGTCCTGATGTCATACAGGGCAGACCACTTGTCCTTCAGGATGTCCAGGCATATGTTACCCTGGGTGTCCACACTGGCGTAGTAGCAGGGTGTGAGGAATTTCACCATGGGTGCATTGTAAGGGTAGCCACTGGGGAACTCTAGTGAGAGCTTATGCTTATACCTCAGGTCTTCATATACTGTGGCAGCTGCTCCATGGATGGCCCCTACCCATGTGAAAAGGTGGTCTGATTCAGGGAAGGCAGAAATGCCCTTGTTGCCACACATCATGAGTCATGAGCTCCTGTTTTTTTGCCCACGGGACCCCCAGCGGCACCCCAGCTTGGCTCTGCTCCTTTCTGGGAGGCTGCGATGCTAGTAGCGGCTGGGTCGCGATTTTGGGAGGCCATCCAGGCGGTGCTGGCAGAGAGACGGGAACTTGGAGAGCTCACGACTGCAACTGTGCGGGTATACTTTCCTGTAGATATTACGTCGTAGGTAGGTTTCTGTCTCACAAACCCTATCTAATTCATAATCTGGAATATTCCTAACGTAGCATTGCAACATAGAAAGGTTTATCATTCCCTGTACCTCCTGAGAAGTAGGGAGAAAGGAATATTGAGTTCTTACTGGTAGAAAGGAGGTATAACTCTTTACTCCCTTCTTGTCTTTCTTTTCGCTGCTGAATGGTTATTGGGGATAGAATTGGGGTCTGAAGAAAAGGGAAAGCCAAGAAGTATCACTCTAGACTTGTTAATCAACCCAGTCATTAGACTGAGGTAAGAAATGGGAATTATGGCTAGCAGCGAATAGAGTTCCAGAACAGTAGTGTCTATAGCTAGACTGGGGAGAGAAATAGTCAAAAGAAGGAAAAATCCCTGCAATTACTTAGAGGAAAGAAAAGGGAATTTCTTTTGTGTCCTTTCTTGGTCGTCTGGCAGATGTCCCAGGTTATGGATTTTCAAAAAGCAAGTGATGTGTACTACCTGTACTTCTCAGATAATTCTTTTTTAGAGACAAGTCTGACTATGTTAACCAGGCTGCTGTTGAACTCCTGGGCTCAAGTGATCCTCATGCCTCAGCTTCCTGAATAGCTGGGATTACAGTTGCATGCCACAGTGTCCAACTTTAGCGTCAGTTAAGTTTTAAGATTATTCCCTTTTGGTGAGAGAAGGGACAAACTAGTTTTAGAAAGTGCTCCCTTCCTTTGTTCTTTCCAAACCCTGTGGGCTGTAGCCAGTCAGATGTCTTACACAATCTGTATATGTGTGTATGTGTGCACAGCATGTTAATGTTAATTTGATATAATATAAATTGAGGCAGTGTACGGAAAAATGAATGTAAAATCAGTCTGATTGTTTACCTGATGACCGAAATTTGGAGAAAAGCACTAGAAATTTTTTAATGAGATTCCTGCCATAGAATGTCCTTCTAAAAGGATTTTTGAGAAATGCATGGCTCTCAGAGTTTGTGTTCATTATATATAATCTATATTCCACGCATAGTGCTTTTGATTGTCTAGAATGTTCCCCTTTTACTCATTTATTCTTAATATTTATTGAAGCTACCGAAGAATCTCAGTTTATTATCTTGACCTTGTTATTTTGTTTTGTATTTTTAATTTGTTCATTTTTTATGTCACTCTTATTACCCAAACCGTATTCTCTTTTGAGCCCATGTTGTAGAAGAAGAATTAATCTTTGGAATTACAGAAGTTGCTTCTCTTAGTGTTTTCTCTCATTTCAAGAATTTGAGAAAAGGCCTGTAGAAGGAAGCAATAAAGTTGTTCTTGAGGGTAGTGTAATTTTCCCTATTATCTGTGGTATACATTAGAGTATGACCTGTATTTGAATCTCAGCTCTGTACTATTTCTACTCTGGTAGTCTTGAGCAAATATATGTTTCTGTATGTCTGTTTCTTCATCTTTAAAATGAGGTTAATAATTCCTAGCTCATAGTGTTATTTGGAGAATTAAATGAGATAATGTAAGTTAGTAATTTTTGAACACTGTTCTCTGGTACCCTAGAGCTGTATGGAGACATTTCATGGATCACTTGTGTCTATTTTATGTTTAGGGTTCTGCAGAAGATTTGGTTTGAGAAAGAGGGTCCTGAGGCTCTCTCTTTAAAAACTCTTGAAAGCCATAGTTGTAAGTAAAGTGCCTTACACATGATAGGTGCCTTGAAGAGATACTAGTTCTCTTATGCAGGTTAGAAAATCTGTATAGCACTTCATTCCTTTTCCTCTTGGATGGTGCTCCCTCATAATCAGTATATTAAAGGGCTGTTACTTTTAACAGCTTTGTTGAGATGTAACTCATGTACTTTGCAATTCATCAATTTAAAACATATCATTCAATGGATTTTAGGATATTTACAGAGTTGTTGCAACCACAATCTAATTTTAAAGCATTTTTGTCACCTCAAAAAGAAACCCCCTACCTAGTACCAATCACATTAAGTTGTTTTTGGACCCTATTTCCATTGTTCATTAGAAGTTGATGTTAATAAGTAAGTTACTACATCAAAAAGAGCAAAATGAACCAAATGCCTGTGCTTACATAAGTCAGTGAGCCATGTTTTTTTACTGATTTATATATTTCCAGAAATTAGATTCTGCTATGGCATTTAGCATACTTAAATTATTTATTTATTTATTTATTTATTTATTTAGAGACAGGGTCTTACTATGTTTCCCAGGCTAGTCTCAAACTCCCAAGGCTCAAGCGATCCTCTCACCTCAGCCTCCCAAGTACCTGGGACTACAGGAATGTGCCACCGCACCTTAGCATACTGAGTTTTACGTATTCAGTCACAAAAGACTAGATTCTTTACATTTTCCACTTCTGGAAGTTCAGTCATCTATTTTCATGACTTTAAAAAATGATTACTTGGTCTGTATACGCCCTGTTCTTGGTTTCGAAATTCAACAAATGCAAGTGCTTGTTATAAGCCAGGTGGTGTTAGACTCCTAGGGTTAAACAATTAATTAAACATGCTCTAAGGAGTTTACCGTTTTAGAAAGACACGTAAACAAAGGACAGTAATATACTGTGATCTTTGTTATGATGATGATGTGTGTAAAGTGCTGTTGTACACAGATAAAGGAGTAATGAGTTATTTTGGCCAAGGAGGAGACTGGGAGAGGGTCAGAAAGGGGAGAGAGTAGGGATTGAAGGAAGAGTTGTAGAAAAGCTACAGAGAAGGTAGACGTTGAATGGGTAGAATTCACTGAGTAGATGGTAGAGGAGGAATATATTCTGCAAAAGCTGAGAGAATAACTTGAGCCTAAGACTAGAGAATTAAAAGCAAACACAGTATTTAATGACAAGTTAAAGTTTAATGAAATAACTATTTGATGTGACTAGCAGAAACTGAATTTAGTGAATAGTGATAAAACAGAAAAGGTTAGCTGGATCAGAGGGCCTGAAAGTTAGTTTAACACCTTATTTTAGCACTTTTCCCATTCCATTCCTGACTTCACTCTGCAGATAACAGCTTTTCCCAAGCTAATATTCACATTAACAGTTCCTAGTATCATCATTGTCATTCCCCAAAGTTTTCTTTTTCTTCTTTCACTACTTTGTATCCCATATCCTTTCTCATGTAAATTACTAAATACTCATCTTGTCCTTTCCATTCCCACAGCCACTACTGTGGCCTTTTTCCTAGAATCTCTTATATTTCTTTTGTTCATTTTTAGTATTATTGGTAGGACTTTCTCATTTCTAGGACTTTACATCGTATCAATTTTAGTATTCAAACTAGCTTTATAGAGTAGCTAAAATAGTTCCTATATCAGAGAGTCTGAAGAATATGAAGGGCTGGAGATTTCATAGATAAGAGCTCACTGATAGGGAATCCTCTACATGCTGATGTAGAATATATTGTTCAGTGAAAGGAAAGGGCAGAAAAGTACAGTATCATACTTCTTGGTCAGAAAGGAGGCAGATATTAGAATACAGACTCTGCTGATATTTGCACAAAGAAACTCTAAAAAACTAGAAGAAATAATACAAGAAAATACCTATAGAAGCAGGTAGAAATGGGGTGGAAGAGGACAGGGGTGAAAAATAGGACTTCTCAGTATATGTCTTTTTATGTTGTATTCATTTTTGAACTATCTGGATATTTCATCTATAAAACTTTGGCCTTGCGTGCCACTGCAAGGGAGTGGCAGTGAAAGGACTCTGATTTCTTGTTGCTCCATATATGAAATTCACTCCTTAGTCTACTATTTAGATGTTTCTACCTTGTTGTGCCTTGGCATGATCTGTGTAACTGAAATGAACTATATCTATGTCCCTAAATCACTTTCAAACTTCAACTCAAAATGTATCACTTCCTCCTCAATTGGCTATTTATTTCATTCTGCCTTTTAGCATAATGTATTTATGTTGTATATTTGTATATTGGTTTTACATTGGTATTACTATAAATCCTAATTTATTTCATGAATGGTTTCCACTCCCACTTTGATTGTTAACAACCTTAATTATAAACATTGTTTTTATAATTTCATGAATGGTTTCCACTCCCACTTGATTATTAACACCCTCAATAGTATCTGAATTATCTGAAGCATAACTTAAGAGATATTTGATCATTTTTATTTGCTTTTGAGGATCTTAATATGTTAACTTTATTTGGATAATTTTAATCCAGAAAATTTTCAATTAGGAAAGGTCTCACACAGCAAAGTTTTACTACGTTTCCGTTATCTTAAACTTCAAGATATTAAATAGGAAAACTAATAAGGAAAAAGTTTTTTTAAAAAAACAAGAAGGACAATAATTTAGTTAAAGTAACTTTCCATCCAGTTAAGGTGAATGTATGTGGATTTGCACACTAAAACAGTAAACATAACTTGACCACCTGACATGAATTTTGCATGGAGTGCAATATGATTTGTATGCCAGTAACTAATTAATACAATAAGTAAGAATTGTGTTTTTATCTTTGCTAATATATGTATGGTATGCAGAATTACTGCTGAATTTATCCATCAAATATAGTAAACAAAATAATCTTGGTTTTTTTCTATATTAAATATATATTCAAAAGTAAGACATTTTAAATTCTTTTAAGAAATGAAGGCCAGGCACAGTAGCTCACACCTGTAATCCCGCACTTTGGGAGGCTGAGACGGGCAGATTGCTTGAGCTCAGGAGTTTAATACCAGCCTGCACAACATAGCAAAACCCCATCTCTATAAAAAAAATACAGAAAAATTAGCCAGATGTGGTGACACATACCTGTGGTCTCAGCTACTCGGGAGACTTGAGTTGGGAATGAGCCTGGGAAGTTGAGATTGCACCACTATACTTCAGCCTGGTACTTCTGAACTGTACTTTTGACCTGTCTCAAAGAACATATCTTAAAATTGATCATAGAAAATAGCAATTTACAAGGTGAGTAGACCATTATGTATTTTAATGACTTAATATATTCTTATCTAATGTTTATTTTGAAACAGGCAAGAAAATTGGATGTATATTTTGAATATGAAGAAAAAATAATGAGCAAAACTACTCTGGATAAATCTCTTCTAGATATAATATCAGACCCTGATGGTATGTACCAAAAATTTGAGGTTAATGTAAGTTTCATATCTGATGAAACCAGCATTTTCAATTGAGTAAACTTTGAATAGAATTGTTGTTTTTCTGACAGTCAGTGCTAATATCAAGATAATTAAATGAGCTATTTTCTGGGAAAATTTTATAACTTAGCAGTTCCTACAGTGGAAAAATAATTTGCATTTCATTTCATTGAACTTTTATTTGATAGTATTTAAGCACTTTTTATATTCACTTGTTTAAGGTGATATATGTAAAGCTTAATTTCTGCTGGTTCCAGGAAGATTTGAAGGTATAACATTCAAAGCAAGTGTCTCTAAGTGATTCGCTTCCTAATTACTTTGGTCTACCCTCAGTTTCCTGAAAAGATGTATCTAAAACTAAATTGTGTTTTACATGTTTAGGGAGTTTACTTTTAAAGGAACTCTATGGCCAATCACTTTAAATATTTGTATGTTAGATTTTCTTAAAATATAACTATTTTTACTTAGAAAATATGATCTATGGAGGCCAGTATGTTAAGTGAAAGAAGCCAGGCACAGAAAGACACTCATGTGGAAGTTTAAAAAGTAGATCTTATGATGATAGAGTTACCAGAGGCCAGGAAAGGGAGAGAGGTGGAGGGATGAAGGGAACAAAAAAATATAAACGTATTTTTTACCACTGAACTGTGCACTTAACAATGGTAAAGACTGGCAAGGCACAGTGGTTCATGCCTGTAATCCCAGTACTTTGGGAGCTTGAGGCAGGAGGATTGCTTAAGCCCAGGAGTTTGAGACCAGCCTAGGCAATAAAGCAAGACCCCATATACACATAAAAAAATGAAGAAAGTTAGCCAGGCAGGGTGGCATGCATCTGTAGTCCCAGCTACTTGGGAGACTGAGGTCGGAGAATCCCTCGAGCCTACGAGTACGATGTTGCAGTAAGCTATGATCGCACAACTGCAGTCCAGCCTGGGTGGCAGAACAAGACCTTGTCTCAAAAACAAACAAACAAAAAAAACCACAGGCAAGAGTAGTAAAAAAAATTTTAATGTAATCCAATTGTGGTTTTTAATTATAAAGATTGTGGGATCTACATAGAGTCTTAGTCTCTGAAATTCCCTAAACTTTAGAGACCTGTAGATCATTTCAGAATAGTTTTGAATTCAAATCTCAGCTTTTTCCAAAACAAATGGAAAGCCTAGGACCCATTTTGCATATAAGCTATTTAAGCTGCATAATTATGGTTTCTGAGTTATAGTTTTGGTATGAATTTTAGACTATAATCCAAATTAGAAAATAATTTAAAAGTCCAAACTGTTTTATAATTAAAGATTCTATTTATACAAACATCTGAGATGCCATAAGTATTGCTCACACTTTTAGAAAGCTAGATTTGTGGTGAGAACATAGCATTTTAAAGGTATATGCATTTTACAGTGAAAGAAATTCAAGAAGTTATATAAGTCTATCATTTCTGAGCTACTCCTTGTTATTTACAGTAACTTTCGAGTAAAGTTGAAACAAAAAAAGCATGTTGACAGAAAGGCAGTCAGTCCTGCTTATTGCTTTCCCCTCTCTCAAACGATTTATCCCTAAAGATATTAAGTAGGATAGAGCAAGATAGGCATTCTTGCAAAGTAGCAGTCTAGTGCCACTTCGGTCCAGAATAAGATGTTGGAACCTGAGCAAGATGACTAAGGGCATCCACTCATGGAATAGAGGGAGGATTAGTAATCTGGCATTAGATGTCAAAGTTCAGGAAAGGAAAGCAGAGTGTCCACATGTGGGAGTAGTCTAGCAAGGTGTGTGAGAACCATAACAGATTGAGGAGGGTGACCCCTGCACAGGAATAAACCAGCTTGGGCCTAGGTGAGGTGAGAAGTATGTCTAGGTATGTGGATGGGTTCACTGCAGGAAATCAGAGCTCAAGTGAAGTAAGAAGGGCATCCATGCAGCAAGGGGATGGAAGCAGAGATGGGATATTTGTTATATACAGGGGACTGGCTAAATAAATATATTGGATAATATGAAGAAAGCCCAATTTCCCATTGTCAGAGAAGGAATTTATAAATATAGAAAAGGAGAAAATTAGAGTGAACCCTGTAGTGTTGGATTGGAATTAGAGGTGTTGGTGTGAACTTAGTGTTTTCACTATATATCTGTTCAGATACAGAAATAAATATAGATTGTATGTTGCGGGGGGGCGGGGTGTACACTCACGTATTCGGTAACTCTGCCAACTGAAAGGGCCTGGGAGGAGCAATGCCCAACTAGTAAAGATGCTGCCTTATAAATACAGTTTCCACTAGGACTCCTTGGAGAGGTAGCTGATTCCAGAGGTGGGGCAGGGAGCAAAAGTACAAAATGAGTCTGGAACATTTTTGTTGTGTCAGAAGGCAAGGAAGGTACTCCAAAAATGATGGAACTTGTCAAAAGAACCCAGAAGTCAGCTTGAATAGGCTCCAGATAATGACAATTTGAGCACCAAAATAAATAATAACAGATTATAACCCACTGATAAAAGAGGATGCCAAGAGTCCATGTGGACATAATAAATGAATAAATTGAAATTTCATAGGATATTTATGCAGTTTCAGAATACCTCCCCACAAAATACTTATTAACTGTAAGAAAAAGTAACGGTGCAGTGGAGAAGCACTTAGTGAACCACAGTGAACGTCATCAGTAGAGAGACATAAAATAGTGGGAAAGTACTAAGCAGATTGTGGAAAGGAAGGAGCTCAGGAAAGGCTAAGAGGTAAAGGGCTAGTAGGATTCAGTGCAAAGAACACAGCATCGCTGTTGTGATATTCTTGCCTTGGTATAACCTAAATCTAATCATGAGGAAATATTAGACAAAACTTAATTGTGTGATATTCTAGGAAGAAACCAGCCTATAGTCTTAAAAAGTAACCAAGGCCATGCAAGTCAGGAAAAATGGAGGAACTGTTTTATACAGAAGAAGACTAAAGAGGCATGACAACTGTATGTGGCACATTGATTCTGAAATTGATCCTTTTTCCATAAAATATACTGTAGACATAATTGGTAAAACTTGAAATAGGATCTGAGGATTAAATGGTAGTGAATGTGTCATGTAGTATATCACATCCTTGTAATGTGTCAGTGTTAATATCACATTTTGCTAATTGTTTTACTGAGGCTGTGTTAGAGAATGTCTTTGACATTTGGGGGTAATGGGACAGCAGGTCAGCATCTTACTCTCAAAATTTCAGGGAGAACGAAAGCTCTCCAAACTGTACTTAAAACTTTTCTCTAAAATGCATCAGATTACTCAATAAGGGAATTCTGACTTTAAAGCAGCAGTCAAAGGAGAGAGGTACGTTTGACAAGAGGTTCCAAGCTGTAGCTACAGGCTTTAGAATAATCATAGTTGTAAAGGACACATGCTAACAATTTCAGTTTGGTTTCCCTGTGGTTATGTCATTATAACCATCAGTATGCTCCCCAGCCTTTACCATCAGATTGGTCTTTAAAACCTTAGCAGATGTTCTAAGGCAGTTATTAACACTGTAGCAGTGTTCCCCTTGAAGAAGAGTGGGAGCTGTTCTTTAAGCAAAGTAAGTATCTACTATTAGAAAAGGCTGTGCTAGATGCTGAAGATACTAAAAGCAAACTCGGGGACCCACAGGCCCTAAAACTCTGAGGGAGGGGAACCTTCCTCTTGTATATTAGGATCTGTGGTCCTAAGCGGGTAGGACAACCCTCATTACTCTTTTGCCCTTTGTCCTCTAGCTGGTTGATCATAGTTGCAGCAGTTACGGCAGGAAGTGCTCAGTGAAGCAGGGTGACCAAAGCCAAAGCTTTCTAGCTGGGGCACCAAAAAGGGAAGGCCAAGGAAATGGAAAAGTACCAGGGAGATTGTGGAGAGGAAGGAGCTCAGGAAAGTAACCTCATAAAGTTGTTCATGAATTCCTGGGTTCACCCCTGAACTGCACATCTATGAAGCTGATCCTAAACAGCATTTCAAAGACTGAGAGGGGAAGAGCTAGAAGACTACCTCCCAGTCCCCAGACTGACCACTGGTTGATGGGACAGATCCCAGTAGCACTTCAAGAAGTTTTGAAAATAGAATCAATGATGGAAGAATAACCTACGGAAGGCTGATAGGAACATTAGCCTGTACTGAATCAGGCTAATTACCTGTTAAAACAAAAATATCAGTATTGTCCTAGGATTTAACAGGACCTGGAGTCTTATAACCTAATATTCCAAATGCCCCAAATACAATATTTATTTGTAAACATGAGAACTTTAGAGAACTTACCATTATCTTTATTTTACCATTCTTTGTCATATTCAGGGAGTACGGATAATTAGAGAATGAGTGTTAGTGTTCCAAATCATATAAAAAATAAGTGTCTTATCAGTCATTATGTTTTGAAGAAAATCAGCTAGTTTTTATTCTATAATAAAATACAACAATTCTGAGTTCTTGCATCTTAGGATACACTTTAAAGTGAGACTGAATATTGTTATTTGTCGAGAACAATGCTTTATCACCTTTCCACCAAAGTGCACATGATAGAAGAACAGACAATAAATGAGTTTCTCTGGACAGTCTTGGGCTTTGGGTACTAAGAGTAGTAACTCAGAGCACTGCAAGCAAGACATTACTTTGAAGTCTTATGTTTTGTCTTAAAATTTGAGGCAAATATATTCTATGTGATATAACAATTTTTTAATAAAAATATATGGTTTTCCCATTCTTATAGCAATATAAAAGCCTTCAGAAACATGTGTATTTAGGGGCCCCCCAATTTGAGAAGTATGGCTTTAGGCTCAGCTAGATGATTTTGTTTAGCCAGCAAAGTTTCATAACCCAATTCCTAGGGTGAGCATACATCTGGTTTCCCAGGATAGTCCCACTTTCATACCAGTTGTCCTTATGTAATTGTTACTGGCACCCCTTTTGCCACCTCAAAAGTATCCTGTTTTAGAATTGTATGATTACCCTGCTTATATCCTTTCTTTTCATCGTGAGTTTATATCTAAAAGGGAAATCTCAACATTACGCACAATTTGGAAGATACAATAGAGATGCTCTCATAATCACAGCCTTCTAATCCCACCTCATTTAATCTTTTCCGTATTTGTATTTTACATGGTTATAATTATATGCCTGTTACCTTAACTCAGTTAAATCAAGAGCCATGTTTTGTTTTGTCACATTTATATATGCCTTGAAATGTAACATACTTGTGTTGACTATAATACCTAATAACTACAATTAGGAAAATATTTTTTTAACCTCTTTTCCCTTATGCAGCAGGAACTCCAGAAGATAAAATGAGGTTGTTTCTTATCTATTATATAAGCACACAGCAAGCACCTTCTGAGGTATGTCCTTTATTCAGTTATTGGGAGGAAGGGGAATGCTTGTTTGTAGACTACTACAATTCAGATTTTTAAAATAGAAGTAAAAATCACTGTGGCTAAATATCTCCTTCATTCCTTTCTTTAAAAGAAAAATGGCCGGGCGTGGTGACTCACACCTGTAATCCCAACACTTTGGGAGGCCGAGGCAGGCAGATCACTTTGAGCTCAGGAGTTTGAGACCAGTCTGGGCAACATGACAAAACCCCATCTCTACTAAAAATACAAAAATTAGCCAAGTGTGGTGGTGTGCGCCTGTAATCCCAGCTACTGGGGAGGCTGAGGCAGGAGAATCTCTTGAACCTGGGAGGCAGAGGTTGCAGTGAGCCAAGATCACGCCACTGCACTCTAGCCTGGGCGACAGAGCAGTACTCCATCTCAAATAAAATAAAAGAAAATAAATAAAAGAAAAACAATTTGTTAAGGCTGCTTCTATGTACTGCTGTATTTTATAGCAACTTTTATTGTTACCAGGGGAAACTACCCGTGAAACATCTGACTGCTTTTAAGTTGTTGGAATGTAAACTGAATTTAAGTGGCCAACATTCTTATTTTTGGAAAATAACTATTCTAAACTAAGTTAATCAGATTTGCTATACTTTTTGAAAGGTTGACCTTATTTTAAGATTGTTTTAAAACTAATGTCCAATGTAGAAAATACATTGTCTATTCTATAAAAGAAAGTGGTGATTTTGGTATCAGACTTCTTCTGGGTTAGACTGTTGACTTTAATGTTAACTATATACTTTTATTGGATGAGCAAGAAGCATAAGAACCTCAATAGGACATTTAGAATGTGGCTGTTCTAAGCTCCATTCCTTTGCTGGTAGCAATTTTTTTTTTTTTTTTTAGTATCTGGTAAATTGATAGGGTTTCTGTTGGTCAAAAATCTTCAGCATATTAAGACAGCAAAACTAAACCTGATGTTTGCTCTCAGCCATTCTACTTTACCCTGGGAACACAAAGCTTCACTTCTAATTTTTTAAGAAAGTGTGGTTTTCTTTTTATAAGTATCTCTTTCAGTCCAAGGTGGGAAGATCACCTGAGGTCAGGAGTTTGAGACCAGCCTGGCCAACATGGTGAAACCCCATCTCTACTAAAAATACAAAAATTAGCTGGGCATGGTGGTGCACACCTGTAATCGCAGCTACTCGCGAGGCTGAGGCAGGAGAATGCCTTGAACCTGGAAGGCAGAGGTTGCAGTGAACCAAGATTGCTCCACTGCACTCCAGCCTGGATAATAAGAGTGGAACTCCATCTCAAAAAAAAAAGTATCTCTCATCAACAGGGGTTTACCTATATATCTCAGGGGATTCTAATAGCCTAATTAAAATATTTTTCTTAAGAATATGTGATTTTAAAACTTAATTCAGTGTTCCCTTAATTTAACCACATTATTTTTATTTACTTTTGGTAAGGATTATGTCTTTTCATAAATTTAAGTGATCATTAAGATAGGCTCCTTTAAGTTACACAAATTCAGCCAGACTTATCAGAAAATGAGTAAGGAAGAGTGAAAAAAAAAAATTTAAAAGTGCGGGGCACCGTTGACCAGTTAATGAATCTGGACCCCTAGAATGAAAATGAGATGAGAAACCGAAACCTGCAGCTCCCCTCAGTTGGTGTCATTCCCCTTGTGTTTCTGGTTTAGAAATATTCTTGGTCAAACCAAATCATTCATTTAGTGCGTGTCCCAAAGAAAAGCAGTCTATCCAAGCAGTAAAGGAAAAAATAACTTTGTTGGACTTGCTGAGAAATTTTAAAATACTGTAATTTTATAGGTGATTTGGGAGCCTCTTAAAGGTAATTTTCATTATATGTGATTTTCTTGTCTTGGGTGCTCACTTGTGTACTCATATAAGATGTGACTCCACTCTACTTGGGTGCCAAGAATTTAAACTCATGCCTTTGGTCTTACTTTTTAATTAATCAAATGGCAACAAATAACATCTTTCTTGAAAGTAAAATTTTTTGTCATATAGTTCTTTTTCTTATTTCAGGCTGATTTGGAGCAATATAAAAAAGCTTTAACTGATGCAGGATGCAACCTTAATCCTTTACAATATATCAAACAGTGGAAGTAAGTTTTATTTTCTTCTTTAATTCCTGTCATTTAAAACAGTACAATTGAGGCTTCATTCCCAAGAAAATGGGAATGCTAATAAGAAAAGTGAACAATGCCTTGGTGGTTTTATATATCCAGTGGCATAAATATTTCCTTATCTGGCCCACCCTGTTTACAACTTAAAATTACATAAAATAGTGATGCTTTTCTTTCCTGGGCAAGCTTTATAGTTTCTTTACTGATAAGGTGAGAAAGTCAAAGACTGAAATGTCTGGAGTCAAATGTCTCCAAGTCATTAAGAGGAAATTTTAATTTGACTAGTAATCAAAGAAATGCGAATTAACATAATGCAGACATTTAGAAAATACCATGCCAAGGATACAGGAAAATTCATTTGTGCATTTTATACTCTGCTATTAGGAATATAAATTGTCAAAATTTTTCTGGATGGTATAAAGAGTTCTTTAAAAATAGCTCTGACCTAGTACTTCTCTTAAGGATTTATCCCAAAGAAGTAATTGGAACTAAGATTTTAGACAGAATTGTAATAATGAAATTTTTAAAAACAACCTAAATGTCTAGCAGTAGTATTAGTAAGTGAATTGTGGTGTTTCTGCAAGATAAATACAGTCAAGTCATTAAAAATCAGAAGGCCTACTTAATGACATTGAGAAATGCTCATGTTATATTGTAAAGTAAAAAAAAAAAAAAATTATAACACTCTTCATTGATTTGTTTAATAAATATTTCCTAATAGTGAGCATGATAAACAAGGCCCCAACTGTCAGAGAATTCACATTTGTGTTGAGGAAACAATTAACAAATAAGCAAATAAATGAACAGAATAATGTTAAACCATGTTAAATAACATAAGAAATAAAACTAAGTGGTAAGATTTTAACCTGCTGGGGGTGATAGCTAAATTTGCTTAGGAGATCAGGGAAAGCATCTAGTAGGTAGTCACATTTGAGCCAAAACTTAAATGACATTTTTTACAGTTATGATCCCTGTTTATCCATTTTTTATCCATATGTTGTGTGTTCATATAAGCATGCACATAAAAACATGTAATTACAGAGTTGAAATGGCATACAATTAAATGTTAATAGTAGATAATTCCAAATAGTAGAATTTTTTTTCCTTTTGGGTGCTTTTCTTTATTTTTCAAATTTTCTACAGAAACTGTTACCTTCAAAATAGTTTTTAAAATAATTAATTTTTTAAGACTAAAGGATTAAATAGGCTTTCTGATCACCATTATATAAAAAAAAAGCATAGCAAGAGAATTATACCAAGTTGTTAACAGTAGTTATCTCTTGAGTGCTGAGATATGAGTGCTTTTTATTATCTATACTTTTGACTTTTGAAACTTACTTTTGTCTGTGTTCTTGTAATAAGAAAAAAAAATACACAACAAACCTTTGTTTAAAAGGAAAACTGAAAACTGTCTTTCCCAATTTTTATAATACAGGTTGAATCCCCCTTATCCAAAATGCTTGGAACCAGAAGTGTTTTGGATTTTTGATTTTTTCAGATTTTGGAATATTTGCATATATATATATAATGAGATATCTTGGGGATGGGACCCAAGTCTAAACAAAAAATCGATTATTGTCTCATATGCATAGCCTAAAGGTAATTTTACCAATATTCTTAAGTTGTGCATTTGGACTGCAACCTGACAAGAGGTCAATGTGGAATTTTCTCCTTGTAGCACCATGTCTGCACTACAAGTAAACATTAGTGTATATTCTTTCATTGTTTATACATATGACAGATTTTTTTTCTAGAGACAAGGTCTTGCTCTGTCACTCAGGCTGGAGTGCAGTGATACAATCATAGCTCACTGTAACCTCACACTCCTGGGCTCATGATCCTTCCATTTCAGCCTCCTTAGTAGCTAGGACTACAGGTGTGCACCACTGCACCCAGCCAGATATTTTTTAAAACTGGGAAATCATTTTTAGAGATACAGTTTTGTATTCTAGTTCTTAATAACTTTCATCATGCCAGTTCATGGAAGTATTTACTGTTTGCCTAATATTAAATCAGATAAATATACTGTTATTTATTTAACCCTTCTTTGTTGTTTAGATATTGTTTCTAGTGAAAAACTATTTTTTTATTGTTGTTGTTAATGCAGAAATTCTAATCCACTGCTGATTCACATCATCCTTTCTGAACAAGACTGAAATTTTTGTTTGGGATTTCTCTAAGGATATTGTTGGCACATTTTGTCAAGATTGAAATTGAATATTTTTAGCATTTCTACTACCACATCTTAGTGATTTACATTTTTTTCCCTTATAAAATTTTCTTTAGGTACTCTTTTTTTCCCAGTTACAAAGCATTTAAAATTAAAATTTAATTTAATTAAAATTACGAAAGAATATTGATGGGCATAAAATGTTTATGGTGTGCCACTAAAATGTGTTATAAAACAGTGTATACAATATGATGCTAATTTTGGTTTTTAAATCATATATGTTAAATAGGCATATGTCCTAAGATTAGAAGACTATACACCAACATCTTAACAGGGGTTACCTCAAAGTGGTAGGATTCTTCTGGGAGCATTTTATATTTTCTGGATTCTCTACAGTGAAAATACTCTCAGAATAAAAATATTTTTTAAGGCACATCTAAATGCCATCTTTCTGCCCATCCTTCATCAATCGTATTGTTTAGTTACAGAGGTTCTGGACATTTAGAAAGAGTTGAAAATACACAACTGTATGCAATTAAGTGTAAAAGTCTGTGGTATATAATATAACTAAAGGGAAAAATCACTGAGTGGTAGAGTTAGAAGTGTTAACAAAGAAAGTGGTTTTGAACTTAGTCTTAAAAGGAAATGTACAGTTTCTATTGAAGAGGGTAGTGAATTTATACTCCCTAAAGGACAGCATGAGCAAAGGCATGTACCTGGAAACAAGGGAGCATAGAATGTAGGGAACAATAAAAAGACTAAATTATTTCATGGTTGTTCTTTTAAGCCATCAAGTCTCTACATCAGTTCTTTTTATTTAAATGATCAGATAGAAATGAAGAAAAATAGGAAGTTTGGAAAACTAATGCATTTGTGCTTTTTTAAGAATTTCAGGCTGGGCACAGTGGCTCACACCTGTAATCCCAGCACTTTGGGAGGCCAAGTTGGGAGGATCACTTGAGCCTGGGAGGTCAAGGCTGCAGTGAGCCATGATGGCACCACTGCATTCCAGCCTGGGTGACAGAGTGAGATCTTGTCTCAAAAAATAATAATTCAGTGTTTTAGTACTAATTGTAGTGTAGTTATATTAGTTGAAAAATTCTCTTTTCAGAAAATGTCTGCATCATAGAAGTTAGAGTTAGTCAATAGATATTTTAATACCGTGACACCCAGAGTTAGTTCTAATAATTAGCTTTTAAGTACAACTTCCTTCTTTCATAGGGCTTTTACCAAGATGGCCTCAGCTCCTGCCAGCTATGGCAGCACTACCACTAAACCAATGGGGTAAGTATTTTTAATAATTCTGTTGCATCTTTGTACTCAAAACCTTACTTAGACTTTCATGCCTTAAAAACACAATGTCTGATACTTTGAATGCGGAAAATGTCACCATACCTTTGGTGACATTTAGATGGCTGAAGTTCTCCTGTTTTTTTTCTATTTTTTATTTTTCATTGACATGTAATAATTGTACATATGTTTGGGGTACAGTGTGCTAATACATACCATGTGTAATTATCTAATCAGAGTAATTAGCATATCACCTCAAACATTTATCATTTTTTAGTGTTGGGCACATTCAAATTCTCACTGTAAAATGTAAGTTAATGTCTTTTACATGGTATGAGCTGAAACTTAGATAACATTTTTTATAGTATCATCCCTATTTATCCATTTATCCATCTGTGTGTATCTGTGTGGATGAGTATACACATACATACATTTAATTGCATAGCTGAAATGATATACACCTAAATGTTAGTAGTGGGTAATTCCAAGGGGTTTCTTTCTTTTGGGTACTTTTCTTTATTTTCCAAATTTTCTACAACAAATATTGTCTTCTAAATGGTTTTTATTCATATGCTTGTTTGTTATTATAACATATTTTTCATTTTCAGAAAACATTTGAAGGTTAAAACTATTTTAGTATCAATGTTGATAACTTATATAGACTTGAAGCTAGGCCTAGCTTCAGGATAGATTCAAGCAGTGCTAAATGATAGGAAGTCCTCAGAGCTAGGTATGACATCTTACTCCAGAGACCCCAGTGGAGTATGTGTGATTTTCAGAGAAACTGAACAAGGTAATTCTGACTACTGTTTTTGGTACCATTCAGTTTCCAATTCCTAGCTTACTTTTTAGAGCTAAAACAAAAGCAGGAAGCCAGAGGAAAACAGGTTTATCCTAGCCCCACACCGAGTAACTGGTTTTAATGAAACAATTTCCAAAAACAAAAGCACTCAGGCTTATAAGTACTTGGCAAAAGGCATCCAGCTGGCCTCACCTTCAGACAGTGCTGCACAGGTTAGCACACGCCCCCCCCGAGTTGCCTGGTGACAAGAATCGCCCCAGAGCCATTCATTCCAACAAGGATTACTTTCTCTTGCTTCTGTTAATGAAAAGATTTCCATCCTGTCCATCTCTTCATTTCAGAGGGGAGTAAGGCAAGACGAGGAAAAGGAAAATATTTTTGGAAAATTACTTCCATGTATTTAATAAAATAGACTTTTCAGTTTCATCCCTTAAAAATCTTATTGAACATTAGCCTGTTAGGGTTCTTGTGATTTTGCAGTTGGGATTTTGATAAATATGTTATAAGAAACTCTTGGGTGATCTGAAAGCTGTCCCTAGCCTTCTGAGATTTTAATGCAGGATTACTATTCTGTCCCACAAAACATCTTTTAATTCCATGTGAGAGACTGTTTGAACCACAGATATAAACCCAGTATGGCAAGTCACTTATTGGTGTTTTTTTGTTGTTGTTTAAAATGTAGACAACATTCTCAGAGTTGAGGCAAAATTCGCTAAGTCTATTCTGTTTCACATTTTTTTATGATAGATTTTATGTGTAGAGAGGAGAGACAATATACAATGTAGGATTGGATCCAGCTGCTGATAAAAGAGAACACAGTAATGTTTGACTTATAATACTTACTGGCCTATATATTTTCAATATGTTCATGTGGTTTGAACTCCTAAAGCAAGTTGTCCAAGTTACTAGCTTTAAATTGGTTTTTTTTTACCATTAGACAATCAGGAAGGCAAGGAATTCTCTTCAAATTATAACTCACAAAAAAAAATATAGCTAAGACTAGGAAATTAAGATGTTTATTTTGAGGGCAGCTCTTTTTTATTTTTTAATAATTATTGACTAATCAGAGTATTTTAATTACTATTTTATTGTTAAATAAAATTGCAGCAGTGATACCCATGGCAGCAGAAATTCTCAAGACCCTTCTGTTTAGTGAAAACAAAGGTGGTAGGTACAGCGAGCATCAGCATGTGGTGTGTAATCAGGTAATTATTTTATCTATAACAGATTGGAGAGGCACTTTGTACTTAGAATGGTCCTTCTCTTTTGCCCCCACCTAGTCTCTTATCACGAGTCATGAATACAGGATCACAGTTTGTGATGGAAGGAGTGAAGAACCTGGTTTTGAAACAGCAAGTAAGTACACTTGTTAGAAAACATACTGGTAACTTTTAAACATAAATGTTGACAGGCTAACTCCTCAGGTAAAGCAACTCCTGGATTTATTCAAGTAATAAATAGGAATCATAAAATCAAGGAGTTCCTTTTTTTTTTGAGTTCTGGGGTACATGTGCAGGGTGTGCTGGTTTGTTACATAGGTAAATGTGTGCCTTGGTGGTTTGCTGCACAGATCAACCCATCACCTAGGTATTAAGCCCAGCATCCATTAGCTCGCTTCCCTATTGCTCTCCGGGCCTCCCACAGGCCCCGATGTGTGTTGTTCCTCTCCCTGTGTCCATGCGTTCTCATTGTTGAGCTCCCATGCGGTATTTGGTTTTCTGTTCCTGAGTTAGAAATCAAGGAGTTCTTCATTAGTGTATTTAAGACTCTGAGGGTATTTTTTACATGTGTAGCTCAGAGCTCTGTAATTTTATACTTTTAAAAAAAAAATTGTTCATTTGGATTTGGACTTTAATTACATTTTGATTTGTCTTTACCATCAGGTTGTTGAAAGTACGTTAATTGAAAGAATGAACCTAACCTATTTAGAATAGTGAACTGTTACATAATGAATATCATTTCTTTTAACGTATAATCAGAGAATATTAATAAGCTAATGAACTTAATATCTAAAGTCCTATGTAAATTGGACTCAACAAAATATTTTAAATAGAATTTGTATTTGGGGATAATAAAATTGTACCTTGATTTCGCATTTTCTTTCTTTTAGTCCTTCATTTTGTATATAGGACACTTTTAAATGACTTTTTTGTTTCTGTGATTTTTCTATTCTAATATATAGATATTCTGCTTCAGTCCTTATTAATTTGGTGTCTTTTCAAAAGATTTGTTTTTTACTTTTAATTGTGGAAATTTTCAAATATGCATTATCAAACTCCTGAATCCTTCAATTAAGTCAATATCCATTCTTGTTTCATCTATCCCATTTGTGTTTTTTATTTACTTTTACTGGAATATTTTAAGGCAAAACTGAGATAATATTTTACACAGAAACTCAGTTTGCAGTGAGAAGGGTTTTAAAGGCCAAATCAAAAGAATCAGTTATTCAGATCTGAATATTGTTTATTTATCTGTATTCAGAAAAAAACAAGATCTTTTCTTTCCTCCACATTTTTCTTTCTTATAATGTTTACTTGTGGTATTTTATATATGTAATCTTTTTTTGTGGTTTAATAAGTTATTTTTTTCTTTTTCTTTTTTTCTGAGACAAGGTCAGGCTCTCTTGCCCAGGCTGGAGTGCAATGATGCTAGCTGGGACTACAGGCACGCACCACCACACCTGGCTAATCTTTGCATATTTTGTAGAGATGGGGTTTCACTATGTCGCCCAGGCAGGTCTTGAACTCCTGGGCTCAAGTGATCTTCCAACCTCAGCCTCTCAAGTGCTGGGATTACAGGTATGAGCCACTGTGCCTGGCCTCATTATCCCTTTTAGAAATTATTGTCAATCCCTCTCATTCTACCTCCTGGTAAGGAGCTACCACCAAATACTTAACCTACTTTTTCTTACTCGTTCATAGTACTGTCCAGAATCAGCTTATCTTCATCCTCTTAGACTATATGTGAAAAGGCACAATAGGAAGTTTGGGCACATCTTTACGGCTTAGCCTGGGCCTGGTTCTTATTTATCGTCAACTGTGGACAAAATGATTTTGTTTCATGAGACAAAGGGGGACCACCAACTTCTACGGTAATGTCTGCCTTTTCTACATAGACTGGCTATTACATAACCATATGTAGTTTATTTTTAAGGAGAATTACATATTTTTCTTCACATATCACTGTTAGAAGTAAATCCCAATAGTAAGATTTCCCTAAACAAAGTATTTCTTATAACATATAACTCATAGTATTTAGAAATTACAGACTTTAACCTTTAGAATAATCATGGTTTGTTTTGCTTTGTTTCTGAACTTATTATCTCAGAGTCACATGGTATATATCCCCTATGATACCTGTAAAAGACATCTAAATTGGTCAATTCTTAAATACTTTATTGTGCTAACACAAAAGTTTATTTTATTTGGAGTGCATAAGATATAGAAACAATTCTTTATGATCTTATATCTCTGTTTTTTTAATATTGCAAATAACATACCACTTTGACATAGGCAGTTTCTCACTTACAAAAGTAAAATTTGAAATGATCAGTGGTCACCCCATCTGTATATTTTTGCCACCACTACCAGAAGAGCTATGCCATTAAAAAAAAAAAAAAAAAAGTTCAGAATTAGAGAAATAGGCATTGACAGGGGGTAGGAATTGTTCATTTTATATTATCATCAAGTAAAAGTAATAGTCATACAGTATAGTTCAATTTAGTCTTTTTTTTGTTGTTGCTCTTTAAAAAGAGAAAAAATAGATGGTACTGCAAGACAAATACTCGGATTACCTAAGCTTTAAATGTTAGTTTTTTCTGGGTACATCTTCATCTCTGGTTACTTCTGCTCACATGACAAATTGCTAGGATTGAAATCTAGAATCAAGAGTGTAGACATTTCTAATTGTTCTTAATAAATATTACCAAATTATCCTCGAGTAAAGAGTCTCTAGAAATATGTAAACTCAGAGAAATCCATGTTAAAGCTCTATTACCCTTATATTCTAAAATTTAGAGATACTGTGGTGGGAGGTCTTGGGCAGTTTGGGAACAGAGAGGTAAGAGGTATCAAAGAAGACACTGCTGAAGATCAGTTCTGTTTCACTCTTGGAATATTATGAGTAATTTATGCCTCTTAAATCTCTAAATATTGTTTTGGATCTTTTTATCTGAATAAACAGTTTAAACTATAAATAAATTAGAATAGGATTAGCTACATCCAGTTTTCTAGGTCACTTTTAAGAGCTTTTTAATTTTATGGGCAGCATAAGTTTTGTGCATCACAAGTATCAACTATCACATAAAACCAATTGAATGTTATTCACAGATTTGGAATCTATTTGTGTGAGGATAATTGTACAAGAATGTGAAGATGAATAATGTAGCATACAGTTGCATAACTTTAGATTTCTGTTTTACTTTCTTTGGCCTGTGTGCAAAAATAATCCCTCCTTTAAAAATGAATTAACAACACATAAATTACAAGCAGTGAAAATCCATAGATTAAAAAAAGACTTAAAATACACAGTTGCAATGTCTGGCCCTTAAGATTATGATTTGAACAAGAAAACTATAAGACATGATTTTATATGTCGGGCACAGTGGCTCACGCCTGTAACCCCAATACATTGGGAGGCCAAGGCAGGCAGATTGCTTGAGCCCAGGCATTCAAGACCAGCCTGGGCAACATGGTAAAAGTCCATCTCTACAAAAAATACAAAAAAATTAGCTGGGCATGGTGGCACATGCTTGGGAGGCTGAGGTGGGAGGATCACGTGAGCCTGGGAGATGGATGATAATTTATACAACAGTGACTAGATATCAAGTTGTGTAGTAATTGTTTCATAACAAATACATATATCAAAACATCATGTTGTACACCCAAAATATATACAGCTTATTTGTCAGTCATACCTCAGTGAATCTGAAGAGAATAAATCACTGTTAATTAGGTAATATTATAACTTATAAATATAAATTATTTAATAATTATTAAATTATTATTTTAGGACTGGTAATAGTGTTTCGGGGTTTTTAAGAGTTTTTATATTTTGGATATGTGTACTGAAATATTTATGGCTAAAATGATTGTATATTGGAGACTTACTTTAAAACAACATAGGGGAATGGGTAGTAGATGATAGTACAGGTGAAATAAGATTTGCCACGAGTTAATAATTGTGGAAGCTGGGTGATAGAGGGATGGATGTGTCTTAGTGAGTTCACATAATCTCGTTTTCTTTATTTTATTGCCATGAACACGAGATGATTTTGTAAACTCATCTGTAAGATAAGGGTATTAGATACACTCTGTAGATCGCAGTCTGGTTTATAATTTTAAATTTTGGAAAGAGACAGCCCATCTTATTTCCTCTCCTCCTAGCTTCACTTCACTGGCAACTTTCCACCCTTCTATCATTGATACATCTCTCATCTCCAGTGTTTCCAGTGTCCACACATGCCATCTAATTCTTTACTTGGCTGATAACTGCCTTCAAGATAAGCGTCCTCTTACAGGAGGTCCACATAGGGCTTTTTCATTCTCCAGGGTTCTGATAATCAAGGCAGTAGCAATTCTTGTCCCATCTCCACTGCCAGCTTCGACATCAGAGTATCATCCGAAGCCCAGGGCTGCAAGGGAAAAGTTACAAATAGTCACCATAAATCAGTTGTCAATATAGGTCAACAAGTGGCTAATTTTAAGAGAACTCAAAGGAAAAAAAAAAACTTCCCTATTTTGGTTATGGAACTATATTATATTTCTTAGTTGTCTTTTTTTTTAAGTTTCTGTGCATATTTTATTTTATTTTGTAATACACCATGAGAAATAAAGTTAACATTGTTTTTACCTAAGCTTTTCTGGTGACTAAAATCATAAAACACAACTAAAGTCATAAAATGAATTAGAATTTTTGGAAATAGATTTCTCACTATATTTTTTTCAGATAAAGTCTCTAGTTCATGTATTTGAAATTTGAAGAACTTCAATTTAGGATATTCCTGTGTATAGGACTCTGTCTCTCAAATCTATATCTATAATGGCTTTCTAATAAAAATTTAGTTGCTAACTATACAATAATGTTTTCCGTTTTATTTCTAAACAACGGTTTCTAAGAACAAAAAATGTGCTTGGGAATTCTTACAACAATGGAGTTTTTCATTTGATAAAATTTTATTTATACCCCTTTTACTGAAGCACACAGACTTTTTATGTTTCTAAAGACACATAAGTAACACACTATTTGTTGAGCAAAGAATAATTGTATGGTTTTGTTCTGATGTTTTCCATGTGCTAGTATGTTAGCTGCTAAAATCTGGTTTTTTTAACCAGTAAAACTTGATTAACCTGGTATGTAAATTATTCTAAATATATAATTGATTTTTTTAAATGATTAAGTCAATTCAGGCCTTTAGGCAAAGAATGGAGGCTGGCTAGAGCATTAGCTGGTGACAGATCTCAAAAGTTGTTTCCTGAAGTACTCTTTCCTACATTTTAAAGACATTATGTATTTTTTAAAATCATTCTCTGTACTTGAAGCTTCCATTAATGTATGGGAGTATGTGAATATTGTATTGTATGGGAGTATGTGAATATTGTATTGTATGAGAGTGGTAGATGATTTTGGTGTGTTATTTGGTTGTAAAAACCAGACAAAAACATAAGAAAGAGTTGTCTCTGGGCTCTTTAATTTTTGAACAATTTTGCTGGAAAGAAATTTTTCTCGTTACTTAATGACCTATTTGGCAGACTTGTCTTCAGATATAGCAGAACTATAAAACACAAAGTAAAATTTAATTGTATCCTTAGGAAAATCTCATTTTATATTAAGTAAAGATTTATCATGGAATATTGGTATGAATATTCAAACTTCCAATTATTTTCACAAATATAATAAAAATAATATGACCCTTATGGTTTATCATTATATATAATCTTTTCTAAATTTTCCTCCATTGTATAGATCTAAGAGGACAATGCAGGAAGATAAACACAGAATTCAGTGTAAACAGAGAAACTGATATAAAGTTGTCAATTTTAGTAAAATTTTACAAAACAATTTACAATGTTCTTTTGTTCCAGAATTTTTTAATTATTTATTCTTGTTATGTTGCAAAGTACTTCATTATCTTTTGTTGGTATTACTTGGAATTCCTAACTACAGTTTTCTCCTTTGGATAAAGCATTTTAAAATCTTTATTTAAAGCACATTTAAATCTGCACCCAGTTACTCTTCAGAGAAACTGGTTTAGACTCACTCTTAAATGAACAGACTCAATTTTATTTGAAACAAAACTTAAAAGGTAAAATTTTGAGCCACCTTTTTTAAAAAAAAAATCTGAATAGTATTCAGAAGTATATTCAGACAGCTTGAACATTTGATGCTTGTATTTATATTTGAAAGTACCTAGCCAACACAAATGAAATAGCTTTAATTTTAATTTTACTTGCCTGAGACGATCTTAAAAGGTTTTTACTTTACCAGTCTAGGGAAGGCAGCAGTATCCTTAGTGACAGTCCATTTTAATAACAATAAAATGTTTTATGATCTAAGAAAATGGAAAATCCTTATATAATAGTAATGTGTTATCTATAGATTTTTATCTGATCTGTAAACAATCAGATTGAATGTTTTTGTTGTGAAGTCTCTGAAATACATAAAGTACAATAGATACAAGACTTCTCTTCAGAACATCCTGTACAATTCACAAAGGAAATAACAGTTGAAAATGAACAGAATAACACTTTATTAGGTATGCACTTTGAATAGACATAATAGTCACTCACTGAATTTTCTAAATTTGACTTATGTTCAAAACAATAAAACTTGTCAGACTGAAATGTAACAGTATTTCTTATGCCACAGCCTGTAAACAAGTCAGGAGACAACCTTTTGCCAGCACCTGTGTTGTACATTTCATGTTCAAAGTGGAATCTGTTCTGTAAGATGATGCAGTGCAACATTGAAAACTTGGAACTTATCCCAGGCAAAATAAAAATGATCAATAAAGTTGTTCGTGTATCCATATCCCCATTTTCCAAAGTACAAAAAATACCTTTTTATTAGAAATGAACGAACTCTTACGTCATTTAATCTCATACATTTTCATGAACTTTAAAAGTTACTTTATTTTTTAAAGAAAACTTTTATAATCCACAGAGAGGAAATGAAAAAAATACAGTGGGATTCTGGCCAGGCATGGTGGCTCACGCCTGTAATCCCAGCACTTTGGGAAGCTGATCACCTAAGGTCAGGAGTTTGAGACCAGCCTGGCCAACATGGCGAAACCCTATCTCTACTAAAAATATAAAAATTAGCCGGGCATGGTGGCACGAGCCTGTATTCCCAGCTACTTGGGAGGCTGAGGCAGGAGGATCACTTGAACCCGGGAGGCAGAGGCTGTAGTGAGCTGAGATTGCGCCACTGCACTCCAACCTGGGCGACAGCAAGGCTCCATCTCAAAAAAATAAAAATAAAAAACGGGATTCTTGTTTGATCAAAACAAAAGCTTGCAGTTACTAGTATTAAAAGCAAACACCCAACAAAGTAAAAAGCCCAAACATGTATTTGTACTAAAACCTGAATACACCTACACATTTAAAGAAGCATTTTACTTAGAATTATATTTTCCTGTGGAAACTTGAGTAGTGCCAAGAGTATTTACATCTTTGACATCACCTTTACCATTCACAGACTACTTAATCTTAGAATGTGTTTAATTGAAAGATAAGCATACTTAACTGTAGAATGATCAGGTTGTTTTAATAGAGAAGAACTTTGGTTTAATATTCTAATATTTAACAAAATACTTTTCCACAGAATCTACCTGTTACTCGTATTTTGGACAATCTTATGGAAATGAAGTCAAACCCTGTGAGTACCATATAACATACTTTGTGTAAATTCCCGAATGTGTCAAACTGACTAGTATTGAAAGAGGATAAAATCAGATTTTCTTGTGAGCTTAATCACAGCAGAATACATGAGGGAAAGGAAGAGTCCATGTTCTCAAGAAGCCTTTTTTAGCCATTATCACAGATTCTGGGAATTGGTTTTCTCAGCTGCCATACCCATTCTGGCCAGCTCTCATTCAAATGTCATGCAGATTATATCCTATATGTATAATTAAATGTAAAATATATCCTAAGGAACAAATTTCTGTAAATGAAAAAAGAACCAGTGAGCATCTGTTGATATAGTGTAGAGTACCAAACCAATTTAATTTTATAAAAGTTAAATTAGGAAAGAAGTGCATAGTAAAAATGTTAAGTACATACGTTTACAGGGCACTAAATTCTTTTGGGCTGAAGAAGTAAATTGACAATGAAATCATTGGGTGAACAGACAAATGGGTCAATACTGTTAGCATTAACTTAAAGAATGGGTTTCTAAGCTGTTTGTAATTCAAGAAAGGAATGTAAAAATCATCACAATCTGTTTCATAAAACATCCCATCCTGTTGTCGCAACCAAAAGGTGGTTATTACCACAAGAATCTGGAATCAAACAGGCAGCATGATCCTGCCCACATCAAAACCCTGGTTTGAGTTGATCTAAGTCCCTGTAGACTTGGCAGTGAGGCTTAGGATTCCAATCCTAAGAAAGAGTGAGAACAGTATCTTCAGATGAGTGTGACCTTTTTTGTAATTGTCAGAACATGACTGTAATAACAAGAAACTAACAAATTTTAAAATTCACTAGTGTGAAAACAAAGATACAGTGTAATAAAACATCTCAAAAGGGCAGTTAATATTATGAAAGGAATGGGAGAATCATTTATAATGATAAACTAAAAAGGATTGGATTCTTCCGTCTGGGAATCAATACAGATTAAGTGGTATACAATGAAATAATAATAGACTTTGTCACTACATCCTAGAATACATGAAGAAAGGGTTCTTCCTGAAAAGCCTAAGAGAGGTATACATTTATGACTAATTGACTTAGAGAATACTGCTTCCTAATAGGCAATAAACTTCCAGAAGATACTATGCCAGGCAACTATAAAGATTAAAAATATAAGTAAATGCAAAACTTTAGACAGGTGCCAAATACACAGGGGGTTAAGAAATTTTGATATTTTCCAGGCATGTTTGCTTATGCCTGTAATCTCAGCACTTTAGGTGGCCGAGGCTGGCGGATCACTTGAGCTCAGGAGTTTGAGACCAGCCTAGGCCACGTGGTGAAACCCCGTCTCTACAAAAAATACAAAAAATTAGCCTGGTGTGGTGATACGCACCCGTAGTCCCAGCTGTTCAGGAGGCTGAGGTGGGAGGATCACTTGAGCTCAGGAGGCTGAGGCTGCATTGAGCCAAGATTGTGCCACTGCACTCCATCCTGGGTGAGAGTGAGACCCTGTCTCAAAAAAAGAAAGAAAAAATTCTGTGATATTTTGTTACTGCCCCTAATCTTGAAGTTGAGATGAAAAATAATGACAATAATAATGATAATAGCTAACATTTATTGAGTACTTATCATGTTCCAGAAATCGTTCAAAGCATTTTTCGGTGGCTCAAGCCTGTAATCCTAGCACTTTGGGAGGCCGAAGCAGGCGGATCACTTGAGGTCAGGAGTTCAAAACCAGCCTGGCCAACATGGTGAAACCCCATCTCTATAAAAAATTAGTGGGGCGTGGTGGCACGCACCTGTAATCCCAGCTACTCTGGAGGCTGAGGCAGGAGAATTGCTTGAACCCAGGAGGTAGAGTCTGCAGTAAGCCGAGATCATGCCACTGCACTCCAGCCTAGGTGACAGAGCAAGACTCTGCCTTAAAAAAAAAAAAAAAAGCATTTTTCACCTATTATCTCACTTAATCCTCATTAGAACTTTCTGAGAAAAGTACTAGTATTATTATTTTCATTTTATAGATGAGGACACTGTAGTGCAATGTAACTTGCCCAAGTACACACAGCTAATAAATGTCAAACTTAAGATTTTAACTAAAGGCCAAGTTTTTTACCATTATGCTGAATCGATTAGGGCAAGAATCATTCCCTTCATGGAATCCCAGAACTAGAGAGTTAAAGAAACATAAGTCATCTTAACAGTGGAGGAGAGGCAACCAAGAAATGTTGTGACTTCCCAAGTCACACTACTTTTAGCAGCAGAATTGGAACCAGAAACCTACTACTGCTATATTCCTGCCTGGTGCTCATTCCAGCATACAGATTCCTTCCACATTTCTCTGTCATAAACACATGGATGGCTACCTTGTGGATCTTACTGAAATGTTTCTCCAAGCTATGAAAGTTCATTGATCAGTTCCCTTGACTTTCACTTTATAACGCAAGGCGTGTTATTGCAGACGGATATTTTTTTACTTAATTAGGAAAAAGTAACTTTTTCTGTTTCGAAAGTGTTTTTTCATCTGCTAGGTGAGGATGCATTCTCATCCTTCTCCTGTTCCCAGATGGACAAATTGATTGGGAGGCAATGAAGAGATTAGCAAAACGCTAAAGAGATTAGCAAAGTATACTAAGTTGGACCTGACAAATAATCTTGATTGTATCCATTTGAAATGCTGTAATCTAATTCTAGATGCATTTTTATCAGTTCATTTATTAAATGTTTTCCTTTCATTTCTTAATTGAATAAATTAAAACTAAGGCAAGATATCAGATACGTTATCTTGCCTTGTAAGTCTGGCTGGTAGTGGTTTCTTGGAGCAAACCGTTGAAGGATCCTTACACTATGTTTGGGTTTACTGAGAGTGTTATGATTGATTAGCAGTGTCCACCCCACTGCGTACAGGACTAAATAGTAGCAACATGTGTAGCATATTTGTCGAGAATCAGGTTTTGATAGTCCTGTCAACACTCCAGAAGAGAATTAGTTTCTCTGGCATGGTAATTAAGAACTTGGGCATTGAAAGTAGACTGCCTGGGTTCAAATCCTATAGTTCCCATACTTACTAATCATGTGACTTTAGAAAAGTTACATAACTTTTCTCTACCCCAAACTGCCAATCTGAAAAATGAGGGTAACAGTAACAATCTGATAGACCATTATTGGGATTGAGTAATTTCATCTAAAGCACTTAGAATAAAGGTTAGCACATAGTAAGTGCTCATTAAGTATTAGGGGTGGTTGTTATACATTCTACAAAATTGATAGATTCATTAAAATAGGATATCTAAGCCAAACTGACCTTCTGAAGAGAAATTCCACAGTCATGGTAAAGTTCATTTTTTTTAATAGGAAACTGATGACTATAGATATTTTGATCCCAAAATGCTGCGGGGCAATGACAGGTAAGCAGCTTTTGTCTTGTTTAACTTGTGGATTTTTTCCCCTCAAGAATGGAAGTAATTGATTTTTTTATTATATAGTACTGCTTATTAAAAATCCAAACTATATGGAAAACTCGTAAGGAAACAAGGATGTATAATCTCATTATCCAGAGATATCTCTAGTAATGATACTTGGCATTTAGATGTTTTTCCTTCCACATATACACACACACAAATCCATTTAGACGTTTACTGGTGTTTTTATGAAATGGTGGAGGTATTAGAAACTAATTGTGGGTGAGGGAAATTTCAATAACATTTGTTTTTAAATGAATATTCTTATTGGACCAATTGAAAAAAATAGGAGCTTTATATTGGATACCAGTTGTTTGGTTGTTTTTTATTTAACTGGTCCATAAAATTAAAGTCACTGGGAACCATTGCTATATAACACCTTGTGTCAATGAAACATTCTATAAATAAATTCTGCATTTTATCACAGACATTGGATGGTAAGATATCCTTATGGATATTATTTTTCATGATTTAATTAGCGGTGGTATGACAGCCTACAAGATACAGAAAAAGAATAGGCAGAATTGGGGGCAGGGGGGTGGGGGGGCGGGAATAACTGCTTTGGACTGATTTGTCTGTAGCACTGAAACTTAGATAAAGCTAGTGAAGCTAGTTTGTTGCCTGTTCCTCATGTTTGGGATCTTCAGAACTTTACATTTGCTCTATCCCAAGCTTTCATATCTTTGTAGATGGTGTGAAAATAATCTAGTCATTAGATTAAATTGTTTGATAACTTGAAATGTTATTCCCTTTTCTGAATTTACCAGAAATAATCACCAAAATTGCGTAAGAACTGCCAATAGCAGCTGCTGTTGGCAAGAGAGAATTTGACAAAGAATGGATTATGGAAAGGGGGATGAGGATTGACTGCTAATGGGTACAGGACTTCTAGGGGTGATAAAAATGTTCTGAAATTAGACAGTGATGGTTGTACAACTCTGTAAATATACTGAAAACCACTGATTGTACACTTTACAACAATGGATGAGCAACCTTTTCCTATATTGATGATTCTCCAGCTTACATTTTTTCCTTCCTTGCATTTAGCTAACAAGTAGATATACAGTTAGCCCTCAATATGCATGGGTTCCTCATCCATGGATTCAACCAACCAGGGTTCGAAAATATTTGGGGAGAAAAACGGATGGTTGAATCTATACGGAGCATGTACAGACAGTTTTTTTCTTGTGTTTATTCTCTAAGCAATACCTAATACAATGTAAACTATATAGTTTGTAATACTGTTTACATAGCATTTACATTGTATTAGGTATTATAAGTAATCTAGAGATTATTTAAAGTATATGGGAAGATGTGAGTAGGTTATATGCAAACACTACACCGTTTTACATAAGGTACTTGAGCATCTGTCGACTTTGGTGTCTATGGAGGTTCCTGGAACCAGTCCTTCATGGATATCAAGGGAGATTATACTTGGCTTCTTGGAAATTTACTGAGAAATGTTTAATCCTTAATGTAGTTTATGCATGGTAATAAGGAAGAGTATTAGCATTGACAAGACAGATACGCTTAGAGTTTCATTTTTAACAGAGCCTTCTCCTGAGCTATCCCATCACAGTTAAATCTTGGTGATTAATAACTAGTAATACTATTCTATAAGTCTTACCTCTCCTCATCCATGTCTACTCTTTAAGGAACTGAAACACTGAAGAGGCATTTCAGTCAGGTGGACTTGTAGCTTCTTCTGTGGAATACTCAGACAGGCCATAGAAATGAGGAAAAGATGATAGAACTGTGTCATCAGCCTTTGAACAATTAAGGAAAGTTATAATAGCCCTCTTTTCTCAGTTGAAATTTTCAAAAATTACTTAGGGGAAAATCTAAGTTGTCCTTTGAAGTCATACTCTGCAGCCTGTTTTAGCACTCAAATGTAAGTCTAGACTCACAAAAGCTTTGAAAAATGTCTTTATAATACTTTGGTGTCTAAGAGATCTTTAATAAATAAGCTACAGCAAAATTCAGATCCCTCCCTCCCTTCCCCGTTTGCTTCCTGAGTTGTTATTCTTCCCATACATGTATTTCTACAGTTTTTCCACAAATGTAGATACCCACAAACTATATATAATATTGAGTATGGTAAAAATTTACCACATAAAATATATGCCTTATCCATTCACCACAAACCCAGACTTAACGCTCCTCCTCATGGGAGTTGCTGCTCAGTCATCTAGAATTTTATGTTAAAGTAATAGGTTGACCCATTTCCTTTTAGACTCTGAGATATCTCCCTTTTCTAGCTGCTTCTTATGAAACCCAGTTAATACCTGGCTCTGCAAAATTAAAGGACCCACCCCTCTAAGAAGGTGAAGGAGGTAGAATTGTAAATACTTACCTAATAGTGCACGTGTGTGTATTTCCCATACCTATTTTATTCATAATAAAAAAGCCATGGGTGAAATTTTCAGTACGGTTTTTCTTTATTACAGCTCAGTTCCCAGAAATAAAAATCCATTTCAAGAGGTAAGTTTCATATAAAAATTCTCTGTTCCTAGAAAGGAAAGATGAAAGGTGACCAATCTTGAAGACTGTCTGTCCCAAACATGGGTTTATGATGATTAGTGTATGGTAATTTGGCCTAGCAATTATATTTTTCTAATTTATAAAGCTGCTTATATTTATAATATTTTAAGCTTAAAAATAACTGACAAATAATTCACAGGAAATGAAGTATTTCACATTGCAGTGAGAGTTTTACATGTGTGGAACCTTTTTCTGAAATTGGATTCCAAACATTTATGAAGATAATCATGACTGTTTTCATTTGAAATACAAAGAAGCTTCTCTGTAAAAAATACAGTAAATAACATATATTGGAAATTATAGTTATTTTCTTCTAAATTGTTTCTGAAAAATCTCTTGTTCATACTACTCAAGAGACATTAGAAATTTATAAATTGACTTTTTAGAAACATTTCTTAATAGTTAAAATAGCATCAGGGGCTTAGAATATGACTTTTGGCTAGCATTTTTTAACCTTAATTTTAGAATAGGTTTCAGACTAAAAACCGTGTTTTTTTTTTATCTGTTTGCATTTTAGGCCATTGTTTTTGTGGTGGGAGGAGGCAACTACATTGAATATCAGAATCTTGTTGACTACATAAAGGTACATTTTATTTAGCCTTTTTATTCTGTTGTTAGATGGTTTCATAGGTAGAATACTAGCATTCTCTGATGGCTATCCTGATCCTTCTATAACTTCTTTTCTAGAAGGTAGTTTTAAAATCATGCATATATGATTTTTAAATGTTTATTGTTTTCCTATTCCTGTCACATTCATTTCTGGCCTAAAATTGTACTTAATCTAGAAAACAATGTATCTTATTGATATAATGCACTTTGCAGCTACCTGTCTTAATATAACATCCAATGCTTAGAGACCTCTTCCCAAAAAAAAAAAAAAAAAAACTCTCATGGTGAAATGATTTACAAAACTCATTTATCTGAATAATATGCACTTTACTCCTATCCTATTAGCTTAAATCAGCAACATACTTCTATCAAACTTGGATTTTTTTGTTTTGTTTTTTCAGCAAACAGGAGCTATAGAGGTAGCAAATGAAAGGGAGTGCAGGGAGTGGCAGACAGCTAAGCAAAAAGGAAGGAAGGAAGGGGCATATTTTGAAGAGGAAAAACACTATTTAAAATTCAGGGGCAACAGAATTAGCTATTTTTAGAATGTCATTTTGTAATCTTCACTTATTCACTTAACATTAAATAATGATCATTCTTTATGTCCTTATGTCATGTATGGCCTTAATAATGGAAGAGGGTTGTGGTACAGTGAAGACAAAAACACACAGGCAGATGCCACAGAGCTCCAAAACAAATAACTACTCTTGGGATTCTATCTCAGTTTCATAGGACACGCTTCATCTTTGCATCGTGAACCACCAAGATATATGTGAGATACCTTAGTTTCAGAAGAGCCCTGGTCTTGTACAAAGGTTTTTTATTTTTTTAATTTTTAAGTTCAGGGGTACAAGTGCAGTTTTGTTACATAGGTAAACTCGTGTCATGGGGTTTGTTGTACAGATTATTTCACCACTCAGGTATTAAGCCTAGTACCTATTTGTTATTTCTCCTGATCCTCTCCCTCTTCCCACCCTCCACCAGGCCCCAGTGTGTGTTGTTCCCCTCTGATGTGTCCATGTGTTCTCATCATTTAGCTCCCGCTTATAAATGAGAACATGCAGTATTTGGTTTTCTGTTCCTGAGTTAGTTTGCTAATGATAATGGCCTTTTGCTATGTAGAAGCTCTTTAGTTTGATCCCATTTGTCAATTTTTGCTTTTGTTGTGGTTACTTTTGGTGTCTTTGTCATGAAATCTTTGCCCATTCCTATGTCCAGAATGATAGTGCCTAGGTTGTCTTCCAGGGTTTTTATAGTTTTGGGTTTAACATTTAAGTCTTTAATCCATCTTGAGTTGATTTTTGTATGTGGTGTAAGGAAGAGGTCCAGTTTGAGTTTTCTGCATATGGCTAGCCAGTTATCCTAGCACCATTTATTGAATAGGGAGTCCTTTCTCCATTGCTTTTGTCAGGTTTGTCGAAGATCAGATGGTTGTAGGTATGCAGTCTTATTTCTTGGTTCTCTGTTCTGTTTGATTGGTCTGTAGGTCTGTTTTTGTACCAGTACCATGCTGTTTTGGCTACTGTATAGCTTTGTTCTTTTTCCTTATGATTGCCCTGGCTATTTTGGCTCTTTTTTGGTTCCATATGAATTTTAAAATAGTTTTCTCTAGTTCTGTGAAGAATGTCAGTGGTAATTTAATAGCAATAGCATTGAATCTATCAATTGCTTTGGGCAGTATGGCCATTTTAATGATATTTCTTCTTCCTATCCATGAGCATGGGATGTTTGTCCATTTGTTTGTGTCATCTCTGATTTATGTGAGCAGTGGTTTGTAGTTCTGCTTGTAGAGATCTTTCACCTCCCTAGTTAGCTGTATTCTTGGGTATTTTATTCTTTTTGTGGCAATTGTGAATGGGAGCTTCTTCCTGATTTGGCTCTCTGCTTGACTGTTACTGTTGTATAGGCATGCTAGTGATTTTTGCACATTGATTTTGTATCCTGAGACCTTGCTGAAGTTGTTTATCAGCTTAAGAAGCTGTTGGGCTGAGGCTGTGTGGGCTTTTCTAAATATAGGATCATGTCATCTGCATACAGAGACAGTTTGACTTCCTGTCTTCCTATTTGGATGTCTTTTTTCTTTCTCTTGCCTGATTGCCCTGGCCAGAACTTCCAATACTGTGTTGAATAGCAGTGGTCAGGGAGGGCATCCTTGTCTTGTGCTGGTTTTCAAGTGGGAATGGTTAATACTCCTCTAGTTTCATAGCGAAAATTAAGTTGCATGACCAGGCTCAAATGCAGAAACCAAGGGAATATGACAGAAACCAGATGCAAACCATCTCTATAAACGGTGCTGACAAGCTAGTACATGTTGCCCCCTAGTCTTGACTCTAGCACAGGACTATATTCATCACTAGTTAGAACATTTCATTCAGGTTTGGCCAACAGTTAGCAACATGACTGGTTCCAGGTGTTCCCAGGGATAAACACATGGTTGGAATAGACACTTAACGCATTCCACACGCTCTTACCCTTGGTTAAGCTTTTTTAATCATTTGTCATCATTCTTCTTTTGGCATCTTTTACATTATATAACAGAAAAACAAGAAGATAAACACCAAAATACTAATCATTTGTAGTTACTGAAGTAGATTATAACTTTTAAAAAAATTGCAGTTTACCAGATAGTCCAGTGAAAACTTGTTCTTAATCATGTACAAGCTTGACAGTTTTACCTTTCTACCACAGAAAGTTGAGTTTTGTGAAATTTTATAACAATTATTAATCTAGTTCTTTCTCTGATAATCTAGTCTTTTACCAGAAGACCATCTTGTAGGGGTTTTAATTCAATTTCCTTATACATTTGCTCATTCATTTAGTCATAGGATTTGTTCATATGAACCTCACCAATGATACCATTTGCACCAAGTAGCAATTACATGATGATTTAGATTGCTTACTAAATGTTTTCTCATCTTTCTCAACAAAATCAGCTCTTGCTTATATACCAAAATGTTGTAATTGACTGAGGCACCATAAGTTTCCCATAAATTCATTCTTTTTGCTTGCTCTGCCAAGACACCAGGCCATTTTCCTTGCACTACTTTGACTTTTAATTGAGGAGCGTACTTAATCCTTCTTGAGTCTGGGTACATGTAACTTCCCATCTTTATGTAACTGTTGAGTTTGTTTTATCATTTTTCCAGGCTGCTTGCCACCATTTCCCTTCCTCCTGAAATAACATTTCTTGTCAGCAACTGGTAGGTCATTAAGTCGTCTTGCTCAGTATGTCTCTTTTCATTAAAGGCAAATTGGGCTTACCATAGGACTCATAGAACTGTGCCAGTGTTTCAGCCCAAATTGGTTTAACCACCAAATAAGTTGTTGCCATTGAGTTTCTATTGCTTGAATATAGTTTGAATATATCTTTTGGATCCAAAATCTTTCAGGAACCTTTTGAGAGATGGCGGGCGAGGGAAGACAAAAGTTTTCAGTTCCCCGAGACAGTGTCATATGAGTAGTAATTATCCTCAGCAAAAGATCAGGGCTGTAAGTGTGTGAGCCCACCTAGTTATCCTTTACTTGGTTTCAGTACTAAGAATTTTTTTAACCTTAGTGCCTTCCGCCCACAGAAACAAGGTACATAGGCATTAGAGCACATGATAACTATGACTAGTTGGAAATGCAGCAGTTATTTTATGTCTGTGTTTCTGGACACCTTTCTCAACAAATCATAACTGTGTTTAATAGTTACGTGGCGGTCTGTGACTTTGTTGTTCAACAAAATCGTTTGTGTGCATTTCAGAGCCAACAGTGTCCTAATTTTGCCTCCCAAAAGTGGTTCTCTACAATAGATAAAACCAACGGAGCCAAAAGGCAAGCATTAGAATTATTCTGTATTTATCCTCAAGATGTTATTAGCATCATCAAGATTCAGACAGAATTCTGCAGATTAAATTATTAAATCTCCTGCAACCCATCTTAGACAGCTTCAAATAAAGGAGACAATTTCATCAGGTCTTACGGGCATCTGTAAATATAGCTAAGAGCATTCTCTTGCTCCCACGCTCTTACGAGATACCAAAATAATGTTAACTTTCTCTTTTGCATTATTCACTTATTGGCTCCCTCTCTGAGAGTAAAGACTTTTCCTCCTTTCTCCTGTCGTTAGTTTTTTACCCAGACCTTGACCCCTGAGTTAGGAGACCATCAGATTCTGCAAGAGGACTTACCCGTGGAGCTGCAGCAATGTGAGACTGGCCAGTGCTTTTCCCCTTCGTCCATTCCCAGTCACATGATGTTGAGGTGGATAACTACAAGTTTATGGGACTGTCTTGTCCACATGTGAGGAAAGATGCAAAAAAAAACATTAATTCCAAGCTTAGATAGGTGAAAATAAAAACAGTCCATTCCATCATTCCTCAGACAGTTATATTTAGAGGTATTATCTTCATGTCATGTTTGCAACTGATCCTTCTTCCTGAGCTTGTAAATGTAATCCATATCCATGTTCTACATGATCAGTCAGAGAAAAAGAAAAATGTTCAGAAATATGGAGGAAATTGTTATCAGTTCCTGTATTACTCCACCCCTCCCTTATTTTTCCTGAAGTATCTCTATAATCTATTTAGTGTTGAGTCCCCCTTTAATTCCATGCCTTTTGTGTTTTGACACACATTCCATCATGCAAGTAACTCTGTCTCTCATTACCAATTTGAAAAGTGTTTCAAACATTTGCTCTAATACTTTGGTGAGGTATATAAGTTAGTCTATGGTAGATAATGGTTGTTAGCACATTGTTGAACTGGACCTGCAGTAAAGTGAGTTTCTTTATCAAATGATATATAAGTAGGAGGTCTAAATTGAAATTGTTTCTGCTGTGGCCTCTAATAATGTTAAAGGTGATTCCTGCAGCTACCAGGTATACACATCCAAATGAGTGTGTATTCTAGACAAGACCTGTTGCTGTCCACGTGGAACCATAGATAATGGCCACCATAATTCTGTGTGAATGTATGTTTTCACTTCTTTTAGGTATATACCTAAGAGTGGAATTGTTGCGTCACTTAGTAACTGTAATCATTTGAAGAACTACAGACTGTTTTCCAAAGCAGCTGCACCATTTTACATTCCCCTCAGCAGTGTATGAGGGTTCTCACTTCTCCACTTCATTACTAACACTTGCTTTGTTATCTATATTTTCCTGATGACTTATGAAGTCAAGAATCTTTTCACATGTGTATTGGCCATTTGTATATCTTTGGAGAAATGTCTGTTTAGATCCTTTGTCCTTTTTTTTTTTTTGAGACGGAGTCTCGTTCTGTCACCCAGGCTGGAGTGCAGTGGTGCAATCTCGGCTCACTGCAACCTCTGCCTCCGGGGTTCAAGCGATTCTCCTGCCTCAGCCTCCCAAGTAACTGGGATTACAGGCGTGCACCACCATCATCCACCTTGGCTTCCCAAGGTGTTGGGATTACAGGCTTGAACCACCACGCCTGGCCCCTTTGTCCATTTTTAATTGGGTTATTTTGCCTTTTTATGGTTGAGTTGTAAGAATTCTTGATGTAATATTGATACAAATCCCGTATCAGATACATGATTTCCAGATTTTTTCCCCCCATTCTCTGGGTTGTCTTTTCTCTTTTTGTGATGGTGTCTTTTAAAGTGTAAAAGTGTATTTCGGCGAAGTCCAGTGTATCTCTTTTTTTCTTTTGTTGCCTGGGCTTTTCGTGGCATATCTAAGAATCCTTTGCCAAATCTAAGGTCATAAAGATTTGACCCTGAGTTTTCCTCTAAGAGTTGTATAATTTTTTAATATGGTATGAAGATCCAGTTTCATCTTTTTGCATATCCAGTTGTTCCACTGCCATCTGTTGAAAAGACTATTCTTTCCCCCATGTAATGGTTTTTTGGCAACCTTGTTGAAAATCACTTGATGTGTATGGGTTTATTTCTGAACTCTCAATTCCATTATTTGGATCTATAGGTCTGTTCTTGCGCCAGTATTACACTGTGTTGATCATCATGGCTTTCTTAGTATGTTTTGAAATCAGGACACATGTGAGTCCTACTTTATTGTTTAGGCTTTTCTGGGTCTTTTGCAATTTTTTATGAATTTCAGAATTTGTGAATGTCTCCAAAGACTGTGTTAAATCTCTGGATCAGTTTGGGGAGTATTTTCATCTTAATGTTAATTAAGGCTTCTGGTCCATGAATAGGGGATGTTTTTCCTTTTATATCTTTAATTTCTTTCAATAATATTTTGTAGTCTTCAGAGTATATTTTTATGCTGTTATGAAGGCATTTTCTTTTTTTTTTAAGTTCTAGGGTGCATGTGCACAACATGCAGGTTTGTTACATGTGTATACATGTGCCATGTTGGTGTGCTGCACCCATTAACTCGTCATTTACATTAGGTATATCTCCTAATGCTTTCCCTCCCCGTTCCCCCTACCCCACTACAGGTCCTGGTGTGTGATGTTCCCCTTCCTGTGTCCATGTGTTCTCATTGTTCAGTTCCCACCTATGAGTGAGAACATGCGGTGTTTGGTTTTTTGTTCTTGCTATAGTTTGCTGGGAATGATGGTTTCCAGCTTCATCCATGTCCCTACAAAGGACAGGAACTCATCCTGTTTTATGGCTGCATAGGATTCCATGGTGTATATGTGCCACATTTTCTTAATCTAGTATATCATTGATGGACATTTGGGTTAGTTCCAAGTCTTTGCTATTGTGAATAGTGTCCCAGTAAACATACCTGTGTGTGTGCCTTTATAGCAGCATGATTTATAATCCTTTGGATATATACCCAGTAATGGGATGGCTGGGTCAAATGGTATTTCTAGTTCTGCATCCTTGAGGAATCACCACACTGTCTTCCACAAGGGTTGAACTAGTTTACAGTCCCACCAACAGTGTAAAAATGTTCCTATTTCTCCACATGCCTCTCCAGCACCTGTTGTTTCCTGACTTTTTTAATGATTGCCATTCTAACTGGTGTGAGATGGTATCTGATTGTGGTTTTGATTTGCATTTCTCTGATGGCCAGTGATGATGAGCATTTTCTCATGTGTCTGTTGGCTGCATAAATGTCTTCTTTTGAGAAGTATCTGTTCATATCCTTCGCCCACTTTTTGATGGGGTTGTTTTTTTCTTGTAAATTTGAGTTCTTTGTAGATTCTGGATATTAGCCCTTTGTCAGATAAGTAGATTGCAAAAATTTTTTCCCATTCTGTAGGTTGCCTGTTCACTCTGATGGTAGTTTCTTTTGCTGTGCAGAAGCTCTTTAGTTTAGTTAGATTCCATTTGTCAATTTTGGCTTTTGTTGCCATTGCTTTTGGTGTTTTAGACATGAAGTCCTTGCCCATGCCTGTGTCCTGAATGGTAATGCCTAGGTTTTCTTCTAGGGTTTTTATGGTTTTAGGTCTAACATTTAAGTCTTTAATCCATCTTGAATTAATTTTTGTATAAGGTGTAAGGAAGGGATCCAGTTTCAGCTTTCTACATATGGCTAGCCAGTTTTCCCAGCACCATTTATTAAATAGGGAATCCTTTCCCCATTTCTTGTTTTTGTCAGGTTTGTCAAAGATCAGATGGTTGTAGATATGTGGCATTATTTCTGACGGCTCTGTTCTGTTCCATTAATCTATATCTCTGTTTTGGTACCAGTCCCATGCTGTTTTGGTTACTGTAGCCTTGTAGTATAGTTTGAAGTCAGGTAGTGTGATGCCTCCAGCTTTGTTCTTTTTGCTTAGGATTGACTTGGCAGTGCAGGCTCATTTTTGGTTCCATATGAACTTTAAAGTAGTTTTTTCCAAATCTGTGAAGAAAGTCATTGGTAGCTTGATGGGGATGGCATTGAATCTGTAAATTACCTTGGGCAGTATGGCCATTTTCAGGATATTGATTCTTCCTATCCATGAGCATGGAATGTTCTTCTATTTGTTTGTGTCCTCTTTTATTTCCTTGAGCAGTGGTTTGTAGTTCTCCTTGAAGAGGTCCTTCACATCCCTTGTAAGTTGGATTCCTAGGTATTTTATTCTCTTTGAAGCAATTGTGAATGGGAGTTCACTCATGATTTGGCTCTCTGTTTGTCTGTTATTGGTGTATAAGAATGCTTGTTATTTTTGCACATTGATTTTGTATCCTGAGACTTTGCTGAAGTTGCTTATCAGCTTAAGGAGATTTTGGGCTGAGATAATGCGGTTTTCTAGATATATAATCATGTCATCTGCAAACAGGGACAATTTGACTTCCTCTTTTCCTGATTGATTACCCTTTATTTCTTTCTCCTGCCTGATTGCCCTGGCCAGAACTTCCAACACTATGTTGAATAGGAGTGGTGAGAGAGGGCATCCCTGTCTTGTGACCATTTTCAAAGGGAATGCTTCCAGTTTTTGCCCATTCAGTATGATATTGGCTGTGGGTTTGTCATAAATAGCTCTTATTATTTTGAGATACGTCCCATCAATACCTAATTCATTGAGAGTTTTTAGCATGAAGGGCTGTTGAATTTTGTCAAAGAGGAAAGGCATTTTCTTAAGTTCATTTTTGGATTCCTCATTCCAAGTGCATAAAAATCCAACTGATTTTTATATGTTGATCTTACGTTTCACAGCCTTGCTGAGTTTATTAGTTCTAATTGTTTTTAATGGATTTTTAGAAGTTTCTATATACAAGATCATGTAATCTATAAATAGAGATAGCTTTGCTTCTTTTCTGTCTTCTGCAACTGCCCTGGCTAGAACCTTCAATACATTGTTGAATAGAAGAGGCAAGAGCAGACATCCTTGTCTTCTTTCTGATCATACGGGCAAAGCATCTAGTCTTTGACCATTATATATTTTATTATATTATTCATAGATGCCCTTTAGATCCATTAAATTTTTAGTAGCTAATAAGCCCCCCAGTTTATTGTCCTGAGAGGATTTTTAAATCCCTTTTAGTCTTAGTTTTTCTTGTCCTGAATAATCCTAATCTTTTCCCTACCATTCAGCCCTATTAAGAAGGATGACAGCCTTCCTCACATCATTGGAAACCTGTGTCAGTACAGTCTCGTAGTATGAAACTAAACATGCGACTATGCCTACATGAGACTTGTAACACAGAATTAACTAACATGGCCCTTGGTTTATACCAGTCCATGACATAAGGGGCAAGTGCCAGAAAATACTGCTGTAATTCTGATTTATTTAGTAATGTTGTTAATCTAACTCACAGTGTAAATGCTATTTGGTATAATTGGTAAAAAAATAATTCGACTGATTTTATCAAAAACATTTGATAATACTAATATTGATGAATTGGGAACTTGACTTAAAACCACAAGGTATTCTCTTGATGGAACGTGATTGGTTAGAGAAAGAACTACATTGAGTTAATTTTACATTGAATCAGTATATTGGTATATTTTATAAAGTTCAATCTTTTTTTCTTTTTTTTTTTTTTTTGAGACAGAGTCTCGTTCTGTCACCCAGGCTGGAGTGCAGTGGCACAGTCTTGGCTCACTGCAACCTCTGCCTCCTGAGTTCAAGCAATTCTCCTGCCTTAGCCTCCTGGGTAGCTGGGATTACAGGCACGCGCCACCACACCTGGCTAATTTTTGTATTTTTAGTAGAGACGGGGTTTCACCATGCTGGCCAGGCTGGTCTCGAACTCCTGACCTTGTGATCCACTTGCCTCGGCCTCCCAAAGTGCTGAGATTACAGGCATGAGCCACTGCGCCTGGCCCATAAAGTTCAATTTTTAACTGACAAAGGAAGTAAAGGGGTCATCAAGCTTGTACATGATGAAGAACAAGTTTGCACTGGAGTGTTTGGTAAGCTATAGTGTTTCTTTAAAATTACACCTACACTTCATTGGATGGCTAGAAACGATTAGAAAAGAATGATGATGAGTAATTTGGTTAAGAAAGCTTGGTCCAGGGTGGGGACTGTACAAGTCAGGATTAATCTCCACTGGGCTACTGTACCCCTGTGCTTATCTCCAAGAATACCAGGATCCATGGTACTGATGTTTAGCCAAACCTGAATGAAATACTAACTAGTGATGAATTCTGGGCCTGGGCTAGAGACTACGATAAACCAGGGGGCAACCTTGGGCTGGCTTGCCAGCATTGTTTAATAGAAATGTAAAGATTGATTTTACATTTTTCACCTGGTTTCTGTCATGTTCCCTTGGTTTCTGCAGTTGAGCCTGGTCATGCAGCCCAATTTTGCCTGCCTGACCAGAGAGGCATAAAAGACCTCTCCTTGAACAAGAATCAGGTTCTCCTGGGAGCTATGCCTAGAAGTTCTGGACCCCTCTAATGTTTCCCTGTGCGTGCTTTCTCCTTGCATACTGTGGCCTCTACCTTTAATTAATGCCTATTAGCCACAAGAATCCCAATTACATGACCCATATACCATCTCATTTTGAAAAAAATCTGAGTTGTGGCTTTTGTTTTATTTATTCTCAGAGATGGCCAGCTAGGACATGTATTCAGCCAACAGTGTTTGCTCAGCTTATACATCACAGAGTTGTGTTACAAAGCCATCATTCCTCTGTTCTTTGATGAATCCTCAAATTACTTTGTTCTAGAATAAACTTTTTTATATTACAAAAGAAATCTCATGAATTTACCTTCAGGTTCACAATACGTACAAGAAATTAGCAAATCGCTAATAGAGAAGTTTTGGCTGTTGTGACTGGGTTCCAACATTGTAACTATGACTTCTATTCCTGATTTTGACAATGTGGAATGAGATGTACTAACTTATAAATACTGTGTTGCTCAAGTGAGACTAAAAGCACAATCCATGCCACCTGCACCATAGCCCACTTTCAGCATAAAGAAACTCGAATGTATTCTTCAAGTAGTACACATCCTACATTGGAAGAATGTTGTTCTAAGATTTTATAGGTAACTGTTGGTCCTGTGAAATTTGACAGTCAGATTCCTTCTATTTTTAGTGTAATAGGAAATGGCACCCATAGTATACCATAGTATATATTTTGGGGGACAAAAATACTATGCTCATTTCACCACTTTATTCCTCTTTATTTCATGCAATTTTAGGTAGATGTGTACACTAAAATCCAACACTATCCCGAAGAAAGACTGTTAAGAATAACAAAAACTAGCATATTAATCTCTTTTCTTGGGAATAGTGAATATATTTCTTGTTACTTGTATCTAAGTTCTGACTCCGATTTTTATAGGGGAAACAAGGCAAACACATTTTATATGGCTGCAGTGAGCTTTTTAATGCTACACAGTTCATAAAACAGGTAAAGTATACCTTTGTTGTTTGTTTCTGTTAACGTACCCCTAGCTGCTATTCATATTTTTCAAAAGAGAGAAAGAAAACCACTTACTCACCTGAACCAGCTGAAACCAAAGCCATCCAGCTATACCAAGATAAGGTGTTTTCATGGACGACTGAGAAAGCCTTGATAAGTAATAATGTTTCCAGTAGGAGTTTGCCCATCCTTCCAGAACTGAAAGCCTTTTCTTTGGCTTTTAATGATCCTTTAGAAATACAAAAATATATGAGAACTGTCAGTAGTGTGTCACTCGTGACATTTCTCTTTATATTGCCACAAAGTTAGCACTAATTTTTTTAATTCCCAGGGTTTTTCTTTTCCATCAATTGAACGTAACTTACCTAATAATGTTTACATTTCTTTACTATGACGATGTTTATCGCAATTCCATTTTCTTTTCTTTTTCTTGGTAGAGACAGTCTCTTGCTATGTTGCTAAGGCTGGTCTCAAACTCCTGGCCTCAAGTGATCCTCCCACCTCAGCCTCCCAAATAGCTAGGATTACAGGCATGAGCCACCATGACCAGCTTTCAGTTTTTAAATATCTACAAATGTTTAACATTTGAGTTAGTGGTGAACATTAGGATTTATTATTCTAGGAATGCAGTGATTTATTAAGGGGTTTACAAATATGTTTGAATGTTTCTTTTGTGCTCTTTTTTAAAAGTTTTATGTATGATTTTGTGTTTTGTTTCAGTTGTCACAACTTGGACAAAAGTAACACAGAAGAACCTTACTATGATAATCTACTTGGATAATCTACTTGGAATGTGGATAAATGTAAAAAGAAAAGTTAGAAGAGCAATATGTTTCCTTCTCTGTAACAGTGTCCTAACAGTGAAAATCAGAGTTATTTGTTAATTTTTAAGGAAATTCTATACTTAATATGTATTGATTAAAAGAATAAAACATTTCAGAAATAAAATTGCAACATTGTTCATTTTCTCTGATAAATGAGAAAGTACTTTGGAAGTAAGGCAAACTCCATCTGAGTATATTAAAATACTAATATAATAACTAATAAGTTGTTATGATTGAAGCTGGTGGCATTTTAAGGTTATCATATTCAAATTAAGGTTATCATATTCAAATTTTATTTGATTGATTGGTTCATGAGTCACCTACTTGTATGCATTTTAATTATACAACTATTTTCTCATAGTTTGTTGGGTATCCATGTTGCCTCTAGATTTTAGATGGAGATTTTAAGCCACTTTAAGTTTTCTTCTGGCACACCTATGTATATTTTATCACATAAAGTCCTTCCTTCATATAATGGTGACCAAGGCAACACTAACATGATTTGGAATGGACAAATACAAAACATTCATCTCATAAAGTTGTAAATAATATGTAAAAGTTAGTGTTAAACTTCATTCCAAGCTTCTTTGGTATGCAGTACTGACAAGAAGCATTGATCAGTCATACCGTTCAGCACGTCCATAAGATAAAAAGCAAGCCAATTGCTTGAAAGGGAAGAAAAGTAAACACTTCCTATTATAAAGGCCAGGGAGCTTTCCCTCCTAATGAGCCTCATATCAACAGGCATCTGTAATGTTACAGACAATACACTGACAATACATACAAGATTCACAGGTCAAGAAAAATAATTCTAGATAGGTAAGGGTCTGTTAATCTGACTGACTTATTCTGAGACAAAAGTGTGTGGTGGAATGGAAGGACTGAGAATACATCAAGCAGTTTTTGTAAGTAACATAAGTAACGTTTATCCTATGCAGCCAGCTAGTTAAAGTCATATCCCTAAAAAAGGATCCTAGAAAGAACACAATCCCCAAACAGTAAGCCTCTCTACCTCACTGGGGTATGAGCTGAAAGAAAGAATCTCTAGTCAGGGTCCAAATTATATTTTTTTAACTTAATACAGACACAAGTAATCAGGGTACTAAAGTTTGATGACACCAGTAATTATAGCCTAGAAAAAAATATTATAGCAAATGTAATCAAATACTAACTTTGGCTGTTAAAAAAAAAAAAAAAAAAAAAGCACTGTGGAAATGTGTTCAGGACAAACACAAAATGGCAGAGAATAGCTCACACCAAATACGATATTTCCTCTCTTAGTGCCAGCAATGTGCATCACACATTTACTTTAATTCAGTGTTCATCAAGCTTGCAAAACTTCTACCCTGCTCCTGACAGTGTACTAATAGTATTTGAAATGTAATTTCAGGACTTTCCCTGCACATTAATTTGTTTAAATGTTATACTGAGTCTTTGAGACATAAATAAAAATATTCCATACATAAATGTCAAAAATACCTCTTTTCAAGCAATAAATTATGACATAGGGCTAGAGAGGAAAAAAAGATGAAATTTAGGTATAAAAAGTCAAGATCCTTTCTATAAAGAAAACACGGCCGGGCGCGGTGGCTAACGCCTGTAATCCCAGCACTTAGGGAAGCCAAGGCGGGCAGATTGCCTGAGGTCAGGAGTTCAAGACCAGCCTGGCCAACGTGCTGAAACCCTGTCTCCACTAAAAATAAAAAAATTATCTGGGCGTGGTGGCAGGCGCCTGTAATCCCAGCTACTCAGGAGGCTGAGACAGGAGAATCTGTTGAACCTGGGAGGCAGAGGTTGCAATGAGCCAAGATTGCACCACTGCTCTCCAGCCTGGGCCGCAAGAGCAAAACTCCATCTCAAAAAGAAAACATTAACTGGAGAAAGATTTAGTGAGTGTACAGATACAAAAGATGTTAGAAAATACCTAAAGGATACAAAAATATAAAAGCATATTTGAAAAAAACTAGAAGTTAAAAATAAAATTCCTAAAATTTAACTCAGTGGATGGTTTAGCAACAGATGAAATGTGACTAAGAAGAAAATCTGAACCAGAAGATGGAGCAAAAGAAATTATCCACAGTGTAACACAAAGAGATAATGGAAGCAAACGAAAATAAAATAGATGAATAATGGGAAGGTCAACCAGACCGGGCAACAAAGGGAGCCCCCCACGCCTACAAAAAATAAAATTACCCAGGGGGTGGCACGTGCCTGTGGTCCCACCACTGCAGCCTGGGAAACAGCAAGACCTTGTCTAAAGAATGGGAAGGTCTAACAGTCATCTGGAGTTCCCAAAGGAGAAAAGAGATAAAATGTGGCAGTGATAACACTTGAGGAGATGATACCTAATAATTTTTCAAAATAGACACCTCCTAGCAGAATAAAAAAAATAAAAAGTTCACCCCTTGATATCATGAAACTGCAGAATACCAAAAATAACTCTTACAAAAACAGTACAAGAAAAATAAGATTCACTTCTAAGGAGGGAGGAGGAAGGGAAGGGGGCGGGAGGAGGAGGAGAGAGCTGACTTCTCAGGTGCAACCGTGAGACATGAAATTGTGGAATGGCATCTTTGAAACTGATGAAAGTGAACTGCCAGCTTATATGTTAATGTCTAGCAAAATGCTCTTAAGAAAGAGGACAAAGTACACACCAAAAAAAAAAAGTTTGCCACCAGCAGAATCTCACCAAAGGAATGTCTAAAGTGTGTACTTCACGTGGGAGAAAAGTGATTCCAGATGTGAAGAGGATTGAAAATAAAATTATGTAAAACTAAAAGAACATCGTTTGAAACAACTTATGGCCTTAAAAAAGGAATTTAAATACATCACAACACAAACTGGAAGAACTCTTTTTTTTTTTTTAGTATATGTGCTGCCGAAGTGAGCACTGGAAGAACTCTTAATGATCCGAAACTGTAGGATCTCCCATATCCCAACTTTTCTTTGCCCTGACACACGACACACAAAATGCCTTGACCACTGTGTGACCTGGCTAGCTTCATGTTTTCCCCTGCAAGCTTGGACATTCCCAGGTACTGATAAGTTTTTTTATATTGCTGCCCAAAACACTCTAAGATAAAATGTAGAAGCTAGCCCTGGCTCTCAGCTGTATTCCTTAAACCCCGCATAAACTCCATATCCCAATCCCCTCGTTGCAGACATCGTAGAACATCTTTTTTTCTTACTCCATCACAAGTACCACTCTAGCACCCTGTAAGTTCCCTACTAAATGTTTTGGACTGATTTTGGAATCCCAACCAGCACCATCTCAGAACAGTTGGGGGTAGTCACTTGCAACAACTTAACTGCCACTACTTTTGGGGTAACCAACCACAGGTTTGGCCAGACAGTGTCATATGGTCCTTGACTGGATAAAATGTGGCAGTGATAACACTTGAGATGATATCTAATAATTTTTTAAAACAGATAAACCCATTTTGCCATCTGTTAAGTACTCATTAACTTTATGTGTTTGTATATATATGTACATATGTATGTATGTATGTATGTATGAGACAGGGGCTTGCTCTGTCTCCCAGCCTGGAGTACAGTGGCATGATTACAGCTCACTGCAGCCTTAACCTCCCGGGCTATGGGAGGTATGCAGGAAGGGGTGTGGAGCTTCCATGTCCTGTGTGGGGCACCACCCTTCCAGCTACCTCCCCATGTTCAGCAACCCAGAAGCTCTTCAAACTCTGTACTTGTGGGTTTTTAATGGAGGCTTCATTAATATAAGCATGACTGATTAAATCACTGGCCATTGCTTATCAACTCAACCTTCAGTCCCTCTTCTATCCTTGGAGATCAAAGGATGGGACTGAAAGTTCCAACCCTCTAATCACATGATGAGTTCCCCTAGCAACCAGCCCCCATCCTGTGGCTATCAAGGAGCCCCCAGCTATCAGGCATCTCATGACCTTACAAAAAGACATACTTTGGCTATTACAAGGGTTTCTGGACCTGTGTGACAGGAAATGGGAACAAAGACCAAATCTATATTTCTTATTACAAATCACAATATCACTATATGACCCAGCAATTCTATTGCTAGATATCTTCTCAAAAGAACTGAAAATGACTGTTTGAACAAATCTTGTACACCAATGTATTATGCATGATAGCCAAAAGGTGGAAACAACCCAAATATCCATCACTGAATGAATAAGACGTGATATATTCATTCAATGGAATATTTTTCAGCCATAAAAAAGAGTGAAGTACTGATACATGCTACAACATAGTTGAATCTTGAAAGCATTATATGAAGTGAAAGAAACTAGACAGAAAAGCTACATATTGTATTATTCCCTTTATATGAAATGTCCAGAACAGACAAATGCATAAAGACAGAAAGCAGATTTGTGGTTGCAGGGGTTAGGGGAATAGAGGGTGGGGAGCAACTGCTTAATGGGTACGATGTTTCATTTGGGATGATGAAAAAGTTTTGGAATTAGATAGTGGTGACGGTTACACATTGTGAATATATGTAATGCACTGAATTGTAAACTTTAAAATACATTTTATGTGTATTTTACATCAGTAAGTTTATAATTATACTGGGAGATTCTTACATGGCATTCACAAACAGGAAAAAATAAAGATGTAAAATATTTGAAAGTACAATTAACAAACCTTGCTAAATGACTACAGTGAACCTGTACTCAACAATTACAGAACATATAATCTTCTGAAGCAGGTATGGAATATTTTTAAAATCTGATCTTACCATGAAGCAAGTCAAATGACTGAAATCATTTTGAGCATATCTGAATCACAATGTAAGTTAGAAATCAATAGCAGACTTTCAATTCAAAAGCCCACACTAGGCTTAGTTGAGACACAGTTCTAATTAACCCAATAAGTTATAAGTTAGGAAATATTTTTAAATGAATAAGTTGAACAACCACAAAAATACTACATATTAAAATGTGTTGATACAATTACAGAATTTTAAGGCCCATTTAGAGTTCAAAAACAAATTATAAAAATTAAGGTTGAAATTGATAAACTAAGCATCCATCACAAGAAGTTAGAAAAATAATAAAATCAACAAGAAAAAGGTAGTAAAATGAAATAACAAAGCAGAAATTAATGAGTCAGAATCCAACGTGATAGAGAATGTTAAGGACTAAATTGTGTTACCACCCCCACCCCCTGGCATATTCACATGCTGAATGAAGCTTTAATCTCCAATGTGACTACATTTACTTACAGATAGGGCTTTAGGGGGTAATTAAGGTTAAGTGAGGTCATAAAGATGAGGCGCTAATCCAATAGGACTGGTGTCCTTCTAAGAGGAGAAAGAGACACCAGACACCTCTCCCTCTCTCCACATGTGCACAGAAGAAAGGCTGCGTGAGGACCCAGCAAGAAGGTGGATATCTACAAGCCACCAAGAGACTTCACTGGGAACCAGCCCTGAGGGCACCTTGATCTTAGACTTCCAGCCTCTGAACTGTGAGAAAATAAATGTCTGTTCTTTTAGCAACAGAGTCTGCAGTATCTTGTCATGGCAGCCCAAGCTGATATAGAGAAGAACAAACTTCTGGCAAAACAGATGAAAAAAAAAGAAAATGAAAAGACACAAAACTCCAATACTAGGAATGAAGAAAGGGACATCACTACTCATCTTGTAGATATCATATAAGTAAAATGAAACTACTTCATATTAAAAAATGAAACCACCGCTTTCTTCCAAGATGGAAGAAATATGTACCAGGTTTAACCTCCCATCAGAAACAACTTTAAAACTGGACAAAATACACGCAGCAACAGTTCTTAACACATCGGACATCAACAACAAAGACTGTGATCCCTGAGAGACAGGAAATAAATGGGAGCATCCTTAGATTGCCTCAGCTTATTGCCTGGAGAAAGTTTCTGGACTGTGGTGCCAGAAGGGCGAACCCAGGTGGAGACCCCTTGTCTCCTTTAGTTGAGGCGGCAGTTCTGGGAGTCCAAGGTGACCAAGAGGGCTGTAGTTTTCAAGGTGGAGTACCAGAAAGGAGAGCGCTACATAGAGAACTCAAGCTCAGCAGAGGGTTCTCTTCTACTGTTACAGTTCGACATGTGCAAGTGAAGAAGCTACCTGAGACTGGGAGAAGAACCATCCAAAAGCATTAGAAGGAATAGCCCTCAGACGGACCAGGAACCAACCAGAATATAAAAATGTGTAATTCACAGAGAATCGCATTTAAAAACTCACAAATATTTTGCCTTAGCAGCAAGGAAAAAATAACTTTAGTCTAAGCACTGTTCTGGTCCTACCTAACAAAGCTTGAAAGCAATGCCCAAAAGCATCAAACTGTTTCCAAGTAACTTAACTATATCCCAGACCAAAACTCAAGAATAACTACAGAAATACAAAAATATCCAGCACCCAACAAGGTAAAATTTGAGTTTAAAATCTAATCAAAACTTACCAGGAATGAAAAGCAACAAGCAAACACAAAACATAATGAGGATTAAAAAATCCATTTAAACTTAACCAAAAACATCACAGATGCTATAATTAGTAGATGAGGATAGTAAAGTATTTATTATAGCTATTTCATATGTTCAAGAAGTTAGGGGAAGACTGAACTTTTTGAGTAGAGGCATGAAACATACAACAAAGACCCAAATCAAACTTCTAAAGACAAAACCTACGATGTCTGTATTAGGCTTCTATTGGTGCTATAACAAATTATCACAAATGTAGTGGCTTCAAATACCACAAATATATTATCTTACAGTTCTAGGGGTAAGAAGCCCAAAATGGTTCTCACTGGGCCAAAATCCAGAAAGGGCGGCATTTTGCATTCCCGGGAAGTATTGATTAGATTTTAAATGCAAATTTTACCTGTTGGGTGCTGGATATTTTCGTATTCCCACAGTTATTCTCAAGCTTTGGTCTGGGACATAGTTAAGTTACTTGGAAACAGTTTGATGCTTGCCTTCTCCATGTTGTGAGCCAGCGATGGCCAGTCAAGTCTTTCTCACAATGATATTGTTTGGCCGTGTCCCCACCCAAATCTCATCTTGAATTGTAGCTCCCATAATGCCCACATCATGGGAGGTACCTGGTGGGAGGTAATTGAATCATGGGAGTGGGTTTTTCCCATGCTATTCCCATGGTAGTGAATAAGCCTCATGAGATCTGATAGTTTTATAAACAGGAGTCCCCCTGCACAAGCTCTCTTGCCTGCCGCCATGTAAGACATGCCTTTGTTCTTCCTTTGCCTTCCGCCATGATTGTGAGGCCTCCCCAGCCATGTGGAACTGTGAGTCCATTAAACCTCTTTCGTTTATAAATTACCCAGTCTTGGGTATATCTTTATTAGCAGCATGAGAGTGGACTAATACACACAGGTAGCACTCTGACAACAATTTTTCTGCCTGTCTCTTCCACATTTAAAGGACCCACATGGTTACATTGGGTCCACCTAAATAATCCAGGATAATGTCTTTATAACACTCCACCCCTAAAACAGCAGAATACACACACTTTTCAAGTACATTCAGAACATTTACTGAAGTATACCATATTCTGAACCTTTAAAAAGGTCTCAATAAATTTTAAATTTACTTAAATTTTAAAATAAATCAATAACAAATCTAGAACATGGTTGTCACAGGTTAGCTCCCCAGAAGGCAGACCCAGACCACATTTAGCATGCAGGAAGGCTATTTATTAGGGAAGGTTATCGGCATGAGGAAGATGCCACATGAGGGACTAACACGCATGGCAAAAGGGATAGAAGCAGGAGTGGGCAGCAAAGGCCCAGCCCCCCAACAGGAAGCTTCAGAGCTAGGATGGCCTTTCTGACTCATCCTGAATTGGAGTGAAGAGGTCGGTCCTTCATACCCCTTGCCAAGCAGTCACTGATACAGGCTGTCCCCAGGAAGCAGGTGTGACTTTGGGCCAGGAGACTGCTTCTGGCCAGGCATATTCCCTGAGGAAGAGGAGTCTGGCCAGTGCTGCGCACACTTTAGCTGAATAAAACAGGGACAGGAAAAGAAGGGAAGGAGCTACCTCAAAGTGGAAAGAAGTATAGGGGTCACATACACCCGACCTTGCCTAGCAAGGCAGAGGCCACATCATCTGCCAAAGCCATCAAAGCAGTTGGTGCCCAGGACTCCAGGAGAGAACACTGTGTGAAGACAAGGTTGAGAAGTTAAGCTACAGAGGAGATAATGTCCCTGTTTCCTTAGAAATGGAGAAGTCCTACTTGAACTATTTAACATTTGTTCAGAAATATTTTATCAGGTAGAAACTATACAAAAACTACACAAAGAAGATGGTCTCTTTTCATGTAGTCTTTGCATTTAAAAATAAGTTGGAAAGAAATAGCCTTATTAATGGGCCGGGCGTGGTGGCTCACGCCTGTAATCCCAACACTTTTGGGAGGCAGAAGCAGGCAGATCACTTGAGGTCAGGAGTTTGAGACCAACCTCACCAACATGGAGAAATCGCATCTCTACTAAAAATACAAAAATTAGCCGGGCGTGGTGGTACATGCCTGTAATCCCAGCTACTCAGGAGGCTGAGGCAGGAGAATTGCTTGAATCCAGCAGGTGGAGATTACAGTGAGTTGAGATTGCACCACTGCACTCCAGCCTGGAGGACAAAGCGAGACTCTGTCTAAAGAAAGAAAGAAAGAGCCTTGTTAATGAATATATAGGATTTTTTGCAAGGTTGTCTTAAGTGTATATAAACACTTTGTCTTGTAGATATAAAGAAGGTCATTGCCAAGGTTCTGAGAGCAAAACTTTTTCATGGGACCTACAAAAATTCTTGATCCTTAAAATATCTTTATGGGGAAGCCCTGGGCTTCATTTTATTTATTTTTTTTTTTGAGACAGAGTCTCACTCGGTTGCCCAGCCTGGAGTACAATGGTACGACCTTGGCTCACTGCAACCTCCGCCTCCCGGGTTCAAGTGATTCTCCTACCTCAGCCTCCCAAGTAGCTGGGATTACAGGCACCTGCCACCATGCCCAGCTAATTTTTGTATTTTTAGTGGAGACAGGGTTTCACCAGGTTGACCAGGCTGGTCTCGAACTTCTGACCTCAGGTGATCCACCTGCCTCGGCCTCCCAAAGTGCTGGGATTACAGGCGTGAGCCACCATGCCTGGCCGCCCTATCCTTTCTCAAACTGTCTGCAGCTGAGCCCTATCTGTCCTGGCATGGGTCATCCGGCATGGCCATCCACAACACTGCCTGCTCACTCAAGCTGGGCAGCTCAGCAGTGTTGTACCAGCAAGCCCACAGTTTGGCTAATTCAGAAGCCAGTTTGATCTGCCTTCCAAAGGGTGACTGTCCTCAGAGGAACCGATCCCTCCCCTGAGAACACTCAGAGCAGGGTGGAGAGCAGTAAGAAAGGGAACTCCTCCACCAGGAGATTCCCAAAATTACATCAATTAATCCTCACAACAGCACTGCCACATAGGTGTTACAGCTCCAATTCTAGAGACGGAAACAAGCTCAGAGAGGATAAGTACCGTGCTCAAGGCCATAGCTGGTACATGGTGAGCCAAAGAGCAAATGTGCATCTGTCTGCTCCAAATCCATCCCCTTTCCACTGCTCAGAATTCCCTGGCTGGGGAGGCAGGAGGCTGAGCGCCTTGATGGGCCTCTGCTCACCAATCAACCCGAGCCGGCCACTTCACCTCTCTGCTTCCTCCTGTACGCAATGACAGTTACACAGACTAGGAGCATCTGACAGGGCCCTGGAGGCACCTGAACCAGCCGGCTCAGGATGTTCAACAACATGAGCACCTTATCTAATGAGCTCTCCCACAGGGACGAGCAGGCTTAGACCCTGCGGGGAAAGATTTGAGTAATTTTGGCACAAACATGGGAAAGGCCAATTCACTCGGCATAAAGTGGGGCTGTGTGGTGGGTTAAAAAAGGTAAAGAAAAGGCCTGGCGCAGTGGCTCACGCCTGTAATCCCAGCACTTTGGGAGGCCGAGGCGGGTGGACCACGAGGTCAGGAGATCGAGACCATCCTGGCTAACACGGTGAAACCCCATCTCTACTAAATATACAAAATTAGCCAGGCGTAGTGGCGGGCGCCTGTAGTCCCAGCTACTCGGGAGGCTGAGGCAGGAGAATGACGTGAACCTGGGAGGCAGAGCTTGCAGTGAGTGGAGATGGCGCCACTGCACTCCAGCCTGGGTGACAGAGTGAGATTCCATCTCAAGAAAAAGAAAAAAAAAAGGTAAAGAAAAAAGGGGTGAGAGGTAATACAAGTCAAAACATAAGTTTGCCTTAAAACAGAAACATCCATTTAATCACTGATCAGGTAGTTTTATATAGTGACAACCTGCAAGTCAGACTCACATCCTGGTGTGTTCAGAACTGTGAATTTTCAACTAATACCTTTAAAGTTTGCAATCTTTAAGTACTAGTCAAAAGAAGCTGAAGCAGGATGTAAAGATTTGAATTCACTTAAATGCATCCAAATCAGACTGTGGACACTTGGTGAATTTTTTTGAGGTTTTGTTTTTTGTTTTTTGTTGTTGCTGTTTGTTTGTTTTAATCACAAGGCATGGGACAACCTGACTCCAGGGGCTGAGGAGACAGTACTAATATGTGTATCAAGAAAATTAGAAACTGAATTTCTGATTTCTTCAAGTGACCACATCAAAATAAACATGCATTAAGCAGAGACAACTAGGGACTGTTCAACTTGAATTTGTTGAATTGCCCCGGGCTCAACAGAATTGTGGGATTTCAAAAACTGATACCCGAAGAGATTCCTGGGTGTTGGTGAGTATGTATCAGTCTTTAAATATCTGTCTTTAAAGATGCTTTTACAATGGAAACCTCAGGATGTTTTTAGATTCTCAAGCATCAGTGCATCAATGTGGCTCAACTTCAAAAGGAACAGCTGATTGCACTAAAGCAAGCTGTATGTACGAAGATGGCATGGTACCCTAAGAATGCAGAGACAGTGATGCGAACTCTGGGACCTCCTGGGATGATGGCTGACTGTAATAACAGTACGTGGATTTACCTGCCAGCATCATTTTCCCTGATTTTTGTCATCCCGATCTTGCTTTCCCCACTTTCACCCACTTGTCTCAGGTGGACCTGATGCCATTCCTGACAACAGTAATTGGTTAGGGGATAGATATGTAACCAAACCCAGCGAATAAGAGAATTAGGCTCCTGCCGAGGTAACTGCTTATGAGGCACAAGAGCGCCACTCTGTCTTCTGCTAAACTTAAACTGGAGGGCCTTAAACATGAGGCTGTGGATATCACCCCAAGAAGCCTGAGAATGTGGAGCCCAGAGATGTCCTAGTGACATCATTTGAACACTCTGGGTCTATCCATTAGAGTAACCTGAGAGTTGCAGGCACAGAAGCAAAGAAAACCTTGAGACAGATGCAAAATCCAATAGATGATTTAAATATCCTAAAAGAGCCAAAGACAGGCAAACAAAAATAAGGAACAATGGTTTTTAGAAGGTGGACATCTGGAAGCATAGGATGGTGATCCCCCAGAGAGGAGAAACAAAGTGAGCCCTGTGATTTCTCTAGCTCACTTCCTGGAGAGGTTTTTCAGGCTGCAGCACAGGCAAGGCTAGCCCAGATTCTCCCTGAATGGAAGGGACAGAGTGGGGCATCCAGGGAGGTCAAGGAAGCTAGAATTCACAGGGCAGAGTACCAGAGAGAAGAAGAGAGGGACCCCAGAAGAGAGCTCCAGAGCTGTGTAGAAGTTCCCCCTTGAGTATTCAGCTCATCAGTGCCTGTGTGTGAGGAAACTACCAAAGGCCAAAGAAAGAACCCCACAAAAGGATGAAAGAGAAGCAAACAACCCTCTGTGCTCATGTGAGGCCAGGAATAGTGTCTGCTCCCACTAGCAAGAGTGGAAAGCCTCTCTCAACTCATGGGGTATTCGGCAGAGGACTCAAAAGAGTTTTGCCTCAGTAATGGGAAAAATTAGCCCTAAACTAAATACTATTCTAGTCCCACCTAACAATCTTGAAAGCAAGACACAAAAAGATCAAACTGTTTCCAAGTAACTTAACCATGTCCCAGAAAGCTCAAGAATAAAGGAATATAAAAATATTTTATCGCCCAACAAGGTAAACGTCACAATGTCTGGAACCAAATTAAAACTTACCAAATAAGAAACAGGGCAATCAAACCCATAATAAAAGGAAAAATTCTCAATAGAAACAGATCCAGAAATGTCACAGATGTTAGGATTACTTGTCAATAAGTACTTTAAGTATTATAAATAGATTCCATTTATTCAAGGCAGAAAAATGTGAGCATTTTAAAATACAAATGTAGAAGATATAAGACCCAAATTGAACTCCTAGAAATTGAAAAATATCTAAGATGAAAAATTTGCTAAGTATATTAGTAGAATGTTTTATAAATTGAACTTTGCCTATGAAGAACTGTGTTTAGTTTAGTTTTAATGAACCAAAAATCAACTTTTTAAACAAAATTTGCTCCTAGATATTTTTTGTCGCTAAAAACTTACACTGACCTGCAGCTCTCTCTTTCAATTACCCAAGTTAATAAATTCCCTTTTTGGATTAAGAAAGTTTGAAAGGATTTTCATTTGCAAAACAACAAGTCATGAGATAATTGCCAAATTCTGGACAATAATCAGTCTAACTGGTTCTGAGAAAACACATTCTCTTTCACGGAACTGCTATCTGATGCCAAAACACATTAGTGACATAGACACAGATTCAGAATTGAGATGTGCCCACAGAATAAAAACCACAGTTCAAGAACTCCCAGAAGTCTCTTTGACTTTTATTATATTTGACCAATTACACTAGGCCTATAACTATGAACCTTCCTCAGGTAAAAATTAAGTTGGTTTTGGACTACATTTTGTATCATGCTGTGAAAATGTGTTTTGAGTATTAATTCTGTTAATTTTTAAAATTATATAGTTCATACTGTGTAATTCATACACAAATGAATTTCTAATCATGTATCCCCTACTTTACCTTGGATTAGAGATAATCCTCAAATGCCCCACTATCATTAATATTTTAAGATTGCAAACAAACTCACAAAAAGCTGATTGATAAACTTGTAATTTGGGGTTGGTTGGGGTGGAGAATAGGGTCTCACTCTGTTGCCCATGCTGGAGTGCAGGGGTGCAATAATGGCTCACTGCAGCCTCGACCTCCCAGACTCAAGCTATCCTCCCACCTCAGCCTCCCGTGCAGCTGGGACTACAGGCATGCACCACGATGCCTGGCTAATTTTTTTTATTTTTTGAGACAGGGTTTTGACATGTTGCCCAGGCTAGTCTTGAACTCCCGGGCTCAAGCAACCCTCACACTTCAGCCTCCCAAAGTGCTGGGATTATAGATGTGAGCCACCACACCCAGCCCAAACTTGTAATTTATAAGTTAACGTATACCAAGAATCAGCAATGATCAATCACATGGGTCACATCTTATAAGAGGCAGAAGGAAATTACAAAGAAGAGGAAATTAACAGTTTGTGCTTCTGTTATCTGTCAGGGGCTTTGTTAGGTGCTCTGTATGTTAGCTCATTTAATCCTAATAAAAATCCTAGGAAAATGTACAATACTATCGCTGCTTTACAGGTGAGGAAACGCAAGTCCAGAATTCAGCCACTGCCCAAGGTCATTCAATTAGTAAGTGGTGGAATTTGAACTAGTGAGATCCGAATCTAGAACCTTTTCTATTTGAAACGAGGAGTTTGAGGGCAGAAAACTGAGTGACTAAGAAATACTCCCACCAAATTATTTCAGCCTGATGACTTGTCAAGGTATATGTCTGCTTAATACCGAAGATTAATTAGCAGACACTGGTACTTAAAGCAAATGTTTGATGGAAGAACAGATGATAAATGAGGACAGATTCTAATCACAAACCCTCATTTGTTGACTACTTCAAAAATCCAGTGTGGCCATATGGCCTCATTCATTCATTCAAGTAAACAACTATTCATTAAATGCCTCTTATGTACAAGATACTCTAGGGATGCTAGAATTACAAAGATGAAAAGACAGGTTTATAACTTGCCTCATTTCCCGAAAGATTAGAGCCCATATCATAGCTGCTTCTGACTGATATATAGAAAGAGGTGCCATTTTCATAACTGAAGTTTCTAAATCATAATGTAAGGTTGTAGGATGTAAGAAAACCCCTCAGCAGTAATCTAATTCTTATTAGGAGCAGTTAGACCTAGGACAGGTAACCCTTAGTACACAAATGGTCCTCAGCCCTTTCTGCTTCTCCAGATAGCTATCTTGCCAAACCCTGAGGGAATTAATAGAGCTGTCCTTGAAAGAGAAAGATGCCATTTCCAGCATCTTTACTAGATATTGGTGCTTTTTCAGCATCAGTTCAAAACTTACCTTCACAGCCGGGCACAGTGGCACACAGGGGCTCACACCTGTAATCCCAGCACTTTGGGAGGCTGAGGTGGGCAGATCACCTGAGGTCAGGAGTTCGAGACCAGCCTGGCCAACATGGCAAAACCCCGTCTCCATTAAAACAAAACAAAACAAAACAAAAAACACAAAAATTACCTGGGCATGGTGGCACATGCCTGTAATCCCAGCTACTAAGGAGGCTGAGGCAGGAGAATCACTTGAACCCAGGAGGCAGAGGTTGCAGTGAGCTGAGATCATGCCACTAAACTCCAGCCTAGGCAACAGAGCAAGACTCCGCCTCAAAAACAAACAACAAAAACAAACAAAAAAAAACCTTCATTAAATAAATTACAACACATCTGTACCATGGAACCCTGTGCAGCTGCCAAAAGCAATGAGGAAACTCTTTCCTAGTGTTATGGGACATATAACTCTAAGAGTACAGTTGTATTGTTCAATTTAAAAAGTAAAAAGGTGCAGAACACTGGATATGGTGTGGTACCATATGTGTAAAAAAGAAAAAGAGTATATACACTTAATATATGTATAGAGTATCTCAGGAAAGATGCCCAATATGTTGATAATATTATTTTCCTGGAAAGGGAATAGGTGCCTGGGGTGCACAGATGGGAGGCAGGCCTGGAGGCTATTCATTGTACACTTTTATATATTTTAAATTTAGGACCATGTGTATAAAAAAAAAAACCTCCCATTATTAAGGAGACAATTTTAGCTCACTAAATCTTGCTGTGAATCTGCTCGAATCTCTTAAGTTCCCATCTTACTTTATCTCTCTGTAGTATTTAACATTGTCGCCAACTCCCTTCTTGAAATTCTTTTTGGGCATCCTTCGCTTAAAGTACCAAGGTAGAGTCATTTGATTTGCAGTCTGTTCCTGTCACTCCTGAGGTCCAGACATTCTAGATAAGAATCAAGGTAAGAAAAAGCATAACTGGATGTGTCATAGAACATGCTGTAGAGAAGCACCTTGTTTTCTACATCTTGCCATCAGTGAAAACCTAAGAATGGATATTCATTACTAGGAGAGGCATTACTGGTGTCAATATTTAAAAATATTCATTCACAGCTGAGCACCTGGAGTCAGATTGCCTGAATGCAGTCCCAGCCTCATCTCTTATTAGCTGTGTACTACTGAGCAGGGTACTTAATCTCTGTAAATGCCAATCCCCTCATCTCTAGAAAAGGGGACATAATTGTCTAACCTCAAAAGGTTCTTATGCATATAAGATGACCTAATCCATGAAAGTGCTAGAGACAATATTTGAAGCTCAAAGCACATTAGCTCTTACTATGCCTGCATGTAAGTTCCATGAGGGCAGGGCTCCGTGATGCACTCGGAGCTGCTAACTTCCCAGCAGAGGACTTATTGCCCCAGGTGCTGTGGGTCCGCTTGGAGTGGTTCTTACTGACAAGAATCCAGGCACCAGACTCTTGACAGTGCAACCGTGAGAGTCTATGTGGTTATATCAGAAATGTGCCTAGACCTTTCTAATGCCTCAGAGGCTCTGGTGCCATTGTTGCTCAAGAAGCCCGCTATGGTCATGACGCAAGCTCTAGAGTGTAGGTGTGAGATTCTGTGGATAGCAAAGCAAGATTCCATGTCCCATTCTGCACCTTTCCCAGGCTGCTAAAAGTTGGGGTCAAAGGTGCAGCCCCCGTGAGTGAGCAATCACATTTCTCCCTCGGGAAGGCAAGTCTCTCTCAGTAGCCTTTGTGCAGGCAGTGGTTCAAATATCTCCTCTCTGAGTGCCGCAAAATGTTCCCAGTTGTCTTCAGGCTGCAGTAACAGGAAGGGAGGAAATAAGTCAACCAGTTTTCTCAATCTTGGGTGCCATGTGTGATTTGCTCTGCCTCCTGCCTGGCACAGCGTCTGACATGATCACCCCCATGTGGTCTGCATGGGAGATGCGTGCCAGCTGTCACCTTTCTCCTGGCTGCCCTCATGACCAAGTGTGCCAGTGTCCACCCCCGTGCATCTGCCTTGGCACAGACTCTGAAGCCTGACATGACATCAAGAGGCTGCTCCAGGTCTCAACAAACACCAAGACTCAGGCTTACAAGCCCTGGCACCCAGGGCCCCAGAATTCAGAGAAATGTTTGGTGGCCAACAACCCTGATGCTGATAGCAGAGTGGATGTCGCCTCAGAGACAATCCTGGGGCTCCAGAACGCTTCATGCTCAGGTTTCTAATGAGCTGCTTGTGTTTAGAGGAAAAGCAATCCAAAGGTGAGGACGAAGGAGATCACTCTGAATCTGAAGCTGGTAAAAATAAAAATATTTTTCAAAAAGTAAAAATAAACTCCCGCCTCAAAGGGGCCTTTGTTCTTTGTCCTCTTCGGGGAATCGCCCTTCTCACCTAATGTTTTCTTTTGCTCCTCTACTTGCTCACACACTTGACCTTTCATATCAATAGGAAACTCCACAATCTGATAGATTTACTCGAGATAGATCCAGAAAATTGATGTCAAGGGAGAAGCAACATTGAAGTAGTTTTTCCCAACTCCTTTCAAATATTCCAGTTTAATTTGCCTTCTCACTGGGGTGGCCCTGTGCACACTGATTGGGGAGCTGTAGCCTCATATCATTTGACCCCTGGTCCAAGTCCCCATCTCTGCCTGTAGGAACTATGTCTTGTTTTTTAAGATTATGAGGACATTATTTCATTTTGAAAGAAAAGAAAAAGAAGGGATGGTAACAAGTGAATAGAGAGCATCAGGGCTGACATCAAACCAGGTTTGGGAGCCATTGCCCTAGTATTCTCTGAGATAGAAGCTTCTGAAACTTAGAAAAGCTTGGGAATGGAGCTCCCAGACCAACTGCTCAAACTCCTCCTATCCCCCCCCCTTCCACCAACCAGGCCTCCACCCAGGCCAGCAGTCCTTCAGGGTCAGGGTTATATTTGATGCATGAGACAGTTGCAGCCGTCGTAGGAAAGCCAGGCCAGATGATAAGAAAGCTCAGGAAATTCCACCTCAGTTGCAAGTCCAGCTTCAGACACCGTGCTTCTTGTTGTCACTGTAACGGTAGCAATTTGGTTTGAAAGAAATGAGCATCATCAGCGAGCAGGTGGTTCTAGAACTGCTGGCGTGCGTGTAGCGGCAGAAGTCTTCCTGCAGAGGAAGCCTCACCAATTCTTCAAAAGTCTTTGTTTTCATGGAGCCACTGAGGGTCCTGACACAGCATTTATGAGCTCCACTTACTGAAAAGCATCTCCTATGTAGCATAGCATGGTACATGTGTGAACAGAATCCCTGGATGACTTCATGCAATGCATAGGCCTTGTGTATGAGGTCCCACTAGTGTCCTCCCGGGTGAAATGTGTGCATGATCTCATCAGGCAGCAGACACTAGGAATGCTTAATCAGCACAGGAAAACTGATGCATCAGATTGCATCCTTTTGCCGTCTTTGGATTAAATCCAAACCTTCCTTTTGCCTGGCTGGTGTTTTTTCTGGTGCCCCATATACCTACAGAAGTGGCCCATGGTCACCAGCTATGCAGAGGTCACAGCAGGGCTCGGGATTTCACATCCTTTAAGTTTCAGTAGAGATTTCAGCTGAGTACAAAGGAAACTAGAAAATCAAAACATCCTGAAAAAGTTCTTCCTACTCTTAACTACAGGGTACACGGTTCTGTAAGTTATATCAGCTACATACGCATACACACAAAAAATAAATAACAAAGATCTTTCATGGAATTCCTCCTCAACAAACTTGTGCCTCATATAAGAGTTGCTAAAGCAATGGAAGCTGAACACAGACCACCTAAAAATCCTTGAAAATGTTAGTATAATCAGTAACCAGCAAAAGTGGAAATTACTCAAGGAACTGAATATGTGTATATAATGTGTGTGTGTGTATATATATACACACACATTTAAAATGTACATGAACAAATGATGTATATACGTGTGCATATATATCTGAATATTTATACTAGGTAGGTAGGTAGATTAGATAAATTAGACAGATGATTAGAGAGATAGAACCAGAGAACAATAATTTCAAAGCAGCGCTGGGCAGAGATGGAAATAACGGTCGCAGTAATCATTTGTTGAGCATCTCCCATGCACCAGGAACTGGCCAAGCACTTTACACGTGTCCAGGGGTTGCAGCTGGATGGACAGCGGGGAGGATTTCAGCATGCCGACTGTGGCGTTGAAGCACCACCCTGCAAGAGTTCCACGTGCACAACACAGCCGCTGCCTCCTTGCCTGTACCCAGCGCCTCCTCAGATTCCCCTGAGCCACATGAGGGAGAACAGGATCCCTGTCCACAGTCTGTTCAGACGCGGGTAATGAACAACAGTGGCAGCCATGGAGGTGCTTGAGGAGGAAAATCACCATTAAGTGAGGAAGAAATTTAGGAAAATCAGCCTTCTGGGGAACCTCTGGGGGTCCTGGAAAGGAAGGGTTCTGGGGTAAAAACAGACTGTGTCACTAAAGCCCAAGCCGTTCTGCGGGAAGTACCCTGTTGGAAGGAGGCAAGGTGGTTAAAATGGAAGCCATGCTGCCACTGTGGGTTCTGCCCACCTCCAAACCAGAACTGGTCATAACGGGGGAAAATTTCCTTCTGGATGGAGAGAGGAGTTCAGTGAAAAGAAGGCCAGCAGGCTGGAAGGAAGACACCAAAACCACATCAAAAGAATGAGAGCCACAGGAAGCAGCCTGGACCAAGTGGAGGGGAAGCTCAGGCCTCACTGGGGGACTCCAGAATAGCCACAAGAACAGGGAAGACTGAGGGCCCCATCTCTGCCCTCAGGGGACGTTAGAGGCATTAAGCAGCGGACCACATTGTACAATGAGCTGCTGAAGCCTGAACATTCCAGCTCCATACTCTGCTCCCTCTGCCTCCACAACCACCCCACAAGGTAGGCACTCACACACCCATTTTGCCAGCAAGGAGAACCGAGGCATGGAGAGGTTTTTCCACTGCCACCGGTCTAGAAAGGGAGTGGTAATCTTGGGGTTGGAAGCCGAGACTGTGACTCCAAGGACTGCTCTTCCCTGCCTTGCCCATCCACTTAGCAGCATTTGGGTTACCTGGACAAAGACCCAGACATGTGCGGGGAGACAAGTGGAGTGTCCCCGTGAGCTCTGTGCTCCCATAGCTGGTTGATGACGGGAGGTGGAGTCTGACATCATGGCCATCCTCAATCCTTTGCATGTGATATATTTCACCTAGCGTCAGCCTTGGCGTGACACTAGGCTCATTATCTTCCGGTCACAATAAAACTGCCCCAGGAAAAATTTTGAGTGCCTGTCTTATTTGATCCTCACTGAGAGAGACTGTCGCACTTGCGGGCCCTGTGCCCCTAAGCATATTCTGGAACTCATCACCTTCCACTGTAGCCATTGGCAATTGGACCCAGTGGCACTTAAACCTATCAGCTGGCATGGGACAGTCCCAGCCAAGAGGAGAATGTCATATTTGGAAGTGGCTGAGCCAGTAGATCCTCTCTCTCAAGGAGTCTGGGGACAGGGTATGCAGAGAGGAGCAGTAGTTAGGAGAAGCTATAAAGCAGAATGCCATTCAGAGCAATCAGAACTAACAGGACTCAGAGTGACTGAATCCAGCTAATAGCAGAGAGTTAGAGTTGATTTAGGGAAGTCCAGATTCTGAAGGGAGATGTTAAAATCACAGCATCCTCACTGACCTTTCAGGACTCATGAGTCCTGTCTATAGGATTGTTCAGGGTCCCCATGGGCTTGGCAAGATGACTGTAATCTGGGTCTATGTGAATCCTCACAGTGAAGCCATCCAATCTCTGACTCAGTCAGAAGGGGAGTCTCTGATCATGCAGCTAGCAACTATCAAAAGAATTACCCTATTTTTGTTTTTTGTTTGTTTGTTTTTTGGGGATTTTATTGAGACAGGGTCTCTGTCACCTAGGCCAGAATCCAGTGACTCAGTGAGCTCACTGCACTGCAGTCTCAAATTCCTGGGCTCAAGTGATCCTCACACCTCAGTCTCCCGAGTAGCTGGGACTATAGGCATGCACCACCACAACCAGCTAAACTTTTTATTTTTATTTTTTGTAGAGACAGAGTCTCACTATGTTGCCCAGACTAGTCTTGAACCCTTGTCCTCAAGTGATCCTCCTGCCTCAGCTTCCCAAAGCATTGCGATTACAGGTGTGAGCCACCATGCCCAGCCAAATTACACTGTCAAACAAATCAACTGGGGTTAGTTTTTGCTTTATGGAAATATTTTGGGAATGGTCGCTTCTTCTAATACGGTCTTGAGACTCAGCAGCACTAAAGAGGAAAGCAAACAATAGCTGCAGAGAGCAGTGCTTCCCGGGATCACCTCTGGCTTGGCTTTTCCATGCTGCTGTTGTCTTGTTGATATTCCTGGTCCTCAACCCCGTCTCATGAGCACTCCTTCTTAGCCTCCACGTCTCCATCAATTTATACACACTCATGAACTTGTTTCTTATCTGACAATGAGATTCTTACACTCCTGGGAGCTGGGCAGCAAAAAGCACTGATAACAAACTATTACATTAGCTGGAGCCTTCCACTGCCATCTTGAGGACACTGTTAGGTCTCTGTTGGCTTTTGTCTAATTCCCTGGGCCAATCAACAACCACACAAAGGCAATGGTGGTCTGGCCACCTCCAGGCTCTGCAGAATATCCCATGCTATTCAAGGTTTGCCATCAGAGTTTTTACTCTGCTAAATTGGAGCAAACACAATTCTGCTTTCCCAATTCCAAGGCACACTGCTGGCCTTAACCTATAATCATATGTTGTACTTTTCTCATGCCTGGGACTTGGGATGGCTTTGGGAATAGGAAAATCTCTGACCCCTCTGGTTTGCTGCTGATATTAGAAAGGCCTCCATGTATTTAAAACTTGATTTTTAAGAAAACAATGTTTCTTCAGGTGTGAGACAATGTGTTATTCCTTAGAGACTATTAATGTGTTATTCCTAAGATAAAGAGTATTCTCCTTACCACATCCAATCTTGACAACATCTGTGACAGAATCTAAACAACAAAGGTCTGTAATATACAAACTTACCCACTCGTTAAACCACAAGATATGAACTAAGCTGTGAGCTACTCTAGAATAGTGTGAAAGTTTTATTCATCTCAGTTTCCTCACAACCTAGCATGATGCCCGATACATGAAAAAGCCTCAAAAATGATTGCATGACAGAGAGAGAAAGAGAAAAGGAGAGAGGGATGAATGAATGAACAAGCCATGAAACCATATATCAGAACCATGAATTTCACATTATAAATCTCCCAGACATATCCATTGCCAGGTGAAAAGATGTGCCTATCGTATTCCTGGCTTTTCCTGACTACCACAGTCTTCTTTGGGTCAGATAATCCATTGGAAGTGTCAATTCCGTGATGTAAAGAAAAATGGCCAAAACCATCAAAGTCCTCAGCCACCAAGCAGGACAAGAACTGACTTATTTGTGTTTATAGCAATGTGGCTATCCTCTTCTGTTTTTAAGGATGCTGTTTGAAGATGTCACTGGGCTGCACAGCCTTCCTGAGTGTCCTCTTAAATACCCCCACCCACTGCTCTGAGTTATCCTAGAACAGAGCCTACTCTGGCTATAATAAGCACATGAATTACTTTTTTGAGATGGAGTCTCGCTCTGTCATCCAGGCTGGAGTGCAATGGCGTGACCTTGGCTCACTGCAACCTCACCTCCCAGGTTCAAGCAATTCTCCTACCTCAGCCTCCTGAGTAGCTGGGATTACAGGCGCCCGCCACTACACCCAGCTAATTTTTGTATTTTTAGTAGAGACAGGGTTTCACCATGTTAGTCAGGCTGATCTAGAACTCCCAACTTCAGGTGATCTGCCCACCTCAGCCTCCCAAAGTGCTGGCATTACAGGTGTGAGCCACCGTGCCCGGCCATGAATTACTTTTAATCTAACATTTGAATGTTAAATTATGTAGGGGAAACTTTTTTTTTAAGTGACACTTACTAGCCAAACCAGCTCTTTTTTAATAGTTGGCAACATCATTATCTAGTGTTTCCAATGTGGCTAAAAAATTGTACACATTGCACTTTCAACTGTTTCACTGAAGTTCAAAATCAACACTAACATGCAAGATAAAAACTAATTTTTATTGAGAAGATTTCCACAGAAGTCAGATGTCTTTGAATTAGATATCCAGTAGGAATAACCTTGAGAACAATAGAGACCTTCAGCGCTACCTGATCACTACCAGCTGAATGATATTAGGTAAGTAAAGTTGTGTCCAAGTTGTCAGAAGGCCAATATAATTACCTGGAAAAGGATGTTAATTTCTCACAACGAATGGGCAAGCAGATCACCCCTCCAGGAGTTTGCATTCTAGAGAGGGGAGACAGAAAATAAGCAATAAAGTTGACAAGTTACCTATTATGTTAAAAGATTATAAATTCTGGCCAGGCACAGTGGCTCACATCTGTAATGCTAGCACTTTGGGAGGATGAGGCAGGCAGATCACTTGAGGCCAGGAGTTCGAGACTAGCCTGACCAACATAGCAAAACCCCATCTCTATTAAAAAAAAAAAAAAAAATATATATATATATATATATATACACATACACACACACACACACACACAAAAACTAGCCAGGCATGGTGGCACATGCCTGTAATCCCAGCTACTGGGGGGCTGAGGCATGAGAATCGCTTGAACCCAGGAGGCAGAGGTTGCAGGGAGCCGAGATTGTGCCACTGCACTCCAGCCTGGGTGACATGTTAAGACTCTGTCCAAAAAATATATATATACACACATATATATATATATATATTCTATTGGAAAAAGAAAACGTTCTACAAGGTGAGGGCTGATAAATGTGTCTGGAAGAGTAGTATTAAGTAGTCCAGGGCAGGCTTCATTGAAAGGTCAGGGTTCAGCAAAGACTTGAAGGAGATGAAACTCGGAAGAAACGATGTGAGACTTTTTAAGACCATTTGAGTCACTATGACCTCAGCACCAAAATAAATTGGTCCTCAGGATCGCAATAGAGACACAGGGGCTAATGACAAGGAAAACAGTGAATCCTAGCAGTTCCGTGCTCTTCATCAGGGTCAGGTTCAGGCCCCCCTTCGGCACCGCTGTTCAGCAATGCTCCCTGGTCACGCACTCCAGTGCTGTTTGTGACCCGGGATGCTGAACGGGCGTTTGGATGACAGAGGCCCCTCTCCTTCCGCTAACTCTCTAGTGTTTTTAGGTGCCCAGCATCATTTTCCATGGTCAATTTCAAGGGAAGATTTCTATTAGGTTCATTCTTATTAAATTTGTATATCCACACTTGAGATGATAGTAATGGTGATGCAAATTGATATCAGGACATACTTCCACATTCACAAAACTGAAATGATCTGACAGTTTTACCACTGAAAAGACTTAAACCACACCCACAGTCTATAATGGTTAGATCAAGTGATTACCCAACACTATAAAAATCATTTCAACAATACCATAAGCTTACATTGACAGTAAGTCTATAAACATCCATGTACTTTGGATTTTACTATATTACACATTATTCAGACATTGCCTGCACTTGCACATTTTAAAAATATTTTGTAATGTTCTCCCTTGTCTCTGGGTCTCCAACAGATCTGGGTCACCTTAGCCCAAACCCCACTGCTGTCAACTCAGATAGTCAAAAGCCTTCTAGTTCTCTCCAGGTGTTCCTGCAATTTACTTCCTTTCACTAATTCCACATTCTCTTGTCCATCCTGGCTTCCCTCTTCAATCCATGTACATTCAGAGCCCAGCACCTACATGGGTTTTTTTATTGTGGTAAAATATAAAATATAAAATTTATCATTTTAAAGTACACAATTCAGTGACATTTGCAATGTTATACAATCATCACCACTGTCTAGTTCCAGAGCTTTTTAATCAGAAAAACAGAAACAGAAATGGCATAACCATAAGCAGTCACTACACATTTCTCACGGGCAATCACTCATCTGCTTTCTGTCTTTATAGATTTGCCTCCTCTAGGCCAGGTGTGGTGGCTCAAACCTGTAATCTCAGTACTTTGGGAGGCCAAGGCAGGCAGATCATTTGAGGTCAGGAGTTCGAGACTAGCCTGGGCAACATGGTGAAACCCTGTATACACTAAAACTACAAAAATTAGCTGGGCATGGTGGCCCACACCTGTAATCCCAGCTACTAGGGAGGCTGAGGCAGGAAAATTGCTTGAACCCAGAGGTGGAGGTTGCAGTGAGCCAAGAGTGTACCACTACAGTCCAGCCTGGGTGATAGAGTCAGACTCTGTCTCAAAAAAAAGAAAAAGAAAAAAAGAAAAAAAAGAAAAGATTTGCCTTCTCTGGGTATTCCATACAAATGGAATGATACAATCGTTGGCTTTTGTGTCTGATTCCTTTCACTTGGCATAATGCTTTCAAGGTTTATCCACGTGTAGCATGTACAGTACTCCTTCCTTTCATTGACTGAATAATATTCCATTGTATGGATGTACCATATTTGTGGGTCCATTCATCCACTGATGGACAGTTGGGTTGCTTTCACCTTTTGGCTATTATGAATGGTGCTGCTAAGAACATTCATGTTCAAGTTTTTGTTTAAACACCTGCTTTCAATTCTTTTATATTAGGTTTTATTTTTGAGCTTCTGACTCCAAGCATGATACAAAGTTGGTGACTTTACTGATGATGTGGGAGATAAGAAGGAAGACTCAAGAGGAGTCACATTACAAAGAAAGCTGCCTTCCGTCATCTCTCCAGCTCCAGGTTCTGAGTTTCCTGCAGGGGCCAGAGACAAATCTTCCACCTTTTCACTCAGATTTGTTCTCTTCCAAGTGAGGTCCCTTGAGGTATCAATTTTTACTCCAAAAAGGTTTATCAAGAAAATTCTTATAAACAAAAACAGCCCTCTTGCTGAAAGGAATTCTGCTGAATATAATTTTTTCTTTCATCTGGTTACATAAGAACCTTTGCAGAACTGGCATGGGTCTATAAGCTGATAAACCCAAGAAGCCAGAAGGCGGAGAGACCAACAGGGATTTCCTATGGTGAGGGAGATACACTCACTGGCAGTACAGGTAACTATAGGTACCCTATTGATTATTCGCATACTGATAGTCAATGAAATTGGAACCTAAATCAAGAAAAGCATCTTTGGGGTGTCTGATATGGACAGATGCAAGAGAGTATAAAGCTCCCAAACAAATCAAAGCAGTGGGACATTCTGGCTGCTTGGTAGAGGTCTAGGTCCCCAACATGTTTCACAGTTTGCCCCTGTTCTGGCCTTGTCTCCCCCAACAGACCAACAAGGGATAGGACAAGATCACCAGAAAATCCAGTGTTTGGCTGGAATCAGAACAGAGGGGTTACTCAGCTTGTCACAGCTACTGAGATAGAAATGCTCAACAATTGTGCGTTTAGCTGCAGACAATTTGAACAGTGATGTAGTAGCAAAAAAAGGATATAACTTTCCTGTTGAGTTTAAGTCAATGAACTTATTGATTGCTACTATGTGCTGGACCCTCCATGAAGCATCAGAGATACACTTATGAGAAACAGACATGGCCCATCTCTCAAAGACTTCACATGTAGTAGGGAGGGAAAGACAGCCAAACACACACTTGCTGTTGTGTAAAACTAAACTGAACACAAGTTGATAGAGAAGATAGAGAAGTACTGGGATGATGGAATAACCAGCACATGACACGACATGAGGGGACTATTATTTATACATAAGCCACTTCAGGTCAGCCTCTTCTATCTTCTTTGTTGTGGAGCATTTCAAGCCTTTATGATTCTCATGTGATCTCCTGAATTTATTTGCTAACTGGTCTTCCAGCCGCCAGTCTCTCCTTTCTACAGGGTACCCTCCAATCTGTCACCAGGCTTACTCATATAAAATTTAAACCTGATAATGGTGACCAATCACAGCATTTTCTATGAGCCAGGCATTAAGTGTTAAAAATTGCTAATATTGTGTTACAAATATTATATCATTCTATCCTTATCTTACAAATGAGGAAACTGAATGACAGAGTTAAACAATGTGTCAATTATCCAACTAGTAAAGTTAGTGATAAGGTAAGTAGCAGAGTAGGATTCAAAACCAGTTGTGTCTGAATCCTATTTTGTACGCCCTTAACTATTACCATACTTTGTCTCCTCTATTAGGAAAAAATATTAGTGGTATAAAACTGATTTAAACAGAAAAGGAGGTTTATTAAAAGAATACCAAGTGTGGTAGATACAGAAAACCACTTCAGATGTAGAAAACCACAAGAGAATGTTGTTCCTTCCCTAAGAACATGAAAAAAGTAATAATTTAGTTTACAAAACTAACTTTTGTTGAGCCTATCACACCACAAGGACCTGCTAAAAGCTGTAGGTACGATGTGTAAACTGAGAAAAAACCTTCAGCATTCTGGACTACTCACAAAGTATAAGGTAACAGCCATTCACCACCAGAAGAAGTTGAATTCTGTGGTGCACTTAAGGTAACCAAAGGAAGGTAACCAAAGGAAAACAAAACTCAAGCCCAGCTAAACTGCTGACTAGATTGACTCAACTCTCCACAGTAATGGCCTGACAGAATAAAAAGCATGCCCAATTCTGATTTACCTCAGTCTCTTCTGTTCTACACAGTGTTCAGCAACCAGTGAAAAATTATACAAGTATCATAAAAGGCAAAAAAGAAAAGTAAAAACATTTTCAAGATACAAAGCAGTCAACAGAACCAGACCCATAAATGTCCCAGATGTTGAAACTATCAGAATAGAATTTTTTTTTTCTTTTTTTTTGTGAGACAGGGTCTCACTCTGTCATCCAGGCTGGAGTGCAATGGTGCAATCACGGCTCACTGAAGCCTCGACTTCCTGGGTTCTACCTCAGCCTCTTGGGTAGCTTGCACTACAGGCACATGCCATCGCACCTGGCTAATTTTTTTTTAATTTTTTGTAGAAATGGGATCTCTCTATGTTGTGCAGACTGGTCTTTAACTCCTGGGCTCAAGTGATCCTCCTGCCTCAGCCTCCCAAATTGCTGGGATTACAGGTATGAGTCATCACACCTGGCCCAGAATGGAATTTTAAAATAGCTATAAATAATCTATTAAAAGCTAGTGGAAAAAGTGAACAACATCCATAAACAGATGGAAACTTTCAGCAGATCAATAGAAATTAATTTTTTAAATTCAAATGAATATTCTGGAAATTAAAAATACTATATTGGAAAGGAAATGTTCCTTTAATAGATTTATCAGCAGACTAAATGCTCGAGAGAAAAGAATCAATGAACTTGAAACAGGTAAGTAGAAATTATGCAAACTGAAGCATCAGGAGGAAAAAGAGTAGAAAATAAGAGCACAGGATTAATTGAAGATGTAAAAGGAAAGGAGATAAAGAATTGGGGCAGAAGAAAATATTTGAAAAGATAATGGCCTTGAATTTTTCAAATTAGTGAATCACAGATCTAAGAAGCTCAGAGAACCCCAAACAGAATTAGCAAATTTAAGACACACACTCCCCACACCCAACAGACCCATGAGTCAAACTACTATGAATCAATATCAAGAGATAAGCTAGATGGCATCCAGAGAAATATGAAAGATTACATAATAAGGAAGAAAGGTAAGACATACAGCAAACTTTTTGTCAAAAATATAAATGTCAGAAGATAATAGAGGTGGCATTGTTTATTCGCTGAAAAAAAAAAGAGGAGGAGTTAACACAGAATTCTATACCCAGCGAAAATCTTTCAAAAATAATGACATAAAGGCTTTTTCAGAAAAAGAAATGAATTGCCAGCACTAGTACACAACAAGGATATTAAAGACAGGAAGACTGTGAAGCCAGATGGAAATTTTGATTTATACAAAGAATTGAAGAATCCTGAAGATGGTAAAAAATGGAAGTAAACAAATTTTTACTCTTTTTAAAAGATTATTGACAGTTTAAGGCAAAACAGTAACTATATATTATATATAGTATTATGTTATAGGTTATAACATGTTTGGAAGTAAAAAACAAAACAATAGCACAAAGAATGGAAGGGAGAAAATAAAAGTATATTGATATAAGATGTTTTAAGGTTAAGTGTGAAGAGTTAAAGATGTACATTGTGAACCCAAGAGCAACAACTTTAAAAAAAAATGTAACTTATAAGCAAATAGTAGAAATAAAATGGAATTACCGAAAATACCCAATAACTTCAAAAGAATACAGGAAAAAAGGAGAATAAAAACAAAGAGAATGGGACAAGTGAAAAACTAGCAAGATAGGTAGATGTAAATTAACCACATGAATGATCACATGAAATGTAAACGACCTAACAATTAAAAGATAGAGACTGTCAGATTGAAAGAAAAATCTATTGACAAGGAGACTATTTTAATATAAAGACATATATGTTACATGTTAAAGAATGGGAAAAGATATACTACACAAACACTAAACAAAAAGGAGCTAGAAAGACTATATTAACATCAAATAGATATCAGAACAAATAATATTTCCAGAGATAAAGAGAAGCATTAAATATAGATAAAAGGGTCAATTCACCAAGAAGATATAAGAATTCTGAATGTCTTTGCACCAATAACAAAGCCTTCAAAATATATAAAAGACAACTGATGAAAATCAAAGGAAAAACAGACAAATCCACAACTATATCTGGAGACGTCAACACACTCGTTTCTTAGAATTTGATAAAACAAAAAATATTTGCAGTGATATAGATGACTTGAACAACACCATCAACTTGACCTAACTGATATTAATAGAATCGTCTACCCAAAAGCAGCAGAATCAACTTTTTTTTTTTTTAGTTCACATGGAACCCTCATAAGGATAGACCATAGTTTGGGCCATAAAACAAATCAAGAAATTTTAAAGGACTGAAATTATACAAAGTATGTTCTTGGAACAGAGTAGAATTAAATGAGGTATCAATAACAGAAATATATTTGGAAGATCCCCCCCAAAGATTTGGGAACTAAACAATCCATTTTTAGTTAACCTTGGAGCCAAAGAAGAAATTACAAGTCAATTAGTAAATATTTTCAATGGAATGAAAATGAAAATACAACATATTAAAATTTTGTGGAATACAGTTAAAGAAGTGCCTGGAGAGAAATTTATAGCATTAATCCCAGCACTTTGGGATGCTAAGGCAGGATAATCACTTGGTTGAAGACCAGCCTGGGCAACATGGCAAGACTCTACCTCTACAAAACAAAAATAAAAATAAAAATTAGCCAGGCTTGGTGGTGCATGACTATAGCTCCGACTACTCGGGAGGCTGAGGTGGGAGGAAAACTTGAGCCCAGGAGTTCAAGGCTACGGCAAGATATGATCACGCCACTGCTCTCTAACCTGGGCAACAGAGCGAAGACTTGTCTCTTGAAAAAAAAAGAAGGAGAAGAAAAAAGAACAAAGGTATTTAATCAATTATCTAATCTTTAACATTCATTAATTAGGAAAATATCTCTTCTCAGCCTCTTGGATAAGATCAAGTGTTAAAAAACTAGGAAAAGAAAAGAAAAATAGGCAGAAGGGAGGACGTGATAAAATCAGAGCAGAAACCACGAAATGGGACACAGAAAATTCATGAAACCAAAAGCAAGTTCTTTGAAAAGTTCAAAATTTATAAACATTTTGCCAGACTGTTCAAGAAAAAAGAAGGAAGATACAAACTATAAATATCAGAAATAAAAGAGGAAATATCACCACAGATCCTATAAATATTAAAGGAAAAATAAGGAACAGCTTTAGGCCAACTTAGATGAAATGGAGGATTTGTTCGAAATCAATTGTATATACTAACCACAAACAGTTGGAAATTTAGAAACAGTATCATTTACAAGAGTCTTATAAAACATGACATACTTACAAATAATTCTAACAAAAAATGCATAAGACATGTACATTGATTATAAAACATTACTGAGAGAAACTAAAGACCCTCGTAAATAGATAAATCATATTCATAGTTCAGACTATCCAATATTATTATATTTCATAACATAACTTTCTGCAAAGACTTCTTAGGACACAAAAAAATCATGAACTATAAAAAGTTAATTATACCTCTTCAAAATTAAAAATTCAGGTCTTTGAAAAGTAGTATTAAGAAAATAAAAAAGACAAGCCACAGACTTGGAAAAATAGTTGGAAAACAAATACCTGATCATAGACTTGTATTAGGATAAGAATTCCTATAATACAGTGATAAATATGCAACACAATAAAAACTGGGCAAAATATTTAAACATTCACTTCACCAAAAATAATGTATGGACACAAATAAGCACATGAAAAGATGTTCAACATTAATAGCTTTTAGGGAAATGCAAATTAAAACCACCATGGCATATCACTACACACCTACTAAAATGACTAAAATTATATGACTGACAATCCCAATTGCTGTTGAGGACTGCAGAGCAAATGGAACTTACATACATTGCTAGTGGGAATGCAAAAGGGTATAATCTTTGGAAAACAGTTTGGCAGTTTCTTATAAAGTTTTACACTTTCTATATGACCCAGTGATCTCATTCCTAGGTATTTACCAAAGGAAAAAAAAAAAAACTTGTATGAATGTTCACAGTATAATAATGTTATGCATAATAGCCCAAAACTGGAAAGAAACCAAATGTCCATCAACTAGTGAATATATAAACAAATTGTGATATAACCAAACAGTCTAATAACAACAATAAAAAGAAATAAACTGATATATACAACAACAATTAATCTCAAAAGCATTGTGCTAAATGAAAAAAAAAAAATCTCAGACACAACAGCTTCATGCCACATGATCCATTTATGAGTGTCTGGAAAAGGCAAAACTCCAGGAATAAAAATTCAAATTAGAGGTTGCTGGGAGTTGGGAATAGAGAGGTGGTTGACTTCAAAGGGGCACAAGGGAACTTTCTGGCCTAATGAAAATAGTCTATATTTTATGGTAGTGATCACACAACTGTATTTGTCAAAACTCATTGAACTATAAACTTTAAAAGGGTACATCTTACTGTCAGTAAGTTAAACCTTAAAAGAGATGACTTAAAAAAATTTTTTCAACGTTAGGCAGCTCATTGGATCTCTTGGAGAGCTAAAAATCCAGGTTCGGAGGCTATGCGGCCAGCAGCAATGCCCAAATTCATGCTGAGGAGACGGTGAGGGGAAAACATCATTGATCCTGCTGGGCAGAGACACACAAGCTTTCATCACCACCCTGAACCAGTGGACACTTGACCCTGACCCTCAGGTGTTTGCCCTCTGCTGCTTCTAGAACTGATGGCTCCATCTCCAGAAATGGATCTTGCTTGAGGTCCTTGCTTCTTCATGTCACTATTCAGTCTGGAGTGGTGACATCTGATTGGCAGAGCCTAGGTCACGTGCCCATTCCTGAACTGCGAGGAAGACTGGAAATAGGGTATGTCACACTTTCAGCACCTACAGCAAGGGCCGACTTGCATCATAAAGTGGGGAACGCCTCTAACAGAAAACAAGTTCTCCACCATCTCTCCAGCATCATTCTTTGCTGGCCAGCCAAGATGAGTGCAAAATGTTCACTATACCTCCCATATCATAACCCTGATTAAGAATTTTAGATGACTGTTCAGTGCTTGAAGGACAAAATCTGAATTCTTTTCTTGGCATACAAAGCCTGACCCTAATCTGTGTTTCTTTTTTTTTTTTTTCTTTTTTTTTTCTTTTTTTTTGAGACGGAGTCTCCCTGTCACCCAGGCTGGAGTGCAGTGGCGCAATCTCGGCTCACTGCAAGCTCTGCCTCCCAGGTTCACACCATTCTTCTGCCTCAGCCTCCCTAGTAGCTGGAACTACAGGCGCCCACCACCACGCAAGGCTAATTTTTTGTATTTTTAGTAGAGACGGGGTTTCATCGTGTTAGCCAGGATGGTCTCGATCTCCTGACTTTGTGATCCACTCGCCTCGGCCTCCCAAAGTGCTGGGATTACAGGCGTGAGCCACCGCTCCCGGCCCCCTAATCTGTCTTTCTAACCTCAATGCCTACCTCTCACTCCACCATCTGGTTGGCTGGCCTCACTCAGGAGCTGTTGCTGCCCCTCGCCAGCCCTTTATTCGCATGGCTCTGGGGCTCTGCTATGCTCGAAATATCCTCCTCTTCTGTCTCCATCAGGGAAGCTCCTACTCACTTGTCAAAGCCCACTTCAGGGAAGCCTGCCCAAATCTATGGGCCCCATCAACCAGGCCCTCTCCGCACTCTGATCTTTTATAGCATTTAGTAGGTACTAAATTAATAAATGGTTGGTGGGTGAGAATTATCCTTCTCCAAAATCAAAGCAGCAGCTCTTAAAAGCAAGATGTACTTTAAAATTTAAATAAATAAAATTTAAAACTCTACTTGTACAGTCAAAAGAAGTAATGTTTTTGATATTTTCCAGAAATTCTGAACAAACAGATGACCTTTGGCCCAATATCCTTATTTTTCACTGTGTCCTGAAGGTTATCTCTGAGCAAATGAGTAAAGATAAGACATATCTGACAATTTTCATTAAGCCAAGAAACACAGAGAAACGAAACACACTCAGATCCCAAAGGGGCCCAAGACCAGGTCCAATCTAAGCCTAAGAGGAAATGGGAGCATGGTGTGCACTGAAATTTGATGTGAAATGCTTCTCAGTGATAACTAGTAAAATCAGCAATTACATTGGAGGTCCTAAATTACTCCCTGCAAAACAAACAAATGAAATATAGCTAGTGGGTACAGCTGATCTGAAACTCAAATAACTGCCTCGTTTTTATTTCTGTCCCCATTGAATGACACAGCCAATGACACAAGACATGAAGAAGGGGAGTTCCAGGGAAAAGCATGCTGGGGATGACCCCCACCAGAATCCCTGGTGGTGTGGTGGACAGATCCCACCGTCTCCCACATTTCACATCCCCAAATGGTGCCACTGGTACTCATACTAGGTGAGAATTCACTGATCAACTCCGTGTAACCTGGACTTCAAGTCTGCCTTGTATTCCTGTGTTTGGACATTCTTCCCTCTACAAAGGTCCCTTCACGTTAATTTATTCTTCTTTCCTTGTTTAAGATGGCAGGGTGCCCTTTGCTTTCTTTCATCTTTGCTTTTCTCTCTACAGTAGCCTCTGAGCATATAAAGTTTTTGAATTCCTTATTTGTGGATTTTTAAATTTTTGGTTTCATTTTTCAGGTTTCTTGAAGGCTGTGTGAAGCCCTCCACTCTCCCCACACATATTATATGTTGCCCTCTTTCTAGATAGGCTCCAGTAATGCTAATTTCACCTAACTGACAGGCAACAAGTGGAAGCTGATGGCCAGAAGGTCACAAGAAAAAAAACTAGAGAAATTGTGTTCAGCCAGGTCAAAAAAAAAGTCATGGTGGACATCTGCAGAGGCCAGAGGCACCAGTCAGGAGCTGGAGTCACTGCTGCAAGGACCCCACCACCTCCTTCCACCTGCAACAAAGGAGCTCCATGGCTGCCATGCTAGATCACCCCTGACCGTTCACCTCACAGGGCCTGAGGACAGCTCTCAGGGACAAGACAAATGATCCAAGGTACCCAGTTCCCAACAACCATTCCTAAGAACTTGCAGAGCAGAATGTTAAAAACAACATTTTTTTTTTTTCTACAAGGGAGAAAGGCTAAAGTCATTAGCAAAGGAAAATCTCAAGAGATATCAATGCTTTCCCAAACAACCTCTCTAGGCTTGGGAACACATACCGTACCCATTTTGTACCCAGAGAGAGAGAGAGAGAAAAAAAAAAACAAAACTTTTTATAACCTTACAAAAAAGTTACATAAACAACACTATCCTCTTTGTTGGTTTCTTTTTTAAAAGGGGTTGTTTTGAAAATAGATAATTTTACTGATTCCAGAGCCAAGAATTGTTGCTCTGTCTTAAGGAACTGTTGGATGCCCTTTTTGGCAGGATTGTTTGTCTAAGATTATGCATGTTTGCTGGGGACATAAAAATGAGCTCAGGATTGGAGATGGCTGCACCTGAGTGGCGGGGCTTGTTGGAGCTCATGCATGGCCTGGCTCCCAAGGAGCTCCAGCCTGCTCACTCACCATTCACTCATAATCCCCTCAAATCAAAGCTCTCCCTTATCCAGGACACAAAGATGAGTGGGGAGGGCGGGGGCGAGGGGAGAGGTTAACAATGTCTTTACAGTCATACTCATCAAGTAAGTGTCACAAAGAAAAGGAATATAAATCCTGAAATATGGGGAGGCGGGAAGGCAAGAGGAGAGAGAAGATGAGAGAAAAGGTAAACCATCGGGTAAAACTCAGCAAGATAGAGCTAGTTGTTTTGAGGCAATTGTTTCCAGTAAATGGACATACCACAGAAAGAAATGGAGAAAGCTCCAAGAGCACGGTGGTTTGAAACGGGTACACGCCACAGGAACCTGGTTAGTTCCACTTCTACATTCCTGACTCAATCTCAAAAGAGATGTTTCCGATTATCCCAAAGGAAATGGTTAGAGAATCAATGCAGCACCGAAGTATGGTTACAATTATGCAAAATAATAGGATACAACCTAGTGGGAAGGTCTTCAACAGTGCATGAAGCTTATGCTTTGATGCAAATCTGCTTGAAATATAAGGATAGAAACTTCTCCCTCAAATGTATGCTCCTTGGTATAAAAACACAAAAGCTCTGAGACAGTTAAACTTCCTTCAAATAAGAATGCATCCCACGGATGTTCTTTGTGAGACAGATATCTACAAAAAATTCTCCTACTAAAATCACAAGCCTCTGCAGTTTTTTTCTCTTGAATTATGGCCACTCAGAATAGTAATTTTGATATTAAATGCTCCTCCTTAATAAAAGGACAAAAAGCAAAATCTTTGAGGAGTTATATGTAGTGTTTAATACCATTTGTTTTCAAACCCGTGTTTTCAATGTTCAATTCTTCTATGCAATACCACCTCAAAAATAACCAAGTTCTTTCCTTAAATATTGAAACATCCCCAGGGTAGAGACTTGTTCTCTGCTCTGATCCCACTGCCAAACACAGATCCAAGCTCATAGTGGTGCCCAACAAATATTAGCTGAATTATCATTAATATGAACAAACATACACAAAGTTACAACCACTTTCTGGGCAATGCCTTTCCTGCAAATATTCTTCAGAGTAATTTTCTGAGCGGAGAGGAATGTTCTTAAATTGGCACATCAAGATTTAGAAAATGAGCTGAAGCTCTGCACTTGTTGATTTACAAAAACACGTCGATTTTATTAGTTTTGAGCTGAAAATCAGCTTGGGGACATGAGAGGAGGCAGAAACGTGGGCTTGTTGATTCTTTAGAGACCTGCCGGTCAGCAACTCCTGTACCTCAACACAAGTGCATTCTTTGCTATTTTTCTTGGAAAACCTTGACAGTGTGCAGTGAGGGTGTCTTATCAGCTTCCAGGTAGAGGCAATGTGCCCAGCCACTTCAAACAGGGAAGCGGGGCAGGGGAAGGGACACCAGAGAAATGGAACCCAGGATGTGCCTGCTGAGGCTAGGGGCTTTGCAGATACAATATCTGACTATTTCCATGTCACCTGACTTCCCACTGTCTCCTTTGATTTTTAAAAGCCTTAGTAGCACATATAATGGAGGGTTTTGTTTACCTTTAAGGATGAAATAACAGAAAAACAAACAAATAGGCTGCACTACCTCTTCTCACTCTATCAAACCTGAGTTGACTCTTTGTGATCACATTGATTGAAACAAAAAAGAAGAAAAAAAAAGATCAACCTACAGTCTAAAACAGACATACCTTCTATGAGGATTCCATGCTCTTACGGTATTTAAAAGGCTGTTTTCTACTACTCTGAGATCATCCATCTCTCTCCCTTTCTTCTCTAGTGTTCAAGATTAATGTTCTCTTCCTTTGTCCCTTCCACATGCCGTGCTGGAAGAAATAAGGACCAAAACAAATACAAAAGGGTAGGGAAGAGTCAGAAATGTGACTTTTGTTTTGGTCCTTATGTCTTCCCACATTGCTGCTGAGGCTCTGGGATTTCCCCAAGGACTGCTTTTCTGCGCATATTGTTTTTCTGACACCTTTTAAGTGGCTGTGCCCTTTCACACCGAGAGAAGACTGTTCCTGTATCCCTTCAAAATCTACGATAATCTCTACAACCTTCTGAAAACAAACAACAATATATTCTTTGATATGTCAATAGGGTTCAATTTAGCAGTAATTCATATATGGTACTGCATCTTGAACTGGTGGCTTCCATTTGTGAGCTACTGCTGAATACTCATGTCTTGAATTCTCAAATGTAATTTGCTGTTTTCTGTGCTGTTGAGAGGCATAACCCTCTTTCCATCTAAGTTTTCAGCACAGACCGGAGGTCATCCTCCTTTCCTCTCTAAAATCCCAGGAAAAGCTCTCCTGGACTTTGGCTTCTCAATATCAGTGGTTGATAAACATGCTGTAGCTTCAAACTACAAAATAGTTGGGGTGATCTTAGCTATATAACAGGCAGAGGAAAATGGCAAGGAATGCCAAGACTATGAAAGTTTTCAACACAATTTGCAGAATTAGAATCTGAGAGCTACTAATTACATTTGTTCATGCATTCACACACTGATTCACACATATTCTGAGTGTATAATTCATTGCCATACAATGTGCTAGAGGCTGAGGAACGTCCTCTAGGATACATTTGCCAGCATAAAAATCTTCCCCACCATTGTCTGATTTCATGTGTGAAATGTAGAGTGCTCCCTCTAACTTCATCTGTCCAACAATATTATGGTATAATAGATTATATTTAATAAGTTCTATGCCATATCCCTTGAGGGTACAAGTTTGACTGCATATTTCCAGACACTGGGGAAGCAGCTTTCTCATTAGATGAGGAGATTGTCAAGGCACTCTGCAACTGCCCTGTTTTGTTGACTGTATACAGACTTCAAGACAAACCACCGACCCAGGCCCATTCAAAGCAACAGCTTGTTAACAAGGACTGAAGCCTAAGTCTGTTTATGGTCACATAGCACCCAGATCATGTAAGGACTGGGCCAGCAACACTTCCCGGTAACACAGAGCTAAATGGTCCCACTGAACTCTGCTTCACAGACAGTATTCAGTCCAAAACACATGGGTCATCCAAGAAATATGAAGCCAAATTAAGGCGGCCAGAATTCCCTTTGAAAGGCCATCAGACAGCATGGCGCCAGCATGGCATCAAGCTCCAGACCAACATCAACTTCTATAAATCAGTGGTAGGAGGATCTAACTTCTTTTAATGTAGGATAAAACTTGGACCCACCACAGATGTCACATCTGACTTCTTCCTCAGTCCCTCTAGTGTTCCCGGTCAGCACTCCTGAATATTAAATAACAGATCCAAAGTCACTTAAATCCTGGGATATGATCAGTCCACCAAAACTGGAGCCGCAATTTACTGTAGTGTAAGTCCGTAGACCACACAGTCACAACACAAAATCACAGCAGCAGTTACCTTGCGGGGTTACTAGCTGGAAGAGGGCATGTGAGTGTTTTTTTAGATGGTGGTAATAGAAGAGAGAGACACACACCCTGCAATTACTAACTAGCACAGTGTCAATTTCACATTAATGTTTTCTTAGAAAATGAGAAAGTTTGGGTTGGGTTTCTTGATTTTTTTCTAGATATTTTAGGTGTTGGGTAAATCTTAAACACCATTATTCTGCTAAATACCTCCCCACCCTCCTCCTCTTCAACTCACTGAAACAACTCATGACTAAGAGCAAATACCCAGCCAAACCAATAATGGTATCATCAAATCGTGGGGACAAGGGCTTACAAGCACACCTGTGCTGTATGATTTTTTTTAAGGTAACTGGACAACAATCGCACACTAACAGAGGAAGGATTCCAAATTTCCAGGTTTTCATTCCAAGGCTTTTTCTGCTAGGTAAGAGCAAAGGAAAGATATTTAAAATGAAGCCAGGCTGAACTACTTTACTGATGAGGCAGTCCTAATAAAGCCTGAAACCCATAAGATTTAAGTGATAAACTATGAAAGTAAAGACTTTCAGCTCAGTGTTACAGGGGGTGGGAAAAGAAAGTGCACTAATTAAGACATACCGCCCTGTTATATTCAGGTGGTCCATTCAGGAATCACAGTTCTTAACCAAAAAGCAAGGACATTTACTTTTAGAAACATTCCAACAGAGTGAAATTCAGTACAAAAAAAGAGACGGGGAAAGTGGAAAAACAAGTTCACAAGTTTGGTGCTTTGAGCTTGTATTGAATTCATAATTTTGAAAAACAAATGTATGATATTTCATACATAAACCTAAAACTCATGGAATGGTAGCACAAACTCACAATGAAAAACAGCCAAAGATAATGGTGAGCTATAAATTCCATTAGAGTTCATCTAGTTTACCCACCCCACCTTTACAGATGGAAAGAACAGAAGCCATACCTAGGGATGAGGACAAACCATAGGTTTGTCAAGGACACTAACCTTAATGCCACACAAAACCCTAACACCTTTGAGATGGCCTCCTCGCTACACTGGCTTTGCCATCTTTCCAAAAACTACATCTGTTTTGTAGAAGACTTGAAGATGGTCCAGAGAAGAGCAACAAAACTTTCTGGAAGAATGGAAAGAGAAGCCACAAAGAAAGGATGAATAACAAATGGAACAGAGCAAACAATTCTGTAGCAGATGCAGTTACTAGGTAATGGTTTCTCTGATATCCCCAAAGGGTAAATATATGCCTCTCTACATACCTATACAATTGTTTTTTGAGCATCTTCATCATTTTTAAATGTACAGTTCAGTAGCATTAAATGCATTCACATTGTTGTGTTACCATCACTACCATCCAACCACAGAACTATTTTCATCTTGAAATATTAAAACTCTGTGACCATTAAACAATAACTCTTTTTTCACCCTTCCTCCAGCCCCAGCAACCACCATTCTACTTCCTGTCTCTATGAATTTGACTACTCTAAGTACTTCATATAAGTGGAATCATACAGTATTTATCCTTTTGTGACTGGTTTTTTCACTTAGTTTAATGTCCTCAAGCTAAAGGATTGTTTTTAAGAAGGCATTTAACAAGGATTAGCTGAGGATGCTCACCAGCTGTTTTCCATCTTCCATAAGAACAAAGAAAACAAGTTTAAATTGTTAAAGAGAAAATGAGTTTGAATTGCAAGGGTAGAAAAAGTTGTCAGATGCTAGAATATAAACTTTATAGACGTCTTTACTTAGAGAAGTGCTATAAACAATAATGTGTTTACATATATTGAGTTGACTTATTTCCTTATAAGATCTCTTAAAAATTATGAAATGAGGTCAGGGACAGTGGCTCACGCCAGCACTTTGGGAGGCTGAGGCAGGAGGATCACTTGAGCCCAGGAGTTCGAGACCAGCCTGGACAACATAGGGAGACACCCCCCCCCACCCCCATCTCTGCCAAAAACAAAAAATTTAGCCAGGTGTGGTAACACACAGCTACTCTGTGTTCCCAGCTACTCCGGAGGCTGAGGCAGGAGGATTGCTTGAGCTCAGGAGGTCAAGACTACAGTAAGCCATGTTTGCTCCACTGCACTCCAAGCTGGGCAACAGAGAGACCATGTCTCAAAAAGTAAAATAATGAAATGAATTCGATAAGCCCTAATTGAGCCTTTGATTGTAATGGTGTGGGCACTACTAAAGAAACAGAACATATCTTGTTTCCTTGAAAGGCAAACAATTTACTCTGGGAAACAATATAACTTTCTATAAAATTCTTATGATACTTAACCATTTTTAACATTATCCAAGGATAGCAAATAGCTTTCAACTTCAAGCTCCAACTCTCATAAACTGTTAGAGGCTGCCTAAAGCCCTGTGATGAATTCTGCATCCAAGACAGAGCACAGAAAAGACAGTGATTAGCTATTGTTTGTCGTGGGTCAAGAAGAGACCAGCAAGGGTTAGGGTGCCATAATCTTGCCATTCTTGTCAAAACTCTTATACTTTGTCAAGCATTATTGTTGCTTAGCACTGTTTAATACTTGTTTCATGTTTCTCTGGCTACCGTGAGCTTAACAATGGTCATCAGTACTGCATTTTCTACTTACTTATCATGCCCATAACATGCACCAGATAAATATACAATGTGACGAACAGGTACCAAGGCAATTACCTCACCCATTTACCTGTCCTGGGATCCTATCTTCCCTTCTATTCTTTTGGTCTTTGTTCCGTCAATATTCCTTCCCTTTCCTTCATCTTTATCCTTTCTTTCATTCTTTCTTCCTCTTTTATCATATTCTTTTCAAGAGTCAGTGACCCTTTCCCACATAGCATATGAACATGCTTCACCTCTTCCGTAAGTGGAAAGCAGCTGCCATTCCTAGGCCTGTGTGTTCCCAACTTCTAGGCTATCTTTTCTCTTGTTCTTCACAGTGAAACATAAATACAGTGTTCTCAACTGGCTGCCGGGAGGTCTTCATCACCCACCTCCTCTTTCAAGCACTGCAATCAGGGCGTTACCTCATGTAAGCAGCTGAAACTGTTTTAATCACCATTTATCCATTAGTGACCAAATTCAGTGCGCTCTTTTTTGCCCTTATAGAGCTTGCTATCTGTGGTGTATCAGATGCCCTTAACCCCTTCATCCTCCTCAGAATTCTTTCATCCCTTGACTTTGGTTACTTACATTCTCCCTGGTTATTTCTCTTCCCTCTCTGGCTGCTCCTGACCACAATTAGAGTAGCCGTGTCTCCAAGAGTCAGTACCTCTTCTCCTCTCACCATACAAACACCTTCTGAGCATTCTCTTCAACAACCGTCACTTATCTCTGATTATCCAACTGTCTCCTACATAATCCAACTGGATAGTCCCCATACACTTTTTTTTTTTTTTTTTTTTGAGACAGAGGCTCTCTCTGTCACGCAGGCTGGAGTGCAATGGCACGATCTCAGCTCACTGCAACCTCCGCTTCCCAGGTTCAAGTAATTCTCCTGCCTCAGCCTCCCGACTAGCTGGGATTACAGGCGCCCACTAACACGCCCGCTAATTTTTATATTTTTAGTAGAGATGGGGTTTCACCACGTGGCCAGGCTGGTCTCAAACTCCTGACCTCAGGCGATCTGCCCGCCTCGGCCTCCCAAAGTGCTGGGATTACAGGCGTGAGCCACTGCACTCGCCCCCCACCAGCCCCCATACACTTCTGTCTCAACGTATCCATAATTAAACTCAGCATCTTTCTTCCCCACATCAGCCACATAACTTATGTCCTGAGAATCAGCATCTTCATCAATACCGCTATTCCAACCAGGAAGCCGAGAGTGCTCCCAGAACCCTCCCTGTTCTCTGTTCTCCCCCGCTGGCAGCCCTTATCACTGTTCCTGCCTCCTCCTTCATAGCTTTCATATTCTGGACTTTCCCTTCTCTCCACGCGCACTGTCAGTGTTCTAGCTCAGGCTTTCGTCATCTCTCACCCAGACAACGGTAACCAACCCACAACTTGTGTTCTTGCCTCCATTAGCACAACCCTCCAAGCCCACAAATCTGCTCATATCGCTCCTTTGCTCAAAATTCTTTACTGGCCTCCCCATTGCGTATAGAACAAAATCTAGACACCTTGCAGGGCTTTTAAGGCCCTTTGTGATTTGGTCTGTGTGTAGAGCCTCTTCTCCTACCTGTATCCCTTTCTTTCTTTTGCAATGGAGTCTCGCTGTGTCACCCAGGCTGGAGTGCAATGGTGCAATCTCGGCTCACCGCAACCTCCGCCTCCCGGGTTCAAGAGATTCTCCTGCCTCAGCCTCCCGACTAGCTGGGATTACAGGCACACGCCACCACGCCCAGCTAATTTTGTATTTTTAGTAGAGACAGGGTTTCACCATGTTGGGCAGGCTACTTTCAAACTCCTGACCCCAGGTGGTTCATCTGCCTCTGCCTCTGCCTCCCAGTGTGCTGGCGTGAACCACTGCTCCCGGCCCCTTTATCCCTCCTCACTTTGGTTTCTGGGAGCAATAAAGTCCTTGCCATTCCCCAAACACACAATTTTCTCACTTATGTCCATGTCCTTGCACAGGCCCTTCCTTCTGCCTGGGCCCTGGTCCCTCCCTGCCCAGCTAGTACGCAGCCATCATCCTTCAAATCTCAATTCCAAGAGGAAGTCCCCTGTATTGGCTAGGACTCTTTAAGCTGCAGATGACAGAGCCTGGGGTACTAGGGCAGGTCATAGATGTCGATCTGCATTTCCTCAGCCCATGCCCCAGCCTAGCCTCTCAAACCAAAAGGTTGTTCCCTTCACACTTCTGCTTTGGTCTAAATTTTGATTCAGTTGAGCTTCTTAAAGAGTGTTTTGAAAGACAACAGCTGTAGTGGTCTAGACTTTGAAATGAGATATTAAAAAGTTTTCCCAGCTGTCTGTCCTGTTACTAGTTATATCAATAACTAGTATAATTTTATGGGCACTTTCACTGTAATAGAAATAGGAGAAGCACATGAAAGAGTTTAAACTGAGTGAAAATAACTGATGAAATAAATAGGCAAATTAAATAAATATTCCTGTTGATCTCAGATTGTTTTTGGAGTCATTAATAATGAGAATAAGTTGTTCCTAAAGGTGGCTTGGAAATTCTATCTGATTTAGTTTTAAATGACTCTAAGATGCTGTCCTAGCAATAAAACAAAAATTTTTAAAGAAAGAGACAAATAATCTCTGCAAAATTAATCAATTGACCCACCCAAGATAGTGAGAAGCCAAGTACAATTGTAAAACATCTGTGTAGGAAAAATAAAAAGCACCCTCCCTTGTCCATTTTCAGGTTTCTATAGAAAGAAATCTCAAGAATCTCTCCTTTTATCTACACCAGGGATCAGCAAACTAGAACCTGCGGGCCAAATCCAGCCCAACGCCTGTTTTTTGTAAATAAAGTTTTATTGGAATACAATCATACCTGTTTGTTTATTTATGGTCTGTGGCTGCTTTTGCACCACAACTGCAGGGCTGAGTAATTGAAACAGAAATCTATGACTCACAAAACTAAAAATATATACTATCCAGCTTTTTACAAACAAAGCTTGCTGGCCCTGTCTACACAAATAGAAGAACGATTTTCTTTATTTACCAGTGACCATGAAGAAGGGCTTTTGATCTATGATTCAAGATTCCTACAATAACACAGCATAGCACCTATTTTCTCAAAACAAGTCACTGATTTTTATGGAGTCTCTTACTAGGATACCAAACTCTCTACTTGTCTTCTTTATTTTCATAACTTTGGGCAGCGTATGAGGGATGAAATGACAGGTGACTAGTGTGTGTATTAGATCCAAAACAATGACCTAGAACCTAAATTGATGAGACTATAGAGGCTGAAGGAAATGAGTAAATCCACTGTGTGTCCCCATCCCAGAAAGACCCTGAAGGCACAAGTAACAGGCTCCAATAGCAACATGCCGATGGGTCATTTACTGATTGTTTTCTATCCTTTAAATAAATCTCCCAGGTCTTATCTACACTTCATTGGGATTAAAGCAGTATTGATTAATGCTCAACATTATTAACCATCAGGAAATGCAAATCAAAACCACTGTGAGGTACCACTTCACACTTGGGACAGCTATATTCAAAAATAAAAATAATAATATGTGTTGGGGAGAATGTGGTGAAATCGGAATCCTCATACACTGCTGGTGGAATTGCAAAATGGTACAGCCTCTTTGGAAAACAGTGTGGCAGTTCTTGAAAAGGTTAAACATCAAATTGCCATATGACCCAGCAATTCCACACTTAGATATATACCCAAGAGAAACTAAGACATGTGTCCATACAAAAACTTGTACACAAATGTTAATAGCAGCCAAAAAATAGCAGCCATTCATAGTAGCCAAAACACAGAGACAAGCCAAATGCCCATTCAATGGACAAATAATAGATAAACAAAACCTGTTCTATCCATACAATGGGATATTATTCAGCAATAAAAAGGAATGAAGTGGTGATACATGCTACACCACAGATGGAACTTGAAATAGTATGCTAAGTGAAAGAAGTAACAAAGAGCCTCTCCTTGACCAACTTTAGTCAGCTTCCTCTAAGCCCTTTTCTCAATTAGGCCCCACCCTTGGGCCTTATGCTCAGGACTGCATAGCCCAGATTTAGCAAGAATCCTGTTAAGTCAATTTAGCAGAATCTCCCACCCTCAAAACCTGATTATCCTCAATATCTGACCAAATTCCTCATCTTCCATCATCCCACACATGACGTCTGATCATCACCTTAGCCTGCCTTCTGCAAGAATCCCATTAGGTAGGTTTAGCAAGAATTCCCCCTACCTTTGATGTCTCCTCTAGTAATTTTCCTCCACCCCTTCACCTTCAACTGGCTCCACTTGTCTTATATTTGGAATTAAGCACCATTCTATACTGAGGTCTCTTTTTCCCTGTTGTCATAGTTCCTGGATAAAATCACTGTTCACAGCTTGAACTTATTGTCTGGCTCTGGTTTTCTGTAACAGAAGCCAACCACAAAAGATTACATATTATATGATTCCATTTATATAAAATATCCAGAATAGGCAAATCTGTAGAGACAGAAGGTAGATTAGTTACTGCCTTGGGATAGGGGATTTGGGGGTCACAGAGAGTCTGCTAATGGGTACAGAATTCCTTTTGGGGGTGATGAAAATGTTCTAACATGAAATGTGGTGATGGTTGCACAATTCTGTGAATATATTAAACGCCACTGAATTGTACATTTTAAATGGGAGAATTGTATAGTATGTGAATCATTTCTTAATAAAGCCATTAAAAAAGAAGCATTAGTTATATTCTTTGGATGATGGGAAAGAGGAAAGTTACTTTTTTATTAGCAAAATATTTAGGATTTTTAAAATTAAAATAATCTATAGAGTGTAACAGTTTTAAAAACATTTTTAAATTTCTATCTGAAAATGGCAACTAGTAATTACAACTTCTGTTTTTGAATGTGCACTATAGACTAGGCAATGCTGGGTGCTTTGCATATATCATCTCCTGCAACAGCCCCAACTACAAATTGGTAATGATTATTCTTACAAATAATAACAGGTTCAGGAAAGGTAAGTGATAACCGGTTCAGGAAAGTTAAGTGGTCTGCCCCAAACCAAAACATTGTAGAACCCAAGCCTAAAGAGAATTTCTCATCTCCAAATCTTATGTTACACACTCTGAGACCAATATGTTTAGAGGCATAGGGGGAAATGTTGATAATGTTAATAATACTGAATTTCCTCTACCTAGTTACTGAAACTAGAAGTGAGAACATACTTAGTATAGGGCCTGGCATAAAATAAGCGTTCAATAAATATCAATAACTAGTCATTATTATTATTATTATTATTCCCCAAATTTAGTGACCTTTTTGCCTCATTGGTCCTTTTTGGAAATTTTGCAGGTTTTGACACCAGTGCTTATTCCCCTTCTTCCTAATACTTTAACTTCTCTGGGGTTCCATGACACGTTTTCTGGTTTTCTTCTTATCCCTCTGACGGTTCCTCAATTTCTTAGATATGACACCAAAAACATGATCTGTAAAGGAAAGAAATAATGAATTGGACTTCATCAAAATTACAAAAGACACCATTAAGACCATAAAATTTGAGAAATAATATTTGAAAATCCTACACCTAACAAAAGACATTTAACCCATATGTGTGTGTGTGTGTATGTATATATATATACTCACAATACTCACAATTCAAAAGGAAAACAACACAATTAACAAATAGGCAAATTATTTGAAATGATGCATCACCAGGAAAGGTATATGAGTGGCTAGTGTGTACAGGAAAAGATGCTCAACATCATTTGCCACTTAAAAATGCTAATAAAATCACAATGAGGTACCATTACATATTCACTAGAATGGCTATAAAGAAGACAATAACGGTTGTTGGTAAGGATGTGAAGAACATTCCTTCATTGCTGGAGGGAGTGTAAAATGGTACGGAAGCTTTGGAAAACAGTTTGGCAGTTTTGTAGAGTTGAACTTACGAGATCACACAAAGACTTTGACACAAGCAGGCAGAGTAGCATTATTCAGAATGCCCCAAACTGGAAATAATCCAAATGTGCATGAACTGGTGACTGAATAAAAACAATGTGGTATACAATGGAATACTATTCAGCAACAGAAAGGAGCAAAGTACTGATGTATAAGATATGGATATCTTAGTCTGTTCCTGCTGCTATAACAAAATACCACGCCTGGGCTATTTATAAATAACAGAAATTTATTTCTCCCAATTCTGGAGGCTGGGAAGTTCAAGATCAGGGTGCCAGCAGGTTTGGTGTCTGATGAGGGTTTGCTCTCTGCTTCAAGACAGTATCTTGTTGCTGCATCCTCTGGAGGGATGAGTGATATGTCCTCACATGGTGGAAGAGATGAAAGAGACAGGCAGCTCTCTAAACCCTCTTTTATAAGGGCATTAATCACTCCCCAAAGGGCCCCATCTCTTAATATCATCACCTTGGAAGTTGAGTTTCAATATACAAATCTTAGAGGGACACAAATATCAAACCATAGCAATTGTTGGACCCCAAAATCATTGTGCTAAGTAAGAGAAGCCAAACACAAAACACAATATATGTCATTTATATGGTTCCATTTATATAATAGTTCTAGAAAAGGCAAACATAGAAACAAAAAGTAGATGAGTGTCTGGAGCTGGAGGTTGGAGATTGGCTGCAAATGGGCATGAGGGCAATTTTTGGGGTGATGGAGATGTTCTAAAACTGGATTATGTTGATGGTTGCACAACTTTATAAATTTACTAAACATCATAAAATTGACACTTACAGAGGCTGAATTTTATGCTATATACCTCAAGAAAGCTATGGAAGAATAAAGCTATTAAATAATTTTTTAAAGACATTAGAATTGTTACTGTTAATTCTACAGGCATTTTCATTAGTGAACTATTTGAAAGACTAAAGAGACAAGAAGAATTTTCATTGCCTGAAAATAAATAGAAGAGACAAAGAATTTCCCGTGATTTCATCTAAGGGCAGGGAAGAATAGCCCTACAGAATGAACTGGAGCAGGCACATTGAGGGAAAAATAGATGAAGTTATTTTCTGATATCTCATAAGTTTGTTTTTTTCATATAAAGATTACAAATATAATGTTGTGAGCACAATTATGGAAGTAGCCAAGACATTTAACCAGTGTGAGGAAGAAGGTTAAGCAGGGAACGTTTTACCAGTGTCTTAAAGGAAGAAAGGAGTTAGCCAGATAAGCTTAGGCAGGGAATGACATCTGGGCAGAGGAGGCAGCTTGAGCAAAGACAGAGAGGCAAGGAACAGCATAGGATCAGAGTTCAAATCCTGGAACTGCCAATTGACTGGGCAGTCTTTTTTTAATATGATTTTTTATTGTGTTAAAATACACGTAACACAAAATTTACCATCTTAACTATTTTTAAGTGTATTTATAGTTCAATGGTATTAAATACGTTCATAATGTGCAACGCTCACCACCATTCATCTCCATAGCTCTTTTCACCTTTTAAAACTGAAAGTCTACATCCATTAAACAAATAATTCCCATTTTGTCCATATCCCAGCTTCTGGCAACCATCATTCTACTGTCTGTTTCTATGATTTTCACCAATCTAAGTACCTTATATAAATGGAATTATACAGTACTTCTTTGTTTTTATGACTGGCTTATTTTACTAAGACTAATATCCTCAAGGCTCATCCATGTTATACCATATATCAGGATTTTCTTCCTTTTTTTAATGCTGAGTAATATTCCACTGTATGGATATGCCACATTTGCATATCCATTCATCTGTCAATAAACACTTAGGTTGCTTGTACATTTTAGCTATTGTGAATAATGCTGCTATATACATGGGAGTGCAAATATCTCTTTGAGACCGTTTTCAAAGTTTGGGGGGCATATACCCAGAAATGGAATTGCTGGATCATATGCTAATTCTATTTTCAATTCTTGAGGTGTTGCTATACTTGTTTTCCAAAGTGGCTATGTCATTTTACATCTCCACCCACAGTGCACAAGGGTTCCAATTTCTCCATATCCTCTCCAACACTTGTTATTTTGTTTTTTTGATAGTAGCCATCTTTTTAAATTTAAGATGGTATCTCAGTGAAGTTTTGATTTACATTTTCCTAATGATTAAATGATTGTAAAATCTTTTGCAAACTATTTAACCTCTTTAAATGTTTGTTTCTTGGCATGTAAAATGGAGGTGATACAAAATAAACTATCTAATTAATTGAGGCACTATGATGATTGAACCAGAAAAACCCATGAAAAACATTTAGCTCTGTGTTCACCAATGATAAATGTTCAATCCTATGTGAGGAGCTACCAAAACAGTGGCTCTTAGCCTAGAGTTTTTAGAGTATGTGAATGTCCCCTTCACGTACATGGGGTGCACTCCTATGATAATATTTTTTACCCTGTATTATTGAAAAGAATTATGTAGAGAGATGATCTAGTTAATAGGCATGTTAGATATGCTGATATGCTCCAATGTAAGGTGATCTTCCATTTTTCAAATAATAAGAATCCCAAAGATGTTTGCTCAACTAAAATATTTAGCTGGATAACACTATCCTATATTTATTTATAACACTTTAATTAAACATATAGATTTAAAATACAGGAAATTTCAATTTTCACATTTCAATTTTATTCCAATTTTTAAAATATCAGCATCTACAACACAGTTACTCCTATTTTTTGAGACATCTAAGCTTTCCAATAAAATTATGTTCACTTCCTTCCAAGTAGTCTGAGATAAGGCACTTTTTGAATTCATGTCTATGTATATATTCAACATATGAGTCTATGCTAAGTAAAAGAAACTGGTCACAAAAGACCATATATTGTATTATTCCACTTATATAAATGTCCAGAACAGCCAAATTTATAAAGCCAGAAAGTAGATTAGTGGTTTCCAAAGGTAGTAGGAAAGGAGGTGTGGGGAAAAGGATAGGAAGTGATTATTAATGGATATGAAGTTTCTTCTTGGGATGATAAAAATGTTTAAAATTAGATTTTGTTAATAGTTGTGCAACTCTGTGTACATACTAAAACCATTGACTCGTACAATTTAAAAAGGTGAATTTCATGTTATATTAATTATATCTCAATAAAACTGCTTTTAAAAAGCACTGGTAAGTATAACAAGAAACATGAAACTATTTAACGTTGTATGTACTATATCACACGTTCCAAAAAGGTATAAAGCTAAAACTAATGGAAGAAAAAGGGAACACAAAAACCTATCATCTAAGTGGAAGATTTTAACACATACCTCTCAATTCTGCACATGTCTCAATAAATACACAAAAACAATGAATACAAATATAAATAATTTGGGCCAGGCACGGTGGCTCATGCCTCTAATACCAGCACTTTTGGAGGCAGAGGAGGGCGGATCACAAGGTCAGGAGTTCAAGACCAGCCTGGATAAGATGGTGAAACCCTGTCTCTACTAAAAATACAAAAATTAACCTGGCACGGTGGTGGGTGCCTGTAATCCCAGGTACTCGGGAGGCTGAGGCAGAGAACTGCTTGAACACGGGAGGTGGAGGTTGCAGTGAGCCAAGATTGTGCCACTGCACTTCAGCCTGGGTGACAGCGTGAGACTCCATCTCTAAATAAATAAATAAATACATAAATTGAACAATATGATAAACAAACTTGACATAATTGACATAGATAAAATACAGCACTGAACAGATGCAGAATGCATATTCTCATCAAATTTCCTCAGAATATTTACAAAAGTAAACCCTGTGCCATGTCACTAAGGAAATTCAACAGATTTTGCAATACAGAAATCATACAAAATATAGTTTCTGTCGACATAAGGATAAGCTAAAAAAAAAAACACCCAGATATATTCTATGTGGAATTCACCACATTTATACAATAAAGGAGAAAAAACAAATGATTATCTCAAAAGATACAGAAAAAAGCACTTGACAAACATCAACGTTGATTCATACTAGCTACTGAATCCAACAGCACGTCAAAAAGATAATACATCATCTAAATGGGTTTCATCCCATAGATGCCAGGATGGTTTAACATACATCACATAACAGAATTAAAAACAAAAACCATACATCATCTCAGTAGATGCAGAAAAAGCAAAAACTCTCAAAAAACTAAGCATAAAAGGGACTTACCTTAAAATAATAAAAGTCATGTATGACAAACCCAGAGCCAACATCATATTAAATGGGGAAAAGTTGAAAGCACTCCCCCTGAGAACCGAAACAAGACAAGTACCCCCACGGTCACCACTCCTATTCAACATCGTTCTGGAAGTCCTAGCCAGAGCAGTGAAGCAAAAGAAGGAAATAAAGGGCATCCCAATTGGAAAAGAGGAAGTCAAACTATCACTGTTTGCAGACAATATGATCGCATACCTAGAAAATCCTAAAGACTCCACAAAAAGATACCTAGATGTGATAAACAAATTCAGTAAAGTCTCAGGTTACAAAATCAATGCACTTAAATCAGTGGCACTGCTATACACCAACAGTGACTAAGATGAGAATTACATCAAGAACTCAATCCCTTTTACAAGTGAAACAAACAAACAAACAAAAAAACAACCTAGGAATATACTTAACCAAGGAGGTGAAAGGTTGCTACAAGAAAAACTACAAAACACTGCCAAAAGAAATCATAGATGACACAAACAAGTGGAAATGCGTCCCATGTTTGTGGATTGGAAGAGTAAATATTATGAAAATGACCATACTGCCCAAAGCAATCTACAGATTCAATGCAATCCCCATCAAACATAAACATTATTTTTCACAGAATTAGAAAAAATAATCCTAAAATTCACATGGAACCAAAAAGAGCCCAAATAGCCAAAGCAATCCTAAGCAAAAAGAACAAATCTGGAAGTATCACATTACCAGACTTCAAATTATACTACAGAACTATAGTTATCAAAATAGCATGGTACTGTTATAAAAGTAGACCAATGGAACAGAACAGAGAACCCAGAAATAAAGCCAAATATTTGCAACCAACTGATCTTTGACAAAGCATACAAAAACATAAACTGGAGAATTAACACCCTATCTAATAAATGGTGTGGGACTGGCAAGCCACATGTAGAAAAATGAAAATGGATCTCTATCTCTCATTTTGTAAAAAAAAATCAACAGAAGATGGATCAAAGACTTAAATCTAAGACCTGAAACCATAAAAATTCTAGAAGACAATATTGGAAAAACTCTTCTAGACATCGGCCTGACTAAAAATTCATGACTAAGATCCCAAAAGCAAAGGCAACAAAAACAAAAATAAATAATGGAGCCTAATTAAACTAAAAAGCTTCTGCACAGCAAAAGAAATAATCATCAGAGTAAACAGCCCACAGAATGGGAGAAAATATTTGCAAACTATGCATCTGACAAAGGACTAGTATCCAAAACCTACAAATAACTCAAACAAATCAGCAAGAAAAAAAAAATCCCACCAAAAAGTGGGCAAAGGACACAAATAGATATTTCTCAAAAGAAGATATATAAATGGCCAACAAACATATGAAAAATGCTCAAAATCACTGAGCATCAAGGAAATGCAAATTAAAACCACAATGAGATACTCTCCTTACTCCTGCAAGAATGGCCATAATTAAAAAGTCAAAAAACAATAGATGTTGGTATGGATGGGGAGAAAAGGGAAGGCTTATACATTGCTGGTAGAAATGTAAATTAGTATAACCTCTATGGAAAACAGTATGGAGATTCGTTAAATAACTAAAAGTATATCTACCATTTGATTCAGCAATCCCACTACTGGGTATTTACCCAAAGGGAAAGGAGTCATTATATGAAAAAGACACATGTACACATATGTTTATAGCAGCACAATTCACAATTGCAAAGATGTGGAACCAACTTAAGTGCCCATCAACTAATGAGCAGATAAAGAAAGTGTGGTATATATACACCATGGAATATTACTCAGCCATAAAAAGGAATGAAATAATGTCTTTTGCAGCAACTTGGATGGAGCTGAAGGCCATTATTCTATGTGAAATAACACAAAAGTGGAAGACCAAAAATCATATGTTCTCACTTATAAGTGGGAGCTGAGCTATGAGTACACAAATGCATACAGAGTGATATAATGGACTTTAGAGACTCAGAAGGGGGAGGATGGGAGGAGAGCTAGGGATAAAAAAAAAAAACTATACATTAGGTACAATGTACACTATTCAGGCGATGGGTACACTAAAATTTCAGAATTCACCAGTATATAATTCATCCATGTAACAAAAAACCACTTGTACCCCAAAAGCTATTGAAATACATTTTTAAAAAACCTCACTATTTATATCTACAAATAAAGCTCTTAGCAAACTAGGAATAGAAGGGAATTTCCTACATAGGATAAACAGTATCTACCCAATTCCTACATCAAACATTGTGCTGAATAGTAAAATGCTGAAAGATTAGGAGCAAGTCGAAGTTGCCTATCATCACCACTGCAGTTCAGCATTGTACTGGAGACCCCAGGCTGTGAAGTAAGATGGGTAAAGAAATAAGTGTGTGGAAGAAATAAACTATCATTATTCAGACACCATGATTGTATCCATGGAAAATCCAAAATGTTCTAGATAAATTATGAGTTAATAAGTCAGTTTTACAAGGCTGCATAACCCGAATCTATAAATTATTAGAATTAATATGTGAATTGATCAAGATTGTTGGATACAATGTTAAGATATAAAAGTCAATTGTATTTTTGGAACCAATAATTGGAAAAGTTGAAGAAAACCTAAATAAATAATGATATTTGCCATGTTCATGGATTAGAATTCCCAACAGTGTAAATATGTTAAGTAGTGTATATGTACATTATGTTTAGTTAATATAAATACCCCTAAATTTATGTAGATATTCAATAACATCTCAATCAAAATGTGTCTATGTGTGTTTGAAAACTGATAAGCCAATTTTAAAACCATATGAAAATATAAAGAGCCAAGAACAGCCAAGACAAGCTTGAGGAAGAAGAAGATTACGATGGGAAAACTTACTCTACTAGATATCAAAATTTAGTATAAGTAATTAGGACAGTATTATACTGGTAAAAATATATATGATATATATAAAATAAAAATGTATAAAAAATATATAATATACGTATACACAAATAAGACCAAGCAAAGTGAATAGAGAGCCCAATGACAGACAGTGCATTTATAGATACTTAATTTACAAGAAATGTGGCACTGCAGAGTAATGGGGAAAGAACGGGTCTTCAATAAATGGTATTGGTTCAATTGGAAAACAAAATAGAAAAAATAGATTTGCTCTTATTTCACAATATATTCCAAAACCTCTTCCAAGCCTATCACAGTTCTAAGTACTATCTAGAAGTTAATATAGGAAAATGTCTTCATTGCCTTTGGATAGGCAACAATAAAAACATAAAAAGTACTAACCATAAAGAGAAAAATTATAAATGGATTGCATTACAATTGATAATTTTGTTATCAATTGTCTCTATCATGAGCGTGAAAAGCATACTATAGACTGGACTTGACAAGAGACTCATATCCAAAATACAAAAAGCTCCTACAACTCAATAAAAAAATAGCCAAAAGCTACATTAAAAATTAGGCAATGAACTTGAAAAAGCATAAGAAAGGATATCCAAATACGCAATTAACTTATGAAACTTAGCTATTATAGATATGCAAAATAAGCCAATGATGAAATATTACTAAATGCCTACAAAAGAATGGCTAAAATTAAAGATTGGTGATATCAAGTATTAACTAAAGCCACCAGAACTTTCATGTACTCCTGGCCAGCACATAAACTGATGCAATCAGTTTAGAAAAAATTTTGATACTACTATGGCATTTGAAAATACTGTATGTAAAAACCATAGAATACAGTTAAGATAGTGCTCAGAAAAAAGTTTATAGCATTAAATATTCAATATTACAAATAAAGATAAAAACTAATGAAATAAGCATCCATTTTAACAAATTAAAAAAAGAACAGCAAAATAAACCCAAAGGAAATAGAAGCAAGGAAATAAAGTTCAGAGCACAAATTAGTAAAATAGAAAGCAAACATGCAATAGAGAAAATCATTAACCAAGCAAAAGTATAATTAAATTGATAAACCTCTAATGAGATTAATCTGGGGGAAAAAAGAGAGAGATCATGCATATAACAAACATTAAGAATGAAAAGAGAAAGTAAATATAGATTCTTCAAATATGAAAAGATTAAAATCTATTATGAATAACTTTTTACTAATATATTAGAAAATTTAGATGAAATGAGTTTCTAGAGAAATAGAACATACAGCTAACTCAAGAAGAAATTGAAAGCCTGAATAGTCATATACCATAAGAAATGGAATCAACACTCAAAGATCTTTCCAAAAAAACAATTTATAAGCTTAGATGGCTGCAACAGGGTATCTGCCAACATTCAAAACAGAAATAATTTTACACATACTATTCCAGAAAACAGAAAAACAGGGATACTCCCCAACTCATTTTATGAAGCTTACATAACCTTAATAGCAAACTCTAATGAAGATGTTATAAAATAGGAAAATTACAAGCCAACTTTATTTATGAACATATATGCAAAAATCCTGAACAAATAATTAGCAAATTTACTTCAATATCATATTGATCTACTTTAGGAATTCAAGATTGGTTTAACTTTAGACAGTCAATTATTGTAATTCACTACATTAACAGATTAGAGGGAAAAAACAATAGAAACAAGAAAAATAGTGTGATAGAAAATTCAACATACATTCATGATTAAAACAAACAAACAACAAAAAACCTTAGCAACCTAAGACTAGAAGGGAACTTCCTCAATCTTAAAAATTTCCCCCTAAGCGGTATTCCCAGTTACTCAGGAGGCTGAGGGAGGAGGTTCACTTGAGCCCAGGAGTTTGAGTTCAGCCTGGGCAACATAGCAAGGTCCCATCTCTACATAAATAAATAAACAAATGTCCCCTTGAGAGCAGGAATAAAACAAGAGTGCTTTTATTTAGCATTGTACTGGAGAGAAGGTTGTATAAGTGTTGCAAAGGATATCAAATCAATGTACTAAATTCAGTTATAGTCATAAATATATGTAATATCTAGAAATAAAGCTAACAAAAGATATGAAATACTTCTATGGAAAAAATATAAAACCTTATTGAAAGACAGTAAAGGAGATCTGCATAGTGTCAAAATATATAATATCAATGCATTAAAAAACTCAATATTGTGAAATGGCAAGTTAGTACAATACCAATAAGAAATGAGTCTGTTTTGGTTTTGATTTGCTTTGATCTGATCTTTTTGGTGAAACTTGGCAAGCTAATTCTAAAATTTACATGGAGGTACAAAGAGCCAAAAATAGCCAAAACATTTTGAAGAAGAGAAGGTAGGTGAATTTGAGATCTACCAGATCTCAAGACTTATTTTTAAATCCATAGTAATGTACATAGTGCAATATTAGTCTAGGAACAGACAAATGGGACATAAGGCACGGTGATAGATGAAGAAGTGACACTGCCTATTCAGAAGGCAGTGGTAGACTTTTCAATAACTACTTCTGGAAATATTGAATATCCATACAAAAAATTCACACAGAAAAATAAAATTGAAGGGCCAGCTGCAATGACTCACACCTGTAATCCCACATGTTCGGAGGCTGAGGCATGAGGATCGCTTGAGGCCAGGAGTTTGAGACTAGCCTGGGTAAGATAACAAGACCCCGTCTCTGCAAAAAATAAAAAATTTAGTGAGGCATAGTAGTGCATGACTATATTCTCGGCTACTCAGGAGACTGAGGTGGGAGGATTGCTTGAGCCCAGAAGTTCAAGGCTGCAGTGAGCTATGATTGTGCCACTGCACTCCAGCCTGGGCAACAGAGCAAGACCTCATTGTCTGTCACGTCTGTCTCCAAAAAAGGTTGGTGATGACATCACCAAGGCAACCAGTGACTGGAAGGGTCTGAGGATTACAATGAAACTGACCATTCAGAACAGACCAGCCCAGACTGAGGTGGTAACTTCTGCCTCTGTACTGATCATCAAAGGCCTCAAGGAACTTCCAAGAGACTGAAAGAAACAGACGAACATTAAACACAGTAGAAATACCACTTTTGATGAGACTGTCAACACTGACAGATAGATATGGCATCGATCTTTAGCCTGAGAACTCTCCAGAACTGTTAATGAGATCCTGAGGACTGCCCAGTCTGTGGGCTGCAGTGGTGATGGCCACCACTCTCAGGACATCATAGATGACATCAACAATGGGACAGTGGAATGCCCAACTAGTTAAAGAGTATTGAAATATAAAAATACCTTAATAAAGTTAAAGAGTATTGAAATATAAAAATACCATTTGACAATCAAAATAAAGAAAAAGGTTTTTGGATCATTACAAAAGCAGCAAGGACTTGGCCAAGGTTCAGGAGAGGAAGATAGCCCAGAGAAGTAAGCCCAAAGTTTGAAACTGGTTTTGCCCTCAAGGCATATGCCAACTTGAATATGAGAGCTGAGAGGCTGAGAATGTAAACAGTAAGTGGTAGCTAAGAGACTGAGAAGCCAAGCAGAATTCACAGGACTGGGTACTGAAGTTCACAGCCTGCAGAGGAGAGGCTCTGGCTTTTGGTGAGAATCCCAAACAGTCTTGCCTCAGAAATAAGGATAAACTGGAAATAGACCCCTCACGAGGACTGGAGTCCAGTTTTCTTTTCTTTTTTCTTTTTATTTTTCGCTCAGGCTGGAGTGCAGTGATGCAATCTTGGCTCACTGCAACCTCCACCTCCCGAGTTCAAGCAATTCTCCTGCCTCAGCCTCCTGAGTAGCTGGGATTACAGGCGCCCACCACAATGCCCAGCTAATTTTTGTATTTTTAGTAGAGCCGAGTTTCGCCATGTTGGCCAGGGTGGTTCAAACTCCTGTCCTCAAGTGATCCACACACCTTGGCCTCCCAAAGTGCTGGGATGACAGGTGTTAGCCACCGTGCCCCGCCAGAGTCCAGTTTTCAATCAGCTCAATAACCAGATTAAGTTGATCAGTCCCTAGCCTAACTGACTGACAAATGGAACAGTAAATTCTCTCTAGAAGATAAAAATCAGCCAAAGCCTGAAATAATCCCTACAATTTTCTACATATACTTCCCAGAACCCAATCAAAACCAGCAATTTGAAAAGAAAAAAATTTTTTTAACAAAAACATAGAATTTTGTTAAAGCAGCAAATAAAATACACTCATAAACAAGCCAGATATTAAAGTTATGAAATATGACTGTTTAAATAACTGCAATTAATATGTTCAAGAAATCAGATGACAAAATGAGAGATTTCAGTAGATAAGAAAATGATTTTAAAAGAATCGATGGGAATTCTAAAGCTAAAAACAACAATATCTGAAATTAAGAATTCAGTGAGTGGGTTTAATAGCAAATTAGATAAAACTGAAGAGAAAGAACTTGGAACTTGGAAGATTATAGGTCAGGAATAAAATCCTGAATGTCAAATGGAGAAAGAAAAGAGTGGAAAATACAGAAAATCGCCTAAGAAACAAAGGTCTAATATAAGTATAATCAAAGTTCAGAACAAAGGGAAAGAGAGAATGAAGTAGAAGCAATTTTTGAAGACATAATGGCACAGAATTTTCAAAAACCAGCAGAAGATTCAGGAAGGGCAAACAACCCCTACATGTATCTTAGTAAAACTGCTGAAAACCAAAGACAAAAAGAAAATCTTAAAAGCAGCTAGAGATATAATTCAAAAGCAGACAGAACTCAACTACATTGTTTAGGGATGCTTAGATAGGTATCTTAACTTTTTAAAAAGCAATAAATTATTGTTTTTAAATGTAAGACATCTGTTGTCTCTAAAGGACAATGGGGGAAGTGATTGGGAAGGACTTCCTTTGGTGCTGGCAATGTTCGATTTCCTAACCTCAATAGTGGTTACCTGGGCAGTTGCCTTATAATTATTCATTAAACTGCACATGCATGTTGTGTGTACTTTTCTGTATTTATTTATAATGCACAATAAAAGGGAAAAAGCTAAGTAATGTTTTTAAAATACGTTTTACAAGTGATATTGTTGATTTTTTTTCTTAGAGACTGATGACACAGAGTACTTTCTGTGGAAATGTTTTTCATCTTAGTGTTTTCATTAGCATTATCATAGTGTTATTTTAATCTGTAGGAGATTTTCCCCAGAACTTAGAAATATCTACTTCTTGTAGAGCACACAAATGAAAAAAAAATTGAACAAGGACAATATTTTCAAAATTAAAAGAACAGTTGGTTGGAAAAGAATGACTACCAAATATAATTGCAGAACCAATTGAAACATATGCTATAGATAAAGGATAATATTTTGTGGTGAGTATGTGGGAAATTTTTATCTTTTTGGCAATGAAATCTGTTAATTTCAGTGTCTGCTTAAGAGCTATTTATTTTTAAAAATCAAAACAGATTTTAATGCATAAAACATTTTTGTTGTTGTTAGTTGAGCCTGCATAATTAGCCTCCTATTCTTTCCTAAGTCAGCAAAAAAACTGTTTCTGTACAATAAATTTTCAGGTTCCATTTGTAAACATCCTATTTGAGCCTGTGCTGCAATGGACCACAGTATAGTTAGTGTCTTTTTATTTTTTTATTTTTTATTTTTATTTTTACCATCACACAATATATCCATGTAAAGTGCCTTTTTATTTTATTTCTGAATCTGATCTGGCTCCAAGCCAGCCCCCTTCCTTGAGGTCTGCCCAGTTTTGAGTTTGCCCAGTTCATGCGTCTTTGGTGATAAAGTCAAACTCTCCTTCCAATCTCCATTATGGATGAGGCAGGCAGCATAGAAGGAAGACAGAAGATTCTAGAATTTCAGTAGCTCCTCTGCAGAGTTAGGATTGTCTACATCACCAGGATAATTGGACTTGGAGAATAATCAGACTCCTGGATTGGGTACGGAATATACCTCGAAATGCCATGAATAAATAATTCATGGCTTTTTCTCCTGGCCATGTGTGATAATTTAACTATAATTTCATGGAGCTATTATTACTTCCACAATCTCCCTCTCCTAAGCACATGTGCTGCTCTCACCAAGAAGAATGTTCCACAAGCAATTCTCCACCAAGTGGTTATTTTTAACCTGCTCCATTATATATATATGGATCTACCAAGCTTCCTGAAACCTCATCTTTGGGGCCCTGAGGAAAGATGTTTTATAAACAAAAGTTAGTTTTAAAGACAATGCCGGCGCTGTGGCTTATGCTTGTAATCCCAGCACTTTGGGAGGCCGAGGCAGGTGGATCACTTGAGGTCAGAAGTTCGAGACCAGCCTGGCCAACATGGTGAAACCCCATCTCTACTAAAAGTACAAAAATCAGCCAGGCGTGGTGGCACATGCCTGTAGTTCCAGCTACTCAGGAGGCTGAGGCAGGAGAATAGCTTGAACCTGGGAAGTGGAGGTTGCAGTGAGCCAAGATCGCATCATTGCACTCCAGCCTGGGCGACAGAGCAAGACCCTGTCTCAAAAATAATAATAATAAATAAAGACAATAACATATTAGATTTGCTGGGAGAGGGAGTCAGAGGAGGCACCACATATATTGCCCCAGTGGCTTTCCAACGCAAATTCATAAATCTGCTCCAGAAAGGTTAGACTTAGAATCCATTCATATCAAAAATGCTGCCCTCAGGACGAACCATCCTTTATCCTGTGACTAGGGCCTCCTAAATTCATGTGAAAAAAGATTTTCTTTCTTTTATAAAAATTAGATTGATAAAAGATTGCGATGTTTTTAATGGTCTTATTTAGTTCCCCCAAATCTTTTTTTGAACTATTACTGGTATATGAAAGATAAAGGTCTAGGAACCACACCTTCTAGATCTCTTCTTAATCCTGTGGCTTTTTTGTACAATAACAGATTACAACCATCCAGCATCAATTGTCATCCTCTTTAACCAACACTATTGTACAGGCACACCTCGGAGATATTCGGGTTTGGTTCCAAATCACTGCAATAAGCTAAATATCCCAATAAAGCAATTCACACACATTTTTGGTTTTCCAGTGCATGTAAAAGTTATGTTTATTCTACACTATAGTCTATTAAATGTGTAATAGCATTATGTCTTTAAAAATGTACATATCTTGATTTAAAATACTTTATTGCTAAAATATGTTAATGAACATCTGAGCCTTCAGTGAGTTGTAATCTCTTTGCTGATAGAGAGGGTAGATGGCTTTCTTCCACATCCTCGACGTGGATGGCTGCTGACTGATCACAGTGGCAGTTGCTGAAGGCTGGGGTGTCTGTGGCAATTTTTAAAACTAAAACGACATTGAATTTTGCCAAATCGATTGACTCTTCCTTCTACAAAAAATTTCTCTGTAGTACATGATGTTGTTTGATAGCATTTCACCCAAAGTCTAATGTCTTTCAAAACTGGACACAGTCCATTCAAGCCCTGCCACTGCTTTATCAGCTAACTGTATGTATAATTCTGAATCTTTTGTTGTCATTTCAACAATGTTCACAGTATCTTTACCAGGAGTAGATTCCATCTCAAGACACCACCGTCTTTGCTCATGTATAAAAAGCAACTCTTTAACCCTTCAAGTTTGATGATGAGATTGCAGCAAGTCAGTCCCAACTTCAGGCTCCACTTCTAATTGTAGTTTTCTTGATATTTCCACCACATCTACAGTTACTTCCTCCACTGAAGTCTTGAACTCCTGACAGTCATCCATGAGAGCTGAAACCAGCTTCTTCCAAACTTCTGTTCATGTTGATATTTTAACCTTCTTCCATGAATCATTAATGTTCTTAATGTCATCTACAATGGCAAATCTTTCCCAGAAGTTTTTCAGTTTACTCTGCCCAGATCCTTCAGAACAACCACTACCTATGACATCTAAAGCCTTACAAAATGTATTTCTTAAACAATAAGACTTGAAAGGTGAACTTACTCCTTGATCCATGACTAAAGAATGGATATTGTGCTAGCAGACGTGAAAACAACATTAATCTTCTTGTACATCTCCATCGGAACTCTTGGGTGATAGGTGCATTGCCAATGAGCAGTATATTTTGAAATATTTTTCTGAGCAGTAGATCTTAACAGCAGGCTTAAAATATTCAGTAAACCATGCTAAAAACAAGTATGTTGTCAACCAGGGATTGTTGTTCCATTTATAAAGCATATGCAGAATAGATTTAGTACAATTCTTAAGGCCCCTAGAATTTTCAGAATGGTAAATGAGCACTGGCTTCAACTTAAAGTCACCAGCTTCATTAGCCCCAAACAAGAGAGTCAGCCTGTCCTGTGAAGCTTTGAAGCCAGGCATTGACTTCTCCTTTCTAGCTATGTAAGTCCTAAATGGCATCTTCTTCCACTAGAAGGCTTTTGCATTTACAATGAAAATCTGTTGTTTAGTGTAGACACCTTCAGCAGTTATCTTAGTTAGATCTTCTAGCTAACTTGGTGAACCTTCCATATCAGCACTTGCTGCTTCACCTTGCATTTTTATGTTATGGACATGGTTTCTTTCCTTAAACCTCGAACCAATCTCTGCTAATTTGCAATTTTTCTCCTCACATGTGAGCTTTCATGGACTTGAAGAGACTTAGGGCCTTGCTCTAGATTAGGCTTTGGCTTAGGGAATGTTGTGGCTGGCTTTAGTATCTAGACTAAAATGGGATACTAAAACTAGAGAGTAAACTTTCTCCATATCAGCAATAAGGCTGTTTCTCTTTCTCAACATTCATGTATTCACCAGAGTAGCACTTTTAATTTTCATCAAAAACTTTTCCTTTGCACTCACAACTTGGCTAACTGTTTGGTGCAAGAGGCCTAGCTTTTGACCTGTCTGGGCTTTTGACATGCCTTCCTCACTAAGTTTAATCATTTCTACCTTTTGATTTCAAGTGAGAGATATGTGACTCTTCCTTTCACTTGAACACTTAGAGGCCATTGTAGGTTATTACTTGGCTTAATTTCAACATTGTTGTGTCTCAGGGAATAGGGAGGCCTGAAGAGAGGAAGAGACTTGGAGGAATGGCTGGTCAATGGAGCAGTCAGAACATACACATTTATTGATTAAGTTCACCTTGTGGACACAGTTTATGGTTCCTCAAAATAAATTACAATAGTAACATCAAAAAATTACTGATAATGGATCACCATAAGAGAAATAATATTAATATAAAATTTTAAAATATTGCAACAGTTACCAAAATGTGACGTAGAGACACAAAGTGAGAACATGCTGTTGGGAAAATGGCACCAATAGACTTCCTCCTTACTCGATGCAGGGCTGCCACAAACCTTCAATTTGTAAAAAAATGCAACATCTATAAAGCACAATAAATCAATCCACAAGAACATGAGGTATGTTTGTACTTGACATATTCAACCACCCACTTCTTTAAACAACCTTGTTCAATGAACAGGCTTCAGTGGCACAAAACAAAACAAACAAACAAACCTTGTGTTTCTCCTCTCTCCAATTGTCCTCCCTTGCTTTCCTGTTGGCACTTCCATTTTACCAAGTGAAAAGTCATAAGTGTGGGCATTTCTCATACACTCTGCCCTTCTCTTTATGTCTATGTATTCCTTCTGGTAACTCCTGCCTTCAGAATTAAATTACCACTCTGTGGTAATGACTTTCAACACTTTAAATCTGAGAGCTTAAGCCACCAGCACTCCAACAGTGTGCAAACCATCTGCACTGGGATGGCCCACCGTCAGCTCAATCTTTCCATCTTCCACACTGAATGCATTTTGTTCTCCACCAAACCAGCTTACCCTTGCAAATGTCCAGTTTCCATCAGGCACTTTACTGGCAACAAAAACCTCATTGTTCTTTTATCCTTCTTTCTCTTTCATGTTGTAAATCCAATTGTCCCTCAAGTCCTTTTGATCCATTTTTCAAAATCTCAACTCACAAACTTTGAAGAGAAGAAGACATGAATTTGATTCTAGCCTCTGGCACTTAATATCTACAAGACCTTTGGAAAAATTGCTTACTCTTTCTGTGCCTTTGTAAAATGTGGCCAATAATACCTGCTCTGCTTGGAAATATTAGTTTATTTTTTTTCCTCCATTCTCATTAATACCACCCGACTTCAAGCCCCCATTTTCTAACTGTTAGGCTGATGAAACGGCCACTTAGCTGAGTTTCCTACTTCTCATCTTCTTTTATTCCAGTCTACTCTGCACAGCACAATCAGATCAAATTCAAAGAAATCAAATCAACCATGTCACTCCAGTTCCTTATAGCTGTGAATGCTTCCCCACTTACCTGTTGGATGTTTATATTCACAGACACTGTATTAAGCATCTCAGGGTCTCATACTATCTTATTTAATTTTTTCTCAAAAAAAACCCCAAAAACCTCTTAACTTCTACAGGATGATTTTTACTAATCCCATTCAAACTTTCCATATGGTGCTTCCCCAGCCTGGAAGGTACTTAACTTTCTTTCCTTCTGTCTATTCAAATTCACTCTTCAAATTACCTCTCCTCCAGGTCTTCTCTACTTACTGCAGGAACTTGAATTTCCAAGCTTGTTTAGAACTTAATTCTACTCCTTGTTTTGATACATAATTATATGCTCTCTTCCAGGCTTAACTGTTCAGTGTAAGGGTGTATTATCATTTCAACTAAGACAGCAGGCTTCTGGAAGGCAAGGCCTATGTCCTACGTGACTTCTCTGGAACCCTTAGCAACCAGCACAACAACACACACACAGTTGGTTCTCAATTCCTGTTGAATGAATGTGACAGGTCATCACTTGATGCAGATACACCTTACTTCCCTTTTTTTAAATTCTAAAATGTTTCAAATATACAGCAAACTCTAGAGAATAACAGCAAACATCTTGATCACTTAAATATTAATATATTCTCATGTTAGATTCCAAGTTTTCTAAGGAAACAAAACTTTGCAAATGCTGTTGAAGTCTGTTGTACCTGCCCCTGATCCCATTCCCTACCCTTTAGTCCTAGAGGTACCCATCCAGATGTGTCCTTACAGTCAACATGTTTAAAACTTGAATTACTCATCTATGTGATCATAGAGGCCACTTTTTGTGTTTTTAAATTTTATATAAATGTTTACAGCGTATTTATTCATCTACTAATTGCTCTTTTCAACTCATTACTAGGCTTTTGAGGTCTACTTACACTGATAAAATAGAGACATGGGTTAGTCATTTTACTGTTCCATAATGCTTCATTGTACGACTATATCATAATGTATTTGTCTGTTCTTATGTTGATGAAAATTTAAGTTGTTTCCAGTTGTTTGCTATTATAACCAATATTGCAATAAACATCCTCAAGAATGTGAGGCAGCCTACTTCAAAACAAGCAAACCCACAAATTAAGTCTGTAATTCCCAAACGATGGTTCACATATGTCCTCAAATTTTTAAACTTCCAAATATTCCAGTCAGGCCTCAGCCTGGTTCATAATATTCCACAGTTGATGTAGCATATAAAGAGCAGGACCCAGTCTCCCAGTCTCAGTACAATTGATTTTTCCTTTTTCCTAAAGTTCATCAACCTCAAAATATTAGTAATCACTTTATTCCTCACTATCAATATACCATAGTTAATATCCGGGAGCAATGTGAAAATGAGTACACTGTGTCTAGGTAAACATTTCTCTTCTTAGCCCAAAGCTTTTTAAATGTCTGATCAGCCATCATTGAATAAATATTTGTTGAACTCGGTAACATCAGGCCATGTTCTAGGCACTGGGAATCAAATTGTGAAGCAGAACATGCTCCCATGGAGCTTGTATTCTAATAGGAAAATACAGGTAATACATAAATAAACAAGTCAACACAAAATATATCGGAGAGCAATAAGTGCTATGATATTAAAGTGGCAACATGATAGAATAAAACTGGGAAAGGCAATGCAGCTACTCTAGACCAGCCATGTCCAGTGGAACTTCCTGCAATAATGGAATAGTTCTATATTTGTGTCATCCAATGTGGTAGCCCCTAACCCCACTTGAAATGTGACTAGTCCAAATGAAGAACTGAATTTTTAGTTTAATTTAATTTTAATTAATATAAACTTTAAATGGCCACATGCGGCTAGTGGCTCCTCTACTGAACAAGGGAGTTTGCCCAGGATCGCAATGGGGGTTAGTGGCAGAGAAATTTGAACCCAAAGAGTCTGCCATCAGAGTTTATATTCATAACCACTACATCATACAACCTCTGCTGGTATATTAGCTGAAAGAAGGGATCCTAAGAGGTTTTGCCTATTTGCTAGTTTGATAATAGTGTCTGTTTTTATGCTGATGGAAGTTAGTTCATGGAAAGTGAACAAGGGATGACATAGAAGAGAGAGAATGCAAAAGGAGATGTCTTGAAAAATAAGAGGAGATGAGATCCAGAACACAAGTGAAGGAGTTGGCCTTTGAGAGGGAGAGTTAATTCTTAGCACAGCAGGGAGGGCAGACACTGTGGGTGCTGGAGATGGGATAATGAGGGAGTTTCTGATCTTTGCTCTGACTTCCTCAGTGAAGTGTGAAGCAAGAGCATTAGCTGAGAGTCAGGAAAGGAGAGGCAGGAATAGGAAGTTTGAGAAGAGGGAAAGGTATGATAGCAGTAATTTTGGGGAATGGCAAGTGTAACTGAACATTTAGACAGTTTTGAGCACCCATTTGAGATCTGTGGTCATGAATTTTAAATGAAACCACTCAGTATAGTTATTTGTTTTTCTCTAGCAATTTTAGCTGGTGGGGTAGAGGCACAGAGTAATTAAGCAATTACGTGGGAGAAGTATAAAGAAGGAACAGAGGAACAAAGGAGTTTAGAGAATTTCAGGTATTTGCAAAGAATTGATTATATCTGGAATCCAAATCGAGTTAGGAAGGAAATGAGGGCATGAGGGGGAGTGACAGTGACAACATTTTAGTAAAGCCTATAGTTTCAATCACACAATGAATGGGGGTTGTCTGTTTTGCATTGCTCTTATGGAACCCAAAGAGCTGATTCTATAATTTGTATAAAAGCACAAAGGGTCAAAAAGATCCAGGGCAGTCCTGAAGAACCAACCTGGGGGCCTAACCTACTAGATATCAAGATTTATTATAAAGATATAGTAACTGAAACAATATGATAGTGATCAAAGAGACCAAGGTAGTACTGGTCACAGATATCTAACAAAATAGAGAGGTTAGAAAGAGACTCATGAAGCCAGGGACGGTAGTTCATGCCTGTCATCCCAGTACTTTGGGAAGCCAAGGAAGGAGGATCACTTGAGGCCAGGAGTTCAAGACCAGCCTGGGCAACACAGTGAAACCCCATCTCTACTGAAAATACAAAAATCAGCTGGGCGTGATGGCATGCACCTGTAGTCCCATCTACGTGGGAGGCTGAGGTGGGAGGACTGCTTGAGCCCAGGAGGTCAAGGCTTCAGTGAGCTATAATTGTACCACTGTACTCCAGCCTGGGCAACAGAGCAAGACTCTGTCTCAATAAAAAAAAAAAAAAGAAAGAAAGAAAGAAAGAAAGGAAGAAAGAAAGAAAGAAAGAAAGAAAGAAAGAAAGAAAGAAAAGAAAGAAAGAGAAAGAAAGAAAGAAAGAAAAAGAAAGAAAGGAAAGAGACCCATGAACATTGGAAACTTGATTGATTTCAGGCAAAGCTGAATTGCTGATAATGTTGAAAGGACATACAAAATGATGTTACCAGAGGCTGGGAAGGGTAGTGAGGAGTTGGAGGGGAGGTGGGGATGATTAATGGGTACAAAAAATATATATAGAAAGAATAAGACCTACTACTGGATAGCACAACAGGGTGACTATAGTCAATAATAACTTAATTGTACTTTAAAAAATAAAGAATGCAATTGCATTGTTTGTAACTCAAAGGATAAATACTTGAAAGGAGGGGGATATCCCATTCTCCATGATGTTCTTATTTCACATTGCATGCCTGTATCAAACCATGTCATGAACCTGTAAATATGCATATACCTACCGTGCACCCACAAATATTAAACATTTTGGAAAAATCAAAAAATTAAAAATTAAAAAAGAACATACAATAAATGAGACTGCTAACATAGGTTATCCATATGAAAATTGATCCTTAACTCACATCCTATGTATGGATTAATAACTTCAACATGAAAATCAAAACTACAAGACTTCAAAGAAAAGGAAGACTATCTTTATGACTCAAGGCGAAGAAAGTCTTAAACAAGAAACAAGCACAACCATAAAGGAAGGAACTGATAAATTTGAATCATTAAAATTAAGAATTTCTGTTCAAATAACATGATAAAGAGGGTGGAAAAAATGGTGGATAGGAGGCAGGACTAACTTGCAGCTCCCACTCAGACAGACAGAAAAGCACTTGGAGACTCACATCATGAACTTTTGCTCCAAGAACTACCTCAGGAACATAACAGGAACACCAAAAGAATTCATAGAAAGAAGCAGCTTGCCACTGCAAACTCCATGAGGCAGCCAAAAAACTGTGACTGCCCAAAGTGTGAAAGGGGGAAAGTCCACCTCCAAACACACATCCTCACTGGGAAACCTGAAAATACAGATCATGGGAGAAGGATTTAACCTTACCTAGAGCTGAAATAAATGTAGAGAGCCAAGCAAAATATAAAAGTAGAAGTGGGAAGAGCCTTATAGGTACTCCCATTCCCCGGGGAAGTCCAGGGAAGCCATTTCTGGCTTTATCTGACAAGGGTCCTTGGGGAGGGCTGCCAGTGGAATTGGAAAGGACCCCAGGGAGAAGGAAACTTCCAGATGAACTTTGTAATAATAAATTTTCCTGGGTAGAATCAAGGGGGGGTGGAGGTGTTGAACAGGAAGTGCATATACAAGCACAGAAGGCACAGCATGTGGGGAGGGGTGAAGTCTGAAAGCCCTGCTTACTTTCTCAGTGGAGAGGCTTGTAGCATGGGGCAAGATCTCAGCCCTGCACACCAGCTGCCTGGATATAAACTCGGTGTTGTTGGTGGAGCACAGTGGGAGTGAGACTGGCCTTGCTGGCTGCATGGGAGCTGGGTGAGGCCTGTCACTGCTGGCTCTCCCGCTGATGACCTCTATGATGCAGGAGAGTCAGCAATAATCCCCCTGGGAACATGGCCTGAGAACCACACCCCCATCCCCACAGCAGCTGCAGCAAACCCTGCCCAAAAAGAGTCTGAGCTCAGACATACCTAACCCTGGCCCCACCTGATGGTCTTTGTCTACTTGCCCTGGTAGCCAAAAACAAAAGACATATAATCTCTTGGGAGCTCTATGGCCCTGCTCATTGCCTGAGAAACCAGATACTTATCCAGACAACCTAGGGAAAAGCATGTATCCCGGCTGTACTACAGCAGATGATGCTCTCTTGAAAGTGCTATCTCATGGCTGGAGGTCAACCAACTTAAGCCATTACAGAAACTCATAAAAGAACAACCCTGCCCCAAGAAAGGAGAGAAAAACAGCTAATTCCACCATCTGTAACATGCTGGCTAACTAGAGGTCCTGAGTCTGTCCATGCAACTACTTCATTGCTAGTACGAGCAGCATTCAAAAAAATACAGAACACTAAACAAAACTACAACCAAGGACCCTCACAGAGTCCACTTCACTCTTCTACCTCCACTGGTGCAGGTGCTAATATCCATGGCTGGGAGACGTGAAGACAAACCACATCACAAGACTCTTTGCAGACACTCCCCAGTACCAACCCAGAGCCCAGTGGGTTGACCCAGTGGCTAGACCCAGAAGAGAAATAATCACTGCAGCCCAGCTGTCAGGAAGCCCCATCTCTAGGGGAAGGGGAGAGCACCACATCAAGGGATCACCCTGTGGGACAAAAGAATCTGAAGAGCAACCTTTGAGCCCCAGATCTTTTCTCTGACATAGTCTACCCAAATGATAAGGAACCAGAAAAACAATTCTGGTAATATGACAAAACAAGGTTCTTTAACACCCCCAAAAGATTGCACTAGCTCACCAGCAATAGATCCAAACCAAGAAGAAATCTTTGAATTGCCAGAAAAAGAATTCAGAAGGTTGATTATTAAGCTAATCAAGGAGGTATCAGAGAAAGGTGGAAATCAACTTAGAGAAATTTAAAAAATAATAGAATACAGGATATGAAGAAAAAGTCTCCAGAGAACTAGGTAGCATCAATAAAAAAACAATCACAACTTCTGGAAATGAAAGACACACTTAGAGAAATACAAAATACACTGGAAAGTTTCAACAGTAGAATTGAACAGGTAAAAGAAAGAACTTTGGAACTCAAAGACAAGGCTCTGGAATTAATCTGACAAAGACAAAGAAAAAAGAATTTTAGAAAGTGAATGAAGGATCCAAGAAGTTTGGGATTATATTAAATGACCAAACCTAAGAATAATTGGTGTTCCCAAGGAATAAGAAAAAAATCTAAAAGTTTGTAAAACTTACTTGAGGGAATAATTGAGGAAAACCTCCCTAGCCTTGCTAGAGATCTAGACATCCAAATACAAGGAACTCAATGAACACCTGGGAAATTCATCACAAAATGATCATCACTGAGGCACATAGTCATCAGGTTATCTAAAGTCAAGACAAAGGAAAGAATCTTAAGAGCTGTGAGGCAGAAGCATCAGGTAACCTGTACAGGAAAACCTATCAGATTACAGCAGATTTCTCAGCAGAAACCCTACAAGCTAGAAGGGATCAGGGTCCTATCTTTAGCCTCCTTAAACAAAACAATTATCAGCCAAGAATTTTGTATCCAGTGAAACTAAGCTTCATAAATGAAGGAATGATACAGTCTTTTTCAGACAAACAAATGCTGAGAGAATTTGCCACTACCAAGCCGGCTCTATAAGAACTGCTAAAAGGGGCTCTAAATCTTGAAACAAATCCTTGAAATACACCAAAATAGAACCTCTTTAAAGCATAAATCTCACAGGACCTATAAGACAATAGCATAATAATAATGGTAAAGAACAAAAAAAAAAAAAACAAGGTGTCAAGGCAACAACTAGCAAGATAAATAGAACAGTACCTCACATCTCAATACTAATATTGAACATAAATGGCCTAAATGATCCACTTAAAAGATACAGAATGGCAGAATGGATAAGAATTCACCAACAAAGTGCCTGCTGTCTTCAAGAGACTCACCTAACATATAAAGACTCACATAAACTTAAGATAAAGGGGTGGAAAAAGATAGTCCATGCAAATGGACACCAAAAGTGAGCAGGAGTAGCTATTCTCATATCAGACAAAACTTATTTTAAAATGACAACAGTTAAAAAAAAAAGATAAAGAGGGACATTATATAATCATAAAAGGACTAGTCCAGCAGGAAAACATTACAATCCTAAATATATATGCACCTAACACTGGAGCTCCCAAATTTATAAAACAGTTACTACTAGACCTAAGAAATGAGACGGACAACAATACAATAATAGTGGGGGACTTCAATACTCCACTGACAGCACTAGGTAGGTCATCAAGACAGAAAGTCAACAAAAAAAAAAAATGGACTTAAACTCTACCCTAGAACAAATGGACTTAATAGATATTTACAGAACATTCTACCCAACAACTGCAGAATATACATTCTATTCATCAGCACATGGAATATTCTCCAAGATGGACCATATGATAGGCCACAAAACACATCTCAATAAATTTAAGAAAATCAAAATCCTATCAAGTACCCTATCAGACCACAGTGGAATAAAATTAGAAATCAACTCCAAAAGGAACGCTCAAAACCAGGCAAATACATGGAAATTAAATGATATGCTCTTGAATAATCTTTGGGTCAATAATGAAATCAAGATGGAAATTTAAAAATTATTTGAACTGAACAATAATAGTGACACAACTTAAAACCTCTGGGATACAGCAAAAGCAGTGCTAAGAGGAGAATTCATAGCATTAAATGCATACATCAAGAAGTCCAAAAGAGCACAAATAGACAATCTAAGGTCAGACCTCAAGGAACAAGAGAAACAAGAACAAACCAAACCTAAACCCAGCAGAAGAAAAGAAATAACAAAGATCAGAGCAGAACTAAATGAAATTGAAACAAACAAGCAAAAAATGATAATAAAAGATAAATGAAACAAAAAATCTTCTTTGAAAAGATAAACAAAATTGATAGACCATTAGTGAGATTAAGCAAGAAGAGAGAAGACTCAAATAAGCTCAACTAGAAAAAAAAAACAGGAGATATTTCAACTGATATCACAGAAATACAAAAGATAATTCAAGGCCTTTATCCCCACAAACTAAAAAACCTAGAGGAGATGGATAAATTCATAGTAATACACAATCCTCCTAGATTAAACCAGGAAGAAATAGAAACTCTGAACAGACCAATAACAAGCAGCAAGATTGAAATGGTAATTTAAAAACTGCCAAGAAAAAACAGTCTAGAACCAGAAAGATTCACAGTTGAATTCTATCAAACATTCAAAGAAGAACTGGCATCAATCCTACTGAAACTATTCCAAAGATAGCGAAAGAAGGAATCTATGAAGCCACTATTGCCCTAATACCAAAACTAGGAAAAAACATAACAAAAAAAAGAAAACAGAATGGGAGGAAATTTTTGCAATCTATCCATCTGACAAAGGCTAATATCCAGAATCTAAAAAGAGCTTAAACAAATTTACAAGAAAAAAACAAACAAACCTATCAAAAAATGGGTGAAGGATATGAACAGATGCTTCTCAAAAGAAGACATTTATGTGGCCAATAAACATATGAGAAAAAGCTCATCATCACTGGTCATTAGAGAAATGCAAATCAAAACCCCAATGAGATACCATCTCATGCCAGTTAGAATGGCAATTATTAAAAAGCCAGGAAACAACAGATGCTGGTGAGGCTGTGGGGAAATAGGAACGCTTTTATACTGCTAGTGAGAGTGTACATTAGTTCAACCATTGTGGAAGACAGTGTGGCAATTCCTCAAGGATCTAGAACCAGAAATACCATTTGACCCAGCAATCCCATTACTGGGTATATACCCAAAGGATTATAAATCATTCTACTATAAACACACATGCACACTTATGTTTATTGAAGCACTACAATAGCAAAGACTTGGAACTAACCCAAACGCCCATCAATGATAGACTGGATAAAGAAAATGTGGCATATATACACCATGGAATACAATGCAGCCATAAAAAAGAATGAGTTCATGTCCTTTGCAGGGACATGTATGAAGCTGGAAGCCATCATTCTCAGCAAACTAACACAGGAACAGAAAACCAAACATCACATGTTCTCACTCATAAGTGGGAGGTGAACAATGAGAACATATGGACACAGGGAAGGGAACATCACATACCAGGGCCTGTTGGGGGGTCAGGGGTAAGGGGAGGGAGAGCATTAGGACAAATAATGCATGTGGGGCTTAAAACCTAGATGACGGGTTGATAGGTTCGGCAAGCCACCATGGCACATGTATCCCTATGTAACAAACCTGCACATTCTGCACATGTATCCCAGGACTTAAAGTAAAATAAGAAAAGAAAATGGAAGTCAGTAAATGTGATTGAAACTTTTCCAAAGATAGAGAAAGAGGGAACCCTCCCTAAATCACTCTATGAAGCCACTATCACCCTAATACCAAAACCAGGAAAAGACGACAAAAGAAGAAAACTACAGACCAATATCTCTGATGAACATAGATGCAAAAATCCTCAAGAAAATACTAGCTAATTGAATCTAACAGCATATCGAAAAGATAATCCACCATGCTCAAATGGGTTTCATACCAGAGATGCAGGGATGGCTTAATATATGGAAGTAAATAAATGTGATACACCATATAAACAGAATTAAAAACAAAAATCACATGATCATCTCAACAGATGCAGAAAAAGCATTTGACAAAATCCAGCATCCTTTATGACCGAAACCCTGCACAAAATCGGCATAGAAAGGACATACCTGAAGGTAACAAAAGCCATCTATGACAAACTTGCAGCCAACATTATACTGAACAGGGAAAAGTTGAAAGCATTCCCCCTGAGAACTGGAGCAAGACAAGGATGCCCACTTTTACCACTTCTATTCAACATAGTGCTGGAAGTCCTAGCCAGAGCAATCAGTCAAGAGAAAGAAATAAAGGGCATTCAAATCAGTAAAGAGGAAGTCAAACTGTCTCTCTTCACCAATGATACGATCATATACCTAGAAAACCCTAAAGACTCATTCAAAAAGCTCCTAGGTCTGATAAATGAATTCAGTAAAGATTCAGGATACCAAATCAATGTACACAAATCAGTAGCACTGCTATACACCAACAGCGATCAAGCTGAGAATCAAATCAAGAATGCAACCCCTTTTACAATAGCTGCAAAAAAAAAAAAATCATAGGAATATACCTAACCAAGGAGGTGAAAGAGTTCTATGAGGAAAACTTATAAAACACTGCTGAAAGAAATCATAGATGACACAAACAAATGGAAATATATCCCGTGTTCATGGATGAGTAGAATCAATATCGTGAAAATGACCATACTGCCAAAAGCAATCTACAAATCAATGCAATTCCCATCAAAATACCATCATCATTCTTCACAGAACTAGAAAAAACAATTCTAAAATTTACATGGAACCCAAAAAGAGCCTGCATAGCCAAAACAAAACTAAGCAAAAAGAACAAATCTGCCAACCTGGCCAACGTGGTGAAACCCTGTCTCTACTTTAAAAAAATACAAAAATTAGCCAGGAGTGTGACACACACCTACGCCCCAGCTACTTTGGAGGCTGAGGCACGAGAATTGCTTGAACCCAGGAGGTGGAGGTTGCAGTGAGCTGAGATTGCACCACTGCATTCCAGCCTGGGCAACAGAGTGAGACTCTGTCTCAAAAAAAAAAAAAAAAAAAAAAAGGAACAAATCTGGAGGCATCACATTACCTGACTTCAAACTATACTACAAGGCTATAGTCACCAAAACAGCATGGTATTGGTATAAAAATAGGCACATAGACTAATGGAACAGAATAGAGAACCCAGAAATAAAGGAAAACAACTGATCTTTGACAAAGCAAACAAAAACATAAAGTGGAGGAAAGGACACCCTATTCAACAAACAGTGCTGGAATAATTGGCAAGCTACATGTAGAAGAATGAAACTGGATCTTCATGTCTCACTTTATACAAAAATCAACTCAAGATGGATCAAAGACTTAAATCTAAGACCTGAAACCATAAATATTCTAGAAGACAACATTGGAAAAACTCTTCTGGACATCAGCCTGGCAAAGAATTCATAACTAAGACCCCAAAAGCAAAGGCAATAAAAACAAAGATAAATAGATGGGACTTAATTAAACTAAAAAGCTTCTGCACAACAAAAGGTATATTCATCAGAGTAAACTGACAACTCACAGAGTAGGAGAAAATCTTTGCAAACTGTGCATCTGACAAAGGACTAATATCTGGAATCTACAAGGAACTCAAATCAGCAAGAAAAAAACAAATAGCAATATCAAAAAGTGGGCTAAGGACATGAATAGACAATTCTCAAAAGAAGATATAAAAATGGCCAATAAATATTTGAAAAAAATGCTCAGCATCACTAATTATCAGGGAAATGCAAATCAAAACCACAATGAGATACCATCTTCTTCCTACAATAATGGCCATAATTTTAAAAATCAAAAGGCTGGGCACGTTGGCTCATGCCTGTAATCCCAGCACTTTGGGAGGCCGAGGCAGATGGATCACAAGGTCAGGAGATCGAGACCATCCTGGCCAACATGGTGAAATCCCATTTCTACTAAAAACAAACAAACAAACAAAAACTCAAAAATTAGCTGGGTGTGGTGGCGCACGCCTGTAGTTCCAGCTACTTGGGAGGCTGAGGCAGAATTGCTTGAACAAGAGAGTCGGAGGTTTCAGTGAGCAGAGATCGTGCCACTGCACTCCAACCTGGTGAGACAGTGAGACTCTGTCTCAAAAAAAACAAAAAAAAAATCAAAAAATCATAGGTGTTGTCATAGATGTGGTGAAAAGGGAACACTTACACTGCTGGTGGGAAAGTAAACTAGTACAACCACTACGGAAAACTATGGAGTTTCCTTAAGAACTAAAAGTAGATCTACCATTTGATCTAGTAATCCCACCACTGGGTATCTACCCAGAGGAAAAGAAGTCATTATACGAAAAAGACATGCACACACATGTTTATAGCAGCATAATTTGCAATTGCAAAAATATGGAATCAGCCCAAATGCCCATCAATTAACAAGTAGATAAGGAAAATGTGAGATATGTGTGTGTGTCTGTGTGTGTGTGTGTGTGTGTGTGTGTGTGTGTATAAAACATCACAGAATACTACTCAGCCATTAAAAAAGAATGAAATAATGGCATTCGCCAGCAACCTGGATGAAGTTGGAGACCATTATTCTAAGTGAAGTAATTCAGGAATGAAAAACCAAAGATTGTATGTTATCACTTATAAGTGGAAGCTAAGCTATGAGAATGCAAAGGCATAAAAATGATGCAATGGACTTTGGGGACTCAGGGGGAAGGGAGGAGGCGGGCAAGGGATAAAATACTATACATTGGATACAGTGTACACTGCTCGGGTGATGGGTGCACCACAATTTCAGAAATCACCACTAAATAACTTATCCATACCACCTGTTCTCCAAAAAAATATTGAAATAAAAATAAATAAATAACATGATAAAGAAAGCAAAAAGATAAGCCACAAACTAGGAAAAGGTATTTTCAACACATAATACCTAAAACTGATTATATTACAGAATATTTAAAGAATGTCTAAAAATCTATTAATTTTTATTAAATATGCCAATAAAAATATTTATTGGCATATATAAATTTATTGGCAAAAATAAATATCGATTAAATATGCCAATAAAGAAAAATAAGCAAAAGGCATATACAGGCATTTCACAGAACAAGAAATCTGTATGATCCAGAAACATTAAAAAGGATGCCCAAATTCATTATTATTGATGGTAATCAGAGAAGTGCAGATTAAACCCACAATGGCAGGTTATTTTTGTACCCTTAGATTGGGAACATTTTTAAAGTTTGACCGTATAAACGACTGATAATAATATGGAACATTGAGAGCTCTCATACGCTTGTGGGGGAATGAAAAAAGAACAAGTAACAGAAGACTTTATGGCTTCTAATTCCATTTATAATATATCTATATATACAAAAACAAGTCTTTGGACCCCCAAACTTCTATGAGGAAGCAGGCTGAGGAAATTACTCAGTTGCAAACATGAGCTATTTCTTATGGAAGATGAAGAGTGACTCAGAATCCAGAGCCAACAGCCATGGTAAATCATTCTCAGGGAGCAAGGTTGGACCCACTCAAAACAACAGTTGACATGTGCTTTATGTGACTACTATGTGTCAGTCCCTTCTCTTTTGTACAGGAATGTTTCTTGTAGCCATAGTCCCCTGTATCACCATTGTATCTTGGGCATACAGAGAGCAAATAAACTGGTCTCTTTGGCTCAAGGTCTTCCCATTAAGAGAAACCATACTCAAGGTGTGGTACCAAAAAGAACTACAGTTGTATCTGATTAGATGACAAGATCCTGGAGTTTGACTCAATGCTGAAATAAAAGGACACTGGGTATCTTAGGAGGGAATGACATAATTTTGCATGTAGGAGGGATGCAAATTGTAGTGGCAAGAAGGCAGACAGTGGATGAAAATCAAAGATGGCACCATCAATTCCTTCCCTACTTGCAAATGCATGCTGTTCCTCCATCAAAAGATGGAGTTTAATTTCCCATTCCTTGAATCTGGGCTGGCTTTAATGATTTGTCTTGACCAATAGAATATAGTGAAAATGAAGTTCTGGGACATCCAAGGATATGTTATGAAAAGCCTTGCAACTTCTGCCTTAGAACATATGCTCTTGGCACATTCTTCTTCGTTCCCTGAACCCCATATATAAAAATCCCAGCCCACTCTTCTGAAAAAGAAATGTATGGGGGAGGACTGAGGTATCAGACATATGAGTGAATATTATCCAGCCCAGCCAAGTCTTCAGGTGGCTCCAAGACCACCCACTATTTAAGTGCCAATGCATGAGAAATCCCTAAGAGAGAACTGCGCAGGTGAGTACAGTCAACTCTCAGAACCATGGAGAAAATAATAAATTGTTGTTTTAAGCCATTACATTTTTAGGATGTTTGTTACACAGCAACAGATAACAAGAATATCATGGTTTTGAGCCCCTCACCATCCTCACCAGTCTGTTCTACATATGTTCTCTTTTTTGTCATCTAAGTCACAGATGTTAAATCTTTCTATTTATACTCCTTCCTGCTTTCCAAAGAGGATTTGTCCTGTTAGGCTAGAGAGTTTCTTGTTTTGACTAGTGCCCTGATGGTGTTGGGTATATAAACTTGCAGGTAGGAACTGAAAGTAGAAACTAGTTTCAAGTTGAATTGCTCTACTTTATGAAGAAAAAAGGAATTTGAAATTCCTGAGGGAAATTGAGGAAAGAGGAGAAACAAGAGCCAAGAATGATGGGGAAAGTATCACAGAAATTGAAAAGAACCCTCAGCAGCCAAAGGACAATAAAACACAGGCATCTGATGGAACAGTTAACTTGTCAACTTGGGAGGATATAACGTAAAATCTCTCCTTTGACTTAGCAAAGTTTCAAGAAAATCTACATTGTTCACATATCATTTTTTGTGGTGAGATCTACCGTTTTAGTGATTTTCAAACATATAATATATTGTTATTAACAGTAGCCACCATGGCCAATCTCTTGAACTCATTCCTCTTGTCTCACTGAAATTCTGTGTCCTTTGACCAAAATCACCCTAACCCCCAAACCTCCAGTTTCTGGTAACCACCACTTTATTCACTGTTTATATGAATTCAACTTTTTTTATACTCCACATATAAGTGAGATCATGTAGTATTTGTCTTTCTGTGCCTGGCTTATTTCACCTAATTTAATGTCCTCGAGGTTCAACCATGTTGTCACGCGTGACAGTATCACCTTCATTTTTAAGGCAGAATAGTATTGCATTGTGTATATTTACCACATTTTCATTATCCATTCATCTGTTGATGGATACTTTGGCTGCTTCCATTCACTTAGGCTGTTATGAATAATGCTACAATGAACCTTGGAGTGCAGATGTTTCTTTGACACACTGATTTCATTTCCTTTGAATGTATACCCAGAAGTGGGATTGCTGGATTATAAGGCAGTTCTATATTTAATTTTTTGAGGAACTTCATACTATTTTCCATAATAGCTACGTTAATTTACATTCCCACCAACAGTATATAAAGGTTCCCTTTTCTCCACATCCATGCCAACATTTGTTATCTTTTATCTTTTGGATAATAGCTATTTTAACAGGTGTGAGGTGGTAGCTCATTGTAGTTTTAATTTGCATTCCCCTGATGATTAGTGATGTTAAACATTTTTCCATATACCTGTTGGCTATTTCTGTTTTCTTTCAAGAAATGTTTATTCAGGTCCTTTCCTCATTTTTAATTAGGTTATTTGTTCCCTTACTATTCAGTTGTTTGAATTCTTTTTTTTAATATATTAACCCCTCATCACATATATGGTTTGCAAATATATTATCCCATTCTGCAGGTTGTTTCTCATTCTGTTGATTGTTTCTTTTGCTATCCAGAAGATTTTTAGTTTGAGGTAATCCCATTTGCATGAATGGATTCTTTAGTGAAATTCTAAGAGGTAATACATTGGCATGAAAGCATAATGCAACGGAAGAATAATGAGGCAGCCAATATCTGGGTTACATTTTAGAAAAATGTTGACCAGAACAGGTGTTCAATCTTGTAACATGGCATTAAAGAACTTCCCTCAAACTAATGCTGAGCTACTAAAATGCATGTTTCCATAAAATTGTTGGATAATTTTGAGTCATTAAACTTACTGTTATCTAGCCTATTTCTTTCCAAGTTATTTCAAAGGATATCACAGGAAAGAGTTAAAAGTCTAATAAAATCCTTATATATATAGGGCACTCCTCTTAACTACAGTTTAGCAGCCCTGTAAAAGAGATAATTAGATTGATTTGACATGATATGTTGTTACAATCATGCAGCTTCCCTATGTGCTCCAAAAAAAATTCATCCTTTTAATTAATCATTATGTAATTTTAACAGGAATTGACATTAGACCCACCTGTAGTTGCCTTCTAGAAAGTATTCATTGCTGCCTGAAACCCAGAGTGCTTATTAAAATCTAGTCACGTTTAGGAGAGAATTTCACAGATACAGGGTACTACTGGACTTTCATTGATGGCTCTGGTATATCTCTGTGTATTATACCATTGGTAACTTGTATATATATGTGGGATGAGTTGGCACCTTAGAGATGTTGCCTCACCCAAATTATTGGCTACCTTTAATAATCCTAAATCTTGGCTTTATATCAGTTAAATAGTCTCCTAAGAATAGATTCCCTGGGAAACATCTAACTAGACCTGAGGTGTCTAATTAGAGGGTTTGACATCTCTGATATCAGCTAGTAGCTTGGCCTTCCAAGGTTTTACAATTATAGTGGTCAATCAGCAGTTTTTGTTTAAGATCAGAGAAGTTGAAACACGACGGTGACAAGGAATGGGAGTTTGCCAGAACAGTAGCAGAGTTGAAATTTAAATGCACATTTGGGAAAGAAGAGATGTTGACTAAAGTTGCTGACCCAAGAAAAAAGAATTTGGTTCTGAAATAAAGCTGGAGAGGCAAAGTTGAGACAAGTATATTTCTTAGTATAAGATGTCTGGACATGATGAAAGATTTAGAAATTTAAATGAAAAATGAATAAAGGAGTTTCTTTAAAAAAAAAAAAAGCTGGCAATAAGACTAGGAATGTCCCTGGATATCTGGGATTTCCTTCCTGTTAATAATACACAGAGCCTGGTGATTCTTTCCTCTTACATCTCTTCTTACTTTCTGAAGATAAATTATTTCAAACAGTTTGGATCTGTGAAGGGTATGATGAATAAACATGTTCTTCAGCTTTAACAAAGGTATAGAGATTGCAGGAAGTGAACAGCCACTTTAAAAAATGAAGAGAATCCCAAATGTGCAAAATAATACACTCTAAAAGGAGTGCTCTGTAACCCAGGAATGACTGAATTTTTTGAGGCACTGGTGTGAACCTTTATGAAAGGATGTGTATCAGACACCGCAGGATAGCTCACCTAGGCACATTCCCAGATACCGCCTTCCTCTTCCGTAGAGGGGGATGTATTGATTAAAGAATCTCCAACTCTCCATTGCAGCATGTGTGTGTGTGTGTGAGAGAGAGAGAGAGAGAGACTCTGGTATATCTCTGTGTATGGTTGCTTTGGGTGTTGTTAGAGGTCAAAGTTTTTCCTATTGTACATGTCCAGGCTACACGACTTCTAGGCCAACGGCTCCCTTGCTTCTGAAGGAGTTCTGACATTCAGGTTCTGGTCATGCCCTGATCTTCTTAGTTCCAAAGGGAGGAATGGTTGCTTTGGGTGTTGTTAGAGGTCAAAGTTTTTCCTATTGTACATGCCCAGGCTACATGACTTGCACGCTGTAAACTCAGAGCCAGCACATTCCTTGCTATTTAAATTGCTGGACAAAATACAACAGAGAAAATATATCCTTATTGTTCACTCTGTAATGCATTCAACAAGCAGTCATTAAGCTTTGTAAAGAAAACATTACTAGATGCCTGCTACTATAGTAGATAGTGGAGCTAGAATGATGAGCGAGACAAAGTCTCAGACCCAAGGAACTCATCATTTATTCTGAAAAACAGAGTAGTAGTGCTCAAAGTTGTAAATGTTAGGAGAAGGGCAAGAAGAGAGTATATTACAGGATTCTGTTCTGGGATAGGGGAAGGAAAGGTTTGCAAAGATGCTGACCACTAAGCTGACTCTGAAAAAAGAAATTGAAGTTCACCAGATGGACAAGAGAGAGTATGGCTTTTGGAAACACTGTGAGCTAGCTGAATTTGCTCAGAGTGCAATAACTTTCAGTTTTTGCTACTTACTGATTTATATAGAACAGTCTAAAATATCACAATAGTTCATGACTGGATCATTAATTTCCTGCAGTTACTCCAAGGAAACTTGCATTTGTCTCGTTCACCAAAGGCAATGCTGTGGTTTGGCCTTCTTTATATATTAAGACAACCTTTAGGATGTTTATCATTGACCTCAGGTTCCTTTGCATTAAGCCTGGTATAAATTACTGAGAAAAAAAACATTAGCTAATGAAGAAGAAATGTAGAAATGTCCTATCATTCCTTTTTCATTCCACTGGCTCTGAAAAAAAATTCTAAAACCAGCCTGGAGAGCTATTTTTGGACAATCATAATATATCCAACATAGGAAGGTTAGAATCCCAATTGATCAAAATGACATTTTTCTATAATGGAAAGAAAAATGCAAACAGGCTAACTACCCACCAATTTGGTGTAATAAATTATGATGCATCCACATGACGGAAAATTATTCATCCTCTAAAAATGATCACGGAGATGATTATGTATGGCATGCGAGAAGAAAATGCAAAAAATTATATATTATGATTGCAGTAAAATGCAAACACATGTGAAAATGTTACTTGGAAATAACATGAAAAAATCTTAAATAAGTAGTTGTGGTGGTGAAATATTATAAATATTTTTCTTTTCAAATTTTTCCTTAATACTACTGATGGTTCATCTTTCAATTTTTAAAAGATAGATGTTTCATAAAGAGTGCTCCAAGTGGTCTGACCAGTTGCTGAATTGAGTAAGTCCAACATCTTCCCTATACTTCATGCAAGGGCTTGGGCTGAATGCAGCCCAGGACCACGAGCACTCTTATATGTTACTGAGCTCAGTGACAACAACAAAAATATTTTATTTTATACTTTGTGGCGCAAAAAATTTTAATATAGAAGCTTTCCTTTAACCTCATTAAAACTTTCTTTGCTGTATTAGAACCACACTTCTATCTGTTGGCGTATATCTGGCTAACACAGGAAGAATAAGACAATAATTAAGAGCACAGCCAGCCTTCTTTCTTCTGGTTGCATTATCTTGGCAAGTTACTTAGCTTCTCTGTACTTCCCTGTCTTGTCAGTAAAAGGGGATAACAATAATTGTGTCTACTTTGTGGGGTTGTCATAAAGATCCAATGGGATGACCCATGAAAAGCTTGGCCTGTGGCACCTGCTCAATCAGTGGTAGCTATTTATTGTCCTTAGACTTTTAAAAGTGTCCTTATGTTATCAAGCGAATAGGCTCACTTCCTTAAGTGCACCGAAGCTGATACTGTGGCACCAGCCTTTGAGAAAAGAAAGGCATTATTGCAAAACTGGCCAGCAAGGGGACAGGAGTGGGAGTCAAATCTATCTCCCCAGTTTGGGATCTGGGGTAAGTTTGAAGGGTTCAGAGGGTAAGGGAAAGGATTTAGGAATGTTGGCTTGGCAGAGTCTAATTGGAGGACCTCAAATTTGAACATTTACATAAGGTATGTTGAGGCAGATTTTAGCACCAGATCTTCTAGGCCAAGTGCTGCCTTGCTTCTGAAGGAGTTCTGACATTCAGCTTCTGGTCATGCCCTGATCTTCTTAGTTCCAAAGGGAGGAATGGTTGCTTTGGGTGTTGCTAGAGGTCAAAGTTTTTCCTATTGTACATGCCCAGGCTACATGGCTTGCAGTTTTGGGCTCTGTTATACCTACAAGGTAACCTGATGTTCTGTTATCAACAGAGTAGGCCCAGTTTGGGATGACTGTACTTACCCCCAACTCGTGTAAAAGTCAGAATTACATTGTGTCCTGCTTGTGTCCTATCCTGCGTGAACCACGTTGTCTTTGAAAAGTCTCATTTCACAGAACCATGCCCATCTCCTATATGAACTCTTTCAAATTTGTATTCCTACATGTGAGGTTCATGTGGCATGATTCTAGCCTTCTTCCTCTGACTATCCTGAACTGACATGAAACTGTATCTTTCCTTTCTTCTAAATTAGAAAAAGATATATGGATATACAAAAGAGTATAAAAATAAAGCCACCCTCCTCCTCTCCCAGAGGCAAACATTATTACATGTTGAGTGTATCCTTTGGAAGTAGTCTATGCATTTTCAAGCGTATTTACACTTGCATACGTATACTTGTGTATATAGCACATTTTTAACCCAAATTGAATCACACCATACACACTGTCCTACAAGTTGCCCTTTTACTTAGCAATATGCCCTGGAGACTGTTTCATAAAAGCACAAATAACACCTCATTTTTGTTCACAGCTGCACCATTTTCCATTGTATGAAAAAAAATCCCAATTTTTTCACCAATCTCATATTGATGTTCAAATGTTTCCATTCTTATGTTATTATAAACATGCTGCAATAAATATCTTTTGCCACATATATACATATTTTATATAGTATATAAACAACTGTGGCACATACATAATTTTGTATTCTCTTTTTTCCACGTATTATACGTTTTGGAAGTTTTAGAAACTCATTTTCAGTTTTGCTATTATAGATAAAGCAAAATAAATATCCTCAATAATTCAAATGTTATAAGAAAATGACATTTTGATTAATTGTGATACTAGCCTTTGTGGGTATAGGATATATTAGAGTTGTCTAGACAAAGCTTCCAGCAGATTACAGAATTCCGCAGAGCCAATGAAATAAGAAAAAAATTGAATGAAATATTTCGTGTCCTTAGCAAACTGTATTAGGCTGTTCTTGCACAGCTATAAAGAAAGAAATACCTGACACTGGGTAGTTTATAAGAAAAGAGGTATAACTGGCTCATGGTTCTGCAGGCTGTACATGAAGCATAGCAGTATCTGCTTCTAGGGAGACCTCAGGAAGCTTCCAATCATGGTGGAAGGTGAAGGGGGAGTAGGCATGTCACATGGGAAAAGCAGGAGCAAGAGGGTGGGGAGGTGCCACACACTTTTAAACAACCAGATCTCGTGAGAACTCACTATCCTGAAGATAGCACCAAACCATGAGGGATCCACCCCCATGACCCAAACACCTCCCCCCAGGATCCACCTCCAAGACTGGGGATTACAATTCAACATGAGATTTGGGCAAGGACAAATATACAAACTATATTGCAAACTATTTCTGTCAGTGACAAACCAGAATTGTTAAGAAAAGAAACTTAAGGTCAATATCTCTGTTATAGCAAATGTACAAAAATAACTATTAAATTCCTAGAAATGTAATTGCTGATTTAAAGAATACAAGCATTAGTTGACATATGTAGTCAAACTATCCTCTAAAGAGGTTGTTACATATGGTACCCGTCTGCCTCAAGTTTCTTATTATTTATCCATTACCAACAAATTCTGTTATACAGACAAAGTTTGATCTAGGGCATCATTTCTTGTATTTGATGCCCTAACATTCTGAGAGGTAAGTCAAGAATTGTTCCCTGCACTGTTCATAGCCAAACAAGGCTTTGGGAAGAGTGCAAATCCTTCAGTATTCGTTTCACCAACATTATTTAAGAATTGACTGTCAGATTCTAATGGACACCAGTGAATATCTGGAAGATCTGGAAATTTAAAATAACGGTGGCCCTGATTCTGCAGTGTCATTAGTTCATGCTTCTAATGGCGAATCAGCTTAACCATTTGGATCTGATTTGTTGGTTAATGTCTCTAGACTGTAATGCTAGTTAGTAAAAACCAAAATTGATTTCCAATTTTTTCAGCAGGTTATCCACTCTGTAATTGCCTAAGACACGAAAGGGAGCTTCTAGGGCAGAAAAGCAAAGGCTTGTTTGGCTCTTTCTGGACTACAGATCTTAACTTCTATAGCACTTCTGTGACAAATACTGCTGCCAACAGAATTCATCGTAAACCAAAGCAGCACTTCTCAGTGTAATAAGTCTCACGTATTCCTCTTTAAATGTACGGCATCACTGCACCGAATCAAAGACAGGCCCAGGTGTTTGCCGCACTGTATCCATCCCTTATACAGAGTCCAGTACAAGAGACTATACTATTAATTCACTAACTCACCAAAAATGTGTAAGGACCCACTATGCCAGACTCTGTTCCAGTGATGTGAACAAACCACACAAAAATCACCGCCCTCCTGGAGCTTACATTCTGGTAAAATAAAATGAACAAAATAAGTAAAATATATAGGATGATAAGAAGTGCTATGAAAAAATATATATAATTTTTAAATTAAAATGGAAAATCCAAACAGGATGGGTGGATTCTATCAATGTTAATATACTGGTTGTAATACTTTTCTATTGTTTTGTAAAATGCTTCCATTGGGAAAAATTGTGTAAAGGGTAGATGGGATCTTTCTGTATTAGTTCTTACCACTGCATGTGAATCTACAATTATCTCAATAAAAATTTACATAAACTTTTTTTTTTTTTGAGACAGAATCTCTGCTCGGTCACCCAGGCTGGAGTGCAATGGTGTGATCTTGGCTTACTGCAACCTCCACCTCCCAGGCTCAAGCGATTCTTGTGCCTCAGCCTCCCAAGTAGCTGGGACTATAGGTGCATGCCACTGTGCACAGCTAATGTTTTTGTATTTTTCGTAGAGACAGGGTTTCACCACGTTGTCCAGGCTACTCTCAGACTCCTGACCTCTAGTTATTGGCCCACCTTGGCCACCCAAAGTGCTGGAATTACAGACGTGAGCCACCGTGCCCTGCCAAAATTTAAATAAACTTAAATTTTATGGTCTAATTTTATATAGTGCTGTCAGGTAAGTACTGAAAGGTAACATAGAGTAAAGACCTGAAGTCAGTGGAAGAGCAAGAGATGTGGTAATATGGGGTGACACTATGCCAAAGGAACCAGAAGAAACAGACAGAACAGGCCTGCAGAGTCCAGGACACAGCTACTAATGAAGTAGATGTCCAGAGAGGAGTGGCTGGACAGAGTAGAATGAGGAGACAGGTCATTGTATAGACTTTGGCTGTTACTCTGAGTAAGAGGGAAAGCAATTGGAGTATTCTGGGCAAAGGAGAAGCACAATCTGACCTAAAGTTTCATTAGTGTCATTCTAGCTGCTATGTTGATATAAGACCATAGAAACTAATCGATGAAACACAGTCTCAGGACATGGATGGCATTCTGCTGAATCACTCAAATGCCAAAGTAAAATGCTTCTGTCCATGCCATTGACTTATACCAGATTCTGAAATAAAACCCAGTGAGTTTTCTCTGATACATAAGAAATACTGTGATGAAATGTACCCCAGCCCAGAAAACTATAAGATGAATTAAAATATCCGAATGCTGTGCATAAACTCCTCCTATGATGTATCCTAGGATGTATGCTTTGCTTATATTTTTTAAACCATCAATACTAAAATTCCATAGGAGAGTAGGTCTAAGCAGTTATAATGAATAAAATGTTCCTTTGAAAAACTATGTTTCTTCTCTTTCCAGAAGAATTTTTAAAATAAATATTATTTTGCTTTTTATGTTTTAAAAGTGTCTCCTGAATTTGACATTTGGAGAATCATACATGGTCATTAAGCATATGACGGTACAGTGAAAAATAAAGATGTAAATAGAAGAGATACTCTCTTCTTTTGAGACTAATAAATTTAAGAAGAAAGCGGTAATTGATCATTTAGATGAAGACTCTGCAAGAGGCTGGTTTTCATCAGCAGTTTTTCTTCAAGATTGGTGACATCTTTAAATTATTGAAAATGGGAATGTAAATGGTAGCTTACATTCTGTAAGATTCTGGCAACTAGAAATTTCTATCAACTGGTATCTTTATAAACCCAAAGTACAGAGCTGGGCATCATGGCACATACCTGTAATCCTGGCACTTTGGGAGGCTGACTGAGGAGGATCCCTTGAAGCCAGGAGCTCAAGACCAGCCTGGGCAATATAGTGAGACTCCCCCCCACTACAAAATATACTTTAAAAAATTAACCAAGTGTGGTGGCATACATCTATAATATCAGCTATTTGGGAGGCTGAGGAAAGAGGATCACCTGAATCTAGAAGGTCGAGGCTGCAGTGAGCTATGATCGCTACTGCACTCCAACTTGGACAACAGAACAAGACTCTGTCTCAAAGAAAAAAATAATAATAAACCCAAAGTACAATGATAATTCACATTCATAATGCTCACATGAGGAAAGATCCTGAAACACCTTCCGAATTACATAAGAAAAACTGTGCTCAATACAGAATTTTGAATGTTATTAATTTTTAAGAAAGTGTGCTTTTAAATTGTGTGTGGTATGTTTGATAATAAGCTATTAGCCAGAATATTTCATTACTCAGAACAACGTATTCTGCCCCATCTGTGTTGGTTTACTGTATACAATTTCAGACATAACATTTCTAGACTAAAGCTGTAAAATCTGGTCATTTAATATTTGTAGTAAAAATTTTTATTAAAACTGATTATTATAGAGGCAATCAGAGAATTTCTGTAAGGAACTTTATTTCACTTAACTCAACAGCACCACATTTTACAAATAAGAATTATCCAAAAATGTTAATACATACAATTAGTTGTAGAGCTGGGATAAGATCCTAGTTTTTCCTGACTTCTAGAGTAGCATGCATTCCCTCCACCACACTCAAACATGTACCATTTTATTTTTTATCAATTATAGTACTAGAGAATACAACAGGATTCCAGTATATCCTGTTACTTGGCCTACCAATAGTCTCGTATTTTTTGTTAGTGTATTACCATTATTTTAATATTTTTAAAAATCTAAATAATCTCCATTTGGAGATCAAGATCAATGATTCATTGTGTATAAAAATGTCAACTGATGTACTCTTCAACTCTCAACAGGTACAAAGTAACTATTAATAATGATACTATTGTACTATGCAAAGTTTCTCTTGCAAGAGTAATTCTTATTCTAGGACCAAGACTTTCCAAAGCAGTAGAAAAACAATATGACAGAGCTGAAATTAATATGTGAAGTCAGTCTAGGAATATACATTCACACATGATAAAAGTAAAGAAAGTGAGGACAATAAAAAACTACTTTTTGAGAGAAAAATGAGAGCTCACTATTAATAATATTATAGTACCTGCAAAGGAAAAAAGATATTGTTCAAAAACTTTTCCTCAGTTATGAAATAGGAGAGAAAATTATTCAAAGATTAAGAAGTCAGAGAAAAATATCTGGAGCTTGCTTATAATATTTCTCACCATTGTCTCAAATAGCAGTGTAAATAAAAAGCGCTCAGCAGCTGGAAAAATCTGCACAGAAAATAAGGTGACAACTCCACAATAACATATGTAAACATTTCCTTTTCAAAATTCACATTTTTAAGATAGATTTTTTAAAATCAAATGTTTATTTTATTTTTCAATTTATGTGTATGTCTAATTTTTATGTGTATGTTTTTCATACTAATTTTTTAATGTGTACATATATATATAGAGAGAGAGAGAGAGAAGGAGACAGGATCTCACTCTGACACCCAGGCTATAATGCAGTGACACAGTCATAGCTCACTGCAGCCTCAATCTCCTGGGCTCAAGTGATCCTCCTGCCCCAGCCTCCCAAGCAACTGGGACTACAGGCATGCACCATCATGCCTGGCTAGTTTTTTTCTTTTTGTAAGAGAAAGGGTCTCCCTATGTCGCCCAGGCTGGTCCAGAACTCTGGGCTTAAGCAATCCTCTCACTTTTGCCTCCTAAAACGCTGGGATTGCAGGTATGAGCCACCATGCCTGGCCCTATATTTTAAATATATCATAAAATATCTTCATTTTCATGTTTAAGTTATTTTAAGAATAATATCTTCTTTTTATTACCTTATGTGCTAATAATTTATATTAAATTTATAATGTTTAATGTTTACATTTTATAAATTTACATTTTACATTTATTGTTTATATACTTATTTGAAATGAATTCAACATTTAATTTTAGTAATTTTTATTTTACTTCTAAAATATGTAAGTAGAATATCATCATTCATTCTGTATACCAAATATACAAACATTAAATAGTCTTCTTAAAACACTGTCATCCTCATATGTTGGGCATATTCTTCAATATAACTTGGGACTTCCAAAGCAAGTTATAAAAGATTGAATTAGCCAGGCACAGTGGCTCACACCTGTAATATCAAAACTTTGGGAGGCCAAGATGGGAGAATGACTTGAGCCCAGGAATTTGAGACCAGCTTGGGCAACACAGGGAGCCCCCCATCTCTATAAGACTATAGGCTTGCACTTATAGTCCCAGCAACTTGGGAGGCTGAGGTGGGAGGATCACTTGAGTCCAGAAGGTCAAGGCTGTAGTGAGCTGTGATCCTGCTGAAACCGGCCTTGTTGTCTGAGGTGGCACCTGAAGTTCTTGGTCTCACAGCCAAGAAAATGAAGGATGCAGACACTCCAAAGGTGAGGTTAGAGCAGAAGTTTAATAAGCGAAAGGAGGAAAGCTCTCTGGAGCAGAGAGGGGTCCCAGAAAGATGGGTTGCCATTTTACAGTGAAGTGCAAGGGTTTTTATAGACAAGCTGGAGGGGAGGGGTGCTCCATTTGCATAAGGCACAAATTTCTGAGTTCCCACCCCACCCTTTCTAGTGCCCATTCAGCTTCTTAGCCTGAGTTACTCCATGTTGTTTATCTTTTCCTGCTGCGCATGTGTAAAAAAGGTGGGGGCGGGGCGGGAGAGGGGGCGCGGGGACGCCAGAACACCATTTGGTGTTCTTATTGGTGCTGCTGCAGGCACTTCCCCTGCACAAGCCTCCTTGTCTGAATATTTCCAGGAAGAGAGGGGACTGCTTACTGAGGTCCACTGTATGTCTGTATGTCACACAGGAGACCCCTTTCTGTGTTAGAGCTTGCCTTCATTATCTGTGTTTGCAGCCTGATCTCTCAGGCTGCTCTTTGCTGAAGGAGAAATGACCTCTTGGGCTGCTTTTTATTAGAAGGGAATTCTACCGAGGACCCTTGCCCTATCTGCCTAGTTGATTTCTCTCTCTCTCCTCTCACACTGCTGTACTCCAGCCAGGGTAACAGTGCAAGACCCAGTGTCAAAAAAAAACAAACAATTAAATAAAGAAATGAAATCAAGAAATAATAGCGATAGAAAAAATAAATAAAAGCTATAAACCTGTAAGACTCTCACTTCCAACCGTGATTGAGGAACTGGTCCTGGGCTAGTCTTTCAGGCATAAACAAATACAAAACTCAACAAAATGGCTCAGTGCGGTGGCTCACGCCTGTAATCCCAGCACTTTGGGAGACCAAGGCGGGCGGATCACCTGAGGTCAGGAGTTCGAGACCAGCATGGCCAACATGGTGAAACCCTGTCTCTATTAAAAATACAAAAATCGAAGATGGCCAAATAGGAACAGCTCTGGTCTACAGCTCCCAGCGTGAGCGACGCAGAAGACGGGTGATTTCTGCATTTCCATCTGAGCAGGAGCAGACTGACACCTCACATGGTCGGCCAGGTACTCCAACAGACCTGCAGCTGAGGGTCCTGTCTGTTAGAAGGAAAACTAACAGAAAGGACATCCACACCAAAAACCCATCTGTACATCACCAACATCAAAGAACAAAAGTAGATAAAACCACAAAGATGGGGAAAAAACAGAGCAGAAAAACTGGAAACTCTAAAAAGCAGAGTACCTCTCCTCCTCCAAAGGAACGCAGTTCCTCACCAGCAACGGAACAAAGCTGGACGGAGAATGACTTTGACGAGCTGAGAGAAGAAGGCTTCAGACGATCAAATTACTCCGATGGGAGGATATTCAAACCAAAAGCAAAGAAGTTGAAAACTTTGAAAAAAATTTAGAAGAATGTATAACTAGAATAACCAATACAGAGAAGTGCTTAAAGGAGCTGATGGGGCTGAAAACCAAGGCTCGAGAACTACGTGAAGAATGCAGAAGCCTCAGGAGCCGATGCGATCAAATGGAAGAAAGGGTATCAGCCATGGAAGATGAAATGAATGGAATGAAGCGAGAAGGGAAGTTTAGAGAAAAAAGAATAAAAAGAAACGAGCAAAGCCTCCAAGAAACGTGGGACTATGTGAAAAGACCAAATCTACGTCTTATTGGTGTACCTGAAAGTGACGGGGAGAATGGAAACAAGTTGGAAAACACTCTGCAGGATATTATCCAGGAGAACTTCCCCAATCTAGCAAGGCAGGCCAACATTCAGATTCAGGAAATACAGAGAACGCCACAAAGATACTCCTCAATAAGAGCAACTCCAAGACATATAATTGTCAGATTCACCAAAGTTGAAATGAAGGAAAAAATGTTAAGGGCAGCCAGAGAGAAAGGTCGAGTTACCATCAAAGGGAAGCCCATCAGACTAACAGTGGATCTCTCGGCAGAAACCCTACAAGCCAGAAGAGAGTGGGGGCCAATATTCAACATTCTTAAAGAAAAGAATTTTCAACCCAGAATTTCATATCCAGCCAGCCAAACTAAGCTTCAGAAGTGAAGGAGAAATAAAATACTTTACAGACAAGCAAATGCTGAGAGATTTTGTCACCACCAGGCCTGCCCTAAAAGAGCTCCTGAAGGAAGCGCTAAACATGGAAAGGCACAACCGGTACCAGCCACTGCAAAATCATACCAAAATGTAAAGACCATCGAGACTAGGAAGAGACTGCATCAACTAACGAGCAAAATAACCAGCTAACATCATAATGACAGGATCAAATTCACACATAACAATATTAACTTTAAATGTAAATGGACTAAATGCTCCAATTAAAAGACACAGACTGGCAAATTGGATAAAGACTCAAGACCCATCAGTGTGCTGTATTCAGGAAACCCATCTCACGTGCAGAGACACACATAGGCTCCAAATAAAAGGATGGAGGAAGATCTACCAAGCAAATGGAAAACAAAAAAAGGCAGGGGTTGCAATCCTAGTCTCTGATAAAACAGACTGTAAACCAACAAAGATCAAAAGAGACAAAGAAGGTCATTACATAATGGTAAAGGGATTAATTCAACAAGAAGAGCTAACTATCCTAAATATATATGCACCCAATACAGGAGCACCCAGATTCATAAAGCAAGTCCTGAGTGACCTACAAAGAGACTTAGACTCCCACACATTAATAATGGGAGACTTTAACACCCCACTGTCAACATTAGACGGATCAACGAGACAGAAAGTCAACAAGGATACCCAGGAATTGAACTCAGCTCTGCACCAAGCAGACCTAATAGACATCTACAGAACTCTCCACCCCAAATCAACAGAATATACATTTTTTTCAGCACCACACCACACCTATTCCAAAATTGACCACATACTTGGAAGTAAAGCTCTCCTCAATAAATGTAAAAGAACAGAAATTATAACAAACTATCTCTCAGATCACAGTGCAATCAAGCTAGAACTCAGGATTAAGAATCTCACTCAAAACCGCTCAACTACATGGAAACTGAAAAACCTGCTCCTGAATGACTACTGGGTACATAACGAAATGAAGGCAGAAATAAAGATGTTCTTTGAAACCAACGAGAACCAAGACACAACATACCAGAATCTCTGGGATGCATTCAAAGCAGTATGTAGAGGGAAATTTATAGCACTAAATGCCCACAAGAGAAAGCAGGAAAGATCCAAAATTGACACCCTAACATCACAATTAAAAGAACTAGAAAAGCAAGAGCAAACACATTCAAAAGCTAGCAGAAGGCAACAAATAACTAAAATCAGAGCAGAACTGAAGGAAATAGAGACACAAAAAACCCTTCAAAAAATAAATGAATCCAGGAGCTGGTTTTTTGAAAGGATCAACAAAATTGATAGACCGCTAGCAAGATTAATAAAGAAAAAAAGAGAGAAGAATCAAATAGATGCAATAAAAAATGATAAAGGGGATATCACCACCGATCCCACAGAAATACAAACTACCATCAGAGAATATTACAAACACCTCTACGCAAATAAACTAGAAAATCTAGAAGAAATGGATAAATTCCTCAACACATACACCCTCCCAAGACTAAACCAGGAAGAAGTTGAATCTCTGAATAGACCAATAACAGGAGCTGAAATTGTGGCAATAATCAATAGCTTACCGACCAAAAAAAGTCCAGGACCAGATGGGTTCACAGCCGAATTCTACCAGAGGTACAAGGAGGAGTTGGTACCATTCCTTCTGAAACTATTCCAATCAACAGAAAAAGAGGGAATCCTCCCTAACTCATTTGATGAGGCCAGCATCATCCTGATACCAAAGCCTGGCAGAGACACAACAAAAAAAGAGAATTTTAGACCAATATCCTTGATGAACATTGATGCAAAAATCCTCAATAAAATACTGGCAAACAGAATCCAGCAGCACATCAAAAAGCTTATCCACCATGATCAAGTGGGCTTCATCCCTGGGATGCAAGGCTGGTTCAATATACTCAAATCAATAAACATAATCCAGCATATAAACAGAACCAAAGACAAAAACCACATGATTATCTCAATAGATGCAGAAAAGGCCTTTGACAAAATTCAACAACCCTTCATGCTAAAAACTCTCAATAAATTAGGTATTCATGGGACGTATCTCAAAATAATAAGAGCTATCTATGACAAACCCACAGCCAATATCATACTGAATGGGCAAAAACTGGAAGCATTCCCTTTGAAAACTGGCACAAGACAGGGATGCCCTCTCTCACCACTTCTATTCAACATAGTGTTGGAAGTTCTGGCCAGGGCAATTAGGCAGGAGAAGGAAATCAAGGGTATTCAATTAGGAAAAGAGGAAGTCAAATTGTCCCTGTTTTCAGATGACATGATTGTATATCTAGAAAACCCCATTGTCTCAGCCCAAAATCTCCTTAAGCTGATAAGCAACTTCAGCAAAGTCTCAGGATACAAAATCAATGTACAAAAATCACAAGCATTCTTATACATCAATAACAGACAAACAGAGAGCCAAATCATGAGTGAACTCCCATTCACAATTGCTTCAAAGAGAATAAAATACCTAGGAATCCAACTTACAAGGGATGTGAAGGACCTCTTCAAGGAGAACTACAAACCACTGCTCAAGGAAATAAAAGAGGATACAAACAAATGGAAGAACATTCCATGCTCATGGGTAGGAAGAATCAATATCATGAAAATGGCCATCCTTCCCAAGGTAATTTACAGATTCAATGCCATCCCCATCAAGCTACCAATGACTTTCTTCACAGAATTGGAAAAAACTACTTTAAAGTTCATATGGAACCAAAAAAGAGCCCGCATTGCCAAGTCAATCCTAAGCCAAAAGAACAAAGCTGGAGGCATCACACTACCTGACCTCAAACTATACTACAAGGCTACAGTAACCAAAACAGCATGGTACTGGTACCAAAACAGCGATATAGATCAATGGAACAGAACAGAGCCGTCAGAAATAATGCCACATATCTACAACTATCTGATCTTTGACAAACCTGACAAAAACAAGAAATGGGGAAAGGATTCCCTATTTAATAAATGGTGCTGGGAAAACTGGCTAGCCATATGTAGAAAGCTGAAACTGGTTCCCTTCCTTACACCTTATACAAAAATCAATTCAAGATGGATTAAAGACTTAAATGTTAGACCTAAAACCATAAAAACCCTAGAAGAAAACCTAGGCATTACCATTCAGGACATAGGCATGGGCAAGGACTTCATGTCTAAAACACCAAAAGCAATGGCAACAAAAGCCAAAATTGACAAATGGGATCTAATTAAACTAAAGAGCTTCTGCACAGCAAAGGAAACTACCATCATAGTGAACAGGCAACCTACAAAATGGGAGAAAATTTTTGCAACCTACTCATCTGACAAAGGGCTAATATCCAGAATCTACAATGAACTCCAACAAATTTACAAGAAAAAAACAAACAACCCCATCAAAAAGTGGGCAAAGGACATGAACAGACACTTCTCAAAAGAAGACATTTATGCAGCCAAAAAACACATGAAAAAATGCTCACCATCACTGGCCATCAGAGAAATGTAAATCAAAACCACAATGAGATACCATCTCACACCAGTTAGAATGGCAATCATGAAAAAGTCAGGAAACAACAGGTGCTGGAGAGGATGTGGAGAAATAGGAACACTTTTACACTGTTGGTGGGACTGTAAACTAGTTCAACCATTGTGGAAGTCAGTGTGGCGATGCCTCAGGGATCTAGAACTAGAAATTCCATTCGACCCAGCCATCCCATTACTGGGTATATACCCAAAGGACTATAAATCATGCTGCTATAAAGACACATGCACACGTATGTTTATTGCGGCATTACTCACAATAGCAAAGACTTGGAACCAACCCAAATGTCCAACAATGATAGACTGGATTAAGAAAATGTGGCACATATACACCATGGAATACTATGCAGCCATAAAAAAGGATGAGTTCATGTCCTTTGTAGGGACATGGATGAAATTGGAAATCATCATTCTCAGTAAACTATCGCAAGAACAAAAAACCAAACACCGCATATTCTCACTCATAGGTGGGAATTGAACAATGAGAACACATGGACACAGGAAGGGGAACATCACACTTCGGGGACTGTTGTGGGGTGGGGGGAGGGGGGAGGGATAGCATTGGGAGATATACCTAATGCTAGATGACGAGTTAGTGGGTGCAGCACACCAGCATGGCACATGTATACATATGTAACTTACCTGCACATTGCGCACATGTACCATAAAACCTAAAGTATAATAATAATAATAATAATAATAAATAATAAATAATAAATAAAAAAATAAAAATACAAAAATCAGCCAGGTGTGGTGGTGCGCATCTGTAATCCCACTTACTTGGGAGTCTGAGACAGAGGAATTGCTTGAACCCAGGAAGTGGAGGTTGCAGTGAGTCAAGATTGTTCCACTGCCCTCCAGCCTGAGCAACAGAGTGAGGCTCTGTCAAAAGAAAAAAAAAACTGAACATAATGTATAAATTAACTATTTCAGACATTGCACAATAGGCTGGACTATGATCTCTAGAAGGCTGATACCTGTATCAGAAGACTGATCCTTAAAAGGACTGTGATCCCAGCAAGAATTGAAGCAAATGACGTGAACCCACAATTGCTCTGCCTTTCTGCTTGAAGGTGCATTCCAGAGCACAGTGCTGGGAGGGGAGGCCCAAACACAGCAGTTTTGCCAAATGGAGGAAAGAGATGTTAGAATTCAAAGCAACTGAGGCTCCTGAAGCCTTCAGGGCAGGGTCACAGAGAAAAGGGAGCTGAATAGAAAAGAAACTCCAGATAGCTGGATAGGATTCCTCGCATTTTGAGCCCAAAACTAAGCTGCACATGCATAGGATAAGGCTTTACAAAACTAGGCAGCAAAGAAATACCAAGGAAAGATCAACAAGGTGCTGGTAAAAGAATAATTACTGGAATCCGGAAGTTGTACAAATACTGGAGCTCACACAGAGAGAGGAGATATTCTAGCTCTGATTAGCCACAGCAGAGAGACCTCGCTGAACATCCCAGGCTTTCAACAGAAAGACCAGGCTTTCCAGCAAGACCAGGCCTTCAACGTGGAGCTAATCTAGCTCTAAAGTAAAGGCAATTCTAGAGCCAATAATAAAACTAAAGAAAGATTTGCAAAAATCAAGCTGATCCACGAGTAAATTAACTGCTTGCTGGAACAAACTTCAACATTCTATTAAAGAAAACCACAAATTCCACACACTCAATGACGTACCATTCATAATGTCCAGTACACAATAAAATATTTTTTACTAGACAATCTAAGAAACAGGAAATTGTGACCTTAATCAGATAAAAAATTATCAACAAAATAGATTCAGAAACGATAGCAATTTTCAGCAAATAATTTTAAATAGCTGTCACAAATATGCTCTGGAATATAAAGAGAAACATGAACATAATGCGGAAACAACCAGAAATATTAATATAAAAATAAAAATATAGGAAAACAACCAAATGGAAAATCTACAATTAAAAATTCAATATCTGAAATTTTTTTAAAACTCACAAGATGGCTTAATAACACATTTTACAGTGAAAAAAAAGGACCAGTGAACTTGAAAATGGGCAATAGAAACTATCCAAGCTGAAACACAAAGGGACAAAGGCTGACAAAAATGACCAGTATCTCAGTAGCCTTGTGTGCTTATAACTGGAGGACCAGAGGGCTACAAGACAGCAATTGAGGCAGAAAAATATTCAAAAAACTGGTCAAAATCTTTCCAAATTTCACAAAAAAATTAAATTCAACAATCCCAAGCAGTACACAACACACACACACGCCAAAGCACACCATAATCAAATTTCTGAAAGAAAAAAATCTTAGCCAGGGAATGAAGACATATTACATACCAAAGAATAATGAAAAGTATTTCAACTGACTTGTCAGAATTGATACAAGTCGAAGACAGTGGAGCAACATCTTAAGGTGCTGAATGAAAAAACAGCCTAGAGGCCAGGCACAGTGGCTCATGCCTGTAATCCCAGCACTCTGGGAGGCTGAGGTGGGTGGGTCACTTGAGGTCAGGAGTTTGAGAACAGCCTGGCCAACATGGAGAAACCCCATCTCTACTAAAAATACAAAAATTAGCCAGGTGTGGTGGTGCATTCCTTTAGTCCCAGCTACTCGGGAGGCTGAGGCAGGAGAATCGCTTGAACCCGGCAGGTGGAGGTTGCAGTGAACCGAGATCACACCACTGCACTCCAGCCTGGGTGACAGAGTGAGACTTTGTCTCAAAAAAAAAGGAAAGAAAAAACAGCCTAGAATTCTCTATCTGCTGAAAATGTCCTTCAAAAATGAAAGTGAAGTAAAGACATTTTCAAATATAGGCTAGGAGAATTCACAGCAGCACTTCAGTATTCCAAGTAACATTAAAGGAAATTCCTCAGGCTGAAAGAAAATAATATCAGATGGAAACTAGAAAGAATAAAAAGCAGAAGAAATGGTAAATATATGAAAAATTTAGATTTTTTTCTCATTTCTTAATTTCTATAAAAGATAATTGACTGTGACTGTTTAGAGCAAAATAATAACAGGGTATTTGTAGGTTATAACTTACAGAAGTACATTCAATAATTATAAATTGTAGGTTGTAAGGTGAATTATATATAAAGTAGTACAATATTGTTTGCAGGGAAGCTGGGATACATTTAAGATACATATTGTAAAGCATGATATATCCATGGAAAAGAATTAAAGAAGTATAACTAATAAGAAATAGAAGAGATAAAATGTAATTTTTAAAATACTTTTAAAAACACACAGAAAAAAACTCAGATAACGGATGGAACAAAGAGAAAGCAAATAGCAAAATCATACATTTAAACTAAACTAAATCAATAACTACATTAAAAATAAATGGAATAAACATTTAAGTTAAAAGGCAGAGGTAGTGAGACTGGTATTTTTATTTAAGCAAGATCGAATTATTTGCAGTTTACAAGAGACCTACTAAAGAATATCTAAATAAATTGACAGATATACCATGATCATAGATTGGAAGACTCAATAGTGTTTCAAACATTCTCCGATCTCCTCATGCCCCACTCTCTTTTAGTCTCTCCAGATGACATTGAATCTGACTTTTCAGAGAAAATGGAACTATCTTAACTTCTGATTGTAAATATATAAACTTACCTACATCTGTCCCCATCTATCCTCCTTCTTACCCATTAAAATAAAGAAACTCTCTGTCCTCCTGTACAGGATTAATCTCTCCACCTGTGCTATGGTTCACATTCTTTAATTCTTCTCAAGAAACTGATTATTTTGCTACCAAATTATTCACTCTTGCTCTTAAAAATTTAAATTCTCGTGGCTGGGAGCAGTGGCTCATGCTTGTAATCCTAGCACTTTGGGAGGCCAAGGTGGGCAGATCATCTGAGGTCAGGAGTTCGAGACCAGCCTGACCAACATTGTGAAACCCCGTCTCTACTAACAATACAAAGTTAGCTGAGCATGGTGGCACACGCCTGTAATCCCAGCTACTTGGGAGGCTGAGGCAGGAGAATCGCTTGAACCTGGGAGGCAGAGGTTGCAGTGGGCGGAGATTGCGCCATTGCACTCCAGCCTGGGCGACAGAGTGAAACACTGTCTCAAAAAATAAATAAATAAAATAAATAAAATTCTCCCTTTGGTAACTGGATTATTCCCATTCTTTTTTTTTTTTTTTTTTTTTTTTTTGAGACGGAGTCTCACTCTTGTTTCCCAGGCTGAAGTGCAGTGGCGCGATCTCGGCTCACTGCAACCTCCGCCTCCTGGTTTCAAGCGATTCTCCCGCCTCAGCCTCCCAAGTAGCTGAGATTACAAGTGCCCGCCACTACGCCTAGCTAATTTTTGTATTTTAATAGAGACGGGGTTTCACCATGTTGGTCAGGCTGGTCTCAAACTCCTGACCTCAGGTGACCCACCCACCTCACCCTCCCAAAGTGCTGGGATTACAGGCATGAGCCACTGCACCCAGCTATTCCCATTCATTTTGAACCCTCTACCACTTAAGAAAACAACAAAATAATTTGGTTCCTATGTCCCTTCATCTGCAATCCTAACTCCCTACCTCTCTCTCTTTCTTCACAATCAAACTCACCCCCATCCACACTGGCGATCATTCTCTCCATGAAATACACTCTTCCCTTGCCTTCTGGTTTCCTCACATCTCTTGTTATGAACTGAATCTTTGTATCCTCCTCTCAAAATTCATATGTTGAAGCTCTAACCTTCAATATGATGGTGTTAGGGGGTGAAGCCTTTGGGAGATAATTAGGTTTAGATGAGATTCTGAAGGTGGAGCCCCAGTGCTGGGATTAGTGCCCTTGTGAGAAGAGGAAGGGACACCATGGCTTCCTGTCTTCACTACTGAGGATACTGCAAGAAGGGCAACCATCCACAAGCCAGGCAGAAAGTTTCACCAAAAATCGAATCTGCTGATGACACCTTGATCTTGGACTTCCCATCCTCCAGAACTGTGATAATAAAATGTTTATTGCCTAAATAACCCAGTCTATGGTATTTGTTATAGTAGCCTTAGGTAAGATACCTTTCTGCACACTTTTTCTGTCTAATCTACAGCCTCCGCCTCCTTGACTTTGAATTTAAATGCAGAGCTCTTCAAGGTTCAGCCCTAAATCTGTGCTACTACTACAGTTCCAATCACAACAACCTCCCCCTGGCCCCCATATTTACCAGAACCCTTTCCATCCAAATCAGGCCTTTGTATATATTATTATCTCTGTTAGAAAAGTTTCTTTCTCTTTCTCACCAGCCTGAACATATGTTTTTCACATCTGAGTTAGTCGTCACTTCTTCTGGGAATCCTTCTCCTACTTACCTTGCTAGGTCAAATCCCCTTATTATTTGCCTTCATAGTACTGTGTTAGTCTTATGAGTACTAAACACTGTAGCAATTTACACTCTAATTTTTTTAGTGTCTGTCTCTAACACTAGACTGTTAGTTCCTAGACTATATACTAAAAGCCTTGATTAATATTTATAGAATATATGAAAAAATGTCCTCCCAAAAAATGATTTTATAGACTGTTTTCAACAAATTTTCCTAATGGTCAATAAGTATTTGTTGAAAGAATTAATGAATCTCTTTATGCCCCCACTGTTTTACCTTTAAAATAGGGGCTTTAAATATATAGAAAATAATTAAAAGTTTAAAATGGCATCTGTATTAGCTTGGGTGGTCTAAATAAACTACTCAATCAAATAGACACAAATATATTGTGGCTTCAATACAACAGAAATTTTTGCCTTGTTTATATAATGGTTCAGAATAGGAGTTCGGGTCAGGTGGCAGCTTTTCTCCATGCATTGATTCAGGAACCCCAGTGCCTTTCCTTCTGTAGCTTCCCTGTGGTCTTCCTATCATCTGCATTTAGCCAGCAGAAAAGAGTGCAGAGGAGGAATTCATATTCTCCAAGAAGCCCCCTTCCAGAAGTGGCACACATCACTTCTATTCATCAGGTAACTGACTATACTCTCATTACTCTGCAAGAATAAAAGAATGAATTTTGCAGACAACCAGTGGTCTCTGCTACCATCATCCAAATACAAGGTCTCTTATTATTTTAGTTTTGCTGAGTTTTTTGAACATGTAACTATTACAAATAGTAATAACATTCTGGGTTAAAATTAGGTCATACTGAATGGCAATTTAAAAACTTATCTTACCATCTCCTATTAATGAGAGACAATGGTACTCTAGTTTGGTTCCACAAAAATTTGGTTGTTAGAGGATGGAGGGATTGAGGAGATATTGGTCAAAGGACACAAAATTTCATTTAGGAGGAATAAGTTCGAGAGGTCTATTGTGCACCTTGGTGACTATAGTTAATAACAATATAATGTATACTTGAAAGTTGCTAAGAGAGTAGACTTAAAGTGTTCTCACCACCAAAAAACTAAGTATGTTAAATAATGAGTATGTTAAATAGTATGATTTGGCCATTCCCCAATATATCAAAACATCATGTTGTACACCATAAATACATACAATTTTTACTTGTCAATTTTAAAAACTAGGCCAAGAGAGCTTGTTCACCCATTTCCACCATGTGAGGACACAGCAACAAGGCACCATCTATGAACCAGGAAATGGGTCCTCCCCAGACATCACATCTGCTGGTGCCTCAATCTTCAACTTCCCAGTCTCCAGAACTGTGAGAAATAAATTTCTGTTGTTCCTAAGGTATTTTTTAAAATGTAGTTGTGGCAGTTAAGTCTTTTCTCATTCTCTGTTTCGTAAAATATGAAAAGAAAAAGGAAACATACCTGGGATACTATTTATTCACAGGTAATTCACATAATCTCTTTTTAATGACAGTTTGAAAGTTATGAGAGCTAAAAGCTGGTTTACTCTCCCAAGATAATCAGTATATAATATATCTATTATATAATTATTATATATTATATATAATTATATATGTTCAGCATGTATAATATATAATATATATTCAGCATGTATAATATATATCATATATAATATATGTTCAGCATGTATAATATATATGCTGAATATTATCTGTTTGCCCCTCCAGATCTACTCTCCACCCTTTTCTGTGCCTCAAGAGGCTGACTGTATGAACTGAATAAACTGACTCTCTTAGCCTCTGGCTTCCCACTGGGTTTAGCCAAAGTAAAGCACGAACAGAGAATCAAAGCAGACAAGGTGCCACTGGCTAGTCGCTCAGCCAAAGCCTGCAACTTCTATCAGGAATCCTCTCCCCATAATTCTCGCTCTTCAAGTGCCAGTAATCGTTTCTTCCCCTTCCCCTTCTCCTTTGAGATCAGCTGTGATGTCTCCCTGCTGGCCTGTCCCAGGGTACTGTAATATCTCTTGTGATTTCTCTGAATTCTATCTACACCTTTGCAAGTCATTTCTTTATCAAACTCTCCTTTTTTTAATTATTATTATTATACTTTAAGTTTTAGGGTACATGTGCACAATGTGCAGGTTAGTTACATATGTATACATGTGCCATGCTGGTGTGCTGCACCCATTAACTCGCCATTTAGCATTAGGTATATCTCCCAATGCTATCCCTCTCCCCTCCCCCCACCCCACAACAGTCCCCAGAGTGTGATGTTCCCTTCCTGTGTCCATGTGTTCTCATTGTTCAATTCCCATCTATGAGTGAGAACATGCGGTGTTTGGTTTTTTGTCCTTGCGATAGTTTACTGAGAATGATGATTTCCAATTTCATCCATGTCCCTACAAAGGATATGAACTCATCATTTTTTATGGCTGCATAGTATTCCATGGTGTATATGTGCCACATTTTCTTAATCCAGTCTATCATTGTTGGACATTTGGGTTGGTTCCAAGTCTTTGCTATTGTGAATAGTGCCGCAATAAATATACGTGTGCATGTGTCTTTATAGCAGCATGATTTATAGTCCTTTGGCTACATACCCAGTAATGGGATGGCTGGGTCAAATGGTATTTCTAGTTCTAAATCCCTGAGGAATCACCACACTGACTTCCACAATGGTTGAACTAGTTTACAGTCCCACCAATAGTGTAAAAGTGTTCCTATTTCTCCACATCCTCTCCAGCACCTGTTGTTTCCTGACTTTTTAATGATCGCCATTCTAACTGGTGTGAGATGGTATCTCATTGTGGTTTTGATTTGCATTTCTCTGATGGCCAGAGATGATGAACATTTTTTCATGTGTCTTTTGGCTGCATAAAACTCTCCTTAATTATCCATTAATTTCCTGCTTTTGTGAAAGTTTGTAACTACAATCACCTAATACCTACAAGGTACTCTATGGATAGCCCCTTGGACAAAACTGTCATCAATAAGGATGTCTTCAGAGACCCTGCTCTTAAACACAAGGCTGGATGAGAGGCCAAGGTCAAGTTTGAAAACAGGTACAAGATAGGCAAGAACAAGTGGTTCTTCCAGGACCTAGATTTCTCAAAGTGATTCCACAGTGTCCTAGTTCTAATATTTAAACCTACATTAGAAAATGTTTAAAAGAAAAAGCTTCACCTATGAAAAAAATTGGGGAACACTGAATAAAAAAAAACTATTTATATATTGTATACGTCATTTCCCAGGCATTTTTGTTCACAGACTTTACCCTTTTTATAAAAAAGCACCTAGGAACTAGTGTTCCGCAGAATATAATTGAGAAAATTCTGATTTATACCAACAGAAAGAAGAGAAGAAAGACAAATGTAACACTACACAATTTCTAAGAATGCTTATGTTGTTTTTATTTTGGCTTTAAAGCACAGCCAACCACTCACTTGAAGATAGCATGGCGCACACAGTGTTGTCCTCCCACAGACATGTACATACCCTCTGCACCTGGCCTTGGTCCACTGCTAAGACCCCAGGACCCCTCTCTCTGACCTCAAAGTCATCATCCAAGTCACTAGAGATAGCTCACCACAGAAATCTGTGACCGTAGACATACAGCCTTGAACTCCAGCTTACACGAGCCGCACTGGACAAAGGAAAACCAACTGAAGACAAATTACCAGAGAGAAAGCATGGAAGCTACCAAATTGTTGGAACCATTTCATTTCATGGGCTGTATCTGTATTCTATCTACACCTTTGCAAATCATTTCTTTATCAAACTCTCCTTAAATTTCCTACTTTTGTGAAAGTTTATAACGACAATCACCTAATTTCCACAAGGTACTCTGTGGATATTACACAGAAAGTACTAATTTTTTCTCCCTTTTTGTTATTTTAAAGACGGGGTCTCGCTTCTTGTCCAGGCTGAGGTGCAGTGGCTATTTATAGGCATGATTATAGTATACTACAGCCTCTAACTCCTGGGCTCAAGTGACCCTCTCACCTCAGCCTCCCAAGTAGCTGGGACGACAGGCACATGCCACTGCACCCAGTTTGTACTAATTTTCAAACTGAAGATTTCAGAAACACTGAACTTGGAAAGACCCTGAGAGATGACTTTTTTCACTTTCAAGCCAGTGCTGAGTCATCTCAGATACTCAATTATCTGTTTTTTAAAAAATTTAAACCTCCAAGCAGATCATGATGCCTTTCCTCTTCTTTGTGTTTTCTGTTTATATCCTTAATAGCACCTACCACACTGATTAGTAATTGTTAGTTTAATGTTCTATCTCTTCAAACATAATGCAAGCACTTTCAGGGAAGAAAATGAATCATTGTTGTTAAAGCCTTAACACTTGACCCAGTATATATTTAATAAAAATTTTTGAACAAATGAAAGACATTGGCCAAATGAATAAATGTTTCCTAATAATGTTGGTAAATGTTGGTAAGTTCTTTCACTATCAATCGTATCACAAAATTTTTCTTAATACCAACTTAAATGCCATTTTGTGTATAGAAAAATCCCTAAAAGATCCTAGAGGTTATCGACTCTGGGCAGAAGTGCATTTAAAAACTAAAGTTTTTCCTTCTTTCCTTTCTGCTGTAGGCCCCAGTGGTTACTGTCGAAATGGGCAAGTTCATGAAACCTAGGAAAGTGGTGTTTGTCCTGGCTGGACGCTACTCCAGATGCAAAGCTGTCATCATGAAGAACATTGATGATGGCACCTCAGATCGCCCCTACAGCCATGCCCTGGTGGCTGGAATTGACCACTATCCCTGCAAAGTAAGAGCTTCCATGGGCAAGAAGATCACCGAGAGGTCAAAGATCAAGTCTTTTGTGAAAGTTTATAACTAATCACCTAATGCCCACAAGGTACTCTGTGGATATCCCCTTGGACAAAACTGTCATTAATAAGGATGTCTCCAGACACCCCGCTCTTAAGCCCAAGGCTGGACAAGAGGCCAAGATCAAGTTTGAAAAGAGGTACAAGACGGGCAAGAACAAGAGGTTTTTCCAGAAGCTGCAGTTTTAGATGCTTTGTTTTGGTCATTAAAAATTAAAAAGAAAAAAAAACCTAAAGTTTTCTTGGGTTTTGTTCATTGTATTTCTTTTTAATCTTCAGAGAAGAAAATATATAACCATGCTTGCAGATGTATTTCAATTTCACAAACCTTTAGAATTAGAAAAATTCCTCCTCCTAGCTACAGAGTCTCCATCCAAATATGTACATGGGCTTGACAAGCAAGATAAATGAGTAAAGGAAGGTATTTTGTCATAAGACCTAAAATTAAGATCCAGTGTTCTGTGCTGCTTTGATATCTAGTGGAATCAGGAGGGCCTTAAATGGCCTAACTGTAAGTTCCCCTGCTGCTCTGTTCCCAGAGATAAGATTCCCTAGCCAAATAACCCTCTGTATCAAAAGAACCAGGTGTAGTTCCTGCTTATCTCTGAGTAGTGAGTTTCCGTTCCCTATCAGCCTGTGATATTATTCTAACAAGCGAATCACACCTTCCTGTTGGAACCAAGGGACTTCTCACCCTTTAGATACTACAAAGCCTGACTCCCAAAGCCCGTCCTTGTTCACTGTATTCCTGAGTGCAACTCCGATGTGGCCCTGTGTGGCATACAATGTCCTCCTCCTCAGGCGGTGAGTATATGTGATGAATAAACTACTATCGATCTTACCTGTCCAGTGTTGGGTGTCAGGTGTTTGGCCATTTCCATAAACCTAGGTCAAGAATCACTTCCTCATCGACAGAGTGAATAGGAGGCAATTAAAACAGGTAAGGACCTGGTATGTGAAAAACGATTGCTGGGGAAAGAACTGTAACAATACCTGGTGCTAGTGGCTTAGAGCTAGGAAGTTGGGGGAACCATGGAGGTCTGGACAGGACAGACCCCAATTTAAGTAAGCAGCTACTGTTCAGCACAAGTCTATTGTAGACAGGTTAGTCACAACAATATACAATATTGCCAAACATTTCAAGAGACACTGGAAATCTGGATTTTATGTCAAAATTCTCACTTTTTAAAAGTTGGAAACTTCTTCCTTTCTTTCATTTTCCCTCTCCTTTTCCCACTCTCTGTCTCTCAGCCCAACCAAAACCCATCGGGGTGGTTTTGTGAGGTGCCAGTTTGTAACCTCTGTCCTAGAAGATAAGCCTAGTCCCTAGAACACTGCTCTGATCCCAACACTTAAATAACATTCTGCCATTATATCTTTTAATATCACATATACTAACATTGCTGATTCAAGTTAGATTTACTATACCCCTGAAATTTAAATCTTAGCCATATTTGTCTATAAGTCCCCATTTTTTATATTAGGGCAGTCTTATTTTTCCTCCTAGCAACAATTCACTACACTGCATTTTATTCTGACCACATTTCACACTCCTTCAATTACTAAGTCATTTTGAATTCTAATAATATCCTTCCAGGCAGTTCCAGTCACACTCAGCTTGTGCTGTTCCTTCCATTATATCATTCCAAACATCAAAAAATATAAAGGAATCTAGCTTAAAAATAAGACTTCTAAAACACCCATTGTTACGTTCCTCCCAAATTGACATGACACAAATAATAACTTTCTTAATTATTTCCAGGAAATGTAATAGTGCATTTTTTCTAAATTGTCACTTTTTAAAGACTGGTAAATATGAGTTTCAGAAGAATTAATATAATTGCTATGGGGAGAAACAATAGTACTCTTTAACCATGCCAAAACATTTTAATAAGTTTGATGAATTTAAAAGCATATTTAAGACCAGGCACAGTGACTCATACCTGTAATCCCAGCACTTTGGGAGGCCACGGCAGAAGGATTGCTTGAACTTAGGAGTTTGAGACCAGCCTGGGCAACATGGCAGAAACTCCATGTCTACCAAAAATTCAAAAAATTATCTGGCCATGGTGGCACGTGCCTGTGGTCCCAGCTATTCAGGAGGCTGAGGTGGGAGGATCACTTGAGCCCGGGAGGTGAAGGTTGCAGTGAGCCATGATCATGCCACTGTGCTCCACCCTGGGTAACACAGCAAGACCTCATCTCAAAAAAAAATTTTTTTAAAGAATATTTAAAAGAAATACTTTTAAAGCATATTCATTAATTTCTTCATTCAGCAAACTTTTATTGAGCACCTACTCTGTGCCAGTCACTGTTTGAGAAACTGGGAATATATTCAAAATAGAAAAAAATTCCCACTGTCATTGAGTTTGCTGTCCATAATATTAGGCAGAATATAAAATCAACTCTTCCTGTTAGTTACAGTTAGATAAAAATGGGTAAGCCAGTAGACAGAATCAGAAGAGAATATGTTAAACTTAAAATAGTAGCTGGGTATGTCGAGGAGGTTATAGACTATTTCTTTCTTTATTCAGTATAAAGTGCATAAGTTCATAATTTTTATGTCATAATGAAATGACATAAAAATTAAAGATAACTCATCATTCACCTGTGAAGACTACTAGTGTACTAACTCATTATTCCGAAAATTGATATATAAGTAGAATAACGATATAATTTGTTGTCCCAAATGGAACATTTTAAAGAGTAAAATTCAATTCAAAGTTCACACATTACATTTGGTTGATGTATCTCTTAAATTTCTTTTAACCTATAACTTCACAAACCGTAAGTATAAATTAAATAAGTTTAATGTATAACTTTATGCCAGCATCATCTCTCATCTGGACTATCACAACTGCCTTCACTCTTGATTCCTAGAACTCATTTACCACTCTGCATCAAGAGTCATCTTTGTAAAAAGTATGTATCAGAGGAATTAACTGGAAGATAATGGTGGTAACCTGAATTCAAATCTCTACACACATCCCAAAAAATAAATAAATAATAGCAACAAGGAGTACAAATAAAACAAAATGTTACACGTGCCACTGAAATCACTATGAACCAGAGTATAGCGGGAATTTCAAATTACCTGAAAGTAGAGAAATGAAACTTGAAGTCCCACCACCAACACAAGCCTATGGGTGTACAGAACAGTGACACGGGAGGACTAAGTCATTCTAAAGAGAAGACAGGTTAGGACTTAAAACATAAACAAAACTACCTGCAGAAAGAGAAAGCACCACATATGTGATAAAATACCACACACAGGTCCATGACTTGGTAGCTCATGGCACCCAGTAGAGGGAAAGAGCTTGAAAGTGAGTAGAACGGAGGAGGCAGAAGAGGAAATACTACATCTGTGAGACAAAGAGATAAGAGGGAGAACAGCCTCTTGGAGAGTGGCAGTGAAGGAAAATAAGGAAGTCAATGGCAAAAAATTAAAGATGCTGCAGAAAAAGAACAGAAACAAGACATGGCAAGACCGCCTCCCCCCAACCCCGACAACTACCACTACCGTAATCACCATCTTACTTGGAAGAAAAATAATGTATTTTACTAAAATTAGAGAAAAGCATGCTCATGAACCAGAAACTCTGTCCAAAAAAATGCCCTGGAATAAAAATAAAATCAAACAAATTCCATACAAAGTTATTGTAAAAAAAAAAAAAAATAGAACATATGTAATCAAAATGTTTCAGCCAGGCACAGTGGCTCATGCCTTTAATCCCAGTACTTAGGGAGGCTGAGGCCAGCAGATTACCTGAAATCAGGAGTTCAAGACCAGTCTGGCCAACATGGTGTTGTGGCGAGCGCCTGTAATCCCAGCTACTCAGGAGGCTGAGGAAGAAGAATCACTAGAACCTGGGAGGTGGAGGTTGCAGTGAGCCAAGATCACCCCACTACCCTCCAGCCTGGGTGACAGAACAGGACTCCGTTTTAAAAAAAGAAAAACAAACAAAAAAACAAAATGTTTCAACTGGTGAGAATTTCTCTAAAAATGCCAACCACAAAACACAATACACTCAAACTGGTTTAAATAACGTCAAACAACATTTGGAGATATTAAAAAGTCTAGAATCATAAATTTAAAACAAATAACATAAATAGGCCCAGAAAAATCTATGAGATCTATGCAAGGGGAAAATGCAATGAGAGTAGATTGGACCAAAAAAGAAAATCCAAGAAAAAGACAAAATTATCTCAGAAAGGAGGAATAAATTGCAAGGTGCCCAAGGGAAAATATATTTGGATGAAAATTTAATAAGAAAAAAAAACAAGAAAAAAAATATAAGATAGGCCAGGCATTGTGGCTCATGCCTGTAATTCCAGTATTCTGGGAGGCCAAGGCAGGAAGATCACTTGAGCTCAGGGGTTCAAGGCAAGCCTGGGCAAAGTAGTGAGACCCCATCTCTATAAAAAATTTAAAAAATTACCCGGGCATGGATGTGTGTGCCTATTGTCCCAGTTCCTTGAGAGGCTGAAGCAGAAGAGTCACTTGAGCCCAGGAGATTGAGGCTGCAGTGAGCAGTGATCATACCACCGCACTCCAGCCTGGAGGATAGAGTGAGACTCTGTCTCAAAAATCATAATAATAAGATAAAGAAAGAAGCAAAAAAGCATCAGAGAGTAGAAAGTGATCAAAATTGAAGACATGCAAAGAAGGCTCAACATATGTATAATTGGAACTCTTGACAAAGAAAAACAATACAATGGGGCAGAACTAATACTTAACACTACAATCCAAGAAAACTTTCTGTAAATAAAAGAAAAGCCTGTAATACTAGCACTTTGGTAGGCCAAGATGGGAGGATTGCTTGATGCCAAGAGTTCAAGACCAACCTGGTCAACATAGCGAGACTCTATCTCTATAAAAAATAAAAAGAAAATAAATAAAAATAAAATTATACATTAAAAGGGCCATATTTACCTGAAAATATTGACCTAAAATGATCAACTCTAAGATATATGTTAATACAACTATTAGAATAAAAGATCAAATTGCTAACAGGCATAAGAAAATTAGATTGGCATTAGTCTCCACAAAAGCAGCATTTAAAGCCAAGAGGCCAGTATTTTCCAGAAACTCAAGGAAAGAAATAATAAGCAAAGTATTTTACAGCAAAGTTCTTCTAGCATCAAGACTATATAAAAACAGTTTTGAACATGCAAGAGCTCAAGAAACATGGTACTCAAAAGTCCTTTTTGAAGTGTCTACTTAGGCAGGAGTTGACACACAATAGCCCACAGGTCAAATCTGGCCTGGAATCTGTTTTTGTACAGCCCACAAGCTAAGAATGTTTTACATTTTAAAGCATTTTAAGATAAGAAAAAGGAGTGACAGAAGGAAAAGGAGAAGAAGGAGCAGCGGCAGTAGCAGCAAAGAGTGTATATATGACCCGCAAGGCCTAAAACATTTACTTTCTGACTCTTTATAGAAAAACTTTGCTGACTCCTGCCCTAGACTATGATAAGCTTTATCCACACAAGAGATGACTGGGGAAACATCAGTAAACAGACATGGTAAGCACTTAATATACCTAACTGTAGAACCAAGAATAAAAGAAAAGTAGGGACAAGGTTGAAAGAATAGTACATGAGCAGTATACATTCTGACAAAATAGAAAGAATGCATCCGGCGGGGGGAAGAAGAGAGGAGTGGGAGTAGTAGGATAAGATAATTGAGTGTTATAAAGATGACAGTTAGGAGCCCAAGGATATCATTTAAAACTTACAAACCAGCTAGTAAAAAAAATTTAGCCAAAAAAGGAGGAATTAAGCACTATTAAAAGGACAAATACAAAGATAACTATAAGAATAACAATACTAATTTCCCTAAATGCCTCTCTATACAAGAGAGGCACAGTAAATATAACTACATCCAGTAATTATAACACAAAATAATTTAAGAAAGCTGAGAACAAACACATCAGTCATATCAATAATGCTAGTGGGCTTAACTTGCCCATTAAAAGAAAAAGAATTTCAAATTGGCTCACAAATCAAAACTGAACTTTGGGGGCCAGGTGTGGTGGCTCATGCCTGTAATCCCAGCACTTTCGGAGGTCGAGGTGGGTGGATCACCTGAGGTCAGGAGTTCAAGATCAGCCTAGCCAACAAGGTGAAACCCCCTCTCTACTAAAAATACAAGAAAATTAGCCAGGTGTGGTGGCGTGCGCCTGTAGTTCCAGCTACTTGGGAGGCTGAGACAGGAGAATCACTTGAACCTGGGAGGTGGAGGTTGCAATGAGCCAAGATCGTGCCACTGCACTCCAGCCTGGGCAACAGAGTGAGAATCCATCTCAAACAAAACAAAACAAAAACAACAACAACAAAAAACTAAACTCTGTGCTTTTACAAGAGACACTCCTAAACCATGGTAAAAAGGCTACAAATGAAGGAATAGTCAAAAATATATTAAGCAGGCTGGGCGCAGTGTCTCACACCTGTAATCCCAGCACTTTGGGAGGTCAAGGTGGGTGGATCATGAGGTCAAGAGATTGAGACCATCCTGGCCAACATGGTGAAACCGTGTCTCTACTAAAAATACAAAAATTAGCTGGGCGTGGTGGCACACGCTTGTACTCCCAGCTGCTCGGGAGGCTGAGGCAAGAGAATCGCTTGAACTCAGGAGGTGGAGGTTGCAGTGAGCTGAGATCTTGCCACTGCCCTCCAGCCTGGCAACAGAGCGAGACTGTGTCTCAAAAAAAAAATTATATATATTATATATATATATATATGTACTAGACAAATGAAAATCATAAGAAAGCAAGGGTTGTCATTTTGATATCAGGTATAATTCAGGCCAAAAAGCATTAAATAAAACAAATGATGACACTTTATGATGCTAAAAGCCACGACTCACAAAGAAGATATAACAGTTATAAATATCCATGTACCAAATAACCCAGTGACCAACTATACAAAGCAGAAACTACATGAGATAGAATGAGAAATAGATAGACACTATATAGGATGCTTCGCCACCCATTCTCAGCACAGAGATGTCAAGTGGATGAAAGATAAGGATATGGAATGTGGATAGATGTTTGAAAGATAATGATGTGGAAACAACATAATCCACAAGGCCATTCATATGGATATTTCTTGAATATTATACCCTGATAATAAAGAATAGTTCACATTCCATTACAGGTTAAACAGCTTCCTCTACTCTTTCTGCCTTCTCATTACTGTGCTTGACTATGCATATATATATATATATATATATATATACACACACATATATATACACACACACACACACACACACTTTCTTCTTAAGTACATATGGAATATTCTCAAAATTAATTATATTTTAGGTCACAAGAAAATATCATTAAGTTCCATAGAATAGAAATAGCACAACAGGCCAGGCGCAGTGGTTCATGACTGCAATCCCAGCTCAAGCGGGAGGATCACCTGAGCCCAGGAGTTTGAGACCAGCCTGGGCAACATGGCAAGGCCCCCATCTCTATGAAAAAAACTTTTTAATTACTCAGGCATAGTGGCATACACCTGTGGTCTCAGCTACTCAGGAGGCTGAGATGGGAGGATCAGCTCCTTGAGCCCAGGCGGTTGAGTCTGCAGTGAGCCATATTCTTGCCAGTATACTTCAGTTTGGTGACAAAGAGATCCTGTCTCCAAAAAAAAAGAAAAAGAAATACCACAAACAATGCTATCTCACCACAATGTAATAAAACCAGAAATTTAAAATTGAAATTATAAAATAAAAAGCCACTTCTGCTGAAAATTAGAAAGTCTTCTATGATGTGTCTTGGGTGAAATGAGAAATACACACATATAAAATATCTGAAAAATGATGATGAAAACACTGTTTATCAAAATCTATGGTTATGTTTAACAGAGTGATCAAGGAGAATTTGTAGCCTTTGTGGTCAGCTGAAAAAAAAAATGGCCTTCCAAAGATACATTCACTTCTTAATCCATGGAACCAGTGAATACTGCCTTGTATAGCAAAAGATGTGATTAAGTTAAAGATCTTGAGAGGAAGGGCTTATCCCGAATTATCCAGATGAGCCCTAAATACCATCACATGCATCCTTATGAGGGAGAGGCAGAGTGGGACAGGCAGATGCAGAGAGGAGAAAGCAATGTAAAGTCCGAGGCTGAGACTGGAGTGATGTAACCACCAGCCAACCAATGCCAACAGCCACCAGAAGCTGGAAGGAACAAGAAACTGATTCTCCTCTAGAGCTTCTGTAGGGAATACAGCCCTGTGGAAGCCTTGATTTTGAACTTCTGGCCTTCAGAACCGTGTGAGAATGAATTTTTGTAATTTTAAGCCACTAAGGTGGTAATTTATTATAAAAGCCCTAAGAAACTAACATAACCTTAAATACCCATATGAGTAAAAATGAAAGAATAATAAAAAATGAATTAAGTCCTCAACTCAAAAAAACTAGAAAAAGCCTATAAAGTATTTCTAAAATAAAGCACAATTAAGGAATTAATAGAAATAAAAACAGAAATTAAGGAGATGAAGAACAGAAAAATAGTACATCAAATTATTAACATGAACATCCCGATTCTTTTTTAAAAGTCAACAAAACAGACAAAATACTAGGTAATTCAATCAAGACAAAAAGGAAGACAGCAAAATATAACAAGAATAACTGTTGATGAAGAAAATTTTAAATCATAAAATATTTTGTACATATCTAAACAAATAAATTCTAAAATCTAGATGGCATAGAAAACTTCTTAGAAAAATATAACTCACCGAAATTTACCCCAATAAAGATAGGAAGCTTACATCCACCCATTTTCATAGCAAAAACTTGAAAACATTATCAAAAAAACTACCCCCATCAAAAAGAACTAGGCCCAGATGGTTTCAGAGAAGGATGCTTCCAAACCTTTAGAGAACAGACAGTACCAATGTTGGTAAATTGTTTCAGAGAATAAAAGCTAAAGGAAATTTGGCTGGGTGCGGTGGCTCACGCCTGTAATCCCAGCACTTTGGGAGGCTAAGGCAGGTGCATCACTAGGTCAGGAGTTCGAGACCAGCCTGACCAACATGGTGAAACCTCGTCTCTACTAAAAATACAAAAATTAGCTGGGCATGGTGGCACACACCAGTAATCCCAGCTACTCAGGAGGCTGAGGCAGGAGAATTGCTTGAACCTGGGAGGTGGAGGTTGTAGTGAGCTGAGATCACAACATTGCACTCCAGCCTGGGCAACAGAGCAAGACTCCATCTCAAAAAAAAAAAAAAGGAAATTTTGCAAATTCTTTTAATGGAATATAACATCTAATATCACTTTTAAATGTATATATAAAATATCCCAAATAAAATATTATTGTATAGACCCTAACATTACATTAAGAATATAACACACTATGACCAAGGGAATTTATACCAGAATTGCAAGGATAATTCAATTTTAAGAAATCTATTAATGTTGTCTACCATTTTAATAGGTCTATGGAGAAAAAATCATATGATTACCTTTATACATGCTGAAACCATCTTTGAAAAAAATTAACACGAATTCCAAATCAAAACTCTCAAGAAAACAGGACTGGATGAATACTTTCTTAACATGTCACATACCTTAATCCTAAAGCCAAATCTTACTTAATGGAGAAACACTAGAAAGTTTTTCACCTTGTACCAACAAGGCTCTTTTTTTCTAGAACTAAATAAGTTGATACTAAAATTCATATGGAGAAGTAAACATGCAAGAAAACCAGGAAAAAGAAAAGGTCATGAGGGAGGATTAGTCTCTATAATTTAATAGATTAATAAAATAGGATACTCAATTACATATAGAAATTTAGTATCTAATAAGAGTGGCCTATTAAATTACTATGTCAAAGATGAATTTTTGAATAAATGCTGTTGGTACCAATGGGTAGCCATTTGAAAAAAGACAAAATTAGATTCATTCCTCATACCAAACAAAAGAACAAACTCCTAATGAATCAGAGATTGAAATATAAAACAATACACTACACTAAAAGTATTAAAATAAAATATAGACAAATTCCTCCAAATCTGAGTGTGGGAAAAGGCCTAACCATAACTCAAAATCCAAGTGCAATAAAATAAAACATAAAAAATTTTGACTACATAAAAATAAAAAACTATTGCATGACAAAATTTAAGTCACAAGACGAATGACTAACTGGGAAAACAATTTAAATTTTGCTATTTACACACACACATACACATATATGTGATATATGTCTATACATATATATATCTTTAAAGGGCTAATAGACAACTTTTAAAATTAAGGGAAAATATAAATAATTCTATAGAAAAATAGGCAAAAGAAATGAACAGATAAATCATAAAGAAAATGGTGCAAAAATAGCCTTTAAACAAATGAAACTATGTTCGAAATCATGCAAAATAAAAGAAATAAAAAGTAAAATTACACTAAGATACAATTTTTCTCCAATTACATTGTCAAAAATTCAAAAGCTTAACTAGATACTCTATTGCCAAGACTATGAGGAAACAGGCATTGGTAGTAAAGTAAAACAGTGTCCCACCTATGGGAGAAAAATTTGGCAATATCAAACAAAACTACATATGTATTGACCCTTAGATCCAGCAATTCCACTCACTGAATTTTTACCCTAAAGATTCAACTCCAGCAATATGAAAGTACATCTCTAAAAGGTTATTCATTGTAGCATCGTTCGCAGTTACAAAATACCCGAATACTATCTAAAGGACCAAAGCAAAGGATATTAGTTGAATAAACTACAGTACATTCACTATGCAACTATTTAAAAAATGATGTGAAAGATATCTATACGTGATATGGAGATATTCCAGAATAATTTTTAGTAAAAAAAATTGAAGTTTAAAAATGTAAAAAGTTTCAAATGTAAAAAATTTAAAGTATGTTTCTTTTTGTATGAGAAAATGGGGGGAAGGGCCAGGTGCAGTGGCTTACACCTATAATCCCAGAGCTTTAGGAGGCCAGGGCAGGAAGATTGCTGAGGTCAAGAGTTCTAGACCAGCCTGGGCAGCATACCAAGAACCCTGTCTCTACAAAAATTATTTTTAAAATTAAATATTTTAAAATAAAATAAAAAAAATATTTTAAAATAAAAAAAAATTATTTTTAAAGTTAAAAAATTATTTTTAAAGTGGTGCAATGGCATATACCTATAGTCCTAGCTACTCTGGAGGCTGAGGCAGGAGGATTGCCTGAGCCTAGGAATTCGAGGCTGCATGGAGCTCTGATCACTCCACTGCACTCTAGCCTAAGGGACAGAGCAAGAACCTATCTCAAAAAAGAAAAAAAAGAAACAAAGAAAAGTAAAGAAAATAAGGGAAAAGAAAATACATACACATATCTCCTTACTTTTACAAAAAGAAACATAGAAATGATAAAAACAAAACAAAAAATGAAATTAATACCTACAAAGACAGGGTAATGAGGGGGTGTATTAGTCTGTTTTCATGTTGCTGATAAACACATACCTGAGACTGGGTAATTTATAAAGAAAAAGAGTTTTAATGGACTCAAGTTCCACATGGCTAGGGAGGCCTCACAATCATGGTGGAAGGTGAAAGGCATGTCTTATATGGTGGCAGACAAGAGAGAATGAGAACCAAGTGAAAGGGGAAACTCCTTATAAAACCATTAGATCTCGTGAGACTTATTCACTACCACAAGAACAGTATGAGGGAAATCGTCCCCATGATTCCATTATCTCCCACTGGGTCCCTCCCATGACACATGGGAATTATGCAAGCTACAACTCAAGATGAGATTTGGGTGGGGACACAGCAAAACCATATCATTCAGCCCCTGGCCCCACCCAAATCTCATGTCTTCACATTTCAAAACCAATCATGCCTTCCCAATAGTCCCCCAAAGTCTTAACTCATTTCAGCATTAACTCAAAAGTCCACAGTCCAAAGTCTCATCTGAGACAAGGCAAGTCCCTTCTGCCTATGAGCCTGTAAAATCAAAAGCAAGTTAGTTACTTCCTAGATACAATGGGGGTACAGGCATTGAGTAAATAGACCCCATTCCACATGGGAGAAATTGGCCAAAATGAAGGAGTTAAGGCCCCATGCAAGTCTGAAATCCAGCAGGGCATTCAAATTGTAAAGCTCCAAATGGTCTCTTTTGACTCCACATCTTACATCTAGGTCATGCTGATGCAAGAGGTGGGTTCCCATGGTCTTGGGCAGCTCCACCCCTGTGGCTTTGCAGGGTACAGCCTCTCCCTCCCAGCTGCTTGCACAAGCTGGTGTTGAGTGTCTGCGGCTTTTCCAGGCACATGGTGCAAGCTGTCAGTGGATCTACCATTCTGGGGCCTGGAGGATGGTGGCCCCCTTCTCACAGCTCCACTAGGCAGTGCCCCAGTGGGGATTCTGTGTGGGGGCTTCAACCCTACATTTCCCTTCTGCACTGCCCTAGCAGAGGATCTCAGGGCAGTGCAGAAGGGAAGGCCCCACCCCTGCAGTAAACTTCTATGTGGGCATCCCAGTGTTTCCATACATTCTCTGAAATCTAGGTGGAAGTTCCTAAACCTCAATTCTTGACTTCTGTGTACCTGCAGGCTCACCACCACATGGAAGCTGCCAAGGCTTGGGGCTTGCGCCATCTGAAGCCATAGTCCAAGCTGTACCTTGATCCATTTTAGCCATGGCTAGAGTGGCTGGGACACAGGGCACAAATTCCCTAGCCTGTACACAGCAGATGGGCCCATGAAACCATTTATTCCTCCTAGGCCTTCAGGCCTGTGATGGGAGGGGCTGCTGCAAAAGTCTCTGACATGTCCTGGAGGCATTTTCCCCATACTCTTGGTGATTAACATTTGGCTCCTCATTATTACACAAATTTCTTGCAGCTGTCTTGAATTTATCCTCAGAAAATGGGTTTTTCTTTTCTATCTCATCATCAGGCTGCAAAATTTCCAAACTTTTATGCTCTGTTTCCCTTTTGAAACTGAATGCTTTTACAGTACCCAAGTCACCTCTTGAATGCTTTGTTGCTTAGAAATTTCTTCCACCAGATACCCTAAATCATCTCCCTCAAGTTCAAAGTTTCACAGATCTCTAGTGCAGGGGGAAAATGCCACCAGTCTCTTTGCTAAAACATTACAAGAGTAACCTATACTCCAGTTTCCAACAATTTCCTCATCTCCATCTGAGACTACCTCAGCCTGGATTTCATTGTTCATATCATTATCAGCATTTTGGTCAAAGCCATTCAACAAGTCTCTAGGAAGTTCCAAACTTTCCCACATTTTCCTATCTTCTTTTGAGCCCTCCAAACTGTTCCCACCTCTGCCCATTACCCAGTTCCAAAGTCGCTTCCTCATTTTGGGGTATCTTTACAGCAGCATTCCATTCTTGGTACCAATTTACTGTATTAGTTGGTTTTCACACTGCTGATAAAGACATACCTGAGACTGGGTAATTTATAAAGAAAAAGAGGTTTAATGGACTCACAGTTCCACATGGCCGGGGAGGCCTCACAATCATGGCAGAAGGTGAAAGGCACGTCTTACATGGTGGCAGACAAGAGAGAATGAAAGCCAAGCAAAAGGATTTCCCCTTATAAAACTGTGAGATCTCATGAGACTTATTCACTACCACAAGAACAGTGTGGGGGAACCACCCCCATGATTCAGTTATCTCCCACTGGGTCCCTCCCACAACATGAGGCAATTATGGGAGCTACAATTCAAGATGAGATTTGGGTGAGGATACAGCCAAACCATATCAGGGGGTAACATTGGAAACTACAGAGGAAGAAAGAGACATATCTTAAAGTAATTTCTTATATAGTTTGAATCTTGAAAACATGTCAGGCCAGGCGTGGTGGCTCATGCCTGTAATCCCAGCACTTTGGGAGGCTGAGGTGGGTGGATGACCAGGTCAGGAAATTGAGACCATCCTGGCTAACATGGTGAAACCCCATCTCTACTAAAAATACAAAAAATTAGCCAGGCGTGGTGGCAGGTGCCTGTAGTCCCAGCTACTCGGGAGGCTGAGGCAGGAGAATGGTGTGAACCCGGGAGGCGGAGCTTGCAGTGAGCCAAGATCACGCCACTATACTCCAGCCTGGGCGACACAGCAAGACTCCATCTCAAAAAAAAAAAAAAAAAGAAAGAAAGAAAGAAAACACGTCAACGTTCTACACAAATAAATACCAAATAAATTTTTAACATAAATAAATACAAAAAATATATTAAATTGAATCAATAAGAACAAGAAAATCAATAAGGAGTGTGGAAAAGCATAAAATTGAACACAAAACAAATGTCTCCTACTGCATTTCAAATAAATAACAACCATATTTAAGGGCAGAAGGCACTAATCCAAGAAACTTTCCAACACAGTACTTCAACAACTATATGCCATAAGTCTAGATAAAAGAAAGAACCCCCCCAACAAATCTTAAACTCTTGTTTTTCTGTGGTATGGCTGCAGAATGCACTGTAGAATTGAGCCAATGAACAAATGTGTTAAGTTTCTTAATGTGAAAGAAGAGGGGAAACAAATACGTAAAAGGAAAGGCAAAGAAGAACCCTACAGAGTTAGGTTGGAATTGGAAGCATTGATATGATCTCATGATTTCTAAGAAAAAAAAAACAGGTTTTCACCCCCAGATCTATTTTGTAAAAGGGCCTAGAAGCAATGACATCTCAGAAACAGTAAGCAAAACTAGCACCCAGATCACGGTTTCTTTTTTTCTGTGTGTGTGTGGTGTGTGTGTGTGTGTGTGTTTTACAATAGAGACGGGGTTTTTGCCTTTTAGGCCAGGCTGGTATTGCACTCCTGAGCTCAAGTGATCCACCCGCCTTGGCCTCCCAAATTGCTGGGATTACAGGCGTGAGCCACCATGCCCAGTCCCAGGTTATGGTTTCTAAACATCATTCCTCACTAAAAGGAACAAGGGTTCTTTCAAGAAAAGGCATAATCCAGGAGTAGGGAAGAAAAGGGACAAGATTAGCCTGAAACATCTTTTGTATCAGAAAATAAATATATACCGAAAAAAAAGGAAGAAGAAGGCATTTCAAAAGAACACAAGAATCAGTTTGATGGGGCAAATCTAAGGCAATTTGATATCAAAATAGTGGAATTAATGGATTATAACCCATTGAAAAAATAGGAATCCATGAGTCCGTACTAATAATAAATAAATGCATACCTACATAAGTAAATTAAGAATGGGTTGGGCTCTTTCCTAAAGTAGAGTGATGATAACAAATGCAAAGGCAGGGCCAGCTCCACTGGGCCCATGCTCAGAAAGACCTCAGGCTTGGTTTAATGTTCTTCTATTGCCATCTCAAAATTTTTCATAATTTTATCTTTTGTGTGTGTGTGTGTGTGACAGAGTCTCGCTCTGTCGTCCAGGCTGGAGTGCAATGGCATAATCTCAACTCACTGCAACCTCTGCCTCCCAGGTTCAAGTGATTCTCATGCTTCAGCCTCCTGAGTAGCTGGGATTACAGGCACCTGCCACCACGCCTGGCTAATTTTTGTATTTTTAGTAGAGACAGGGTTTCACCTGTTGGCCAGGCTTATCTCAAACTCCTGACCTCAGGTGATCCGCCTGCCTCGGCCTCCCAAAGTGCTGGGATTACAGGCATGAGCCACCATGCGCAGCCATAATTTTATCTTTTAACTTGTATTTTTAAAGCTTTTTCCATTTGCCCCAATAATATTTGCTGGTGGCGCTTGCGGCTGTAGTGTTTACCCTGAGATAACTTTGCCATGAAATATGTCAATTTTATTATTATTTTTGCATTGCTCTACTATATTGACTTTGGAAACAAAAGACATCGTTCTATTTATAGCATTCTGTTTTTAGAAGTGATATTTCCATTTACAAACATAGTAATTCTCGATTGCTGAAAACATCACATCCTAGAAAACATAGCACTCCTACACGTTGATGTTAACATTGTTCTCAAACAGTTGTTGGCCAAAGATTCATTTGATGAATCTGATTTTTCTGAAATGATTCTGATGATTCAGACCAGAAGTGTCCAATCTTTTGGCTTTCCTGGGCCACACTGGGAGAAAAATTGTCTTGGGCCACACATAAAATACACTAACACTAACAATAGTTGATGAGCTTAAAAAAATTGCAAAAAAATCTCATAATGTTTTAAGAAAGTTTATGAATATATGTTGGCCACATTCAAAGCCATCCTGGGCACATGCCGCCCATGGGCCACAAGTTGGATGAGCTTGATTCAGACGATTCTAATGTTAGTTCTGTTTAGAAATAAGAACAATTTTATATTTTATTTTCACGTTGAAAATCTGTCAGATTTGCTTCAGCCTCACAGAGCGTGTTTATGTAAAACTAAATGAGCACCGGCAGTAAGTTGCACTTGTTTTTTCTAAACGAGAAAAGGTTTAAATAAAGTCCTAAGGGACAACGAAGCATGTGTCTAAGCAGATGAGGTTTATGCACCATATGTGTCTGTAGTTCCTTGCCACTCCATATGCATATAGCGTTCCCAGTGTCCCAAGAACACAGAATTCCAGGGGAACCACAGTGCATGGGAGTTCAGCAAGACTCAAAACAAGTACAAGCTAAGTGTGTCATGTCCACAACTAAGTAGGGCACTGACATCCATGAAATGCTACACTTTCTGTTTCTACTTGAATACTTCAAACACAGAAAGAAAGAAACGGGATTCTAAAAACAAGAACAATCCATACTCCTTTTGCTTTCAGTCTTTCTTACTCATCAGTGAGCCAAAAGTAAAGTGTCAGTAGAACGTGAGCATATCAAGAAACAAAACAAATAAAAATCCTTGAGTTAGTTGTGTGCAGTGTTTCCAGCGCTCTGGTGAGAATGAAATATACTATATGCATGTGTGAACTATAAAATACATCGTGTGATTTTAGATGATTCCACAAACCAGTTAAATGCTCCTACGGCCAGGCATAGCGACTCATGCCTGTAATCCCAGCACTTTGGGAGGCCAAGGAGGGAGGACTGTTTGAGGCCAGGAATTCAAGACCTGCCTGGACAACATAGAGAGACCACCTCTTCTGTATAAAACTTTTTTAAAAAATTAGCCAGGTGTAGTGGCTCTCAGTTACTCAGGAGGCAAAGATAGGAGGACCACTTGAGTCCAGGAGTTTGAGGTTGCGGTGAGCTATGATTGCCACTGCATTTTAGCTTGGGCAACAAAAGGGAGAGCCTGTCTCTTAAAAAATTTTTTTAATTTAAAAAAAAGCTCTAATATTTGCACTTTAAGCTGGTACAATATGAAGAATAGTAAAATTTATGCTAATAATTAAAATTTTTAATATTTCTTAAGAATGACATTAAACAGCAAATTTTTTTATTTTGTAAAGACGGGGTCTCCCTATGTTGCCCAGCTGGTCTCAAACTCCTGGGCTCAAGTGATACTCCCGCCTATGGCCTCCCAAAGTGCTGGGATTACAGGCGTGGGCCACCATGCCCAACCTAAATAGCAAATTTAAAAAACATGAAGTCCTTTGGGAGGCCGAGGTGGGTGGATCATTTGCAGTCAGGAGTTCGAGACCAGCCTGGCCAATGTGGTGAAACCCCGCTTCTACTAAAAACGCAAAAATTAGCCGGGCGTGGTGGCGGGAACCTGTAGTCCCAGCTACTCAGGGGGCGGAGGCAGGATAGTTGCTGGAACCCAGGAGGTGGAGGTTGCAGTGAGCTAAGATCATGCCACTGCATTGCAGCCTGGGTGACAGAGCGAGACTCCATCTCAAAAAGATAAAAAATAAAAACAAATAAAAAACGTGAAGTCGAGAGAGAGCCAAGAAGAAGGGAAAAGTAACTGGAGACATTGCAGGAAGTCCTGACCAGGTGATCAAAATTAAAATCACCACTTAGAAACAAGCAGATGTGGCCCTGTGAGAAGCACACAGCACACATCAATTGTGTAGCATTTCAACTGGAAAAGAACAATGTGAATCTAGTCAAGAGGAAACAACAGACAAACATAACTAAGAATATTTTCTAAAATAACTGACCTGTTTTCCCCAAAATTGTCAATGTCATGAAGGACAAAAAAAGGCTGAAGAGTTTTCTATAAAACAGACTAAAAAGACTTGGCAACTAAATGCATTATGTTGCCAAGGGGAAGGAGTGGAAATATGCTATGTAAAGGACATTATGGAACAATTAACAAAACTGGAATATGGAGTGATAGAAAGTACTGTATCAATGCTTCAATGTGAACTTTCCTGCATTGGATGACTATACTGTGGCTAGATAGGAGGACGTCTTTATTCTCAGGAAATACACCTTGTAAGGAATATGGATGTGCTTTGGTCAAGGAACAGGCCGAGATGGATATCCAGGCCTGCATAAGTCAGCGAGTTGGGCGCGCCGGTGCACACCTCCACTTGTTATAAACCTGTTTGTGTAAGTTCATACTTGGCTTGGAGCCACTATTGCCTGTAAAAGGTATAACTGCCCTGTTGATGCTGTGCATGAGAGACATGGTTCTTGGGCTCTTGGGGCTCAGCTCGACTCAACGTGGCTTCACATGGTGGGCGCGCCGGTGCCCAGGGAGAGAGAGAGAGAGCCAAAGCTGTCCGTCTTGCAGACAGACAGGAGGGAGACAGGACACAGCAAGCTTGGCTTGCTCCTGCCCAGAGAGAGAAAGAGTTAAGCTGCTGACCCTGAAGGCAAGGGAGAGCCACCTGTGCAGCTGCAGGCGTGGGGGCACCAGGAGCCTCAGAGCTGGAGCAGACAGCCGAGATAAAGGTGGACAGTGTGAGAAAGCTGTTGATGAGAGTTGCTGCTGAATAAAGTCATCTTTCACCTGCTTACAGCCCCCCGAGTATTCTTTCTGCTCATCCACGCACTCCCCTAGGACTTCAGCATGGGCTGGACCTGGACCCTGGGATCTGACACGCACTGATATATAGTATTAAGACATAAAATATTAAAAAGCTTAAAAATGGTAAATCTGGATAAAGGTATAGGCTATTTCTCTGTACTATTCTGAAGCTTTGAGATATTTAAAAATGTAATTATGCTGAAGTATATTTATCAGATCATATCCTTTCCCCCTCCTTTCTCCAAACCCCTCCAGCAGTTTCCTTTCACATTTTAAATTGAATACAAAATGCTTACCCTGCCCCTTGTGATCTGACCTCAAAACAAGTACAAGCTAAGATAATTTTATCTCATCCCACCAACCTTCCCGTTGCTCACTGTGTTCAGCTCCACTCCCCTCCTTGCCATTCTTCACTGCACCAAACAAGTTTGTCTTTGCAGCTGCCACTCGCTCTCTGTAACGCTTTGCCCCTGGTCTTCACGAGGCTGATCCCTTTGCCTTATTCAAGCATTGACTCACATGCACTTCCTCAGAATAACCTTTTCTAAGGAATTATAACGTACCTGGCTCCCAACCCAGCCACTCTCTCCCCTCTATTTTATTTTTATTAGGATATTTATCACTACCAAATGGCTCACCTTCATTTGTTTATTGTCTATTTGTTTATTGTCTGTTTATTTTTTATTATCTATTTATTTGTTTATTGCCTGTTATTTGTTTATTGTACAAGCAATCCTCCCTCCTCAGCCTCCAGAGTAACTGGGATCACAAGTGCGAGCCAACAAGCCTGGCTTCTTTTTTTAAAAAAAAAAAATTTTATAGATGGGGTCTTGTTATGTTGCCCAGGCTGGTCTTGAGCTCCTGGCTTCAAGTGATCTTCCCACCTCAACTTCTCAAAGTGTGGGGATTACAGGCGTGAGCCACCAAGCTCAGCCCACCCAGCTTCTTAATGTACACTTTCTAACAAAAGCTTTAAAGGAAACTCCTTCTTTAAAATAAAAAAAAAGTTAATTGCTTTACTGTATCTTTCTTGTGGGTTTTATGACTTTGTAATAACCTCTGCTGAAATAGAAGAATGTAAGAGTACTTTAGTAGGCAAATTCAAAATGTTTAATTTCTATGGACTAAGGTGCTATAACTTTCTTAAGATGACTTCAATAATATTAACAATTCAACAATATTACAACATAATTTTAGGAACCCCAAATATCAGTGAGGCTAGAACTCAGAAGAAGAAGATATACTGACTTCAAATAAAGGACAAAGTGAGAATCTCAATACTTTGGGACCTAATTACTCTTCAGCTAGAGGTAGAACATCTGTCTTCTTCCAAGTTAGCTAGGCTTGCCTTCTTTTTGTTTTGTTTTAGGTTCTGTATTTGATTAATTTCATGGTCACAACTAATATATTTGCAAAAAGATTATAGTGGACATTTGACCTCAATAAGCTCTCTTTAATTTTCTGCAATTCTTATAAAATCTTAAAAAGAAAGCAGTAATTACACTACACCCCTGTGAATGCTCAGTGAAATAAAAAAATAAAAGGTTTGCTAGAGGGAGACTCATGAGAGAAGCAATTTCAACCACGTAATACCAAGACATGGGCTACAGATCTCAGTCCTGAAGTCAGTCAGGACTGAGCCATAGGACCTCCTGGTGACATTTCAGAATCACAAATCAGAAATTCAAGGATCATTTATCAATGTCATTCCTCAGTTTTCTGGCAGTGCCAGGATTCTAATAAATTAGTTCAACTGCTTTGAATAAGTTCTTTAATGAATAATCCGAATGAGTCCCTACTAAAGATGCTAACAATTGCTGAACATGCAAACAACCCAAGTCCATTAAACAAGTATTTTCCTTAATGTAGTTATATGTATACATAGGCACAAAACTATCAAGCATAAGGATTTATGACAGTTGCACTGTCACTGTTTAAACCGTAACATTTTTTTATTAGAGTTTACCAGGCATCATTATGTCCTATATTAAAAGCTTTACATACTTCCTGTTTAATCCACACAAACTCTGCTAGGTAAGAATTATTTTCCCCTTTTGACAGTCAAGAAACCAATTCTGAGAGAAAAAATTACTTGCTGAAGGTCACATGGATAATAAGTTGTGGATCTGGACCCCTTTCCTACCACTCCAGGTTAGCTATTCTTCCCATGTTGAAACAAACCTGAACAAATGTAAAGAAGCTATCAGCCCAGCAGAAAATGGCAAGAAAGTACTGCATGCTTTCCCTTCCAGACATACATGGCCCTCAAAGGCCACATTCAGATTGGTAATGGGAAAAGGCACCTCCACTGTGATACTCTCCCCCGTAAAGCACCCATGCTCAGCCTTGATCACAGTTTGAACTGTGGCTGTGAGTCTCATAGAAGAGTTCATATCAGAATCCCACGATGATATGTGTATATTTTGAAAGAGTATATATGTGTATATTTTGAAAGAGTCCTTCAAGAGATTCTGAAACTCTTGGGCTTTGACCTGAATTTAAGAATCACTGACAAAGGAATGTTAGAAGATCTTAGAGAATTTTTTCCACCTATTTTCTGTAATGCTGCATTTATCTTATAAAGAGGCAGTTAAGTACTGGCTCGTTTGCTGTAACTTCCAACGCATGAGTACAAATTGCATTTTTAAATTTAATTTAATTTGTATTTATTTATTTATTTATTTATTTATTTATTATTGAGACAGAGTCTCACTCTGTCACCCAGGCTGGAGTGCAGTGGCGTGATCTCAGCTCACTGCAACCTCCACCTCCTAGGTTCAAGGGATTCTTCTGCCTCAGCCTCCTGAGTAGCTGGGATCACAGGTGTGCACCACCAAGCCTGACTAATTTTTGTGTATTTAGTAGAGATGGGGTTTTACCATGTTGGCCAGGCTGGTCTCGAACTCCTGACCTCAGGTGATCCACCTGCCTCTGCCTCCCAAAGTGCTGGAATTACAGGCATGAGCCGCCGTGCCCGGCCTACATTTTTTAATTATAAATTTTTAATCTGTGTGGATACATAATAGATTTATATATTTATGGGCTACATAGATATTTTGATACAGGCATGCAATGTACAATAATCACATCAGGGTAAATGGGGTATCCATCATCTCAAGCATTTATCCTTTGTTACAAACTATCCAATTATACTCCTTTAGTTATTTTTACTATTTTCTACTTTTTTTTTTTTTTTTTTTTGAGGAGTCTCACTGTTGCCCAGACTGGAGTGCAGTGTAGTGATCTTGGTTCACTATAACCTCTGCCTCCCAGGTTCAAGCAATTCTGTCTCAGCCTCCCGAATAGCTGGGACTACAGGCGTGTGCCACCATGCCCACCACATTTTGTACTTTTAGTAGAGACAGGGTTTCACCATGTTGGTCAGGCTGGTCTCAAACTCCTGACCTCAGGTGATCCACCCGCCATGGACTCCCAAAGTGCTGGGATTATAGGCATGAGCCACCATGCCCAGCCCTCCTTTTGTTATTTTTAAATGTACAATTAAATTATTGTTGACTATAGTCATCCTGTTGTGCTCTGAAATATTCGATCTTATTCATTCTTTCTATTTTTTGTACCCATTAACCAGCTTCATGAGTTCAATGATTTGATTTTTAGTTCCCAAAAATAAGTGAGAACATGCAAAGTTTGTCTTTCTATGCCTGGCTCATTTCACGTAACATAATGACCTCCAGTTCCATCCATGTTGTTATGAGTGACTGGATCTTATTCTTTTTCATGGCTAAATAGTACTCCATGTGTATATGTACCACTTTTTCCTTATTCATTCATCTGTTGATGGACAGCTAGGTTGCTTCCAAATCTTGGCTACTGTGAATAGTGCTGCAATAAACATGGGTGTGTGGATCTCTTCAATATACTGATTTCCTTTATTTTAGATATGAACCTAACAGTGGGATTGCCGGATCATATGGTACCTCTATTTTTAGTTTTTTGAGGAACTTCCAAACTGTTCTCCATAGTGGTTGTACTAATTTACTTTCCCACCAACAGTGCACAAGGATTCTCTTTTCTCTACATCCTCACCAACATTTGTTATCATTAGTCTTTTGGATAAAAGCCATTTTAACTGGGGTGAGATGATATCTCATTGTAGCTTTGATTTGCATTTATCTGATGATTAATGATGTTGAGCACACTTTCATGTGCCTGTTTGCCATTCGTATGTCCTCTTTTGAGAAATGTCTATTCACATCTTTTGCTTATTTTTAAATCAGATTATTATAATAGATTTTTTTTCCTACACAGTCGTGTGAGCTCCTTATATGTCCTGGTTGTTAATCCCTTGTCAGGTGGATAGTTTGCAAATATTTTCTCCCATTCTGTGGGTTATCTTTTCAATTTGCTGATTGTTTCCTCTGCTGTGCAGAAGCTTTTTAACTTGATGTGATCCCATGTGTCCATTTTTGCTTTGCTTGCCTGTGCTTGTGGGGTATTACTCAAGAAACCTTTGCCAGTCCAATGTCCTGGAGAGTTTTGTCAATGTTTCCTTTTAGTAGTTTCACAATTTGAGATCTTAGATTAAAGTGAGATATCATCTCACCCCAGTTAAAATGGCTTTTATCCAAAAGACTAATGAAAAGGCTTTAATCCATCTTGATTTGATCTTTGTATATGGTGAGAGAAAGGAGTCTAGTTTTATTCTCCTGCATATGGATATCCAGTTTTCCCAGCACCCTTTATTGAAGAGTGTCCTTTCCCCAATGTATGTTTCTGGTATCTTCATCAAAAATGAGTTCACTGTAGACGTATGGATTGCTTTCTGGGTTCTGTATTCTCTTCCATTGGTCTATGTGTCTGTTTCTATGCTAGTACCATGCTATTTTGGTTATTATAGAGCTGTAGTATAACTTGAAGTCAGGGAATGGGATTCCTCCAGTTTTGTTCTTTTTGCTCAGGATAGTTTTGGCTATCTTGGGTCTAAGCTGGGTCTTTTGTGGTTCCATATAAATTTTAGAATTATTTTCCTATCTCTGTGAAGAATGTCATTGGTATTTTGATAGAGATTGAATTGAATCTGTAGATTGCTTTGTGTACTATGGAGATTTTTAAAAATATTGATTCTTCCAATCCATGAACATTAAATATCTTTCCATTTTTTCGGTGTTCTCTTCAATTTCTTTCATCAATGTTTTATAGCTTTCATTGTAAAGATCTTTCACTTCTTCTTTTAAGTTAATTTCCAGGTAATTTTATTTGTTGCTATTGTAAATTAGATTACTTTTTTATTTTTTTCAGATTGTTTTCTGTTGTCATATAAATGCTGCTGGTTTTTTTATGTTGATTTTGTATCCTGCAACTTTACTCAATGTATCAGTTCTAATAGTTTTTGGCGGAGTCTTTAGGTTTTTCCTAATATAAGATCATATCATCTTCAAACAAGGATAATTTGACTTCTTTCTTTCCTATTTGGATGCCTTTTATATCGTTCTCTTGTCTGATTGCTCTAGCTAGGATTTCTAGTACTACGTTGAATAACAGTGGTGAAGGTGGGCAGCCTTGTCATGTTACAGATCTTAGAGGAAAGGTTTTTAGTTTTTCCCCATTCAGTGTGATACTAGCTGTGACTCTGTCATATATGATGTTTATTACATTGAGGTATATTTCTAGCCCCAGTATTTTTTTAGGGGTTTTATCATGAATGGATGTTGAATTTTATCAAATGTTTTTTCAGCATCAGTTGAAATGATCATGTGGTTTTTGTCCTTCATTTTGTTGATATGATGGATCATATTGATTTGAGTATATTGAACCATCCTTGCAACCCTGGGATGCATCACACTTGTTGATGATAAATGATCTTTTTAATGTGTTGTCAAATTCGGTTTGCTAGCATTTTGTTGAGGATTTTTGCACCAATGTTCATAGAGATATTGGTCTGCAATTTTCTTTTTTTGTTGTGTCTTTGTCTGGTTTTGGTATTGGGTAACACTGACCTTATAGAATGAATTTGACAGTATTCCCTCCTTCTTTGTTTTTTGGAATAGTTTGAGTAGGATTGGTATTAGTTTTTCTTTACATGTTTGGTAGAATTCAGCAGTGAATTCATCAGGTCCTGGGCTTTTCTTTACGGCGAGATTTTTATAGCAGCTTTAATCTCATTGCTTGTTATTGGTCTGCTCAGGTTTTGAATTTCTCTATAGTTGAATCTTAGTAGGTTGTATGTGCCTAGGAGTTTATCAGTTTCTTCTCGGTTTTTCAATTTATTGGCATATAGTTTGCTCAAAATAACCTGTAATGATCTTTCAAATTGCTGTGGTATCAGTTCTAATGTCTCCTTTTTCATCTCTTTATTTATTTGGGTCTTCTCTCTTTTTTTCTTAGTCTGGCTAAAGGTTTGTCACTTTTATCTTTTCAAAAAACCAACTTTTGGTTTCATTAATCTTTTTCAAATTGCATTTTATCTTGCTGATATTCCCAAAAATGCATGGCTTATGCTTAGCATGATTTCCTAGTTTCAGTGTCAATGCAGTTTTGTCCTAATTACTTCTCTTTGGCCATTTTGTTCCATTACAAGCTTGTTTTTATGCCATTACCTTTCCATTGAAGAAAAATATATATCACATACCCAAATATGTACACACATATATACACAAATATATAATTCTTGATATAATCAAAAGAATATATGTAATGTATATGTAAGTTTTAAGTAAAATAAGACAAAGAACAACACTCTGTATCCTTGACAATATAAGAAACAGAACATTGTTCTGGCAGTGTTTCCTGATTTTAATGCTAGTAAATTTTATTCCTTTTTTTTACTTATCTTTAGCCATTTCATTGAAATTTTGTATTAGAGACCTTTGGGTGTTCATTATCAACTGATAGATTCAGTCTGTGTATGTGTTAATGAGAAAGGGTGACTGTAATAACCCATTTTCACACTGACGTTGCCTGGATTTGGTATCAAGGTAGCAGTGATGTCACAGAATGAGTTTTCTATCCTCTCAAAGAATTATTACATTTGGAATAATATGCTCCTTAGAAATTTGGTAGAACTATCTGTAAAACATCCAAGACATAGAGTTTTCTTAGTGGAAAAACATCACTGATAGTTTGATTTTTTTTGAATAGTCTTAGGACTATTCAGGATTTCTATTTCTTTTTTCTAAATTTTTATTTATTTATTTTAATTGAGATATATACAATAAAAATTGTATATATTTATCAGGTACAGCACGCTTTGAAATAGGTACACATTGTGGAATAGCTAAATTGAGCTAATTAATATATATATTACCTCACATACCTATCATTGTTTTGTGATGAGAACAAATCTATACTTAGCAATTTTCAAGAATATAATACATTGTTATTAACTATAGTCTCCATATTTTACAACAGCTCTCCTTTCTTTTCAAAACAGGTTTTTCCTAGGCTTTATGGAGTAGATTAGTTCTGGAAAATTTAAAGCCCATATCTCTTTAAATATTGCCTACAATTTTCTCTCTATTCTCACCTTTTGGGACTCCAGTTAAATATATATTAGATTTCCTCACATATCTACTTTTTTATATTTTCCAATTCCTCTTCTCCCTTTCCTGGAGTGATTATGGCTGTATTAAATCTGCTGTCAAACCCATTCATTGAGTCCTTAAATTTTTAACAATTGTATTTTACATTTTCAGAAATTCCCTTTTATTTTCAAGTCTACCTATTTATTCCTGCTGGGTTTTTTGTTACTTACTTATCTTTTTGATTGTGTCCATTATTTCTTTAAGTTTTTTTTTTTTTCTTAGAGACAGAGTCTCACTCTGTTGCCCAGACTAGAGTGCAGTGGTGAGATCATAGCTCACTGCAATCTCCAACTTCTGGGCTCAAGAGAGCCTCTTGCTTCAGCCTCCCAGGTAGGTAGGACAACAGGCGTGCCCCACCATACCTGGCTACTTTTTTCTGATTTTTTGTAGAGATGGGGCTCTCACTATGTTATCCAGGGTGGTCTCAAATTCCCAGGCTCCAGCGATCCTCTTGTCTCCATCTCCAAAAGAGATTACAGGCATGATCCACCACACCCTCCCCTTTAAATATTTTTAACATAGCTTCCCTATATTGTGCAACTGACAACTCTAATAACTGAAGTCTATGGGGAAGGGTCTAAATCTTTGATTGTGAAATGATTGCTTAATCTGCAAACTAAATTGTTGAAGATTTCCCCCAGAGACAATTTTTTTTTTGCTTCTTCTTTTACCAGCAGCAAAAGGCAGTACTACCCTGGGATGACATCAGCCCCTTGGCACAGTCTAAGCTCACATTGGGTGTTCCAAGCTCAGTTTCCTTACCTGGCCACCAATATCTTGGTAGCAGCATGACTACTGACATCCACTCTCAGGGAAAGCCCATCTCACACTTCCATTGCCCATGGCTCTGCTGGTTGTTATATTTGCTGGGAGAGGGTTCTTGGAGACCCTACTACCTCTTATGAGACCAGACGTGCCTCAAAGACTTTCCTAAAGAGCCACACTGACAGAAGCAGAAATCTGTGGTGGTTTGTTCTGTGTTGACTTGGTCAAACTGAAATCATGTTTCCCAAAATCTTCTCCCTTCTATGGCTGTGGGCTTAATTGACCAGGAGGATCTTGTGTGAGATTTAGAAGACAGAAGTGAAACAATAGCCATTATGCTCTGAAAGTCTGTCATCAGACACAGTGACAGAAATATGCAAAGATGCCCAGCAGGCTCCAGCTGGTCTTTGCTCTCCTGTGTTCTAGAACAGTTCCTCTGTACAGCTCTTCTTCCCAACCACTGACCTTGTTGGCCAACAGCAGCCCATACCTATGACCAGACACATAGCTGGTGGCCAAACAGCTTCCTGCAGACCTTCCCAAGAGGTTCCCAATCAACAGATGTGGCTTCTCCTATCCTGGCTGATGACCTCTTCTATCACCTGATTCCCCTACAGGGCCTTCACTTCCCAGCTCCTTCCCAATTGTGTAGATCTAATTCCCATACGAATCACTTATCTCATAACACTCATAATCTCTCTTCTCTTCAGACTGAATTCTGACTAATATATCCCCATGGCTTTTTTATTTAGCTTAATCAGTTATTTTTTTTAAAGCCCAGAATGTATGTATGAATCTTTCTCTCAACAAATCAACATTTACTTACCTCTGCTGTATGCTAGACACTGTCCCAGTCTTTGAGAAAATTTTAAAAATTGTTTTCAAGGATAGACAAATATCTATGAATCATATTGTTGTGAGATAAATTAAATGACAGAACTCTGCACAGACCCAGAAGAGGAGCATCTATCATGCTGGGTTTAGTCACAGAAGACTTTCAAATGAAGTAAGCCTCAAGCTGAGTCTTAAAATAAGTCACTCAAATTTGAGAAATGCAGGGCCTCTTCTTTTAAGAGGGTTTAGTCTGTTCATGAGCTGCTGTGTATTGATAATTCTTCCACCATTTTCCTCCATCCTAATTCAAAATATCCTCTACTATAGCAGTCTGTGCTATATTTAGATATTTAGTTTGCAAATAGTGATTTAGTTCTACCAAAACAGTACCATTTGTCACATTAAATGAATGTTGTTAATTTAGAATTAACAGGTTTCATAGTTTTTTATATTTAATTTGTAAGTTTTTTTGGTTTTATAAGACTGACTAATAAAAGAAATATATACCTAATTTTGTATATATACATAGTTAAGTAATGCTTTTATATAATTAATTCAATTTAACACCAGAACTTTATTTTCTTTAGGGGAAATCTCTTCATTGCTCATCTTGAGAAACACTGGGAGTCATCATTGACTACTTCCTCTAACCCTCACCTCCTAACCTTCCACCCTCAGGAGATAAACAATCACCAAGTCATGTTGATTGAGCATCATAAATATTTCTTCTTCTCCACTCCATCTTCACTACCTCCACCTTAGTTGAGTCTCTTCAATGGTTTTTCATCAGAAGATCTATCTACAAGATCAGATCCAAGCTCCTTCATATTGGGTGTCTGTACTCTGTGTTCTGATCTTCACTTGCCACAAGTGTGTCATTGCACAGCAAGCTGTCTCTGTTTTTTTCTCATAAATGCATGAGTTTCATAAAAATGCATGGCCCCCAACACAACTGTCATAAACACAGATGCATACATGGGCAATGAAACATGATGGCAGAACTTAGTTGTGAAGTGGTCAGCCTGATGACCTGGAATATACCTGCATCACATTTTAAAAATTATCATCAAAATAAGAAACACAACATTTTGGCCAGACGCAGTGGCTCATGCCTGCAATCCCAGCACTTTGGGAGGCCGAGGTGGGCAGATCACAAGGTCAGGAGTTCAAGACCAGCCTGGCCAATATGGTGAAACCCCATCTCTACTAAAAATACAAAAATTAGCCGGGTGTGGTGGCAGGCACCTGTAGTCCCAGCTACTTGGGAGGCTGAGGCAAGAGAATCGCTTGAACTCGGGAAGCAGAGATTGCAGGTTTTAAAATTCTCACAGGTAACTCATGAACAATGCCCTCTGCCCTTCTGAGTAAATCCTAAGCAAATGCATGGCACAGTACTCTCAACCCAGGCTGCACCCATGAAGAAGAGATCCTCAGTTAAAAGTTCTAATGGCCAATAATATTGGCTACTAGGCAATTATTCGAGAGGATTTAACCCAAAAATAGGAGCATTAAATCAAGAAACCATACAGGCTAAGGAAGAGGTATTATTAAGCAGAACAAGGTAAGATGTTTTATTAATCTTAAAGTCTTGACGATAATTATAAGGAGGTCAATAACTCAAAGTATTCTATGTGCTGCCTTTGCCCATTCTTTGCCAGAGTGCCCCAACTTGTTAACCTACACAATTGTTTCAGAATGCCACTGTTATTCCTACATGCTGCTGATAGAATGTAGTCCTTCAAATCTATAACAGTTAGGTAATCTGCTTTTTTAAAGGAAAGTGCCAAATCTATTGGTGTGTTGATAATTTGGTAATGAGATAAGTTGCTGAACAAGATAGATTCATTCATTCATTCATCCATCAAATATTCATCAAGTGACAATTACATGGCACTGGGAACGCAATAGTGAACAAGAAAAAGTCCCTGCCATCATTGCATGTACATTCAATGGTGACAGATGGTTTAATAAATAAGCAAATTTAATAAATCGGCAAATAAATAAGGAAATAAGATCCAATGTAAAAAGTACTATAGAAAAAATAAGCCAGGGTAAAAAAAAGAGAGCAACTGGAGGTGGTTATTTTTGCTAGTCATTTCTAGGGATTTTCAGATCAATAGGCACTTTTCCTCTTTGCATCTAGGGGTCTGCACTAAAAATTTCAAGCTTCCTTTCCTAGCTTCCATCCAGATGTCAAGAGATTGAGGCTCAGCTGGGTGCTGTGGCTCATGCCTGTAATCCCAGCACTTTGGGAGGCCGAGGTGGGTGGATCATGAGGTCAGGAGTTTGAGACCAGCTGGCCAACATGGTGAAACTCTCTCTACTAAAAATACAAAAAATTAGCCGGGCATGGTGGTGGGTGCCTGTCATCCCAACTACTTGGGAGGCTGAGGCAGGAGAATCTCTTGAACCGAGGAGGCAGAATTTGCAGTGAGCCGAGATCGCGCCCCTGCACTACAGTCTGGGTGACAGAGTGAGACTCCATCTTAAAAAAAAAAAAAAAGAGATTGAGGCTCAAGTTTAGTGTCTGATCTACTTGTTGTCCCTCAGACCACGTGAAAATGATTGACAAATATTTCAGTTCCATAGGGTTACTAAAAACAAACGAAACAATTACAGGCACCTGTTATTTAAACAGAAAGAAACTCAAAGACTCTTTTGTTTTATTCATATTAAAAAGCTTCTCATTACAACAGGTCTACCATGCCAATTAAACAAAATATGGTCTCAACTATGGGGGTCACATCTCATCAACAGTGGTTGAAATTTGAGGATATGATCAAAAGTCATCTGAGTGTGATGAGATATTCAGCTCTAACATCTCTAAACCTGGCAGCTCCAACTCTTTCCAGGACACCAACAAACTCCCCAGGTGTAGCAGATGCCACGTGGTCAACACTGTCTCTTAAAGTCCTTCCAGTGGAATGTTGCTAGGTTCTGGCCGCTTATGAACTGATTAGAGTTCCTCTAATTTATAGTTTTGTACCTCTTGAAAACCCTTATTAAGAGTAGGCATTTTGGCCAGGCACCATGGCTCATGCCTGTAATCCCAGCACTTTGGAGGCCAAGGTGGGTGGATCACCTGAGGTCAAGAGTTTGAGACCAGCCTGGCCAACATGGTAAAACCCCATCCCTACTAAAAATACAAATATTAGCCAGGTGCAGTGGCATGCGCCTGTAGTCCCAGCTACTCAGGAGGCTGAGGCAGGAGAATGACTTGAACCCGGGAGGTGGAGGTTGCAGTGAGCCGAGATCATGCCACTGCACTCCAGCCTGGGCGAGAGTGAGACTTTGACTCAAAAAAAAAAAAAAAAAAGAAGAAGAAGAAGTAGGAGGCATTTTAAGGGCTACTCAGGGCTAATAAAAATATCCGGTTAGAAGACTTGAACTAATATCTGTGAAACTTATATATCTAAAGCAGTGTTTCTCAAAGTGTGGCCTCCAAACCAGCAGCATAGTACCACCAGAGAACTTGTTAGAAATGCAAATTATAAGACCCCACCCCACACATACTGAATCAGAAATTATGGGGGTGAGGCCCAGCAATCTGTATTCAACAAGGTTATTCTGATGCACACTAAAGTTTGAGAACCACTGATCAAAGGCATCCTAAAAAGACACTGTCAGTATTATGAAGAAGAAGCATAGTAGTAAACAATCTGATAGATAATACACCTAAAAATTCCAAGAACATGGCAAGCTGATGGAAAAAGCAAATCATTTGACTTTGGTTTTTTCCTTTTCTAAGAATTGGGTGCTGGTAACACATGGAACCATTTAGTTCTCTGGTTTAAGAAGCTGGCCAGAATCTGGGTCCAGATCTGGACAGAAGACAGGGATGTTGGAGAGGACAAAGAAGAAACTATAAAAGTTCCATAACACCAGCAGATCTTAATATTTTATGGTAGAACTGGGCATTTTCATGCTCCACCCCGTACCATGGCACATTAAAAACATACCCTTCTGCTTTAAGCACAATCCCACCCTGCTTGTAAATTATTTTTTTGACCCCAAATATGGCACGTATTTAAAAAGACGTCATTGCAGTTTATGGATCTGTGTTTCTTTCGCAAATGCAGGGACCATTAATTGCATTCACGGCTGTGGCCTTCCCCATGCTATATGCATTAAGCTGCCAGTAATGCATTCTCTGTGAGAGCCAAGAGAAAAGCCTCCTGTGTCCCTGTTATGGAGTGTGGCTTCCTTAAGCTCTCAGGCCCAAGCAGCACAGAAATCTAGCCCCTTGGTATTTTGTCAATAAAAATGGGAAAAAAACCTAACAAATAAAAAATAAGAAATTACATTCTCCAAAATAACTGTCATTGCCAACTAAAATAGATGATGCACTTGGAAGAGAAATACAGAACTTACAATCAAGCATACTTGTGGCCCCAGTTTCCAAACCCTGGACTAAGCTACAAGAAAAGTCCCTTTCCAGGCTAATTTCAAAGATGAATAGAGAACTGGATTCAACAGCCTCAGGGACTTGAGAACTCCAATGGCAGGCAAAATGATAAAGACAATGAAATTCATCTTTGGTGCTCCATCTTACCCCCGTTTCTGTAACCCTCTCCCACCTCCAGGTAACCCTTCCTCAACACCCACATCCAATCTGTCAAATTACTTCACCTGTGCAATATCTCACTCATCACCTTGACCCAAATGTCTAAGGCTGTGTAAAAACACATTGTCAGATTTCATAAATGTGCAATGATGACTCAAACTGAAAAGAGACATTCTGTCACAAGGAAAACAGAGCTTGTCAAATAAATTCATATTAAGATTGGGTAGCTCTCAAATTACAGGTTAGAGAGCTTTATTTTTAGACATAAGTTTTATATTTTGTATTTTATCTCAAAAACTAAATTTTAATAAATGGTACTTCATTTTTAAAACCAGGATTAATATTTATCATGAATCCATTAAAATGTATATTTGTCAATAATTAAGACTATTTCTGTTCTTCCAGAATTTTCACTTTTGGACTCTATTCTACTTTCTCTTGAGATTGAATAGCATTTTTTTTTTTTTTTGCCTGTAAAACACTTCATTCTTTTACCATGTCCAAAATAAACCAATTTATATGTCTTTTACATTCAAATACCCGTCACATAGGAGTTGGTAAAATTTGGTGCACTGCCTTCAGTAAAGTCGGAGAGGTTCTCAACAATGCTTAAATGTCTATCACTGAATAGTCTACTTCTAGGAGTCAAGTTCCCAAGCTTTCTTTGAACTTTGGTTTTCTCTCATCTCTTCTTTTTTCTCTCTCTGTTTCTCCCTGACAACAAAAGGTCTAAGGAAAATAAACTAGATGTGAAAATATTTACAGAGTGTGGCTCAGAGAACTTCCACCTTGGACTCCCCACTTGAAGGAAAGTGTGACATTCAGGACTTTCATTTCCTGGTTTCATTTTCCCCTTGGCCAGGTTTGGAAGGTGCGCTTGGTTTTCTCTTCTTTGTCATCTTGGTGAGGACTGAGCGAACCACTCTGTATGGTAACCTCCGTGCTGCCCCAGGAGAAGGAGACAGATCAGCATGTGAGGACACGCTAGAACAGTGTGCCCCCAGCAACCCTGCAGGGAAGAACAGACACTGCAAAGTCAACAGCAGCAACCCAAGCTGCCTTGGCTGTCCCTTGTCCCTCAGAATTATACCCTCAGATAAATGTGTATAGGGAGGGAGTGAAGCCCCTTGGACAGAACTCACCCACTGCAAATCAGTTGATGTGGCCCTGCTCTAGAAGGGGAAGAACCTAATAGGAGAAACGCCTCCCAGCAATGGGGCTTCCCAGCCTGCAGTGGGGAGTGGGTGGGGACAGCACGGTGCCCAGTTCTGTCAGTAACTGGTAGTTTTCCATTAGACAACACAAGGCCCTCCCCAAAGCTGCCCAGTGGTGTTCAGTCCAGTATGCCAGAAAAGTAACAGTATTACAATTCAGCTGTTACAAAGGATGACAGCACAACTTTCTGGGAAGGAAAGACTCCTTTATGGAGAAAAAAGAGGGAGGTACAAAGACATTAACTCTAAATAAATCAATCAATCTAGGAGGAACAGTTCAGGAAATTTGGAATGATAACTAGAAAACTAAGAACTAAGAAAGAATAGTAAACTATACAAGATATGCTGTTAATTACGACTTTTTAAAAGAGAAGGCTAAGAAATGAATAAGTATGTTTAGGTCTTTGAGAGCTATTTTACAATTCATTGAAAAAATTAGAAGGCATAGGTAAAGAACGAAAGGTTTAGGAGGTTATATAGTGAAAAGAACTTACAATACAGGTTGATACACATCAAAAAGAGTTATGGAGTAGTTGTGGAGTTTAATTATTTGGAGAAGTATAAAAAGTAGATTTTATTTATTTATTTATATTTTATTTTATTTTTTGAGATGGAGTCTCACTCTGTTGCCCAGGCTGGAGTGCAGCGGTGCAATCTCAGCTCACTGCAACCTCCGCCTCCTGGGTTCAAGCAATTCTCCTGCCTCAGCCTCCTGAGTAGCTGGGATTACAGGAGCCCACCACCATGCCCAGCTAATTTTTGTATTTTTAGTAGAGACGGGATTTCACCATGTTGGCCAGGCTGGTTTCAAACTCCTGATCGCAAGTGATCTGCCCACCTCGGCCTCCCAAAGTGTTAGGATTACAGGCGTGAGCCACCGCGCCCGGCCAGAAAAAGTGGATTTTTGTTTGTTTGTTTGTTTGGAGACGGCGTCTCGCTCTGTCACTCAGGCTGGAGTGCAGTGGCACAATCTCAGCTCACCGCAAGCTCCGCCTCCCAGGTTCACACCATTCTCCTGCCTCAGCCTCCCAAGTAGCTGGGACTATGGGTGTCCACCACCATGTCTGGCTAATTTTTTTGTATTTTTAGTAGAGACGGGGCTTCACCATATTAGCCAGGACGGTCTCGATCTCCTGACCTCACGATCCACCCGCCTCGGCCTCCCAAAGTGCTGGAATTACAGGCATGAGCCACCACGCCCAGCCCAGAAAAAGTGGATTTTAAAAATCATTTTTGTATGGCTATTTGTCTAGCACTTTATAGTTGTCTGTCCTGACTACTTTGTAAGGTTGTTACAAGTCTCAAATAAGATAATATACCTGGACCAGGTTGGAAAAGAGCTCCTTTAGTTCTTTCCATTCAGCAGGATTTATTGAATGAATGCTCCCCATACTCAACTAGGTTATAAATGGCATCTAGTCTAACCCCCATGACAACCCTGTGAGGTTGGTAGGAGACATCATAGTATTCTGTTTCACACTAAGGCTCACAGAAGCCAAGGGGGTTGTCCTACGTCACAGTCCTAGGTCACCTCTGAGATGGTGTGACGCATAAGCTCCCTGTAAAAGAATTTTTGAAAGTTATTACTGCTGGTTCCCACTTCAGAAAGTTCATTCACAATATACTTCCTTATAATAAGGCTGGGTAAGGAAAGAAACCGAACTCTTATCTAGTCCATTCACTAGGACGAATGGGTATATCCTGTGACATCTTCCTAGCTTCTGAGAATCTGGGCATTTGTTAGATTTGGGAATTAGTGCTCAAGTGTTTTCCTAGAACCACTCTCAACCAACAGAGCTGATAATGAAAACACACTGTGTTGCATTGATCACACTGAAACAAAAACTGCCTTTCACCACGACAGATAGTTGAAATGAAGTATTTTCTGAATAAATATTTTTGGTTTGCTAAGTCACAGTTAGCTTTCATATTATGCATCAAAACAGAAAGCCTCTTCCAAGTTTTTTTTTAAATTGCAGCTATTTTGTAAACAAAACATTAAGCAAGCATGAACTTGAATATCTCAGAACATCAGACCTGAGACCAAGCTTTGATGATTGATTCTAAATCCATTTGTTATAATTAATAAAAGTAATATCAATGATATAACTACAATTTCTTAAATAACAGTTAACTCTAGATTATTCAGCTTTTGATTATTTGGGCTGTAAGCAACTTCCACCCAAGATAATGGAAGACGGCAAAGAAAACCAAAGTTATTTAATCATTTGAGTAGGTCGCATCAACAGCTCTGGGTAAAAATGCAGGAAGAGTAAAGGAAGCAGATAGTGGAGGAAAGGTACTGACATTGCTATGGACCAGACATTTAAATCCACTTAATCTGCATTAGTTTGCAAGATAGATTATTTTACTCTTGTTTTAGTGAAATGGAAACTGATTCACAGCAAAATTAAGTGACATGTCCAAGATCATAAATAAGAGAGGAAGCCAAGATTTGAATCCAGATATCTCAAATTTCCAAAGTTCGAATGACCAGAGTGCATAAGCTTGCACCTACCTACTTCTCCCAGTTTATTTTCCTCCTCCTCACTTATGCTCCACCTTCAGTGGAGTATACTATACTATGCTATTACTATAGCAGGACAAGTTCTTTCCTTCAGGATAAGTAACCTCTTTCTTCTTTTGCTTAGAAAACTCTTATTCCCACTCTACCTAGCTGGCTTTTTCTCATCTTTCAGTTTTCAGCATAAACATCCTTCCTTCAGAAAGTGGTGCCTTGCATTAGGCTGTTTGTACATTGCTATAATGAAATACTTGAGATCGGGTGATTTATAAGAATAGAGGTTTAATTGGCTCACAATTCTACAGGCTGTACAGGGAGTATAGTGCCAACATCTGCTTGGTTTCTGGGGAGGCCTTAGGAAGCTTACAATTGTGGTAGAAGGTGAAGGGGGAGCAGACACTTTACATGGTGAAAGCAGGAGCAAGACAGGTAAGGTGCCACACACTTTTAAAACAACCAGATCTCATGAGAACTTACTGTCTTGAGGACAGCAGCAAGGGTATGGTGCTAAACCATTCATAAGAAATCTACCCTCATAATCCAATCACTTCCCACCAGACCGCACCTCCAATACTGGGGATTACAATTCAAGATGAGACTTAGGCAGGGATGAATATCCAACTACATCATGACCCAGTCTAAAACACGCCACCTGGTGTATGTCTTCACAGCACTGAGTTATTTTCCTTTTCGTTCCGTCATGTTTCATAATTATACATTTAATTGTGTTTCCTCCCCAACTAAACTACAAGCTTCAGGAGTATGGCAATCACATTCGTTTGTTCTTTATTTGATATCTGGGACTAGCATAGTGCCCAACAGGTAGACTGCATTCAATAAATATTTTTGAATAATTGAGAAAAGTTAGATATGGAAATTGTCTAAAAATATCCATTACCTAAGATGCCCCCAATTCTAGTTTATCTAATAAGGTTAAGTTAGCCAAGGTAGCAGAGGACTCTCTTCAGGCCTTATTGGTATGTCAAAATGAGATATTAGCAATGAGAAAGGAGACTATTACTCACTTTTTCTTAAAGCCACTAATCAAGATACACGTGAGAAGGTCATGGAAAACCTTAGGGTCCTGAAGCCCACCACCCTGCTAGGAAACCAGCATTGTCTTGGGGAGCATTACCATCACAGTCAACACAGCGTGTCTGTTCTGTGTTATCAAAAGTCTGGTGAAACCACGTGCCAGTCTCATTATCAACTCTTGGATATTAATGACTACAAAGTAATCCTGGCTTAATCTTTTCAGGTCTGTTATTTAATGTCGTTCCTGACTTTAATTGTGGGCTTTAACTTACAACAAAATTTGCTTAGGTAACTTCCCCGGGGGTGAAACGTTAACGCATTCTAGTTAAGCAAAGACAGAACTGCAGGTTAAAATACTTCAGTTCTCATTCAGTTCTGCTACCACCTGGTTATGTGCACTTGGAGGGCAAATAATTTTAACTCCTCTAATTTAACTGTCTTTACTTTCCCATTTGTAAAATTGTGATCACCACTTTGACAGACCTACAGCTGGTCTGAGGGCTTGATCCTCAGACATCCTCAAAGACATCCAGGTGTCTGACCCTTGTGCTAATTCTGCAGCCCTAAGATCAGAAAAGGATGTGGACCAGACTGTGCTAGCCTGGGGAGAATGAAGGTGTTAAAAGATGGTTTGCTGATGCCTGGGTGCATGGTATTATCCACTCTCCATGGTCATACTGTGTAACATCAAGATTGACGAGGTGCTACCTGGCATAGATCTGATCATAAAGACGCAGGTGGGCTTTGAAGGCAGTGGGGACATTTTGCCCACTGATCAGTGAAACTTTCCAGAAGTTCCAATGTGATCCTCACTCAATCAGACTTAATTATACACAAAGATGTTGAAGCCCTTTTGGGGCACTCAGATGTTTATACATTGTGTCTGTTATTGGAGACATTGCTGATCTCTCTACTGTATATCCTGATAGTGCCCTTTCTTTTGTGTGCTTTAGATAAATATGTATCCACTTATTTCCCAGGTAGTATCTATGTCTGGCCTCTATATTGGTCAGAACTCACTGTTGACACTTAACAGTATGATGGTAGCACAGCAAATGTGCTTTGAAGAAATAAAAAGTATTCCACAGATATGAATTAGCATCACTAACTGCTTAGGAAGCTGATTGTTTTGAGACAGGGTCTTGCTGTGTCACCCAGGCTGGAGTGCAGTGGCGTAAACATGTCTCACTGAGGCTTCAACTTCCTGGGTCAAGCAATTCTCCTCCCTCAGCCTCCCAAGTAGCTGGGACTACAGGTGCTTCCCCACCATACCCAGCTAATTTTTAGTTTTTTTGTAGAGACAGGGTCTCCCTGTGTTGCCAAGGCTAGAAAATTAACTTAAAACTCTATATTCATCAGAACATTTTATGATGAAAATAACAGAAAATTGAATTCAAACCGGCTTAAATAATAGTGGCAATTCACTGGTTTTTGTAACTGAAAAGTCTCGGTAAGGTAAGTGTCAGGCATTGTTCACTGAAGGCTCTGGCTCCGCTTCTCTGCAATTCTCTTCACTCCGTCCTACTCCGTATGTTGGCTCACCCTCACGCTGGCGTCCTCATTGCTGCAAGATGGCTGCCAGCAGCTACCAGGGCTACTCGATTTCTCCTTTAAATCCAGGGAAGAGAAAATGTGACTTCTCACAGTGAACAAGAGTTCTCAGCTTTGGAGACCATTGAACTATGCGATAGAGTGTAGAACTGGGGAGACTGAATGGAGACATGTTTCATAACAGGAAAGGGGGAAATGAATGTTGCAAAGACAACCACAGTGTCCACCATGTGGCACAATACATGCTTAGTGAATGACAATGCATTCCAAAGTTGTTGTTTCAAGAAAATAAAATATCTATGAAGACATATTGAATTCTGAGGTTTCTAGGATCCTAATAAGCCCAGATGGCAGGGCACAGCCGTGGTGAAGGGGCTAGCAGGGACCCTCTGAATACTCAACAGAAATCCCAAAGTGTAAGTCTGCTCAAGAGGGATCTCCACTTCCCCTGGGGGCACCTTGGAGTTTGAGCACCACCCTGGGTACTCCAGATGTGAGAATCAAGACATAGTTCTTCCCTCCAATTCCTACAGCTCTGGAATCAAATGGAGAAGCAGAAGAACAATCTGCCAATGCTGGGCAAATTTTAAATGGTGAAAAATTCCTCTCCCTACTTTTCCAAGGAAATCCACAAACACTCCATCAGTACCACTGAAAAACCAAAAGAAACACTGACACACATGGGTCTTTACTTAGAAAGTAAAAAGCCCCAAAGCAAAACATCTTCAGATTATTTCCTTAATAACGCACTGGATTGGATGTTGGGGCTCCTTTAAGTGTAAAGAATTGAAATCTACACAACGTTCTTCAGCAAGAAAAGGGAAATTATTGGATGAATACTAAGCATCTCATCAGCAGAAGTATAACTAGCCTCAGGAGGGACCAGATTCACTTGTCCATGAAGTGAATGCCCAGCGGCTTTAGTCTTCTCTCTATCAAGGCTAGCTTTCCTGGCTTAATTTGTTTGTTCGAGAGCTAAACAAATGCTGAGTAGTTCCTATATGCTGATTTCAAATTTCTGGAAAAGCCCGCCTCTAGGGCCAGATGTCCATTCCTCAGCCAGTCAGCTAGGGCTGGGCGCAATCATTAGGTTGGTCTGCTGCACTCTCGGGAGCGTTGTTCAGCAGTCTCTGAGAGGAGGAGTGAGCAGGAAGGTCAAAATGACCAGTGTGCCTGTGGTAGACATGTCAGTTTTTCCCTCTCCTATCAAGTGCAGTCAGTATTACATAACTTCATAAAAACATCACAGACACAGAAACCAGTAGAGGAACATGGCCTCGGTCTAGACAACTAGTCTCTCAGCTTGACCTTATTCAAACATTTTGGCCAGGCATGGTGGCTCACGCCTGTAATCCCAGCACTTTGGGAGTCTGAGGTGGGCGGATCATGAGGTCAGGAGTATGAGACCAGCCTGGCCAACATGGTGAAACCCTGTCTCTACTAAACATACAAAAATTAGCTGGGAGCGGTGGCATGCATCTGTAATCCCAACTACTCACGACGCTGAGGCAGGAGAATTGCTTGAACCCGGTAGGCGGAGGTTGCAGTGAGCCGAGATCAGGCCATTGCACTCCAGCCTGGGGACAGAGCAAGACTCTGTTTCAAAAAACAAAACCAAAAAAAAAAAAAAAACCCCTTTTTATGTTTCCTTTGCACAGCACAATTTCTTGGGGTTGCATTTTTTAATCTGTCAAACAAAGATATTTATACTTGTCATTGTAACTCATAGGATTACAGAAAGGATAAAGAGATAATAGATGTGATAGTATTTTTAAATATTACAGTGATGTTATTTATACTCTGCACACAATAAAGCACCTCTGCTGAATTCTAACTCAAATCCACTCTTTCTGTGGAAATACTTGTGAGTTCAAGGATCATCAGTCAAAACAGCCATTTTGGATTAATTCTCGTAGGTGGATATAGATCCTATGTCTACCATGTAACATAACCGGTCATAAATGGTCAAAACTGCCATTTTGGATTAATTCTCCTAGGTAAATACAGATCTTATGTCTACCATTTGCAGTAGATGTATCACAAATTACATGGTGATATAGCATACACAAAGCAGACACTGGAGAGGAGAGCTACAAAGATTAAAGAAAGGCAGAAAAATAGAAACAAAACAAAACAAAAAAACCAGCAAAGACAAAATAAAAACAGGAAGGAAACCTCACCCTCAAGAAGACAAAAATAGGTAAGTTAACAATAATCTGCAATTATATGTATTCCCTGTTCACAAAGGACAAAAAGAGAGAAAACAGGCTGCAAATGAGGAATTTGGCTTACATATAAGAGAAAAATTTCTGGGAATGAGGGCTGCTAAGCATCCTCTACTAACAAAAGTATTCAGTTACTCCTTCCTATGTAGCAGATGATGTATTCATTGACAGCAGGATTTTGTTGTATTCATCCTTGTTTCTACACTGGCTAGCATGACACCTGCCCCTGTAGCCACTCAGTTAATATTGTTGAGGACATAAATGTTCAAAGACTGAGAAGGAAGCACTACAGGACAGTCATTCTTGTTCCTTCTCCCATCAAGAAGCCAGTTCCTTGGTACCATGCAAGAAAAGGGGAACATTTCATTTACCCTTCTCCCTTTTCATACAAAACATACCAAGTATGAGAATATCCTTGTTTTTCTGGATCTAGAGGTGATCCCCAAATAGCAAATGTCCCTCTACATTATTATCTTTTTAGAGTAGCTGAATGCAAAAAGCCCATCAACAACCAAAAAACCTCCTGCACTTGTTTTATGTCTCATGACCTGTTCACAAAACTCGGGTCCAAATTTGTCAATAAACAGCAGTCCTTGCTGCTATGTTCAGGAAAGTGATTAAGTGATTGAGCGTTCAGGCTGTGTTGTATACTAATAAATGCCCAGAAATGGACTACTTCTGATCTTGCCAGTAACTGGCTATACAGTCTTAAGGCACCACACTCAGAATCTCCTGATTTGTTTCTCATTGCAAAATGGGACAATTAAACAAGGTGCTCTCAATTGCATCACTCCAAGGTCCCAAATGGGGCACCAGGGTCTTTAAGAGGTACTGTAATTAGAAAAAAAGTTATTGCTCAAAGGGAAGATAAAAGCAAAAGCAATATTTCTTACATTTGTAACTTCCATATTTTTAGCAACTTCTGAGTCCATTTAAAGTCTAACTAAGTCTTATTCATTATCTAAGGTGAAATGTTTTTGTCTTTGGGGGACTTAACTCCATCTTCTTTATCCCCATTACAATGAGGCAAAAGTGGCAACACCACTAGCCTGGGCAATATAGGGAGACCCCATCTCTACAAAAAATAAAATAAAGAAATAAGTAAAAAAGAAAAATAGCAACACCAAAATGCATTTAAAAAGTAAAAAATAAGAAGTTAACTTCACTATCAAAATGATTTAAAGAAGTCGATGAAAAAACAAATAAACACACTAAACAGCAAAATTACAGTCTGTCAAATACAGTAATGTGTGAGGAACACACCATGGTTGAATTAAACTCAATTACTAGCAGGTCCAAGCAAACAGATGTCACTGAGTATAGAAATGATCATCTTAATTATGCCTCAATCCAAAACAAATTTTTTAGATGGAAGGAAACCATATTGCTCCAAAGAACAAACAGAAACATCAAAACTTTCTTTAGCTTTTATAGGAATAAATTAGGCTAGCAAATGTTTTTTTAATCTTAAACTTCTTCTGCCTAAAGGATTCAAAATCAATAGAATAATCTAAAGCAGCCCTTCCTAACTCATTCGCCAAGCTCTAATGCCTTAAGGCATCTATTGTTGGTAATGAACTAATTTCTCTCTTTTGCATCTAGAGTGGTACTTGTCATGTACCATCCTTTAGAGAACTGAGAAAGTAGCCACTTAAATACTTTTCTGGAACTCCAGTTCAGGAAGGCTGACTTAACAAATTTAGTACTCAGCACTTAGAATTCACTCTTCTCAGTAGTTTGTGGTTCTTATAAACCACAAACTATGGCATGCTGACATAAATGGAGTAGGTATCTGCCTCTATAGATTTATCAGTCTTATTGAATTTCCTTAAACTTAAAATTATACACGAATGTATATCTTGGTCATTTAGTTTTTGCTGGATTTTTTTGTAACTTGTCCGAAACTGGCTGACTTCCATAATAATACCTGAAGCAATGATTATACCCATCAAAAAAAGTGAATTATTTATTTTAAGTATTGTTATTCTGAAACTGCTTTCATGTATGGAAATTAAATTATTGATTCAGGCTGGGTACAGTGGCTCATGCCTGTAATCCCAGAGCTTTGAGATGTGGAGATGGGAAGATCACTTAAGGCCAGGGGTTCAAGACCAGTCTGGTCAACATAGCAAGACCCAGTCTCTCCAAAAACAACAACAACAACAACAACAAAATATATATATAACCATTTTACAACCAACCCCCAATAAAATAATAGATCAAGGCAATAATTTAGTAATGGTTGAAAGCATCACAAAAGGAAAGATTTTTCAATACCCTCTGATGTTTCAAAAGTATAAACTGCCACCTATAGAGTTGTCTACACACACGTGAAACAAAATTATTTAAATCTTAACACTATTGAACTGTTTACTCAAAGTTGGGTAAGATGGTAAATTCAATGTTATATGTTTTTTACCACAATTTTTAAAAAATGACCTGAATCTGATCAAGCCTCTGTAGCTAACTCCAAATTTATAAGAAATTCAGGGAACAGAGAAACATGTTCATTGACACTATGGAGATATAATCAGCAAAATACAGACCATGAAGAAAGTTACAGAAAATGACCTAGATTTTTCAATAAAAACCAAAGAAAGAAAATTTTTAAAAAGAGATGAAGAGAAATCCTATACATATCAAGAGACCTAAGAGAAACATTAGTTATAATGTAGACATTATTTGATCTTGATTCAGCAAAATACCAATTTAATAACAAAATTTATAAGACAATTGAAGTAATAAAAACCCTGAGTGGCTATGATACTAAGGAATTAGTAAATTTTAGGTATGATAATCGTAATATGGTTATATTTAAAGAGAATCCTTGCCTTGGACAAAAATCTTTAGTGATTAATGATTGTATTGCCTGGAGTTCCTTGAAAACAATCAGCGGTAAGGGCACAAAAGAAACAAAAATGCCATAAACAATCATTGTTTCAAGTTGAGTGATATATAAAAAGGAGCACACTATACTGTTTTACTCGCTTTTTGCATATGTTTGAAAATTTCCACAACAAAATATTTGTTTTTGTTTTTTAAAAAGGAAGAAATTGGGCCTAGTGCATAATTTGAATTAGCTTTGGTCCTAACAGCTTTATAACAATTTTTAAAACTATTGATCTTAAATAGCTCAATCTAAAGACAGCTGAAACTTGTGCTTTTCTTCTGCCATCCATGAAAATGATTTTTAGTACCAATTAAGTTTCAAATAATTGTGGCTTTTAGGGTAATATAAAGTTCAGCGCATCTCATTGCTACAAATGTCATACTTGGCACAACATTACTATTCAATTTGTTCTTTCATGTGAAATGTTGGCAAGCAATTTAGATAAATTTAATTTCATTTTAAAATTTCTAAAGACATTGTTCAAATTTTCACTCATGCTTTCTGCTTTCAAGGGTGAAGAAAGGGCCCAATAAAAAGGTTTCTCTATCTTCTTTAAAACCATTGTTAGGACAATGTCCACACATTGCCTTGAGCGCTTTATATATGTTCCAAATAAGCATTTGTTTTTATAACTCAGTTCCAGAAAAAAAAAAGTTGGTCTTCCCTGAGAGGGATAAATCCTTTTAATCATGCAATAAATAGTATAATAAATTTTCTTTATTTACCTAGTCTTCTAGGAATTCAAAGTTGAATTTAATTATTACTCTGTTTTTTAATGTTTCTCCTTCCTTTTTATGTAATTTAGTTATTTTTTAGATTTTTATATGAGTTATTTAGTGTAAAAATGTATTCTTTTAGAATTAGGAATAATATATGTCATTGATTCTAAGATGCACATATTAAATATGTCTTGTAATCAGCATAGTTTTTCCAAAGCATTTTTTTCTTATTTAAAATTACATTAATAATGATGTGTCATATTTTATTGTAGCTTGGATTTGACATGATATTAAAATATCTTCAACAATTACTACAGTTTCATGGAAGAACTCAAGGGCCACACATGCTTAGAAGATCTCACCAATCACTCTTCACTCAGGGATTTTTTGAATTTTTCCAATTCTTATGGCACTTGTCATTTCTACTACCTTCTTGCATTTATTCAAACTTTTCCTTGTGGCTTTATTTGACTATAAAGAGGGAAAGCACAGTATGACCTGGTGGTTAAGGACAAGGGCTTTAGAGACCGAAATTTGAATGTGGCTCTACTTTTAGCTGTGTGACTTAGGACAATCCCTTCATCAATCTGGACATCAGTATCTTCATTTATGAAATCAGGATGATATCCATCTTGTAGGTATGTTGCAAACATTCAGTTAGAACATGTATAAGGGACATGGCACAGTGTCCTGATCGTTATTATTATTAGCACTTTGATGACACCTCTGACAAGAGCCACACAGACAACATGGTGGCCCAAATCTCACTGTGAGAAAAAATAAGCCATCAGCAGAAAACCCCAGGACTGGAAGGTGGTAGACTGTCCTCTATTTCGGTAACAGAGCATCTAGCTACTCTGTGCCCTAAAGCATGGTGCAAGTTATTGAGAGTATAGAGGAGCATATGGAATAGTTTCTACCTTCAAAGATCTTATAGCCTTTTATTTTTAGCCACAAATAAAAAACCAATGGTAAATAAACAAGGGAGAAGGGACAAATCTCCCATGCAGAAAAATTCTCTATAATTTTTTTTTTTTTTTTTGAGACAGGGTCTTCCTGTCCCCCAGACTGGAGTGCAGTGGTACGATTATGGCTCACTGCAGTCATAATCTTGCCTCAGCCCCCCATGTAGCAGGGACCAAAGGCACACACCACCATGCCTTGCTAATTTTTTAAATTTTTTGAGAAAAAAAAATTGTAAAAATGTGAGACGCAGTCTCATTTTGTTGCCCAGGCTGGTCTCAATCTCCTGAGCCCAAGTGATCCTCTCATCTAGGCCTCTCAAAGTGCTGGGATTACAGGTGTGAGCCAACACACCTGGCCAGAATTCTCAATAGTTTATGGATATTCTGTTCTCAAAGAAGTTGAACATAATTCTCCACTCCTTAAGGGTAAGCTTCTTAAGCCCTTAACTTGGCCAGGTGTGATGGCTTACACCTGTAATCCTAGCACTTTGGGGGGCCAAGGCAGGAGGATTGCTTGAGCCCAGGAGTTTGAGACCAGCCTGAGCAACATGGCAAAAACCCTGTCTCTACAAAATAAATACAGAAAAATTAGCTGGGGGTAGGCATGCGCCTGAGTCCTAGCTACTTGCGGGGCTGAGGTTGGAGGACTGCTTGAGCCCAGAAGGTCGAGGCTGCATTGAGCTGAGATTGTACCACTGTTCTCGACCTGGGCAACAGATGAGATTCTGTCTCAACAAACAAACAAACAAAAAACAGTAATAAGTCATGTCAATAGTATATACCCTTGACATGGTGCGATAAGAATTTCATTTTACCTCTGTGGTCTTTCTCCTAAAAACAATAACCCTGGTCTAATAATGAGAAAAATGTCAGGCAAATTCCAATTGAAGAACATTCTACGAAACAGCAGACCAGTACTCCTCAAAACTGTGAAGGTCATCAAAAACAAGGAAAATCTGAGAAAGTGTCACAGCTAAGAGGAGCCTAATGAGACACGATGACTAAATATAATATGGTATCCTGGATGAGATTCTGGAACAGAGAAAAGATATTAGGTGAAAAATAAGGGCAGGCACAGTGCCTCACGCCTATAATCCCAGCATTTTAGGAGGCCGAGGTAGGCGGATTACCTGAGGTCAGGAGTGCGAGACCAGCCTGGCCAACATGGTGAAACCCTGTCTTTACTAAAAATACAAAAAAAAAAAAAAAAAAAATCAGCTGGGTGTGGTGGTGCATGCCTGTAATCCCAGCTACTCAGGAGGCTGAGGCAGGAGAATCACTTGAACCTGAGAAGTGGAGGTTGCATTGAGCCGAGATCGCACCACTGCACTCCAGCCTGGGTGACAGAGCAAGACTCCATCTCAAAAAAAAAAAAAAGAAAAAAAAAAAGGAAATCTGAATAAAATATGGACTTCACTTAATGATAATGTATCAGTATTGGTTTGTTAATTGTGACAACTGTACAATACTAGTATAAGATGTTAATAATGGGGGAACTAGGTGTGGAAACTGTACTATCTTATTAATTTTTCTGTAAACATAAAACTTCTAAAATAAAAAAGCTTTAAAAAATCAATATAAGGTAGCAAATGTCAAGACAGAATGAGATGGATTCATTCATCCAACAAGTATTTCTTGAGTACTTCTAGTGTGCTAGACAGTTTTCTTGGGAGTAGGGGTGCAACAATGAACAAAAGGTAGAAAGAGCCTTGCCTCTGATGAGTTTACATGAGATAATGCTGAGCCTTGCAGAACTGATTTATGTTTCCCATCACAGCTTCCTCCCTTAGGAAGGAAGTCCTCGTGGCACTCCAGTGAAAATGTAACCTCATTACTTCTTGTTAAATAAGGAACAAACATGAGCCAGGCCATAGTTTAGCAGTGAGAGGTGAATAAAAAGAGACTTTGAGTAAGAAAGGATAAGTCCCAGGACAGCTGGGAGCCAGCTGGCACAGCCAGTGTTTCCTAATGCCTCCCAAACCCTGGAAGACAGCACAGCCCCCAGAGCCCACATATACCCAGGGAGCACTTGCCAGTCACAGAATGTGACCAGAGGAAAGTCTCTTCCAATCGCTGGTCTAATCCCCTTCACTTTATAGGAGAGGAAACTGAGATCTCATAGTCACAGGGATATCTCTGAATCAACTTTTAAATTTTCACTCCTCTGAGGCTGTAGACATTTATTCTCCTGCTAAACATCATCAAAAATGGAAAGGCTAGATAAATATACTTGCTTAGCATAAGATGTGAACAGCAGAAAAGAATCAGAAAAACTAGATATAGAATAAACATCAATGTGGGTTTAATAATATAGGTGATAAGAGTTCCCAAGCTGCTTCTGCTCTATAATCTATCATAGAAACTTAAAGGATACTGCAGGATAAACGTACACTTCCTAAAAGTGAACAAACTCACTTTAAGGCAGGGGTTCCCAACTCCCCAACTGCAGGTGGGTACCAGTCTGTGGCCTGTTAGCAACTGGGCAGCACAGCAGGAGGTGAGCAGTGGATGGGCGAGCGAGCATTACTGCCTCCTGTCAGATCAGCAGTGGCATTAGATTCTCGCAGGAGCTCGAGCCCTGTTGTAAACTGCACATGCGAGGGATCTAGGTTGCACATTCTCTATGAGAATCTAATGCCTGATAATCTGAGGTGGAACAGTTTCATCTCAAAACCATCCTTCCTCCCACCAACCAACCCCGTGGAAAAATTGTCATCCATGGAACCGGTTCCTGGTGCCAAAAAGGTTGGGGACAGCTGCTTTGAGGCCACCATAATCAAAATAAAACCGTGTTGCTATGCATTACATTGGCTAAGTAAAAGTTTACAGGGGAGCTTAAACGGTATAGAGGATAGAACAGGACTGGATACTTCTTTAAAAGGTAAAATAAAGTAAAAAAGACCAACAACAAAAATATGAAAACTTCAGGGGCAGACTCATACCTAGGTAACAACAGAACAGAGACAGAGCCTATATAAACTAAGAGTTTTATCTATGTAAGCACAAGCCAAATCCCATCAGGTAACTATGCCATCCTTGAGAAACTCTTTTAGGGCCATCAGCAGCATCCTGAAGCCTGACGATGCCACCCAGGTATCAGTTGTAGAGGCAGCTTATTTCCCTAACAATGCCAGCCCATTCTGCACAAAGTCAGGAACGCGACTGTGCAGCATGCCCAGGGAAAATTACTTTTGAAATTGAGTTTTCAATCTTTCTGTTAGGGATTGTTTTTAAACAACCATCAGGCCAGAAAATGCTTCCATTTTTTATCAGGGGAATGCAGTAGGCATATTAAAGGTGGATTTTAATGAAAAGATAATGAAAGAAGAATGAAAGATTAGAAGAATTAGCTTAACCTCTAACACTGAGGACCCTGGACTGTACATTGGAATCACCTGGAGAGCTTTTAAAAATTCTAATGCCCTGGCCCCAGCCCAGACCAATTATATTAAAATCTCTGGGGTGGGACCCAGGCATTAGTATTTTTAAAGCTCTCCAGGTAGTTCCAACGTGCAGCCCAGACAGGAATCCACTGCTCTACACGGAGTTCATCTAAATTTTGAATATCAAATACTTCCCACTAAAGTAGGATAAAATCAGGTGCAGTGGCTCATGCTTATAATCCCCACATTTGGGGAGGCCCAGGCGGAAGGATCACATGAGGTGAGGAGTTTGAAACCAGCCTGGGCAAATAGTGAGACTACCTCTCTACAAAAAGTAAAAAATGAGCCAGGTGTAGTGGTGTGTACCTGTAGACCCAGCTACTCAGGAGGGTGAGGTGGGAGGATCTCTTGAGCACAGGAGTTTGAGGCCGCAGTGAGCTTTGATTGTGCCACTACACTCCAGCCTGGATGACAGAGTGAGAATAAGTCTCTAATAATAATAATTAATAAAAATATAATAAGATTAAAGTAAATTAAAAATTAACAAATAATGAGGCTGGGCCTCACGCCTGTAATCCCAGCACTTTGGGAGGCCAAGGCAGGTGGATTACCTGAGGTCAGGAGTTCGAGCCCAGCCTTGCCAACATAGTGAAACCCCATCTCTACTAAAAATACAAAATTAGCCAGGTATAGTGGCAGGTGCCTGTAATCCCAGCTACTCAGGAGGCTGAGGCATGAGAATTGCTTGAACCTGGGAGGCAGAGGTAAGGAGTGAGCCGAGATAGCGCCATTGCACCTCAGCCTGGGAGACAAGAGCAAAACTCCATCTCAAATAAAATAAAATAAAATAAAATAAAATAAAATATTTTAAAAAATAATAAAGCAGGATTAACCAGGCATCCTAGGAGTATGATTACCCTAAAATATCACCCAACTGAATACAAAACTCTGTCATTTTAACAATTTGTCTTTTTAAGTCAAATATACCTAGATTTGACTCTCTTCAGATATTTCCAAAGCAGAGGCAATTACCTCTTAAATTCAGATATATTTCTTTAATATACTTATGGTGAGCATGAACTACAAACTACCTAAGAATGAGAGTCTAAACCCCACTCTTCCACTCTCCTTGGTTAGCCTTACCAAAAAGAAAAAAATAGTAAAGACAGAGTAACTTCTCTTAAATGTTTCAAAACAAATAATTAAGATGAATCTGGGTAAACAACCATGAAATTCAATGAGGTATTTCCTTTATTTTTTAATGGTTACAGACTCAGGGTCTGCCATGGAAATAGCTGCATAGTTTTGACTCTGCCAAATCACTCACTGAAATTACATCACAGGAGGGCTGCCTGTGCCCTGTGGGGGCTCTGAATAGCATGTACCCCTTTGGCCATTTGGGACCTGCCTGCTGAGCTGTGAAGTGGCAGGTTTTTTCCAGTGTACAGACTCTTCCTAATTATATAGCATCATGACAATTTGTCCAGCCTAATTAGGGGAGGTTATCCAACCCTGATTGAGGACACTCAATAAACAATAATGAAAAAGACAGCTTTAATTGTCCTGAGGCTTGAAATTTCTCCCATGGAAAATATCAGGGGCAGTGGCTAGATTACTGGATTTCTAAGAAAAGGGTAATTCTCTATACCAGGGAAGGGAGTAAATCTTGAAAGCAGCCATGTAATTAAGACTACTACACTAGTTGACTTTCAGGTGATGGTGGTGTATTTGTTTCTCAGTATAAAATGGCATGGGAATACTTTTCAACAATAAAAAGAAAGGAAGGACTGTTCTATAATGCCTCATGGATGAACCTCAAAAACATTCTATGCAGTGAAGGAAGCCCCACAATGTATAATCCCATCTATAAGAAACAACCACTAAGGCAAATCTATAGGAAGGAAGATTTGCCAGGAGACAGGAAATAGGTTAGTGATTGCCTAGGACTAGGAGTGGGAGAAGAGACTGACTGACAATGGCGAGGAGAGATCATTTTGGGGAGGATGAACCTGTTCTGAAATTGGCTTGTGGTGATGGTTGTACAGCTCTGCAAATTTACTAAACGTCATTGAACTGTACACTCAAAATGGATGGATTTTATGGCATGTAAATTGTAACTAAATAAGGCTATTTGAAAAAGTTTATATTGTACCAGGAAGGTTAGCGTCTGGGCCTGGGTCTGGTTCTTCCGCTGCCATGCAGGTCGCCTGTCACTAACACTCCTCAAGAATTCTGCTCCTTCTCCATTTCCATTTGTAAAACGTTAGCAGGATGGTGCGGGGAGAAGGAGAACACATTATCAAATCTGAGATTCTGTGCAGTCACAAGACACCAAGTCTGGGAATTTGGAAAGGCAATCAGGCATAAATTCTTCCTGAGGTGAGAAAGAAGCAAAGGTACCGGCTGCTGGGGTCTGGGCCACCTCACACGCGTGGCTCTAGGCAGGAGCACAAATGGAACCACTGGGGAAAATAGGACTCCAGTAGAAACGAAGGCGCAAGGCCGAATCCCTAAGGTCCAACGAGCTAGCAGTCCGTTGACAGGGTTTCTAACGAAAACGCGGCATGCGTTTACCAAACCTAGGGTGGTTTTATTTCAGAAGTAGGAACTCTGTTTCCACGAGAGCACCAAGTTGGGAAGTTCGGTTCTCAGGCCGCGTGGACCTGGCAGCTCTCAGAAGCTCCAGGCCTCGCTGGGTGGGGCGGGTAGCTGCCGCCGCTGCCTCAGCAGCCCTGGTCCCGGCAGAGCACGGCTGGCAAGGCCGCTGCTGCCGCCGTCGGGGCCGCCGGCCCTCCACACTCTTTGAGACGCCGGCGCGGGGACCTTCGTGCTCCCTCTAGGGACCGGCGCCGCGTCCAGGTGGCCGAGCCCGCGCTGCTGGAGGAGGCGCCTCCGCGCCGGCCTCACCCCGGGGCCGGCAGGGGGCGAAGGCGGAGCTGGAAGGTCGCCGCCGGGCCCGAAGGGACCGGCTCCCGCGCCCTCCCGCGCCCCCCGCACAGTGCTCATGCGCGCGGCCCAGCCTTTATAGCGGCCGCGGGGGCCTTGCTTTCCGCACTCGGGCGCAGCCGGGTGGATCTCGAGCAGGTGCGGAGCCCAGGGCGGCGGGCGCGGGTGCGAGGGATCCCTGACGCCTCTATCCCTGTTTCTTTGTCGCTCCCAGCCTGTCTGTCTTCGTTTTGGCGCCCCCGCCTCCCCGCGGTGCAGGGTTGCACACCGATCCTGGGCTTGGCTCGATTTGCCGCCGAGGCGCCTCCTCCAGACCTAGAGGGGCGCTGGCCTGCAGCAGCGGGTCGTCGGTGTCCTCTCTCCTCTGCGCCGCGCCCGGGGGTCCGAAGGGTGCGGGGCTCTGAGGAGGTGACGCGCGGGGCCTCCCGCACCCTGGCCTTGCCCGCATTCTCCCTCTCTCCCAGGTGTGAGCAGCCTATCAGTCACCATGTCCGCAGCCTGGATCCCGGCTCTCGGCCTCGGTGGGTGCGCGCCCCTCACGACCCTGGCCCCTTGCTCCGCTGGTTGGAGGCTGGAGCCAGCCCTCACGCTTCTCTCTTCGCAGGTGTGTGTCTGCTGCTGCTGCTCCCGGGGCCCGCGGGCAGCGAGGGAGCCGGTGAGTGGGGGAGCTGGGGTGCGTCCGGGAGGTCGCAGGGGCTGAGCACCAGCGGGTACAAGCGGGACTCAGATCCAGCCCCCTGGGCCTCGGCCCGACGGCCCGAGGAGGAAGGCGCGAAGGTTGGAGCTGCCGCATGGCGCGCCCGCGTTAACCCCTGCAGCCGATCTGCTCTTGCTCACCTGTTTCTCCCATGGTAGAGGGCCCCTGGGGTCCAGTGGGGGGACGTTCTCCCAGAGCACTAGGAAGAACGCCTCCTCCAGGTCCACCCACAGCCCCAGACCCCGGGCCCGCCGAGCGCCGGCAGCAGGAGGTCGAGGAAGGAGGACTCCTTGAGCCTCACCGAGGAGCGCACCGGTCCTGGGCTCTGCTGCGTTTGGGGGTGGAGAAGAAGCCGCCCAGACCCGACTTCAGGTTGCCGTAGCCGAGAGAGAGGGAGGCGAACGTCGCTGTCCCACCTTGTTTGACTCGCTAGCTATGTTTCTAGGTGTAACCCCTATGGTCAGAAGCACTTGCGGTCTCACTCTACACGCGAGAGAGTTTAAAAAGTTTGTACCACGTGTAGAGGTCCGCTTATGTGTGTGGTTTGGTGTATTTTCTACAGTGTAAAAGGCAACGCTTTCCTAAGAGCTACCGTTTGTTTTCCTTCAAAGTAGGAATGAGGGTTAAGTATCCCACATGGCTGTATTTCTCCCGCTCCACTTAACAAAAGTCAGTGTTCGCAACTAAAGGCGGTCGGTCTTGGCACCGGATTCCGATGCCGCCCCCATCTCAGCGGAAAATGGGAGGAAGGATTAAGGCTGTTTGATGATAGGTATGAGGCTGTTTAGGGGTAAGGATTTTAACCTCTCAGCTCTCTAGACTGTTTCAGAGCTAAGAAATGGGCATTGTGCCTGCATCCTTCCTTCTCTTCCATGGAATGTAAAGTCCAGGGTGCCTGTCACCACAAAGGGCGCAGAGGAGGGTGCTTGTCACAGGCAAGGTACTCAGTTGGACAGTATGACCAGAAAGTATTCCTCTGCTTTGGAAAAAAAGGTTTTTAAAATTAATATATGTTTTAGAAAGGTTTGGATAACTACAACTTCCCATGTTTGAAAAATAGCATTTAATAACATTAATCTCAATTTAGTATCGACAGTAAATTCACAAATTAACATGTTGTATTATGTTATCTTGTTACTTGTTGCCAAGAGCTTGTCTCTTCCTAGCATCATTTATAGCAAAAACTTTGATTCTTTGTTAGGCTGACAGTGTAAAACTTGAGAATATTAACAGTGCTTTCCAAAAATGCATCCGCTGCTTGATAAATCTCTTTGGACAGATCTGGAGCAGAAATAATCAGGTTCAATTAAGATAAAAATGCTCTACTCTGAAGGGATTCACTTTTCTGTTTTCTGTCCTTCGGGAGTTGTAGAATGTTGTTTGGGCAAATTAACCCCACGGCTTTAATTTTCTCATCTATAAAATGAACAATCGAGTTAGATAACTTTCTGTGAATCTAAGCATCTTTTTGTTGGCTTCCTTAATGTGTGATTTTAAGGATCTGCATTTGTAGGCTAACTAGGATAAATGGTCCTATGAAGGAAAGGATGGCTTTGATTTGTGCACATGTCTATGAAAATGTTCCACAAAGGCTCGATCCAGATTTACTATCTTTACCTCAAGCAACTAGGTACACAGTGTCATCAAAGTTGAGATTTAAAAAAATTTTTTTTTTCTTCTAGAGACAAGATCTTATTCTGTAACCCAGGATGGAGTGCAGTGATGCAATCGTAGCTCATTGCAAGCTCGAACTCCTGGGCTCAAGCAATCCTCCCACCTCAGCCTCTCCAGTAGCGGAGAGTACAGGCATACATCACCATGTGTGGCCATTTAAAAAAAATTTTTTTTCTTTTAGAAGAGATGAGGTCTCGCTATGTTGTCCAGGCTGGTCTTGAGCTCCTGGACTCAAGCAAATCCTCTTGTCTTGGCCTGCTAAAGTGCTGGGATTACAGGCATGAGTCACCACGCCCAGCCAAGATTTTTTTATATTTCTATAATTAATAAATATTAAATGACTTTTATTTTCTAGTTCAGATATAGTTCCAATTATGTATTTCCAACCTGGTTAAGAACTGAGAAGCCAGGCACAGTAGCACACCTATAATCCCAGCTACTAGGGAGTTGGAGATGGATCACTTGAGCTCGGGAATTTGAGCCTAGCTTGGGCAACTTGGCGAGTCCCCATTTCAAAAACAAAAACAAAATAAAAACCCAGAACTTTGTTTTCACATTAGACTTTTATAGTGGCTGGGGACTATATTAAATTGGAAAACAACCTTGTGGCTTGCCAAAATCTGGAATGGTATGGAACGGTATATAAGTCAATATTCATAACTAGAAGTGTAGAAATTAGGGAAGTAAAACTTAAATCTCACACGGTAGTCTCCCACCACCATGCCCCAAGAAGTCCTAAGAATGCTTACAATATTATCTCCTTTTTCTTCAGCTCCCATTGCTATCACATGTTTTACCAGAGGTTTGGACATCAGGAAAGAGAAAGCAGATGTCCTCTGCCCAGGGGGCTGCCCTCTTGAGGAATTCTCCGTGTATGGGAACATAGTATATGCTTCTGTATCGAGCATATGTGGGGCTGCTGTCCACAGGTAAGCCCAAACACACCAGGGTGGGAAAGAAATGCAAACGTGATTATTTCCTTTCCTGCTTTAGCCATATGGATCCCTTTCCTCCCTGCATTCTTTCTTTTGGTGCCATTGTGGCCACAGAAAATGGATATATTTTCAAGGTTCTCCTGGATATACTTGAAACACCAAATACACATGGAAAGCTTTCTGACAAAAGGCAAATAGCATTACATCTTGATGGCTAGATTGCTATGATTCCAAAACGTTCCTAATCATGTGATATATGAGTTATTACTATGTACCAGCTGTTGTTTTAACTTCCACCACAACTCTGCAAGGTAGGTAGAATTTTACTGCAGTTACAGATGAATAAACTGAACTCAGAGAGTTGTCAAGTATCTTGCCCAAGGTGACTATTGTTAGCAAGTGCCACGCTATCCTGCAGTAGAATAGCCAGTATAATACTTCTAAAAAAACTCACTCCAAGAGCATGTGGTTAAAGTGAGTATCTTAGGAAAATTATTTGGTGCTCTGAATTTCTAAGTTGTGGGTAATGGGATATTACAAATGTGTTCTTATCAACACTTAAGAAGTTCAACAGCACAAAACCATTTTTTCCAGGCAAATTTTGTTCTTGTGTAACCAAGTTTTTAAAAGGCTAGCAGCAGCTGGGAGTGGTGGCTCACGCCTGTAATCCCACCACTTTGGGAGGCTGAGACGGGCGGATCACTTGAGGTCAGGAGTTCGAGACCTATCCAACATGGTGAAACCCTGTCTCTACTAAAAATAAAAAAATTAGCCAGGCGTGGTGGTGCATGCCTGTAATCCCAGCTACTTGGGAGGCTGAGGCAGGAGAATCACTTGAATCCGGGAGGTGGAGGTTGCAGTGAGCTGAGATCGTGCCACTGCACTCCATCCTGGGCTACAGAGCGAGACTCCATCAAATAAATAAAGAAAGAAAGAAAGAAAGAAAGCAGAATCTTTAGATGACTTCCCTGATGAGCTATTTTCTTGATTAATCAAAGCAATAGATACAACATGGCACTATAAGTCAGTGGGATGCCCTGAAAAAGTGTGGATAGCGTCTCAGCTGCTATTCTTGTGTTTCAGGGGAGTAATCAGCAACTCAGGGGGACCTGTACGAGTCTATAGCCTACCTGGTCGAGAAAACTATTCCTCAGTAGATGCCAATGGCATCCAGTCTCAAATGCTTTCTAGATGGTCTGCTTCTTTCACAGTAACTAGTAGGTATAATTATTGTTCTCATTCTGTAATATTCTCCCACCCCCCAAAAGTTTTCTGCTTTTTTTAGCTCAGCCTCTTTAACCTTGATGGAAAAACCTGTGATCAAGACTAAAGTTGACCTATAGAGGTAAACTGTAGGTTAGACTGAGGAGTCAAGTACCCACTGAAGCCAAATTTGGGTGAATAGAAGACAATCTTACTGGCAGATGATGGCAATAGAAACTTGAATTATCTGCAGTCAGAATGCCTGGACACTTACCAAGGAACTGAAAAACTACTAAATTCATTTTTGATGATCCTTTGAAGATATAATGGATAAGCATTTTGGTTCTCTGAAACTAGCATGCAGCAGGATGTTTGTAACTGCAATCATCATTACCCTATTACATTTGTCATCGTAGAGAGCCCTAAATTAGATTCATAATACTTTGGTAAAGAAGGAAAAGGAAAAAAATAAGCTTATTTTTATTTTAACAGAAGGCAAAAGTAGTACACAGGAGGCCACAGGACAAGCAGTGTCCACAGCACATCCACCAACAGGTATGAACTATGAAACCTATCTCCTAGTTGCCCGGCACAGCAACTGGAAGTTATGAATAAACGTGTTGTTGGTAGAAGCTTTTCTTAAAGAAATTTGATACTAAAGAGAAACAAAGCAAATATCTTAAGTTTACTGGTATATTACATATGGAAACATTCATTATGTGTATATTTTAAAGAGGGTCTCACTCTCACTCTGTTGCTCAGGCTGGGGTACAGTGGCGCAATCATAGCTCACTGCAGCCTTGAATTCCTAGGCTCAAGCAATCTTCTCACCTTGGCCTCTTGAGTAGGTGGTACTACAGGCACATGCCACCACACCCAGCCAATTTTTTTTTTTTTTTTTTTAGAGACAGAGGTCTAGCTATGATGCCCAGGCTGGTTTTGAACTCCTGACCTCATGCAGTCCTCCCACTTCAGCCTCCCAAAGTTCAGGGATTACAGGCATGAGCCACTGCACCCAGACTAATAATTCTCTAAAAGTCCTATTTTCTCCCAGATTTGATAAACCATGCCTAAGAACTGGTCAAAGTACCATGAACTTCTAGTTCCATTTGCTTCATTAAATTCCTTTAATTACTGCACTGTCATGTGACTAAAAGGAATGTGTGTCTATTGTAAGAAATAGCCAGGGATCCCCTTTTGTATGACTATGGCAGTTTTAAAGTCAAAGATATTAAGAACATTAGGATTTAATGTTGAGTTCCTGCCTCACCTGTGGGTTTAGGGTATCAAAGTCCTGGATTAGAGGCATATCAAATATGTAGGCCTACATACTGATTTGTTTATTTGTTGGGTCATTGCTTTCCCTAGTCCAGAAAATCCTGAGGAAATTAATCTTTTAAAAAAAGTCCTTTCAAGAATGGCACTCTGTTGTTATGAGCTTCTCCCCATGTGGGTTTCTTGCTATGTAACTGTCTTCCTTTTGTTAATGCCAAGTGCATCTTTTATTTCAGGTAAACGACTAAAGAAAACACCCGAGAAGAAAACTGGCAATAAAGGTAAGAATCAAGATCTCCATTTGGGAAGGTAGCATTTTCCCTCCCTCCTCTTGAGACTGCTAATGAGGGGACTGGTTTGGTTGTTCGCAGATTGTAAAGCAGACATTGCATTTCTGATTGATGGAAGCTTTAATATTGGGCAGCGCCGATTTAATTTACAGAAGAATTTTGTTGGAAAAGTGGCTCTAATGTTGGGAATTGGAACAGAAGGACCACATGTGGGCCTTGTTCAAGCCAGGTACCAACCTTCTTAAAATGGGAGATTTAAAAAAATTATGTATTTATTTTGTAATTGACACATAATAATTATATATACTTATGGGGTACATAGTGATGTTTTCATACATACAATGTATAGTGATCAAATCAGAGAAATTAGCATATCCATCACCTCAAACATTGATCATTTCTTTGTGTTGGATACATTCAAAATCAAATGAGGCCGGGCGCGGTGGCTCACGCCTGTAATTCCAGCACTTTGGAGGCCAAGTGGGTGTGTGGATCACCTGAGGTCAGGAGTTTGAAACCAGCCTGGCCAACATGTGAAACACCGTCTCTACTAAAAATACAAAAATTAGCCAGATGTGGCTGTAATCCTGTAATCCTAGCTACTTGGGAGGCTGAAGCAGGAGAATCACTTGAACTTGGGAGGCAGAGGCTGCAGTGAGCCAAGATCACACCACTGCACTCCAGCCTGCGCAACAGTGAGACTATGTCTCAAAAAAAAAAGAAAGAAAAATCAAATGAGAGGAGATTTGAATGAGTCTCGAATGATGACAAATGATCAATCCTTTTAGTGGGTACATGTCAGTTCAGTATAAACATTTTTGAGTTATGGACACACTGGGTTCCCAAACTGTAAGTTCAGGATCTAAGACTGCCTGGGCAGACTGAGTAGATCTGAGTGCCTCCTTTTTGGAATAAAAGAATTTAGAAAACTGTGTGCTATCTATATAAGAACCAGAAGGTAGACTGGAGAGTCCTGTTGCTTTCACAAGTCACCTCTGTTTATCTACTCTGCTCAATTCCTAATTTCTCTTTTCTGAAGGAAGAAGCAGTGATATGTCTATTCCACCTCCCCATTCTGTTACTTTTTAGCTCTTTCCATATTCTCTTGGTTGGTGATCTGAAGCACGACCTTTCTATTTTATTCATTTAAAAATATTTATTAATTGCTGGCCAGGTGTGGTGGCTCACGCCTGTAATCCCAGCACTTTGGGAGGCCAAGGCGGGTGGATCACGAGGTCAGGAGATCAAGACCATCCTGGCTAACACGGGGAAACCCCGTCTCTACTAAAAATACAAAAAAAATTAGCCGGGTGTGGTGGCAGGCGCCTGTAGTCCCAGCTACTCGGGAGGCTGAGGCAGGAGAATGGCGTGAACCCAGGAGGTGGAGCTTGCAGTGAGCCGAGATCGCGCCACTGCACTCCAGCCTGGGCGACAGAGCAAGACTTTGCTTCAAAAAATTAAAATTAAAATTAAAAAAAATATATATATATTTATTAATTGCTTTTAGAAGTAGAATACGCTTATTATAGAAAGCTTGAAAATACATACAACACAAAAAAGAAATGCTCTAAATCATATGCCCTAGAGATAATCACTATAAAAATTTTTTTTTTTTTTTGAGACGGAGTTTTGCTCTGTCGCCGAGGCTGGAATGCAATGGCGCGATCTTTGCTCACTACAACCTCCGCCTCCTGGGTTTAAGCAATTCTCCTGCCTCAGCCTCCTGAGTAGCTGGGATCACAGGTGTGCACTACTACGCCTGGCTAATTTTTGTATTTTTAGTAGAGACAAGGTTTCACCATGTTGGCCAGGCTGGTCTCGAGCTCCTGACCTCAGGTGATCCACCTGCCTCGGCCTCCCAAAGTCCTAGGATTACAGGTATGAGCCACCACGGCTGGCCCCTTCAGTATTTTAAAGAAATATTTGACTGTATTATTTTTTAAAAGCTCAGACTATTAAAAATGCCCTGCATCCTGTTTTTTTCATCCTTTAGTATTTTGGGCATTTTCTCATATCACAAATATTCATCAAAAATATTTCATAATATTCCTCTGCATGATTAGTCATTCTTTTTATTATTATTTCACTACATTACACACTACACTGTGATGAACATCCTTATATCATCTTTGTGCCCATCTCTGATTATTTCATCAGGTTAGATTTCTAGAAGTGAGGTTCTGACTTACAGCCTCTGATATAAATAGTGAAATGGAGTCATGCACAGTGGCTCATGCCTGTAGTGCCAGCTGCTCAGGAGGCTGAGGTGTGAGGATCTCTCGAGCGCAGGAGTTGAAAGCTGCAGTGAGCTATGATGGCACCACTGCACTCCAGCCTGGACAACAGAGCAAGACCCCATCTCTAAAAAAACAAATAAATAGCGAAATTGCTTCCTAGAAAGGTGAAGTAGTTTAAACTACTATCAGCAGTGTGTAAGGTTGTATAAACAGTGCTATTACAAATATTAATTTCCATTTCATTTATGTTATTTTTTACAAGTGGCTCTGCTCTTAGATTAGATAGAATTTTTTTGGCGTGAGAAGAAAATTTAACTGTTTTTACATAATTTAACCATTTGTCCCTCACTCTTAAAAAATGGGTTCCTTGTTTCATTCACTTATGGTATCACATTTATACCTGAGTTTGAGCAAGTCTATTTCTTTGATTCTTATGCTAATCCTTACATATTTTTTCTACGCTGCTTTAATTATCACAGTTTTATTGCACATTTTAACATCCCATGAGGCAAATTCCCCTGCAGTACTTTTTGTCTTATACTTTTTTCTGACTACTTTGACCCAATTCTTTTTGAAGATGAATTCATTACCTTGTAGACTCACACAAAGACTAGCTTCTTGTAACTTCCTGGTTTGTAGTTTTTCTGTTTTAGAAAGACCATTAGAATAGGTAAACCATGTCAAGTTTATATGTAAGTCAAAGAACAGAATATATCAAGGATACAAAAATGAGACTAATTTCAGAAGTCATAATCTGGATAGTTGAAAAGTGACCACAAGTGAAAAGGTTTTCAACCCATGAAATCTGATTTTATGACCCAATATTCCATCAGGTATGTATGCAGAAATACAGTCAGTGTTCTACTTCTCCCTCAAAAAATCTTGAATAAAATGGCTACTGATAATGCTAAGATCTTAAAATTTTGCACTATGAAATACTGACTCATCTAGAAACTAAACACAACAGATTGTGCTTTGGTTGTTTATACTCAAAACGGTCTCTACTGAACACAGAGTAGTTATATAAAAGTGAGCTGAAATTCCTTTAATATTAAATATAGGAAATGAGATCTCAAAACTTAAAATGCACATAATTTTAAGATCTACAAATGTCATTGTCATTATAAGAAAAACTCAATATTGTAACTTTATTATTCATTTCAAATTTGACCCTTTAAAAAAATGTTGACTGTCACATCAATGAAATTGTTTCTCCTGAACAGAGAGATCTGAGTTAATAGATTCACACTACTTAGAGCCTCTGGGGTCCCACACTGGAACAGACCCTAGTCTCATACCCAGCCACTTCCTAATTTAGTTTAGCTACCTGATGCCCAACTCCGCGGACTTCTGTTAAACCCAAGGCTCTGAGCCAAGCCTGATTTCAAGTTCTCCATATAGTTTAGGCATGGACTTTGCAGCCAGACAACTTGAACTTAAAATGCAGCTGTGTTTCATCAGGCAAACTCCTTAAATGCTCTGAGCCTCAGTTTCTTCATTTACATAATTGGGATAATTCCAACCTTGTAGAGCTATGATCAAATGAGGTTATACATGTGTTATGCTTTTGGCTTATTACCCAGAATATAATAAATCTTCAATATGGCAATTCTTTGTTACACCTCTGAAATATCCCCAATAATTCAAGTAAGGATGCAATGCCTCAGTTGACTATGTACTATGGAATTAAGAAAGAAACTTGTGTGTTGTCTGGTTTTAAAACTGTTTTTTAAGGCATGTAATGTTGCTTATTTTACCTTTTTAATTCTCCCTGAATAACATTTTCTTTCTTCCACTCAGTGAACAACCCAAAATAGAATTTTACTTGAAAAACTTTACATCAGCCAAAGATGTTTTGTTTGCCATAAAGGAAGTAGGTTTCAGAGGGGGTAATTCCAATACAGGTAAGTAGACTTTGATACCTGGGATGTAATATAGGAGAGGGTTATCAGTGATCAGACATGTAAAACAGTATTATACTATTTTATATGAGCAGATATGAAATCCTCCCGGAACTGAAATCTTCGCTAGGTCTGCATTTGATCATCTGAGATAAATTTTCAATTTATAATGGAAGTATACCAAAGTGTTGATATTTCTTATTTTAAAAAATATAAAGCATGGTGATTTAGAATTCTCATATGTTGGATTGACTAGATGTAACATTGGAGAAGTATCTCTTTGTAATGCTAAAAAGAAGTGAAAATCAACAGACTTATCTAATGAATGCAGATGTGGCAGAAAGAATGAGAGTAGTAATACTGTTGACTCTGAAGAGAGACTTCTTAGAGGTACTAATCAGTCACCAAAGGGCTACACAGAGAGCACATGCACAGAAGTGGGAATCAGTTTTGTGTTTCTAACTGGTGATTGATGTGGGGTGAACAAATGTGAGGCTTCTAGGAGGTGGAGGGGGAACTAATATGGTTTGTGAAGATAAATAGGCCTGGTAGATAATTAAACTTTCCCAGCTGATGCATCTGTTACAGAACTGGGTTCTATATAATTCTTTCTTTGTGTGCTCCGCCCCACTGCCAGTTCTAGATATAATTCTTAAACTTTGCAGCATCAAATGCTACAGGGAAACAGAAATGTGGTTTGAGCAGTGGTAAATGCTACTTGTTTGCTTCTTTTTCAAATTTAGGAAAAGCCTTGAAGCATACTGCTCAGAAATTCTTCACGGTAGATGCTGGAGTAAGAAAAGGGATCCCCAAAGTGGTGGTGGTATTTATTGACGGTTGGCCTTCTGATGACATCGAGGAAGCAGGCATTGTGGCCAGAGAGTTTGGCGTCAATGTATTTATAGTTTCTGTGGCCAAGCCTATCCCTGAAGAGCTGGGGATGGTTCAGGATGTCACATTTGTTGACAAGGTAAAGTGGGGAGGGTTATCTTCTGTTACAGTGATGGGTATTCCGTTTTGGACCTCTAAGTGCAGTGCTGACTGCCTGTTATTTAGATTAACTTGTAACATTCAGGATTTTCCTGTTTTTAAGAAGAAACAACTTTTGATCCTTTTGGATATCTTTTATGTGTCTCCCCCATTAGGCTGTCTGTCGGAATAATGGCTTCTTCTCTTACCACATGCCCAACTGGTTTGGCACCACAAAATACGTAAAGCCTCTGGTACAGAAGCTGTGCACTCATGAACAAATGATGTGCAGCAAGACCTGTTATAACTCAGTGAACATTGCCTTTCTAATTGATGGCTCCAGCAGTGTTGGAGATAGCAATTTCCGCCTCATGCTTGAATTTGTTTCCAACATAGCCAAGACTTTTGAAATCTCGGACATTGGTGCCAAGATAGCTGCTGTACAGTTTACTTATGATCAGCGCACAGAGTTCAGTTTCACTGACTATAGCACCAAAGAGAATGTCCTAGCTGCTATCAGAAACATCCGCTATATGAGTGGTGGAACAGCTACTGGTGATGCCATTTCCTTTACTGTTAGAAATGTGTTTGGCCCTATAAGGGAGAGCCCCAACAAGAACTTCCTAGTAATTGTCACAGATGGGCAGTCCTATGATGATGTCCAAGGCCCTGCAGCTGCTGCACATGATGCAGGTAAGGTCCTTGTTCTTTATAGGAGAAGGGAACAGAAAAAACGGTTCAGTGAATTTAGGAGTAAATAAAAATTTAAGCATTTATTTCATTAAACAAACACCTGTGGCTTTACCCAATATTAACTGTCAATGCAGCCCTACTCATCTCATTCTACAGATAAGGAAGCCAACTTCCTGGAAATGACACATCTAGTTAAGTGGCAAGGCCAAGATCCAAACCCAGGCATTCTGGCTCCAGAGTGCACATTCCTAACCACTGTATTGTTGGGAGAATTGCCATGAGAACCATGTCACATTAAGGAAATGTTACAGGGGCTCATATTTAGCTCAAACTTGGACTATATCTCCAAATAGCCAGCTTATAACCTACCATGAATCTGCCATTCAGTAATTTATCCTAGCTTTCTTGTGTATGAAACAGGTAATTGCTCTGTCACCAGGCTGGAGTGCAGTGGCATGATCAGAGCTCACTACAATCTCCAACTATTGGGCTCAAGCAATCCTCCTGTGTCAGCCTTCCAAATAGCTAGGACGACAGGCACATGCCACTGCCCCTGGCTAATTTTTAATTTTTTTTGTAGAGACGGGAGTCTCACTTTGTTGCCCAGGCTGGTCTCAAACTCCTGGGCTCAAGTGATCCTCACACCTCGGCCTCCCAAAGTGCTGGGATTACAGGCATAAGCCACCGCACCCAACCCTAACTATTACTTTAGTCAAGTTTTGTCTGGCATGAGTTTCCTAAGATAAGGTCTCCCATAGACTTTACCTATCCCATCAAAATTTCCTTGGCCAGGTACAGTGGCTCACATCTATAATTCCAGCACTTTGGGAGGCTGAGGTGGGCGGATCACCTGAGGTGAGGAGTTCAAGACCAGCCGGGCCAACATGGTAAAACCCAGTCTCTACTAAAAATACAAAAATTAGCCGGGTGTGGTAACATACACCTGTAATCTCAGCTACTCAGGAGGCTGAGGCACGAGAATCGCTTGAACCCAGGAGGCAGAGGTTGCAGTGAGCCGAGATCATGCCATGGTACTCCAGCCTGGGCAACAGAGTAAGACTCTGTCTCAAAAAGAAAAGAAAAACAACTTTTTCCCCCCACTTAAGACAGTAAAAAAACACTCTGGTGTTATAAAAGGGTATAAAGAAGGGTTTCTTTCTTCCTCACCCCAGCCTTAATATTATTTTTGGCACAGGCCTCATTCCTGAAGACTTTAACGTAATGTGTTAGAGATCAAATAGGCCAACAAAAAGCTAAGATTCCCTTTCTGAGGATATAACTGAGTGACAGGAGGGAAGAATCAGTGGACTTGCTTTTTTTAATACTCTTCTGTACCTCCTTTTCCCTACTTAATCCCTAATGACATAACTTTTCCTTTCTACACATTAGTACCTCTGCCAATGTACTTACATATTTTTACAGATACTGATGAAAGATTATTCTTAAGACAGAGAACACATGCAATTTAAGTTCCACATCTAGCTTATAAAAAGTATTTTTTATACATCAGCAACTAACCTGTGAAGTAAAGACCTGTTTAGTATCATGTTCCTTAATACTTAGCTTACTGAACTTAGAGTTAACAGGATTGTATTCAGGCTATACACTGATTAGGTTGATTAAAGTTCAGGAGGCTGGACTACACCAATATTGATTCGTGAAAATTATCCCTTAGTGATATTGAAAGTTGCAGAAGCCAGAAAATAGGGTAGGATTTTAGGGGTAGATTAACAACAGTTTTTATTTATTTTCAGGGTCTTGCTGTCACCCAGGCTGGAGTACAGTGGTGTGATTATTTTTTTCAAACTGTAATTATATGCTGGGCTTGAGCTAAACGATCTGAATTAGAATGTAGAACTGAAAAGAAGTGAGGAAAACTGAGGGGGAGGAAAAAAATATTTTGACTTTTTTTTTTTTTTTTTTTTTTTTTTTTTTTTACCAGGGAGTGGGAGTCAGGAAAAGGAGATTGGAACAATTGGAAATTGTTCCAAGTAGCTTTTACATCATCTAAACCTGCTGTGTATCTTAGGTATTTACCACTCTGAGCACTGTATACCACTAGAAGGGGGATGAAGTCTTAGATCTGTATAGGAAAACTATTACAGAAACTCCAAAAGTTATAGAAAATTGCACCCAGCATTAGATAGATGGTACTCTACACTAAGAATCTGCTAAAGGAGGCCGGGTGTGTGGTGGCTTATGCCTGTAATCCCAGCACTTTGGAAGGCCGAGGCAGATGGATTGCTTGAGCCCTGGAGATAGGGATGAGACCAGCCTGAACAACATGGTGAAACCCCATCTCTACAAAAAAAATTTAGAAATTAGCTGGGCTTCGTGGCATGCGCCTGTAGTCCCAGCTACTCGAGGATGGGGGTGCTGAGAAGAATCGTTTGAGCCCAGGAAGTTGAGGCTGCAGTGAGCCTTGATTGTACCATTGCACTCCAGCATGGGCAAAAGAGCCAGACCCTGTCTCAGAAAAAAAAAAAAAAAAAAAAGATTAAAATGAAAACTTCTACAATTGGAATTGGGGTGAACCCAACTAATGTATTATTACCCTAAATGTACAGTTGTACTAAAAGCCTTCTAGTAACTAAAGTGAATGGAAATAGAATACCTCAATGAAACTGGTAGAAATTACTCCAGTTTCATAAGATCCCTCTTGGGCAGTACTTTTTAATCACTAGTTTTGCTTTGGGATTATATGCTGACAATTTCTGATTAGACAGTTTGCCAACATAAAGATTGAAATGGAAGAGTTGTTGTCATTATCAGAGGACTAGTCACCATTCCTTAAACAATGCAACCTTTGAACACTTTTACTACTTACTTATCCCATCTCTTGTGCCATTCTTCCTTGCTTTAATGGATTGTGACTCTGACTCCAGTATACTGTTTGATGCAGGCCAACCTCATATGGAAAATTTTCACCATCTGCCTTCACTGTAGGATTTTTAAAAAGATACTGTGGATCATGTTAAAAGTTTTCTTCTATTCCTAGTTTATAGGTGTGTTCTGTCATTAATGGATATTGAACTTTATCAAATATTTCTTATCAGTGATGACTTACCTGTTAATGTGGTGAGTTACAGATATAGCAGAGTTTCTGGTTTGGACCACTCTTTTGCCACGCCTTTGTCACAATGACTGTGAAAACTTATTTGTTCAGGGGATTTAATTGTCCAGAAATTAGTAAGCAGTTTTCGCTGCAACTATGTAACAATGTATGGAAAACATATAGACATAACTCCATATATTAGCTAGACCTGATTTTTAATTCACTTTAAAATGTTTTCATTGTAGGAATCACTGTCTTCTCTGTTGGTGTGGCTTGGGCACCTCTGGATGACCTGAAAGATATGGCTTCTAAACCGAAGGAGTCTCATGCTTTCTTCACAAGAGAGTTCACAGGATTAGAACCAATTGTTTCTGATGTCATCAGAGGCATTTGTAGAGATTTCTTAGAATCCCAGCAATAATGGTAACATTTTGACAACTGAAAGAAAAAGTACAAGGGGATCCAGTGTATAAATTGTATTCTCATAATATTGAAATGCTTTAGCATACTAGAATCAGATACAAAACTATCATATTAAGTATGTCAATAGCCATTTAGGCAAATAAGCACTCCTTTAAAGCCGCTGCCTTCTGGTTACAATCTACAGTGTACTTTGTTAAAAACACTGCCGAGGCTTCATAATCATGGCCCTTAGAAACTCAGGAAAGAGGAGATAATGTGGATTAAAACCTTAAGAGTTCTAACCATGCCTACTAAATGTACAGATATGCAAATCCCATAGCTCAATAAAAGAATCTGATACTTAGACCAAAAGCAACATTCGTTCTCTAACCATTCTGTATTGATTATATAAGCAAAATGAAAAGAGAAACTTAAATGGAACACAGCTCTTTAACATGGTTCAGGTATACATATTTTGACCCAAGTGGATATTTTCTTAAAACCAATCAATAATAGCTAGCTATTACTACAGACTATAAAATCTGGATATAGAAAGGAGTCCTGTATCAAACTGCTTTTGTAGTGTTTTCGTAACAACTTATGACTAAAAATATCACACTGAATAAGAGAGCAGCATTGCCAGGTATTTTTCTATTTCTCTCCTTAATTTTATATGTATATAGATATATTTGGCTTATATTCTAAGTCACCTAAGTACTTAAAAGTTAAGTTGGTATTTACTGACTGCTTATAAACATTTAAAGAAAAAGACATTTCAAATAACTGCAGGAAAAAATATTGTAGTTTGAATATTTAAGCAATAAAACTGCTAGTGAGTTATTGTTAAGCTGGCTTACTTTTATTACTGCAAGTGTCTCCCCTGAGGATATGGTAAAAATTCATGTGGAAACACCAATCTGAATTGTTTTTCAAATCATGTAATAATACCAAGAATATTTTTTCTTCGATTCAATTATTTATTGAGGCCAAGCACAATGGCTCATGCCTGTAATCCCAGCACTTTGGGAGGCTGAAGCAGGACTGCTTGAGGCCAGGAATTCAAGATCAGCCTGGGCAACATAGTGAGAACCCAGACTCTACAAAAAAGAAAAAAAAATTAGCCGGGTGGGATGGTGCACGCCTGTAGTCCGAGCTACTCGGGAAGCTGAGGTGGGAGGACTGCTTGAGCCAAGGCTACAGTGAGCCATGATCATACCACTGCACTCCAGCTTGGGTGACAGAGCAAGACCCTATCTCCAAAATAAAAAAAAAATAAAAAGACACGTTTATTGAATACCTACTGTCCTAGGCATTATACACAGCCACTATCTGGTTAAACTGTATAAGATATTTTTGAGGACTTGTTCACCAGAAATGTTTTGTAATTGACATCAATTTTTACTTAAAAATGCTTGTGAAGTTGGTTCCTATGAAAGGAGAACATCAGGACTCCCTTAATGTGACTTAGATGATTCGCTTACCAAGGCCTCTCCCAAAAGACAGAGGTGCTCTATCATCCCACCTTCTCTGTCTTTTCTAAAGATAGGTCCTATCTCCTCCTCTCATTCACCTAAGCCCCCTGAAAAAGGTGTTAACTGGTTAGAATAATATACTCCAGTAAATCTTTTGAGTCTTACAGTTTTATACCATGCCTAAGAGGAATAAAAGGACTACATACAGGGAGAAACAAACTGGAATTGACTTTTTCACTACATAAAAATTTGAATTTGAAAATAGAGTTTGAGAAGACAACCTCCCCTTTTATAAAATGCTTCAAACATGACTGAATCATGTAACAAGGATAATTTTAATTAAACATCATAAAAACTGGGTTTAGCATAATATGATTTTTCCCCAGTAAGTAGATCAAAAACTCAGCTAGGAGTACAACCCCTTGGAAAATTAAGCTTTAATGAAAACCCAGCTACCAGTCATTAGCCCTTTTAAGAAAGTGGTTTTTTCTTTAATTTTATAAAGGACCAAGTTTTGAGTCACCTGAAGTAACCAGGGAATAGCAGCAAGAGAGCAGAAATCAGAACCATAGGTTACTATCAATAATTATGTAAGTAAACATAATCAGGATAAAGGTTATTTACAGGGGACAGAGGGTAAAAAGGAAAGATGTATTACAATCCAACTTAAGCCAACATGCTTAGATTTCAAATATGCTAGCCCATTTATAACTTAATGCATTAAATGCAATGTTAGTCTTCAACAGGTAAGTTACCTAGTTTGAAATAATGAGAAAAACAACATGAAATATGAGAGGCAGAATATGATTAACTATTGAAGAAATCAACATATTAAGATGTGTATAAAGTACTATTTAATAGTGAAATTAATCTAATTTCCCATGTGTCAAATGGAAGCACACATAATGAAAATAAGACATTATTTTTGCATACCTTTAGTCTCTTCCAAATGTTTAATACTGCAGAGAAAAATACAACCAAAGGAGATAAGAACAAAATAAACATACATACTGATTTTTATCCATTTGTTTTAATACATTCCAAAATACGTCAATGTTTATGCATTCCAATAATCATCACATTTCAGATCAATGATAATGTACTGGGTTGGAATAGCTGCTAGAAATAATACTAGCTTTGGAAAAGCTTATTATTTCAAAAAAGAAGAAAGAGAAGAGGAGAAAAGTACCCCCTTTAATTTGTTCTTTAGTTGAATGTTCAGTTCAGAAAAACAAAAAAAAATGGTATTTAAAAAAAACTTGCTGGGCACGGTGGCTCACGCCTGTAATCCCAGCACTTTGGGAGGCCAAGATGGGTGGATCACCTGAGGTCAGGAGTTCGAGACCAGCCTGACCAACATGGTAAAGCCCTGTCTCTACTAAAGATACAAAATTAACCAGGCATGGTGGCGCATGCCTGTAATCCCAGCTACTTGGGAGGCTGAGGCACAAGAATCACTTGAATCTGGGAGACGGAGGTTGCAGTGTGCCGAGATCGCACCATTGCACTCCAGCCTGGGCAACAAGAGTGAAACTCCACTCCAACTCAAAAAAAAAAAAATTAAATAAAAAATAAAAACAACAACAACAACAAAAACAACAACTTGAGAAGTTTCAGATTTTCATCAATGACTAAAATTGCCACTTAGATTTTTATGGTAGATGACAAAATTTCTCAATGTACAATGTAATTTCTTCCCCCAGCAACAGCAGCAAGCATTCAAATTGAATTTTACACATAGGTTTTCTAGTGTTCCCTTCTAATTTCATCTGCAATTCCCTTCAAAGACAAAGGATATTACCTTATTGAAGAAAAGTTTCAAAATATTGTTTAACATTATTTATAAGACAATTTTTAACTAACAGGTTAGTGCAAAAGTAATTGCCATTGAAATGGCAAAAACCATAATTACTTTTTTTTTTTTTTTTGAGACGGAGTCTCTGTCACCCAGGCTGGAGTGCAGTGGCACAATCTCAGCTCACTGCAAGCTCCGCCTCCCGGATTCATGCCTCAGCCTCAGCCTCCCGAGTAGCTGGGACCACAGGCGCCCGCCACCACACCTGGCTAATTTTTTGTGTGCGTGTTTTTAGTAGAGACGGGGTTTCATCGTGTTAGCCAGGATGGTCTCGATCTCCTGACCTCGTGATCCGCCCGCCTCAGCCTCCCAAAGTGCTGGGATTACAGGCCTGAGCCACCGCACCCAGCCAAAAACCGCAATTACTTTTGCACCAACTAACCTAAATATTCAATGTAGTTTATTCCTTGCTGAATTTTTTTGTGGAAACAGGTATGGCAAATAGGAAAAACACTGCCATTAACTGAAATTCAGATTTAATAATGTTAACAGGATGTCTAAGCAAATTATTTAAAACTGCACCTGTGCATTTTTGGTGGTTATTTTGAATTGCATAATTTAACAGAAGACTTTTTTTTTAATCCTCAAGTGGGGTGAAATACTTAGACATTATTAATAGTGTTAGTGATCTACTCTTATTAGAATATCAATAAGTAGTACAAAGTTTGAAAGAACAGCATAAAAATGAAGGACTCACTAAGAAATCTCCATTTCCTAGTTTAATTATGGAGAGTAAAGTATTGCACTTTATTATTCAACACAAAATGATGTAGCCAACAGTAACATACAGGTACACAATTTAATATTTATTATATGCATTTTATATACATTATTTTTCAACAGCTGTATGTTTGCTATGTGGTACAATCTTAAAAATTTGCTGATTCATAGTTTGTAAAACAAAAACCTTACAAAACTCATCAAAACTCGCAAACTGATCAGAAAAGTTTCTTGGAAGACTAGAAAAAATACTTTATTGTCTTAATCATGCATTACACAAACAAAATCTTTAGTTACACCATAAAATTAAGCACATCTAAAAAAATAAAACAGGGATAACTAGTCAAAACACAGCAGATTTCTGTATCCTGATTCAACTATTTTTGTATCCTATTTGTAATGCAAATAAAATTTTACTCCAAATATTTTTAAACAAGTTAGTTTTGTTTGGAATCATGGTAAACCAAGATATGTATCTTAGGGGGAACCACCTTGGTTTGTAATTTAAACTATAAAATACTCCATTTTTAGTCTATTTTAGACTATTCAAAGAGTTCCAAAATAGATATACAGGTTCCTTTAGCACATTAATAAAAGGATATAAAGACCAACAAAAAGTGAAATAAATAATAGGCCATTAGCAAGATGGATAATCCTTGATAAATAAACTTGTAAATACAGTAAGATGTACAAAATATCACATAGTGATAGGATGCCAAGATTAGTTTTTTTTCTTTAAGAGTTCATTTGGAGTACTAAACCCCACTGTTTCATTTTAATACACTTAATAGTCCTTGGTTTATGAAGACATTTATGTGATGATGAAAGTTATTTAGCATCTTTATGGAAGGACTTAGCTGAGCTGTATTAGGCAAAAGAAGGAAAGAAAGTGGTTACAGGGCAGCGGGTCAGTGAGATCTCTGTGTTTTAGGGTTGTATAATGCAGAAAAACTTCAATACAATCTTGAGCACTGTTGTGACAGGCTAAATATATAAAAAGACTTATAAAAACTAGAATTTTATCCAAACATTTTGTGCAACTAATGCTAAAATATTTTAAGTTAAATTTTCTTTTTCTTTTTCTTTTTTTTTAAAGCAAAATAAGTTTAAAAGGGAATCTGTGGCATTCAACCGATAAACAGAAGATCACTAAGAGATGAAAAAAAGCTACTCTTGGAGCTCACTTCCCCCAACAAGAGCACCACATTCCTAACCCCTAAGGCAGCACACAGAGTCCAAAAAAAAAACAAAAAAAAAAACAAAAACACTTTTTTGAAAGATCAGACTCCACATTGGCTTAAAGACACCTAAAAACAGATATACGCTCAGTTCATATCCAGTACAGGCCACAAATACTGGAGTCCTTTTTTCTTTGTCCCACAAAATACAATAATTACAGTTAACTTAATGAGCTTGACATTAAGATGTGATTTCCACCAATTTGTGCCTGCCCCAAATAGCCTTCACCAGGCAGATCACATGTAGTGTCATATCAGTAACCTTTTTGATGGCAGTGATGCAGACCCTCTTTCTGTCCAAGCAAATCTTGTTATGATGCAAGTTTTTGTTGATTCATACAAATACTTTGGCAAGGGCATCAGCTCCTGCACTAGCTATATATGCTTTTGATGGGTGGAAAGCAACATCATAAATTGATTCATCCAATTTCTTTCTGTGAGCTGTTATTTCTTGCACACATGTCTTGCTGTCTAAATTCCATAATCTGATGGAACAGTCATGGCCTGTAAAAGAACAAATAAAATTTGTTACTGAGTAACAATCTTTTATAAAGTCTGTGGGCAGTACAGGACTTTAAGACTTACTTCCAGACATCAAATAGATTCCATTAGGATCTACTGCTAGACTTGTAACAGCATCCAAGTGAGCTACCATAGAATGGATCATTTTACCTAAACAAAACATAACAGAGAACTGATTAAGTTTTCACAAATACTAACTCGAGAGAACAGAAACTACAATATAGCATCGACATAAAACAATCATTATAGCAACTTTTTTATTGTGGTAAAATATACACAACATAAAATTTACCACTGTAAACATTTGAGTACACAATCCAGTGTCTTTTAGAACATTCACAATGTTATGCAACCATCTCCATTCTCTAGAGTTCAGAACATTTTCATCACTGGAAAAGGAAACCCCATACCCAATTAAGCAGTCACTCCTATTTGTCCCTCCAACCCCTGACCACTAATCGACTCCTTCTATAGACTGGCCTATTCTGGATACTTCGTATAAGTGAACTCATACAATATGTGGCTTTTTATGTCTGGCTTCTTTCACTTAATATAATGTTTTAAGGGTACATCTACCACTATGGTAATGTTTTCAAGAGAATTTTAATTCAAATGCATAACTTTCTCTGATAATTACTCCTAAAAAAGACATCTGTGTAACATGTATCTGACAATATCTGATAGACACTGTAAAGCAATGACAATAGGATTGCATCAAAGGCTCAAAATCATGTAAACTGGAATTAAATAAGCCAAGTGTGGTGAGGTGTGCCTGTAGTTCCAAGCTACTCAAGAGGCTGAGGTCGGGGTCATTTAAATAATTATTGAACCTATTCATAGCATAAAGTTCTATCATGTTTCAGATATAAACACTCAATAAATTTATAACTCATTTTATAAAATAATACTCTATTAAAAACAACTTAGCTAACCAGAAATAGCAGTAATGGGGACAATCTATTTTACAATTAAATGAGTTTTTAAAGAACTTCTTTAAAAACACCATATCCAGGCCAGGCACAGTGGCTCACACCTATAATCCCAGCACTTTGGGAGGCCAAGGTGGGCGGATCACCTGAGGTCAGGAGTTCGAGACCAGCCTGGCCAACATGCTGAAAGCCTGTCTCTACTAAAAATATAAAAAATTAGACAGGCGTGGTAGCAGATGCCTATAATTCCAGCTACTCAGGAGGGTGAGGCAGGAGAATCGTTTGAACCCAGCAGCAGAGGTTGCAGTGAGCCGTGATCGTGCCACTGCACTCCACTGCACTCCAACCTGGGCAACAAGAATGAAACTCTGTCTCCAAACAAACAAACAAACAAAACAACAACAACAACAACAACAAAAAACACACACATCTGAAGACAACTCATAGTTTCATGTAACTCAACGGTGTGTGTGTGTGGTGTGTGTGTGTGTGTGTGTGTGTGTGTGTTCAGGCACAGTGGCTTACGCCTGTAATCCCAGAACTTTGGGAGGCTGAGGCGGGCAGATCACTTGAGCTCAGGAGTTCAAGACCAGCCTGGCCGACTTGGTGAAAATACAAAAATTAGCTGGACATGGTGGCACACACCTGTAGTCCTAGCTATGCGGGAGGCTGAGGCACCAGAATCAGTTGAACCCAAGAGGCGGAGGTTGCAGTGAGCTGAGATGGTGCCACTGCACTACAGCTCTGGGCAACAGAGCAAGACTGGCTCAAAAAAAAAAAAAAAAAAGATTTTTTTTTTTTTCCTATTATTTGGAGCCTACTGCTTCAATTATCTTCATACTACAGGTAAGGTACTAGTTAACAGAAATAACAAATAGGTGGAATTTGGAAACAATTTGAAAGACTATATGCTGCTTATTTGATATTGAGTAAGCTTTTACTGACCACTTTCTTGATTTCTACTAATAGCTTTACAGACTCTCACTTTTTGCTTTTAATATAACTACTACAATTCCTGAACTTTCTCATATAACTGTAAATCTTCAATAATTAATAAAAAGGAATCTTTTTACAAACACAAAGGAAATTAACCTCTCTGCTCTTGCAGCAGAGAAAAACATTATCGGTTTCATAAAAATAGTTCAAAGGATTGATTTGATGAAGTGTTAAATTGAGAACACTGGCCAGGAGCAGTGGCTCATGCCTGTAATCCCAGCATTTTGGGAGGCTGAGATGGGAGGACTACTTGAGCCCAGGAGTTCAAGACCAGCCTGGGCAACACAGTGAGACCCTGTCTCTATAAAAAAAAAATAAATATTTAAAATATTTTTTTTTAAAGAACATCCACTTGAATCTTATGTCCTGTGCACAATGTAGATCTGTAAATATTCACTTTGTCTGCAATTTGTTAAAAAGAATCTGTCCATGAAAGTGCTGTTTGAACAAAAGGGTCTCATCGTTAAGACTACAGACTAAAAACATATTGCCATTTTCTATATAATCTTCAAAGAGAAACCTATAATTCTGGGTCACTATCTTACTTGATAATTTGTTACCCTGTAACAATGTTGCAGTTAACAGTTACATTTCTTATTTAGAAGTCCTTCAGTACCCTGACTGTTTTAGCCTCTCCTCAAAGTAGCCTTTCTAGCTGTCAGACCTTCCTGAAAGAGAGCAAGCAATATATTATGTACTACTCTAGGTAATGACTAGATAAAAAAGAGGCCCAAAACAAACAAACAAACAAAAAACCACCACACATCTATGGCTAAGTTAAAATCTGATTCGATTTCAATACAATTGGTATACTTCCCTACAACAAGAAATACAGGGAAGATGATAATAAACACTATGCACTATAATGTCATTTGATCCACTGAGACACAGTTTTAAGAACATATTGGACGGCCGGGCGCGGTGGTTCATGCCTGTAATCCCAGCACTTTGGGAGGCCAAGGCAGGTGGATCATCTGAGGTCAGGAGTTCGAGACCAGCCTTACCAACATGGAGAAACCCCATCCCTACTAAAAATACAAAAAAAATTAGCCAGGTATGGTGGTGCATGCCTGTAATCCCAGCTACTCGGGAGGCTGAGGCAGGATAATCACTTGAACTCAAGAGGCCGAGGTTGCAGTGAGCTGAAATTGCACCATTGCACTCCAGCCTGGGCAACAAGAGCAAAACTCTGCCTCAAAAAAAAAAAAAAATTGGAAATGCCAAACACCAGAAAGAGACCTAACTCTTCCATCATACTTATTCATAACAGAATATGAGGAAAAAATTTCAAATGGAAGGATCTACATTTAACTAACATGACTTGAAGAAATCGTAATAGTTAGGCAAGGTATAATGTCTAGTTAAGGATAAAATAACATAAATTATAAGCGGTGCAACATTAAGAAAAGCAAAAATTTGAGTTAAAATGGTTTCATTTGGCAATTTCGTATCTGAAAACTCAATATATCTTACATAAAACAGCATTTTTGATCATCTCAAATTTACAGTATTACTAATATGAAAAGAAGACAATTTGCTTACCCGTTTTATTGTCAAAAAATTTGATGTGTCTATCTTCATGAGCAGTTATTGTAACAGGAAGTGTGGGATGACTTACTACTCTGTTGATATGATTATTAGATTGTAAACCTGAAAAATAAAGGAAAACAATATGTTAAAATTCAAACCCTTAATAAGAAGTTGGATAATGGCCTTTTTAATCGTGCTAAAATATAAAAATCATTAAAAACTAAACCTTTTGCATAAAACAAAAAATCTGAGAACCAAACAAGGACTCTAGAGAGATTTTTAAAAAATAAACATTTACATTATTATGTCCCATAATATAGACTGTACTAGGCTCAAATTTAGAAAAACTGAGAAGTGCTTTAATGCCGCCCTTTATTATAGGTAGTTTAGAATTTTTCAAAGATCCACAATTATTACTTCTAATACACAGTCCATATAAGAGTTACACGTGTTTAAAGAAGGAAAACATTCACAATTGCTAGTTAGATGTTTGTAAGGAACAACCCCCATCTACCTACACTGACAAAAACAAAAAAACAAAGAACTGGAATTAATGATCTTTAAAGATGAGATTTTTTTCTTTACCAGTAAGCTCTTATTAACTTTTTATTAAAGATGAGGGAGAACAGAGAAATATCAAAACAAATAAATGGGGGGAAAATCCTCAATATTAATAGACTTTAGATCATTCATTCTGCATATGTCCCGCAACTCATATATTACACCTAAACACATAAAAAATACATACATATATATATATAGTTACCTATGTAGAGTAATTAAAAAATAGGTTTGAGGAGATACTGGGAAAGAGACTTAGAAGATAATTTTGGTTTAAGATCTGATCATGGCACCATGTAAATATTTTACATAATTATAAAACAATTTAAGAGACAGACAAGGTCTCACTCTGTCGCCTAGACTGGAGTGCAATGGTACGATCATAGCTCACTGTAACCTTGAACTCCTGAGCTCAAGTGCTTCTCCTGCTTCAGTCTCCAAAGCTAGGACTACAGGCACACATCACCATGCCCACCTAATTTTTTAAGTTTTTGGTAGAGATGGGGTCTCACTATGTTGCCCAGACTGGTCTCTACTCCTAGCCTCAAGCTATCTTCCCACGTTGGCCTCCCAAAGTGGTGGGATTACAGGCATGAGTTGATGCGCCCAGCCAACAGTTGTTTTTCTAAAAGAAATTAATGAAAATCAAAAGCAAAATTAAACAAACGAACTTAAGTATATCCAACTGGTGGTATAACTACAAAGGAAGGAACTATTCCAAGTGACTTTAAAGCACAGAAATTAGATTGTATACCTCTAGTGGAATATACCCTAATTACAAAGTTTTATTATCAATATTCGATCTTTTGGTGGTAATGGTATTATTACTGAGACGATTCTGTGTACACTGTGGGGTAAATAAAATGAGAAACAATTTTGTTGAGAATCAAGATAAATCTGAATTTGAAGTGGAAGTATTTTACTTTTTAAAAAATGCTTATTTCTTAGCTCTGTCCATTGAAAAAGCCTAACACAATGAACAACCCAGGAGCCATGAAGACCATGAGGATCAACTCAACAGCCTAGTACCCCAACTGTAGTCTCTAAATGCCATTTCCCACTAAAAGAAACCACAACTCCTTAGATAAATAGCTGATTTCAGATCTAGGGCACAAAATGAACAAGATGAACCTAGAACATCTCGTCATATGTCGTATCAGGAAGCTATCAACAACAACCAAGGTCATGGCAAAAGGACTCAGGAGCCAACCTGAGCCCCACTGAATAAGCCCCACTGGCCAAAATGAAAGGATCTGAACAGCAATAAATAAAGATAATACCTGCAATGGATCGAAACACATCAAATACATTTATATCCATAAGAGAGTATGATGATACCAAAAACACCACCCAAGACAAACTGGTCACCTTTACAGGGTGCTAGCAAACCAATTCATTATTTTGAAAACTGGTAAATAAAGGGGAAAACCAAAACCCAATCATTTATCTTGCCTTTTTCCTTAATACACACTAACTCCAAGATAACCAAATTGTTGATAAAGAGATGTTCTTTTTTATAGGAATAATCTAGCTAATAAATGGAGAGGGAATGATAAAATTAGAAAATCTTTCAATAGAAAATGAATGAACCCAGGCAATAATCCAGACTGAAAACATCACAGAAACATAAACAACCAGAAAATACTTACCTCTGATAAAAGCTTACAAATTTCTTATGAAGTAAAGTTGCCAAAAACATTTAAAAAAATTTAAAAGAAAAAAATAGTGAACCTGAATTTGAATAAGTCTTTAGATCTATAATCAATTCACAGGAGAATTGTGAATAGAAATAGAGAAGCACGTTAAATAATAACACAGGAATGCAACTAGCAAAATCCAGACTGTCGGAAACTTGACAAGACGAAGTAGCCAATTTCATCAATTAAAAAAAAAAAAGAACATAAAAGAGATGAAGGGGAATCTATGGATGAAGAGAGATCTGAGAGACCTATCAACCAACTGCAATACATAAATCTTCTGTGATCCCTATCTAAATAAACTGTAAAACACCACACACCGCATGTGTAATACTGGGCATTTATAGATAGGTATTAAAACTGAATGCTGAGTACATTAGGTTCATTATGTTATTTTCTCTACTTTCACCTTCATATTGCTCTAGTCATTCCTCTTTTCCCATACGTCCACCCAAGCTTTTAAGCAAAATTTGAAGAAATAGCAGAAATAATATAAATAACTGTAACATTATGAAACTAATTATTTGCCATCCCAAATTCAAATAGTGAAAATATGAAAATTAGCTAAAAGATCACCCTCTATTGTGTAATAACCCTTTTTAAGGTTTCAAAGAAACTCCACGAAAACTTACCAGAATCTACCTGTGATGAAAGTATCACCAATGACTGTGATGTTTCTAAATCATAAATTACTGCACTACCAGTGTTGAAAGAGGTTACCATATGAGCTGGATCACAGCCTATAAAGTCAACTGACGTAGGTATTCCATGCTCTGAAATGAGCCCAAAGACAGACAATGTAAACAAAGTAAAATTACTATGAAATCTCTACTTTTTGAAATCGCTGTTTTTCTAATCAGAAAAAGGAATTCAAACAGTCTTGAAATACTGTTAATAATGAAAAGGAACACAACTGTGTCAGGATGGTGAGATAAGAAATATCTTTTCCTCAATTATTTAAAAACCTTATAGCATTCTATTTAATATTATAAGAAAAATATAACTACAGAGTTCATAAAGAGTAAATACATGCAAAACTTATTTGTTCTATTACACATTTTCTTCTAAGGCATTAAATCCTAGTCTTTTGGCCAATTTGCCAATTATACTTCTTACTGTAAAATGATAAATTAGCATTCTCACATAACCGTTTTGGGAGACTGGTTCACCTGTCAGAGATCTGTAGGCCTTATCAAGCAGCTAATACAAGTCAGATTTTTGGACTCATGAAAATGGCTTGGACTCTGGAATCAGCTGATGCAGTACTTTACCCTAAAATGGCCTGAACAGCAATTTCTCTCTTTAACATACTAAATTAAACTAGCCAGATCAATGCACAATAAGATGGAATATGGAGCCAAGCTATTAACTATCTAGATGAAGCCAGAAACAAATACCTAAATGAATTCTTACCTCTAAAGCTTGGATAACTGAAAATTAGTACAATCACTACGGTGTCTAAGAGACACAAAATTATATATTTACTATTCACCTAAAATGTTTTAAAACAATATGTATTTTTATGTACAAATAAAAGGTCTAATTAAAAAAATTAAAAATGACTTGGAAAATAAGACCAGTAAATGTCTTCAAAAGGTAAACTGGTTAAAGGCTTTTTAAATAGGAAAATATTTAAAATCATGAAAATAACCCAATTTGTACTGTTCCAGTTAGGGGTTCAGTGATTACGGCTGGACTACTCAACTAGTGTGCTCAGGGTAATGGAACACATGGTTTATAGGTATGCTTGAGACTGTGATCCCTTTGGTCTTTGTGGGTAGTCATCTGGAACAGGTGCTGTGCCTCCTGTTGTCCCTATGAGTATCCTCATTTGTCTATTCCACTGTTATATACAAGTAGTTTTACATTTTTAAAAAATGGAATACAAAAAAGGTAAAAAAGCACTGCACTATGGGACACAGTTGCAAAGCACTTCAAAAAAATGAGTAAAAAGATTATCCTAACTTTTACAAAATTCATTCAATATTTTCTTTGGAGCAGTAAAGAAATACATCAATTACTTTGTCCTTTATATATTCCAAATTTTTTAAAAAACTAACTTTTCTCACAGATGCAAAATTTACTTACTTTTATCTCCATTGTAAGTGCAAATACATGGCAATTTTTCTTGTGGATTCCATAATCTAACAGTGCCATCTGCTGAACAAGACAGTAATTGATTTTTTATGCCACTATAAGCAAGACCCCAAACTGCATCTGTATGACCAACTAAAGTGCCAGCTAGAACATTTGGCTCTGGGGAAAAAACAAACAAACAAAAAATTAGGTAAAAGAAGTTTAAAAGAAACTTTGATACATAAAGAAAACTTACCATATAACTGAGCATAAAGAACACACATAAAGGCCACAAGAAGATAAACTAAAGTGTACATAGTGGCTATATCTAAGAGTAGAGTTATGGCCTACTTTTATCCCCTCCTCCCATCAACATTTTTCTGTATTTTCACAATTTTCTATAAAGGAACATATGCTTTAAAAAAAAAAAACAGCTTTCTTGAGATACAGATATAATTTACATACCATACAACTCACTCATTTAAAGTGTGTAATTCAATGATTTTTGCTATGTTGTTCACAGAGTTATACAACCATCATTACAATCAATTTTAGGACACTTTCATCACTCATTAGTCACTTCCCCCAATTCCTCCTCCCCACCTTTCCACAAGTCTAGGCAACAACTAATGCTCTGTCTCTATAGATGTGTCTATTCTGAACATTTTCTATAAATGGAATCATACAATATGTGGTCTTTTGTGACTGGGTTCTTTCACTGAGTATGTTTTCTTTTTTTCTTTTTGAAATAGGGTCTTGCTCTATCACCCAGGCTGGAGTACAGTGGCAAGGTCACAGTTCACTGCAGCCTTGACCTCCTGGTCACTGAACATGTTTTCAAGGTTTATCCATGTTGAAGCATGTATCAATACTCCATTTATTTTTAGTGCCAAATAATATTCTGCTGTATGGATATACCATATTTTATTTATCTGTTCCTTAACTGACAGACATTTGACAGCTGATAACATTGAGCATAGTTTGTCTGACAATCCTGTTTTTCTAGAAAACTCCTCCCACTTTCCATGAATGGTTCTTATCATCTCCACAATTCTCACAGCTCCCAACCTCTCTTCCTCATGAATGACTATGCCTCATACTTCACTGAGAAAATACAGCATTCAAATGCTGCATGTTTCTTATCCCCCATCTTCTTGCTGCATAATATACAAATGATTAGTGTCTAAAGGTATCTTCTCCTAGCTTCCAGATACAAGCAAGGAGTCTGTCCTCCATCCTATCAAAGGCTAGTACCAGATGTCACTAACTTGCTGTAATGTCTACTGCTTCTCTACTACACAAATTCTCCTCCTTGGGATTATTACCATAGTGAAAAAAAACTTGTTCCAGAATCTCTTCAACAAAAAATCTTCATTAATCCTACCCTACCACCCCTTCTACCCAGCAATAGAAATACGCTTTTCACTTCCTGTTTACTCTTCAAATCACTCCAATTTGGTTTCTGATACCATTACCACACCAAAACAATCCTTGCTAATGATGATCCCTATACTATCAAATTTAATACTTTTCTTTGATGATACAAAACATTTTGTTGTTGTTCCCATTATATTGCTTTTCATCCATATAGTCTGACATGAAAGATTATCCAGAGGTCCCTTCATCCTTCAGTCTTAGCTGCAGCGTCCAAACTCTATCTGGCCAAGACCTGGGTGACCTACTAGTCACTTATAAAAAAGAAACTTTATACCATATTATTAGACCTCTCAGCAACATTTGAAAGCACAGACTGCTTCTTTCTTCTCAAAATTGTTTCTTCTTTAGTGTGCGCTTCCATGATTTCACACACTCTCCTGCACTTCCTTCTGTCTCCTGGGTCACACCTCCTCAGTTTCCTTTGTTGGCTCTCTTGCTCTAGCCACCCTCCCAGTGTCAGTTACTGAGGACTTTAGTCCCAGGTTGTCTTCTCTTCTTACACTAAACAATACACTCTCCCAGTATTGCCCATTCTTATAGCTTAATGTATCATCTGTATAGAGAAGACTGTCCATGTTTTTAACTTCAATCGAGATCACTTTGGGCTCCTTATTTGTATATTACCTACTTGATATTGTCATCCTTTAACATGCCTAAAATCTGAACTCACCATCTTAAATCTCCTCACACCTGTTCTGCCCCCGTTTCAATAAATGCTCCCATCACATGCTCAGTTACTCACATCAAACACTCAGGACTGAATGTTCTGAATGTTTGAAATGTTCTGAAATTAGTGATGATGGCTGTACAACTTTGTGAACATAGTAAAAACTACTGAACTGTAGACTTTATTTTAAATTTTTTTTTAGAGATGGGGTCTTGTGGCTGCGCATAGTGGCTCATGCCTGTCATCTCAATACTTTGGGAGGCTGAGGCAGGCAGATCACTTGAGCCCAGGAGTTTAAGACCACCCCAGGCAACATGGCCACCATTTCTACAAAAAATACAAAAATTAGTGCGGTGTGGTGGCTCACACCTGTGGTCCCAGCTCCTCAGGAGGATGGCTTGGGCCTGGGAGGCGGAGGTTGCAGTAAGCCAAGATCACGCCACTGCCCTCCAGCCTAGGAGACAGAGCAAGACTGTTTCCAAAAAAGAGAGAGAGATTGGGTCTCACTCTCTTGCCCAGGCTGGAGTACACTGGCACCATCATAGCTCACTAGAGCCTTTACTTCTCACACTCAAGTGATCCTCCCAGCTCAGCCTCCCGAGTGTCTGGGACTATAGGCATGTGCCACCCCATCTGGCAAATCTTTAAATTCTTGGTAGACATGAGGTCTCACTGTGTTGCCCAGGCTGGTCTTGAACTCCTGGCCTCAAGTGATCCACCCACCTCGGCCTCCCAAAGTGGTGGGATTACAGGCGTGGGCCATTGTGTCCAGCCTGAACTGTATACTTTAAAAGGGTGAATTTTGTGATATGTAAATTATCTCAGTAAAGCAGTTAAACACATACAATCAAATTAAGAGTCACCACCCATCACTTTATCTACTCAACATAATTTATCAATAAATCCTGTCTATTCTACCACACTTGCTCAGCGTATCTTAAAACCACTTCTAAATGCTCTGCTACCACCACTCTAATCTTGGCAATATCGTCTGTCACCTAGTTTACCGGACTACTATATGACAGCAGCCTCCTAACTGGTATTTCTCTTTCCACTCTTCTCGCCCCCAATTTATTCTTCTCACAACAGACACAGTCACCTTTTTAAAACCTTACATTTATCAGATAACTTTCTGGCTTAAAACTCTTTACTGATAAAGTTTCCTTTTATCCTTCAGATTTTGGCTTGAATGTCACTATTTTAGAAAGACGTTTCTTGACTAACTCTTCTAGAGAAGGTTCTGCCTGTTACTCCCTCTCACAGTACTCTATCTTCTTATCATTTATCACAATTTGTAACCACAGATCCCATCCCTTCGCTTATTTGTTTGATGTCTCTACTTTCCATTAGACTAAATCTTATTTCTTGACATAGTGCTTACCCACAATGCCTAGCTAATGTAGGCACAAAGTGTGTGTTAAATAAAAAGAACAAAGAGTTCATAAACATTTTGTTTTAACTTTATAATTATTGACAGTGCCCTTACAAATATATTTGAACACAGGTACAGGTAGGTGTTTCTGTAGAACAGATTTCTAAAAGCTCCATTTGTAAGTCAAAGGAGGTTTCTTTTCTTTTTTTTTTTTTTTTTTCCATTTTGAAATTAAGAATGTTTTTGTAGATATGAGCTAAGAATAACAAAAAAATTTTTTGGCTCCAAAAAGTTTTAATGATTTACACCCTTGCTGTTGGTTCCACTGTCTTTGGCTTAATATTTTTAAAATATATAAACTATTTAAGTTCAAAATTTTGTTACTTAGACTACATTTTGTTTCCTTCTTTTTGTAACTACTACCCAAATTAACATTTTAATCAATATAGTTTTTTTAACAACAGAGAAAGTATCAATTCACAGGCCTAAATACCCATGGCATGACATTTCCTAATTTTTCTCTTTAATAAAGCAATTTATTAGCAAATGGAAGAACTAAATGAGGTGACTAATATAGCTTTAAATAACCTTGTAATCATATTTGAAGTATTTACTTTTGTCAGCTCCATTCACTTAAAAAAATACATTTTGATCATTTTACTTACCATATGTATCATATGGATCCACATTGGGACTCGGCATATTCCACCACTGGATGGTTGCATCAATACCACCACTAAAACACTGTTCTCCATTAGAACTAATAGCTAATGACAGAACAGGGCCACTATTGTAGGAAGAGAGGAAAAAAAAATTACTGATAAATTCTAAGAAGAAACTCAAATCTCTATTCCCCCAACCTCTGAATTTATGTAGTATCTAAAAACTGTTTTAAGAGAACATGTACATCTGACTGGCACTTTTTTTTTTTTTTTTTTTTTTTGGAGACAGAGTCTCACTCTGTCGCCAGCCCAGACTTGGAATGCGGTGGTGATCTCTGCTCACTAAAACCTCCGCCTCCCAGGTTCAAGCGATTCTCCTGCCTCAGCCTATCAAGTAGCTGAGACTACAAGCGCATGCCACCATGCCCAGCTAATTTTTGTATTTTGTGGTAGAGACAGAGTTTCACCATGTTGGCCAGGCTGGTCTCGAACTCCTGACCTCCAGTGATCTGCCCGCCTCATCCTCCCAAAGTCCTGGGATTACAGGTGTGAACTACTGCATCTGGCCTGAATGGTACTATTATATTCATATTCTCACCAATACAATTATTAAATAGCTATTATTCAAGTAATACATCTTTTCTAATATAAAACACTGAGAAAATTACAAGGTTTGAGGACTGATAAATAATATTTAACAATAATTATGATGTTAATTAAATACCAATTCAGTAAAACTTACATGTGGGCCCTAAATGTGTAGATAGGCTCTACATCTAAAGAGGCACTCCTAAAAGAGGGGGAAAAAGGGTAGGGGAAAAGAAGGCAATTAAATAACTATGAATCACTGGTTGATATTAAATAGTCATTAGATCAAATGTGTGCATTAAAGATATGCAACAATAACGAGGAATAATTACTTATATTAGCAAAATTGGAAGAAATACACCAGGCTAACATTAAAATACTTGCTTTTTGGCAGGAACTGTTTTTTGCAGGTTCCAAAGTTTCAGGGTATGGTCCTCAGAAGCAGTAACCAGCACAGGTTCTACAGGATGAAAAGCTAATGCCCGTACTCCATCAAAATGGCTACGTAGTGTATACTTGGGATTCCATGTCTTTCGAAAGGCATCTTTATTAGCAGGCAACTAAAAGGAAAGAGCACAATATTTAGTGGTAAAAGTAGTAAACTGGAAGGCATGTGGAGTGTGTGTTTGTTTCTTTTTGGTGTGTTTAACACATATATTTAAAACTGTTGGCTAAAATGTCCAGTGGAAATTTAATGTACCTTTAAAACTTTCTAAAAAAGCTTTATCATTTAATAATAACTCAGAATAATTTCATTCGCCTTACAAATAGCCTAGGTCAAATGAAGAGTTCCTTAATCTGTTTTTACCTATTAAGCTAAACCCAAAGCTCCTATTAAATGTCAGATGAGAACAAAATAACTACCAATGCTGCAATACTTTACATGAAAAATAATTACATAAGTTATTACAAATATCCAACGGTACAGTATTAACAGTAAAGTTGTCATTTAGAAAATGTATTAGCATGTGAAATTATTAAAGGCAGCAAGTTAAGGTACTTTCTGAAAGTCTGAACTAAAGACCCTTTAAGAATATTTTTATCCCATTTTCATAATTCTTGATATTGACAGAGGTTTATCTTTTTACCTTCACATTTCTCCATCTGTAAAGATAGGCTGTGAAACCACTTCTAAAGCAGTCAAAAGTTTACTGGAATTTAGTCGCTTATATACTTAAAAAAATATATTAATGAGAACAATCCAGCCCACCAAAGGCTGTCTCTAAAAAGCATGCTAATGTTAAGTATAAAACGTGGAAAAAAGAAACTCATCATAAAAAGAAAAAAAAATTGCTGAAAAACTGCAATTAACATAAAGACCTAACAAGTATAGTTAACTCTCAATTGAAATATTAATGTCTAGAAAAAATTAAATCCAAGACAAGTTTCACCTCTAACACTGGACTCCCCATCCCTTCCATCCACTCCCCAACCCTCTAATGAAGAAGTATTCAGGAAATGATGCAAGCTAACTTTAAAATGTTCAGAAACTTTAAAATATTTCCTTAAGAAAATAAAAGTTCAAAAACAAAACATGCTTTTTAAGAAGTATTCTGAAGGCAAATATATGATTCAGGTTATTTTTTTTCTTGTTAACACCAAAATATGGCTCAATTTGAGATAATTGAGAGTTGACTACTCAAGATGTATTTACTGACCAATATATATTAATCATCTCAAACTTCTAGTTAATCCACCAAAATACCTAAAAAAAAAATTAAAATACCACAAAGAAAGTAGTTATAAAAGAAAAACTACATGTCACTTCAAATCAACACATTGACACAAACTTATCTTTTCCATGCACCTTGACATTAATTCTGTTTTATAAGTGATTCCAAAAAATAAGGAGCCTTCTATTAAATCATTAAAAAATTAAAAATAAAACTGCACTTACATCATAACTATAGTCTGCATCATTTGTTACCGTCAAGTCTGCAAGGTCTCCAAGGCCCAGTACACTTAACAAAACATCATCAGAACCCATAATAAATGACTTGCCTCCTCCAGATGGAAACGTTATTGGTTCAGCTATAAAGAACAAAACCGCTTCTTAAATGCTGAAAAATCATACAGTACAAGACAATATTGTGGGGAAAATTTAAGCACTTAACAGTTACAATATTCAGTAATATAATTAATTTTTATTTTCCCACTTCTACTCAAAAAATCCTGTTACTAAGCAGTGTTAAACAAATGTGTTGGAACTGTGGTGTAGTAACTGTCCACAAATAAAATGTGCACTAGATATATTATTCTGGGGTGGAAGTTGGGGCACAAAAGCTTTGTCTGTCTAAATCTCTTATCACTTCAGTACAATTATAACTATAGTTTACATGTTAAATAAGAAATAGGACAAATTTTGATTAAATAATGGAGTTAAATATCAGATTTTTGCATTCATGGGGGGAAACCTCTACCATGGACCTCAAGGACCTCAAAGTAGTCATACAGTATTTTTTAAATGTTAATAGGTTGTCGCTAAGTCCTTCTGCTTTCTAACGAAGTACTAGGCATCCTAGTCCCTGATAAAAACTAGTACAAACATTGAAATGTAAATGATTTACAGTCAGCTATATACTATATCAGTTCACTAGAATGAAGCTTTAATTGTTCAGTCCCTTCAGTAACAGCCATGGTCTAGGAAAAAGTTCTTCCACCAACAATGTCAGTTTCCTTTCTATAAAAGGTTAATCCATGTGGTCTTCAGAATGTCTTCCAGCTTTGTTTATTTATTTATTTATTTATTTAGAGACACAGTCTTGCTCTGTCGCCCAGGCTGGAATGCAGTGGTACGATCTCGGCTCACTGCAACCTCTGCCTCCTAGGGTCAAGCAATTCTCCTGTCTCAGTCTCCCAAGTAGCTGGGATTACAGGTGCCCGCCACCATGCCGGGCTAATTTTTCTGTTTTTAGTAGAGACGGCTTTCACCATGTTGGCCATGCTGGTCTTGAACTCCTGACCTCAAGTGATCCACCTGCCTCGGCCTCCCAAAGTGCTGGGATTACAGGCGTGAGCCACCGCGCCCAGCCTGTCTTCCAGCTCTAAAGCTTTGACTATGATTTTTATTTTAATGTCCCATTCTAGTTACCATGACATTCTAAAATGAAGCAAGTAATCTTGACCACAGAGCTTTAATTTCTGATCAGATTTGCCATTTCAATTTCAAACTAAACTCAGGTTGAGTTTCACTTAGTTTTCTCAACTATATCATGTGCATTATTACAGCTTTTCATGTTAATATTAGCAGTTCCAATTATTTAAAATGTGTTTTCCTTTCTATACATACTATTGACCAATTAAACTCTGCCATAATTGAATGACTATTATCTAAATATTTTGTTGTAAGTCATAGTTTAAGCAACAATCTTCAATATCATTTCAAATATGCTTTGAAAGCAAAATTTTAACATTAAGATAACAAGGGAGAAATACTCAAATCATAATATAAAACTCAATATATGAAAACACACTTAAACTTCATGAGCAAATTTAAAAGGGAAACATACAAAAAATCAAGCTGATTATCAATTTTTAAAAAATTCCCATGAAAAATGATATAAATATGCTACAGGAAACACAACAGGTGTAATGGAACTTGACAGTCATCACTAATACTACTGGAAATAATTCTGAGAAGATACAATTCATATATATACTATGGCAAAATAAAATTCAACTTTACTTGGAATATTTTGTTATTTTATTATTTTATCCTATCAAAGTAAGCTATATAATCTGACTCAAATAGGGCTCTAAAATGCAGCTCTGATTCAGCTACTTGATCTAAAATGAATCTGAAAGCACCTGACAGAAAATATATAGAGATATTAAGTAGTACTTAATCTTTCAATGATGACACTTATTGAATCTGAATAATCTGTAGCACTGATCTTTTGATCTTTTCCTACCAATTATTAGTATGCAGTTACTGGCAATACCAGAAGCAGCTAAAAACTATAAAATCAATAATTTAAACTTATGTTTAAGGATAATTATATAAAAGTCATTAGATAATATTTACTCAAAGCATTTTTCTCTAGACAAAGAAATATTTTTACTTTAAGCTCAGGGAATTTGTTTCTAAGAAAAGTCAGAACAAAATGCCACAGTTCCTCCCACTCACAATTATACAAACATTCACTGACACAAATCTCAAAAGCCCAATAAAATAACTTTAACATAACAAATGATTTTGCAAGACTATCTCTGATCAGCCACTGACCAATTTAGGAGCATGTGAAGGGAAGTGTCTGGACATCAGTTTTACTCGAGTTTTGGATTAATTGTACTTAACAAAAAATTAGTATTATACTCATTTCTAATTAATCATATGACCACATTTCTGTCCTTTTCTCTATATACACACATATATTTTATGACATATTTATGTAGATATTGCAAGCTATTCTGCTTAATCAGTATTTATTTACACATACATGTGCAAAAATTCTTTTACACTATTACCTCTGCTTTCCATATTACCCATCACTGTGGCATATGGTAATCACAGCAGCTACTCATTTGTTTGCCCTTATTTCCCTGCAGAGGGAACTAATTTCTATCCTAAAAATTCATTTTATTAATGGTAATATAATTACCCATAATATAAAAATGTCATTAGTAATTCAAAGAAAAATATAATTATTTAAACAAGCAGGTTTTTTTTTTTTTGAAAGTCTTGCTCTGTCGCCCTGGCTGGAGTGCAGTGGCGTGATCTCGGCTCACTGCAAACTCTGCCTCCTGGGTTCACGCCATTCTTCTGCCTCAGCCTCCCGAGTAGCTGGGACTATAGGCGCCCGCCACCACGCCCAGTTAATTTTTTTGTATTTTTAGTAGAGACAGGGTTTCACCGTGTTAGCCAGGATGGTCTCGATCTCCTGACCTCGTGATCCTCCTGCCTCGGCCTCCCAAAGTGCTGGGATTACAGGTGTGAGCCACCGCGCCCGGCCTAAAAAAAAGTAGTTTTAATATCTTCTTTTTTTTTCTAATAGAGACAGAGTTTTGCTATGTTGCCCAGGCTGGTCTTGAATTCCTGGGCTCAAGTGATCCTCCTGCCTTGGGCTCCCAAAGTGCTGGAATTACAGGCATGAGCTACTATGCCTGCCCTAGTTTTTAACTTAATGATGGAAATTTAGGAGGCCTAAGAGATTTCATCAAGTAATATAACAATACTAGTATAATGGGTCTATAAAATACAAGGTCTTTTTCAGACTTTTATAACTAATCTTCCTTTTGATGGACACTTATGATGAAGGAGACCTGTGGCTCGCATATTGAACTCTTTTTCCCAAGAACTTAGTCCAGGTAACAGATTCCATTTATACCAGTGGCAATATGGTAGGTCTCAAGTCTTTAGCAGCAATAGTCTAGAAGATTGTAATGTTGAAGTACCACTCCTAGAAAACAGACATTTGTTCTTTATAAAATGAGGTAGGACACGGACTTCAAAAGTAAAGAAGGAAGTTGGGGACTGCCACTGAAAATAAGGAGATTATGTACTCCAAAGCTGCCTTCTTAGCTTGAAGTCAAACTCACATCTCTTTAAATAACAAATTCTAGTAAGATCGATACTTCAAAAACTGTAATGAGGTTCACACTTATCAAATCTCTCCCCTCGCCCTCCTACTAGCATCAAGAAACAGATCACTGATCTATATTCTTTCTTTAAAACACACACATAACACATAAACAAACACACAGAGAGCTCTAAGTTGGTTTTTGTGTAGAGTGTGCCTTGACTGGCTTTTTCCATAAGTCATTGGTTTGAAACATTTAAAAGGGTCCACACTGCTAACATGGCTTTGCCTTAAACTGCAAAACCTGCAGTTTAAATGTACATTAATTACAAAAATTTTAGCAAGTTGTACTATGCATATTTGGCAAAACAGACCAAAAACGAAGCAAAATCACCACTAAATGCATAAAATTAAAAAAAAAAAGAGTTGCTATGTGTATTTTAGAAAATACTTCTAAAGTAAAACAGGAATATATCTCAATAGTGGAAATGAGATCTGAAAAAATTAACAGACACTTTTATTTTTCATTCATTTTGTTTTGAATGATTTTGTTATTTTAGTGATTTTTTTTAAGGTGAGTGAAGTAAATGGTAAATTATGAGAGGGAAAAAATGCAAAATTATTTAATTGTAAGGAAACTGTGCCACTAGGGAAATCTCAAAAGGGAACAAGATGCATTTAAAAATGTTTGACTGGGACATCAAACAAACCCTCTTTACACAGCAAAGGCAATAACATCAATTAAATTTAATACATATGCCAAATTACTGTATCTCATATGTCACAATAATCTTTGGTTAAAAATTCAGATTCAATACTTATAAATATCTAGACTTAGAGTTATACATGATTCAACTGTACCTATATATCTTCGGCTAAAATCAATTTTGGAAAAAATGTTTAAGTAGTACTTTCATTTCCTACACATTTCTGGTTTAGGCAAATTTTATAAAATTCATTACTAGGTAGCATATACTTGCTACCAAGTTAAAGAATAATGATGCTGCCTTATTCTCAAATGATTAATTTAGGTAACAGTGACATATATTTTTTGAAGTAATATATATTTAAAGTAACAGATTGGGCACTGTGGCTCACACCTGTAATCCCAGCGCCTTGGGAGCCAAGGTAGGCAGATCACTTGAGGTCAGGAGTTCGAGACCAGCCTGGCCAACATGGTAATATTCTGTCTCTACTAAAAATACAAAAAATTGGCTGGGCATGGTAGTGTGCGCCTATAGTCCCAGCTACTTGGGAGGCTGAAACAGGAGACTTGCTTGACCCCAGGAGGCAGAGGTTGCAGTGAGCCGAGATCATGTCACTGCACTCCAGCCTGGGAGACAGAGTGAGACTCCGTCTCAAGGAAAAAAAAAAAAAGGTTCCAAGCACAATGCCTGGCACCACAGTTGTCTTCTAGTAAGTCGTAATTATTATTAGTTGCTAAATTTAAGCAATAAGACAAAATGAGTAGTTTTTTCCATATGTATTATTTTAAGTTTGTTTTTATAAATTACTATTTTCCCATTACTGGATCTGTAGTTAAAACCAGATTTAAGAAAAGACTCCGAATTCACCTATGATGGAAACAACTCCTCACATTAAAAACAAAAACAAAATATAAAGAAATAGAAACCAGAAATGTCAAAATCCCTAATTAATTACATAAAGAGCTTGCCCAACACCTTCTCTAAAGATCATATAAAATGATCATCAGCATTTTAAACAGTAGCCTAGTTGCATTAAGATGTGATTTGGATTTAAGGTCTTCCGAAATGTAAATAAACATGGTAGCTAAATTTTGTACCTTCCTCTGCTCTTGCACCTTCATGATCAGTCATTCTAGTAGAGGCTGACCTAGACTGATTAATGATTCCTGAAGGGATGTGGGGCAGCTCATCATCTCCCAGATCAGCTATCATGTCGTAGAGTTTTGTCCTGTTGGCCCCTGTAAATTAATGTCAGCAGTAGAGGTTCATTTAATGGCTACCGCTTGACTTTCCGGCAGCCTTTAAAACCAATTTATTAACAAAACAGACTATTAACAAGTCCCAGTTATTAAAATATCAGAAAATTAAAGATGTCTTCCATTTTCCATACCATCCCCCAAAACACATTGAGTTTAAATATTTACTATTTCTGTGGAGAGAGAGATATATATAAAGATACATATATATATTACATATATATCTCTCTCTAAAGAGATATATATATATCCATAGAATACTTTAGAGAGTTCTTTAAAGTTCTGTAAGCTCACAGACACAGAAGGTATCATTAAAACAAAGGAAAATTTTGGTGTTTAAGGTTAACATTTACCAGTGTAAAGAATAAAACAAGGGCTTTTCAACATAATTCACTGTTTTAAAAACTTAACAAAGGAATAAGTACAAGTAATTTTTATGAGGGTGCAACAAACAATTAACTTTCCCTGGTGTTTCCATGGATATTTTCCTGCCATGTTAGTACAAATTTGTCATTAACAAATCAACCCCAATTTCTTTCAAAAATTTTTTTCATTTTTCCCAAATCTGAAAAACCTGATTTATCCATGAGATAGATCTCTGAGTTTCTCATGATATGAAAAGTCAGCACTGTCATTAGCCATTAATATAAGGCAAGAATTTTGGCTGTTGCCTGGATAATTCAGGCCAAAATATATAAAACTCAAAAGCTTCTGTAGCATTGTGGAATATTCTTTAACTCTGAACTTTAGAAATAGCAGAATTATTTATTTCGAATCATATATTTTGAAAGAAAAGTTTTAAGAATGTCAGAAAAAAATACTTTGAAAAGACAATGTTTTATAATCTACATAAGTTTAAAAAAATAAAATAGTTAAGTCCAAGGTCAAACATTATGACCTTATATTTACTAACATCAACATTAAAGGAAGAATTCGACTGCTATATAGTAAGTTCACTGTGGCTATCTGAGTGTAAGTAACTCTAAGAACTATTACGCATCTATGTATCCTTAACAAAATGCCAGGCAATTAGATGGTAAAACTTAGTGGAAATAGGTGGACTTTTATACATTTATTGGTCCTATTTTAAAGTAACTCCTAATTTCTTAGAAATGCTTAAACAACTCTACTTCTGGATTAGGTAATATGTTACGTAGTCTGAATTTCCTAACTAATAATAATGAAGAAACTCAGTGTTACCTGAGGATTTCCCCCCCACAGAGAAATGACTGTAAACAAATTCTCCAATAAACAAAAAACTGTCTACTGGATGTCCAACCACCAGTTACATTCAACATAAAAGAACATAAACATTATTCTTTCTCACAAAATAGCTCCCTTTTGTAACCTTCCCACTTAAAATGACTACCACCACTATTTATTTAATTTCGCTTCCTAAAATTTTGCAACTACAACTTAATTCTTCTTCAACTTGTAAAATTATAAAACGGCGGGGGCTGGTTTTAAAAAAGGATCTTCCTTTAAAGTATTCTCCAAGTTTATCTCTCTATTGACTTTAATCAAGGCTTTCAATCTTATGAATTACTACAACAGACTCCTAATTGGTTTTTCTATCTCCGAGCTCCATTTACTTTCAATCACATTTATATACTACAACTAAATTAATTTTCCAAAATTATCACATTTATTATATCTCCCTTCACTCAGAAACCACAAGTAGCACTTCCACACTCTTTGGATCAAAGTTAACTAAAATCATGTACTTAACCCTTTCATGTGCTTCATGATCTGATCCTATTTTTTCTACCCCATCTTATCTTTTAATGATCCACAATACAAACTCCCTTCATTTTCCAGTCAAAACAGTTTCCATATAGTTTCAGTGTTCACCGAGGTTACTTCTGCAGTATTTTGTCATATTTGTCCTCACTCATTCTCAGAAAGGTGAGAAGGCTTTCTACACACACACACACACACACAAACACACACTTCCTTATCTTCTAACATGCACCTCAGCCTATCCAAATTCTACCCATTCTACCCATTCCTCCACACCAGTTCCATCTCTTCTGTAAAGCTTTTGTTGATCTTTCAATGTTCTCTTATTTGTGTGTAACATAAAATGACTTTATTAAATACTACCTTGTAAATAATTTAATTATATGATAGTTAATGTGAAACATAATAAAGGCTTGACAAAGTTTTGTTACAGACAATGTAAAGTCAAAATCTTTCTGTACACATGAACTGGGAGATATAGAAGGGAAAGAAATTAGGAGATATTATGGAAGTTACTGTTCAAACTGAGGATCCCAAATTATATAATATTATTTACATACTATAGCCAGATAGCTTCAGTATGACACAGTGCCAAGTTGAGGAAATGATGAAACTTCCCTGCTCTAATCCTAGTTTCTCAAAAGCTGCCAAAAGATGAAAGCAGATTTCATTTAGTAGTAGTCTTTACTCTATTGTGCAGAGCATCTTTCAACTGCAAATTTCATGTCTTCGTTTTCTTTCTAAACCTATCCAATATTCTAAATATAATAAATGCAACAAAACAATTTCAAATAAAAAACATGAAGTCTTATCAGCAATGAGAAAACTGTACTAGTATATAACAGGATACTAGACAATATTAATATCAATTTTTAAAAGCATATTTGAAGGCCCATTAAGCACTAATTAAATAAAAACTGAAATTTATAGAAGTACAAATACTTTCTCTAATTCTTATATAGCAAGAAAAACTTTTATTTATTTTTTAATTTTTATTATTATTTTTGAGACAAGGTCTTGCCCTGTCACCCAGGCTAGAATGCAGTGACACGAACATGGCTCTCTACAGCCTTGATCTCCTTGGCTCTTGACCTCCTGGATTCAAGTGATCCTCCTGCCTCAGCCTGCCCAGTAGCTGGGACCACAGGCATGTACCATCAAGCTTGGCTAATTTTTAAAAAATTTTTGTAGAGACAGGGTCTCACCATGTTGTCCAGGCTGGTCTTGAACTCTTAGGCTCAGGCAATTCACCTACCTCAGTCTCCAGAGTAGCTGGGACCACAGGCATGCACTACCACACTCAGCTAATTTTTGTATTTTTTATTTTTGTAGAGATGGTCTCACCATGCTGCCTAGCCTGGTATTGAGCTCCTGGGGTCAAGCAATCCTCTCTCCTAAGCATCCCAAAGTGCTAGGATTGCAGGCATGAGCCACCGTGCCCAGCTAGAAAAACTTTTCTACTACTATGAATACAACCCACCTACCTCTTAACAAATACAAAGTCCTATATAAATGCATAATCCTCTAGACTGACACAATGAAAAACATACTAATTATGCCACGTGTAAGCCAAACTATACACTACTGTTACGTTTTCAAATTCCGCTCAAACACACACACTCATGCCATGAAATTTATCTTCCTATGCCCTCTATAACTGTAAGTAAAATAGTACTTTTGAACAAATCTAACATTTTCCCTTTCTCAAATGAGCCCTCCCTTTGTTGATCAACCTATATTCTGAAGCTTAACTGTTAGCAGGCAAACAATCTGGAAAAGATAAGCTTATTTTAGCAAGAAAATTTAGTTAAGTCATGTTTGCTAGATCTGTTCTATTTTCTATCATAATTGAAGCTTTCACAGCTTTATTTAATTTATTTAAGACAACTGTTGTCTTAAATAAATATGAGATCACAATAATAAGAAAAAATAACTTCAGCTGCAAAGTGACTCTTCGGTTTTAAAAAGTGCTCTGATTAAAGAGTATCAATCTGATACATTCTGATCCTAGGCAAAATATCTAAGTTATTTTCTTGAAAAGAAAGAAAAAAATCCCGAGTTAAAGGACATCAATGTTTGTTTTTAAAGAGTGAAATTAAAGCCAGAAACATAAAACCACATGCCTAGTTGAAAATAACATCTCTTTGCTATGAAATGATTTTGTTTTTGTCTTTGAGGGAAGAGAGAGAATATAACTATTTTGTGGGCTCTTCGAATTAGTACTATGTGCTAAACGGAAGTAGCTTAATCATAATAGATAATTTGTAGTGTGAGCAAAGGTGTTTCTAAAAGCCTACTTAAGAGTAAGTTCTTCTTAAATGAATTCAAATACCTAATTTTGGATACTTGGCTTCAAGTCACACTTTAAAAAACTGTATTTCCTGGTGACAACATGTTTTCTTGGATCTGGAATAGTAAATGACAAATATTAATACAAAACTTTAAAAATAAAAATTAGAAAATGACTTGGGGGAGCTCACTTATGATTTATATTAAAAGAAATGTTGAAAAAGTTACAAGACTTCCCCCTTTTCAAATGTATTGATAATCAGGCCAGAAGGTGCACAGCAATTCTGCAACACCAGTAAAGGAGAGAAGGGAAATGGCAAAAAAAAATCATATTCCATATATAGAAAAGACAGGAAAGTTAAGATAAATGAGAATAATTAGGAAAATTAAGATAAGTCCACTCACTAAGAACCAGGAATGAAAACATACATATACCCAAAATATGAATTTTTAAAATGGGGAAAGCCTATACATCTTTTCAAGAAAGGAAATGAAATAATCTTTTCTTGTTAAGTTTAAATTTTATAGGTATAATATAGCTTAAGAGTAACAACAGGCTATAAGAATAACAGCTCCTATCAAAGGAAAATACATTATTATAATCCACAGTTTAAATTGTCCATGTTGAAAAAGAGTAACAAATATCACAGAAAGTCTTAAAAGATTTTTAGCTGCTCTCTCATATTCTAACTAAAGCCTCCATATTTCAGATGCTTCGTTCACACTGTGTGATTTTTAATCATTGATTTATATGTTTTTACTAAGATATAAAATACAGCACAAATGGAGACCTTAAAAAGTTAGAAAATTGCTACCAGCCCAACATTTTTACAGAAGATTAATTCAAGCTCCTCCCGAGTTACAGAAAACATAGAAATTGTTAAAAAGTGAAAGAAAACTGAGTTGTAGCTTAGATATTAGTATTGCATCAATGCTTACTTCTTGATTTTCATGACTGTACTGTGGTCATACACGAGAATATCTTTGTTTAAATATATACTAATATATTTAAAGAGCTACATGTCTACAACTTAGTTTTCTGAACTACTCAAAAAAAAAAAAAAAAAATACACGGCCAGGTACAGTGGCTCATGCCTGAAAATTTTTTTTTTTTTTTTTTTTTTGAGATGGTCTCCCTCTGTCGCCCAGGCTGGAGTGGAGTGGTGCGATCTTGGCTCACTGCAACCTCCGTCTCCTGGGTTCAAGCGATTCTCCTGCCTCAGCCTCCCTAAGTAGCTGGGACTACAGGCGTAAGCCACCATGCCCAGCTAATTTTTTTTTGTATTTTTAGTAGAGACAAGGCCTCACCATGTTGGCCAGGGTGATCTCAAACTCTTGACCTCAGGTCATCTGCCCGCCTCAGCCTCCCAAAGTGCTGGGATTACAGGCATGAACCACTGCACCCAGCCTCATGCCTGAAATCTTAATGCTTTTGGAGGTTGAGGTGAGATGATCACTTGAGGCCAGGAGTTTGAGATCCACCTGGGCAACATACAGAGAGCCTGTCTATTAAAAAATGTAAAAATTAGCCAGGCATAGTGGTGCACACCTGTGGTCCCAGCTACTCGGGAGGCGGGAGTGGAAAGATTGCTTGAGCCCAGGAGTTTGAGGCTGCAGTGAGCTACAATGTGCTACTGTACTCCATCCTGGGCAGCAGAGTGACAGCCTGTCTCGAAATAAAAAAGAACATATTTACAGAAAGAAAAAGGAAAAGCAAGTGTGGTAAAGTGTTAACATTTGGTGGGTAACCTGGGTGAAAAGTATATGGAATTCTCTGTACTATTCTCACAAAATTTTCTTAAGTCAGAAATTATGTCAAAATAAAAAGTTAAAAGGAAAAGAAAGCTTAACCCTTTGAAGCCTGAGACCAAAATAACTGCATCAAGCCTCTTTAGTTTCAAGGTATTGACTCTTAGAGTATTAATAAGATAAAGTACATCTCAATTATACTGTATATCTCACTTACTAAGAAAGAAACACTGAAGTGGGTCTACATTCCAAGACAAGGCTGTCACTTTTAACCCCTTTTCCTCTTGCTGGGGGGGAGGGGGCGGGCAGGGGGGTAAAAAAAAAAGAAGGGTGAGATGGAGTGAACAAGTTGGAAGACACAGAAACTTTAACTTAGCACTTGATTTTAGAAGCCTTTCCATTTAAAAGTCAAATCTTGAATGGGTCTTTACAAAGTTAAGAAGTCAGCATTCTTGCCATTTTTCTCTTTCCCTTCCAAAAAAAAGAAAAGAAAAAAGACTGGATTACATCTGCTGATTCCATATGGTAAAGTTAGCAAATAGTTTTCTTCCCTCTAAAAAGCTGCAATGAAAAATCTGTAGAAGCTTATGCTAATTCAGTAAGTGTGACTTATTAACAAATTCTGGAAATCAAGGTTGGTAAATGTATACAAATTTACATTTACATAGGTAGAATAAGTTCTGGTTCAATTACACAGTAGGGTGACTATAGCTAATGACAACGTATTCTGTATTTCGAGATAGCTAGAAAAAAAGGATATGAGTGCTGTAACCACAAAGAAATGATGAATATGCTAACTACTCTGATTTCTATTATTCAATGTTTAAACGTATTAAAATGTCACACTGTGTCCCATAAATATTTATAATTATGTGCCATTTATAAGCAAAAATTTTTTTAAAGAAATCAAAAGGTTACAGATAATGAATTATTCTAACTTGTACAAAGCTACGTAAGGAGAACATAAGAATAATAACATGGACTAGATAATAAAAATGCTAAGAAATTCATGAATTAACCTTTTCGTGTAAAATTATATCTTAGTATTAACATGATGAGCTATTTGAATTAAGATCATTAGAAGTTTGTGATCCATAAACAGAAAAAAAAAGTTTTTATTTTCTTAAACTCTAATTTCACAGCAAGGATTCTGAGCCAACATTTTCACACTGAATTCTGTACTAAAGAGTGAAAAGTTTTTAATTTATAAACCTTCATAAAAGAAGTATAAAAAAGAAACATAATTTATTTCTGAATTCTCTTTCCTGAGACACTTTGCTAGAGACTTTATCCCTGTATCTACTTACATTAGTAGCCTCAAAGACAGTAATATTTACAAAAATGTTTAAAAATTAGAAACAAATCTATTGATTTAACTAATGGAAGCTAAGTTAAATCCACAAAAATTATATTTTAAATGACTATGAAACATTAAGAAATAATGAGTTAAATTAAAACAATAATATTCTAGTTAAAATATTAAAAAGGAGGTTTTATGTATAAAGACTTTTAAGAAAAGATGGATGAATATGTGCCAAATAGTCTCTGAGTGGTAGGAATGCAAGTGATTTTTATAGTTTTTCTTTATATTCCTATATACTTCTTATATTATCTGAATAACAAGCATGTGTTATTTTTATGATTATATAAGCAAAATTCATTTTTTTGAAAAAACAGATATGAAATCAAAATTAAAGTGGAATGGGCTGAATAACAGAATACCTATCTAGAGAGTAAGATGTTATTGAGACATGAAAGCCTTAAGTTATGAATTTGGGGTCTCCAGGTACTGATTCAATCAAAGAAGTCCACTTTCATCCATTTCATGTACTGAGTTCCTCTCTGTTGTTTAGAAAGAAAAAAAAACCACATATATAAAGGAATTATTTGTTGACATAAAATGATGTTTTCTATGATGGTAGTAGGCAAATTATAATATTGTGTGTACTAAGGTCAAATTAAAAAAAAAAAAACATAAGGCCAAGCACGGTGGCTCATGCCTATAATCTTAACACTCTGAAAAGCTGAGGTGGAAGAATGGCCTGAGGCCAAGAGTTCGAGACCAGCTTGGGCAATACAGAGAAACTCTATCTCTACAAAAAATTTTTAAAAATAAAGTATTAGCCAGGTGTGGTGGCACATGCCTATAGTCCCAGCTACTCAGGAGGCTGAGGTGGGAAGATATCTTCAGGACAGGAGAGTTTGAGGCTACAGTGAGCTATGATTTACACTACTGCACTCCAACCTGTGTTCTAAAAAAATTAAATTTTAATTTTTTAGTTTATCTGTTTCTAATATTTCTTAAACATACTTTTTTAATTAAAAAAAATTTTAAGAAAAGTTTAAAAGCAACAACTAAAAAAGACCTTGACTTACATCTTATCTGTAGACCTCAAAAAGATATAGGTCTAGTCATAGTCTATCAGAGGGGGAAAATGGGATACTTCTATTTTAAATTAGAAGCAACATTATCTACATTTCAAAAGAAATCTTCAGCAGATTAAGTCAGTTTATGATACTATATATAAAATAAGCAATCCACTAGTAAAATAAGCTACTTTATTTCTTAAAAAGAAAAAAAAATTAAACCCTAGGCCGGGCGTAGTGGCTCACGCCTGTAATCCCAGCACTTTGGGAGATCAAGGCAGGCAGATCACGACAAAGTCAGGAGATTGAGACCATCCTGGCTAACGCAGTAAATCTCCGTCTCTACTAAAAATACAAAAAATTAGCCAGACATGGTGGCGCACGTGTCTATAGTCCCAGCTACTCAGGAGACTGAGGCCGGAGAATCGCTTGAACCCGGGAGGCAGAGGTTGCAGTGAGCCGAGATCGCACCGCTGCACTCCAGCCTGGGCGACACAGCGAGACTCCGTCAAAAAAAAAAAAAAAAAAAAATTAAACCCTAAAATTCTAATGTCATTTTGTCTATTCTAATGTAGTCAATCATACAAATGTACTTTTATACTCAACATGCTTGCATTATAGGTAAATGATGTTAGAACTAAACACAACCCCAGCCCAGTATCAAATGTTTTTAAATACAATAAGCAGTTCACTATATAGTCTTTTAATTCACATGCAATAACAAAAGCTATCATAAAGTTATAAAATTGTGTAACAGGTGAAACCCCCAAAACTTCACTTATTAGCCTCCACAGTAAATGAAATCACTCAAAAAAGGTTTTACTGAAAGAAACTCGCAAATGTTTCCATTACAGCTGCCATTTAATATATGAATGTATTTGTCACCAAAGAAACACAAAAGAATGTCTATATTGCTTTTGCCTTTTTCTCACACTATTTTCTCCCTTATATAATCAAAATGTTAAGATTAGCAGGGGTCACTGACCAGTTCAAATGAGTCCCAAAAATAAGTTTCAAGTCTCTCCAGTTAATAGTCATAGATCTGAAGACATTTTTATGTGGCAACTTTTAAGTTTGCTTCACCAAATGGAAATGAATTGCTACTTTGAGAGAGGTACTATAGCGGATTTGCATTTTAATAAGTAAATTGGTTAATATACAACATAGTGAAAAATACATCCAGGCACCAAGACACCCAGCAATGACTAAACAAACCCTACTGCCACCACTAAGCTCCCACTTCTGGTTTCCTTCACCACAGTAGCCAAAAAATACTACCCAAGAGATTCTTTTTGCTGCTGCTGTTGTTTGCAGTTGGATTAAGACCAGAAAGCAGAAACTATAGAAAGGGCTTTCCTACTCACTGCAGGTAAGGATTCCCAAACTAAGAAATGTAACCTGGATATGAGTTGTTTATAGCTATACTCTATGTATCAAAAATGGAGAAATTTATACTTTTCTCCCTTTTGAAAAAATCTTTACTTTTTTATTCCAATGCCAATATTCCAAACAATTTGGTAAAGTTTTTAAAGCTTAAAAACAATCCTCAAAATCTTTCCTTTACCCTTCCCATATATTTTAAATGATTTTCTACTTGATCAATAACACATCTAAATTATATACCAACAAATTTCAATTATACAACAGACAAAGTTTAAAGTCAGTTGCCCCCTTTATGAAACAAAAAATTAAGTTACACAAAGAAACAGAATTGAAGAATTTTTTTCTCAATTATTGGTATACAAAAATTATAATAGTCAGAATCTGCACTTACTCTTCACCCCTTTCTTCCCCTTTCGTTCCTTCTTGTACTGTTCCTTCAGTTTACTTATTAGTCCCTGGTCTACATCCCAAACCTCAGCAGTTGGGGAGAGGTCATCTTTATCTACATGCAGCATATTATTAAAAGAAAAAAAATCAGCAGTTGGCAATGCAAGCTGTTGGCAGTAAACTGTTATAGCTTTACATAATCATAATAAAACGTACTAATAGCATATACTCAAAATACTTTAAAGGTGCAGTCTCAGTTCTGATATTCACAACTCAAACTCTAAATGCCCATGTCATAAGTTTCTAAACATTTAATATCAACAGTTAAATGGTGCTTCATTTTCATGAACCACAAATTTGAAGGTTATCATTCATTCAATAGACTGACATTAGAAATCTAATGTTATAAAAATAGATCACTGCATCTTTATAAAAATGTTAATAAAAAATTATTCAGCCAGCATCATAAAAGCAAATGAATGAAATACATGCGAACTACTCGGAAAAGTGCAAGCTAGAAAGGTAAGTGCTGTTTCATTGACGAAAATATTCATGCACCTTCTGTCATACTGATTCTGCATGCACAGGATTAACTGTACTAATGGAGAGGCATTCTAGTCCAATATAATACATATAGTTCAAAAATACAATGTCTTGAATAATCCATACAAAGCATTCAGAGAGTCCCACCTCTGCCCCCACCCACCCAAATAGTTCAACATCTCATTACCTTCTTCCATTGGTCTACAACTAAGATTAGCAAAAAAAAAAAAACAAAAAACAAAAAAAACAAAAAAAAAACTCAAATTCCACTGAAGAATTTTTTTCGAATTGATTTTTTTTCAGGATAAAACTAGTGATCAGCATGGAGAAGTGAAAACATACATTGCTGTACATCTGCTAAAGCTACATCAGCTATTTTAGCTGAATAATAAATCCATATTTAACTAAATACTTGTGCCTGAGAAAAATTTACTCATAGTCAACTAGAGGAAAAACAGCACTAAAAAGAGGCAGCATAAAAATAATTGAGTCTTTGAGAATTATTTTAAATATTGAGGATTTTTCCTTCCTTTGTGTGGTTTTAAAACAGCTCATAAGGAAGTTTAACACTCTGACTTGTTAAATTTTTGGTAACTCAGTATATTCTGGCTAACAAGTTTTGTAAGAGCCACCCTAGGCCTCACTGACTTAATCTATAAAGTAGACATAAAAAGCCTTTCTCTTCCTTTATAGATTGCTATATGCACCAACGTTAAGAAATTCTCTTATTTGAATGGCACACAGAAATGCAAATGTTTACTGTACCTTGAGTTTTTCCTGCTACAATTGTCATAACTTTTTCCCTGATGGTATGATCACCAGGTGGTAGGTCAGTATGTGAAAAGCTAAATCCTAAGTTTGAAATTAATTTGCTAACTTGAATCACTTGCAACTAGGTTACTCATGACTAAAACTTACACCTAAGATTATCTATCTGTCAAATCCACAAATTGTAATGCTGTTTGTAATACAGTTGTAAAGAGAAAATTCACTTTACTCAATTTGCATGTACTCAAATCATGAAGTTTCCTGAAAACTATGCTGCATCAGGAATCCTTCTGTAAACTTATTGAATATACCAAGAAAAATGGGATCTCAACAATTAAATCATTTGCATTCATCTTAATGAAGTTAATAATTCTTAATTTCAACTACTTAAAGCAAGACAAATTGATACATTATGAGCAAATATTTTTTAAACCTCACAGAGACCAAAAAAAACCTTAAGTTGTATGAAGTTTATATAGGAAATTAGATAGAACAGAAAAATCTAATAAGAGCCAAACAGTTTTCTAAAAGACCTGTGTAGAGAGAATAAAACTGTGAATAGCTCTAACTATAGTTGACAAAGAGAGTGGAGTGAAAATGCATAGGGAATAAAAAAAGGATAAGCTTAAGGAAAAAAATATTACTTGCAAGATATCTCAAATCTAAAAACAAAAATAAATTTAGGCAGTGCAAAGAACAGGTTGGTGAATGCATATGTGCACAAACAACATCCTGAAACTTGCCTGGTAATAACAGCTGTTTGATATTGCTTATAAGAAATAGATAAGAGCAAAAGGGAAGAGGCAGAATAATCTTCTACATATTAATCCTGTTTTTAAAAAATCTAGGGGGAAAAAATACCAAGAAATGAGGTTGAATCATTTACAGTAACTTTTTTGTCTAAAAGAAAACACAAATATGCATAAGAAATGACTCCTGACTGCTCAAACCCACAAAAACATGAAATTCTATTACGGTAATTCTGATTACCAAAGCAGATGAATTATACAAATCTATTAACTGCAGCATAAATTTGTAACTAACTTTATGCAAATACTCATACTTATCCATTATACTTAAGTACAAACATTCAGGTGCTAATTGTATTTTGTAGTTCTATAAATCTCTACAGATCAAAGATAGGAGACAATAAATGAACATTCTTAAAATGCCTAGTCTCCATGAAAGAAAAAGCAAAATAGAAATGCCAACTATTGCTTTTGACAATGAGAAGAACTAAAAATTACTAATATTAAACTCAGACTATCTAATACAGATGACAGTGAAAAGAGCATTAGAAAGCTTGCCAAAAGGCAGTGGTTTCATAAGATAAAAAAAATTCAAAGTCAGAGATAACAAAGTTAATTGCTGACTGCTAATATACAAAATAAAAACCAGATTCTCTAATGTGAGTAAGGACTAGAGTGTATTTCATTAAGACAAGACTTACTTTTTTAAAAAAATCAGTGCTCTTTTACCCAATAATTTAAATCTGGGCTGGGCATCGTGGCTCACACCTGTAATCCCAGCACTTTGGGAGGCCGTGGCGGGTGGATCACCTGAGGTCAGGAGTTCAAGACCAGCCTGGCCAACATGGTGAAACCCTGTCTCTATTAAAAATACAAAAATTGGCCGGGCGTGGTGGCACGCGCCTGTAATCCCAGCTATTCCGGAGGCTGAGGCAGGAGAATCGCTTGAATCCGGGAAGTGGAGGTTGCAGTGAGCTGAGATGGTTCCATTGCACTCCAGCCTGAGTAACAGAGTAAGACTCCGTCTCAAAAAAAAGAAAAAAAAAATCTGAAAGCTACCACTTTCCTATTTATAAATATATTCAAATTTTTAGCAAATGAATTCCATAAATATAAAGAGTGTTTGCATATTCATCCTCTTTGCTTTGGAAAAAATGACTATAACATCTTGCTGAGTAGAAATGATGAACTTTGGAAATACTGCATAAATCACTTGACAGTTTTCATTTCTTACCAAAAAAAAAAACTATCTGAACCATCTTGTACTTAAATATGAGTTATTTTCCTTCATCAAGAACTTAAAATGTTTTAAAGATAATATTTCCGTCTTGTCTGGAAGTAAGAGACCTTTTCGAATACTTCCACTTACACAGGAGACACAGGTACTGTCAAATATTGATAGTAAAAAGGAAAGTATTGAGAGTTGTCTTAAAACTCTGCTCTACAATCAAAAGTCTTCAGACAGAAGGACCAATCAGTTGTACATAATATGGAAACTATTATCAAAGAAATAATGCCATTCCATATAAATTAAATTCCTGAGTTTTTTCTTTATCCTTTTGACTAAATTTCTAGCAACTTTAGGCTAAGGAAACAGGAATGAATATGTGTCAAGATTTAGCTAAAAAGATATTTGATAAGTTACTTCGATCATTTTCTTTTTAATGAAAATAAGCTAAATGTGCATCATAGGGCTCTGGTTAAATAAAATTATGGCACATTATTGGCAGAATGTTATCCAGCTATTTAAAATGATGCTGACTGGGCATGGTGGCTCATGCCTGTAATCCCAGCACTTTGGGAGGCCAAGGCAGGCAGACTGCTTGAGTCCATGAGTTCAAGACTAGCCTGAGCAACATGGCCAAACCCCGTCTCTACAAAAAAAAAAAAATGCAAAAATTAGCCAGGTGTGGTCACACACCTGTGGTCTCAGTTATTCAGGAGGCTGAGGTGGGAGGACCCCTTGAGCCTGGGAGGTGAAGGTCACAGAGAGCCAAGATTGCACCACAGCACCCCAGCCTGGGCAACAAAGCGAGACCCTGTTTCAAAAAAAAAAAAAAACGATGCAGAAGAACCATGTATTAAGTGAAAAGTGTGCATTACAAATCAACATATAGCAAAATCCTCTGTTAACTAAATAAGTAAATACATATACATATACTTATAAAAATATTCATCTTCTCATGTATTTGTAGGTTCTAAGTTTTTTAAAACATACCTGTATTACAAAATAATTATATAATTATAAAACAATCAGGAAAAAACAATACTTTTGAAATTACTGGAAAAAGATAAGGTATTTCCAACATTGAATGTCTGCACAGAGAAGCTAAAAGAAAAGTTAAATATTTTTACTGTTTCTCCTGAGCAATGCTGATTTTGAAGAAAGGTACCCTTCTAAACCACAATCATTTTCAATAGTAAGTACAAAAATGTAGTCTAGAAAGTAATTGTGGAGTTTTCTCATGTTTGAATTAATGTGTCTCTTCTATTTCCACTTAGAAGAAGAAAGAAGTGAAGGTCTGAAAATAATGCTTGAGAATTATAATAAGAAAATTGGTGGCAAAATTCAAATCTTTTAAGTACTTGATTCATTTTTTATATCAAGATAATCAATAAATGTATTACATATTAGGTTTTTTCTCTCTTGCTATTAGCAATACTTAGTTTAAACACATAAATGAGGCATCTTTTAAAATCCAAGTGTTTGCTATCAAAGTACTTTTTTAAAAAAAATCTAGTGATTATTCCTCTTGCTTGTAATTAAGCAAAACTTTGATGTATTAAAATAACCTTCTCCAGGCCAAGCGCGGTGGTTCATGCCTGTAATCGCAGTACTTTGGGAGGCCAAGGTGGGCGGATCACGAGGTCAAGAGATCGAGACCATCCTGGCCAACAAGGTAAAACCCCGCCTCTACTAAAAATACAAAAAGTAGTTGGGTGTGGTGGTGCACGCCTGTAGTCCCAGATACTTGGGAGGCCAAGGTAGGAGAATCACTTGAACACGGGAGGCGGAGGTTGCAGTGAGCCAAGATTGCACCACTGCATTGCAGCCTGGCGACAGAGCGAGACTCCGTCTCAAAAATAATAATAATAATAATAATCTTCTCCAATAAAGCTCAGTAAACACACTTTGTTCTACCTACCACACAACAAGCTGATATTAAATGAGGATTGCATGAATGTATTTACTAGGAAAAAGATAAATGACGTCAGCTATTACCTTAAAATATTTTTTACACTTATTTTACTTCCTAATGGGGTTTTTAACCATGTACAGATAGAGAATGGTTTTCTCTTAGTTATGGCTGAATTATTATTAGCACAATGTACCACTTCCAAAGTTTAGGCCCTAACATTTTGCACACTGAATATTATAGGCAATAAAGTTTAGTATCTCCATTAAATTGTGCTCAATATAGAGCTATAATTCAGGATGAGTAGCTTTATTCTTTCTAATTACTAATTACTTTCTAATTACTAATTTCTAATTACTGACTAATTACTAATTCTAGTAATTAGTCAGATAACACTATATGGACATACTGGGAGTTAAATCTTCCTAAATCTAGAATACCTAATTAAACAATGGGAATGTTTAAAACTGAATACATACATTTTTAAAAATCCACTAAAGGGAAAGAAATTGGATTTCCAAATCAATTAAATGTTTCAACTTTAAATCCAGACAAATTCCAAAAATCAAAATCCACCAAAAGCAATATATATTAAACAGTTTAGTCACCAAATTTAAGTAAATTGGTACAAAATACCTTGATATTATTCAAAACCACTTCCCCTTGCTCTCAGTTTAACTGCCACCATACATTTATACACACATTCCACATATAATATTTAATAATAACCCATCATTAAGGGCTAAGATTTCCTCCCACCCGGTATTTCTTTATCACCTTACCCCATTCTGTGCCATCCCCCGAACTCCGTGCTTCTCCAGCTCCTTCACCATCTTCAGCAGTCACTAAAAAATCAAATTCTTTCAGTGCTTCCTCAGTATCAGGATCGTCAGTTAGGTCAGCAGCTAAACCTTCATTACCTATCTGTAAATAGAATATAAACCAAGAATTACTTTTATCCTAAATGGAAAAGGGATGCTTTAATATTGTCACATAACTACATTTACACGCCCATTTTAAAATTACTTGGATCAAAAATTTTAGATTTCCCATGTAATTCACAAATCCCAAATTATACTTTAGATAAATGGTTCAATAGTGCTGTGCCAAGATTGATCTAAGTAATGTGGCACTAAAAATGGTTTGTGCTAATCATCCAAAACAGTTAACTTCTTAAATTACAGTACATTCACAGTTAGTCCTCTATTAAAGAACCAGTCACTTATTTGCATTCTGATGTTATCTTGAATTGACCTCATAAATGGGAAACCGCATGATTAGTCCTTCACTCATAGAGATATGGCATAGTAACTAATTTAAATTCATAGCTGTGATAATTATAATAGTGCTTTACCTTCCAGAACAAAAAAATAAAAAGGATCAAAATCTCTATTCACCCAAATAGACTATGTTATACATATAGAATGTGTCAAAAGAGACTGAAAACTGATTTTGTAGACCAGAAACTTTTGTGGAACATTGTCATTTTTTTCTTACGTTACTGCAAAATCTCAAATACCAACAACTAAACCTACCCACTTTTTCCTATGGTTGAAATGCTGTACACTACTCTGGTAATCCACAAATGGACGATCAACTCTACTTTGGCTTCTATAGCGAGACCCTCAAACCACTCAAATAGATAAACCTGTTTCTTAGGTTATGAGCAAAAGTAAATTTTTATTATTCTTTACTAAAATACAAGAATGTTGAGACTTACTTATAATTCACAGATTACGCCCTCACCCAGGGTAGAAGTATTCCCATTGCAACTTCAGTTAATTTATCACTGGTGTGCTGTACATGAAGAGACAGACTTCAGCAGTGATTCTCAATTGTAGCAGAAGTGGAAAGGGCATTGCTTTAAAAAGGTTTCAAAATCAATGGACTAGTCCTATAAATACAGACCTTTTCTTGCCCATTTAGTGAATAATATAGCAAACAATTCCTACTCTATGTGTGTAACGCAAAAAGAGCTGACCACATAAAACTTTTAACCAATATGTAAAATAAAGATGATCGATCACTCCCAATGTAACTTAAGACATCTCAAAAATTCCTATTCCAACTACATGAATATATAGCTAGTAAGAATATAAAATATAATTCCTACTTTGTGTTTATTCATCCGATGTTTGTCTTTTCCTTCTGGGATGCCTTCAATCATGTCATTTTCCTCATCTTCATCACTGTCATCAGCATTTTCTAAGAAATTGAACGTCTCAAGAACATCACCAGAGGACCTGTGCGAAGGAAAAAAGATGAATCCAACTATTCCAATGGTTCGTTCTAATATTTCTTTCTGGTTCCCATTTTAAATCAATTCTTAAAACTAGAGAGATTTGAATGACTACCTACTGTCTGAGGGCTTTATTCAAGAAAAAAAGTTTGAAAGATTTATGTTCTACAACTGAAATAAAAGTAATTATTCTCTGCTGACTTTCTCCAAAGTTCATTGTCCAAAATATTTTAGGTAATTACTGCAACAAAATAAAATCCTATAGTATTAGATACTCAAACACATATTATTAGTTCTCAAAATAAAGCCATCATAAACAAGCAACTGAAACTTGGCATTTCTTATAACTACAACCTCTTACAGTTTGGTCTAAATGTCTGAGGACTAAAACAGTAAATACCGAAGTTTATCAGGCGGGGCCAGGGACAGTGCTTCATGCCTGTAATCCCAGCACTTTGGGAGGTGAAGGGGAGAAGATCGCTTGAGCCTAGAGTTCAACACCATCCTGGGCAACATAGTGAAACTCATCTTCAAAAAAAAAAATTACCTGGGTATGGTGTTGTGTGCCTATAGTCTCAGCTACACAGGAGGCTGAGATAGGAGGATTGTTTGAACCCAGGAGGTTGAGGCTGCAGTAAGCTATGACTATACATTGCATTCCAGCCTGGGTGACAGAGCAAGACCCAGTCTCAAAATGAAAACAAAAAAACTTAAAAATAATTTATCAAGCAGCCCAGACTTACAGTAAATCAGATATAAAACATCCCAATCCATTTCATAGACTGTCTTAGCTAGAAAAAATAACTCAAAATCTATTAAATAAATACTTTTAAGTCTTGCAGAATCACTTATTTAACAGGTAATAGGGACAATATATTTTATCCACTTAACTAAATCTTTTAACTAATTTGAGTTTCCCTATGCACACACAAAAAAAGGTTTTCATATAGTTGTTTAAATGTCTAACAATAAAGGCAGCAACAAAACAGTAGAAAATTCAGCTGAATAAAGACTTTCACCATGAAAATTTTCTGCTCTGCCACTAAGTAGCTGCTTGAATTTGGCCAAACCATTTAAATCTTTTGGCCTCAATTTCTTTACCTGTAAATTGTGGGGGCTGAATTAGATTATCTCAAATGTCTTTACTAAGAGTACATGGTAACAAAAAGAAAAATAATATAAAACTCAGGGAGAGTTTTTGTCCCTCACTCTGATTGGTTCCCTCCATTAGTCCAAATTCAGCATGTAACACAATTCAGATTATACTCGTTCCTTGGTTTCCATGAGGCATCGGTTCTAGGATACATACCTCCCTATCATGCTGAAGTCCCTACACACATTCTCCCTGTAGTATACTTTAAATCATCTCGATTATTTATAATACCTAATACAATGTAAATACTACGTAAATAGGTGTCACACTATATTTTTAAATTTGTATTATTTTATTTTTTAATTGTCTTTTTTTCAATGTGGTATTTTCAATCCATAGATGCAGAACCTACAGATAGAAAGGGTTGACTATATTTTTTAAATAGCATTAAGAAAGAGTTTTAATAGGTTGTACTATATCCCATCCAATCCAGCACACTGTTTAAAGGAACTGTATAATAACTGAATGTAGGAGATGGTTTCTTCAAATGCAAATTAGTAAAAACAACCACAAATCTACCAGAACAAAATATACTTTCAGCTCAAAATTTACAATATAACTTAATATTTGGAGATTAAATGAAAGGCAATGAATGCATTTGATAAAAGTTGCATATCAATTATACAAGAAAAGAATTTTTTTTAAAGATATATTTGTTTTGAACTTTGAAAAATTAAGTACTGCTGCTCTTTGGATAGAAATTTCTGTCTCTAAAAAAGAGCGCCTCCTGTTTCCAGGTTTTAAAACTGTATTTAAACACAGCGATACATGTGCATGGCTTTAAAAGTCAAATGGAACACAATGCATAAAAGAAAGAATTGGTGAATCAGATTTCACCAAAATTATTAACATTCGCTCTTTGAAAGACACCAAGAGAATGTAAAGAAAAGCCTATAAATTGTGAAAAGATATTTGCAAGTTATATTTCATGAAAAACTTGTGTCAAGGGTATATAAAGAACACTTAACCTTAACAGTAACAAAACAATAAAAAATGGGGAAATATTTCAAATAGACATTGCACCATAATGATAGGTGGAATGCAAATAAGCATATTAACAGATGCTCAACATCATTAGTCTTTAGGGAAATGAAAATTAAAGGATCATAAACTGTGAAAGGTCTCAGGTTTTTCCCTGCCTTCATGCTAACAACCTAGCCTATTACTGTTTCATGGATCCTGAAATGTCATAAAATTGAGTCAGAGACAAGAATTCTCCTCAGCAGCACAGGAAGTAATAGGATCATAATGTTTGCTGAATTTCCTTTGCCCAAGTCCCACAAGGGTGGCAAGGAGGTAATCAGGTAGATGTTACACTTACAGTTCGTTTTGAATCATAGCAGAGGAACTCTGAGCTTAGGGAACTTGAATCATTTATACTGAACAGTAAGCATGACTTCCCAGAAGACTGTCTCTATCTTACAAGGTTGTTTGTTATATAAATATCCTTAAATAGATAGTCCAGAATAAAAGGGCAATATGTGTCTCTGCTCACAGGATGTTTAGAAACATGACAGATCAGTGGAGAATTGTCTCTAAAAAACAAAACAAAAATGAGGTAGGGTCACAAACTTATAAGAATGACTAAAATTAAGGAACGCAGTCTGGAGTGGAGTTGATGAAGAGTAGAAAAAGATTAGAAGAGTTGCTGAGCTGAAGAATGAAATAAGGAATCAGCCAGTGAAGAAAAAGAAAAGGTTTGTCAGGCAACTTTTAGGGCTCTACCGAAGTTAGCTAAGAATAATTTGGGGATCATGAGTATCGTCAATCTTTTGTTGTTGCTGCTGTTGTTGCAGTTGCTAAAATGAAGTTCTGCTTGCTAGGAAATACTTACGAGAAAAAAAGCCAAACAGTTTTAAATAAATTGACAAGGCATACAATGAGTAACAAGAGAGTCCCCTGCCCCATCCTTCCCTATCTTTGATTCCTACACACTAGGAACAATCATTTTTAAACTTATTTTTAAAGAAGCTTCCTTTGTTATTTACCCTATTTTTTCTAAATAACATGCTTAGATTACTATTTCTTGATAAAAATGTAGTTCCCTTACAGTCTCCATCCCACATCCACACTTCCTCCCATAACAGTAATATAGTTACATCAGTTTACTTTTGGCTATATTAATATTCCATGGTTACATTGTAAGTACATATTAGTATGTCCATGTAAATCACATTACAATGACTCTACTTCCTTTCTTTTACATATAGTTTTCCTGAAATAACTGCCTAGTGTTTTTTTTTTTTAATTGCCTGGTTTTCCAAGGATGTTACCGCTATTCTCCTCTGAAGTTTTCCAGCAGAATTGTACATCTCCTTTCAAAATCCTCAAACACATAAAGCAATGTATTAATTTCATATTTTCTAAGAAACCTTCCTTCCAGTGTTCTGTCCTCCTTCCATTCTACTCTGACTAATGTCCAGACCCACTGCACAACTGTTTCCTGAAATTTCCTTTGCCTCTCTTTATTAGATATCTTTTTTCTTGGATCCTACACTTTCTTCTTTCCTGACTTAGTCTCTCAGAATTCTGAGAAACATCTCCAGTAGCTTCCTGAGAAAAAATGAAGGGTAAATTTGAGGCTTTCATATCTAAATGTCTCTTTATGCTATTAATACTTTCACAGACAATACAGTACTTGGCTCAGTATACAAATCTAAATGGAACTCACTTTCCCTCAGAATCTTTAAGGCACTGCTCTCCTATATTCTAGCTTTGAATGTTAATTTAATAATGCCTGATTCCTACTCTTTTCAAGGTAGTCTAATTTTTCTATCTGGAAGATTTTAGAATTTCCTCTTAACTTTTAGTGTTCATGATTATGGCCACTGTATGGATCTTTTTTCATTTATTTTATAGAGTACCTGGAAAGAATCCTTTCAATCTGGAAACAAACATCCCTGGAAATACATTCTGAAAATATATTCCAGAGTTTTCTTGTATTACTGTTTTAATCAAGTTTTCAACACTTGATTTGTTTTCTCTTTTTGAAACTCCTAGTCCGACACTGACCCTCTCAACTTGATCTTTGAATTTTCCTATCTTTTTGGTCCTAACTGGTGTACTGTCTACATGGGTGCCATGGTCTGAATGTTTGTGTCCCTCAGCAAAATTCCTATTTTGAAACCTAATCCCCAATATGATGGTATTAAGAGGTGGGCCTTTGTGAGGTGGCTAGGTCATGAGGACAGAGTCCTCATGAATAGGATTAGTACCCTTATAAAAGAGGCCCAAAGGAGCCTGCCTTTTCCACCATGCGAAAACCCAGTGGGAAGTCCGCGGTCTGCAACCCAGAAAAGGGTCTTCGCCAGAACCCAACCATGCTGACACATTGATCTTAGACTTCCCAACCTCCTGAGCTATGAGAAATAAATTTCTAATGTTTATAAGCTACTCAGTCTATGGTATTTTGTTATAGCAGCCCAGAAGGACTAAGAGTATGGCTATCTCTTGTCAAGCTGCTGACTTAACTTCTGCAAGATAGGACACAGGCCCAGACATTTCACTAACACATCCCAATTTTCAGTACCATTAGGCCTCTCCTAGTAATGTGATTCAATTTCAATATCTTGCTTTTAACGGATAAAAGCTGCCAACATATTGGAAGTCACACAGTAGGAGAAAACAGGAGATCTCAATGCTCAGCTGGAGACTTTCACACAACCCTGCTGTTTTCTTTTTATACAATAACCCCATCTTTCAGTTGTTTTATTTCTTAAGAAAACAGAAATCACTGGTGGAAAATACACTACCATTCTTTGGAGTAGGGGAGGGGTGGTGTTAAACCAGCTTCACAAGATGAAAGAGAGGATTCAACATTGTGCTTCTTAAACGTTTTTCCCCCAAGATGGAGTTTCCCTTCGTCGCCCAGGCTGGAATACAGTGGCATGATCTCGGCTCACTGCAACCTCTGCCTACCAGGTTCAAGTGATTCTCGTGCCTCAGCCTCCCTAGTAGCTGGGATTACAGGCGCCTGCCACCATGCCCAGCTAATTTTTGTACTTTTAATAGAGATGGAGTTTCACCATGTTGGCTGGTCTGGTCTCAAACTCCTGATCCCAAGTGATCTGCCCACCTCAGCCTCCCAAAGTGCTAGGATTACAGGCATGAGCCACCATGCCCAGCCAGTGCTTCTTAAATAAACTTTAAACCAATTCTCTATTCATACCCCTATTTAAACCTCACCGAATACCTATAATTCCTTAGCCTTTGTGGCTTTACTGGAATTCTGTGACTTGAATTGGCTTGTTCCTTTTCTTCATCCTATCACTCTCAAATGCACTTATGTTTAATAAGCTTTCTCAGGGTCACTCAGTCAGTTGCCATTCCTCCATTTTCTTTCTGGATTCCAAATCGTTAAATTCTCCCTATCTCACGGACAGTATACTCTCTCATTCTTTCTGTAAGTTGTCGTTTTTTTTGTTGTTCTTCTCTTTTGTGTTAATGCATCTTAAGCCCTTCACTGTCCTTTAGCAAAATTTCTGAAAGGCACACAAGTAAAATGTGACTTTAACCTACCATATTTAAAATGGAAGTCTCCATCCTGTGGATAATTTTTCTCTTTGCCAACTATTTATTTACTACCCTCTCTCATTCTAAAAAGACAACAGAATCTTAAAAATGAATATATCCAGATGAAAGGGAAAACAAAATGAAGCCAAAGGTAAGGCTGCTAAATAAAAGACTAAATGTGTCAAATGCATTTTCTAGAGGAGGCCCACAAAATTTGGCCCTCAGATTCCAAACAGGGTTAAAAAAAGAGGTGGGTGGGGAGCAACAACTGGAGGTTCAAAGGTAAATAAGACCAATTATTAAGAAACAGCACAACTTTTCCCAGTTATAAGATCTAAGAGAACTTTCCCAACGAGTCCTCATAAAGTAGATGCTTTGTGATATGATGCACTATACAACCACAACCATACCCTACCATAAATCAAGAAATACAATAGTGCCACTCACTTGGTAGCATCTAATAAACACTAGTCTTGGTGGGGGTCACATTTCAACTAGATACACAATATTTCCTAATAGCTAAGAATTATATAACACTTACTGTGTGTCAGGCATTGTTGTAAATGCTTTACATTAATTCATTCCTTCCTCACATCAATCCTATGATCCTCATTTTACAAATAAGGAAAGTAATGTTCCTTGTCCAAAGTGACGGCTAGTAACTAGTGGTTAAGTTAGGATTCAAATCCAGTCTGTCTTCAGAATTCATATTCTTAATCTTTAGGCATACTGGCCTCTAAAATATGAATCTAAAGTTTACCATCCTCTACTTTTGGACATTAAGACTGCTTCTAATTTTTTCCTATTATAAATAAGAATGTAATAAACATCATTTTTGCTGCAATCTTGATCCACATGTTATATCATTTTCTTATTCCTAGGGGTTTTCAAATGGCCCTAATAATGGCTCAACCATAACACGCCTACATTAGGGCAGAATCAGAAAATGTCAGTGTACGCATTAAGAAGAAAGCCTCGATTAAAACAACTATTTCCAGCCAGGCGCAGTGGCTCATGCCTGTAATCTTAGCACTTTAGGAGGCTGAGGCAGGAGGTTGCTTGAGGCAGGAGGGTTGCTTGAGTCCAGGAGTTCAAGATCAGCCTGGGGAACATAATGAGGTCCTGTCTCTACAAAAACTTAAAGATTATCAGCCAGGTGTGGTGGCGTGTGGCTGTAGTCCCAGCTACTCTGGAGGCTGAAGTGGGAGGATTGCTTGAGCCTGGGAAGTTGTGGCTACAGTGAGGTGTGATTGCGCCACTGCAGTCCAGCCTGGGCAACAGGGCAAGACACCATTCAAAACAACACTAAACAAATAAACAACTATTACCTACATGTCCATCAACAGGTAAAGAAATAAAGAAAATGTAGTATATGCATGCATTGGAATATTGTTGGAAGGAAATCCTGTCATATATGACAACAAGAATGAACCACGAGGACATTATGCTAAGTAAAATAAGCTAATCACAGAGGGACAAATATTGCATGAGTCCAATCATGAGGTACTTAAAAGTAGTCAAACCCAGAAACACAAAGTAGAATAGTGGCTGCCAGGGGCTGGAGGGAGGAGGAAATGGGGAGCTGCTGTTCAAAAGTTATTGTTTCCAGTCATACCAGATGAAAAAGTTCCAGAGAGGTGGAACTTTGTGCTTCTGTTAACAATACTGCACATTTTAAAGTTTGTTGAGAGGGCAGATCTCATGTTGTGTTTAACATACACGCACGCACACACACTCCAAAAAACTATCAAAATCTCAATTTTGCAAAGGCAAGAAGCTTTACAAGGAGAAGATACAGCTTATCAAGAACCTTTGTAAGATGATACTAAGAGTGAGGCGGAAAAAAACGAAAGGATCTTTGATGCAGATTCAGAGTCAGACGTGGTATGGCAAACCTGTATTGCTGTAAAATATTTATAAATTCTATGAACTATGTGGGTGACCAGTTTGGCTAAAAATACTTGATAATATTTCTGCTTTTTCTCTTACGCTACAAAACACTCTATGCTTCCTGAAATCACAGTATTGAAAATAAGGGCTCTATCTGATGTCAAACTGACTTCAACAGTCATTTCTCAGAAATAAAAACTCTAAATCAAAGGCTTATGTTAACCTTAAACCTTACAGAAAAAAAATACACATACACATATATGTATATGTGTGTGTATACATACCTATATATATATATACATACCTATATACATACATATATACATGTATATATACACACGTATACACACACACAAATATATATACACACATACACATATATATACACATTTTTTTTTTTTTTTGAGATGGAGTCTCGCTGTGTCACCCAGGCCGGAGTGCAATGGCATGATCTCAGCTCACTGCAACCTTTGCCTCCTGGTTCAAGTGATCCTCCCACCTCAGCCTCCCAAGTAGCTGGGATTACAAGCATGCGCCCAGCTAATTTTTGTATTTTTAGTAGAGATGGGGTTTCACCATGTTGGTCAACAGGCTGGTCTCCAATTCCTGATCTCAAGTGATCCACCCGCCTCAGCCTCCCAAAGTGCTGGGATTACAGACACGAGCTACTGTGCCCAGTCGACCAGAATATATTTTAGATAACTGCACAATATCATAAAATACATCTAGGGTATAAAACAATGTTTATAAACTATATACATTATTTATTTATTAAGCTCTAAATGACCTCAATGAACTCATCTGGTTTTTTGCCCATTTTCTTTGTCTTTCTAACCTATGTTACTCAGGGTAACGTCTCATGGTTAAAAATGCTTAACTCCTTGTATTTATCAATTCTGTATTAATCAAAAGTATATCTGTTAGACAATAACAAGTGTTGATGAGGATGTGGAGAAATCAGAATCCTTTTAGTACTGCTGGTGGGGAGGTAAAACAGTGCAACTACCTTGGAAAAGAGTTTGGCAGGTCCCCAGTCTTCTTCATTAGTGCAAAACTTGGAACCAACCCACATACCCATCACCTGTATAAGAAACACACAATGAAGGCCGGGTGTGGTGGCTGATGCCTGTAATCCCAGCACTTTGGAAGGCCAATGAGGGCAGACTGCTTGAGCCTAGGAGTTCAAGACCTGGGCAACATGGCAAAACCCTGTCTCTCAAAAATTAGCCAGGCATGGTGTTGTGAACCTGTGGTCCCAGCTACTCGGGAGGCTGAGGTGGGAGGATAACCTGAGCTCAGGGAGGTCGAGGCTTCAGTGAGCCGTGATCACGCCACTGTACTCCAGCCTGGGCAATGGAGTAAGACACTGTCTCAAAAATAATAACAATAATAATAAAATAAAAAAGAAACACATAAACCAAATGTAGTATATCCACAATGGAGTATTATTTGGAAATAAAAAGGAATGAAGTGCTGATGCATGCTATAACACGAAAAAGCCCTGAAAATATGCTAAGTGAAAGAAGCCACTCACAGAAGACTGCTTATATGAAATATCCAGAATATACAAATCTAGAGAGACAAAGAGTAGATTAGTGGTAGCCCAGGGTTGGGAGATAGGGAGAAATGGAGAGCGGCCACCTAATGGGTATGGGGTTTCTTTTAGGGGTGATGAAAATGTTCTAAACTTAGATCATAGTGACAGCTGAACAATTCTGTAAGTATTGTAAAAACTATTAAATCGTATTTTTTATGGGTAAATTTTATGATATGTAAATTCTATTTCAATAAACATTTTTATCTGGTAGCTTTCTGAATCCAAACACAATGCAAAGCCTTGTTTCTTTCACACTAGTGTCTAAATAACCATTGCTCATTCTAGTGAGAGTAGCAGTATAATTTGTTGAAAACACTCTAGCAAAAATTTTAAAATAGGATGTTAAAATAGCTCTGAACTACATGAAATCAGTCTCAAATCTGATTCTGTACCTATTTCGAACTAGTCATTCTCTTGTTATCAAAACTTAACAGGTTGGGTACGGTGGCTCATGCCTGTAATCCCAGCACTTTTGGAGGCTGAGGCAGGCAGACTGCTTAAGGCCAGGAGTTTGAGACCAGCCTGGGCAACAGAGCAAGAACCCGTCTCCACAAAAAATAAAAAAAATTAGCTGGGTATAGTGGCGCATGCCTGGAATCTGAGCAACTCAGGAGACTGAGGTGGGAGGATCACTTGAGCATGGGAGTCAGAGGCTGCAATGAGCCAACAGCACACCAGTGCACTCCAGCTTGGGCAATGAAGCCAGACCCTGACTCAAAAAACAAACACCAACTTAACACAGATAAATTTTAAAAGCCATTAAATAGAAAATTTAGAAAATTTATTTGCCCATGGTACCATGGAGTGGGGTGGGAGGTGGCTAGGTCTTTAACTCTGAACTCGATCTGCTTTAAAAACTGTTAATAGCAGTTGGGCACACTGGCTCACGCCTGTAATCCCAGCACTTTGGGAGGCGGAGGCAGGTGGATCACCTGAGGTCAGGAGTTCGCAACCAGCCTGGCCAACGTGGTAAAACCCCGTCTCTACTAAAAATACAAAAAATTAGCCGGGAGTGGTGGTGGGTGCCTGTAATCCCAGCTACTTGGGAGGCTGAGGCAGGAGAATTACTTGAGCCTGGGAGGCGGAGGTTGCAGTGAGCCAAGATTGTGCCATTGCACTCCAGCCTGGGCAGCAAGAGCAAGACTCCGTGTCAAAAAAAAAAAAAAAAATTCTTAATGGCAGTAACAAGGAGCTAAAGAGATTAACAGTAATAATATCCATAATATCCATTATATAAACTATGTTAAGTATAAATCATACCTTTTTATTTCTTGTCCCTTTTGCTTAGGAGATTCACCTCCATTCAGGATCTGTTCTAAATTCTTTGTTTCTACTGATCCATTTGGTTCTGAATTAGATAGTCCAAGTAATGACCTTACCCGCTGAGACCGTACATCTAATATTGTATCTGTATAACCTACTTCCTGAAGATACCTGTAAGCGAAAATAAATATTAAAATCCACATACTGTTAACATGTGCCAGACTCAAAATCACATCAATTTTAGAAAAACCCATAATCCTATAAAATATGCTCTCCCTTTGTCTCAGTATCTTTCTTCTCTACAAACTAGTTCCAGTTCTAAGAGAACAATACCAAATACAAACCAAAATTTAGATTAAAAAGCATATAGTATGGTTAACACTGATTAAGAGCTAATTATCTCAAAACCCAAGAAGCCCTAGTATCTTAAAACGCTTTTAGGATTATACACACACACACACACACACACACACACACACACATTTTTAAATGTCCATACACACAACCACACATTGTTTTTAATTTACACACACACACACAAACACAACACACACACATTTTTTAATTTCCAAGGAGCGGTGAAGAATGAGTAGAACTGCATCTTAGCACACAGACATACTAAGTTTAAACCTGGGGTTGTTAACTAGAGATTGATGAACACACTAATTCTCCTTCTAGGATCTAAGATCTCATAGCACTCCTCTAGTCCTGTGATTTTCAATCTTTCACTACATCTAAACCAAGGAAATTAACCTAGGATCTAAGATGAGACTGGAAAAGAAGGGACTAGATTATGATACAAAGATAATGAGTTGTGAATGGCTTTGTGACAAATTAAAGTATTTAAGAGGCTAATGAAGGATGCTTAAAAGAAGCCTTAAATACTGCTGGAAGAAGAACAAAAGATTTTTAGGTGAACGCTAAAGAGAAAAAGACTATATCAGGACACTAGCAAGAAGTAAAAATGGAGAAGAATAAATGTGAAAAAAATAAGCAAGATATAATCTTTTTGACATCTATGTGGAAGTAGAATGAATGAACAAGTAAGAACTTTGCACAATTTTCAGGTTTCTAGCTTGGATGGTTAGATGATGGGTACATTCAAAAAAATTATAGAGTCAGAATCAAGTTTATAGAGTACCTAACAGACAACCATATAGTGTCTATAAAAAAAATACAAGTGACAATGTTTATTAGGCACACAGATGATACAAATCAAAAGTTCAGAAGAGACTGGCTTGGGTATACAGATTTGGGTCATTAATCTTTGGTAATATTTGAAGCCATGGATTTAAATGAAGTGACTCAGAGAATAAGCATAAATAAGGAAAGTCTGGGTATACAAACATCCAAAGGACTATAATTATAGTAAAAACTCAAAGGAAAATGAAAATATTTGAGAAATTAGAGGAAAAAAATGATAGCAGAGAGTGCTATCATGGAAGCAAAAATAAAAGTTTCAAGAAGGAATAGTTAATGTCAAATTTTTCCAAGATACCAATTATAACAAAAAAGGTCTCTTGAATATGTTTGTGATAGCTGCTTCAGAGGAATGTCAAAATGGAAAACAGACAGCTGACAAATGAACAAGAAGGAAGACTATGGAGATAAACTACCCTTAACAAGTTTGGCTATAAAGTCACAGGGAAAGATAAAGGTGGCAAGAGACTAAATTGTAAATCAGGCAATGGGATTAGGCATTTATGAGAGGAATACTGTCCAAGTGATTTCTCTGCTGTCCAGAAAAGCTGTCCTCACTTTTCTTCTAAAAAATGCAGTCCTCTCTTGGGGAGAACAGCTCCCATCATACTCTAACCACTTGGTCTGAATGAACTGCCAAGATCTCATACAACCCAGGTAAAAATGACCGACGCATGGGCAATTATTTGATCAGTCAGGACAACACTTACAGAGTGTTCTCTGACATACAGAAAAAAAGTGGTTTTCGGAAGAGAAGAATAAACCCGAGACAGAGAGGAGTAGAAAATCAAATAAGAATGTCTTTAGAGTTTCCAGTTTGAGAGGGCCTCCAAGCTATCCTAGCTCTTCACTTCCTGACACTTGGTTGTTCATTATTTCCTTCAATTCTGCTAGTTATCCAGCATCCTTCCAATCAATAATCTATTCTTTTCTTCAAATTTTAGTCACTTATAAGGAGAGCCTGGATTGATAAACACCTTTTTGAATGGTAAGAAACTAAAGTAAAAGATAAGAGGTTTAAATACATTTACAGAGGCTGGGTGTGGTGGCTCACACCTGTAATCCCAGCACTCTGGGAGGCCAAGGCGGGCAGATCACGACGTCAGGAGATCAAGACCATCCTGGCCAACATGGTGAAACCCCATTTCTACTAAAAATACAAAAACTAGCCGGGCATGGTGGCATGCACCTGTAAGTCCCAGCTACTCGGGAGGCAGAGGCAGAAGAATTGCTTGAACCCGGGAGGCAGAGGTTGCAGTGAGCTGAGATGGCACCACTGTACTCCAGCTAAGGGAGGAGAATCTCTTGAGCCCGGGAGGCGGAGGTTACAGTGAGCCGAGATTGTGCCACTGCACTCCGGCCTGGGTGATAGAGATAGACTCCGTTTCCAAAAAAAAAAAATACATTTACAGAAAGGAAAGTGTTAAGGGAATTGCCACCTGACAGCCTTCATATTTTCCGTGAAGCAGAGCCTGAAGTGCTTTAATGAAATAAGGGAGAATGGGCTGAGATGTGGTAAAAGTTTAGAATATCCACTGAGGACAATGGAAGCAGGCGGTGGCCAAGGGTTATGGAAAAAGGCTCTCTGCAACGTTTGGACAGGAAACTATGAATACATAATAGTATTCACATCACATGATTCTGTAATTTTATCTAAGAGTTAACTAGAAAGAGGCAGACAGAGTGAAGGAGGGCTAGAGTTTTTCAGGTACATTTAGTAAAATGACTGGTGAGGAAGTGGTAAACAATGGGCAGCAAGAAAATTAAGGGTACTAGATAAGGGTGATCAATTATGGAGTCTAAGCTAGAGCTAGGGAAACAGAAATAAAATAAAAGCAACCATAGGTAGAAGAGCTAAAGAGAAAAATTATATAGTTAAGGATTTAAAAATCATGGTAAAGTCAGAGGGCAAATAACACAGTGGTCAGAGGTGGAATGCATGATAACTGTCCAGACTATGAAATATTCTAAAGATAGTTCTACAAGATCAAGAGTGAAGGTAAAGATACCTATAGTAGAAAAGGCTGAATAACTGAAAATCACCCAGGATATCAGCAGGATACAAATCCCAAAATTTTCAAAATATAAGGAAAATAATACATGAAAGACAAAAAACAAGATTTGCCAGAGAAATACTTCCAATACAGCAAGTAATTCAAAATTCAAAAAAGCTCCTTAAAAATTCAACTGAAAGGAAGATTTGGCAATCCACTTCTGAAAAGTTTCAGATGAATTTAACTAAATTCATTCTCTAGACCGGTCACACCCACACTGAAAAGAAATGTGTGAATTCTGCACTGACAGGAATGGAGGGCTCTAGCAAGTATGAATTCTCTATTGTTTTTGTTCTGCTCAAGTCATCCGGTCTTTTGGACATTCTACCCTGCAAGTAAGAAGACAACATCATCCTGAAACTCAGAGGAAACAAACTTTTAAAAAGATCCAAGCATCTACACAGCAATACAAAAAACATACACATTGTCCCAATATAATTTTTTACCTGTAAATTGATTCAGCATAAGCACTTTCATACCTAGATCCTTAAAGAAAGCTGAAAATAAGTAATTACTCACTGTCTTAAAAGCTGTCTGCCTTGCTTCCACGTTAACTGGCTATTCTGAGGTGCTGTGGGAGCCTCTGTGTCTTTGGTTTCTTCTAAAAATTAAGAAAAAAAAGTTTTACATACATTATTTCAACTCCTGAAAATATTGCCAAAGTTTTCTTAGGGATAAATTCCCATAAAAACATACCTAAATATTTTATAAAGGAAAGGAAAAAATTAACTTTCATCTAAGTATTAACTGTGGGTCACTCATTTTAAATGTGTTTGTCCTAATAACCCAATGACTTAAGTACTATGTCCTCCATTTTAAAACAGGGAAAACCCAAGTGTACTCTATTAGTATCAAGGAATCAAAAGCCCAGGAGATAAAATATTATTAGAACTGATTTTTCTTTTTTTTTTTTTTGAGACAAGGTCTCACTCTGTCACCCAGGCTGGAGTACAGTGGCACCATCTCGGTTCACCGCAGTCTCGACTTCTCTGGGCTCCAGAGATCCCACCTCAGCCTCTCGAGTAGCTGGGACCACAGGTATGTACCACCATACCCAGCTAATTTTTGTATTTTGAAGAGATGAGGTTTTGCCATGTTGCCCAATCTGGTCTCAAACTCCTAGGCTCAAGCGATCCACCCACCTCAGCTTCTTAAAGGGCTGGGATTACAGGTGTGAACCACCATGCCTGGCAATTTAATTTTTTTTAATTACTAGAATTCTGCTAAGTCGATTGCCTTTGAAATTAAAAAGCTGTATTAGATGAGCTATTCAAAATCAACACTGTTAAGATATTAGGCATACATAAAAATATTGAATACCTTAATTTGGGGTCTATATCAGTGGACCTTAAGTCTACATCACAGGACTTCATCTAGCTAAGTTCCTTTTTTGGAACTTAAATTAAACCAGAAAATAGTTTTTACTATAGGTAAAGAGTCATTATTTTATTTTCAGATAACAAAGTGTACACATTTAAAAAAAAAGAGTTTAGGCCAGGTGCAATGGCTCACGCCTGTAATCCCAGTACTTTGGGAGGCTGAGGTGGGCACATCACTTGAGCACGGGAATTCAACACCCGTGAGCAACATGGTGAAACCCTGTCTCTAGCAAAAATACAAAAGTTAGCCAGGCATGGCGGCACATGCCTGTAATCCCAGCTACTCGGGAGGCTGAGGCAAAAGGATCGCTTGAACCCAGGAGGTGAGGTTGCAGTGAGCCAAGATTGCACCACTGCACTACAGCCTGGGCGACAGAGCGAAACCCTGTCTTAAACAAACAAAAAAAAGAGTCTAATAAACAGTATGATTTCAGATTAATCTCTCAACAAGCATCTCTAGAACAAAATTTAAAACTATTGACATTTATATCACAGAAATATTTCCCCATAAGTTCCCATTATTAACATAAAGACACAGTGAAGAAGAGAGGGACTTAGAAGATCAACCCTCATACTGAATGTTGAAGACTCTGTGAGGCTCCTAGACTCCCCAAAATCACTTAGTACCTGCTGGTAGTGATTCAAATATCCTCTTCAGACATTATTTCTCTAACCCTAACAGTCCAATTATTAATACCTCTGGCTGGGAACAGTGGCTAAGGGTCTGCAATCCTAGCACTTTGGGAGGCCAAGGCAGGTGGGTCGCTTGAGCCCAGGGGTTCAAGACCAGCCTGGGAAACATGTCAAAACCTCATCTCTATAAAAAATGCAAAAATTAGCCAGGCATGGTGGCACGTGCCTGTAGTCCCAGCTACTTGGGAGGCTGAGGTGGGAGGATTGCATGAGCCTGGGAGACAGAGATTGCAGTGAGCCAAGATCGCACCACTGCACTCCAGCCTGGGCAATAGAGCAAGACTCTGTCTCAAAAAAAAAAACACTTCTTATTCTATCTCAAATGTAAGCATTTCTTTTATTTCCAGAAATAATTATTTCATTCTAATAGTCCCCCTACTGATTTTTCTATTTATAACATTTTAAAATTACATATAACACATAATCACTGGAGAAAAAAAAATACTAAAAAAACAAGATATACAACTGCCCAAACCCTATTACCAAGAGTTAACAACTGATAGTACTGTAGTGTTTATCATTTCTTATTTTCTACCTGAAAATATACATAATACAACCCCACCCTTTTTAAAAATGTGCCAATGTATATACTGCACTATAATCTGCTTCTGACACTAAACGTATCTTGAACATTCTCTGTATTGCAATATAGATTAACATAAAAAATGATTGCATAATATTCTATAGAAAATATATACCTATTTAACCAATCCCCTAATGTTGAAATTAGTTTCCATTTTCTATTATAAATAATGTTGCTAAGGATATTCTTGAAGTACATCAAGTGTATAGCTCAAGGAATTTTTGAACACGCCCATGTAACTAGTATCTAGATGAAGAAACAAAACATTTATCAGCATCCCCAAAAGCCTTCCTTGCGCCCTCCAGTCACTAGCCACTCCAAAAAGGGTATGAATGCTATCTTGATTTCTAAAATTATCTAGATTTTTGAATATAATAATTTCTTTAATTTTCAGTTTTATGTGATTCAACCATGTTGTCACATTCAGTTTTAGTTTGCTCACTTTTGTTGCTAAACAGCATTCTATTATGCTAACATATCACAATGTACTTATCCATTTATTCTAATTCTGAAGACTGTTCTAGTTGTTTCCAGATTTTCACTGTAAATAATGATGCTATGAACATTCCTACACAAGCTTCATAATGAACATATATATGCTTTTTGAGGAGTGGAGTTACTGGGTCATAGGGTATGTATATAAATTTTTTTGAGACAGGGTCTCACTTTGTCATCGAAGAGGGAGTAGAGTAGTGTGAACAAAGTTCACTGTAGCCTTGACCTCCCAGGCTCATGCGATCCTCCTACTTCAGCCCCCTAAATAGCTGGGACTACAGGCATGCAACACCTAGCCTGGGTAATTTCTGTATTTTTTGTAGAGATGAGGTTTTGCCATGTTGTCCAGGCTGGTCTTGAACTCCCGGGATCAAGTGATCCAACGCCTCAGCTTCCCAAAATGCTGGGATTACAGGAATGAGCCACAGCACCTGGCCTAGGGTATGTATGTTATATCCTCTTTAGTAATAGTCGTAGTGTCAAGTCACTTTCAGAGCAGCATTACCAATATATAATCCTAACACCAATGTCGACGAATTCTGGTTACTCCACATCCTCAACACTTGATATTGCCTCTTCTGCATTTTAGCCATTCTGGTCAGTGTCTAATTGTATTCCATTGTGGTTTTAAGTTGTATTTTCTTAATAATTAATAAAAATCAAGCAACATTTCATATATTTATTGGCCATTTATATATCCTCTTCTATAGGGTGTCTTTTTAAGTCTTTTGCCTATTATTCTATCTGATTATCTGTTTTCCAAATGTAGAAGAAAGGGAACTCTTTTATATTTTAATATAACCCATTTATAAGGTTAGGTTTAGGCTGTATCTATTTGTTTTACTGAGAGAGGGGAATAAATACTTACATATCTTCTACTATGATCAAATCAATATTTTGTACATTTTCTTATATTGATTTCTTTGGGGGTATATAAAAGGCGACATTGTTTCATTTAATATTATCTCCATATATACTCTGACATAAATAATTTTACAATATTTTGTTCACACGATGTACTTCTGCCCATCCCTTTGTTTGGTTTTCCACTAAACATCCTGAAGAATTTTTCTACATAACTGAAAACATTTTACTTCACTGTTATTGTGTGTCCTGTAAAGAAAATATTTGGTTGGATATTATTTTATTCCTCAACTTGAGGAACTTTTAATATTTAGGTTTATACAGATAAAAACAGATTGTCTTGCCACAATTTCAGTTGTGAGCAAAAAAGACTTATCTTGCTTTATACAAACTGTTATACTGGGACCACCTAGCCAATTCTGACTCTGCTTAGCCTCTACTGCAGGCACAGTGTGGCTTTAACTAGCCTCCTTTCTTTACACAGACCAAGCCCTACAGTTCCAGAAGTGCCTGCTTATTTTCTGAATATTCTAGCCATACTGGAAATAAAATGAGTCAAAAAAAAAAAGCTCTGAATTCACCAAGTATTTTTCTGGTGAAGTCACTCTATTCCCTTTAACTGCAAAGAGACGACTATAATAATCATGGCTTGGCACAAGTAGACCTTCCATGTTTCTGTTCCTGATTTTTGCTTTTTCCAAGGAGGAGATTCTAATATAGTTTCTTGGCATCAGAATAAGCTTTCATAACCACTGAAAAGCCAGGTCAAAGAAAACCTATGCCACTCCCATCTTGGTCTCTTAATTTTGTATGTATGATAACAAACGGAAGCTCTAATAAAGTTCTGCTGCTAAGACTGAAAGTGTTAAAGACTAAAAAATAAATCAACTGCAAATTTTATGTATGGTGTGTGTTTCTGCCAAGTTCTACATACTTAATATTGAACTCAAAAACAATTAACTAAATTTTTAAAATTTACTATAATACCTAACTTTGTTACCTTTCAGCTCAAATTACTACCATAAATGCAACCACACTTTTACATAGATTTCAACTCAAGGACAATAAGACAAGTTGCCTCAGGATTAAGATGTACATGAAACTATTTACTTTTATTCATTTAATATTTTTTCCCAAATTCTAGACAGTTTACAATAGTCATTCTCTAATATTATCAAACCAAAATGCGGGTAAAGAGAACATGTCTGTTACATAAAAAATGAATTAAAAAAAAAAAAGTAACAGAAGAATCAAGTTTACCTGACTCAAAGGTCGGCATTTTCAAGTCACCTTGGTTCAGTTCCGTGCCATATTTTAATTTGTGATATTTTGCCCTGAAAATTTAATCACAAATTAGTAAAATCACAACTTCTTTTTGTCACTCTTGCTTTATATTACTCCAATAACAAAACATAATATGTCTGTTTCTTTAAACTTTGTTTGCAAAGAACGTTGAAGACTATATTGCTGTAAAAGAAAAAAAAAGGTAAGTTTCCCAAGTAACACATACCCAAAAGTTAAAAAAAGATCAATTATCCTTTGTCTTTTTTTTTTAAGTTCCAAAATTTAGATTCTGTAACAAAACACATTTCAATTGAATTATTTTAATCTCTTTTGCCTTTCTTTCCCAAGTATGAATCAAATCAAGATAGCATCATGTATTCGGGCAAGGATTTGTACCTTTCAAAAAAAGCTGCCAAATACAGAGTACAATGGTATACATGAGTATACTATTGTTCTACTTTATTCATGTAACAAAATGAGGCACACATACCTTTCTTGTTTTAATGCATACTCTAACATCTTTATTCTTCTTACTAAGTCCTTCTTCAGGTTCTCTTGACCTTTTCTTTCTCCTTGTAGAAATGCAATCCGGGCCTAAAAATATAAAAGATGCATTTATTTACCTTTTCCCTTAACCATACATAGGAAACTGAAAAATGGAAAACAATAAACACAAACTTTTGTACTTGACTCATGATATCAAGATTTTAAATTCATAAAAATGGGCCAGGCAATGGCTCACACCTGTAATCTCAGTACTTTGGTATGCCAAGGCAGTAGGATTGCTTGAGACAAGGAGTTTTAGACCAGCCTATGAAACATAGTGAGACCTCATCTCTACAAAAAATGTTTTAAATTGGCCAGGTGTAGTGGTGTGTGCCCATAGTCCTAGCTACTCGAGGCTGAGGAGACTCTGTCTCAAACAAACAAACTCATAAAATGGCCAAACTTTCTGTTAGATCTAACACATCCCTTTTAAAATAAAGATAACTATAAATTAGCTAGTTCATAATCCTTAAGATCCCTAATATTTCACCTTCACATAACCTTGAAAGAAAAATATACAAAAAAATGGCACCTAATTCCTAACATACAATTCACAAAGAACGGAAAAACATGTTCACAAGTAGATAAATACGTCAGAAAATGAGATATTATTTCAAAAAACAGATTACTTCAAAAGCTTTTCTTGAAATACTAGAAAATTTATAATCTGAGCTAGGCACGTGGCTCATGCCTATAATCCCAGCACTTTGGGAGGCCGAGGCAGGCAGATCACCTGAGGTCAGGAGTTCAAGACCGGCCTGGCCAACATGGTGAAACCCCCTCTCTACAAAAATACAAAAATTAGCTGTGCATGATGGCAGGTGCCTGTAATCCCAGCTACCCGGAAGCCTGAGGCAGGAGAATCGCTTGAACCTGGGAGGCAGAAGCTGCAGTGAGCCCGGAAGCCTGAGGCAGGAGAATCGCTTGAACCTGGGAGGCAGAAGCTGCAGTGAGCCAAGATCGTGCTACTGCATTCCAGCCTGGGCAACAGAGCGAGACTCTGTCTCAAAAGAAAAAAGCAAAGAGGGGCCGGGCGCGGTGGCTCACGCCTGTAATCCCAGCACTTTGGGAGGCCGAGGCAGGCGGATCACGAGGTCAGGAGATCGAGACCATCCTGGCTAACACGGTGAAACCCCGTCTCTACTAAAAAATACAAAAAATTGCCAGGCGTAGTGGCAGGCGCCTGTAGTCCCAGCTACTCGGGAGGCTGAGGCAGAATGGTGTGAACCCGGGAAGTGGAGCTTACAGTCAGCCGAGATGGTGCCACTGCACTCCAGCCTAGGCGACAGAGCGAGACTCCATTTCAAAAAAAAAAAAGAGAGAAAAAAGAAAATGTATAATCTTTCCATTGTACCACCCCACTCCAAATTTGGTTTTAATTCTTGAAACGGTAAATGCCATAGTATTACAAATAGTTTAAGTAAGCCACCATACATTTCATTACCTCATTGCTTTCTATTGTCTTTTTTCCACTGTGAGAGAATTTTTTTCCTTAAGTGCCTTTTATCCTTATTTCCTGAAAAAGGCAATTCTCTGCCTTTTTCTAGCCCTTCCCTATATGTCAGCCTCCTTTAACCACCTCAGACTAAAGAATAATGTTGAAAGAGACTGGCATCTGTCTGGGGACATTTGCCATTATCCACACATTGACAATAAAACTAATTTTCACAAGAGGTAGAATGTTCTTGCAGAGATGACACAGGTGCATTTGTTCAGTATGAGAAGAAAGCTATTCAGTAAGCTAAATTGTTGTTAAAACTTTAGTTAGGATGTGTTGATTTCTACAAGAGAAATACATTAGCCAAGGAGACCAGCTAAATCAAGTCAACTACTAAAAACACCTAAGTAATAAATAACTGCTGTCATCAAAAAAACTGTTACCCTAAAAAAAATGTGTATGAAATTATCTACAACTTCGCAACACCTGAGAAGCTATAAACAGCTACAGAGTTCATGACCAGCCTTGACAAGACAGTGTGACCCTGTCTGTACCAAAAAGTCAATAATTAGCCAGGCATGGTAGCATGTTCCTGGAGTCTTAGCTACCTGGCAGGCTGAAGCAGGAGAACTGCTTGAGCCCAGGAGTGAGGCTAGAGTCAGCTAGCCTCCAGCCTGGGCGACTGCCCTCCATCACTGCCCTCCAGCCTGGGCGACAAGCAAGACCCTGCCTCTACAAAATAAAAATAAAAATAAACAAACAAACAGCTATATCACACTTATAAATACATATTTTCAAAATTTTAAAAAAGCACTAGGAGGAATAATAAAGGTTCAGAACCTAATAGTCTATGATCGTGAAGAAAAGAGCAGCACTTACTCTCTATCAAGCTGTGGAGCAAAGGGAAAAGATGTCAAATTCGTCATACACTTTTAAGAAAGATTCTGACTAGTGTTTTCTCCTGTGTTGGCTGTTTGTTGCTGTTGTTTTTAAAAACCACTAAGCCCATACTATAGAACCATTACGTAACTCTCAATTTTCAGATCTAATTAGTGTTCTAAAATTACCATTACAAAAAGCTGAAGGAAACCTGTTTTATTATTTTGCTTCTGAAGAAGTAAAAATTGGTGGGTTTCTGATTGAGAAAGGCATTGAAACTAAGTGAAAGTCATAATGTCCTCTAAGAGGATTCTTTTTAAAAAAGACTACCCAGCAGTAGTATTTCCTATTAGAATCTTATACTGTTGTGAGAATTGGTTTTCATTTCCTTCTGCTGCATTTTTGTATTACCAACTATCCACACTTAGAGAATCTAGTAAGATAGACAAGCACAAACCACACACCAAAAAGCAAAAATTCCAAAGCAGTACTGAACAGAAGGCTGAAAGGAAATAATTTGTGAGAATTTAGGACAAGGAAAAGGCTCAAGAATTAAAAACAAAACCTTTTTAAAAAATGTGGACTAGGGTGGGCATGGTGGCTCACACCTGTAATCCCAGCACTTCGGGAGTCCAAGAAAGGAGGCACTTAAGACCAGGAGTTTGAGACCAGCCTGGCCAACACAGCAACACCTCGTCTTCACCAAAAATTTAAAAATTAACTGAGTGTGGCGGTGCACGCCTGTAATCCCAGCTACTTGAGGGGCTGAAGCAGGAGGATCATTTGAGCGGAGGGGTCGAGGCTGCAGTGAGCCATGATTGCCACTGCACTCCAGCCTGGGCGACAGAGCAAGACCCTGAATGAAAAGAAAAAAAACAAAACAAAACAAAAAAACCACCACCACCACCAACACACGGATTAACCAAAAATACATGGAGGAGGACCAAGTAAATGAGAGAGAAGCCACAATGACTGGAACTGACCTTATGACCTCATATCATCACGTATCTAGAGGGTAAACTGATTGAAAAGGTAAAGGTTATACCTGATAGTGATAATAACATAATGACCACTTAAATAATAAATTTAGCACTTAGTACAGGATCATTAACAATCTACTTTTCAGCAATGTTATAGGATCATCTCTGCAAATAAACACTTTCAAAAGTAACCTCAAAAAACACATTCCCCATGGCATCAAAAAATGAAAGTACCTAAAAAAGGCATGGTGGCACATGACTATAATGCCAGCTACTTGGGAAGCTGGGGGGTGGGGGAGAATTGCTTGAGCCGAGGACTTCGAGACCAGCCTGAGCAACACAGTGAGACTCCATCTCCAAAACTATAATAGAAAAAAGTAACTAGGAAAAAACCACCAAAGATGGGCAAGAGCTTTATACAGGAAATATAAAAATTTAACAAAGGCATTAAAGACAACCTAAATGGACTAGCTGACTACTATAAAAATATCCATTTTTACCCAAATTGACTGACAGATTTAATTTCAATCAAATTCTGAATTTGTATGTGTAGAACCTGACAAGCTGATACTAAAATTTACCAAAAAAAATTCAAATTACCTAGAACAGCCAAGACAATTATAAAGGATGAGATGGGCCGACTACAGGGGGCTCACGCCTATAATCCTAGCACTCTGGGAGGCTGAGGAGGGCGGATTGCTTGAGACCAGGAGTTCAAGACCAGCCTGGGCAACACGGCAAAACTCTATCTCTACAAAATACAAAAAATAGACAGGTGTGGTGGCATACACCTGTAGTCCCATCTATGTGGGAGGATTGCTTGAGCCCAGGAGGCAGATGTTTCAGTGAGCTATGATCAGGCCACTGCACTCCAACCCAGGCAACAGAGTTTCAAGAAAAAAAAAAAAAGAATGAGGTGATAGAATTTGCTCTACTGAACAATAAGATATATTATAACACTGCAGAAATTAAGACACTGATGATTCAGGGATAGAAAAATGAACCAAAGAAACAGAACGGAAAGTCCAGAAACAAACGAAAGCACAGAAGATCACATGATTTATGAAAGATGGCAGTGCAGAACATTGAGAAAAAAATGGTTGCTTCAAAAATGGTGCTTAGTAATAGAGAATCCAAATGTGGGCTAAAAATGAAAATGAGGCTGGGCGCGGTGGCTCACTCCTGTAATCCCAGCCCTTTGGGAGGCTGAGGCAGGCAGATCATGAGGTCAGGAGATTGAGACCATCCTGGCTAACACGGTGAAACCCTGCCTCTACTAAAAATACAAAAAATTAGCCGGACGTGGTGGCGGGCACCTGTAATCCCAGCTACTCAGGAGGCTGAAGCAGGAGAATGACGTGAACCCGGGAGGCAGAGCTAGAGCTTGCAGTGAGCTGAGATGGTGCCACTGCACTTCAGCCCGGGCCACAGAGCAAGACTCCGTCTCAAAAAAAAAAAAAAAAAATAGAAAGAAAAGAAAAAAAGAAAATGAACATCTGCCTGATACTTTCTGCCTCACATACAGTTCCAGGAGGATTATAGATCTAAATATGAAGGCATGACAGTAATGCTTTTAGGATATAACAAGTATCTTCACAACTTCAGATTAAGGGGAGATTTCTTGAAAAAGACAAAAACACTAGCCATAAAGGATTAAAAATTCATTACAATTAAAAAATTTTTATTCAAGATAAAAGAGGAATTGGCAACCTATCCCAGGCTTGTTTTTGCATAGCCCCAAAACTAAAAATGTTTTTTAAAGTACCGTAAAACAAGAAACAAAGAATAGGCAACACAAACCCTTTGTAGCCCACAAAACCTAATATACTTACTTTAAAAGTCTGTCAATCTCCCATACTAATATCAGACAAAATAGGCTTAAAATTTTTAAAGGGACAAGAGACAAAGAACATTATATACAGTCATGTGCCACATGACATTTCAGTCAATGACAGACTGCATATACAACAGGGGTCCCATATGATTATAATGGAGCTAAAAAATTCCTATCACCTAGTGAAGTCACAGAAGTCTAGAAGTCGTAGCTATTGTAACATTGTAGTGGGACGCGTTAGACGCATTACTCACGTTTGTCCTGATGCTGTTATAAACAAATCTACTGTGTTGTCAGTCATACGGAAGTACAATACATATAATTATGTACAGTGCTCAATACTTATAATGACAATAATGACTATTCTACAGTTGATTTACTATACATTTTTGTTTTGAGACACCCAGACTGGGTTGTAGTGTGCAGTCACAGATCACTGTACCGTCTAAGTACTGGGCTCAGGTGATCCTCCTGCTTCAGCTTAAGGCTCGGGCCACCAGCCAGGCTAATTTTTTAAAAATTATTTTTGTAGAGAAGAGTATTGCTTTGTTGCCCAGGCTGGCCTTGAACTCCTGGCCTCAAGTGGTACTCTTGCCTTAGCCTTCCGAGTTGCTGAGATTACAGGTGTGAGCCATCATGCCTGATTCTATCGTTATTTTAGAGTGTATTCCTACCTATAAAAAGAAAAGTTAACTGCAAAAGTGCCTCAGGCAGGTCCTTCAGGAAGTATTCCAGAAGAAAATATTGTTGTCACGGAAGATGACAGTTCCATGTGTGTTACTACCCTTGAAGACCTTCCAGTGGGACAAGATGTGGAGGTAGAAGACAATGATATTAACCTAGGCCTTCCTAGGCCTTACATAGGCATAGGTTAATATGTGTGTTTGTGTCTTCATTTCTAACTTCTAAGTTTAAAAAGTAAAAATAAATCACAATTTTAAAAACTAGAAGAAAGCTAATAGAATAAAGATAAAAAGAAAATATTTTTATATGGCTGTACAATGTGCTTGTTTTAAACTAAGTGTTATTACAAAAGGGTTAAAACGCTGAAAAAATTAAAATTTATAAAGTAAAATGATTATGGTAAGCTAATTTATTATTGAAAAAAATTCACATAAATTTAGTAAAGTCTAAGTATACAGTGTTTATAAAATCTACAGGAGAGACAATGCCACAGGCCTACAAATTCACTCACCACTCACTGACTCAACCAGAGCAATTTCCAATCCTAAAAGCTCCATTCATGGTCAGTGCCCTACACAGTTGTACCATTTGTTATCTTTCTTTTTTCTGAGACAGGGTCTCACTCTGTCACCCAGGCCACAGTGCAGTGGCACGATCACAGTTCACTGCAGCCTCATCCTCCCTAGGTTCAGGTGATTCTCCCCTCTCAGCCTCCCAAGCAGCTGAAACTACAAGCACCTACTACTATGACTGGCTAAGTTTTCTATTTTTCTAAGATGGGATTTCACCATGTTGCCCAGACTGGGCTCAAACTCCTGGCCTCAAGCAATCCTCCCTCTTCAGCCTCCCAGAGTGCTAGGATTACAGGTGTGAGAGACAGCACCTGGCCCCATTTTTTTACTATACCTTTTCTATGTTTAGATACACAAATACTTACCATTGTGTTACAACTGCCTATAGTATTCAGTACAGTAACATGCTATACAGGTTTGTGGTCTCAGAACAATAGGCTATACCATATAGCCCAAGTGCAGGCTATATTATCTAGTTTGTGTAAGCATACTCTGTGATGTTTACAAGATGAAATCATCTAACGATACATTTCTCAAAACACATTCTTGCCGTTACGTGACACATGACTATACTAATAATGATGAGAAGATATTACAACTATAAACACACACACACCTAGTAACAGATCATCAAAATGTATGAAGCAAAACTGACAGAATAGAAGGGAGAATAGACAACAGTAGTTGGAGATTCAATACCCCACTCTAAATAATGGATAGAACCACCAGACAAATGGTAAGGAAGAAAACAGAGGATCTGAACAACACAACAAATCACCTAGCTCTAACACACATATGCAGAACACTTTACCCAACAAAAAAATACACATCTTAAGTGCACATGGGACAGTCTCCAGAACAGACCATGTAAATTGAGTCACAAGTTAAGTCTAAATAACTTTTTTATTTTTTTGAAACAGGGTCTCATTCTATCACCCAGGCTGGACTGCAGTGGCGCAATCTCAACTCACTGCAACCTCCACCTCCTGGGTTCAAGTGATTCTCCTGCCTCAGCCTCCCGAGTAGCTGGGACTACAGGCGCACGCCACCAAACCCAGCTAATTTTTGTATTTTTTGGTAGAGACAGGGTTTCACCATGTTGGCCAGGCTGGTCTCAAACTCCTGACCTCAAGTGATCTGCCCACCTTGGCCTCCCAAAGTGCTGGGATTACAGGCATGAGCCACCATGCTCAGACAAGTCTCAATAACTTTAAAAAGACAGATATCAAAGTTTCTTCTCTGACCACAAAAAAACAAGTTAGAAATCAATAACAAAAGAAAACTGAAGTTCACAAATTTGTGGAAATTAAACAACACACTCTTAACCAATGGATCAAAGAAGAAAAATTAGGTAACAGAAACAAATGAAAACAAACACAGGACATACCAAAACTCAGAGGATGCAATGTAAGCAATGCTCAGGGGGAAATTTATAGATATAAATGCTTACATTAAAATACAAGAAAAGAGCCAGGTGCGGTGGCTCATGCCTGTAATCCCAACACTTTGAGAGGCTGAGGCAGGAGGATCACTTGAGGTCAGGAGGTCGAGATCAACCTGGCCAACATGGCGAAACTCCATCTCTAGTAAAAATACAAAAATTAGGCAGGTGTGGTGGTGCGCATCTGTAGTCCCAGCTATATGGGAGGGTGAAGCATGAGAATCACTTGAACCTGGGAGGCGGAGGTTGCAGTAAGCTGGCAATAGAGCGAGTCTCCGTCTAAAAAAGAAAAAAAAAACAAAAAACTACACACAAGAAAAGACAGGGCATGGGAGCTGGGATTTGAAGCCAGTTGGATCATGAGGGTTTTGTTGCTCTTGGGAGATTCTTCTAGCAATTTCCATACCAACCAACACAGATGTTTCTCTTTCTTCCTATGATGATCAGGAATTCAAACATATCCAAAAAGCTAAAGAGGCACTATTTGTCCCCTATTGGAATAGCAGGTTTTGCAGCAATTGTTGCAGTGGATATACAAATTGAAGAGCAGGAGAAATATTAAAATGTCCCTTCACCTGATCCACATGCATGTGGCAGCCCAAGGCTTTGTGATGGGAACAATGACTGTTAGTGTCAACTATTCCATGCATTGAGAATTATGGGCAAAACCTAAGCCTTAGAAGAAGAGATGCAGGCTCGGCACGGTGGCTCACACCTGTAATCCCAGCACTTTGGGAGGCTGAGGTGGGCGGATCACCTGAGGTCAGGAGTTTGAGATCAGCCTGGCTAAGAGGGTGAAACCCCGTCTCTACTAAAAATACAAAAATTAGCCAGTTGTGGTGGCGCACACCTGTAATCCCAAGTACTCCAGAGGCTGAGGCAGGAGAATCACTTGAACTCGGAGGTGAAGGTTGCAGTGAGCCGAGATGGCACCACTGCACTCCAGCCAGCACACAACAGGGCAAGGCCCCATCTCAAAAAAAAAAAAAAAGAAAAAAAAAAGAGAGTCTTGGTCTTGGTGCTGTCTTGGTCTTCGTCTTGTTGCAGGAGCTTGCTCTAGTTAGACATGTCATTATTGAGGTTAAGTGTTCACACAGAAAACACATTATTTGATGGAATTCAGACAATAACACACTATTCTGAGTATTGACTTCCTTTCTTGCAGGCTTGATTTGCTTGGTAACCAAATTACTTGTCACTAGTTCACCAGTGAACTAGGTCATTCAGAGGAGTCAAGTTAACAGAAAAGAAACATGTCACCTAATGCACCTGACTATGTAAAAATATCCACCTTCTTAAACTGTTACAATGAAATTAGTTCTAAAGAAGACAGCAGGCCAATCCAGAAATGCTCCCAGTTTGCTGCAGAATCCCACATGCTTTGGATGTTATATAGGAGTCCTATTTACCCCAGTTAATTTACTTTCTTCTGCCTGCCTAGTAGACTGGTTGGCTCCTTAAGTGCATGGGGTGCCGTGGTTTATGTCTGTAATCCCAGCACTTTAGGAGACTAAGGCAGAAAGGTCATGAGGTCAGGAGTTCAAGACCAGCCTGGGCAACACAGCAAGACCCATCTCTTAAAAAAAAAAAAAAAAGAGGCCGGGAGCAGTGGCTCACACCTGTAATCCCAGCACTTTGGGAGCCTGAGGCAGATGGATCACCTGAGGTCAGGAGTTCAAGACCAGCCTGGCCAACATCATGAAACCCCATCTCTACTAAAAAAATTAGCCAGGCATAGTGGCAGGTGCCTGTAATCCCAACTACTCAGGAACCTGAGGAACGAGAATCACTTGTACCAGCCTGGGTGACAAAAGTGAAACTCCATCTCAAAAAAAAAAAAAACCCAACAAACAAAAGTGCATGGGGCCAGACATCTGTAATCCCAGTGCTTTGGGATGCTGAGTGTTAAGATATGAGTTCTAAATTTCTTTTCAAAGAATATGTCAGTATGTTCAATTCTTTGCCTTCTACTTTTAAACTTAACTTCCTCGTAAAGCAATCTTTTTCGATTACCCGCTCCACCCTGACTCATTCCAATTACCTACTCCACCCTGACTCACCTGCTCCACTCTACATTCCAATCACCTGCTCCACCCTGACTCATTCCAATTACCTGCTACCTGCTCTGCCCTGACCCCCGCCAAAGCATTCACCCCGTCATTCTCTTTAAATTAGCCAATTGGAATTAGTTTAGCCTGTGCGTCTAACCCTAGCCAACAGGGGAGCAACACGGCAGCAAAGGGTCACGTGCGGCAGGGATAAGAACCCCTTCCCCTCCCTTGTCCAAGTGTGTGCTCACCACTGTTCCATCTGTAAGGGTGCACCCTTCTATACAGAAGTAACTTGCCTTGCTGAGAATTAAAAAGAAAATTTTATATCTGAGTGTATTTCTTTTGTGGCACAGAAACTCTATATATAACAATTTGGGGGCTCATCCGGGATTACATTCCCCACCAGGGACAGTCTCTGGTTCTCTCTTGTGAGGAGGTGCACTCTGCCCTATTGTGGCAGCCTCAGGGATGAGAAATCAAGACCCACCCAGTGCGAGGAACAACCCGAGCTCTCAACAACGCAGAGTGGGGGACTGGCCAGCAACCTAGCTTAAAGGATCCTCACATACTGCTGCGATGACTGTGCACAGGCCAAGGAAGGAGAAGCCGCAGGAGCCGGTAAAGTACTTCCTTTGTGGTCAAATTCTGGAGGACTAAATGTGTGCGTGCATGAATGATCATCAACAACCCTGCTTGCGGTGTTGTGTGTTTGGTGACAAGTCCTACTGCTGGACGGAGTGAGTGGGTCCTCTCCGCAGTTCCATAGCTACCTCATATGGCTTAAAGCGAATCCTGCCATGGGATTTATACCAGCACGCCAACACAAAGAGGGGCCTAATTCTCCCTTAGGGGAGCAGCCAGAGATGACAGCACGAGTGGGAAGTGTGCAAAGGACCTTCAGAAGGGGAAAGGGAGGAAACAGGTCAACCTCCCAGGACAAGCAAGACAAGCACCCCCTAGTTTGAGGGGTTGAGCCTTCCGGGACAGGCAAGGCAAGACACCCCTGGTTTGAGGGGTTGAGCCTTCCGGGACACGCAAGGTGAGACATCCCTGGTGTTAAGGGGTTGAGCCTTCCGTTAATTTCAAGGGTTGAACCTGACACAACCCCCAATCCCCCCGCCTTTTCCTTTCTTCTTGGGTATTAGAGTAGCTCCACTCCTACAGGTCCCTACCCTAGAGGCAGAGGGACACAGAGGGGAAAGAGAGGCAGAGAGAGGGAGGAAAGAGAGGTGGTGGGGGGGAAAGAGGCAGAGAGAGGCGAAAGAGGCAGAGAGACAGAGAGTCAGAGAGAGAGAAAGAGACAAAGTCAAAGAGAGAAAGAGAAAAATAGAAGTAGTAAAGAAAAAAACAGTGTACCCTATTCCTTTAAGAGCCAGGGTAAATTTAAAACCTATAGTTAATAATTGAAGGTCTTCTCCGTGACCCTATAACACTCCAATACCACCTCGCTGTCAGTGTAAACAAGGGCATAGCCCGAAAGCACTGAGGCCACTGACAACCCGTAGCCTTCCTATCAAAAATCCTTAACCCAGTAACCCGCGGAGGGCCCAAATGCATTCTATCTGTAGCGGCAACTGCTTTGCTAACAGAAGAAAGTAGAAAAATAACTTTTAGAGGAAACCTCATTGTGAGCACACCTCACCAGTTCAGAACTACCCTAAGTCAAAAAGCAAAAAGGTAGCTTACTAACTCAAAAATCTTAAATTATAAGGCTATTCTGTTAGAAAAAGATGATTTATCGTTAACCACTGAAAATTCCCTTAACCCAGAAGGTTTCTTAACAGGGGACTGAAATCTTAATTACCATACAAAGATCCGACCAGACCTAGGAGGAAGCCCCTTCAGGACACGACTATAGATGGTTCCTCCTGGGTGATTGGGGTGGGAGGGGGAACAACAGGTATTCAGTAATTGATAGGGAAACTCCTGCAGAAGCAGTCAGGAAAACTGCCTAATAACTGGTCTGCTCAAACGTGCAAGCTATTTGCACTCAGCCAAGCCTTAAAGTACTTACAAAACTAGGAAGGAACCATCTATACCAATTCTAAGTTAATTTGGACTAAACAGGGTCTTATTAATAATAAAGAATAATTGAAATCCCAAACTTAGAAGGTTTTCAACAAAAGTAGTTTGCTAAAAGTTAACAGTGTAACATGTATTATCCTAACTTCTAATCTTATGGCCTTAGACAGTCTAGTTCACCAACATGAAGTTCACTTCAGAAAAGAATGATTATCATCTTCAAAAAAAAAAAAAAGAAATTGGGGGAACAGAATTTATGTAAAAAGAACATTATATGGTAAATTCTTGTCCTAAAATAAGATTAACTGGTTTTAAAAAAAAGCCAGGCATGGTGGCTCACGCCTGTAATCCCAGCACTTTGGGAGGCCGAGGCGGGCGGATCACGAGGTCAGGAGATCGAGACCACCCTGGCTAACACAGTGAAACCCCGTCTCCACTAAAAATACAAAAATTAGCCGGGCATGGTGGCGGGTGCCTGAGCACTTGGGAGGCTGAGGAAGGAGAATGGCATGAACCCAGGAGGCAGAGTTGTAGTGAGCCAAGAAGGCACCACTGCACTCCATCCTGGGCGACAGAGCAAGACTCCATCTCAAAAAAAAAAAAAAAAGGATGTTTGCGGCAAGTCAGAAAGTTGAGGCATGTTGAAGAATTATCTGTGAAAGTCGTGGAGAAAAAAAAAGGTTATAAAAGGAAATTTATGCAAGAAATGTTGTATAATTTAAAAGTAATTAAGCCTCCTAAATGTAAAACTATAGAAGAAACAGTTTATGTGCAAAGTGTGTAAGGAAAGTAAAATATACTTTTGGTAAACAGACTATAAGGAGGCATAAGAATCTGAATTTTCACCTACATTAAAAGGTTAAAAAAATATGTATTTTGTTTCAAAGGTTTAAGCAAGTTTTAAAACGTTAATTGTAAAGGAAATTCTGTATGTAAACATATTAGCCAAAGAGGTATCATCCAGTTTTTCTCTGAACTGGATATTAAAACAAAAGCATAACAGGTTTTTCTTAAAGCACTAACCTGCTGTTTAACAAAAATTATAAAAAAGGTTAAAAAGAGTCTATAAGCCAGGTGCGGTGGCTCGCGCCTGTAATCCCAGCACTTTGGGAGGCGGAGGAGGGCAAATCATGAGGTCAGGAGATCAAGACCATCCTGGCTAACATGGTGAAACACCATCTCTACTAAAAATACAAAAAAAATTAGCCAGGCATGGTGGCAGGTGCCTGTAGTCCCAGCTACTCGGGAGGCGGAGGCAGGAGAATGGCGTGAACCCGGGAGGCGGAGCTTGCAGGGAGCTGAGATCGCGCCACTGCACTCCAGCCTGGGCCACAGAGTGAGACTCTGTCTCCAAAAAAAAAAAAAAGTCTACAAAAATCTTACCTTATGGTCAGATATTAAGAATTGGATAAATATGTCTACAAGGTTTTATTAAAATTAACATTAATAACACTAATATAAAAGTGAAATTCAGCTTATTTGGTATAAAAATCATACAGGAAGCATTGTTAAATATAAAATGGTTGTTTGGCTTTCTTTGGTCTAAAAACTAATAAAAATAGGTGCTAAAGGAAATTTCTCAGTAAGAAGGCACCAAAGACTATATATAAAGTGCACTGTTGATGTCCCCACATTTAAAACAAAAGGTCAATTTCTTAGAAATTATATACTTGGTTTATCTTCCACTTTCCTTTCCCTCAAAACTAAAAGTCTTTTAGCACAGGTACAACCCCTAGAATTTCCAGTAAACCAGCACCAGCCTGAAGATCACCTTCTCATCAAAGAGTGGAAAGAAGAAAAACTCGAGCCAGCATGGGAAAGACCCTACCTTGTGCTGCTAACCAAACCACCGAGACTGCTGTTCGTACAGCGAAAAAGGGATGGACTCTTCCAAACCTAAGTCAAAGCGCCACCCCCTCCAGAGTCGTGGACCACAGTCCCAGGGGAAAACCCTACCAAACCAAAGCTAAGAAAAATTTAACTTTTTCATCTATTGTATTACTCTTCTTTTCTCACTCTATTGCTGACCATCTGGTTATTAACACCAAGTCAATTTTGCCTCAAACTACTGCATTTAATGCTTGCCCTGTTATACCCTGTGGGGACTTGCCAAGTCAAAGACAGCTCTCTATTTCAGAAAAGTACCTTGTCCCTCCTGACTCTCCTCAGAATGGGCTAGTAAATTGGGACCTTTTAATCCAGGGAAATTTCGATAAAGACCCGAGTGTCAACCAGGTGTCTTGCCCCCCGATGTAGAGCTTTTATGCCGTAGTTGGTCCAACGTTCTGTGGACCACTAAAGAGCAAGGATAGACTGCCCCAACCAGTTTTTGTAATTTCCTAAAACCATACATTCATTTCACTAAAGGGACAGCCCCCCCAGCTCTCAGCTAAACCAATGCAACCCTATACAGGCTACTATTTCAAGCCCCCAAAGTTCTCCTCTTTTCTAAGCCAGTTCCCTTCTTTACGCCAGTTTTATGGTATGGGGGCTGAGGTTTCAAGGACAGACCCTATTGGATTCCTTAAAATGCATTTCTTTGATCCCCCACCACCTGCACCGGCTTCTAAGCCTTTTTCCAAAACCTCTCACAAAGGAACTACTGTTCCTCCTCCATCTAACGACAAGGCCAAGATAGCGATGGTAAAAGTTAAAGACTTAAAACAAACTTTGGCAATTGAGACAAGATACCAATATGTAAATGCCTGGTTGGAATGGATCAAATATTCCATCCGTACATTAAACAAAAGCAATTGTTATGTTTGTGCGCACGGCAGGCCAGAGGCCCAGATTTTCCCCTTTCCACTAAGGTGGTCCTCCAGTCAACCAGGCATGGGCTGCATGGTAGCTCTTTGCCAGGATTCTACAGCCTGGAGTAATAAGTCTTGCCAAGCTGTCTCTCTGCTATATCCTGAAATCCGGCACCCTGTGGGTCAGCCCCCGAGGGCCATCCAGCCTCCATCTCCCAACACTAAGTTCACTTTGTGTCTCTCACAACATGGAGGAAACTTAGTGTTCCTTGGAGACCTGAAGGGATGAAGTGAGCTTAAGAATTTAAGAGCTTATCAGTCAGTCAGCCCTTGTTCATCCCCGAGCAGATATGTGGTGGTATTGCGGTGGACCTTTAGTGGACACTCTGCCAAATAACTGGAGTGGCACTTGTGCTTTAGCCCAATTGGCTATCCCTTTCACCCTGCCATTTCATCAACCAGAGAAAGGAAAAGTAAGACATCATAAAGTGAGAGAAGCCCCTTATAGGTCTTTCAACTCTCACATCTATTTAGACACAATTAAAGTCCCATGGGGAATACCAGATCAATTTAAAGCCCAAAATCAAATAGCTGAAGGATTTGAGTCAGTATTTTGGTGAGTGACAAAAATGTAGATTGGATAAACTACATCTATTACAACCAACAGCGATTTATTAACTACACTAGAGATGCTGTTAAAGGAATAGCTGAACAATTAGGGGCTACCAGCTAGATGGCTTAGGAAAATAGGATAGCCTTAGACATGATATTAGCAGAAAGAGGAATTTGCGTCATGATTAAAACTCAATGTTATACCTTCATCCCAAACAGCACCGCCCCTAATAAAAGTATAACAAAAGCACTGCAAGGTCTCACTGCTCTATCCAATGAGTTAGACAGCAACTCTGGGGTAAATGACCCCTTTACAGGATGGCTAAAAAAAAAAGTAGTTCAGTAAATGGAAAGGAATAATAGCCTCAATTCTTCCCTTGCAGCCATAATAGCTGTACTTATTCTTGTCAGGTGCTGTGTCATACCATGCATCTGTAAGTAGATGCAGAGGCTCATAAAAATGGAACTTACTAAAACCTCCCTTAACTATCCTCCACCTTATCCAGAGAAGCTTCTTCTTTTAGAAAGTCAAGCAAAACAACTAAGCCAAGACATGTTAAAAAAAAGTTTGAAAAGAAAGCTGTAAGGAAACACAAGGGGAGGGATTGTTAGATATGAGTTCTAAATTTCTTTTCAAAGAATATGTCAGTATGTTCAATTCTTTGCCTTCTACTTTTAAACTTAACTTCCTCGTAAAGCAATCTTTTTCGATTACCCACTCCACCCTGACTCACCTGCTCCACTCTACATTCCAATCACCTGCTCCATCCTGACTCATTCCAATTACCTGCTACCTGCTCTGCCCTGACCCCCGCCAAAGCACTCACCCTGTCATTCTCTTTAAATTAGCCAATCGGAATTAGTTTAGCCTGTGCGTCTAACCCTAGCCAACAGGGGAATGACACAGAAGCAAGGGGCCACATGCATCAGGGATAAAGAACCCCTTCCCCTCCCTCGTCCAAGTGTACGCTCACCATTGTTCCATCTGTAAGGGCGCACCCTTCTATACAGAAGTAACTTGCCTTGCTGAGAATTAAAAAGAAAGTTTTATATTCAACTGTTATTTCTTTTGCGGCACCGAAACTTTATATATGACACTGAGACAGGAGGATCACTTGAGGCCAGGAGTTCGAGAACAGCCTAGGCAACATGGCAAGACCCCATCTCTACAAAAAATTAAAAAAAAAAAAATTGGGTGGGTATGGTGGTGCACACCTGTAGTCCCAGCTACTTGGGAGGCTGAGTGGGGAGGAAAGCTTGAGCCCAAGAGTTTGACGTTACAATGAGCTATGACTGCGCCACTGCACTCCAGCTGGGCAAAAGAGCAAGACCCTATCTCTGTTTAACTTGTAATGGAGTATAACTTGTAATGCCTCCCACAACGAAAAGTGTTTCTACATTGAACTTACAGCAAACAACAGAGCTATATAATATTTATTTCAGAATCATAATTGTAAAGATTAGGCCGGGCGCGCGCTCACGCCTGTAATCCTAACACTTTGGGAAGACAAGGCGAGTGGATCACCTGAGGTCAGGAGTGCGAGATCAGCCTGGCCAACATGGTGAAACCCTATCTCTACAAAAAATCCAAAAATCAGCCAGGTGTGGTGGCACCCACCTGTAATCCCAGTCACTCAAGAGGGTGAGGCAGGAGAATCACTTGTACCCGGGAAGCAGAGGTTACAGTGAGCTGAGACTGCACCACTGCACTCCAGCCTGGGTGACAAAGCGAGACTCTGTCTCAAAAAAAAATTTTTTTAATTGTAAAGATTAGAATAACTTAATTATAGATTCCAGTTTAGCTCTTTTGTAACTGCAGAATTATATTTTGCTACTGTTTTATTAGAATATTTTAAAATGTCATCTTGAAATACATATGTATATTTTAAGCCCTGATACAACGATAAAAGAACACTGTCAAGATGTGTACATTGTTTATTTTCTCTGTAAGAATCACACCTTTTAAACTAAACAAATTATCTATAATGGAAGTGATTAATGATTTATGAGCAAGCTGGTTTTGCCAGACATTATATACAAACTTTGATACACTACAGAATGCTTTATTACACTTAGGAAATTCTCATCTAACCTGAACTTACATTCCAGTGAGAACAATTGATGTGTTGTTAGTAAAGTGAACACACCAAAAATCATAATAAAATAAGTAAAAAACAAGACAATCTCCAACAACTTAACTTTACAACTTAAGAAACTAGAAAAAGAACAAACTAAACCAAAAGCCAGTAGAGGCAAATAAAGATTGGAGCAGAGATCAATGAAACAGAATAGAAAAAAAAATTATTGAAAACAAAAGTCAAATCTTCGAAAAGATCAAAAAAACTGACAACCCTTTAGCTGGGGGGGAGGTGGAGAGAAGGGGACAGAGAGGGAGAGGGGGACAAAGAGACAGAGAGAGAGAGGGAGGGAGGAAGAGGAGAGACTCAAATTACTAAAATCAGATATTAAAGTTAAATTGGGAACCATCAATTCCACACAAATAAATCTCCCAACAAAGAAAAGCCCTGAATCTGATAGCTTCACTGGTGAATTCCACCAGCATTTAAATAACACCAATCTTTCTCAAACTTTTCCAAAAATCTGAAGAGAAAGGAATACTACCCAACTCATTCTATGAGGCCAGCACTGCCCCTGATAACCAAAGGCAGACAAAGACACTAAAGAAACTATAGACCAATCAACATCCCCTGTGAACACTGATACTAAAATTCTCAACAAAATACTAGCAAACTGAATTCAGCAGCATACTAAAAGAATTACACATCATGACCAAGAGGGATTTATTCCTGTAATGAAAGTATAATTCAAGATATGAAAATCAAGCAATGTAAGAAAGTACATTAACAGAATGAAGGAAAAAGTCATAATTATCTTAGTGCAGAAAAAGCACTGGACAGAATTCAACACCCTTTCATGATAACACTCCACACACAAGAAACAGAAGAAAACTACCTCATCATAATAAAAGCCATATATGAAAAACCTACAGCTAACATACTCAATGATGAAAGACTGAAAGCGTTTTCTCTAAGATCAGGAACAAAGCAAGGAAATCCACTTTCACACTTCTATTCAATATAGTACTAGAATTCCTATCAATTAGGAAACAGAAATAAAAGGCAACCAAACTGTAAAGGAAGAAATAAAACTATGTTCACAGATATGATGTAGAAACTCAAAAGATTCCATAATAATCTATGAGAACTAATAAATGAATCCAGCAAAGTAATAGAATACAAAATCAACACAGAAAAATCAGTTTCATTTTTATACACTAACAATGAACAATCTGAAAAGATAATTAAGAAAATAATTCCATTCACAATAGCACCAAAAAGAATATCTAGGAATTAACCAAGGATGTGAAAGACTTACATAATGAAAACTATAAAACAATGTTGAAAGAAATTAAGACATAAATAAATGAAACACATCTCATGTTAATGGATTATAAGACTTAATACTATTAAAATGTCAATACTCAAAGCAATCCACAGATTCAATGCAATCCTTATCAAAATCCCAACTTTATTTCTGCAGAAAACAGAAAAATCCATCATAAAATTCATATGGAATCTCAAGGAACCCCAAATAGCATAACTACAAAAAAAAAAAAAAACCTTGAAAATGATGAATAAATAAAACAAATATTTGTCAGGTGCTATGGCACACGCCTGTAGTCCCAGCTACTCAGGGGGCTGAGGCAGGAGGATCACTTCAGCCTGGGGGTAGTAGAGGCTACAGTGAGCTGACATTGTGCCACTACACTCCACCCTGGGTGACAGAGTAAGACTGTCTTAAAACAAAAATAAACAAACAAACAAATAGAAGGAAACACTTCATTGCCAAAAAATGCTAACAAAGTGAGCACATGCTGTTGGAAAAATGACACAGACTTGCTTGACACAGAGTTGCCACAAACCTTCAAACTGTAAAAAACTCAGTATCTGCAAATGCACTAATGTGAAGTATGCCTACACTATGAGGTGCCTGTGCTGCCTGTGAAGCAATATAATATTATGTGAAAGGTGACTTCATTCAGTAGCCCCACTACTGGTTATCTACCCAGAGGAAAAGAAATTATTATATGAAAAAGACACTTATACACGCATGCTTATAGCAGCACAATTCACAACTGCAAAAATACCAGCCTAAATGTCCATCAACCAATGAGTGGATAAAGAAAATGTGATATACCATGGAATACTACTTAGCCATAAGAAGGAATGAAATAATGGCATTTGCAGCAATCTGGATGGAGCTCGAGAGACCATTATTCTAAATGAAACAACTCAGGAATGGAAAACCAAACACTATATGTTCTCATAACTGGGAGCCAAGCTATGGGGACGCAAAGACATAAGAATGATATAATGAACTTTGGAGACTTGAGAGGAAAAATGGGAGGGGGGTGAGGGACAAAAGACTACACAATGGGTACAGTGTACACTGCTCAGATGACAGGTGCGCCAAAATCTCAGAAATCACCACAAAGAACTTTACCATGCAACCAAATGCTACCTATTCCCCCCTACTGAAAAAAAAAAAAAAAAGAAGAAGAAGAAAGAAGAAAGAGAAAGAAAAGAAAGGAAAAGAAAAGAAAAGAGAAGTAGACTTGAAGCCTGGGCAATATAGCCAGACTGCATGTCTACAAAACTTTTATTTAAAAAATTAGCCAGGTGTGGTGGCACATGTCTATAGTCCCAGCTATCTGGGAAGCTGATGTGAGAGGACCACTTGAACTCAGGAGATCAAGGCTACAAGTGAGCTATGATGGTGCCACTGCACTCCAGCCTGGGTGACAGAGACAGACCCTGGCTCTTTAAAAAAAAAAAAGTGGACTTGAATTAGTTGTAAATGTTTTATAAGTTCTAGGATAACTACTAAAAGAAACATTTTTAAACTATAGTTCATATGCTAAGACAGCAGAGAAAATGCAGTCATATAAAATTCTCAAACCAGAGAAGGCAGAAAAAGAGTATTATAAACAAAGAACAAGTACAAAAATAGAAAAGAGTTACCAACAAGGTACTAACCCAACTGCATCAATAATCACTTTAAATGTGAATTATTTAAATAAGCCAATCAAAAGAGACTGTTGTAGTGAATTAAAAAAATAAAATGCCAGACAGGTTGCCTACAATAAATTTTATTTAAGTATAAACACACAAAATAACAAAAAGTAAATGGATGGGGAGAGTTATACCATGCAAACATTAATTTTTTAAAAGTGGGAATAGTTACATTAATTTCAGACGAAGCAGACTTCGGAACAAGGAAAGTATCCAGGATAAAGAGGGATATTACATAACGAAAGAGGTCAATTCTCCAAGAACACAACCCTTAGTGTGACAAAATAGAAGAAGCAAAAATTGAGAAATACATGAATCCACTATTATAGCTGGAAACTATAACACTCCTCTACCAGTAACTGAGAGATCCAGCAAGGCAGAAAACCAGTAAAGATGTAGTTCAACTGAACAGCATCATCAATCAGCTGGATCTAATTGATACCTACACAGTACTTTATCCAAGAACAGCAGAACAACATTATTTTCAAACTCACATGGAATGTTCATCAAGAAAAACATTTTGGACCATAAAACACACCTTAACAACTTTAAAAGATTAGAATTCATACAGTGTACTATCAGACCACAAAAGAATTAAATCTAAAAATCAGTAACAGAAAGATAATTAGAAAATCCCAGAATATAGGAAATTAAACATACTTGTAAGTGAAACATTGGTCAAAGAAGTATCAGGATAAGTTTTAAAATATTTTAGCCAGGTACTGTGGCTCACACCTGTAATACTAGCACTTTGGGAGGCCAAGGTGGGGAGATTACCTGAACTCAGGAGTTTGAGACCAGCCTGGCCAACATGGTGAAACCCCATCTCTACTAAAAATACAAAAATTGACTGGACATGGTGGCATAAGCCTGTAATCCCAGCACTTTGGGAGGCCGAGGCAGGTGGATCACATGAGATCAGGAGTTTGAGACCAGCCTGGCCAACATGGTGAAACCCTGTCTCTACTAAAAATACAAAAAATTCGCTGGGTACGGTGGTGGGTGGCTGTAATCCCATCTACTTGGGAGGCCGAGGCAGGAGAGTCGCTTGAACCCGGGAGGCAGAGGCTGCAGTGAGCAGATATCATGCTAGTGCACTCCAGCCTGGGCAACAAGAGCGAAACTCTGTTTCAAAATAAATACATAAATGAAAAAAAAAGAGAAAGATTTGAAACCAATTTAGCTTCCATCTTAGGAAAGCAAAGAACAGCATTATAAACAAAAGAAATAATAAAAAATAGAACACAGAAATCAAAAAAATTACCATAGAAAAATCAATAAAACTAGTTCATTGAAAAGACCATTAAAATGGATTAAACTCTAGCCAGGCAAGCAAAAAAGGGAGGGACGACGGAGAAAGGGGAAGAAAGAGGAGAAAGAAGACACAAACTACTAATATCAGAAATGAGGCCGGGCATGGTGGCTCAATGCCTGTAATCCCAGCACTCTGGGAAGTTGAGGTGTGTAGATTACCTGACGTCAGGAACTCAAGACCAGCCTGGACAACATGGTGAAATCCCATCTCTACTAAAAATACAAAAAAAAAAAAAAAAAATTAGCCAGGTGTGGTGGTGGGTGCCTGTCATCCCAGCTACTTGGGAGGCTGAGGCAGGAATCGCTTGAACCCAGAAGGCAGAGGTTGCAGTAAGCAGAGATTCACACCATTGCTCTCCAGCCAGGGAAACAAAGCAAGACTTCATCTCGGGAAAAAAAAAAAAAAATGAAAGAAGGGTCCTCATTATTGAACCCATGGACATTAAAAGGAAAATAAAAATTATAAACAGCTTAATGCCCACAAATTTGATAACTAAGATGAAGTGGATCAATTCCTTGAAAGACACATTCTACAAAAACTCACATAAGGAGCAATAAATGATATGAATGGATCCATATATACTAAAGAAATGGAACCAACTATAATTAATAATCTTCAAAAATAAAAAGCATCATGCCCAGATGGGCTCTAGGGTGAATTCTACTAAACATTTAAGAATGAAATACCAATTCTCTACAATCTCTTCCAGAAAACAGAAGCAAAAGGAACACTTACTAATTCACTTGATGAAGCCAGCATTATCCAAATACCAAAACCAGATAAATATACTAGAAGAAAGGAAAACGACAAACATATCTCTCATGAGCATAGATGCAAAACTCCTTAATAAAATATTAGCAAACTGAATCCAACAAAGTAGGATTTATTCCAGGCATACTAGAGTGATTCAACATTCAAAACTGTGTTACTATAACACATCATTAATTGGTTAAACAAGCTAAAGAAGAAATATCAATAGATATAGAAAAGAACAAAATCTTATACCCATTCATGACAAAAACTCTCAATAAATAGGAATAAGGGGAACATCCTCAACTTAATAAAGGACCTCTATGAAAAACCTACAGCTAAATATCATATTTAATTATGAAAAAGTAGATGCTTTTCCCCCTAAGACTGGGAAGAAGGCAAGGATCTCCTCTTTCATCACTCCTATTCAACATCATACTCAAAGTCCTAGCTAATGCAAGAGATGAGAAAAGAAGAGGTATACAGATTGAGAAGGCAGAAATAGAACTGTTTGCGGATGACCTGACTGCCTATGTTAAAAATCCTAAAACATCAATAGAAAGAACCCTGGATCAAAGAAGCAATTATAAAGCTAGGTGTGGTGGCTAACACTTGTAAGCCCAGAACTTTGAGAGGCCAGGGCAGACAGATCACTTGAGCTCAGGAGTTCGAGACCAGCCTGGCCAACATGGTGAAACCCTGTCTCTACTAAAAAATACAAAAGTTAGCTCGGCGTGGTGGCACGTGCCTGTAGTCCCAGCTATTCGGGAGGCTGAGGCAGGAGAATCGTTTGAACCCGTGATGCAGAGGTTGAAGTGGGCCGAGATCATGCTACTGCACTCCAGCCTGGGCAACAGCGTGAGACTCCATCTCAAAAAAAAAAAAAAAAAGGCAATTACAGCAAGGCTGCAGGAAACAAGATTAATAAACAAAAGTCTGTTACTTTCCTATGTGATAGTAATAAACATTTAGATTTTGAAAGTCAAAACATAGTACCATTTACCTTAGCACCAAAAACCTTAAGCATAAAGCTAACAAAACATGCACAGGAAGAAAACTACAAAAAACTCTGATGAGAGACATCAAAGAAAATCTAAATAAAAGGAAACATTTAAAAAGTATATTTTTATTGTGAAGATAAGGTCAAAGACCCAGGCCCAAAGAAAAAGGTTTTGCAATGGACTGTGTAGTTGCTTCAATAAAATAGGCACCAAAAATTTCATTTTTATGTGCCCAACTCAACAAATTTTGTTTTTAATTACTTTGATCTGAAGTGTACTTCAGGCAAAAATTAATTTTTATAAACTTGTTTCCATATACAATTTCAGTTGATAATTCAGGGTAACAAATATTATTACTGATTTTCAGGATAGCTTTTCTTCCTTTGAATACAGGAAAAGGTGTTCGTTCATTTGGGACATTTTATTTTTATTTGTTTATTTATTTTTGAGATGGAGTCTCGCTTTGTCGCCCAGGCTGGAGTGCAGAGGCGCAATCTCGGCTCATTGAAACCTCCGCCTCCTGGGTTCAAGCAATTCTCCTGCCTCAGCCTCCTGAGTAGCTGGGACTACAGGCGCACGCCACCACGCCCAGCTAATTTTTGTATTATTAGTATAGATGGGGTTTCACCATGTTGGCCAGGATGGTCTTGAACTGCTGACCTCAGGTAATCTGCCCTCCTTGGCTTCCCAAAGTGCTGGGATTACAGACGTGAGCCAACATGCCCAGCGGGACATTTTATATATCATCTGAATTTATTCAACAATCAGCATGTGAATGCACATAAGAATTATTTCAGGCCAGGTACGGTGGCTCATGCCTGTAATCCCACCACCTTGGGAGGCCGAGGTGGGCGGATCACGAGGTCAGGGGTTCTAGACCATCCTGGCCAACAGGGTGAAACCACATCTCTACTAAAAATACAAAAATTAGCCAGACATAGTGCGGGCCTATAATCCCAGCTACTCGGGAGGCTGAGGTAGGAGAACTGCTTGAGCCCAAGAGGCGGAGGCTGCAGTCAGCTGAGATTGCACCACTGCACTACAGCCGGGACGACAGAGCAAGACTCTGTATGGGGGTGGGGAGAATTATTTGATATTTGTTGATACTTGACAGCAGGTAATTTTTTAACTGCAAGACCACTAGAGGTCACCAGTGTAAAACTTTCAACTTTGATTCTGCTGCTAGTGAACTAAAAAAGTTCAACTACTATTCTGCAATGTTTCTTTCTTTTTTTTTCTTTTTTTTTTTGTTTTGAGATGGAGTGTTGCTCTGTCACCCAGGCTGGAGTGCAGTGGCACAATCTCGGCTCACTGCAACCTCTGCCTCCCGGGTTCAAGCTGTTTTCCTGCCTCAGCCTCCTGAGTTGCTGGGATTACAGGCGCCCGCCACCATGCCCAGCTAATTTTTGTATTTTTAGTAGAGACGTGGTTTCACCATATTGGCTGGGCTCAAACTCTTGACCTTGTGATCTGCCCACCTCGGACTCCCAAAGTGCTGGGATAACAGGCGTGAGCCACCGCACCAGGCCCTATTTTGCAATGTTTCTTAAAAAACAGTATCTTGCTTTGACAAATAACTTCACAAAATTTGTTCTATTGCGAGCTTTAAAAAAAATTTTTTAACTAAAAGCCCACTAGATATAGGTGAGTTTTGTTGTATTTAATGATTTTAAGACATTCTTTAGCACTTACTAAAGAAGCTGCAACACCACTCAGAAGCAAACATCCAAGGAATTAAAAAAAAAAACTTAAATATTTTAGCTTTGGAAGCAACATACAGGCGAATTCAGGTTAGAGCAACTAATAATAAATCCATAACACCACTACTCAAAAACAGTAAGTTTTCTGTCCAGGCATGGTGCCTGTAATCCTAACACTTTGAGAGGCCCAGGCAGGAGGATCACCTGAAGCCAGCCAGGCGTTCAAGACCAGCCTGGACAACAAAGCAAGATCTTGCCTCTACAAAAAAAAAGTTTAAAAATTAACCAGGCATGATGGTGTGCGCCTGTAATCCCAGCTACTTGAGAGGCTGAGGTGGGAGGACCACTGGAGCCCAGGAGTTGGAGACCGCAGGGAACTATGACTGCACCACTCCACTCCAGCCTGGGCAACAGAACAAGACCCCATCTCTCAAAATAAATTAAAATAAAACAGTAGGTTAAGAAATGTTGCCACCCTCACCTGTTAATGGTCAACTAAAATTATTCATGTGCATTCAAAGTACTTAAATATTTGGGGCTAGAGGCAAGGTTCAAATGTAAAATAATTTTAAGATAAAAAGTCAGCAAACCATTGACATTTTACATAAAGCAAAAAATACAAAATAAAAACCGTATCACACAAGCTTCAAAACCTAGCTAATTATGAGAATCACAAGGTAGCTTAGAATTCACACACACACACACCTTACCCCATAATTCAGTGTGCTGAAGCAGGGCACAAAAACCTTTGTATTATCATCTAATAATAGAAACAGTCCAGACCCTGACCTACCCGGTACCTACTCAATTTCTGTCTTTTCAAAGAGAATGGATAAACAAAAAACTTGCTTGGAAGAGCTTATAAAATTTTTCATGAAAATACCGTTTTCCAATTTTATTGATAAAAGAATTCCAGGCTGGGTGCAGTGGCTCACGCCTGTAATCCTAGCACTTTCGGAGGCCAAGGTAGATGGATCACTTGAGGTCAGGAGTTCGAGACCAGCCTGGCCAACATGGTGAAACCCCATCTCTACTAAAAATACAAAAATTAGCCCAGGCATGATGGCATGTGCCTGTAATCCCAGCTACTTGGGAGGCTGAGGCAGAGGAATCGCTTGAACCCAGGAGGCAGGGAGGTTGCAGTGAGCCAAGATTGTGCCACTGCACTCCAGCCTGGGTGAGGAGCAAGACTCTGTCTCATAAAAAAAAAAAAAAGAATTCCAAGGGGAAAAAAAAAGACTAAACGGTAATTAGGATGTCCAAAAGCAAATAAAACTTATCTCTTCTACTTATAATAGATCCTAAAATAAGGTTTAATGAATTATAAAAAATACCACCACCATCCTCAAAGATCTCAATGACATTTTACATGGCAATAGGTGGTTTAAAGCATAATAGAGATACTCAATTTTTATTTATTTTTAGACAGAGTCCCACTCTGTTGCCTAAGCTGGAGCACAGTGGCGCAATCTCAGCTCACTGCAACCTCCGCATCCCGGGTTCAAGCAATTCTCCTGCCTCAGCCTCCCAAGTAGCTGGGACTACAGGCACACACCACCACTCCTGGCTAATTTTTTTGTATTTTTAGTAGAAACGGGGTTTCATCATGTTGGCAAGGCTGGTGCCGAACTCTTGACCTTAAGTGATCTGCCCGTCTCAGCCTCCCAAAGTGGTGGGATTACAGGCATCAGCCACCACGTCTGGCCAATAGATAATTTTTAACTGGTAACTGTATTCCAATAACTTCACATTCATGTGGTATTTGCAAACATTAAGCCACAGATAAGCCCCTTTTCCAGAAACAGAGGAAGTTTACCCCCTTGAGGTAGGAAACTATGAGCTATTTTAATGGTACTTTTTTTTTTACTTTTATTTTTTATTTTAGATACAGTCTCGTTACGTTGCCCAGATGGAGTGCAGTGGTGCCGATCATAGTACCTGTTGGGTACTATGCTTATTGCCTGAGTGATGAGATCATTGGGACCCCAAGCCTCAGCATCACACAATTTACCCATGTAATAATAAACCTACACATGTACCCTTTAATCTATAATAAAAGTTAAAACTTAAAAACTAAAAATAAATTAGAAAAATGCTACCAAAATGTAACCTCCGTAAAATTAGAAATTTTTTGTCTTTTGTTCACTGATATATTCTTATTATCCAGAACACTGTCTGGCATATGTAAAGACTCAATAAATACTTGGCAAATTTTTGTTGCTGAATAAATGAAGTCATAAAGTTCTTGGTTTTCTCAACTGTAAAATATGGAAATGACCATATATGTGCTATCTCTTACAGTACCTCAAGCTTGGAAGAACTTACTTCATCTACAAAAAACGAAATTACCTTAACATAAGGCAGGCCGGGTGCAGTGGCTCACGCCTGTTATCCCAGCACTTTGGGAGGCTGAGGCGGGAAGATTGCCTGAGGTCAGGAGTTCGAGACCAGTCTGGCCAAAATGGTGAAACCCCATCTCTACTAAAAATACAAAAAAATTAGCCGCATGTGGTGGCGTATGCCTGTAATCCCGGCTACTCCAGAGGCTGAGGCGGGGGAATCGCTTGAGCCAGGGAGGTGGAGGTTGCAGTGAGCCGAGATCGTGCCACTGCACTCTAGCCTAGGCGACAGAGCGAGACTCTGTCTCAAAAAAATAAATAAACTAAGGCAAAGATGTTTTTTCATGTGTAAAGGGAGAATTCACTTTGATCAAATAAATGTGATTCCTCAGATTTTATTAATCTACTCTACACTAATTCAGTATATTAATGAGCAAAATGAAAGAAATATTTAAGAGAGTTGAGAAAGTAAAGATGAATAAGCTGAAAGAATCCTAAATTTAGAAGTCAGGTATTTATACTCATATTTATTACTATAGTACTAAATTCAATAAATGTAATTATTAAACCTAGAATTTAAAATTTCCAAGAGAAAAAACCTAAATACAGTCTCTATAATACATATCTAACCTTAAAAAAGTAAATGAAGAAAATAATAATATTCCTTGAAAATTCCCTTTAACAGCTCATGTAGACACTACTTATCAGTTAAGTTTCTGCAAAATACAGTGTCTGGGAGGCAGGTACTAGGTTGCGTCTAGGGAGGGAAGGAGAGTGGGGATGGTGGCAGTAACAACAACAAAAAGGATGTCTGATTCGGCCCACAGACACTGATATTGCTCTTGGATAGCTCTGTGGAATTCCATGGCATCTTCCCCGCCCCCGCCACCCCCCCACACCCCCACACACAAAGGCCTGTAAAAAGGTTTAAACGTATTTCTTTTCATGAAAAAGTCTTGATAATTAAAATGTACTATGAAGGAAAAATGAAGTAGGCAAAGAAGAAAAGGATGAAGAATTCTAAAAAAAAACAAAAACAGAAAAGAATTAAAACTACACTGTTGCATGAACCCAGGAGGCAGAGACTGCAGTGAGCTGAGATCATGCCACTGCATTCCAGCCTGGGCAACAGAGCGAGACTCCATCTCAAAAAAAACTTCGCTGTTAGTTAAGCCACCTCATTTTGAGAGGGATGGCTTTTAAATATCTAGGAAAAAAATTATTCACATTACTTAGTACTAGCTCATTAAAACCACTCAGAAGTATAGCAACTATAGCACTTTGGGAGGCCAAGGTGCGTGGATCACAAGGACAAGAGATCAAGACCATCCTGGCCAACATGATGAAACCCCGTATCCACCAAAAATACAAAAATTAGCTGGGCGTGGTGGCAGGCACCTGTAGTCCCAGCTACTCAGGAGGCTGAGGCAGGAGAATCACTTGAAACCGGGAGGCGGAAGTTGCAGTGAGCCAAGATTTCACCACTGCACTCCACTCTGGCCTGGCGACAAAGCAAGACTCCGTCTCAAAAAAATTAAATAAATAAAAAATAAAAAGTATGGCAACTATAGAGTACATTGCTCCCACAATTTTGACATTAAGAACTCTAATAGCTTAATTTGTTACACCCCTTTAGAAGTAATACATACTTAATGATTTGAATAGATGAGAATTAGGCATTTAGAAATTCCTAGGATCTTTCTTTTTATGAAGTATCCTAAGCTTTAAAAAAGTTAGATGTAATTGAGGAATACTGTTTTTTTTTATAACAAAAGTATTTTATCTTGGCCGGACGTGGTGGTTCACACCTGTAAGCCCAGCACTTTGGGAGGCCGAGGTAGGCAGATCACCTGAGGTCAGGAGTTCAAGACCAGCCTGGCCAATATGGTGAAACCCCATCTCTACTAAAAATACAAAAAATTACAGCCAGGTGCCTGTAATCCCAACTACTCGGGAGGCTGAGGTTGCAGTGAGCCGTGATGGCGCCATTGCACTCCAGCCTGGGCAACAAGAGCAAAACTCCGCCAAAAAAAAAAAGGCCAGGCGCGGTGGCTCACACCTGTAATCCCAGCACTTCGGGGGGCCGAGGCAGGTGGATGACCTGAGGTCGGGAGTTCGAGACCAACCTGGCCAACATAATGAAACCCCATCTCTACTAAAAATACAAAAAGTAGCCGGGCATGGTGGCGCATGCCTGTAGTTCCAGCTACTTGGGAGGCTAAGGCAGGAGAATTGCTTCAATCTGGTGGGCAGAGGTTGCAGTGAGCCAAGATCACACATTGTACTCTAGCCTGGGCAACGAGAGCGAAACTCCGTCTCAAAAAAAAAAAAAAATTGATCTTTGGTAGTCTAAACAGTTTCATAAACATTTCTTATATGGGAAAATATACCATTAAGGAGAAACTTTAAGATCTTCACATAAATATGTATAAATGATGATCCATGTTTGACTTATGTTTATAGTTTTATCATAAGAAATATATCTTTTGCTAATGTTTACACTTACATCTTTTGCTAATGTTTGCACACTTATATCTTTTGCTAATATCTTAGGCTCACATTAACATCCTTTTCCATTTTTTTCTGTCCAAAAACTACCTGTTCAGAACAAGACCTAGCTCGACATCTATTTTTATTAAGTCTCCCACACACACCCCTCAGCTCTCTTTTCCTTCTCAATCATAAGCAGTTGTGTGCACGCGCTTTCTCTCTCTCTCTCTCTCAGGAATTCTCAGCCTTAACCACAAGACGGGAAACCTAGGGAAGGAGAGAATGATCTTTCTATTAAAGAGAAATGATCTATTAAAAAAAGAATGAGAATGATCTTTCTATGAAAGGAGTGAAGGTATAAAAGTTCTCTCTTCATTTACCTTCCATTTGGAAAACATGTATAAGGCTTCATTGCATGGATGCGTGTGAGGGACAGGTATGCTTCTAAAATGCTGAGAACAACCAAAGCAGATACAAAGGGAAAAAGAAAAAAACACTGGCCTCCTGGAGTGTTGTAAGATCAAAAGAAAATTAAGAGAAATACATATTTTTATTTACATTATCTAGCTCGGTCAACCGTTTAGAAAACATAGAAAGGGACAGTCCAAGTTTTACTTAGCAATGTGCGCTTGGCTGAAATGCCTTCAAGAACTCAAGCATTTCTCAAGAATGTGATTATTACAGTAGTAGCTAGACAGTAGCCAGAAAGGACATATTTGCAAATAAGACAAGTACCTAACCTAAAAGGTAATAAACCTTTGAGCTATTAACACTATTCCTATATTTCTTTTACTTTCCATACTATGCAGAAAAAAAGTTCCTTGAAAACACAGGCCACATCATTATATCCTACTATAGTGCTACCCTAGCATCATGCAAATTACATTTTCCATCCTGCATAATGCAGGTGCCAGCTAATACTTATTGAATAAGTTAATGTTTCCCCAAGTCTAGGAAATAAACAGAAAAAAGTACAATTCATTTTGGCTCACACCTACTTTAGTGTAATGTAGTGCCACTCTTAAACAGAAGATATCAACTATTTTTTTCAGTAATGAAACTGTTAATTAAAGGAAGGAAAGAAAAATCAATGGTGAATTTCATCTCTTACACATACTACATATTTAATTTACTCTTTACAGTCTTTCTCAAATCCACAAAGCAAAAAGTTCATTTTTTTATATTTTGGTATCACCATTTATTTCACTGTATGGAAGGATAATCAAAAAAAAATACTCAAGCTCTAATTACCAACAAAATTTTGTCCCTCAATTTCAGTGTTTGCATAAACTTACCCTCTTTATGGTACAAGAAGGGATACAGTCCTTTAAACACACTTACTAGTACAGGCTGTACACTGTGATAGACTCTGAGGATACAAAGAACAGTAAAACTCCAAGGAAAGGGCAAGAGTAATGTAGAGGCATGGGAGCAGGAAAAAGCAAATATAAAATACAATTTAAGGGCCAGGCGTGGTGGCTCACTCCTGTAACCCAGCACTTTGGGAGGCCGAGGCAGGCGGATCACGGGGTCAGGAGATCGGGACCATCCTGGCTAACATGGTGAAACCCCATCTCTACTAAAAATACAAAAAATTAGCTGGGCGTGGTGGCAGGCGCCTGTAGTCCCAGCTACTCAGGAGGCTGAGGCAGCAGAATGGCGTGAACCCAGGAGGCAGAGCTTGCAGTGAGCTGAGATCGTGCCACTGCACTCCAGCCTGGGTGACAGAGCGAAACTCCGTCTCAAAAATAAATAAATAAAATAAAATTTAAGCTGAGGCTAGAGAAATACACCAGAACCAGGCCATGTAGGACCTTGAGGTTCATATTAGAAATTTGGAGGAGCCATGGTAGCTTAAAAAGTAAAACAATAAAATAATCAATATCTGCATTCCAAAAAGATTACTCTGACTACTCACTGTGATTCTGCCCACAATATTTTCTTATATCTAACCAGTTGAATATAATTTTTTTTTTTTTTTTTTTGAGACAGACTCTCGCTCTGTTGCCCAGGCTGGAGTGCAGTGGCGCATGGTCTTGGTTCACTGCAACCTCTGCCTCCCAGGTTCAAGCAATTCTCCTGGCTCAGCCTCCCAAGTAGCTGGAATTACAGGTATGTGCCACCATGCCCAGCTAATTTTTGTATTTTTAGTAGAGATGGGGTTTCACCATGTTGGTCAGGCTGGTCTTGAACTCCTGACCTTGTGATTCGCCCGCCTAGGCCTCCCAACGTGCTGGGACTACAGGCGAAAGACACCGCGCCCGGCTGTTTTTCTCACTTCTTGCAGTGCTTTCTTCCGAATGTCTTGTATATTAAAGCAAGTTTTACATTCCTTCACTGGATTGTGAGCCCTGAACAGAAGCCAAGTCTTCCATTATTCCAAACGCTCAATAAATGTTTATTATACTGAACAAGACTAACAAGACTAAAACTGATTTGACATATTAAAAAACAATGTCCAAGATGCTCAGCTAGGTCCTGTGACACGAGCAGCACTTTGGCCTCATAAGCAAATCCTAAAAGGTATTATCAACCAAACTCTGACCCTTATACTCAAACTAAAAGTTAATAAGCAAAAAGCTGTTCCAGGTATTAACTTTTCTAAGCTTATCTCTTTATGCCAATTTCTGTGTTTAATGAAACATAGAAATGTATTTCTGCTAGCACCACAACCTATTTTTACTTGTTATTTACCCTTCTTAATTTTACCAAATATAGTTACTCAACGAACATATACAATACAAAGTAGAAATCTGTTTAGCCCAACTACAACAAAATTAAAGTATATCAATGAATGGAGATGAAACAGCAAAACTTGGTTGGAATGCAAATTTATTCCTTAAAATCTGAACATTTAAAAAGAGAAAGAGAATAATTAATAAAGAAAATGAAGTCATGGTACAATTATAAAGCAGGTCCTCTCACTTTTCTGTGACAAAGTTTTGAATGACTCATCTACTGTCCTAACAGGCTATTTTCAAGGTTCTCTCCATTCTACCATTATCTTACATTTTCAAGCTTATTTTTCATCATTCCTTTGTACTCTACCACAAGTGAAACATGCAACATTCCTCAAAAAAGACCTTGCACTTTACGGCCATCCAACTTTCGTTCACACTATTCATACCACAGGAAGTGACTATTCCAGCTCTATAATCTCCACTTCCAATAATGAATTATAATTATTTTACAAATTAGGCAACTAAGCCACCTCCTCTGGAGGTAAAGTGTCTTGCTCACGGACACTGTCTTGACTAGTAAGATAGAAGAATCAGGACAGTAGATCTCAAGTCTACTGGCTTCCCAGGGTCCAATGCCTTCACTACCCCCAGGTAGATTCTCAACCTTCAAAAATAAGACTCATATGAAAAGGAATTTGAATCATCCACAGAAAGTAGTCTGGTCAAGTTCAACATAAAGAGAGGGGTCAGTTACCTTATTCTTTGGCCCACTAAGCAATCACTTAAAGCCTCCTGTTCTAGTAACCTGCCCAGCCTGGCACCCTGCCACAAACAGATTCTGACTACCTTCTTCACCGTGAACTTCCTCTATCTTCACAGCAATAGGACCCATACCTGGAAGAGATGGCTTGCTGTTATATACCTAGGCCTGACTTCAAAAGCCTTCCTCTTCGTGGCAGCCCAATGATATAGTGACTATTTCTCCAAAGGTAGTAGATTGGGAGGTAGAGACAGCAGCAACAAAACAGTCATTTAAACACAGGATTTTTATTTATTTATTTGAGACGGAGTCTCGCTCTGTTGCCCAGGCTGGAGTGCAGTGGTGCAATCTTGGCTCACTGCAAGCTCCGCCTCCCAGATTCACGCCATTCTCCTGCCTCAGCCTCCCGAGTAGCTGGGACTACAGGCGCCCGCCACCACCAAGCCCGGCTAATTTTTTTTTGCATTTTTAGTAGAGACGGGGTTTCACCGTATTAGCCAGGATGGTCTCGATCTCCTGACCTCATGATCCACCCGCCTCAGCCTCCCAAAGTGCTGGGATTACAGGCATGAGCCACCACGCCCGGCCAAAGGACACTATGACTTTTAAGAGATGGCATATACTTGATATGCAAAAGGGGAGACAGGTTCCTTAACTTATAATGAAGACCACAGAATTTAGGGTGTGTATGAGTGTCAGAAAATGTGACCATGACTTGTCTCCCTAAAGCTGACATAGCACAGATTTCATCTGTTAAAATACAGTTGGCCCTCACTATCTGTGAGGTGGCGGTCTCAGGACCCTCCTAAGATACCAAAATGCAGAGATGCTCAAGCCCTTTATATAAAATGGTGTAGTATTTGCATATAACCTATGCATATCCTCCCATATACTTTAAATTATCTCTTGATTACTTTAAATACCTAATACAATGTAGGTGCATGTAAATAGTTGTTATACTATACTGTTTAGGGAACAATGACAAAGAAAAAAGTCTGTACATGTGCAGTACAGATGCAACAGTCCTTTCTTTTCCTTGAATATTTATGATTCACAGCTAGTTGAACTCAAGGATGTAGAACCCACAGATACAGAGGGGCAGCTGTACCAGAAAAGGAAGGAATTAAGACATAGCATTAACATCATCACAGCTTACTCTTGACTAATATGAGAAAGAGAAGATAGTCTAATCATTAGCTGCTCCAGAAACAGGCCAGCAGTATTTCTAGGTTTTATTTTCAACTTGGTTTTGACCAGGTATGATCATACCATTTAGTTTGAAGTTCCTACTATTAAGAGGTCATGTGGAGTAGGGCAAGGTATGAGGTAACCTATTTCTCCTCCATTAGATTTGAAGTTACCTGAATAAAAGAACTTATGTTCAACTCTGTATCACCCAGAGTTCCTTGAACCCATGAGAAACACAAATTTGTTGAAATAATATGAATACTAGTATTCATTCTTTCATTCTGGGGTACAATCATACATAGGGCAACGCAATCCCTACCCTCACAGAGATTACAGCCTACTGTTAGAGATAAAGTAAACAGGACAGGCATCTGTAACGCAGGTTAATAGATATTATAATAACGGAAGTTCATCACATAGGAGGAATACTTCATTTACACTTGCAGGCTGAAAAATGTATTCCCAGAAATGATAGAAATGATAGCTAAGCTTCGACCTGAAGAGAACTCAGATCAAATGGGAGAGGAAGTGTTCCAAGTAGAGGAAACAGTATGTGTGAAGGGCTGGAGAAGATACACTAACTTTACCACAGTTTAGGGAAATAAAGAATGGTTGGAACTTTATTTTGTGTGTGTATTTGGGAGTGAGGGTGAGAGGAAGAGGGTAGAGGAGAGGAGGAAGAAGAGATAGAACATAAAACTGAAAGGTTAGCAGAAGCCATATTATAAAAGACCTCATCAGAAAATGTCATTAAAGGCTGGGAGCAGTGGTTCACCTGTAATCCCAGCACAATGGGAGGAATGCTTGTGGCCAGGAGTCCAAGACCAGCCTAGTCAATATAGTAAGACCCCTTCTCTATTCTTTAAAAAAAAAAAAAATAAAGTAAAAACAAATAAATAAAATATCATTAAAAAGTTTTATTTGAATATATCAGTCCATATGACTACTAAAAATGTTTTTGAAAATTCTTTCTGGCCATTCTCAACACAACAGTAGAGATAATAGTATATGGAAAACAACAACAACAACACAAAAAAAGCAATTTTAAAAAGGCAAAGGGGCCGGGTGCAGTGGCTCATGGCTGTAATCTCAGCACTTTCGGAGGCTGAGGCAGGCGGATCACCTGAGGCTCAGGAGTTCAAGAACAGCCTGGCCAACATGGCAAAACCCCATCTCTACTAAAAATACAAAAATTAGCTGGGCATGGTGGTGGGCGCCTATAATCCCAGCTACTCGGGAGACATGAGAATCGCTTGAATCCAGGAGGCAGAGGTTGCAGTGAACCAAGATTGTGCCAACTGCACTCCAGCCTGGAGACAGCAAGACTCTGTCTCAAAAAAAAAAAAAATTAAAGGAAAGAAAAGAAAAAGAAATAAGGGTCTTGCTGTTGCCCAGGCTGGTCTCAAACTCCTGGGATCAACTGATCCACCAGCCTCAGCCTCCAAAAGTTCTGGGATTACAAGCATGAGCCACAGTGCCCGGCCCCTGTCTCTTTAAAAAAAAAAAAAAAAAAAAAAAAGTGGGGTCGGGGGGAGCTAATGAAATGTGAAATATGTTTTCAAGAGTATAAAGACTAAATAAAACTGCTACTGGTGCTCAGCTCAATTCATCGTAATTGTTTTTATATGTGTCTATATTCCCCCATTAAAGAGTGAGTAAACTGGCCAGGTACAGTGGCTCACACCTGTAATCCCAGCACTTTGGGAGGCCAAGGCGGTAAGATCGTTTGAGCCCAGAAGTTCGAGAGCAGCCTGGGCAACAGCCAGACCCTTATTTCTAAAAACAAACAAACAAAATAGTGGGGAGGACAGGGTCTTACTATGTTGCCTAGGATGGTCTCAAACTACTGGGCTCAAGTGATCCTCCCAACCTTAGCCTTCTGAGCAGCTAGGACATAGGGGGGTGTGCCATCGTTCCCAGCTAGATATTTCACTAATCATAATTTATAATCTTAATAAGACATCATTTGTCAATATAATCACTCTTCTACTTCAAGACCAGCCTGGACAACATAGTGGGACCCCAACTCTACAAAAAACAAACTAGCCAGCCTGTAGTCCCAGCTATTATACTTGGCAGGTTGATGCAGGAGCCTGGGAGGTTGAGGTTGCAGTGAGCTATGATCCCACCACTGCCTTACAGCCTGGGTGACAGAATGAGACACCGTCTCAAAAAAAAAAAAAAAAAAACAAACCCACAAACTGAGTAAACTACAAGTAGTGCCTGACTTCAGTAAGTACTGGATTTATCAAGCAGCTCTTAGTAGGGAGAACATGACTATTTCACCATGAGTACCTACATCACACTAAAGAGCAATTGGCAAAAATGTGAACATACAAAACAAATAAATTAGGAATTTTTTTCCTAAGATTCACTATAGACTATTTGGAGTTAAACACATTCAAATGATTTAAATATAACATAAGAAATGGAGTGAAACTTTGAAGACTGAAATTGTCAGAACTTCCTTGCAGTAGCCTATGGCATTAGATGCTTTATTCAGAAGAAATTTATTATTATTATAATTTAAAATCTTCTTCTACATACTCCTTTGCTGCCTATATACATGTAAAATATGACTAACACATTCATTGTAACTTTCATATACTTCTATTTTTTGAGACACAGTCTCACTCTTGTCGCCCAGGCTGGAGTGCAATAGTGCAATCTCGGCTCACTGCAACCTCGGCCTCGTGGGTTCAAGCAATTCTCCTGCCTTAGCCTCCCGAGTAGCTTGGATTACAGGCACCCGCCACCACACCCGGCTAATTTTTGTATTTTTAGTAGAGACGGGGTTTCTTTTTTTTTTTTTTAAGACGGAGTTTCACTCTTGTTGCCCAGGCTGGAGTGCAATGGCGCACAATCTCAGCTCACGGCAAGCTCCACCTCTCGGGATCAAGCGATTCTCCTGCCTCAGCCTCCCAAGTAGCTGGGAATACAGGCATGTGCCACCACATCCAGCTAATTTTGTATTTTTAGTAGAGATGGGGTTTCCCCATGTTGGTCAGACTGGTCTTGAACTCCTGACCTCAGGTGATCCGCCCACCTCGGCTTTCCAAAGTGCTGGGATTACAGGCATGAGCCACCAGGCCTGGAGAGACGGGGTTTCAGTATGTTGGCCAGGCTGGTCTTGAACTCCTGACTTCAGGTGATTTGCCTGCCGCAGCCTCCCAAAGTTCTAGGATTACAGGCATGAGCCATGGCCACCCAGCCCAATTTTCATATACTTTAACTAGATATCTTCAGGTGTTCTAACATCAATTTCTTTAAACTCATTTAGAACTCTGGAGATAGAGACTATCAACTTGAGTTATACACAGACTTTTTAAAAAGGTGAAATGTTCCTGTAGTTTCTAATATTACATAAATTATTTCTCCTTTAAGGTTATTTAAATCTATCCAAACATAAACCTAGAAATAAACTGTATGCATAGGGATCTTATATAAACACAAAACCAAATAAACTAAAAACATAAAACCAAATAAACTAAAAACTAAATATAAAACAATATAAACACAAAACCAAATAAACTAAAAACTAAACATAAAACTTCCAAACAAATTTAAATTTAACAAGTTACACTTTAAAAAAACAGGTGGTCCCTCTCCCTCTCCCGTCTCCCGTCTCCCGTTTCCGTCTCCCTCTGTTGCCAAAGCAGCCAAAGCTGGACTGTACTGCCATGATCTCAGCTCGCTGCAACCTCCTTGCCTCGGGCTTCTGTGATTCTCCTGCCTCCGCCTGCCGAGTGCCCGGGATTGCAGGCGCGCGCCGCCACGCCTGACTGGTTTTTGTATTTTTGGTGGAGACGGGGTTTCACCGTGTTGACCGGGCTGGTCTCCAGCTCCCGGCCCTGAGTGATCTGCCCGCCTAGGCCTCCGGAGGTGCTGGGATTGCAGACGGAGTCTCGCTCACTCAATGCTCAATGTTGCCCAGGCTGGAGTGCAGCGGCGTGATCTCGGCTCGCTGCAACCTCCACCTCCCAGCTGCCTGCCTTGGCCTCCCAAAGTGCTAAGATTACAGCCTCCGCCCCGCCGCCACCCTGTCTAGGAAGTGAGGAGCGTTTCTGCCTGACCGCCCATCGTCTGGGATGTGAGGAGCCCCTCTGCCCGGCCGCCCCGTCTGGGAAGTGAGGAGCGCCTCTGCCAGGCCGCCATCCCGTATAGGAAGTAGAGAGCATCTCTGCCCGGCCACCCATCCTTTGGGAGCGCCTCTGCCCGGTCACCCCGTCTGGGAGGTGAGGAGCGCCTCTGCCCGGCCGCCCAACGTCTGGGAAGTGAGGAGCCCTCTGCCCGGCTGCCCAACGTCTGGAAAGTGAGGAGCACCTCTACCCGGCCGCCCAACGTCTGGAAAGTGAGGAGCGCCTCTGCCCGGCCGCCCCGTCTGGGAAGTGAGGAGCGCCTCTGGCCGGCCGCCCCGTCTGGGAGGTGAGGAGCGCCTCTGCCCGGCCGCCCCGTCTGGGAAGTGAGGAGCGCCTCTGCCCGGCCGTCCCGTCTGGGAGGTGAGGAGCGCCTCTGCCCGGCCGCCCCGTCTGGGAAGTGAGGAGCGCTTCTGCCCGGCCACCCCGTCAGGGAAGTGAGGAGCGCCTCTGCCCGGCCGCCCTTTCTGGGAGGTGTACCCAACAGCTCCGAAGAGACAGCGACCATCGAGAATGGGCCATGAGGACGATGGCGGTTTTGTTGAAAAGAAAAGGGGGAAATGTGGGGAAAAGAAAGAGAGATCAGATTGTTACAGTGTCTGTGTAGAAAGAAGTAGGCATAGGAGACTCCATTTTGTTCTGTACTAGGAGAAATTCTTCTGCCTTGGGATGCTGTTATCTATGGCCTTGCCCCCAGCCCTGTGCTCTCTGAAACATGTGCTGTGTCAACTCAGGGTTAAATGGGTTAAGGGCGGTGCAAGATGTGCTTTGTTAAACAGATGCTTGAAGGCAGCATGCTCTTTAAGAGTCATCACCACTCCCTAATCTCAAGTACCCAGGGACACAAACACTGCAGAAGGCCGCAGGGACCTCTGCCTAGAAAAACCAGAGACCTTTGTTCATGTATGCTGACCTTCTCTCCACTATTATCCTATGACCTTGCCATATCCCCCTCTCCGAGAAACTCCCAAGAATGATCAATAAATACTTAATTTAAAAAAAAAAAAAAAGGTGATGTGGTTTTGCTGAATTTAAATCTCTGCTCACAACATGAAAATGTACCAACTGCACCACAAGGTATCTTTTAAGTTTGGAATGACTGGACTACTGAGTGCCTCATAAGACATGCACTTTTTCTTAGTTTCAATTACGAAACATTAATGCCACATATTACAAAATAATTTGGTCATTTAACTCAAAACCATCTTATTAAGAACACCTCTATTCTTTTCCTTAATATTAGTCCCCAACAACCAAAACAGTATTTACTTGGCACCACTACAAACATAAACACAAATGCAAATTTTGACCCCAGGGTCAAGTGACAGTTATGAGTCAAATGATCTAGAATATGTTTAAGATAATCTACTACTAAAACTAAAATACTAAATGTTTAAATGCCAGAGCACTTTCAGATCTCACTTGAAAATACCGTGCTCATTGTATGATCCTGCCAGCAAATAAATAATGAAGTTTCCATTACCTGATAACCCACAGTCATCAGGAAAACGTTTCCAAAGCTAACTGTGAATCATCTTCCAGGAAAGTTAAAAATAAATCAGATTCATCTGTCCAAAATGACATAACTCCAAAAGTTAACTTTACAATTCTTGTTGTTACTGAAGCATCTGCATATAGCTTAACAAAGTTCCTGGGAGCAACAAGATGGCTATAAAGGCCACAAAAGAAAAAAAAAAAAACAAAAAAACTCCCTTCTTATAAATTATTATAAAGGGCACTAGCCTGGGAGTTTAGAGACACATTCTAATCCTTCCTTGTCACTAATAGCTTCATAACCCTCTCTCTTGTTCTTAGCTTCCTCACTTGTCAAATGAGAGGAATGAATTAGCTGCCTTTTGAAGATTTGCTAGCTATAAATTTCAATCCTTTTGATTAGGATTTCAGGACTCTATGATGATATTTCTAGTACTAAAATGGTTAACTCATAATTTACACAAATTAAAACCAAAACAGCTCAGTTTTTCCAAAACACCTTAGGAAGAGTTGTCCATCTTATTATCAGTAAAAATATACCACTACTTGAGAATACTGTATTTTACAGCTTTCTCATGAGAAAAACTAATTCATTAAAAAAGAAAATTATGACAATTTTTAAAAATAAAAGTAAATTTTAATTAGAAAAACTCACACAAGGCTACATGTAGCAGACACTGATGTGCTGCCCCATATCCCCTTTCAGGAATGAAGGATTTATTGTCCAGCTGCTGAGAATGCTGCTGGAAAACAGCCCTCGGCTGTCAATCCTCTTTAGAAATTACCTCCACTAAATTCAGTTGGCCTCCAAAGTGGCCTCCATCCAATGACTGATCAAACCTCTAGCCCTTACGCCCAACTTAGGACAATTCTGAGGGCTATCCCAGCTGCAGAGTTCCACATTGGGTTCAAGTGAGCTTTTTGTTGCAGCCTATTTATCCCTCAGTTTATTTTCCATTCCTTTCACAGACACTGATTCTGAAATATCTCCCATAACAAACTTCACGCATGCTAATTGCTGCCTCAGCTCCCCCAGGGAGCTCAATTTTAAGCCACTGGTGACAGGAATAATGTAAGAAAACAGGATCTAAAATAAAGTACTGGAGTTGGGTCACCGACCACCTAGTCTCCCAGCTGACAATGAGAACCCCATCACTGGTGATGAGTAGAAGGGAGCCACCGGTACAAAGTGGCACTGCAAATGTTAAAACTTCCACAGGTTTTAACTGGAAAACATGGGTAGTTTTCCAGTAGAAGGGAATGCAGAAGTTGGCAAACCTTTTCAATAAAGGGTCACATAGTAAATATAATTACCTGGGCTTTGCATCATTTCATAGTCTTTTTTGTTGTTACTGTTTTACGACTCTTTAATAATGGGCCACTACAAAAACAGGCAGGCCAAGAACTGGGTTCGGCCTGTAAGCCATACTTTGACAACCTCTGCATTAGAAGGTGCAATGTAGGCTGGGTGCAGTGGCTCACGCCTGTAATCCCAGGGAGGCCAAGGTGGGTGGATCACGAGGTCAGGAGATCAAGACCATCCTGGCCAACATGGTGAAACCCCATCTCTACTAAAAATACAAAAATTAGCTGGGTGTGGTGGTGTGCGCCTGTAGTCCCAGCTACTTGGGAGGCTGAGGCAGGAGAATCGCTTGAACCCAGGAGATGGAGATTGCAGTGAGCTGAGATCGTGCCACTGCACTCAGGCCTGGGTGACAGAGCGAGACTCCGTCTCAAAAAAAAAAAAAAAAAAAAAAAAAAAAGTGCAATGTATCACGTATTTGAGAAATATGAGGAAAACAGCAATTATAAGGACCACGAAACTGGATTGTTGTTGTTGTTAAAAGGCAACTGACCCTTTGGAAAACTACTGACAAGAGGCGAAAGTAATAGACAAAAAAAAAAAAACTAAATGTGAAAGCCAGAAGGTTCTTTGGTAGCATAAAAAGACACTCATTTCAAACAGCAGGAGGCCACAAAAGGCTAAGGAACAGGATCAGGACCTAATCCTAACAACAGCATGGCTCAAAAGAAAGTCAAACTAAACTAAGGCCTGCATGGAAAAAAGAAAGAACAGGGACCCTGAAAAATGGGAGGGGGACATGAGCAGATTAACTTAAAAATCTTCAATCCCCAGTGTATTGTATGTAGGCTGCCCCTCTCAGGGATAGCCAATTCTTAGAGACAGCAAGGCCTCAGCAAGGAACGTGCCTTTAATATACAAACAAATTAATCCAGAGCCACATCTCCTCTATCTGGCCCCTACACCCCAGTAGGCAATATTCCTCTGCCTTAATCATCCTAGGCCAGGTAGCACATAACTAGGAACCAATCCTATAGATTAGAGCCCGCCAAAGTTATTCAAACTAGCCAACCCTAAACTGCAAAGCATCTGTCTTGTTTTTCCCATGGAAACCCTAATAAAGGCTCTGGATTAAACCCTCCCCTCCTTCCTGTCTTCAGCCTCCTGACCACCCTGGAGGGCCCTGCATGGCAAGTTGTGCCTCCTGTCTATAAAACCTGTGTGTATAATAAACTTTGTTTTCTTGAACTTCTTCTATGTCTCCTCTTATGGTCTCACCTGACTAGAATACAAACACCCAAGATCCCTTGAAGCCTCTAAGCTCAGAGTAGGAACCCACGCATCCTTATTAACGGTTGCTATTACGAGCCTCCTTGACTTCCAATGACACAGAGAAGGTAATGTCAGCAAAAAAGGCAGAGTAGAGACCTCTGAAATTCTCTCCTTCATAAAAGCAACAAAAACATGGCAAAGTTGTAAAAATCAACTTTTTCAAAACTGTGGAAATAAACCAAAGGATTGTGGCAATCCAGGGAGTATCTATTAAACAAATATGGCTGAATCTTGGTAGGAGCTACAACCTTTATGGCATTTTAACTTGCTACTCCCATTTCACTCCTTCCCATTTCCACAGTATCCATGAAATCCAATAGCCCACAATCACCATGAAAATCAGCAGCCACTGGAGGGGGCAGAACAGGGTTGGAGCCCCTTCAAAGTCCCATTCCTAAACAACTGTCATCTGACATATCTGGTGGTTCTGTGGAAGACTCTACTAGCAAAGCCATCTTTATTTGACCTGTAATCAAGCTAATCCAGCATAAACAGGTGTTTCCATGGGCACCTTTGGTCAAAAACAATCAGAAACAACTGTCTAATATCGTGGCTGCCTGAAGTATAAGATAATATTTGAGGCAAACAAGAGGCTAACTAAAAAGCTTAAAAAGAAAAGCTGGGAAATGAGATGTATGTAGGGGACTTTGAAAAACTCTGACATATTCCTGAGAACCTAGAAGGCCATACTCATGTAGCACTGTGCACATGCTCAGAAAAGACCAGAGGAGGACCTAAACTCTCACCTCTGGCTAACATTAAGGCTTTGCACAGGCAGGAAGAGCAAGCAGAGTTGTAAATTCCTGGCTGAATGTTGAAGGCATGCCCCAACATACACATAGAGCCCCTTGGCAAAGACCAGAGGACTTATATGTTTTAGGCATCCAAGGAAATCTCTGCTCATTCAATAGCTTCTCTGCCCATTCATTCAACCACTAAGCTAGCTGTGCAGAGACTTCAGTAACCACAGACAACAAAAAATATAGACTTCACAAAACAACAAATAACCCTGGGGAGGTGGGAGAATCTGATTTCCAGAGTTTCCACACTATATTAAATGTCTAGTTTTTTAGTCAGACACAGTGGCACATGCCTGTAGTCTTGGCTACTCAGGAGGCCGAGGCAAGCGGATCTCAAGCCCAGTAGTTCAAATCCAGCCTGGACAACACAGCAAGACCCAGTACCTTAAAAAATAAAAGTTTTCAACAAAAAAAATAACTAGGCATGCAGAAAAACAAGTAGGACCTATACACAGAGGAAAAGCAGTCAATATAAACTATCCCTAAGAAAGCCCAGACATTGAACTTTCTAGAATTTATTTATTTAGAGACAGGGTCTCACTTTGTTGCCCAGGCTGGGTGACACAGCTCACTGTAGCCTCGCCCTCCTAGGCTCAAGCAATTCTCCCACATCAGCCTCCTAAGGTGCTGGGAATACAGGCGCATGTGCCACCATGCCTGGCTAATTTTTTTATTTTTTTGTGGAGACAGGGGTCTCACCATGTTGCTGAGGTTAGTCTCAAACTCCCAGGTCAAGCGATCCTCCCACCTCGGCCTCCCGAAGTGCTGGGATTACAGGCATGAGCCACTGCACCTAGCCCTAGACTAAGACTTTAAATCATCTATTATAAATATGTTGAAAGAACTAAAGAAAATCATGTCTAAAGAACTAAAGGAAAACATATGAGAATGATATTTTACCAAATAAAGAATGTTAATAAACACACAAAAATTTTAAGAAAGAAACAGAAATTCTGGAATTGGGAAGTACAGAAACTGAAATGAAAAACTCAATAGAGGGGCTCAACAGTAGCTATGAGCAGGCAGAACAATCAACCAACTTGAAGACAGGTCAACTGAGATTAGCCAGTCTGAGAAACAGAAAGAACAAATAATAAGGAAAAACGAACAGAGCCTCAGAAACCTGTCGGACACCATTAAGTATACCAACATATGCATGATGAGAATCAAGGAAGGAGAGAGAAGGACAGAAAAAATAATTGGAGAAGTAACAGCCCAAAATTTCCCATGTGACAGAAAACATTACACATCCAAGAGGCTCAATGAATTACAGGTAAGATAAACTAAAAGAGATCCACATCAAGATACATCAAATCAAATGATTAAAAGCCAATAAAAATGAGAAAATCTTGAAAACATCAAAGAGAAGCAATTCATCACATACTAAGGATCCTCCCAAACCAGCTGACTTTTCATCAGAAACCATGGCAGCAGTGGGATATATTCAAAGTGCTGAAAGAAAAGAGATTGTCTATATCCAACAAAACTATCCTTTAAAAATGAAGGAGAAATTAAATTATTCCCATATTAAAACAGAAAAGAACTTCTTGCTAACAGACTTACCCTAAAGAAATACTAATGGGAGTCTTTCAGGCTAAAATATAAAGACACCAGAGAGTAATTCAAATCCACCTAAAAAATAAAAAGAGTGCTAGTAAAGTTAACTCCATACGTAACTACAAAAGATAGTATAAATGTATTTCTTGGGGAGGGAGTCTTTTTTCTTCCCAATTTAAAAGGCAATCACATTAAGCAATAATTAGACATCTGTGTTGATGGGTATACAATGGAGAGACATAATTTGTAGGACAACAACTGCACAAAGAGAGGAAAGGAAATAAAGCTTTATAGGAACAAAGTTCTTTTATATACTATTATAATTAAAATGGGTATTAATCCTAACTAGGGCAACCAATAGAAAAATAACTCAAAAAGATACAATTCCAAGTCACTGCAAGAATCTTTAAAAAAAAAAAAAAGAAAGAAAGATTTTAAATGGTACCCAGGAAAATATATTAGCATAAAAGGCTAGTAATGATGAATGAGAAAAACGAAAAGTATCTGATCTTCAGTAGTGAGGTTATCTTCCCCAGGGACCCTGTTTAAATAATAATGTTACCCATCAACCCATTCCTTATCAATCTTCTCTGCTTTACTTTCCTCTACATAGCACTTAACACCACCCAACAAACTTTACTTTCTATCCACTAGAATTTAAGCTTCAACAGGGCAATGGCTTTATTTTATTTATAGTGGCTGGCACACAGCAGGTGCTAAATAAACAGCCGATGAAGAAAAAAAACAATAGGTAGAGATAAGCCTCATAAGGACAGAAATGTTTCTCATATTAACAGCAACCTAAGAAAAAGGGATGTGTGTGCACACATACAACCTGTAGACTTGGTAACAATAAAGAACTCCCCACCAGATAGGATTCTATTGTCTCCGTTAAGTAGGAGTTGTAAAGACATATACTGAATGAGGCAGAGGTGGTAGCGCTGAAGGTTTACAGAGAGTACCTAGCTGTGTTGGACGCTTCTGTTGAAACTGGTATCTAAGTCAGATTAAAAATCTGGTATGTTTGGCCACTGCAGCCTTAAATGAGCAGGTGATATCATGTGAAACTGTCCACCAAAAATTCATGTATTCTTACAACTTAAACAAAAATCAGTGTTTGAATTTTAGAAGAATAAAAAGCAGCAGCCAAATGCAGTGGCTCACTCCTGTAATGCCAGCACTTTGGGAGGCCAAGGTGGAAGGACTGCTTGAAGCCAGGAGTTCAAAATCAGCACGGGCAACATAGCAAGACCCTGTCTCTACAAAAAAATTTAAAAATTTTGCCGGACATGGTGATGTGCGCCTGCAGTTACAGCTACTTGGGAGGTTGAAGTGGAAGAATCACTTGAGCCCAGGAGATCAAGGTTGTAATGAGCTATGATCCTGCCACTGCCACTGCACTCCAGCCTGGGCAACAGAGTGAGATCCCATCTATAAAAAAAAAAAAAAAAAAAAAACTAAATGCCCTGAATTCACATTTTGAGAAAAGCACCATATCAGATAGAAAGCACTAAATTTGTAACAGTCAAATAAAACTCAGTTGTACCAAAAGAATTGGAAGCAGGACCTCAGAGACATTTGTACACGTATGTTCACAGCAACACTATTCACAATTGCTAAAACTGAAAGCAACTCAAGTCTCCATTAACAGACGAACGGATCTGTTATCTGTTATGAATGGCCTTTGGGAGGCCAAGGCAGGTGGATCACCTGAGGTCAGGAGTTCCAGACCAGCCTGGCCAACCAATATGGCAAAACTCCGTCTCTGCTAAAAACACAAAAATCAGGCCAGGCGCGGTGGCTCATGCCTGTAATCCTAGCACTTTGGGAGGTCAAGGCAGGCGATCACCTGAGGTCGGGAGTTCGAGATCAGCCTGACCAACATGGAGAAACCCCGTCTCTACTAAAAATACAAAAAATCAGTCGGGCATGGTGGTGCATGTCTGTAATCCCAGCTACTCGGGAGGCTGAGGCAGGAGAATCGCTTGAACCCGGGGGGCAGAGGTTGCAGTGAGCCGAGATCAAGACATTGCATTCCAGCCCGGGCAACAAGAGCGAAAACTCTATCTCAAAAAAAAAAGGCGAGGCGTGGTGGCTCACACCTGTAATCCCAGCACTTTGGGAGGCTGAGGCAGGCGGATCACAAGGTCAGGAGATCAAGACCATCCTGGCTAACATGGTAAAACCCCATTTCTACTAAAAATACAAAAATTAGCTGGGCATGATGGCACACGCCTGTAATCCCATCTACTCAGGAGGCTCAGGCAGGAGAATTGCTTGAGCCGGGAGGTGGAGGTTGCAGTGAGCCAAGATCGCGCCACTGCACTTCAGCCTGGGCGACAGAGGAAGACTCCGTCTCAAAAAAAAAAAAAAAAAAAATACAAAAATTAGCTGGTCATGGTGGTGGACGCCTGTAATGCCAGCTACTCAGGAGGCTGAGGTGAGACAATCACTTGAACCCAGGAAGCTGAGGTTACAGCGAGCCAAGATCACGCCACTGCACTCCAGTCTGGGCGACAGGGCAGGACTGCTTCTCAAAAAAGAAAAAAAAAAAGAAAGAAAGGAAGGAAAATCTGAAATATAGTAGCTAAAATATGGACGAACCTTAAGGACACAATGCTAACGGAAATAAGGCAGTCACAAAAAGGCATTTGTATGTATGAGTCCACTTACGTAAGTTACCTAGAGTAGTCAAAATAATAGACAGAAAGTAGTAGAATGGTGGTTTCCAGGAGCTAGGAGGTGGAGGGAAATGAGTTATTGTTTAATGGGTACAGCTTCAGTTTTGCAAGAAGAAAAGAGTTCTGGAGATGATGGTAGTAAAGGCTGCACAACATAAATGTACTGCCTACCACTGAAATGTACCTTTGAAAATGGTTAAGATGAGGCTGGGCGCGGTGGCTCACGCCTGTAATCCCAGCACTTTGGGAGGCCGAGGCGGGCGGATCACGAGGTTGGGAGATCGAGACCATCCTGGCCAACATGGTGAAACCCCATCTCTACTAAAAATACAAAAATTAGCTGGGCGTGGTGGTGGGCGCCTGTAATCCCAGCTACTTGGGAGGCTGAGGCAGGAGAATGGCTTGAACCCAGGAGGCGGAGGCTGCAGTGAGCCAAGACCACGCCACTGCACTCCAGCCTGGTGACACAGCAAGACTCTGTGTCAAAAAAAAAAAAAAAGAAAAAGAAAAAGAAAACGGTTAAGATGGTAAATTTTATGTTATATGTATTTTACAATTTAAAAATTGGAAACAAAAAAACACAACTCAAGCTGGATCACAGACCTTGCTATGGTTTGGATGTCTGTCCCCTCCAAACCTCATTTGAAATTTGATTTCCAATGCTGGAGGTGGGGCCTAATGGTATTTGGGTCATGGAGGGTGGATCCCTCATGAATAGATTAATGCCTTCTCTGGAGGTGGCTAGCAAGTGAGTTCTCACTCCATTAGTTCCAGCAAAAGCTGACTGTTGCTCTCTCGCCACGTAATCTCTGCACACACTGCTTTCTTTTGCCTTCAGCCATGAGTGGAAGCAGACTGAAGCCCTCACCAGATACAGATGCTCGATCTTGAACTTGCCAGCCAACAGAATTGAGTCAAATAAAACCTTTCTTCTTTGTAAGTCACCCAGCCTGAAGTGTTCCTTATAGCAACACAAAATAAACTAAGACCTTAATGCAAAACACATCTTTCTTAAAAAAAAAAAAAAAAAAAAAAAAAAAAAAAAAAAACTTGGTAGCAAAGGGAGATTTCTCGTACAGGATACAAAAAGCACTAGTTGGTCAGGCATGGTGGTTCATGCCTGTAATCCCAACACTTTGGGAGGCCAACAGAGGCCTCCCAGGCACTTGAGCCCAGGAGTTTAAGACCAGCCTGGACAACAGAGTGAGATCTCATCTCGACAAAGAAGATTCTGGGTGGGCGCAGTGGCTGACCCTTGTAATCTCAGCACTTTGGGAGGCCAAGGCAGGCAGATCACTTGAGCCCAAGCATTTGAGACCAGCTTAGGCAGCATGGTGAAACCCCATCTCTACAAAAAATACAAAAAATTAGCCGGGTGTGATGGTGTGTACCTGTAGTCCCAGCTACTCGGGAGGCTGAGAGGTGGGAAGATCACCTGAGCCCAGGAGGTTGAGGATGCAGTGAACCATGATTACACTGCCACACTCCAGTCCAGCCTAGGCAACAGGGTGCAATGCTGCCTAAAAAAAAAGTTAAAAAAAAAAAAATAGCGGAGCATGGTGGCACACACCTGTAGTCCCAGCTACTTGGTGGGGAGCTAAAGTAGGAATCACTTAAGCCATTGCATTCCAGCCAGGGTTACAGAGCAAGACCCTGTCTGAAAAAGAAAAGTACTAGTTGTATTTCTAAAATAAGTTAAAATACATAAAAATTTTAAAAAAGAGGCCGGGCCTGGTGGCTCACACCCGTAATCCCAGCACTTTGGGAGGCCAAGGCGGGTGGATCACCTGAGGTCAGGAGTTCAAGGCCAGCCTGGCCAACATGGTGAAACCCTGTCTCCACCAAAAATACAAAATTAGCTGGGTATGGTGGTGCATGCCTGTAATCCCAGCTACTTGGGAGGCTGAGGCAGAATTGCTTGAACCCGCGAGGCGGAGGTTGCGGTGAGCCAAGATCGCGCCATTGCACTGCAGCCTGGGCAACAAGAGTGAAACTCCGTCTCGAAAAAAAAAAAAATTTTTAAAAAGAATCTTGGGGGAAAGTGACCACATACTATACACCAAAAATTATCTGACACAGGTCTAAAACAATTTAGAAGTTAATTTTGCCAAGGTTAAGGACATGCCTGGAAGAACTAAACAGGGAATCCCAGAAACAGTCTGGTCTGTGCCTTTTCTCCAAAGATGATGCTGAGGGCTTCAGTATTTAAAGGGAAAAAGTGGGCTAAAGGTGAAAAGAGGAAAGGAATGGTAATCCGCATGTTGCAAGAAAAAAGGAGCAGCACCGGGCACAGTGGCTCACCCCTATAATCCCAGCACTTTGGGAGGCCGAGGCGGGCACATCACGAGGTCAGGAGTTCAAGACCAGCCTGGCCAATATGGTGAAACCCTATCTCTACTAAAAACACAAAAATTAGCCGGGCATGGTGGCGCACACCAGAAGTTCCAGCTACTCAGGAGGCTGAGGCAGAAAAATCACTTGAACCCAGGAATCGGAAGTTGTAGTGAGCCGAGATCGCGCCACTACACTCCAGCCCGGGCGACAGAATAAGACTCCTCTCAGAGAGGGGATGGCAGGGGAGGGGAGGGGAGGGAAAGAGCAAGTAGGAGAATAGTCAATTATGTATTTGTCTCACAATCAGTAAATGGCACCTTACATAAGGTAAACATAGAGTAGCTACCTGTGGAAATATTTAACCTTTTATCTGTAGCTATCTACTTATAAACAAAAGGAACGGCAATTTCTTACATGACACAGCTTTTAGCTTAATATTTTTCCTTTGGCATAGTGAATTGGGGTCTCGAGTTTTTAGTTTCCTCTCACAATACTAATGGAGACATAAGAGAGAATTGTGAAAAGATTCACTAACAGATGACTTGAAGAAATCTGACACCAAAGAATTCAGCAGGGATAGAACATCCTGCAGGCAGGCTCTACTCAAAATACAAGAATGATAAACTCTATTTTTACATAGCTAAAATTTTTTAAATCACAAGGATGAACATCAGACAGAAAGTTATCTGGAGAGTCGGATTGTAAGTACAGCTCAGAAAACCTAGCTGGGCACAGTGGCTCACGCCCGTAATCCCAGTACTTTGGGAGGCCGAAGCGGGTGGATCACTTGAGCTCAGGAGTTCAAGACCAGCCTGGCCAACATGGTGATACCCATCTCTACTAAAAATACAAAAATTAGCCAGGTGTGGTGGCACATGCACACTTGTAATCTCAGCTACTCAGGAGGGAGGCAGGAGAATCTCTTGAACCTGGGAGGCAGAGGTTGCAGTAAGCCGAGATCGTGCCGCTGCACTCCGGCCTAGGTGACAGAGCGAGACTCTGTCTCAAAAAAAAAAAAGAAACAAACAACAAAAAAAGGCACTCTGAGGAAACCAATAAATCATGGAAAGAAAAATTCAACAACAAAAACTCTACTATGCTCAAAAAATTCCATTATATAAAGGTAATACCACCCTTTAAAAGAAATCTAGACTGGGTATGGTGGCTCATGCCTGTAATCCTAGAACTCTGAAAGGCTGAGGCAGAAGGGCAGCTCTTGAGCCCAGGGTAGCTCTTGAGACTGGCCTGGGCAACACAGTGAGACCTTGTGTTTACTAAAATTAAAAAAGTAGCCCAGGCGTGGTGGCTCACACCTGTAATCCCAGCACTTTGGGAGGCCAGGGCAGGCGGACCACCTGAGGTTAGGAGTTCGAGACCAGCCTAACCAATATGGTGAAACCCTGACACTACTAAAAATACAAAAAAAAGGCTAGGTGTGGTGGTGGGCACCTGTAATCCAGCTACTCGGGAGGCTAAGACAGGAGAATCACTTGAACCTGGGAGGCAGAGGTTGCAGTGAGCTGAGATCGCACCATTGCACTCCAGCCTGGGCAACAAGAGTGAAACTCCATCTCAAAAAAAAAAAAGAAAAAGAAAAAGAAATTCAAATAACACATACCAAAAAAAAGGATCTAGAATCAGAACAGCATCAAACCTTTTGAAACAGACATGAAAGTTCAAAGACAGGAGAAACATCTTCAAAATGTTAATGTAGCCTGGTGCAACAGGGCAGGCCTGCAATCCCAGCCACTCTGGAGGCAGAAGTGGAAAGACGCACTTGAACCTAGGAAGTCCAGGCTGTAGTGGGCTATAACTGCACTTCTGAATGGCGACTGCACTCCAGCCTGGGCAACAGAGTAAGACCCTATCTCTAAAATAAATAAAGGTAAATAAAAGTGTATTTCCAAACTACCAATCAAGTGTGAAAATAAAATACAGACATTTTTTAAAAGAGGTTAAGTCCCTAACATTTACCTCCTATCCAACTTTTCTCAAGAAACAATTAGATAACATTTCAGCAAAATCAAAGAGTAAGCCAAGAAAGGGTCCAATAAAAAGAGATTTCCAGAAGGATCGCAGCAGACATTAGCTTCAGAATAATAACTTGATACCAAATCTTGAGAACAAGTCTACATCAGAGCAAGAGAATGGATAGCTCTAGAAAGCAAGTCTTCTCCTCCCCCTCCAAGCACATACACAAAAGGCAGAACTGGTAGACAATGTGATGTGCTTGGGAGTCTTTAAAAACCCTAACAGTTGTAGCATCTTTTGGAAATATAGCAATACATACCTAGAAAATGAGGCAAATTAAAAAAGGAGGCAAATAACTCCAAATAAAACAAAATATACAGAAAAGTAACCACAGTATACATCTTAAGAGTTACCTATACTGGAATATTATCTACATTGGAATATGATGAAAGGAGATATAAGAGGTGTAATAAATCCTACTAACATAGTAAGAACCCAAAAGGTAATGTTCAATATTGTCAGATGGTCAGGTGCAGTGGTTCACATCCATAATTCCAGCAACTTAGGAGGCCAAGGCAGAATTGTTTGAGGCCAGGAGTTCAAGACCATCCTAGGCAAATAACAAGACTCCAACTCTACAAAAATTAAAAAAAAAAAACAGCCAGGTGTGATGTCATTCACCTATAGTCTCAGCTATGGGGAGGATCGCTTGAGCCTACGAGTTCAAAGTTACCGTGAGCTATGATCCCACCACAGCACTCTAGCCTAGGCGGCAGGGTAAGACCCTGTCTCTGAAGTAAATAAAAAATTGGGCCTGGCGTGGTGGCTCACACCTGTAATCCAAGCACTTTGGGAGGCCGAGGCAGGCCGATCACCTGAGGTCAGGAGTTCAAGACCAGCCTGGCCAACAACATGGTGAAACCAAGTCTCTACAAAATAAAATTAGCCGGGCATGATGGCGGGTGCCTATAATCCCAGCTACTCGGGAGGCTGAGGAAGGAGAATCACTTGAACCCAGGAGGTGGGGGTTGCCAAGATCAAGCCGTTGCACTCCAGCCTGCGCAACAGAGCGAGACTCTGTCTCAAAAAAAAAAAAAGAAAAAAGAAAAAATTGGCTGGGTGCAGTGGCTTATGCCTGTAATCCTAGCACTCTGGGAGGCTGAGGCAGGTGGATCGCTTGAGTCAGGAGTTCAAGACCAGCCTGTACATCATGGCCAAACCCAGTCTCTATAAAAATATTAAAGCTAGCTGGGCGTGGGAGTACACGCCTGTAGTCCCAGCTGCTCAGGAGGCTGAGGTGGGAGGATCATGTGAGCCCAGGAGGTCGAGACTGCAGTGAGCCATGATTACACTACTGCACTCTAGCTTGAATGACAGAGCAAGACCTTGTCTCAAAAAAATAAATGAATCTAAAAATTATATATTGCCAGATAGGATATTTAGCAGCATCATTTTTTAAAAAATGCCAGGGACAAGACATAGTGGTAAGTCTATTATTTAAATATAAGTAAATACCACAAGAGTTGAAAGTGGTTGCTTCTGGAAAGCTGGCCTAGAGAGGTGGACTAAGTAGGGAACAACCATTTTGGCTGTAAGCATTGTAGTATTTGCGTACGTATTCTTTCAGTAAAATTTAGAAACGGCTGGGTGCAGTGGTTTACACCTGTAATCCCAGCACTTTAGCAGGCCAAGGCAAGTGGATCACTCAAGGTCAGGAATTTGAGACCAGCCTGGGCAACATGGTGAAACCTTGTCTCTACAAAAAATACAAAAACTAGCTGGGTATGGTGGCACACACCTATAGTCTCAGCTACTCAGGAGGCTGAGGAGGAAGGACCACTTGAGCCCAGGAGGTTTAGGTTGCAGTGAGCCGTGATTGTACCACTGCACTCCAGCCTGGGAGACAGAAAGAGACCCTGTCTCAAAAAAAAAAGAAAAAAAATTAAGAGAAACAGTATTTTATAAACACACACAAAAATGTAGATCTACGTATACTGAAATAAAACAATATTTAAAATAAATTAACTTAGTATGAGTTTCTTTTGTATCGATATATTCATCCCAACAATTATTTATTGCAACAATTATATTACTACCAGGCACTAGACATGAAAGGATATGAGATGACATAGCTATACACACACACCAATACATAGATATAGTTGTATATCAGGTTTCCCAACCTCGGCAATTATTAACATTTTGGGCTAATATTTTATCTGGGACATGGAGGGCTGTCCTGTCCATGTTTAGCAGCATCCCTGTCCACTCTCCACTAAATGCCAGGAGCACCTGCCTCCAACTGTGATAACCAAAAATGTCTCCAGACCTTGCCAAATAAGTGTCCCATGGGAGCAAAACTACCCCCGCGCCCCAGTTGAAAACCACTTTTGCATTTGTACGGAAAAAACTCTGAAAAGACATGCACCCAAAAATACAGCAGTGGTTGTTCCTGGAAAATCAGGATTACAAAAAACCATTGCCTTTTTTTTTTTTTTTTTTTTTACATTTCTGTAACTTAATTTTCATATAAATGTATTACTTTAACTACAAATAAAAAATATTAAAAACTAATATAAAAACTCTCAAAATAAATAGAAGTGGCTAAACGTAAACACAAAAAATTTTAAATACATCATAAAATAAAATCTTAGTAAGTAATAAAGCATATTTGACAGTTTCTAAACAATCAGTAAAAAAGAAGCCAGGTGCTGATATCATGCCTGTTATTCCAGCATTTTGGAAGGCTGGGGTAGTAGGATTGCTTGAGACCAGGTATTCAAGACCAGCCTGGGCAACATACTGAGACACCATCTCTATGAAAAAAAATTTTTTTAAGTAGCTGGGCATGATGGTGTATGCCTGTAGTCCCTGCTTCTGAGGAGGCTGAGGCAGGTGGATTGCTTGAGCCCAGAAGCACAAAGCTACAGTGAGCCATGATTGATAACATCCCTGCACTCAAGCCTGGACAACGGTATGAGACCCTGTTTCTAAAAAACAAAAGTAAAATAAAAAACAAAAGAAGAAATCAGTAAAAAAGGAAATAGGAAAAAGACAAACTAGTCTATAAATTCATTAAAACACATTTGCTTTGTTTTATAACTATTTTTTCAACAATGACTATGTATTGGCATAAAGAATTCACTCCTGAAACTTATCAATTTTAATAAAAGAAAATAATCTATTTTATAATGTTTGGTGGGTCATTTTTTTAAAATAAGGAAAAAAGAAATGTTTCCAATAATCCCATCACCAAAAAAACGCAAAGTATTTAAAAATATCTGAACTTTTTCAAATAGCTGATTTATGGCACACAAAACTTATTTTTAGTTTACCGTAAGCATTGCATAGTCATTAAACATTCTTCATAAAATTTATTCATTTCGAAGGGATAAAGTACTCCCCCCCCCCCCCCCCCCCCCCCCCCCGCCACAGTGCATTAATCTCAGGCAATGATTCATTTTAACTGAAGTACCAGGTGTGCTGGCTTATGCCTGTAATTCCAGTACTTTGGGAGGCCAAGGCGGGTGGATCACCTGAGGTCAGGAGTTCGAGAACCAGCCTAGCCAACATGGCGAAACTTTGTCTTTCCTAAAAATACAAAAATTAGCCAGGCATGGTGGTGGATGTCTGTAATACTAGCTACTCAGGAGGCTGAGGTGGGAGAATCACTTGAACCCAGGCGGCCGAGGTTGCAGTGAGCCAAAATTGCGCCACTGCACTCCAGCCTGAGTGACAGAGCAAGACTCTGTCTCAAAAAATAAAACAAACATTTTAATTGAAGTGATTTCTCTGATACTCCATTTCCCATGACAGGGAGGGGAGACAAAATTATAACCTAATAAAACCCAGAAAGTTTGTTTTCATTCCAGTATCAAATGAGGGCTTGACAAACAGTAGTAATTTACTCTATCCTGTGGACTTTTTCTCCATCTGGTGGACTTTTTCTCCTAGTATATACACACCACAAAAATTGTAAGTCAAGCTCTCATCTCTAACAGTTTAACGAGATGTCCTCAGCAATTTCACTTATTTAGCAAATATTTGGCAGACATCTATTATGTAGCAGACCCTTTACTCTCACACTGGGTATACACACCTGTAATTCCAGCAGTTTGGGAGGCTGAGGCGGGTAGATCACTCAAGGACAGGAGTTCGAGACCAGCCTAGCCAATATGGCAAAACCTCGTCACAACTAAAAATACAAAAAATTAGCTGGGCATGGTGGCGCACGCCTGAAATTACAGCTACTCAGGAGGCTGAGGCACGAGAATTGCTTTAACCTGGGATGTGAAGGTTGCTGTGAGCTGAGATCATGCCAATGCATTCCAGCCTGGGCGACAGAGCAAGACTGTGTCTCAAAAAAATAAAATAAAATTGCAAAACATGTTAAGTGCTAACAAGGAAATGACCAGGGAGCAGTTACATATGTAAAATAGAAAGATTCATAAAAACAGAGGCTAGAATCTCAATCCCCAACCCTTTTTATTTATTTTTATTTATTTATTTTTTATTTTTTTGAGGCAGTGGCTAACGGATGTAATCCCAGCACTTTGGGAGGCCATGGCGGGAGGACCACCTGAGGTCAGGAGTCGGAGACCAGCCTGGTGAAACCCTGTCTCTACCAAACATGGTGAAACCCTGTCTCTACCAAAAATAAAAAAAAATTAGTTGGGCATAGTGGCAGTCACCTGTAATCCCAGCTACTTGGGAGGCTGAAGCAGAAGAATCATTTGAACCTGGGAGCCGGAGGTTGCAGTGAGCCGAGATCGCGCAACTGCGCTCCAGCGTGGGCGACGGAGTGAGACTCTGTCTCAAAAAAAAGAAAAAGAAAAAAGCAACACAACAAATACTACTGCAGGCCACTGTGAAATATTTTTGTTATCTGAGATAACTATCAGTGTCATATTGTTACCCTTATCCATTGTTACTCTCTCATATTATTTCTCTTTCAACCCACTTCATCCTGTTAATTATCTTTGTTTTCTTTCTCACTCTCTATTCTCCAGGACTTCGGTGAAAGATAACTTAAATAAAAGCAAGCCCCAGTTAACAGCTTTCAAAGCAAAAACATCCTAAGTTCAGATTTAAATGCAAACCATGAAATAAAGTGTTACACAAAATTTTAAGCTTTTCACAACTGCTAACAACTCTAACAACAGCAACAAAAAGGAAACACAACAGAGTTTGAGGCAGCAAGACTGCTCACACATTTAGGAAAGAACACAGCTACAAACGTTTTATGAAAATTTAACACAACTGTCCAGCAACAGTGGATTAGGTGGATCAACTATGGCCTATCTACACGAAATACTATGCAGCTGTTAAAAAGAAGTGAGGATGTAGGGCCGGGCGCGGTGGCTCACGCCTGTTATCCCAGCAATTTGGGAGACCGAGGCGGGTGGATCACGAGGTCAGCAGTTAGAGACCAGCCTGACCAACATGGTGAAACCCTGTCTCTACTAAAAATACAAAAAAACGAGATGGGTGTGGTGGTGGGCACCTGTAATCCCAGCGACTTGGGAGGCTGAGGCAGGAGAATCACTTGAAACCTGAAGGCAGAGGTTGCAGTGAGCTGAGATTGTGCCACTGCACTCTACCCTGGGCAATAAGAGCAAAACTCCGTCTCAAAAAAAAAAAAAAAAGAAGTGAGGATGCTCTCTATTAGCAGGTTTGGAATGATCTCTCAACATGTTAAATGAAAAAGTAAAGTAGGGAGGGAATAGAGGTTCATGCCTATAATCCCAGCACTTTGAGAGGCTGAGGTGGGCAGAATGCTTGAGCTCAGGAGTTCAAGACCAGCCTGGATAACATAGGGAGACCCCCATCTCTACAAAACAGTAACAACAACAAAATTAGTCAGGTGTGGAAGCATGTTCCTGTAGTCCCAAACTTTGGAGGCTGAGGTGGGAGGATAACATAGGGAGACCCCCATCTCTACAAAACAGTAACAACAGCAAAATTAGTCAGGTGTGGAAGCATGTTCCTGTAGTCCCAAACTTGGGAGGCTGAGATGGGAGGATAACATAGGGAGACCCCCATCTCTACAAAACAGTAACAACAGCAAAATTAGTCAGGTGTGGAAGCATGTTCCTGTAGTCCCAAACTTGGGAGGCTGAGGTGGGAGGATCAATTGAGCCCAGGAGGTAGACGTTGCAGCGAGCCAAGATCGCATCACTGCACTCCAGCCTCGGCGAAAGAGTGAGACCCCCATCTCAAAAAAAAAAAAAAAAAATTATAGTGAAAAATAGGTTATATAGTTTGCCACATTGTACCAGAAAAGGACGAAAACATATTTGCTTTCATTTACCTACATAAAAAACACTAGAGAGGGACACACACAGACTAAAAAAAAAGTAGTCGATTACTAACTTGGCAGTGGGGGTGGTAGACAGGATCATGGTGAGTATAAGACTTAATTTTGAACCACATATTACTTATTCAAAATATAATTTTTTTTTTAAAGAGGCAGAGTCTTTTACCAGGCTGAAGTGCAGTGGTGTGATGATAGCTCACTACAACTTCAAACTCCTGGGCTCAAGCAACCCTCTCCCCTGAACCTCCAAAGCTAGGACTACAGGTGCACGTCACTATGCCCGGCTAAATTTTTTCTTTTCTGTAGAAAGAGGCGGGGGGGTCTCACTATGTTGCCCAGGCTGGTCTCAAACTCCTGGTCTCAACCAATCCTCCTGCCTTGGCTTCTCAAAGCAATCATTATTATTATTTTTTTTTTGAGACAGAGTCTCAGTCTACTGATCAGACTAGAGTGCAGTGGTGCAATCATGGCTCACAGCAGCCTTGACCCTTGGGCTCAAGCGATCCTCCCGCCCTGGCTTCCTGAGTAGCTAGGACTACAGGTACAACACCACTGTGTCCAGCTAATTTTTTAATTTTCTTGTAGAGACAGGGTATCATTTTGTTGCCCAGACTGGTCTTGAATTTCTGACTTCAAGTTATCCTCCTGCCTTGGTCTCCCAAAGTGCTGGGATTATAGGAAGGAGCCTGTAAGTGTCCTGAAAGTGCAAAAATTGTTGTTGTTGTTGTTTTGAGACAGAGTCTTGCTCTGTTGCCCAAGCTGGAGTGCAGTGACGTGATCTCGGCCCACTGCAACCTCCGCTTCCCGGGTTCAAGTGATTCTCCTGCCTTAGCCTCCCGAGTAGCTGGAACTACAGGCGCGTGACACCACACCCTGCTAATTATGGGGTTTCACCATGTGGGTCAGGCTGTTCTCGAACTCCTAATCTCGTGATCCACCTGCCTCGGCCTCCAAAAATGCTGGGATTACAGGCGTGAGCCACTGCGCCCGGCCAAAGTACAAAATTTTTAACAGGAATTTTTACGTCTTTTTATAAAGTCTATCTAAAAGTGGTCCAAAATTTTACTTTACATTTATAATTGCTTTAATTCTAGTCTTTTAAATCTTGTTCACTGAAACCACTTAGGTGTAATGCTATCTCAAGGTAATACCAATACCTTGTGTTTACCTTGGTTCCACTGAACACAAGGTACTGGTACTACCTCGAAACAGCATTATATATTGGTCAAAAGCACATCCTTTTTTAACCTTTTTTTCTTTTTCATTACAAGAACACAAAACCACTTAAAAAAAAAAAAAAAAAACAGGGTCTCACTCTGTTGCCCAGGCTGGAGTCTGTCACCCAGGCTAGAGTACAATGGCGCAATCTTGGCTCACTACAACCTCCACCTCCCAGGTTCAAGCGATTCTCCTGCCTCAGCCTCCCAAGTAGGTGGGATTACAGGCATGCGTCACTATGCCCGGCTAATTTTTGCATTTTTTTGTAGAGACAGAATTTCGCCATGTTGGCCAGGCTGGTCTCAAACTCCTGACCTCAAGTGATCCGCCCACCTTGGCATCCCAAAGTGCTGGGACTACAGGCGTGAGCGCCACCGTGTCCGGCCTCACAACCACTTTTATTTATTTTTCATTAGTTTCCTTGAAGGGTATTCTGTGTCCAGTAGCCTTACCAGGAAGGCTGCTTCAGAATTTGACACAAACCATGCCACTGTTTCCACAGGTATGAGTTGCATTTCCCCAATTACTATAGTTTTGTTCCGTTTGCCTATGTTATTCTTTGCTTTATACACATAAGCACATCTCTTTAATAGAATTCAGTTTCACCTTGGGCTTAAACACTTTCAATTTTTTTTTTTTTTTTTTTGAGACGGAGTTTCATTCATCACCTAGGCTGGAGTACAATGGCACAATCTAGGCTCACTGCAACCTCCGCCTCCCAGATACAAGCAATTCTCCTGTCTCAGCCTCCTGAGTAGCTGGAACTACAGGCATGCGCCATCACACAGAGCTAATTTTTTGTATTTTTAGTAGAGACAGGGTTTCACCATGCTGGCCAGGCTGGTCTCGAACTCCTGACCTCAGGTGATCCACCCGTCTCGGCCTCCCAAAGTGCTGGCATTACAGGCATGAGCCACCGTGTCCAGCCAACATCTTCAATTTTAAGAAGAGGTGTATGCTCCTTTTGGCTCTGCAGACCTTACTTATAGCCAGGCCTTGGAAAGCAGCTGCCAAGACATTTACTTTTAGAAGTTCAGTTCTGTTCCCAGCAGGCCTCTACAGAACCTTGTGAGACAAGGACTCCCTCTGTCACCCAGGCTGGAGTGCAGTGGGGTGATCATGGATCACCGTAGCCACAACCTCTGGGGCTCAAGCAATCCTCCATCTCACTCCTCCACCACGTAGCTGGGACTTCAGGCACATGCTACCATGCCTGGCTTCAATACTGTTTTTCATTAGGGGAACGTAAATTTAAAACAGTGAGATACTACTACATAACTACCAAAACGGTTAAAATCCAAATCACTACAACTCCAAAAGCTGAAAGTGGAGCAATAATAATTCTCACTCATTACTGGTGGGAATGCAAAATGGTACAGCCACTTTGGAAGATCATTTGGCAGTTTCTTACACAATTAAATATAATCTTACCATATGATCTAACAATCACACTCCCTGGTATTTACTCAAATTACATGAAAACTTAAACGTCCACACAAAAACCTGCACATGGATGTTTACAGCCTTTACTCATAATTGTCAAAACTTGAAAGTAACCAAGATACCCTCCAAAAGGTGAACAGACAAACTGTGGCACATCCATAAATTGAATATTGTTCAGCACTAAAACGAAATAATCAACCCATAGAAAAGACAAGGAGAAGCCTTAAATACACTGCTACTAAGTGAAAAGGCTACATATTATATGATTCAAACTAAGGCAACCCTCTGTATCCAAGGGTTCCCCATTCACAGATTCAAACAATGGCAAGGCAAAAATATTCCGGAAAAAAAATAAAAATATATATATATTTTTTGAGACAGAGTCTCGCTCTGTCGCCCAGGCCAGAGTGCAGTGGCACAATCTCGACTCACTACAACCTCCGCCTCCCAGGTTAAAGCGATTCTCCTGCCCTCAGCTTCCCAAGTAGCTGGGATTACAGGCGCGTGCCAACACACCTGGCTAATTTTTGTATTTTTAGTAGAAATGGCGTTTCACCATATTGACCAGGCTGGTCTCAAACTCCTGACCTTGTGATCCACCTGCCTTGGCCTCCCAAAGTGCTGGGATTACAGTCATGAGCCACTGTGCCCAGCCAAAAAATAATCTTTAAAAATTATAGCAACTAGCCAGGTGCAGTAGCTGACACCTGTAATCCTAGCACTTTGGGAGGCCAAGGATGGCAGATCGCTTGAGCCCAGAAGTTCAAAACCAGCCTCAGCAACTTAGCAAAACTCTGTCTCTAGAAAAAATACAAAAATCAGCCAGGTGTGGTGGCAGGTGCCTGTAGTCCTAGCTACTCAGGAGGCTGAGGTGGGAGGATCACCTGAACCCGGAGATTGAGGCTGCAGTGAGCAGTGATTGTTTCACTGCACTCCAGCCTGGGTGACAGACTGAGACCCTGTCTCAAATAAAAATTTTTAAAAAGTGTAACAACTATTTACATAGCATTTAGATATTAGATAATTATAAGTAATCTAGGCCGGGCACACTGGCTCACGCCTGTAATCCCAGCACTTTGGGAGGCCGAGGCGGGCAGATCACGACGTCACGAGATCGAGACCATCCTGGCTAACAAGGTGAAACCCCATCTCTACTAAAAATACAAAAAATTAGCCGGGCAGTGGCGGGCGCCTGTAGTCCCACCTACTAGGGAGGCTGAGGCAGTAGGATGACGTGAACTCAGGAGGCGGAGCTTGCAGTGAGCCAAGATCGCGCCACTGTACTCCAGCCTGGGCGACACAGTGAGACTCCATCTCAAAAAAAAAAAAAAAAGTAATCTAGAGATTTAAAATATACAGGAAGATGTGCATAAGTTATAAATTCATTGTACTGAGGGCCTTGAGCATCTGAGATTTTGTATCCTGGAGGAGAACTCCTGGAACAAATTTCCCCCAAGGCTACCATGGGAAGGTATATGAATGTATTCTGGAAAAGGCAAAACTTTGGGGTAGGGGACTGCTTGTACTTTCTGCTAAATTTTGCTGTGAACCTAAATTGTCTTATGAGGGGCAGTGTGTACACACAAAAGCGAGCATACACAGTTATTCAGGCTGGGCACGGTGGCTCACACCTGTAATCCCAGCACTTTGGGAGGCCTAGGCGGGTGATCACTTGAGGTCAGGAGTTCAAGACCAGCCTAGCCAACATGGTGAAACCCCGTGTCTACTAAAAATACAAAATAACTAGCTGGGCATGGTGGTGCATGCCTGTAATCCCAACTACTCAAGGGGCTGAGGCAGGAGAATTGCTTGAACTCGGGAGGCGGAGGTTACAGTGAGCTGGGATCGTGCCCACTGCACTCCAGCCTGGGCAACAAAACAAAACTCTGCCTCAATTTAAAAAAAAAAAAGGAAATTAATTTAAATAAATTTAAAATCATTTTGTTAAAAAAAAAAAAAAACCTTAATAAAAATATATTTCAGGTCATGGGTGAAGAGTCTCTGTAGTCATGGCAACAGCCGAGGCAGGCTGCCTGCATACCAGCTGCCAGTGATGGGGAGAAGCTGCCAGTCTACATCAGCCTGGGCCATAGTAAGCTGCTGCCACGGGGCCAGCAGGGTGGGCACCATGTTGCATTCATCTCTGTACCCCCAGCATCTAGCAGTGTTGGCATGTAGTGGGCACTCAAAGAAATGTGTGTTGAATGAACAATTCCTGTGACAGGCAAGCGAACTTTATTCTTTCTCGACCCTTGTTCCTATGACACACCTCCTCCTGACTGTCACTGTCACTCCTTCAGAGCAGAGCTTCTCTAGGGAACCTGGATGGGAAACAACTATGGTAAAGGACATCCTGGGTGAAGAGGGATTGCACTTTGATGAGTTGAACAAGCTGTGGGTGTTGGACTCAGAGGTTACCCAGCAGACCATAGAGCTCAAAGAAGAGTGTAAGAACTTTGTGGACAAAACTGGCCAGTTTCAGAAAACAGTTGGTGGTTTAATTGAGCTTGTTGATCAACTTGCAAAATAAGCAGAAAATGAGAAGATGAAGGCTATGGTGCTCAGAACTTGCTCAAATCAATAGCAAAGCAGAGAGAAGCTCAACAACTTAGAACTCAGTAACTTCAAGCACTAACAGAAGAAAAAATTTAGGCAGGGCATAGTGGCTCACACCTGTAATCCCAGCATTTTGAGAGGCCAAGGTGGGCAGATCACCTGAGGTCGCGAGCTCGAGACCAGACTGGCCAACATGGTGAAACCCCATCCCTACTAAAATTCAAAAAATTAGTCGGGCATGGTGGCACACCTGTAATCCCAGCTACTCTGGAGGCTGAGGCATGCCAGGCATAGTGGCTCATGCCTTTAATCCCAGCACTCTTGAGACGCCAAGGTAAGAGGATCACTTGAGGCCATGATCTCAAGACCAGCCTAGACAACATAGAAAAACCCCATCTCTACTAAAAAAAAAAAAAAAGTAGCCAGGCGTGGTAGCACGTGCCTATAGTCCAAGCTATTTGGGAGGCTGACGTGGGAGGACCATTTGAACCCAGGAGTTTTAAGGCTGCAGTGAGCTACGATCGCACCACTGCATTCCAGCGTGGGCAACATAGCAAGACCCTGTCTCTTAAAAATAAATAAAATAATAGAAAATAATAATAATTTGGAATGGACAATGAATGGATAGAAGTACAGGTAAAACAAGACTGATCATGAGTCATTACTATTTAAGATGAGTGACAGATTTGTGGGAGGTCACGATACTATATTATTTTCGTACGTTTGAAACTTTTCATAAAAAAATTAAAGGAGAGTTATACATAATACAATCATATTTATGATAAAAAGGATAAACTGTTAAGAGGGGCAGTGGATGAAACAAACCTGTCAGGAGATTATCTCAAAGAATTCTGGCAGCAGGAGTACTCTGAACTAAGGCAATATTAGTACAGAAACAAAAAGCACAGATTAAATCAGTTACTTCCTTAGGTCAGCAGTCAGGCTTCATGGGCATTCTAAGCAAAATTTTCTTACCCTTTTTGAAAAAAAACTAGAAGAGGCTCCATAGCATTCATAATATATGCAAAGGGGACTATACAATCCCCCCAAAAAATCAAGAATCAGTGGATTAGAATATATTTTAGGATACTGATGTTATCTATATAACTTAGCCTTTTGAATCATTATAGTCCAGTTCACTCATTTTCTTTTTTTCTTTTTTAGATACAGGGTCTCACTGTTGCCCAGGTTGGTCTCCAACTCCTGGGCTCAAGTGATCCTCCCACTTCAACCTCCCAAAGTGCTGGGATTACAAGCGTGACAGATCTAAAAGTATACATTTAGGAACTTTATGAGAATTAAATGTATTGAAGAACCAAAAATAATGTCAGCCATATAGAAAGTGTTCAACAGGTCAGGCGCAGTAACTCATGCCTGTAATCCTAGCACTTTGGGAGGCCAAGGCAGGCAGATTACTTGAGGTCTGGAGTTCAAGACCAGCCTGGCCAACATGGTGAAACTCCGTCTCTACGAAAAATACAAAAATTAGCTGGGCTTGTTGGTGGGTGCTTGTAATTCCAGCTACTCAGAAGACTGAGGCATGAGAACTGCCTGAACCCAGGAAGTGGAGGTTGCAGTGAGTTGAGATAGCACCACTGTACTCCAGCCTGAGTGACAGAGCGAAAACTCTATCTCTAAAAAAAAAAAAGAAAGTGCTAAATAAATATTAGGTATTATCTGAAACTCCATTACATATACAGGTTTCCTATCACCATCTATTCTCTCAGCATTCTGTTAATTTGTTGTTTGTAACATTTTATTGGCCAGGCATGGTGGCTCATGCCTGTAATCCGAATACTTGGACTTTGGGAAGATGAGGTGGGAGAATCATTTGAGCCCAGGAGTTCGAGACCAGCCTGGGCAACAAACTGAGAACCCATCTAAACTAAAAATAAAAACAGCTTGGTGTGATAGTACATGTCTGTAGTCCCACCTACTCGGGAGGCTGCAGCAGGACGATCACGTGAGCTCAGGCAGCTAAGGCTACAGTGAGCCATGTTGGCAGCACTGCACTCCAGCCTCGGCAACAGAGCAGGACCCTCTCTTGAAAAAAAAATAAAATTATTTCTAGAGTATAAGCTCCCTGAGGACAAAGTCTTTGTCTCATACATCATTATACACCTAGGATCTAGCACAAAATTGCACTCAGATATCACCAAATAATCATGCTGGAATCAATAAAACTCACAGGCCATATGCAGGGGGAAGGTTCAATGACCTCTACAGTACTAGCGACGGGGAGGATAGTGTTAACTTTAATGTGGCAAGGAATAAAGAATGAGCAAGTGTGTTTTGTCAAGGGGAAGAGGCAGGCACTTGAGATTAACTGAATGGATGCATTGAATTGGAGGTAGAAAAACTAAACAGGAAGTTAGAAATACAAGGGACATCTGGACGCCAAAAATCTAGCAGTGGTTAAGAACATGGCCTCTACAGGCAGTCTAAGTTTAAATCCCAGTTCTACTGCCTCCTAGTTGCATAGATTACTTAACCTTTGGGCCACGATATGCCAGTGTCAGAAAAAAGAAAAAAAAGACACCAATTATACCTGTATCAACCTCACTGAGTTGTTTTGAGAATTAAATGAATACTGAATGAATTAAATGAATACTGAAATACTGAAGCACTGAAATAACAATTAGGAAAGAGTAAATAAATGCTAGGTATTATTAAGATGGTACATAGTAGCTAAAAATCTGATTCTGAATATACAGTGAAAACATAAAATAGAACCAGAACCCCACATAACAACAACTGGGAACAAAAGAAAGAAAACATATGAAGAAAAGTAATAAGTGGACGACAGGAAAAACAGAGTGGAAGCAAAAGAAAATAATTTTGAAGAATTTGTTAACAGCAGAGTGTTGGTTAAGTACATATGGTTTATAAGGCCAAAGGATTTGGCAATTTGAAGGTCAATCATGAACAGAAAACATAGTGTTCTACAAAGTGTTTAGAAGGGAGGGGAGAAGAGAGCGAAAAGGCACACTATAAAGTGGGGTTAATGGGTAGTGGAGGAGCATAAAGAGAATTCTAGATCAGTGGTCCCTAAACTTCATTTCAAGGGCTTCAAAAAGAAACAGGGAATCTGACGCAAAGTAGTGGACTCCCTTAATACTATCAATAAATTTTTTTTTCACTATTATCACCATCATCTGAAAAAGAAAATGCCTAACAGTAAAAATGTATGAAGGCTAAAAATCCCAGAAAGGGAACACCTTTATGAAAAATCACTGTCGGCCGGGTGCGGTGGCTCACACGCCTGTAATCCCAGCACTTTGGGAGGCCAAGGTGTACAGATCACGAGGTCAGGAGATCGAGACCATCCTGGCTAACACAGTGAACCCCCGTCTCTACTAAAAATACAAAAAAATTAGCTGGGCGTGGTGGCAAGCACCTGTAGTCCCAGCTACTCGGGAGGCTGAGGCAGGAGAATGGCGTGAACCCGGAAGGCGGAGCTTGCAGTGAGCCGAGATGGCGCCACTGCTCTCCAGCCTGGGCAACAGTCGAGCGAGACACCGCCTCAAAAAAAAAAAAAAAAAAAGAACACAAACTCTGACTACATTTTAGCTATGTCATATTTTTACACTTGGCAAACAAGCATTTTGTATATACCCAAAATCCACTTACTACATACAAACTATAAAGAAAAATATAAGGACACATTAGCAATATATATAAACTATGCCTTGCAGCAGCATCACGGGCGCTCAATAAAACTTTATTGAAATACACTCAAGTGGTGTAGGCCACGCAATATTAGATGAAGAATTACAAGTCAGATTCCACTCTATAAAAAAGTGCTAAGACAGTACATAATGGTTACAAGAGTGGTAATATGACCATAGGCTTTGGAATCAGACAGACCTGGGTTCAAATCTCAGCTGCAATACTTTATGGCTAGGTGACCTTGGCAAAATGATTTAACCTACCTAAATTTGTCTCCTCACCTGTAAAATAGGAATACCCACCTCATAAGGTTATAGTGCTGATTAAATGGCAGTTTCTAACTTTTAGAAGTCGTAACATGATAGATGTTGCTGCTTAAAGATCCTTAAGTTAGTAGGAGATATTTTGCTTAGACCTACTTGATTTCTTCATTTTTAAGGGGAGAATCTCCTGAATTTTCTATTTTCAGGGTTTTCAAAAGCTGGTCTGGAATAGTGATTTGCAAATCCTAGTGTCTTTTTCATGACAAGATTTTAATGACTCTACTATGAAATTACAAAAAAGCAAAGTGTAGTGTAGTGATTTTTCTCTTTAACAGGCACTACTGTGAAGAAAGAATCACTTGTAGAACTTTAAAAAATATGCAGGCCTCTTATCCTCTGGAGATTTGGATTGATCTAGGGCTTGAAGGAAATGGACTGTCTGTGGAATTTTGGTAATTCATGTTATATAAAAGTTAAGAAACCACTGTCCTACGACCTTACTAACAATGCTTTACCTGAGTCCAAGGTAAGGAAGAATCAGAGACAGAAGAGCTTCAAGACGTGATCCTTTGGTTTGGTTCCAAGTTTCTAAGACAGACCTTTACTCTAAATTCTTTTTACAGAGAACAGAATCATACTGCAAAGTTCCTTTTAATATCTTTCCCAAAGCCAGGGAAAATATTATTCCTCATTAAAATTTTACATCAATATGGGGTATTCCTTAAGTTCTTCATGTTCTCTATTGAAACTATTCAATAATTAACACTTTAAAAATATGTGTAGATGACAGTGCACCGGAGACTGTACATAATAATATGTAAGTTGTCTTATTTCTAGATTGTCTTTCTTAAAAATAAGTTTAAGTTTACAGTAAAAATCCACTGATGCTTCACTACACCCTCCCACAAATATGTATTCAACACATACATTTTAAAATACGCATCTCACAAGCAATGTCAGTAGACTGAAGGCACCTAAAGCAAATTCAATATTCCTGATGCAAACTAGAAAGCTTATTAACTAAGTTAACCCAACAAAACATTTTAAATATATAACTCAAAAAAAAAAAAAAAAACCAACACCATCATGAACATTTTATTCCAAAAGAATCAGTATGAAATAAAGAGTCTAGAAACACTGTAGGACTTCTTCAAAACAAGAAAACAAACAAAAACTTAGGATGGCTAATAACAGTACTGTACCAATAGAACTGAAAGCAAGCAAGCAAGCAAAAGGAATCTTCCTTCAAACACTTTGCTGCTGCTGTTAAGAAGGCCTAGAAGGGAAAGCAAATGCTAGAGCAGGCAATAAAGGCTTCTTTAATATATAGTATAGGTTTTACTAATTTGGGCACAAGATATCTGTCTTCTCAGCTGCTTACATTAGTGAAGTTTATGGGTAAAAATGCAATTGCTAACTTGAAGAGTGTTAAAATCCAAACTTGCATACAATATAGTACAAAGGTCTAAGAAACCATAGCAGGGACTGGTGAAGTATTATTTAGTGAGCTTAGGCCTTACTGCATTTGTCAATCCAAATTTTAAAAACAAATGCCTTACTAACTTTACTCACACAGAAAATTAAGTTTGCAGTATGTAGTAGAAAGCTGTATACCAACAGAATTCTATAAATTTTAAGTATTTTAAAGCAGACTGTACACAACTTAAACCAGTTTTGACTTCAGCTTTTTTAAAGTTATGTAATTTTAAAGCCCAATATTATATCAAAACACAATTGTAAAGCACTGAAATGACTAACAAGTGTTACATTAAGACTTCATACAGTGTCAAACTACCCAAATATTTTTTACTTTTGAAAAGTTTAACTTCACCTACTTTGTGGAGTCATATAAAAGTTTACTAGTTCAGAACCAAACTAAAGAGATGCATATTTGAGGACACCCTTTCTAGTTAATCCAATCCTCCTCCTTTCAGCACTACATTTGCCTAACTATTCACCACAGGCATATGACATATATGACAGCAAATACTGCTTACCTCCTAAATATACAACAGTCTGAAGAACAGGTGCAATACTATTTAGACGCATGCTTTTTGCTTCTAAGCCTAAATTTGCCCTGGAAAGGTATTTAAAAATAAACACAAATACTCAAGAAAGTTGAATAATCCTTTCAAAAAGATGCAGCAATTTTGAGATCCAGGACATGAGCTGTTAACTACCAACAGCTTCCAAATGTGCAGCTTATCAAAGGTTCACATTATGAGGATCGAGTCAAGCTCAACTATGAAAGGTCCTGAGAACATCTCACTTTGCTTCTCCTGCAAAAGTAACATGATATAACTACGTTTCACTTCAAGCGAATATTAAATCTCTTCAGTCGTTTCATAAATACATCATCGATCGTCTGGTTTGGTTTTTTTATGGATAAACAAAGGGATGGGGAAAGCAGATCTAGTGAAGAGTACTGTAAAAACAAAAATTCAGTGCTGAAAGCGTTGATGAGTCATTAAGTAAGGAATAACTACAGAGAATCCAAGTGAGTAAGGCAGCATCTCAGGTAAGAAAGTACTTAAAGTTGACGATGGGAAATAAAACTTCACAGGTCAGTCCCAAGTCACTGTGCACCCTAGCAGCCCAGGAAAGAAGCGTGGCTGTCAAGGAGCAAGTGCGTACCAAGTCTGAGGAAGGGGGCCAGATACGCCAAATCGGAAAGGGGGGTGGTCCGGAAAAGGGGGGTAAGATGCCTATCCTAGTCCCTCTCTTCGGGCTCTTCATCTCAAGAGGAACAAACAAGAGCAAACTCAGTGTCGAGAGACCCCAAACCGGACTCTCCCACAGAGAGGTGCTCGGTCCCGAGCCCCGGAGGCCCGGGAAGGCCGCCTCCGGAGGAGCCCCCGCAGACGCCATACTAAAAGCCAAAATGGCTGCCCCGAGGAGGCCCGCACCGCGTAGCTAGTGAAGGTTGGGGAGCAAGCTTCTGCGGGAAAGAGGGAGGGGGACTCCAGGAAAAGCCGTTGAGAGGACCATCACAACCGGAGCAGCACAGGTAGGTTCCGCTCGGCCTCCCAAGGCGCCGGCTCCGGCTGAGGGAAGTCCCCGGCCCCACCCCCCAGCCGGGAACCCAGCCGCCGCAGCCGTCCCGCACACCGACCCCAACGAGGTACCTGCAGTTCGGCCCGTTCCACCTCCCAGTGCGCCCGCTCCATCTCGAACCGAGCCCACTCGTGCTGGATGTAGTGCAGTATCCCCGGGATAGTGTACTGCTGCGGCCGGGACAGCTCGGGGCCTGCCGCGGGACCCGCTCCCTCGGAGGCCGGAGGACCCCCGCCGCCCGCCGCTCCGTTCCCCCCGGGCGAAAGGCCCAGGTTCCCCCCAGGTCCCTGCTGCTGTCGGGGAGGGGCCGCCATCCCCGGGCCGCCACCACCGCCTCCGGCAAGCTCGTCCATTGTGTGTGGGGCCCCGGCCGGGGCGCAGGGTGAGACGCCGACAGCTGGGGGAAGGGCCGGAGAGGGTGGCCCCGCGCTGGCTGCGGGGCGGAGGCCGGCCGGGAGAGGGGCGGGGAAGGGGTCGTTGCTGTGTGCCTGCCGTGGGTCAGAGCAGGGAGCTGCCGGCCGCCGCCATTACAATCCCTCCTCCATCTGCCCGTCTCACTCACTCACTTTAGGGGAAGGGGGGGCCGCGGCGGGAGGGGTGGGGGGAGAGTTGGGAAGGGGATAGGCGGAGGGCCGTCACTAGCGCACAGCATGCTGGGTAGCGAACGCAGCCTCACGCTTAATCGCCAAATAGAGTCCGGCCTCACCCTACGCCGGCGCACTGAGAACGCAGCCCGGTCGCCGTTAGAGGGCGGGGAAAGAGCTCGGGCTCCGCCCCTAGGCCCTCCCTCAGACCCGATCTGGTGTCTGGCCGCAGCTACCGGACGCCGGGGCTCCGACTCTGACTTTTGGAAGCGAGGCGGCCTTAGGCTTCCTGGTTATCAGTTTCCTTCGAGCAGGCCGTCCCCAGGCGCTGTTTCCTTCCCAAGGGTCTCTCACCCGTGTGCCGGCCTTCTGAGCTGGTTGTTAACCTGGCTGGTCGCTCTGGCCGACCGCAGCCCGTCTCGGATTCCTGACGTTTCTTTTTCATTCTTTGAGTGTTTCAGGCAGTCCCAAGGGTGGGCCCTCTTTCCCTTCCTGTCACTCGCTCTGTCTCTGGTTTCTTAGAACCAGTCAGTTCTCTTCTGGCAAATAGCTAAGATCCTCCGGCTGTGGTTACTGATTCCTCGTCTCCGTCCTGAGCCTGGGCTTTGGTCCCATTTCTATGCGCTCGGTCGCCCGTCGTAACTTATTCCACTTTGCGTCCCCTCTTCTTTCCTTTTCTGGAATGGGTTGTGGGGGGGTTGGGAGAGGGGGAGGAGCGATTGTTTTTTTTCTTGGGAGAAGAGGTAGTGAATTCCTTTAGATCTTGACGATGATGAGTAGAGAGAGAAAAGTTTGAAGGAGACTGGCTAGACTAGCAATTTGATACGGTAGAAATGAATGGGCTCACAAATATTGTCATCAATAGACTGTTTTGATCGAAACAGAAAATAAAAGCACTGTGAGTACAACTTAAAATCCCAGATAAATGTTCTCCTGGGTCATTAAATGTTTAAGTGAATATGGCCGGGCGCGGCTGCTCAAGCCTGTAATCCCAGCACTTTGGGAAGCCGAAGTGGGCGATCACTTGAGGCCAGGAGTTCGAGACCAGCTTGGCCAACATTGTGAAACCCCATATCTACTAAAAATACAAAAATTAGCCGGGCGTGGTGGCGCACACCTGTAGTCCCAGCTCCTGGGGAAGCTGAGGCACGAGAATTGCTTGAGCCCAGGAGGCTGAGGTTGCAGAGAGCCGAGATCGCACCACTGCACTCCAGCCTGGGCGACAAAGCGAGACTCCGTGTCGGAAAAAAATATAAAAAAGTTTGAGTGAATGTAACATACACATAAGAGACAAGGCTAATATTTTAAGTACAATAGTGGATATTTTTATGTGCTCAGTTTCCTAGAAAATATCCTAATGCACTAGTATGTTTCTAAAAATTAATACAGCTAAGAAGCATTTGTTTGAAAAATAAGACAAAAATAATTAACAACATAAGGAAATTAGGTTCAGTAATTATATTAATAGCGACGCAGGAAAATTGCACTGAAAATTTGTTACTTTTTAAAATTTTTTTTCTTTACTGCAAAAGCCAGTAAAACTTGTGCTATGGAGTATGCACTACCAACCAATCAGGAAGTAATTTCAAAAGAGATAAAGTAATGCATCTTATTTTATCACGTCTGCTTTACTGTTATTAGAGTTTAATGGAAAGCAGGTTGGACTTGTTAATCATGCTGCCATGTTTTATTTCGATATGAAATGAGATCTTAGATCGCAGTACTATAATGTTAAGGACCATTTCTTCAAATTATTATTCTATTTATTTATTTTTTGAGACAGGGTCTCACTCTGTTGCCTGGGCTGGAATGTAGTGGTGTGATCTCTGCTTGTTGCAACCTGGAGCTCCCTGGCTGAGGTGGTCGTCCCACTTCAGCCTCCTGAGTAGCTGGGACTACAGGCGTGCATCCACCAAGCCCAGCTAATGTTTGTATTTTTTGTAGAGACAGGGTTTTGTCATGATGCCCAGGCTAGTCTCCAACTCCTGGCTCAAGTGGTCCACCCGCCTTGGCTTCACAAAGTGTTAAGATTACATATTTCTTCAAATTATTAAAGTACTATTTATCTTATAGTTACCAACATGCAACCTGTTTATTCATCCATTTCCTTTTTAGGGGGCCTCATAGCACGTAAAAAGCTCAGAAAAATTATGCTGCCTCAAAGACACACACACACACACACACACACACACACACACACACACACACACACACACACACACACACACACACACACATATTTGTGGCCAGGTGCGGTGGCTCACACCTATAATCCCAGCACTTTGGGAGGCGGAAGCGGGCAGATCACTTGAGCTCAGGAGTTGGAGACCAGCCTGGCCAACATGGCAAAACCCCATCTCTACCAAAAAGTACAAAAATTAGCTGGGTGTGGTGGCGCTTGCCTGAAATCCCAGCTACTCTGGAGGCAGAGGTGGCAGTGAGCCGACATCATGCCACTGCACTCCAGCCTGGGTGAAAGAGAGAGTGAGATTCCATCCCAAAAACAACAACAACAAAAAAAAACATTTGTGAGAATGGTTGACCTGATGATAGCATCAAAAGAAGACTAACATGCACACTTATATGTCCCACTGGTACCTTGAGCTTAAGGAAAGACTGGATTTATTATCCTTTTTGTCTCCTCACCTACCCTCAAAACAAATACAAAATCTCTACTTCTATTATCTACCTTATTGAGTGACACTACATCCAAACTTGAAGCCTAGCAGTCATTCTACTACCTTTCACTCAGCCCCCACAATCCAGTTTCATTCTCAGTAATATCTTTCCTATGGATTCTATTATCTCTCTTTATACTTGAGTTTAAACGTTCCCACCGCCATTCTGCCCCCACTTTGCACTATCACTGCTGCCTGATTGATCTTCCTAAAACGAAGTAATGATTCTGTCATTCCTCTGTTTAACATAGTTTCGTGATTTCTAAATTTAGAATAAAGCCCAAATTTTAACATAAGCATATAAATTGATCTAGATCCATCCTATAACCTAATCTACCATAACACCATCATGCCACCTCATTCTTCTCTTCAGCCAAACTGCCACTGTTTTTGGTTCCTCAAATGTGTAATGCTATTTCATTCCACAGTAATTTAACACATACTGTGCCCCATTGCCTGTCTTCAAAAACTCAGCTCAGATCAGGCACAGTGGCTCACGCCTGTAATCCCAACACTTTCGGAGACAGAGATGGGAGGATGGCTTAAGCCTAGGAATTCGAGACCAACCTGGGCAACATGGCAAAACCCTATCCCTACTAAAAATACAAAAATTAGCCAGAGTGGCCACATGAGTCTGTAGTCCCAGCTACTCTGGAGGCTGAGATGGGAGGATCACCTGAGCCCACGAGGTCCAGGCTGCAGTGAGCCACAATTGCATCATTTACGCCACTGCACTCCAGTCTGGGCAACAGAGCAAAACCCTGTCTTAAGACAAACAAAACCCTCCCCCCCCCACACACACACACACACACAAAACTCAGCTCAAGCATTATTTTGTCCAAGAAGCCTCCATATCCCTGAATTCTTTTGACTCACTATTCTATTCTAGTAGCCTCCCTCCCGTGCTTATCTCTTTTTTCCTTTAATCTTTTTTTTTTTTTCTTTTTTGAGACTGGATCTCACTGTGTCACCCAGGCTGGAGTGCAGTGGCACGATCTTGGCTCACTCCAGCTTCAGCCTCCCCAACTCAAGCAATCCTCCCACCTCAGCCTCCTAAGTAGCTGGGATGGGACCACAGGCATGTGCCACCATGCCCAGCAAATAATTTTGTATTTTTTATAGAGATGGGTTTTCACCATGTTGCCCAGGCTGGTCTTGAACTCCTAGCAAAGTGCTGGGGTTACAGGTGTGAGCCACTGCACAGGGCCTTGTCTCTTTAATACTTTTTACACTATATTTACACCATCTGTGTACTGATCAGTAACACTCATACTAAACACTCTAAAAGCAATACTTATACATAATGAGTACTCAATTTTTGCTTTATTCCTTTCTATTTTTTGTAGAGAGGGAATCTCACTATGTTGCCCAGGCTGATCTTAAACTCCTGGGCTCAATCTATCCTCCCATCTCAACCTCCTGAGTAGCTAAAACTACCTGTACACAACATCACTCCAGGCTATTTTTTGTTTTTAATTTTTTGTAGAGATGGGAGTCTCACTGTATTGCCAAGGTTGGTCTCTAACTCCTGGCCTCAAGCAGTCCTCCTTCCTTGGCGTCCCAAAGTGGTAAGATTACAGGCATAAGCCACTGAGCCCAGCCTGTTTTTTTTATTTTTTAAGAAGTACTGATTGGCTACGATTTTTCTGCTCCCTGCTGATCCACTGTGACCCAGACACGTAATCTCTGCCTTCACAGAGTTTCTAGTCTAATTTTAGGCAAATTACTTAGCACCAACCACTCTGGCTTCCTCAATATTTTGTCCTGATCTGTCTTGAAACTACCTTTCTTGAAGCTTCAAGTGTGCTGTCTATTGAAAGAAGTCCAACGGAATGTGTCTACGTTCATTTTAATCATGGTTTTATAAATATCAATAATACAATTGATATGGTTTAGCTCTGTGTTCCGACCCAAGTCTCATCTCCAATTGTAATCCCCACGTGTCAAGGGAAGGAGGTTATTGGATCATGGGGACGGTTTCCCCCATGCTGTTCTCGTGATAGTGAGTTCTCAGGAGATCTGTTGGTTTTATAAAGGGCTCTTCTCCCTTCACTTTCTCCTGTCTCTCCTGCCCTTCATGTAAGATATACTTGCTTCCCCTTCTGCCATGATTGTAATTTTCCTGAGGCCTCCCCAGCCATGCAGAACTGTGAGTCCATTAAACCTCTTTCTTTATAAATTACCCAGTCTCAGGGAAGTTCTTTATAGCAGTATGAAAACGGACTAATACAGCAGTCTTTGACTTCATCCTTCCTAGACCATAAAGTCATTTATCTGCAGGATTGCAGCCTTGTAGAAGGGAAGGACCTATACCCCTCTTGTTCAAAACTGTACCCCAAGAGTCTGGGAAAGGATGGATCTTCAAATGTTTGATGAATAACTCAAATTTAGACAAGACTAATATGAATATTTTTTCTTCACATCAATCATTTTTATTAGTTGTTACTGTCATTATAACAGTTGTCTCTTAAAGTTCAATAACCAGAACTGCCCTGAGTTTTAAAAGTAAAGAACGCCAATATTTCCTCCTCTATTGGAAAAATATTTTGTAAACTCTTGATGTTGTGCTTTGGTTCATGATTCCTGATGACACTCTGGAGAGAGCTTCTAGAATCTTGTCCTCTGTAGATAATGAGCTCCCCCAAGCCACATTATCACCTACAACTCACCTAACTGGAACTGTCTCCCTAAACTGTGGCTGAGTCATTTCCTCTCTTAAAGCTCACCTTTGAAACTTCCTATTTGTTCTATCCTTTCATCAGTCCTGTTCATGCCTCCTCCATGCCCATAGATTCTCCCAGTTTCAATCTGTTGCTGATAATCTTCAACAATCCCTATTTGCCAGCCTGTGCAACATGGGGAGACCCCATCTCTACAAAAAATAAAACAATTAACTGGGCATGGTGGCAGGTGCCTGTAGTCCCAGCTACTTGAGCGCGGGAGGTTGAGTCTGCAGTGAGCTATGATCATACCACTGGGTGCCCAGCCTGGATGACAGAGTGAGACCTTGTCCCAAAAAAAAAAGAAAAAAGAGCTGGGCGCGGTGACTCATGCCTGTAATCCCAGCACTTTGGGAGGACGAAGCGGGCAGATCATCTGAGGTCAGGAGTTCGAGACCAGCCTGGCCAACATGGTGGAATCTCATCTCTACTAAAAATACAAAAAATTAGCCAGGCATGGTGGCAGGCGTCACCTTTGAAACTTCCTAAATAGGGTGTCTAATCTTGGACACTGTGTGCTTATTCTATTTTGGACCAGAGAGGGACTTGTCATATTTCATGTGCAAGTATTATGTCAACAAAGATAGGTTAAGGAATTCCAGGCTTTTAAATAAATCAGGAGTAGATAAAACTCAAATGTCTTCTTATCAGTTGTTACAATACCTGATGTTCAAAGAGTGTTGACCCGGCCTCTGAGGACTGTATAGCTCCCTGTAATTACTCACCCAGAATGTACAGTTTTTTTTTTGAGATGAAGTCTCACTCTGTTGTTGCCCAAACTGAGGTGCAGTGGTGCGATCTCGGCTCACTGCAACCTCCACTTCCTGGGTTCAAGCGATTCTCCTGCCTCAGCCCCAAGCAGCCTCCCAAGCAGCTGGGACTACAGGCATGTGCCACCATGACTGGCTAATTTTTCTATTTTTAGTAGAGACAGGATTTCACTATGTTGGCCAGGCTGGTCTTGAACTCCTGACCTCATGATCCGCCCGCCTTGGCCTCCCAAAGTGCCGGGATTACAGGCGTGAGCCACCACGCCCAGCCTCGTACAGTTTTATATCTTGCTGACTAGGTACCTGGCATCCTTCTACCAAAGAGTTCAAATCAATTCACAAACACTAATCTAGTCATCTTTTTTGCATCATCTGCAAAGGCTACAACAAGTATTCTTATCTCCACAGTGAAGAAAGAAAGCTGAAGAGCTCTTGGTCACTTCAGTAAGTATTTAGTAGAAGTTCTCGCTCTTTACATCAGTGAGTGTATATGTGTATTTGGAAACTAGAAAGTCTCCCTGCACAGTTCTGCCTACTGTCATCCTATCAATGGGTTCAATATTACTGTCTCTGGTTCTCAAATCATTTACATGTTTGAAATTATTTTTAGATAGTTTTGGGGTGATCCAGTCACTCAGGGAAATGACATAGTGTTTAATTTTTTTTTTGAGACAGAGTCTCGCTCTGTTGCCCAGGCCGGAGTGCAGTGGCGTGATCTCGGCTCACTGCAACCTCTGCCTCCCGTGTTCAAACAATTCTCCTGCCTCAGCTTCCTGAGTAGCTGGGACTACAGTCATGAGCCACCATGCCCAGCTAATTTTTGTATTTTTAGTAGAGACAGGGTTTTACCATGCTGGCCAGGCTGGTCTTGAACTCCTGACCTCGTGATCCACCCGCCTTGGCCTCCCAAAGTGCTGGGATTACAGGCGTGAGCCACTCCGCCCGGCATAGTGTTTACATTTAGAAACAGAGAGGGCAAGCAAAGTATTAGATCCCAGAGGAAGATCTTTAAGAAGAGCTGACATGTGTTCAGAAACCAAAGGAGCAAAATGTTTAATGCATGTGGAACAGAAAGGAGGCAGCTTTGACCTGCACCATGCTTTAACCTTCCAAATAAGATCTACTTGTCATTATAGTGATTGACTTTGGCTAAGAAAATTGTAGAAACACAGGCAGGGCACTTGAACCCTTTGGATAATATTCTGTGAGGAAAAGGAAAAAGACCTTCACAGATTATAGAAAATAGATACCAAACCTTTAGGAAACTCAGCATGCTGTATAAAATTTTAGTCCAAGTTCATTCTGTAATTGTCTCCTGGGTATGAGTAAGAAAAAAAATAGGCTGTGATAATATTGTTTAATAGCTAACTCATAGAGATGTCAAAATTGAAAAGAAAAAAAAGGATTGCCTGGAGCCAAGTCCCTCCTGGACATTGGCTAAGAATGAACAACCAGGTCTGTAAACATAAGAGCAAAGTGACTGGAAAATGTGACTAATTGGTAAATTGCCAAAAGTTTGCTAGGTAATAATTTAACAGGCTTGGTTTGTCTCTCATTGAAGCAGCAGGGTGAGTATTCCAAAGAATGACACCAAACATGCACACCTGGCCCAGTAAATCTATGCTAAAGACAGTGTTCCTTTGGAGAATATGTTAAATTGGCAAAAAGTCACAAAAACATATTTTTTATAACAGCATATTTTTAAATGATGGTAACGTTTAGTTTTGGCTTTCTGTTAGTAGAAAGTACGTGACAATTATCTTAACAAAAAAAGACTGAAGAATTCTTTATAGGCATTTAAAATAACTCCTACTGCTCTTTGCTTCTTTTGTTTTATAGTTTTTATAGTTTCATAACAATTGGATATTTTAAATTGTGTTATACAGTGTTGTAGGCTGGGCACAGTGGCTCACGCCTGTAATCCCAGCACTTTGGGAGGCCGAGGCAGGAGGATCACGAGGTCAGGAGATCGAGACCATCCTGGCTAACACGGTGAAACCCTGTCTCTACTAAAAATACAAAAAAATTAGCCGGGCGCAGTGGTGGGCGCCTGTAGTCCCAGCTATTCGGGAGGCTGAGGCAGCAGAATGGCGTGAACCCGGGAGGCGGAGGTTGCAGTGAGCCGAGATCGCGCCACTGCACTCCAGCCTAGGCGACAGAGCGAGACTCCGTCTCAAAAAAAAAACAAAACAATACAGGGTTGTGCATAGACTTTTTTTTTTGGGAAACAAAGTCTCACTACATTGCCCAGGCTGGTCTCGAATTCCTGGCCTCAAGGGATCCTCTTGCCTCAGCCTCCCAAAGTGCTGGGATTACAGGCATAAGCCACTACACCTGTGCCTAGAAGTTTTGTACTTAACTTTTTTTTTTTTTTTTTAGACAGTCTTGTTCTGTCACGCCCAGCCTGGAGTGCAGTGGTGTGGTCTCGGCTCACTGCAACCTCCGCCTCCCGGGTTCAAGCGATTCTCCCACCTCAGTCTACCAAGTAGCTGGGATTACAGGCACCCGCCACCACGCCCAGCTAAATTTTTTTTTTTTTTTTGTATTTTTAGTACAGACAGGGTTCCACCATATTGGTGGCCAGGCTGGTCTCGAACTCCCGACCTCAGGTGATCCGCCTGCCTTGGCCTCCAAAAGTGCTGGGATTACAGGCATGAGCCACCGTGGCCAGCCCCACTTAACTTTTTGTTTTGAAGAACTTCAATTATGGAAAAACAACAACAAAAATCTAATGAACTCCAGTTACAAGATTTTGCCATTCTTATTTCATCTACTCTACTTTTTTTCTGTGTGAAGAAATGTTTAATGTAAATACCAGACGTTATATTATTTCATTAGTACATAGTTCTCTAAGTATCTTTAACAGATTAGTTTTTGCTTCTTTTTTTTAACAAAACACCATACCATTATCACACCTACAAAATTAATGGTAATTCCTTTTTTTTTTTTTTTTTTTTTGAGATGGAGTCTAGCTCTGTCGCCAGGCTGGAGTGCAGTGGTGCAATCTCTTCTCACCGCAACCGCCACCTCCCAGGTTCAAGCAATTCTCCTGCCTCAGCCTCCCGAGTAGCTGGGATTACAAACACGCACCGCCACACCCAGCTAATTTTTGTATTTTTAGTAGAGACGGGGTTTCACCATGTTGGCCAGGATGGTCTTGATCTCCTGACCTTGTGATCTGCCCACCTCAGCCTCCCAAAGTGCTAGGATTACAGGTGTAAGCAACCATGCCCAGCCAGTAATTCCTTTTTACAATCTAATCCTCAGTCCATATTTGATTTCCCCCAATATCTCAAAAAACAATTTTTTTAAAAAAAGATAGTAGTAACTCCAAATTAGGATCCAAACAAAATCCATACATTTCATTTGGTTGTTATATCTTTAGGTCTTTTTTTTTTGAGACGGAGTCTCGATCTGTCACCCAGGCTGGAGTGCAGTGGTGCGATCTCGACTCACTGCAACCTCCGCCTCCCAGGTTCACTCCATTCTCCTACCTCAGCCTCCTGAGTAGCTGGGACTACAGGCGCCCGCCACCACGCCCGGCTAATTTTTTGTATTTTTGGTAGAGACGGGGTTTCACCATGTTAGCCAGGATGATCTTGATCTCCTGACCTGGTGATCTGCCCGCCTCGGCCTCACAAAGTGCTGGGATTATAGGTGTGAGCCACCGTGCCCGACCAGAGACCAGGTGATTTATCCTGGAGAATTTCCCACATTTGGATAATTACAATTATGTTATCATTTAATATATTCTTTCCTCCTCCATATTTTCTATTTTTATTTTTAAAAAATAATCTAATATATTGTTGCGTCACGAATTAGTAACAAAAAAGAAAAAAATAATAATTTAATAATTTGTTCAATAGCAATAGATAACCAAAAAATAAATAAAAAGAAAAAACTAATAATCTAAAATTTTTGGTAGAGATGGGATCTCACCCAGGCTGGCCTCAAATTCCTGGGCTCAAGCAATCTTTCCATCTTGGCCTCCCAAAGTGCTGGGGTTACAGGCGTGAGCCACCATATCTGGCCCATATTTTTTATGAAGTGTTTATTTTTTATTTTCTTGGCAAGAAAATGCTTATTTGGGGATACAGCATATTTCCTGTGGCATCACACCAGCTGGCACATAATGTCTAGTTATCTGAATTTTAGTAATGTTACTAAATTTGATTAGCCTGACCTAGCTATTATTGTCAGCTTTACCTAGCTAGCTATTAACATACATACTGTATTCTACCTTGCTCAGTGAAGGGCCTGTCCTGCAAAGGAAATTCCACTAGGTGTTTCTGGGAGCTTTAGGCTCATTCCCTTGCAGCCCTTGGCAACAGGGACCCTACCAGGCCTCCTTCCAGTTCCCACTGTGATTCTTAGTTTCACACTCACTTCTAGTGGGGCTCCTTTTTTAGGTGATGACTTAGTGATTTCTGGGTTTCTTGGTTCTTGTGATGCTCTCGAGTCCTCTTTTTCTTTTTTTTCTTTTAGATGGAGTCTCGCTCTGTCACCAGGCTGGAGTGCAGTGGTGCAATCTTGGCTCCTGCAACCTCCACCTCCCAGGTTCAAGTGATTCTCCTGCCTCAGCCTCCCAAGTAGCTGGAACTACAGGCACGTGCCACTACGCCTGGCTAATTTTTTGTATTTTCAGTAGAGACAGGGTTTCACCATCTTGGCCAGGATGGTCTCGATTTCTTGACCTTCTGATCCGCCCGCCTCGGCCTCCCAAAGTGCTGGGATTACAGGTGTGAGCCACCGCGCCCAGCCAAATCCTCTTTTTCTAACCTCCACTTCTGCCAGGACATGCCTTGCCTTACACACACACACACACACACACACACACACACACACACACAGCCTTCCCACCCCGACCTCTCCCACCCACCCTGTATCTTCCTCCTGTTCTTACACACACACACACACCCTCTCACACACACACACACACACACACCCTTCCCACCCCGACCTCTCCCACCCACCCTGTATCTTCCTCCTGTTCTTACACACGCGCACACACACACACACACACACACACACACACACACACCCCCTTCCCACCCCGACCTCTCCCACTGACCCTGTATCTTCCTCCTGTTCTTGTTGCTACCTTAGTTTGGCCCCACCAATTAATTAGCATCCTAGAGTTCCAGGGGATGTTTTTTCACGTAGTTTTTGGTAGAGTTGTTGTCTGTAGATGTTATCTTTTGCTATCCTAGTTATTTTCACGTTTTTGTGAGGAGATTCGGGAAGATCCCAGAATCTGCTGCTGCCATCACCACTACTTTCTTTGCTTCTCTTCACTCTTGCATTTTTAAATTTTAAATTGCCTGCTCTTTCTCCTAAAGTGATATATTGTAGCCCTGCTTTTGAAATATTTCATCCGACCACTATTAAAGTCATTATGACATTTGTTACTAGTCCAAAGATTGTGAGATATAGAAGTGTAAATTTAAGTATGTGTATCCTCTGGGCAACAGTTGGGCAGACTCTTGTCTGACAATTTGAATTTATTTACATTTTTAGCTGGATGCAGTGGCTCGTGCCTGTAATCCCAGGACTTTGGGAGGCCAAGGTGGGAGGACTGCTTGAGCCCAGGAGCTCAAGACCAGCCTGGGCGACATAGGTGAGACTCCTGCCTCTACAAAAAAAAAGAAAAAAATTAGCCAGGTGGGCTGGCATATGCCTGTAGTCCTAGCTACTCAGAAGACTAACATGAGAGGATCTTGAGTCCAAGAGTTCCAGGGTGTAATGAGCTATGATCACACACCACTGTACTCTGGCCTGGGTGACAGAGGGAGACCCTGTCTCAAAACAAAACAAAGCAGAATTCATTTTTAGCAAGAGCCGTAACATGTTGCTACACTTTATTGTGAAATTCAAAATAGCATAAAGTGCTTCTGGGCTAAGGACAACCAAGCAGGCCACCTGAAAAGTCTCTGTGTTCTACTCTGACAACTGATCTGAATGAGGATGGTACCAAGTTCAGATATACTTCTGTAAACTTGGCTGGATGACATTTGCCTGGTATGCTTTATTTATTGCAGGTGGAAAGAGTAATTAACTTTCTAAAAGAGAAAATCAGACTTAAGAATTTTGGAAGTATTATTAGTTCTAATCACAAATGTTAAACACTATAGTGAATATAGTAATTTAAACTTTATTGTCCTAAATTTTCATATTATTTGATTGAGCCACTTCTTTGACATTTTAGGCTCCCTGTTGAGATCAATTACAAGTAAATAGTCTGTTAGAATTGTACCTTTTGTGGTGTGCTCCAGGGTCAAGATCTAAGCTACCAAAACATGCATATTAGCCATTAAAAGCTTTTATATAGAGGGTACAAAAGGTTGGATTTAAACTAGCAAATGGGGAGTGAAATTGTACATCCATGGTCCTGTTACAGCCATCACTGAATTAACTAGTCTTGAGGCACACCCAGAGGTAATGAGCTTTGGGTGAGAGCACAGACTTGAAAGCCACACACTAAATGAAACTGGGTCTTCCTCAACCATTTCACTGAGTGACATTTGGCAAGTAATTAAATTTTCACATCTGTAAAGTGGAGATAAAAAGTCTCTGACTCACAGAGCTATGAGGGGGATTAAATAGATATAGTTAAAGCATTCAAAACAATGCCTGGCACCTAATGAGCACTGTAAGCACTTCCTGTTGTTATTATCCTCTGTTCCTGAGTTGGTGAGTTGGGTGGTATTAGTACATTGTATTACCAAGAGTGAGTAATACTGCCTTCCAACTTATAGCAATGGAAGTCTTTCACGACCACCATCAAACATTGGGAGCATTAATGACTCATTTGTTTTTGTTTTTTTAAATGTAGAGGTTTTTATTTTTATTGTTTGCTTGTCTGGTTTTTTTGAGACAGTCTTGCTCTGTTGCCTAGCTTGGAGTGCAGTGGCATGATCTCAGCTCACTGCAGGCTTGACCTTCTGGGCTCAGGTGATCCTCCCACCTCAGCCTCCCAAAGCACTGGGATTACATATGAGAGCCATGGAGCCTAGCCTTAATGTAGCTTTTACTTTTTCTTTACTTTTTTTTTCAGATGGAGTCTTGCTTTGTTGCCTAGGCTGGAGTGCAGTGGTGTGCTCTCGGCTCACTGCAACCTCCGCCTCCCAGGTTCATGCAATTCTCCTGCCTCAGCCTCCCAAATAGCTGGGATTACAGGCGTGAACCATCATGCCCAGCTAATTTTTGCATTTTTAGTAAAGACAGGTTCTGCCATGTTGGCCAGGCTGGTCTTAAACTCCTGGTCTCAGGTGATCTGCCCGCCTCGGCCTCCCAAAGAGCTGAGATCACAGGCGTGAGCCACTGTGCCCGGCCCTAATGTAACTTTTAAAAACACTTAATTTTAACTCAGGAAACACTTTATTTAATTAGGAAGGTCTTAAATACAATAGGTGTAGTTTTATAGTATTATTTTCTTGTATATTTTTAGGGGAAAATTCACATGGTAATTAATTTTTCCCCAGGTAATTTGAACATTAGAGTAAAAGACTTTGTAATGTTGAAACAAATTAATTGCGTATAAATTATGGAGCAATTGTTTTACAGAAACAGTCTCCGTAATCCCAGCACCGCACTTAAATTCACTTATAGTCTACCAGTCAACTTGTCAGAGATATAGTTTGCGTAAAGTCAAATTCCTCTGCATCTTTTTTTTTTTTTTTTTCCTGAGACAGGGTCTCACTCTCTCCCCCAGGCTGGAGTGCAGTGACCTAGTCACAGCTGGCTGCAGCCTCGACCTCCCAAGGCTCAGGCGATCCTCCCCTCTCAGCCTCCCAAGTAGCTAGGACTATAGGCAGATGTCACCATGCCTGGCTAATTTTTGTATTTTTTGTTGAGATGAGATTTCGCCATATTGCTCAGGCTAGTCCTCCACATCTTAGTAAGCTTTCATTTATTTGTTTCTTCCTTGACACAAAGCTATGGGAAACATTGGTAAATTAAATTTTAATTCTAAATTCCTTTGATTTGATTTGAACTTAAAATCTGTAACATTGCACTTGACCTTAAGAACACTCACAGACTTGTCATTTGAATCCTAATGCAGTGCTGTTAGGTGATCACTGCCCATTAAATGAAGAGAAAAATGTACTATATGAGAAAAATCTATTTGCCTTTGTATGTCTTTCACAGTCTTTTTTCCTTTTGTTACTGTATTTATTAATTTTCGAGACTACCATAAAACAATTTGGATTTAAATTGTGTCTTGGACCAGAATTTGATGAGACATTTTGGTCAGTTTACCAAAATGGCTTTAGGTCAAGATCTGCGAGCCACATGAAGCTTTATAAATTTTTCAGATATACTACTAGAAAAATGATAGGCCGGTTTTCTTTCACAGTTTTCATTGGGAATCAGGATATCTAATAAGAATTAACAAAATTAGATAAGAAGTACACAACATGGTGAAACCCCGTCTCTACTAAAAATACAAAAAATTAGCCGGGCATGGTGGCGGGTGCCTGTAAGTCCCAGCTACTTGGCAGGCTGAGGCAGGAGAATGACGTGAACCCAGGGAGGCAGAGCTAACAGTGAGCTGAGATCGCACCACTGAACTCCAGCCTGGGTGACAGAGAGAGACTCCATCTCAAAAAAAAAAAAAAAGTACACAAATTAAATATATCAGAATCTGGAATATCTGGTTTGAAATATTTTGTTTGTTTGTTTATTTTTTTGTTTTTGAGATGGAGTCTCACTGTGTCACCCAGGCTGGAGTGCAGTGGCGTAATCTCTGCTCACTGCAACCTCCACCTCCTGATATTCTTATGAATCCAAAAATTTGATGAAGAGTTTTCACCAATAAGCACAAATATTTCACTTGTGTGGCTAATTTAGAACAATTGAGAATAAGATTCCCCTTGCAGGGCTTTTTCTTTGCCATTTCTAACCTATACCCACGGTTTGTCAAAGTGAGTATTTAATTCCCTATTTTAACATTATTTTATTTTATTTTTTGATATGGGGGTCTCACTCTGTTGCCCAGGCTGCATCTCTGCTCACTGCAGCCTCTGCCTCCCAGGTTCAAGCGATTCTCCTGCTTCGGCCTCCCTAGTAGCTGGGATTACAGATGCATACCATCACACCCAGCTAATTTTTTTGTATTTTTAGTAGACACAGGGTTTTGCCATGTTGGCCAGGCTGGTCTCGAACTTCTGACCTCAGGTGATCCATGTGCCTCGGCCTCCCAAAGTGCTGGGATTACAGGCATGAGCCACCGCACCCGGCCAACATTACTTTAAATTTCTGAATAAATTACCCTTGGCACTAAAACCAAATAGAAGAAAGCTAATTTTAGAAGAAGAAATTTTATTTTGATTTTGAAAGATATTGTTGTCTTCATTATGTACAGTAAGGGGAAGCTTGGGTCTGCTTGCAACTAGCTTTTCTGTCCAAAGAGTGGAAGGTAGAATATGATGATCCAAGTTACTTTTAACTTTAAATGTAGGTAATAGATAGTAACAACAGCACACACAAACATGCACACACAGGTACATACACACTCTGGCCATTGCCACTTTATATCTTTTTAAACTGTTCTTACCTCCTCTACCATTAGGGAATTCTGCTAGTCAGTTTCTCTCTGGCAAATGCTTGATTGACAGTCTACTCTCAATGTCTCCATCCCCCACTCCACAGACACAGAGATGATTAAGGAGTAAAAATAAAACAAGTACTTTCAATCAATCAATGTAATGGTCTATTTATAATATATAGATTCCTCATCCTCAGTTTTTCTCCCCAGCCTGGATCATATTCCTGTAAAAATCTTTAAAATTCTTTAGTTCAACTCCCTAATTTAGGATAGAAAGTCTGACTTGAACTTCTTTGAAAATACAGTATCCTTTTCAGTAAAACATTTGGCTTCCCTCTGCTTTAGTAATGTATACTTTAAAGTTGCAAATAACTACACTTATTTGGACTTAAATTGTATCTTGGACCAGAATTTGATGAGACTCTTTGGTCAATTTACCAAAATGGCTTTAGATCAAGATCTGAGAGCCATATGAAGCTTTAGAAATTTTTCAGATGTAGCTGGGCACAGTGGCTCATGCCTGTAACCTGTAATCCCAGCACTTTGGGAAGCCCAGGCGGGTAGATCACCTGAGGCCAGAAGCTCAAGATCAGCCTGGCCGACATGGTGAGACCCTGTCTCTACTAAAAATGCAAAAATTAGCTGGGCATGGTGGTGCACGCCTGTAGTCCCAGCTACTAGGGAAACTGAGGCGGGAGAATCGCTTGAACTTAGGGGGCGGAAGTTGCAGTGAGCCTAGATCACGCCATTGCACTCCAGCCTGGGCGACAGAGCGAGACTCTTTCAAAAAAGAATAAAAAGAAGCAACACACATACCTGTGTGTTTAATGCCAAATTAATCAAATATGGCTGAAATATTCGTTGAGTGACTCAAGACTTTAACAGAAAAAAGAAAAAGTTTCATCCAAAGCTACTTCAAATATACTTTGAATCATAAAGGAAGGATTTTGAGAGAGAGACTGAGAGGGGGTAGTGGATGGGAAAAAAGGTAGAACGGAACAGGAACAGGAAGAACAGATTTCTTGAAGTCAAATTTCAGTAATCTTAGGACTGCAGTAGGGAGAATCTGTTGGGAAGAGAATCTTACCTACACTGGAGAGTAGGATGAGGAGAGAAAGGAGGCTCTGGAGTGTTTCACATTTTCCTTATCTCATTTAGCTCTCACAATAATTCAGCAACAGAGTTAACGTTATTCCTAGTTGACAGGCGAGAAAACTGAATCATCATAGAATTCAAGTAAATTCTGAGGCAAAGAAACAATGTTTTTGTTATGTACAAACATAATATAACAAAATTTGAGGGAGGTGATCCAAATTAGATAAAAATCTGCTACTGACCAGTATTATTTCCTCCCATTTATGGATGGAGAAATTCAGAAACAGCTAAATTATTAATACTTGGAAGCTGATGGAATGAATCAATATGGCATGGCAAAAAGAATCTCGCAGTAGCCATTTCCATATTTCCTGAGTTTAAGACATGCTGATTAGATGCTCTTAGCACGTCTATTTTGAAAAACAGCACATATTTTAAAGACATATGGCATTTAGAAATGTCACAATAAATGAAGCAGTAGCTTAATTATTTAGGGTAAACATTTATTTTACAGCTAGATAGCTTTGTAAAATTATATAATTTAACTCAATGTTTTTAAAACAAACTGTATGTATGTATGTATGTGATTATGTATGTATGTGACACAAAAAGTAACATATCTCTTAAAATTTGGGAAATTTAAAACCAAGTAACAATATAGAATAAATATTGCCCCTAATCCTACTATCCAGAGTTAAGCAAAATGCACTTTACTGTAACCCTTCCTTTTCTACTTATTATGTCATAGTAGTGCTGGACTTTCCAGAGATAGGGTTTCTACATAGTAGCTCACAAGTGTTCCAAGGAGTAGGAGGAACACATTATATGTCTAGTAATTTTTTTTTTTAAAGACAGAGTCTCACTCTGCTGCCCAAACTAGAGTATTGTAGCATAATCGTAGATTACTGCAGCCTCAGTCTCCTGGGCTCAAGCCATCCTCCTGCCTCAGCCTCCCAAGTAGCTGGAACTATAGGCACATGCCACCATGCCAGGCTAATTTTTTTTTTTTTTAAATAGAGACAGGGTCTTGCTATGTTGCATAGGCTGGTTTCAAACTCCCCGGCTCAAGCGATCCGCCCACCTCAGCTTCCCAAAGTGCTGAGATTACAGGCCTAGAACCACGAACCTGGTCCTGCTAGTTTAAAAAAAAAAAAAAAATTGTAGAAACGGGGTCTTGCTATGTTTCTCAGGCTGGTCTTGAACTCCTGGCCTCAAGTGTATATGTTTATTTTTAATGAACCAGGCACTATGCATTTAATTCCATGGTCCTGTTGCCTAATGCATTCCAAGGGTAATCCTTCATGTTTCCTAAGATGAACCTTGTGAAGAGTGTCAGGTTTGGGGGCAGACATGTATTTTACAAGATACGTTTTCTATAATTTTTTTTTTTTTTTTTTTTTGAGATAGAGTCTCGCTCTGTCGCCAGGCTGGAGTGCAGTGGTGCGATCTCAGCTCACTGCAACCTCCACCTCCCGGGTTCAAGCAATTCTCATGCCTCAGCCCCCCGAGCAGCTGGGATTACAGGCGTCCGCCACTACACCTGGCTAATTTTTGTATTTTTAGTAGAGACGGGGTTTCACTATGTTAGCCAGTTTGATCTCAAACTCCTGGCCTCAAGTGATCCACCCGCTTCAGCCTCCCAAAGTGCTGGGATTGCAGGCATGAGCCACCACGCCCGGCCTGTTTTCTATAATTTTGTAAAACAACTTTAGGTATGATGTATATACCATAAACATTTGTATGAACCATTTTACCACATACCATTTGATATGGTTAGGCTTTGTGTCCCCACCCAAATCTCATCTTGAATGGTAATCCCCATAATCCACACATGTCAAGGGAGAGACCAGGTTGAAGTAATTGAATCAGGGGGACAATTTCCTCCATGCTGTTTTTGTGATAGTGAGTGAGTGTGATAGTGAATGAGTGTGATAATGAGTGAGACGACATCTGCTGGTTTTAGAAGGGGGCCCTTTCCCCCGTCACTTGGCACTTGTCTGCCCTGCCGCCTTGTGAAGAAGGTGCCTTGCTTCCCCGTTGCCTTCCGCTGTGATTGTAAGTTTGCAAGGCCTCCCCAGCCATGCTGAACTGTGAGTCAATTAAACCTCTTTCCATTATAAATTACCTAGTCTTGGGCAGTTCTTTATAGCAGTGTGAAAGCGGACTAATACACATTTAAAATATATAGTTCTGTGGTATAATATGAAATATATTTGGCCTTTGTCCCTGATTCCTGTGACAAAGCCCCTAAAACTCTTGAAATTTCCTAAGTAATAGGAGTGTCTTTTGTTATTCACACTGAGTCCCTTTCATAACCCCTGAGTTTATACTAATAAAGTGACCTAGAGTGAGTCCGTAGATAGCCTCAGGGTGGGGCCAGTCTAGGAAAGACCAAGTGATGAGAGGATTAGAGAGTTGGAAATTTCATCCCCACCCTCCAGCCTCCAGGAAAGGGAAAGAAGGAGCTAGATTTTTTTTTTTTTTTTTTTTTTTTGAGACGGAGTTTCACTCCTGTTGCCCAGGCTGGAGTGCAATGGCATGATCTCGGCTCACCGCAACCTCAGCCTCCCAGGTTCAAGTAATTCTCCTGCCTCAGCCTCCCGAGTAGCTGGGATTATACAGGCATGTGGCACCACACCCAACTAGTTTTGTATTTTTAGTAGAGATGGGGTTTCTCCATGTTGGTCAGGCTGGTCTCGAATTCCTGCCCTCAGGTGATCCACCGGCCTCAGCCTCCCGAAGTGCTGGGATTACAGGCGTGAGCCACCTCACCCAGCCAGAAGATTTTTTAAATCCCCAAAACAAAGTCCCAACCTTTCTTCTCCTGATCCTGGTAGCCACTAATCTACTTTCTATCACTGTAGATATGCTTTTTCTGGACATTTCTTATTAATAGAATCATATAATAGGTAATATTCTGCATCTGGCTTCTTTCACTTACTATTTTTAAGGTTCATGCATTTTGTTCCCCTTCATTGTTGAATAGTTTTCTACTGTATAGATATACCATGTTTTGTTCATCTATTCATTAGCTGATAGAAATGTTTTCATTTCTCTTGGGTACATACTAAAAGTAGAATTGCAGCCGGGTGCGGGAGCTCACGCCTGTAATCCCAGCACTTTGGGAGGCTGAGGCAGGCGGATCACTAGGTCAGGAGATTGAGACCATCCTGAATAACACGGTGAAACTCTGTCTCTACTAAAAAATACAAAAAATTAGCCAGGCATGGTGGCGGGCACCTGTAGTCCCAGCTACTCGGGAGGCCGAGGCAGGAGAATGGCGTGAACCCAGAAGGCGGAGCTTGCAGCGAACCAAGATCACGCCACTGCACTCCAGCCTGGGTGACAGAGTGAGACTCCATCTCAAAAAAAAAAAAAAAAAAAAAAAAATATATATATATATGTATGTATATATATACACACACACACATATAAATTACCCCCAAACCTAAACATCTGCATTATACTGGTAAAAATTTAAATATTTAAACAGTATAACCATAAAGGTGCATGTAGACTTATATACTCAGACACACACAAAAAAGCCCTCTTCACTTTATTTTTTAAAATTTTTATTTATTTGTTTATTTATTTTGAAACAGGGTCTTTCTCCGTCACCCAGGCTGGAGTGCAGTGGCACAATCTCGGCTCACTGCAACCTCTGCGTGGGCCACCACACCCGGCAAATTTTTTTGCATTTTTTGTAGAGTCAGGGTTTCATCATGTTGCCCAGTCTGATCTCGAACTCCTGGGCTCAAGTGATCTGCCAGCCTTGGCCTCCCAAAGCACTGGGATTACAGGCATGGACGCTATTCCCAGTGCCCTCTTAACTTTATTTATTTATTATTTTTTATTTGATTTTGGAGGAGTCTCCCTCTGTCACCTAGACTGGAGTGCAGTGGCATGATCTCAGCTCACTGCAACCTCCACCTCCCAGGTTCAAGCAATTCTCTTGTCTCAGCCTCCTGAGTAGCTGGGATTACAAGCATGTGCCACCACACCCAGCTAATTTTTGTACTTTTAGTAGAGACAAGGTTTCACCATGTTGGTCAGGCTGGTCTTGAACTCCTGACCTCAGGTGATCCAGCTGCCTTGGCCTCCCAAAGTGCTGGGATTACAGGCGTGAGCCACCACGCGTGTCCTAATTTTTGTATTTTTAATAGAAACAGGGTTTCACCGTGTTAACCAGGCTGGTCTCGAACGAACTCCTGACCTCAGGTGATCTGCCCGCCTCAGCCTCCAAAAAAGCTGGGATTATAGGCATGAGCCACCGTGCCCGGCCTATTTGTTTATTTTTTTACTTGGAGTGGTCTTCAGTGTTACCCCCATCTTCCCTTTAATATGAATACTTATATCTCTCTGATCTCTACTTTTTAAAAAAACTAACTTTTTATTTGGAATTATTTTATTTATTTTATTGTTTAGAGACAGGGTCTTGCTATGAGGCTGGTGTCAAACTCCTGGCCTCAAGCAATTCTCCCACCTCAGCCTCCCAAGTATCTGGGATTACAGGTGTGAGTATTTGGAATAATTTTAGATTTACAAAGGTTGTGAAGATAGTACAGAGAATTTTCGTATACCCTTGCCCATCTCCCCTAATGTTATCCTCTCACATTACCATGGTACATGTATCAAATCTAACAAAAACATGGATAGCATTATTATAACTAAACTCAGATTTTGTTCACATTTCACCAGTTTTTCCATTAGTCCGTTTTCTATTCTGGGCTCCCCTCCACGATACCATGTTGCATTTAGTCATCTTATTTCCTTAATCTTCTCTGGACTGTGATGGTTTTTTAGTCTTCTCTTATTTTTCATGACTGTGGCAGTTTTGGGGAATACTGGTCAGAATGTCTCTCAACTTGGGTTTGTCTAACGTATTTTCCATGATTGGCTGGGCTCGGTGGCCCATGACTGTATTCCAGCACTTCAAGAGGCTGGAGCGGGAGGATGGCTTGAGCCCAGGAGTTCAAAACCAGCCTAGGCAACAAAGCAAGACCCCATCTGCACAAGAAAATAAAAAAGTTAGCTGGGTGTGGTGGTGCATGCCTGTGGTCTCAGCTACACAGGAGGCTGAGACAGGAAGATCCCTTGAGCCCAGGGAGTCAAGGCTGCAGTGAGCCGTGTTTGCACCACTGCACTCCAGCCTAGGTGACAGAGCAAGACCCTGTCTCAAAAAAAAAAAAAAAAAGTACAGTGTAGATATGCTGGACAAAGGGGATATTCACATCCCAGGCACAGCAGAGCAGGATGGCACAAAACTTCATCATGCTACTCAGAACAGTGTGCAATTTAAAACTTAAGAATTGTTGCAGGCACTGTGGCTCACGCCTGTAATCCCAGCACTTTGGGAGACCAAGGCAGGCAGATCACCTGAGGTCGAGAGTTGGAGACCAGCCTGACCAACATGGAGAAACACTGTCTCTACTAAAAATACAAAAAATACAAAAATCTTTATCTATTTAGATGTTCACTTTACATAGTTGTAATCCATGTGAATGTAGAATTTGGCATTTTGATTTTGTGACTTAACATTATTTATATACATTTCCCCATTCTTTTACAGAGTTTGCATATTCAATTTATTTATTTATTTATGAGACAGAGTCTTGCTGTGTCACCCAGGCTGGAGTGCAGTGGTGTGATCTCAGCACACTGCAACCTGAGCCACGATGCCTGGTCCATATTCATTTTAATAATTAAAAGACATGGCCAGGTGAGGTGACTCATTCCTATAATGCCAGCACTTTGGGAGGCCAACGCAGGAGGATTGCTTGAGCCCAGGAGTTCAAGACCAGCCTGGGCAAGACGGCAAAACCTCATCTTTACAAAAAATACAAAAATTAACTAGGTGTGATGACGTGTGCCTAGAGTCACAACCACTAGGGAGGCTGAAGTGGGAGTATCACCTGAGCCAGGGGACATCGAGGCTGCAGTGAGCCATGATTACGCCACTGCACTCCAGCTTTGGTGATAGAGTGAGACCCTCTCGGGGAAAAAAAAAGACATGAAGTTGGTATTAACAATTCTCAGTTTGTAGTATCTGCACTTGCTCCATGTTTCACTATTTATAATGTTGTTATAAACATTTTTATGCATATAGATTTTAATTATACCTTAGGATACATTCCTAAGACTGGGATGCTTGAGTTAAAAGGTAAAATCATTGGCCAAGCATGGCGTCTCACACTTGTAATCCCTGACTTTGGAAGGCCGAGGTGGGCAGATCACCTGAGGTCAGGAGTTCGAGACCAGCCTGGCCAACATGGTGAAACCCCTTTTCTACTAAAAATACAAAAAAATTAGGCAGGCATGATGGTGGGTGCCTGTAATCCCAGCTACTTGGGAGGCTGAGGCAGGAGAATCACTTGAACCTGGGAGATGGAGTTTACACTGAGCCAAAATTGTGCCATTGCACTCCAGCCTGGGTGACAAGAGCGAGACTCCCTCTCAAAAAAACAAAAAAAAGGCAGAATCATTTTCATGATTTGTTGTTGCATTCTACCAGGTTACATGGCAGAAAATGTATAGCAATTTAAAAGACCAGTAAAAATGTATAAATATACATATCTATTTCCCTGTAGACTTATCAGTACTTTTTCCCTAATTTAATACAAGAAAGGAGGAAAGGAAAGAAGCCAGTATGCTAAATTTTTTTTTTTTTTTGAGATGGAGTTTCACTTTTGTTGCCCAGGCTGGAGTGCAATGGCACGGTCTCAGCTCACTGCAACCTCCGCCTCCTGGGTTCAAGCGATTCTCCTGCCTTAGCCTCCCAAGTAGCTGGGATTATAGGCACCCGCCACCGTGCCCAGCTAATTTTTGTACTTTTATTAGAGACGGGTTTTCACTATGTTGGCCAGGCTGGTCTTGAACACCAGACCCCAGGTGATCCACCCACTTCAGCCTCCCAAAGTGTTGGGATTACAGGCATGAGCCACCGCGTCCAGCCTTGTGCTAAATATTTTTACAACAATTATGTCATTTGCCTCATTTAATTTTCTCCATCAGTCAGTAAGGTAGATACTACTCCCAGTTGACAGGGCAAGGGCTGGGTGCCATAGGCCCCTGGGATGATGGCCAGAGGGCAGATACCAAAGGTCAAGTCCTGGAATATTGCCCAAGCCAGAGCTGGAAGAAGAAATCCAAAGCAAGTCACGAAGAACAGAGACCAGAGAAGGAATGGGGGCCAAGGCACTGGATCAAATGAAGGGAACGGAAAGCCTGAGCTGGGTTGGGAAATGGGAGGTCCTTTGGATGAATTCTAAATTCTAAAACACATCTTTTTAGTGACTTTTTTTTTTTTTTTTTGTAGAGACAATGTCATTATGTTGCCCAGGCTGGTCTTAAACTTCTGGCCTCAAGTGATCATCCTGCCTCAACCTCTCAAGTGCTGGGATTGAAGACATGAGCTACCATGTCTGGCCTTTAGTAACCTTTTATAGGATCCAGCCAGGGCTTTGTGAGTGGAATGGGTTCATTTAAAGATACCAGAAGAGAATAGTTACTAAGACATTTTAGAGTTCATCAATTTATCACATTTATGTTTAAAAAAATAATAAAGTTGCTACATCTGCATACATATTTACGTGATGTACAGAGGAGGTCTAAAAGGATAGGCACTAAACTTAAAAACGTTGGATAGATCTTTGGGAAAATGAATGGGATTCAGGGCAGGAATAGGATATGAGGGTGTTTTATATGTCTGCTTTGTTGGAATACTTATGTGACTTTTTTAAAGGAAAAGTTATTGCTAGAAAAAGCTTTCATTCATTCTTTCATTTATTCGGTTAACATTTATTGGATGCTCACTGTATACTAGGCCCTGTGTGAGGATCTGAAGTAAGGTGTAGATTCTACCCACTAGAAGAAGTCATGTTCTGGTATAGTGTTTTTCAAACTTTGACTCAGCCTGTTAGCAAGTTCTGAAATTAAAAATCAGTTGGTCATATTATATTATAACCCATAGTATAAAATAAAATATCTGTGAGGCCATGCTTATATAAATTAATAATTGAGTAAATAAACAAATGACCTGGGCAACATAGCAAGACCCCGTGTCTACAAAAAAATTTTTTTTAATTAACAGGGCATAGGCCGAGCCCAGTGACTCACGCCTGTAATCCCGGCACTTTGGGAGGCCGAGGTGGGCAGATCACAAGATCAGGAGTTTGGGGCCAGCCTGGCCAATATGGTGAAACCCCATCTCTACTAAAAATACAAAAATTAGCCAGGCCTGGTGGCAGGCACCTGTAGTCCCAGCTACTTGGGAGGCTGAGGCAGGAGAATTGCTTGAACCCTGGAGGTTTTAGGCAGAGGTTGCAGTGAGCCAAGATCGCGCCACTGCACTCTGGCCTGGGTGACAGAGCAAGATGCTATCTCAAAAAAATAAATTAATTAAATAAAATAAAATTAGCAGAGCATGGAGGTATGTGCCTCTAGTCCCAGCTACTCGGGAGGCTAATGTGGGAGGATCACTGGAGGCTGGGAGCTCAAAGCTGCAGTGAGCCATGATTGCACTACTGCACTCTAGCCTGGGTGATAGAGCAAGACTCTGTCTCAAAAAAAAAACAGTGACAGGTCATACTGATAGTATGTGCCTTTGACATAATATGATGCAAATGGCACTTTACCTCTGTACTCTTTCTCCCAAAAAGATATAACTTCTGTCTAATAATAACATCAGACAAATCCCAGTAAAGGGACATTCCTTAAAATACCTGACCAATACTCTTCAAAACTGTCAAGGTATATCTCTGTATATCATGTAAATAATTTAATATATATATTACATTTTATATATATATTACATCTCACATTTACATTGTATATATTTGTATACTGGGCCACAATGTAAAATCTTTCTCTCACAGTCACAGCTTTAAAAGTCTAAATTGCTTTTCTGGTAGGAGACCTCAACATGCGATAAAATGGTTATTATATAGACTACAGACTGGATTATCTGCTCTTTGTAGTTGGGAAGAAAGGATTGGAATAGGCAGGAAAAGCTTCACCAGGGAAAAGACAACATGTTATCATGATGATACTGGCTAACCCTTATGTAGCACTCGCTGTGTGCCAACTGCCTAGCCTGGTCCAGGAATGTTACATATCCTAACTCCTTTAATTCTCACAACAGCCTAGGAAGTGAGTACTGTTACTGTGGCCATTGTACAGAAGACTGAGTTCTAAAAGATTAAGTATCTTGTCCAGGGTCACAAAGCAACTAAGTAGGAGAGCCAAGCAGTCAGGCTCCAGTTCATGCTCTTGACTATTACACTATACTGTGCTAGTACTACATGTTTTCTGGGTGAAAATTTGCATTTTAACTTTGGGGATTTTATTTAAATCACTTTTCAGGAGGCAAAAAAGAAATGTTTTTGTCTGATATTACCTTAGTGTTTGTGTGCGTGTATTATTACAATATTATGATTCTGGGGTACATAAAAAGCATTTAGAGCTAGAAAGAGTGTTAATTATCATCAACTATCATTTTCTTTTTTTTTTTTTCTTTTTTCTTTCTTTTTTTTTTTTTTTGAGACGGAGTCTCGCTCTGTTACCCAGGCTGGAGTGCAGTGGCATGATCTTGACTCACTGCAACCTCCGCCTCCTGGGTTCAAGCGATTCTCCTGCCTCAGCCTCCCAAGTAGCTGGGATTACAGGCGTCCGCCACCATGCCCGGCTAATTTTTTTTATTTTTAGTAGAGATGAGGTTTCACCATGTTGGCCAGGCTGGTTTTGAACTCCTGACCTCAAGTGATCCACCCGCCTCGGCCTCCCAAAGTGCTAGGATTACAGGCATGAGCCACTGTGTCCAGCCTTATCATTTTCATTTCTAAATCTACATACTCTACTTTTTGTTTTCTCTTTAGAGACGAGGTCTTTCTCTGTTGCCCAGGCTGGAGTGCAGTGGCTATTCACAGGCATGATCATAGCGTACAGCAGCCTCAAACTCTTGGGCTCAACCAATCTTCCCACCTTAGCCTCCCAAGTAGCTAATACTATGGATGCAGGTACCTGGCTACGTACTATACTTGTTTTTTTTCTTTTCTTTTCTTTCTTTTTCTTTTTGAGACGGAGTCTTGCTCTTGTCGCCTAGGCTGGAGTGCAGTGGCACGATCTCAGCTCACTGCAACCTCCGCCTCCTGGGTTCAGGCGATTCTCCTGCCTCAGCCTCCTGAGTAGCTAGGATTACAGGTGTCCACCACCACAGCCAGCTAATTTTTGTGCTTTTAGTAGAGATGGGGTTTCGCCATGTTGGCCACACTGGTCTCGAACTCCTCACCTCAGGTTATCTGCCCGCCTTGGCCTCCCAAAGTGCTGGGATTTCAGGCGTGAGCCACCGTGCCCAGCCTATACTGTACTTTTTCATGCAGTGATTTGTTTGGCATTTTCCAGATTAATTGTGCAGCAGTGTTAGAAAAGAGAATAATGACTGGATCACTTCCAAAGCTACCTGAAGTTAATGCTCATTAAGCTCAAGTTAACATTTGGCTGGGCGCAATGTCTCACGTCTATAATCCTAGCACTTAGTGAAGCTGAGGCGTGTGAATCACTTAAGTCCAGGAGTTCAAGACTACACTGGGCAACTGGAAACCGCCCCTTTACAAAATGTACAAAAGTTAGCTGGGCGTGGTGGTGTGCACCTGTAGTCCCAGCTACTTGGGGGGCTGAGGTGGGAGGATTGCTTGAGCCTGGGAGGTCAAGGTTGCAGTGAGCTGTGATTGTGCCACTGCATTCCAGCCTGGGTGACAGAGTAAGACCCTGTCTCAAAAAACAGAACAAAAAAAAGCTTAAGTGAACATTTAATGACACTGATATGTAGAGTGAGGCAATGTGATAGATTAAAGACAGCATTATAGTATGAGTCAGGGGAGCAGAATTCAGTACTTCACTCTACATCTCTGGTCAGTTTTCCCATCTACAAAATGAAGGGAGTACACCTCAGGGATGACAAATATAAGGTGCATATGTTGCCACTCCCTGCTTCCTAACCTACAACTGACGCACATGCCATCCTTTTGTTTTGAACCTGGAAGCAGCTCCAGAATCCTTCCCAAAGCAGCTATTACAGTTAGTCACAGTTGACACCCAAGTTGAAACCCATTTGCCATCTTTGGATATGACAATCTGTAAAGACTCTCCTAGGTCTAACTCCCAGAAATACGCCATCAGAAATATGATACCTGCTCAATTCAATGTGTACTTCGTTCAGCCTCTTCAATCTCTCTTTTCTCTGGGCATTAAGTTTACATCATGTGGTTGCTGGGACATGGATCTGAGCATATTCTACTTTTTTGTTGTTTTGGTTTATTTTATTTTTATTTTATTTATTTTTTGGAGACGAAGTCTTGCTCTGTCGCCCAGGCTGGAGTGCAGTGGTGCAGTCTCGGCTTACTGCAACCTCCGCCTCCTGGGTTCAAGTGATTCTCCTGCCTTAGCCTCTCAAGTAGCTACGATTACAGGCACCCGACAGCATGCCTGGCTAATTTTTTTGTATTTTTAGTAGAGAAGGGGGTTCATAATGTTAGCCAGGCTGGTCTCGAATTCCTGACCTCAATTGATCCACCCGCCTTGGCCTCCCAAAGTACTGGGATTACAGGCGTGAGCGACTGCACCCAGCCAGTTTTTTTTTTTTTTTGGAGATAGGGTCTCCATCTGTCACCCAGGCTGGAGTGCAGTGGAGTGATAGCTCACTGTAGCCTAGAATTCCTGATCTCAGCCTTACTCTCCCAAGTAGCTGGGATTACAGACATGCACCACCACACCCAGCTCTTGTTTTTTCACTTGTTTGTTTTTTGTTGTAGAGGCATGGTCTCCTCTATTGCCTAGGCTGGTCTTCAACTCCTGGCCTCAGGTGATCCGTCCACCTCGGCCTCACAAAGTGCTGGGATTACAGGCATGAACTACCTCGCCTGGCCCCATATTCTACTCTGAATCTACCAACCTCACTAGTCTTGAAAGCATGTTCATGCTAATCCAAGGAAAATGCTTGTTTGATTCCTGCTGTAAGTAACCTTAACCTTCTTTTCCTCTTGGGGTTTTCTAGATTCCCTTGCTAGGGCATCCTAGCACCATTTGTGTAATGCTTTCCCCAATGAAGTTGCCTTCTTTCTTCTTCCTTGATTTATATACACACATTCACACAAGCTTTTGGGTGTAGCATCTACTGACTTCCTTCCTGGTCATCAAAAGATCTTCCCCAGCTGTGTGTGTGTGTGTGTGTGTGTGTGTGTGTGTGTGTGTGTGTGTGTGTGTGTTTAGAGATAGGATCTTGCTCTGTTGCCCAGGCCAGAGTAGGAGTGCAGTGTTGTGATCATAGCTCACGCTGCCTCCAATTCCTGAGCACAAGCAGTCCTCCCACCTCAGCTTCCTAAGTAGCTGGGACTATAGGTACACACCACGATGCCTGGCTTTTTTTTTTTTTTTTTTTACTTTTATTTTAGTAGACATGGGGTCTCACTGTGTTTCCCAGGCTGTTCCCCAACTTCTGGGCTCAAGCTATCCTCCCACCATGGCCTCTCAAAGTGCTAGAATTATAGGTGTGAGCCACCACACCTGGCCCCTTGTGTGTCATTGAATGCAAATAGTTTAAAACAGGAAGTTCATACCGGCTCCCTGACCACTCCCAACACTTGTCTAAGCATATTCCCTTCTTACTGTCCTACCTCAGTTTCATAATTATTTCATCTCCCTCCTCCTTGATGATTAATAACCATGATAGGTGCTTACAGCATTCATCTTCAGTTCTCAGATGTGTACTTGTCTCTTGAGTCTCCACATTGTTTATTTTGGCATTGTATATTCTATAGTAAAAATAGTTTACAGTTGTGTTTCTCTAGTTTTTTACCACTGCATCATGCTACAGTTAAAATTGTCTAATGTTTAAGAGCATGCAGGAAAAGAAAGATATATGCAAGTCTTTAGAAGCCTTCGTTTACTCTTTTCAAAACTTAACGTCCTAATGAATATCAATTCAACATGTGCTTATTTGTCGTCCTTGTTCTTGAAGTCAGTGGGAAGGAATACTGTGCTTGTGTGGTAGAAACCAATTTGATCCCTTGATGTAACACCTCAGTGAGATCTTTTTACATCTGATTTTACCACTTAATGCAAGCAGGACATTTAAAGGCAAAGGTTTGGCCATGAGTACCTTTGAGACATTTTTTTCCTTTTACCTGGCAGTTGAAATCCAAGGTATAGAATTATAATTTCTAACTATCATAAAGATGATTTTTAAATAACTTTGCTGAAAGGGAGTAAAAGAAAGGATGGTAATCTTAACTTCCTGGTAACCTGCCGTAATTTACTGACAATAATTTGTGAGGCAAATAAAAGCAGCAGTTAATCCCAAATGATTAAACACCATAGAGTATGTTGCAATCCCACCCACAGCCATGAGTTTATCTTCCTGGAAAAGGAAGTGAATGGCCACAGGCCTCCCCCATGGCACAGCTGTTATATCCCCAGCTGAGCTGGTCTAGATAAATGAAGGCAACAACCCAGGCTTGGCCACACTGGGCCTGGCTCTTTACAGCTTAGTGTTTAGAATTGCTGTAAGATAACCACCTGTCTGATAGGGTTTAGGAAACAAGAAATGAGCTGGGAGGACAAAAATATATATATATATATATATAAACTTAGTCCAAGTATTATATCGTAATGTTGTTTCTAGTTGCAGCGAGGAAATAATACAGTTGACTCTTGAACAACACAGGCTTGAACTGCACGGATCCATTTATATGCAACCAAACACAGATGGAAAATACAGTGTTTGTGGCATGCAAAACCCCAGTTATATGGGGCTGATTTTTGTGTAGGTGGGTTCCACGGGGCCTACTGCGGGACTTGAGTATGCACGGATTTGGTTATACTCAGGGCAGTCCCGGAAACAATACCCTGCATACCAAGGGTTGACTGTAATGAAAACAGCTCAGTTGTAAAGTGAATATTTACTGTAGACCAGCGCCTTTGCTAAGTGCTGTTTGTGTTACCTATCTCACTCTCACACCTCAGAGGTAGCCATCCCCCTGGGGTTCAAAAAACCCAAGCAACTTAAGCCTCACATGGCAGGTATGTGGCAAAGCCAAGACTTGAGCCAGGTCTGTCTTACTCAAGTCTGAGCTTTTAAGCAATGCCTTCTCCTCTCTCCTCTAGCAGGCAAAATCCCCAAAGAAAAAAATACTTGATGGTTTCCAGCTTGACTTAGCTGCTTAGCTCAGTGCATAGTGGGACCCACCCTCTATCGTGGTGTTCCCCAGCCTCTGTATTTGCTGGGATTCTGATTATTCCAAGAACCACTCATTCACCAAAGGTCCTGTTCTTCCATGCAATCTGCTTATTTCACTAGATGCATGGGATGACACATGAATAAAGGACATTCAGGCATCTAGTGAAATAGGGAGAATCATAAAGGAGAGTCTCGACTCCCCCTTTTTTTTTTTTGAGACAGAGTCTTGCTCTGTCACCCAGGCTGCAGTGCAGTGGCACAATCTAGGCGCACTTCAACCTCCGCCTCCTGGGTTCAAACAATCCTCCTGCCTCAGCCTCCTGAGTAGCTGGGACTACAAGTACATGCCACCACATCCAGATAATTTTTTTGTATTTTAATAGAGACCAAGTTTCGCCATGAGGTCTCAAACTCCTGACCTCAAATGATCCACCTGCCTCAGCCTCCCAAAGTGCTGGGATTACAGGCATGAGCCACTGTGTCTGGCCTAATTTTGGTATTTTTTAGTAGAGAGTGGGGTTTTACCATGTTGGCCAGGCTGGTCTCAAACCCTTGACCTCAGGTGATCTGCCCACCTCAGCCTCCCAAAGTGCTGGGATTACCAGCGTAAGCCACCGCTTGCCTGGGCAGTCAGCTCTACCCTTCAACAGGCATGGATGCCTCATCAAACAGATAATTAATGTTTTGTGCTCAAAGAGGCTGTGAAGTAGATCAAGCCCTGTAAATCATCCTCTGACTGGTATTCTGACAGCCGAGCATTTAGCAAACTGACTCTTAACAGACACCTTCTAAGGAACTGTTGCTAAGATCGCTAGCTGCAAATGCTTACCTGGGATGACCTAGCCCTGTAATAGTCTCCGCCGCTTTCAGTCTCCTAAGCAGCAGATTGGGAAACTGATCCCTGAAATTGCAGTTGCTAAAAGTGACACCTAATATTTGTGAACAAGTTGTAAGTATACATTAAAATCAATTTTTTTTTTGAGATGGAGTCTCGCTCTGTCACCAGGCTGGAGTGCAGTAGTGCGATGTTGGCTCACTGCAATCTCTGCCTCCCAGGTTCAAGTGATTCTCCTGTCTCAGGCTCCCAAGTAGCTGGGATTACAGGCGCCCGCCACCATGTCCAGCTAATTTTTGTATTTTTAGTAGAGATAGGGTTTCACCATGTTGACCAGGCTGTTCTTGAACTCCTGACCTCAGGCAATCCACCCTCCTCGGCCTCCCAAAGCACTGGGATTACAGGCATGAACCACTGCACCCGGCCAGGTCTATTTATTTTTAAAGAACCTTAGGAATCACCTTGCTCAGGGTTCTCAACCTAGAGCCCAGGATAGGTGTCAGGAAAGTCTGTGGATGTCCTGAGGTTCTTTTACAGCATTTAAGTACATACCTCCTTGCACGTTTTTCTGTAAAAGATTCATTAGCTTTTTTTGTATTCTCAGAGGGGTCTGTGTTCTAGTTTAATATACTTACATTAACAGATGAGGATGCTAAAGTTAATGAAATCAAATGGATTCTCTGATACCACACAGTAATAATTCACTAGGAATTGACTGGGCGCGGTGGCTCACGCCTGTAATCCCAGCACTATGGGAGGCCGAGGTAGGCGGATCACGAGGAGATCAAGACGATCCTGGCTAACACAGTGAAACCTTGTCTCTACTGAAAATACAAAAAATTAGCTGGGTGTGGTGGCGGGTGCCCATAGTCCCAGCTACTCGGGAGGCTGAGGCAGGAGAATGGCATGAACCCAGGAGGCGGAGCTTGCAGTGAGCCGAGATTATGCCACTGCACTCCAGCCTGGGGGACAGAGCACGAGACTCCATTTCAAAAAAAAAAAAATCACTAGGAATTTATGTTATAAGCAAATATTGCACGGAGGCAGTGGCTCATGCCTATAATCCCAGCACTTGGAAGGCTAAGGCAGGAGGACCCCTTGAGGCCAGGAGTTCAAGACCAGCCTGAGCAAAATAGTGAGACACCCCATCTCTACAAAAAATAAAAATAAAGGCCGAGCGCAGTGACTCATGCCTGTAATCCCAGCACTTTGAGAGGCCAAGGCAGGCAGATCACTTGAGATCAGGAGTTCGAGACCAGCCTGGCCAACATGGTGAAACCCGTCTCTACTAAAAATACAAAAATCAGCAAGGCATGGTGGCAGGCACCTGTAATTTTAGTTACTCAGAAGGTTGAGGCAGGAGAATCGCTTGAACCCAGGAGGTGGAGGTTGCAGTGAACTGAGATCGACTGCACCATTGCACTCCAGCCTGGGTGACAGAGTGAGACTCTGTCTCAAAAATAAAAATAAAGTAAAAATTAGCTGGGCATAGTGACATGTATCTGTAGTCCCAGCTACTCCCAGCTACTTGAGAAACTGAGGCTAGAGGATCACTTGAGCCTAGGAGTTCAAGGCTGTAGTGAGCCATGATTGTACCACTGTACTCCAGCCTGGGCCAGTATCCTCAGGACTGTTAAGGTCATCAAAAACAAGGAAGCCTGAGAAACTGTCCCAGACCAGAACAGACTAAAGCAACATGACAATTAAATGCACTATAGTATCCTGGATGGGATTCAGGAACAAAAAGAGGACACTAGTGGAAAAATCGATGAACCCCAAATAAAGTCTGGAGTTAAAAATAATGTACCAATATTGGTTTCTTAGTTTTGGCAAAAGTACCATGGTAATGTGAGATGCTAACAATGGCCATCTTTGCAACTTTAGTATAAATCTAAAATTTCAAATGTTAAAGTTCATTTAAGAACTATTATTCATCTTAGTTTTTTGCACTGATTCTCACAGATATCACAAAATGTGAATACAATATTGTCAGCGGAGCCAGACCAGCCAGCTCTGGTGGTCATGATGAAAGGAGGACTGGCCATTGATCAATATTATGCTCACTGCATTGATTTTTCCAAAACCTACGTTGAGTGTAAGAGAAACAAATATGAGATTCAATACAACTGAGTTAGACATAACAGCACAAGCATGAACCCCTGAATGAGGGGGATGAGTTAGGGGTGTCATGGATCCATGCATGTGCTTGACCTTTGAACTGCAGCCCACCTCTGACACAAAGTCATGCAGTGACTTTGGGTATCTTCTTTTCTTTTTTTTTTTTTTTTTTTTTTGAGAGTCTCGCTTGGTCACCCAGGCTGGAGTGCAGTGGTACAATCTCGGCTCACTATAACCTCTGCCTCCCGGGCTCAAGAGATTCTCTTCCCTTAGCTGGAGTACAGTGGCGCCATCTCAGCTCACTGCAACCTCCACCTCCTGGGTTCAAGCAATTCTCCTGCCTCAGCCTTCTGAGTAGCTGGGATTGCAGGTGTGCACCACCATGCCTAGTTAATTTTTGTATTTTTAGTAGAGCCAAGGATTCACCATATTGGCCAGGCTGGTCTCGAACTCCTGACCTCAAATGATCCGCCTGCATTGGCCTCCCAAAATGCTTGGATTACAGGCATGAGCCACCGCTCCCAACTGGGTGTCTTATTTCTAAACTTTAACCTGCTTGACCTTAAAATAAGGATAACAGACTTGATAAGGTGGCTCACGCCCGTAATCCCAACACTTTGGGAGGCCAAAGCAGAGGATCACTTGAGCCTAAGTGTTCAAGAGCAGCCAGCAATATAGTGAAACCTCATCTCTACAAAAAGTTAAAAAATTAGCTGGACATGATGGTGCATGCCTATAATCCTAGCTATTCAGGAGGCTGAGGTGGGGAGATCACTTGAGTCCAGAGGCAGAAGTTGCAGTAAGCTGAGATTGCACCACTGCAGTCCAGCCTGGGTGACAGAGCGAGGCCCTATCTCAAAAATAAAGTAAGGATAACAGAAGTACCTACCTCAAACAATTGTGAGAATTGCTCAGCATAGGACCTTACAGAGCCTGTTATAGGGCCTGGAGGAATTTGATAAATTGATATCACTACTACTATTTCCACCACTAAGGAAAGGAAAGCTTTACTATAGGTCTTGTCTCCATTGCCCATAAAATAAAGCCCAAATTCCTTAGCATGACTTCTAAAGCCAATTATGTCATATGTGAGTAGCTTAATTTCCTGCAACTATTCTTCCCATGCCCTGAACTGCAGCCCCAGTGTACTTTCCAGAGCTTTCATACCCGTTTTCTCTGCCTCAGTGTTCCCCTGTAGCTCATTCTTCATGACCTCACATGAGTGCCCCTTCTCTGGGAAGCAGTTCTTCACTCTCCTGTGATGTTCCTTGTCCCTCCCTTCTGTACACCCATGGAAGCGGACCTGTCCCAGTTATAACTCATCACCTTGTACTGCCGTTGTTTACCTACCTAGCACCTTTGCTAGATGCAAAAATCAGAAGATCAGAAGTCCTTACTATTTCATCTCCACATTCTTCTGGTGCTTGACACATTGTTGTTACCCAGCAAAATGGATGAGTAAATTGAATGAATAGAAACAGAAGTACTGCAGTTGCTCAGAATTGTTTTGGAGAATAACTGATTAAAATTTATCATTGGTTTTTATTTATTTTTTTATTTTATTTTATTTTATTTATTTATTTATTTTTTTTTTTTTGAGACAGGGTTTCGCTCTGTTGCCCAGGCTGGAGTGCAGTGGCGCAATCTCGGCTCACTGCAAGCTCCGCCTCCGGGGTTCACGCCGTTCTCCTGCCTCAGCCTTTCGAGTAAATGGGACTACAGACCCCCGCCACCACCCCCAGCTAATTTTTTGTATTTTTAGTAGAGACAGGGTTTCACTGTGTTATCCAGGATGGTCTCGATCTCCTGACCTTGTGATCCACCTGCCTCAGCCTCCCAAAGTGCTGGGATTACAGGCGTGAGCCACCGCACCCGGCCTGGTTTTTATTTATTAAAACCTCAATTAGTTCATAGGAATAAAGACTGATATTATCAGATGATATTTACTACTACTTTATTTACTGTTTATCTATAAAAACATTAATATAATTATTTGAGAAATTTGATCTTGCCTTTCTGGTTTTGTTTGTTTGTTTGTTTGTTTGTTTTTGTCTTCAAGGTTCCAGTTACAGCCATCCCTTGTCATAACTTTGGAACTGTATTTGGAAAAATATTGGCCAGGAAAGAAAAATGATAAAATTTTTCCTCATGGTGAATAAACAAGGGCAGACTCGACTTTCTAAGTACTATGAACATGTGGATATTAATAAGCGTACACTTCTGGAAACAGAAGTCATAAAGAGCTGTCTCTCTCGATCCAATGAACAAGTAAGTCTCTGGTCCTCTCTTTTATCTCTGCATTTAACTCATCCTTGGCAGATTTGTTATTACTGAGTCTCAGGGGCCATCATTTTCTTCGAGCTATGCTCCTTCAACAGCTACTAGAGAAAATAAGTGATGTGAAATGAAAAACTGAAAGAAGCATAGATGTCTTTACATCCCTTTAAGAAAACAAAAACAAGGAAAACCTGGAAGAATCTTGGGTTCTTATTTAAGTCAGCATATTTGTCTCAATGCACCTGGGAAACAACAGTAAAATTTCCTTCTGCTAATAGACACCTCTTCTTTTTTCATTCCTATGAATTCAGCCCTTGAAACTCTCATGAGTGCCTGTAGCAGGTAGCTTTCTATAAGCCAAAAAATGAAGATCAGATGATTGGTATAGAGGTGAATACTGAAGACCCATTTTGTGCCAGAGGATAATAATATTATTCTCAAATGGGGTGGTTTTATTCTGCTTATTATTTTCATAAATATACCACCAATATAATACTGAAATCAGTGATTTAAAAACAAAACAAATTTGATTTTATTATCTAGGTGGGGAAAATGGAAATTAAGAATTCATATGAAACAACAAATTTATCCATATTCCAAAATGGAGGTTAAGGCTGGGTGCAATGGCTCACGCCTGTAATCCCAGCACTTTGGGAGGCCAAAGCGGGTGGATCACCAGAGGTCAGGAGTTCAAGACCAACCTGGACAACATGGTGAAAAATTAGCTGGGCGTAATTGTGCACAACTGTAGTACCAGCTACTGGGGAGGCCGAGGCAGGAGAATTGTTTGAACATGGGAGGTGAAGGTTGCAGTGAGCCAAGATTGCTCCATTGCACTCCAGCCTGAGGGACAAGAGCGAAACTCTGTCTCAAAAAAAACAGGAGGTTAAATAGGAATTTTAAAAACTGAGTCCTTTTTTTTTAATTATACTTTAAGTTCTAGGGTACATGTGCACAATATGCAGGTTTGTTACATATGTATACATGTGCCATGTTGGTGTGCTGCACCCGTTAACTCATCATTTACATTAGGTATATCTCCTAATGCTATCCTTTCCCCCTCCCCCCACCCCACCACAGGCCCCGGTGTGTGATGTTCCCCACCCTGTGTCCAAGTGTTCTCATTGTTCAATTCCCACCTATGAGTGAGAACATCTTTTTTTTTTTTTTTTTTTTTTGAGATGGAGTCTTGCTTTGTCACCCAGGCTGGAGTGCAGTGGCGCCATCTTGGCTCACTGTAACCAACCTCTACTTCCCGGGTTCAAGCGATTCTCCCGCCTCAGCCTCCTGAGTAGCTGGGATTATAGGCGTATGCCACCACACCCAGCTTATTTTTGTATTTTTAGTAGAGATGGGATTTTACCATGTTGGTCAGGCTGGTCTCGAACTCCTGACCTCAAGTGATCTGCCTGCCTCGGCCTCCTAAAGTGCTGGAATTACAGGCATGAGCAACTGTGCCAGGCCAAAACCCGAGTCCATTTTGCAATGAATTTTTTCCTAGCTCATACCTTGAACACAATTTTTTTTTTTTTTTTGAGACAGAGTTTTGCTCTTGCCCAGGCTGGAGTGCAACGACACGATCTCGGCTCACCACAACCTCCACCTCCCAGGTTCAAGCGATTCTCCTGCCTCAGCCTCCCAGGTAGCTGGGATTACAGGCATGTGCCACCACGCCCGGCTAATTTTGTATTTTTAGTAGAGACAGGGTTTCCCCATGTTGGTCAGGCTGGTCTTGAAATCCCGACCTCAGGTGATCCACCCGCCTCGGCCTCCTAAAGTGCTGAGATTACAGGCATGAGCCACCACGCCTGGCCCCTTGAACAAAATTTTTATGAAGAATTTTATTTAGAGAATTATTTAATCCAGGTCCTAAACTTGCCAGATCTGTTGGAAATTACTCAACAACTGAGGGAAAATCAGAAAACTTGTTTAACTCATGCATTAATTTTGTCAGTTCTCCATTTCACTGCATAATGGGCTGCCTGTGAGCACCAGTGCTAAATCATCAAATATTACACTACATCAGTGCTCAGAAATAACATGGTACAAATGTGTCTCCCTTGGCATCTAAACTGATTTTTCAGTTGGGACATCTCAGAGTTCCTCTTTGAATTACTACTTTGGCCTGCCATGGCACACACTGTTTCATGTTGTCAGACGGAAACAGAAACTGTTAAAGGGCTGTGTTAACAGCCACATACTTTAAGTAAAAGTAAATACTCTTAGAAGCATTCCTGTTTGAATCTTTCTGCAGAATGCAGGCACCCAATTTCAAACATCATTTTCACTGATAGGTTACCCTTTGAAATGAAAGCTTTGGAATGAATATACTGTTAGATACTTTTGATGCATTCTAAATTATTTTAGATTTTAAAAAGAGCCCACTGGGCTTTTGGCATAATCAGGCACCAAAGTAGCATAATAGCAGCTTAGTTTTTATCCATACAGGTGCTTTGATACTTTTTTTTTTTTAGTGTCAGAAACTCCTGAGAAGCTTTGAAAAATGTTCCTCAGTTCTTTCAAAAAGGTTGTGTTGCCTTGAAAGATCCAGCTGAGCAGAGATCCCACTGGCTCTACAGTGAGCCAAACGCTGCAGAATGTTTCTGTACTCATTACCTTTATCCTAATTTTAAATAAAAGCCTAAATTCTTCCATTTTATAGACTGTCAGATGGCTTTCCCATAGAGGAATTTCCATGGTCAAAATTTGCAGCTTCATTCCCAGGTGCATCTGGGCACCTAAGAGCAACACATCCAGCACACCCTAAAATCTAGAAGAAGAGTAACCTTGTGCTTCTGCCCACTCTCCACCTCCCATCCACTCAGCACCTTCTCATAACTCTTTGTACAAAGGCGACAGGAAAGGGATGAATGAGAAGGGAGTTTTATCCATGTGTCAGTGGGGGCAAGCTAGTTATTAATTCATATGAAGCAATGTTTACAATGCGAGATTTTGTCTAGCATCTGCCACAAAGAAGCCATCTTTAAGTAATTTATAAAATAATCTACATGGATTCTTCTCATGAGTCTAGGAAAAAGCAACCAATTTTTGTTTGTACCATGTATTTGGCTCCTCAATGACGATTAAATAGTACAAAACTGAGAATATCTAATTGCTTCCAAAAAAATCTTGGGGAGGTGAGAAGAAGAAAATCTTCTTTATCGTGTTTGCTTATTTTCTCTTCAGAGGCAGTTTAAAATGCTGATTATTCATTACCTTTGCCTGCTGAGTTCCACACAGACCCAAGCAAAGGAATGAGAAGGAGTGTAAGTGGGAACCTATGTGAACACTCAGACTTTTTTCCAAGACTTCTTCAATTTCCACTAGAGATGCTTCCAAGTGGTCCCCTGAATATTGTGAAAAGGTCACCAATGGTTGTGTAACATCTTAATATTCTATATTTCTAGGAATGTTTGTCGGATAAATCAGAACCTAGAACTTATGCATGTCATTTTAAAGAACTCTCTCTCAGCCACAGGAATTAATATCTCATTGTGTTTTGTCTAGTGCTCTTTCATTGAATATAAGGATTTTAAGCTGATATATCGGCAGTATGCAGCTCTCTTCATTGTGGTTGGAGTTAATGACACTGAGGTAAGATAATAGAAGAGCCCTTGGAAAATGCAAGAATTTCTTTCTACTTGCCTCCCTAAGAATTATGACTCTCTTGATTTTTTTTAAATGGAATCTTGCCCTGTTGCCAGGCTGGAGTGCAGTGGCGTGATCTCAGCTCACTGAAACCTCCACCTCCCAGGTTGAAGCGATTCCCCTGCCTCAGCCTCCCAAGTAGCTGGGATTATGGGCACGTGCCACCACACCCGGCTAATTTTTTGTATTTAGTAGAGATGGGGTTTCACCGTGTTAGCCAAGATGGTCTCAATCTCCTGACCTCATGATCCGCCTGCCTCAGACTCCCAATTTATTTTTATTTTTATTTTTTTAAGAGACAGGCTAGAGTGCAATGGCACAGTCATAGCTCACTGCAGCCTTGAATTCCTGGGTTCAAGCAATCTTCCCATCTCAGCCACCTGACTAGCTGGGACTGCAGGCTCACCCTCCCAAGCCCAGCTTATTTTTTTGCTTTTATTTTTTTATTTTTTATTTTTTTTGTATTTTTAGTAGAGACGGGGTTTCACCATGTTAGCCAGGATGGTCTCGATCCCCTGACCTCGTGATCTGCCCGCCTCGGCCTCCCAAAGTGCTGGGATTACAGGCGTGAGCCACTGTGCCCGGCACTTTTATTTTTTTTTAGTGATGGGATCTCACTGTATTGCCCAGGTTGGCCTAGAACTCCTGACTTCGAGCGATCTTCCTGGCTTAGCCTCCCAAGTAGCTGGGAATACAGGCACAAGCCACTGTGCCTGGCTAGGATCTTGGTTTCTAGCAAGGATGAGGAAAGCTGTGTGGAAGAGAAATATCTAGGATGTTTCTTGGATTAGATCAGGAGCTTGCAAAGTAGAGAAGCCCCAAACCACAGAATGCCTTTTTCTGTTGTAAGCAATGCCAGTGCCCTGCCCTTGTTCTCTTGAACAATGAAGCAGGTCAGATAAGTATAGAGGCCAGCTGATTTTGGCATTAAACATGGGCTGATATATCAAAAGCCAGAGAAAACTATAAAGATGATTGTATGGTGATTACATCACCTCAAATTTATTTAGTTCACCCCTTCACAAATGCCACTCCCAAATCAATAGCACTTATGGCCATGGAATCCCTGAAAGGATGTTTTAGATCTAACTGAAATATTGATTGGTTGTTTTTTATCCATGAACCAAACTTTGAAGTGGTTTTCCCATCTTCACAGATAGAAAAATGATGGTATGAAGAGCCTGAAAAATTGTTTAAGCCAATTTGTGGTAAAGTCAGGAAATAGATCTAAGAACTCCAAATGCTAGACACTAAGATTGTAATCTGGCTAGATTCATCATAGACTTCAAAAAAAAGAAAAAAAAGATTGTTTTGGAGACGGAGTCTCACCCTGTCACCAGGCTGGAGTGCAATGACATGATGTCGGCTCACTGCAACCCCTGCCTCCTGGGTTCAAGCGATTCTCCTGCCTCAGCCTCCTGAGTAGCTAGGACTGCAGGCACCCGCCATCATGCCTAGCTAATTTTTGTATTCTTAGTAGAGACAGGGTTTCACCTTTTAGCCAGGATGGTCTCGATCTCTTGACCTCATAATCCACCTGCCTCAGCTTCCCAAAGTGCTGGGATTACAGGCGTGAGCCACCGCACGTGGCCTAAATTTTTGAAGACATGGTCTCTCTCTGTCACCCAGGCTAGAATGCAGTGGCACCTTCACATCTCACTGCAGCCTTGACCTCCTGGCCTGAAGTGATCCTTCCACCTCAGCCTCACGATCCTGAGTACCTAAGACTACAGGTGCACACCAAGATACCTGGATATTTTTACTTTTATTTATTTGATTTTTTTTTTGGGGGGGGGGGACGGAGTCTCGCTATGTCACTCAGGTTGGAGTACAGTGGCACGATCTTGGCTCACTTCAATCTCAGCCTCCCAGGTTCACGTGATCCTCCTGGGTTCAAGCAATTCTCCTGCCTCAGCCTCCCACGTAGCTGGGATTACAAACGTGTGCCACCATGCCCAGCTAATTTTTGTATTTTTAGTAGAGATGAGGTTTCACTATGTTGGCCAGGCTGGTCTCGAGCTCCTGACCTCAAGTGATCTACCCATCTCGGCCTCCCAAAGTGCTGGGATTACAGGCATGAGCCATTATGCCCAGCCTATTTTTTTATTTTTTGTAGAGAAGAGGTCTCATTATGTTGCTGAGGCTGGTCTTCAACTCCTGGGCTCAAGTGATCCTCCCACCTCGGCCTCCCAAAGTGGTGGGGATTACAGGTATGAGCCATCACACATGGCCTTTTTGTTTTTTAAGACAGGACCTCGCTCTGTTTCCCAGGCTGGAGTACAGTGGTGCCATCATAGCTCACTGCAGCCTGGAACTCCTGGGGTCAAGCCATCCTCCTGCCTCAGTCTCGCAAGTAGCTGAGACTACAGGCATGCACCACCACACCTGGCTAGTTTTTAAGTTTTTTGTGGAGACAGAGTCTCACTGTATTGCCTAGGCTGGTCCTGAACTCCTGGCCCCAAGCCATCCTCTCACCCTGGCCTCCCAAAGTGCTAGGATTACAGATATGAACGATGACATCTGGCCAAAAAAAAAATCCTAGAGGTTAAGGTTTATCTACATTTCCCCTATTGATAAGCATCTTTTAAACAAGTGAGTGATAGAACTGTTCTGAATATTTGTCAGTGGGAGGCTACTTTCCTCACATTATCGGTTCACCAAGCCACATGCTCTAAAACCTGGAAGCTGACTGGGAAGTTCTATGTCTGGTTTACATGAGAGCGACACTAAAATTGATCGTACCTTTCTTCTTTTATTTTAGAACGAGATGGCTATTTATGAATTCATTCATAACTTTGTGGAAGTTTTGGATGAGTATTTCAGCCGAGTGGTAAGTCTAATGGCTAAAAAATGGTTTACTTCCTCAACCCAGTTTCCCAGAAATTGAGTCTCTTTGGATCTATATCAAGAACATGTGTTAATACAGAGTTTTAATAAGTAAAAGTTAAAACTTAAGTGATGCCAAATTTTCTTTATCTTTCCTTCTGGTTTATCCAAAGTGTTACAAGCCTATACATGCCTGAGATCTTTATAAAGAACAGGAAAAAAAAAAAAAAAAACCTCTTATAGCTGGGCGTGGTGGCTCACACCTGTAATCCCAGGACTTTGGGAGGGTAAGGCAGACAGATCACGAGGTCAGGAGATCGAGACCATCCTGGCTAACATGTGAAACCCAGTCTCTACTAAAAATACAAAAAATTATTTGGGCATGGTGGCGGGCGCCTGTGGTCCCAGCTACTCCGGAGGCTGAGGCAGGAGAATGGCATGAACCCGGGAGGTGGAGCTTGCAGTGAGCCGAGATCACGCCACTGCTCTCCAGCCTGGGCAACAGAGCGAGACTCTGTCTCAGAAAAAAAAAAAAAAAAAAAACCCTCTTATTTGTTTTCTCCCAATTATGAGCTTTTGCTATCTGACTTGCCCCCTCTTTTCTTCTTCCCTCTGCTTTCTTTTTTTATTTTTTATTATTTATTTATTTATTTATTTTTTGAGACAGAGTTTCGCTCTTGTTGCCCAGGCTGGAGTGCAGTGGCGTGATCTCGGATCACTGCAACCTCCGCCTCCAGGGTTCAAGCGATTCTCCTGCCTCAGCCTCCGGAGTAGCTGGGATTACAGGCACGTGCCACCACGCCCAGCTAATTTCGTATTTTTAGTAGAGATGGGATTTCTCCATGTTGGTCAGGCAGGACTCAAACTCCCCACCTCAGGTGATCCGCCCGCCCACCTCAGCCTCCCAAAGTGCTGGGATTACAGGCGTGAGCCACCACGCCCAGCCCCCTCTGCCTTATTTCCTAAGACACCAGAACACTTTTCGCCTCAAGAATCATTCCCATCCAAACCCTTGTTTTGAGGGTCAAAAGTCAATTCTCCTTAGAGAATATGTGAGCTCCTTTCCAAAAATCTTTTTAAAGCCATTTTAATAGCTATATTGAAATATATTTTATGTATAATACAGTTCACCCATTTAAAGTGTGTAATTGGCCGGGTGTGGTGGCTCATGCCTGTAATCCCAGCACTTTGGGAGGCCAAGGCAGGTAGATCACAAGGTCAGGAGTTGAAGACCAGGCTGGCCAGAATGGTGAAACCCTGTCTCTACTAAAAATACAAAAAATTAGTTGGGCATGGTGGCACCTGCCTGTAATCCCAGCTACTTGGAAGGCTGAGGCAGAGAATAGCTTGAACCCAGGAGGCAGAGGTTGCAGTGAGCCAACATCCCACCACTGCACTCCAGCCTTGGTGACAGGGCGAGACTCTGTCTCAAATAAATAAATAAATAAAATAAGCTGGGCGTGGTGGCTGACGCCTGTAATCTCAGCACTTTGAGAGGCCGAGGCAGGCGGATCACGAGGTCAGGAGATCGAGACCATCCTGGCTAACACGGTGAAACCCTGTCTCCATCCTGGCTAATACAGTGAAACCCTGTCTCTACTACCCATACAAAAAGTTAGCCGGGCGTGGTGGCGGGCGCCTGTAGTCCCAGCTACTCAGGAGGCTGAGGCAGGAGAATGGCGTGAACCTGGGAGGCAGAGCTTGCAGTGAGCTGAGGTCACGCCACTGCACTCCAGCCTGGGCGATAGAGCAAGACTCCGTCTCAAATAAATAAATAAATAAAATAAAGTGTATAATTAAGCTGGGTGTGGAGGCAAGCACCTGTAGTGACAGATACTCAGGAGGATGAGGTGGGAAGATTTTAGGAAATTTCATCACCTGACAAAGAAATGTACCCATTAGCATTTCCCCCTCATTATTCCCTTCCACCCACACCAGGTAACCAGTGATCTATCTTTTTTTCTTGGTAAGTTTTTTATTTTTATTTTTTATATTGATACATAAGAGATATAGATATTTTCAGGATACTTGTGATAATTTGATACATTCATATAATGTATAAAAACCAAATCAGGATAATTAGGATCTCTGTCACCTTAAATATTTATATTTTCTTTATGCTAGGAACATTTGAATTATTCTCTTAGCTATTTTGAAATATACAATAGATTATTATTAACCATAGTCACCCTACTGATTTATCAAACACTAGGTCTTATTTCTTCTATCTAATTGCATATTTGCACCCATTAATCTACTCTCTTCATTTCCTCTTTTCCTCTTCCTTTGCCAGCTTTTGGTAACCACCAATTTACTGTCTATCTTCATGATATCTCCTTTTTTACTTCCACATGAATGAGAACATGTGATATTTGTCTTTCGGTGCCTGGTTTATTTCACTTAACATAATGACCTTCAGTTCCATACATGTTTCTGCAAATGATAGGGTTTTGTTCTTTTTTATGGCTGAATAGTATTCCATTGTGTATATATACCATATTTTCTTTATCCATTCATCCATTGATGGGTGCTTTGGTTGATTCCATATTTTGGCTATTGTGAACAGTGCTACAATAAACATTGGACTGCAGACATCTCTTAATGTATTGATTTCCTTTCTTTTGGATATATACCTAATCTACTTTCTGTCTCTATAGATTTGTCTGTTCTAGATATTTCATATAAATAGAATTGTACAACATGTGATTTTTGTGTGACTGGCTTCTTTCATTGAGTTAGTGTTTTCAAGATCCATCCATGTTATAGCATATATCAATACTTCTTTCCTTTTTCTTGCCAGATGATATTCCATTGTATGGATGGATATACCAAAAATTTTTTTTTTTTTGAGACGGAGTTTCACTCTTGTTGCCCAGGCTGGAGTGCAATGGCGCACTCTCGGCTCACCACAACCTCCACCTCCCAGGTTCAAGCAATTCTCCTGCCTCAGCCTCTCGAGTAGCTGGGATTACAGGCATGCTCCACCACGCCCAGCTAATTTTGTATTTTTAGTAGAGACGGGGTTTCTCCATGTTGAGGCTGGTCTCAAACTCCTGACCTCAGGTGATCCGCCCGCCTCAGCCTCCCAAAGTGCTGGGATTACAGGCGTGAGCTGTTGCGCCTGGCCGGATATACCAAATTTTTTTATCCATTCATCAGTTGATGGACATTTGAGTTATTTCCAATTTTTGGCTATTGTAAATAATGCTTATATGAACATTCATGGATGTGTTTTTGCATAGAACCATGCTTTCAGTTCTCTTGGACTACCTAGGAGCAGAATGTGGTAACTCCATGTTTAACATTTTGATGAACTGCCAAACTGTTTTCCAAAGTGTTGGTGTGATTCAAATTGCCATCAGGAGTGCATGAGGGTTTCAATTTCTCCACATCCTCACCAAAACTTGTTATTATCTGTCTTTTATGTGATAGCCATCCCAGTAAATGTAAAGTGGTGTAGAGGCTAATGAATTGTAGTTGTCATTTGTGTTTCACTAATGGATAAAGATGTTGAGCATCTTTTCATATGTTTATTAGCCATATGTCTATCTTCTTGGGAGAAATGTCTGCTCAAATCCTTTGCCCATTTTTACATTGCATTATTTGTTATCTTATTGTTGAGTTGCAGGAGTTCTTTATATATTCTGAATACAAGTCCCTTATCAGATATATGATTTGAAAATATTTTCTCCCATTCATTTGTAGATATTCAATTGTTCCAACATCATTTGTTCAAAAGACTGTTCTTTTCCCCCAATGAATTGTCTTGGCCCCCTTATCAGTAAATCAATTGGCCATAAATGTAAGTGTAAATAAACACTTCTGGCCTCTCACTTTTGTTCCATTGATCTCTGTGTCTAGCCTTACATCAGTAGCACACTCTTTTGATTTCTGTAGCTTTGTAGTAAGTTTGAAACTCACCAGTCTTTTAAAAAAGAATCAGTGAAGATGTTTTACTTTGCTACCATAGGCCTTCCTGAGCTTTAGTTAGACATTCTTGAGAAGTAGAAGCGGCACAAGCTTATCTTTTTATTTTTATTTTTTTTGAGACGGAGTTTTGCTCTTGTTACCCAGGTTGGAGTACAATGGCGTGATCTCGGCTCACCACAACCTCCGCCTCCCAGGTTCAAGCGATTCTCATGCCTCAGCCTCCCAAGTAGCTGGGATTACAGGCATGCACCACCATGCCCAGCTAATTTTTGTATTATTAGTAGAGACAGGGTTTCTACTTTTTCCATGTTGGTCAGGCTGGTCTCGAACTCCCAACCTCAGGTGATCCACCTGCCTCAGCCTCCCAAAGTGCTGGGATTACAGGCGTGAGCCACCACACCTGGCCAGCACAAGCTTATTTTATAAAGTTGTTTTATTTCATTTCGCGTTTAAATAAAAACAATTAAGGAATTTTTCCAAGCTTCTTCCTGAGGCAGTGAGCAGAATGTGCTCCATAATTAGTAATACTGTGTGCACTAAAACCCAGAAAGGGTAAAACTCCGATTAGGAAGTTATGTCTTCAGCCCACCTCCTAATGCCAGAAGTGAGGTTTGGCAAACTCCTTCTTCATGGGACAGTCAGCTAGCCTGTCTTCATTGTCTTAGTGCAGCAGTTCTCAAAGTCTGATTCCTGGACCATTAGCATAAGTTGAGAACTTGTTAGAAATACAAATTCTGGGCTCCACCCCAGACCGTTGCATCAGAAGCTGTAGGTTGAGGCCCAGAAATCTGTTTTAAGAAGCCTTCCAGGTGATTCCAGGTGATTCTGGTACATGCTTAATTTTGGTAATCATTGCCTTAGTGCATGAGGCTTGCTGTCAGCGGTTTTTGTTTTTTTTCTTTTTTCTTTTTTTTTGAGATGGAGTCTCGCTCTGTCACCAGGCCGGAGTGCAGTGGCACGATCTCGGCTCACTGCAACCTCCGACTCCCTGGTTCAAGCAATTCGCCCGCCTCAGCCTCCCGAGTAGCTGGGATGACAGGCACATGCCACCACACCCAGCTAATTGTTGTATTTTTAGTAGAGTTGGGGTTTCACCGTGTTGGCCAGGATGGTCTCGATTTCCTGACCTCTTGATCCACCTGCCTCGGCCTCCTAAAGTGTTGGGATTACAGGCGTGAGCCACCGCGCCCGGCCGCTCTCAGCCTTTTCTTGATTCAAGAGTTGGTGTTGGGAACATGCCTAGTGGTCTGTGATGTGGTAATGCATCTAGCCAGGAAGGGGTTGGTGCCTTCCAAAGCTGAAAGAGATCAAGAGGTGGTCATTCCGGAGACTGGCCTTGGGGACAGAGGACATGGAGACTGGCTTTAAAATCTATCTCTGTATTGATTGCTTGGCAAGAGGACCATAGACCAGCACTGTTCAGTAAAACTTTCTGCAGAGATAGGAATGTTCTGTACCTGTGCCATCCAATACAGTAGGCATTAGCCAGATGTGGCTCTTGAGCACTTGAAATGCAGTTAGTATAACTGAGGAAACGAAGTTTTAATTTTACTTAATTTAAATGTCCACATGAGGCTGGTGTTTACCATATTGGGCAGCGTAGCTCTAGCTTCTTACCTTGTGATGACCACTCTCTTGTTTAGACGGACTAGTTGCAAGTCAGGGTCTCTGATCAGAGCTGACCATGATTAGCCATTTCAAGGTGACACCCACCAAGAAGAATATAATTTCCCAAAATAAAAATGTTCTAAACCTAGGAGAATAAAAAGTGGGTACAAGTACTATCATTGCTAAGGTTTAAAAAATTACTATTATTATATTCAGTAACTGAGAATAAATAGCATATTGCTGAATTATAGGTATAATTTTAGGGAGAGTCAGTGACCACATAAACCACAAAAGTAAAGATTAGAATTTAATTTCAGCCAGGTGATTATGCAGGACTTGGATGGTAGGTACTAAGGGACGACTTGGCTTAGGATCAAACCATAGCAAAAAGAAGAGGAAGAGGGAAAAGAGCACTATGGGAAAGAAAATAGGATCTGTCCCCCTCACAGAGACGGCCTTGTCATGTAAGATTTATTTTTAGGTTTGTGAATTTTAAACATTCTTTCTGTGGCTATTTTTAATCTTCAAGAATTTCCAAATCTTAAATTTGGAGATCAGTCTCATGCTGTCTGGGGCTGAGAGACGCATCTCAGCATCACATTTTTAAAACAAAAAACCAACCCAGTTAGCTTCAAAGGAGGCAGCTTTGCCAGAGGTGAGGGTTGTTGCTGTTGAAGAAGTGATATCGGAATTTTCAGTGCTGCATTTGACAAACCTTAAGTCCTTTCATATTTGAACTTAATTCTCTTTGCTTTTTTCTTCCTCCATACTTTTTTCACTGCATAAATATCTATTTTATTTACAAAATTTTAAAACATATAAGCAAAGAGAAAGAGGAAAGTGAATACATGTAGTTATGCATTTGTCTAAACCCATAGAATGTGCAACTGCAGAGTGAACCCGAATGTAAACTGTGGAATTTGGGTGAGAATGATGCAGGTGGGGAATGCTGATCATGGGAGGAGGCTGCACATTCGGAGGGACACGGGGCATGGGATATCTGCATACCTCCCCCTCAATTTTGCTGTGAACCTAAAACTGCTCTTTAAAAAGTAATGTATTTTTTGGCCAGGCATGATGGCTCACACCTGTAATCCCAGCACTTTGGGAGGCTGAGGCAGGTGGATGGCTTGAGCTCAGGAGTTCAAGACCAGTCTGGGCAACATGGCAAAACCCCCGTCTCTACAAAAAATACAAAAATTAGCCAGCTGTGGTGGTGCACACCTCTAGTCCCAGCTACTTGGGAGGCAGAGGTGGGAGGATCACTTGAACCCAGGAAGCGGAGGTTGTAATGAACCAAGATCATGCCACTGCACTCCAGCCTGGGCGACAGACTGACTCAAAATAAATAAATACTTTCTTGAAATAAATAAATAAAATAGATTTTTTTAAGTGAGAAGAAGATCATCAGTAAGCCCATCAGTTACTGATAACTGCTGTTAGGTAAATTTCCGTTTAGACTTTCTATGTCTGTCTGTAGCTATATAACCATATATACCTTGACCTTTACACATACATACATAGGATAATACTATGTATACATTTTGTAACTTTTTTTAACAATATGTGAGTACTTACATGTCTACATCATCATTTGTGGATATGCTACGGTTTACTTAATTAGTTCCCCTCCTTGATAGATATTTAGGTTATTATCCATAATTTGCTGTTACAAACACCATTACCCTGAATATCCTGTCATATATCATTGTGCCATTGTCTAATTTTTTCCTTAGGATAAACTCCTAGAAGTAACGTCAGTGGATTCAAAGGGTGTGGCACATTGTTAAGATCTCTGATACACACATCAAATTACCTACATCTGTAAAGGCTGAGTTAGTTTCTTTTTCCCTCTGCTTTCTAAAGATGAATCGTACTGGCCTGTAAAATTCCTTTGAACTACAGCCTATATTTAAAAAAATTATAGTCCCAAACTCAGGGCCTTGGCAGAGTCAGACTGCTGTGGCCACCAAGCCCAGAAGCAGGTAGGAGAGGCCGCTTCTATGAACGCGGAAGCCTCTTCAGTCTGACTCTGCTAAGAGCAACGGTCCCCAGTGTCTTTGTTCTAACCCTTGCACTCTTTTTCTCTCTTCCAGAGTGAATTAGATGTATCCTTTTTCAATACTGTTTTCCATGGTACTTGGCAAACGCACTCTGGTCCTTATCAGGTAAGTGCCACGGGGCAGGAAAACTATTCAGCAGAGTCCAGAGTGTTCATCACCAACAACTATGACAAGACAGCCAGAGGTATGGGTGTTCTGCAGAACTCCTCCCCCACTTCGTCACCCTTCAACAAGACGATTCTTTTTTTTTTCTTTTTGAGATGGAGTTTCGCTCTTCTTGCCCAGGCTGAAGTGCAGTGGTGTAATCTCTGCTCACTGCAACTTCCACCTCACTGCAACCTCTGCCTCTTGGGTTCAAGTATTCTCCTGCCTCAGCCTCCTGAGGCATTACGGGCACCCACCACCACGCCCAGCTAATGTTTTTATTTTTAGTAGAGACGGGGTTTCACCATGTTGGCCAGGCTGGTCTTGAACTCCTGGCCTCAGGTGATCCACCCACCTCGGCCTCCCAAAGTGCTGGGATTACAGGCGTGGACCACTGTGCCTGGCAAGATGATTCTTAAGATTTTTTTTTTTTTTCCAGGCAGGATAGCGCTATCAGTAGTTAATAGTTACTATTTATTAATTTAATTTCCTTTAAGCATATGGAATAGGCATTTTCAAAATTTAAATAACACAGCCAAAAAAGTGTTTAGTCCTCCTCCAGAAACTGGATTTCCAGGGTTCCAGGTATAAATCTCTAGAAATGCCCCACATGACCAGATAAGGCCTTCAGTGTTGATAAACTGGAAGGTTAAAGAAATTGCCTGGCTTGTATTCATTGCTATCAAATGTATTCATTTCCTTGATAGCAGAGAAAGTTCTCCTTTTCTCCTTTTCTTCTGTCTCTTTTAAATCACAATATCCAAGAGCCCTCAAAACAAGCATAATTTGGTTAGAATACTGCAGGCCCACAGATTTTGGCAGGAGCCCTCTAGGCTTTGTGCGAGTGTTTGGGAGGCAAGTTAACTTTTAAGTTTATGTTTTACTTCAAAAATCTACCTACCACTTGAGTCCTTTAAGAACACATCAAGTTTGAATATAAAATAGTATATTAATTATAACAAATGTTTCTATATAAATATATATTAGAATATAACAACTATATATGAATTATAACAATATGTGTATATATACATACATGTATTCGTATGTGTGTGTATATGTGTGTGTGTACATGCACAAACACACAGGCATTTTTCCACATTTTGCCAGAAATATTAAGTGGATGCAAAACTACTGGTTCTGGGTGTAGTGTCTGACGTGTATATATATGATATATATGATATATATATATATTTTTTGTAGAGACGGGGTTTCACCATGTTAGCGAGGTTGGTTTTGAACTCCTGACCTCGGATGATCCGCCCGCCTCGGCCTCCCAAAGTGCTGGGATTACAGGCGTGAGCCACCACGTCCGGCCTGATTTATAAATTTATATATGCACTTATATAAATGCCCAGAACCAGTATGTTTGCATCCACTTAATATTTCTGGGGAAATGGCTATTTACTTGTTATTACTGATAGGAAATGTCACTGTATTGATAAAATTCATTTTGTGCCCTGAATTTGGAAGCCTCTGTGAAGTAACTGGGAAAATCTGAGTGCCCTCTAGTGGTGAGTGACCCAAATCTATGATCCCTGTGACCTAGAAGGGACTATAGATCCCTTTGTAGGTTTCAGCATGCTGAATAAAAATATACCGTGATATACAGACCACGTTGTATATTATGGTGTGTTTTCATTCAGCATGGTCTGTATATTACAGTATATTTTTATTCAACATGTAATATTCTATCTGAATTAAACCATTCAAAGCAATTCAAAGTAAATCTCTTCCTGCTTGAACAAGGTACAAGTAGACAGAAAGCTTTTTCATTTAAACAGTCGTCAGGGAGATAGCAAGGGCTAAAAGACACTTCACTGGGAATAGAGAACTCAGTTTCCACTTTTGGTCTTGCCACTGACTAGCCGTGTGTATTGGACAAGACACATAACCCTCTCGTCTTAAAATGAGAGAATTAAGACTAGAAGAACTTTTAACACCTGATCAGCCTTAATAGTTGATGTTGCCACAACTTTAGGTAACTAAGCTGAGTTACCTTCCATCTAAAACAGGAAGAGAGTCTTACAAGACTAGATATTGAGAGAGTTAACGTGAATCAGAGGTGAAGGGATATGTATTATAGTTGGATGAGTTGTGTTGATGTGTCGTATGTTTACTAGATGTTTAGTAGAAATAAAGATGGGTATACTTGTCTTTGTAGCCTTCTGGTGTGTAGTATAGGTCTGTGTGATGAGCTCCAGCATTCTTGTTTGAATTAAAATTTTACGCCAAGATACACAATTTTCCCTTCATTTTACCTGGTTTCATTTTCACCCTCTCTTCCCTTCTAACCAAGTTATATATATTTACTGTCCTTAGGAATTACTTAGGCATATCCATCTGGCAAATTAGGAATTTTATATCATTTAGAGAAGAGAACTAAGTCTCTCTAGACCTGGAAGTTTACGTCTTTGCTCCAGGTTTGATCTCACTTGTACTTCCAGTGGTCTAAAAGTAGAGCAGGCAGCAGAGAAGGGCATGAGCCACCTCTTTTCTGTTGACACTCTTTTTTTTTTTGAGACAAGTTCTCGCTCTGTCACCCAGGCTGGAGTGCAGTGGTGTGATCATGGCTCACTACACCCTGGATCTCCTGGGCTCAAGTGATCCTCCCACCTCAGCCTCCCAAGTAGCTGGGACTACAGGTATGCAACACCATGCCTGGCTAATTTTTTAAATTTATTTTTTGTGGAGATGGGGTCTCACTTTGTTGCACAGGCTGGTCTGAAACTTCTGGACTCGAGCAAGCGTCCTGCCTTGGCCTCCCAAAGTGTTGACGTTCTTAAAAGGTTACTACCCTTAGCCATCTGAAAAATATTGAATTAAAAATCCCTGACTCTCCTCTGCTTCATACATAGTCCTTTTAAACCATCACATGTCCAAGAAGGACCTCTGCAGACTAGTTACACAGGAGAAAGACAAGGGGACCTTGTCGAGGCTCAGCTGCAGTTCCTGCTCCATCTGGGGAGGGGCGTAGACATTCTGCATCACTGTGTGGTAGCATGTAGCCAGGCACCTACTGGAGCAGCTAGCACTGCTTATATCCGCTCTGCCAGGAAAGCTCCCTTAGGCCTTAAAAGGTTGAAAACAAGCAACTGCTATAATGGCAACCTGGATTTGGTCCTTCCACCACTAACAATACATAATCTTGTTTGTGTTTGCTCAGGCTTAAGAAAGCCCTCCTTGTCAGCCCACATGGGACAGACGTGAGTTAAAGCTTGGTTTTGGTACAGGAGAAAGAAGTCAAAACCTGATCAATTCCCAGGAAGGCCCCTGTCTTTTTCTCCAGAGGCTTTTCCCCCTGATTTTTTAAGGCTAGGGAAGTTTCTGAGAACCTGTACAGTCAGACTTGGAGAAATACAGTGCACCATTTACATTTCTCCCTAGTATGGACTTGTTCTACTTCTAGTAAGACTGACATCACAGAGCAAGACAGATTGGATTTTAAAAAGAAAGGGCCTAAGCATAAGAAATCAGGACAGAAACTCTGGCTTGTTGAAAAGTCTTCCAGTTAGTGGAAACCTCTGGTGCAGTGGTGTCAGGTGGGGCAGGCTGGCCGCTTGGGACCAAGCACGTCAGTGACCTAAATCATTCATGTGCTATGAATACACTCCTGTGCACTCTTCAGTTCCACTCTACCCGCCCGGCTGAAGTGAGGCCTGAAGATTCATGAAGGCTGTTTCTACAGGGAGAGTTTGCCCCATCACATACCTTGGTAGATTTATTTAAGACTTCAAATTTTATGAATTAAGGTGGGTTTTTTTAAGGAACCAATTGATGAACTTCCCAAAATATGCTCAGCCCTGGAGCCCCAGCAGGCTTGCTTTTCTCTAGATAGTTCATCATTCAAAGGAGCTGCCTCCACCACCCCCATCTACTGAATAGCCAGGGGAGGGCACCAATGAACAGCACAATATGGGAGACACACCAACTACTCTTCAAATCAGTGCGTACCTGCTCTACGCATGAAGGTACAGAAAACCTCCACAGCTTTTTCAGTATTTGGTGCCTTTAAAGAGGCCTAAAGACTTGGTTTATTTTGGCTAGAATGGAATGCAGCAGTACTGCCTTCAGGCCTGGACAGCCAGGGGCTCCTTGGGCGCTGTGCTCTAGAGGGCCCACTCTGTGTCTGCTTTGCCAGCACCCTTTCCCCATCATGGGGCAGATGCCCACCAGCCCTCCCTATCCACTGCTTGACCATCCTCTGACTTCTTGGGCCCCTAGAATTTATAAAGTCCCTAGATATCCCAGAACCTGCCACCACGGCCTCTGCAAGCCTCTCCTCCACCTTCACCCCAAGACTGGGGGCAGGAATGATAAGAAGGCTGGGCTAGTAGCTGGGATGTCCCACCTACGTGCCTGGGGAGAGAAGCAAGAGCAGGCTGGAGTCTCTATATTCTTGTGAGGCACAAATATAGGCTAGAATCTAGAATGTTTTCTTGATTTAAAGACATCTTTAGGCCGGGCACAGTGGCTCACGCCAGTAATCCCAGCACTTTGGAGAGCTGAGGCAGGAGGATTGCTTGAGGCCAGGAATTTGAGACCAGCCTGGGCAACATAGGGAGACCCAGTCTCTACAAAAAAATTTAAAAAGCCAGGCATCGGTGGTGTGTGCCTATAGTCCCAACTACTAGGGAGGCTGAGGTGGGAGGATCGCTTGAGCCTGGGGGACTGAGGCTGCAGTGAGCCATGATTGTGCCACTGCACTCCAATCTGGCAACAGAGCAAGACCGTGTCTTTAAAAATAAAAATAAAAACATCTTTACAACATTCCTGTTTGTATTTTATAAACTCTTAAAATCTCAAAGCCTGAGCCGTTGATTCTAGAGCCCTAAAGCTCTGGTGGGTTGTGTGAAAGAACCCTGATTCATGCCCCTTCTATTGCAGTTGAGGGTGGGGTATAGGAAGGGCCTCAATGCTGTGTGCCCGCTCTGTGGCTCCACCAGCATCTGCCATGGTGCTTCCCGGAAGAATGATGGTGTGCAGGCAACAGTGATCAGCACCACCATGGTTTGCAGTCAGGCCTTGATCAGGCCCACTGTGGGGCATCTACCTCTAGTTCCATCAGCTTCCTAAAATCTGAAATACTTTTAGAGATCCGGAAACCAGAATAGGGTTCCTCCAAGTAGGAGATAATGTCAGCCTGATTTAATGAGAAATTGCAAAAATACTTGTTCAAACTGAGGCTATAGGAATACCAGCCAGAAGAACAGATTCTTCAGGGAAGCATCCAGCACTGAAGTGGCAGCTTCTAAATGAACTGAAATTTTCTGCATGTTCTCTCAGAAAGTTACAGTGTTAATTAATTAATAAAATCATTACGGAAGAATTTCTTCTGAGGTATGATGGAGCGTGTGATGACTTCAGGAATGGCTTGATTTTTTTGTTTGTTTGTTTGTTTTTTGAGACAGAGTCTCACTCTCTTGCCCAGGCTGGAGTGCAGTGGTGTGATCTTGGCTCACTGCAACCTCCGCCTCCCAAGTTCAAGCTATTCTCCTGCCTCAGCCTCCCAAGTAGCTGGGACTACAGGCGTGCACCACCACACCTGGCTAGTTTTTTTGTATTTTTAGTAGAGACAGGGTTTTGCCATGTTGGCCAGGCTGGTCTCCAACTTCCGACTTCAGGTGATCCGCCCCCCTTGGCCTCCCAAAGTGCTGGGATTACAGGAGTGAGTCACTACACCCAGCCAGGAATGGCTTGATATTATCAGAAAAGAGTAAACCAGCTCCGCTTTCCCTGAAGGTTATATTTAGAGTCGTAGGAGCCAGATACTTTGGAGCTAGAAGAAACCTACACAATCATCAGGTAAAAACCTTACTTTTAAAAATTAATGTAAAAGAAATTTTTTACAGTCAGGGTCTTGCTCTGTTGCCCAGGCTTGAGTACAGTGTTGTGATCATAGCTCACCACAGCCTCAAACTCCTGGGCTCAAGCAATCCTTCTACCTCAGCTTCCAGAGTAGGAAAACAAAAATATCAAGGAAAAAAAAAATAGATCTAGGAATACAGACACGCACCACCACACCCAGCTGGCTAATTAAAAAAAAATTTTTTTTAATAAAAACAACATTTCACTATGTTGCCTAGGCTGGTCTTGAACTCGGGCTCAAGCGACCCTCTCACCTTGGCCTCCCATAGGGCTGGGTGAGTCACTGTTGGCTGGTGTAAAACCTCCCTTTTTAGATAAAAAGGCTGAGGCCCAAAGAGGTTCTGTGACATGTCCCAATCCATAGAGCTACTTTAGGGCAGAGCTGGTACTAGTTTCTGGGTTTCTAGGGCCCTTGACTCTAGGATTATAAATTGGGTGTGTTAAATTTGACTTTTTTTTTCTTTTTCTTTTTTTCTGAGACAGAGCCTTGCTCTGTCGTCCATGCTGGAGTGCAGCGGTGCAATCTCAACTCACGGCAACCTCCATCTCCCAGGTTCAGGTGATCCTCCTGCCTTAGCCTCCTGAGTAGCTGGAATTACAGGCCTGCCACCATGCCTGGCTAATTTTTATATTTTTAATAGACACAGGGTTTCGTCATTTTGGCCAGGCTGGTCTCGATCCACTGACCTCAAGTGATCTGTCCACCTTGGCCTCCCAAAATGTTGGGATTACAGGTGTGAGCCACTGCACCCGGCCTAAATTTGACATATTTTTAAAAAATTAATCATCTGGAGTAGACTGTGGCAATTTAGTCTCTAATAAAACATTTATAAAATGCCTGTCACCATGGTGCCTTAGTGTCGTCGAAGCTTTTTTGTGAATAAGGGGAGATGTTTTAGAGAAATGCCTTTGGTTGGAGGAGTCAGAAAGGATGAAAAAATTTCAGAGTATCTGTGAATGTCTTGTTGAGAACATGCTCTCCAAAAGTGGAGTTCACATTCAGATTTCAAAACATCTTTTTACCTTTTGAAAATATTAAATGGAAAGCCTCGTTGCCAGAGAGTGAGGACTGGCCTGTGGGTCCGAGGGAACGTGTGCAGCCGTTCCTCCGTGGGAACGTCAGGCACTGAGGGACGAGGGACCCAGGGCCTTCTCCAGCATGGGAGCTCTAGCCAGGGCCATGGTGGGTGATGAGAGTCTTGGATAGGAACAGTCCCCAGGAGTCAGCCAGGACCCCGGAAGATGCGAATGTTGCAAATCTGACAGTTCTGCCTCCAGGTTTTTTTTGGCTCCCACCAGCCTTGACCACTTTCCTGTCTCCTTTAAGGAGCCCGCTAGGTGCCATATTCATCCGCCAGCATTCCTCACCACCAGGTCCCTCTGCTTTAACCCTATTCCTTTTGTTCCATTTTTCTGGGTTCTGTTTTAGTCAGGAATAGTGACAGCAAGTTATGAGAAGCAAGAGAGATTTAGGGGAAAAATGAGAATAATAACAGGCTCATTGACCCACCTCTGACTTTCATATTTAATTTTGCATAAGCCTACATAAACTTTAAGCAAAACCACAGCTGGGTATCCTGTTATTCTCAGAATATGAGTGGGCCTTTAGTGAAAACCTGCTTTAAAAAAAGATAACAGCCAGGCGCAGTGGCTCACGCCTGTAGTCCAAGCACTTTGGGAGGCTGAGGGAGGCGGATCACCTGAGGTCAGGAGTTCGAGACCAGCCTGGCCAACATGGTGAAACCTCATTTCTACTAAAAATACAAAAATTAGCTGGGCGTGGTGGCATGCACCTGTAATCCCAGCTACTCGGGAGGCTGAGGCGGGAGGATCGCTTGAACCTGGGAGGCAGAGGTTAGTGAGCCAAGATTGCACCACTGCTCTCCAGCCTGGGCAACAGAGTAAGACTCCATCTCAAAAAAAAAAAAAAAACAGTCCTTTTCAGTGGCCTAATTAGCAAGAGACAAAATGTGAACAGGGCCGGGCACAGTGGCTCACGCTTGTAATTCCAGCACTTTGTGAGGCCGAGAAAGGGAAAGGCAAAGTGCCTCACTTCAGCCCAGGGGTTCGAGACCAGTCTGGGCAAGATAGTGAAACCCCATCCCTCCAAAAAATACAGAAATTAGATGGGCATGGTAGTGCACCTGTGGTCACAGTTAATTGGGAGGCTGAGGTGGGAGGATCACTTGAGCACAGGAGGTCGAGGCTACAGTGAGCCAAGATTGTGCCACTGCACTCCAGCCTGGGCAACAGAGTAAGACTTTGTCTTAACCAAAAAAAAAAAAAAGTGAACAGAAGACTGTACTATACTACAAGAAGAATGTCTCCAGGACTATGCAGAATCTTCATGATGATGGCCTTCTATATGGTAGTATTTTCTGGGGGAAATGTGAACGCAGTGGCCCTTGGCCACTTATCTAATTTGGTGGCAAATTAAAGTATGAATAATGAGAAAGCAAGTTTTCCCACCCTACATATTTTGTTAAAGAACACTTAGCTAGAATATTTTTTAAAAAAAGAAATAAAATGAGAAACCAAGTGATCTGAGACCCAAGTCTAGAGTTAGAAATTGTAGTTTCTAGGTTGGCCTCTGCCCTGGAATTCCTTTTGAGGTTCCATTTGAGTCTGTGCTGCTCAGTTTCTCACTTATTAAAGGATAATTTGATTGCCACTATGGTGTTAAAATACCCGTGATGGAAAAGTGTTTTATTTTCCAGAGATCAAAATTCCAACGTTGGGGCCAGGCGTGGTGGCTCACGCCTGTAATCCCAGAACTTTGGGAGGCTGAGGCAGGCAGATCACTTGAGGTCAGGAGTTATAGAGACCAGCCTGGCCGACATGGCAAAACCTCGTCTCTACTAAAAATACAAAAAAACTAGCTGGGTGTGGTGGCACATGCCTGTACTCCCAGCTACTCAGGAGGCTGAGGCACAAGAGTTCCTTGAACCTAGGACATGGAGGTTACAGTGAGCCTAGATCACGCCACTCCACTCTAGCCTGAGCAACAGAGAGAAGCTGAGTCTAAAAAAAAATAAAGTTCCAATGTTGGAACCATAAACATTTCAATCACTGTATTTATTTTTATTTTTATTTTTATTTATTTATTCTGAGACAGAGTCTTACTCTGTTGCCCAGGCTGGAGTGCAGTGGCACAATTTTGGCTCTCTGCAACCTCCGTCTCCCAGGTTCAAGTGATTCTCCTGCCTTAGCCTCCCGAGTAGCTGGGATTACAGGCGTGTGCCACCATGCCCAGCTAATTGTTATATTTTTAGTTGAGACAGGGTTTCACCATATTGGCCATGCTGGTCTCAATCTCCTGACCTCAGGTAATCCGCCCGCCTCAGCCTCCCAAAGTGCTGGGATTATAGGTGTGAGCCACCGTGCCCGGCCTCATTTCAATCACTGTAATTAAAAAGTTGATTTCAAGTGGCACTAATATTCCAGGAGCCCTACAATGTTCAATTCCGATCCACATGATGTGAAAATTCAGAAAGGCTCTTAGGTTTCTAGGTTGGGAGAAAGTGGACTTCAGTAACTCCATTCTTTGGGAGATTGTTTCTAGCTCATGTCAGCTCAACCTTAGGGGGCCCATGAAAGAAAACAAGTTGCCTTAGGATCTTTAGAGTCAGTCAAGTTCATTGTAGCCTGAAGGTAAGACTGTCTTTCAGTAGCCATTCTCAGCTCACTACATTAGTATACCAACAGTCTGAGCCCTTCTTACTTCCTCCTATTTCAGATGTCACCATTGCAGTGTGTTTATTCCATGGGCTTAGCATATAGGGTATTTTTTGGTCCCTGCTTACCTGGCATATGGCCTAAATGCCATTACTCTTGGCCTCACCAGGGTGTACAAGTTGCTTATAAACCAAATCAAGATGTAAACAACAGCTGGATTCTTATTTTAAAAGAGTCACATGATTCCAGGGGGAAATCAGCTTTCAGGCCTTTGCCTCACATTGGATTTGGTCTGTAGTTTCCCCATATAGTGCCAGAAAGCTGCATGATTAGAGTTTGAGTCAGATACACAGATACACAGGCAGTCACATGTCCACAGTATACAATGACCTCACTGAGCAAATCATGTTTCCAGGATGTTGGGAAATTGACTTGCTGGAAGACCTTGTCCTTGTTCCTTGTAATGTGGGGATGTCAGTGGTTTATATGATTTAGCAGTAAATTCTGATCTGAATTTCAAAACAATTGGGCAGTTGCTCAAGGGGACATCTGAACAGCAGATCATCTACTTGCCAAAGATGGGGCAGTCCACAGAGCAGCTTGATCCCTGAACTAATTCACGGGTTAAAATTAGATTTCCTTGTATCTCAAAGAAAGTTATCTTGGAGAAGGCTGCATTTTCAAAGGCACTAAGACTTTCATTGCCCTTAGTGAATACAACAGGAAGGTTCTCCAGGCCATTTTCCACGTAGCCACCTGTGCTTCTTAGCTCTGCCTTTCTATATATACCTGGCTGCCCTTCCCACTTTGTCTCACCTAAGTTCTGGCTTCTGGGTCTAGTGAACAGGTTTGAGTCAAAGGCCTAACATTCCAGTCCCAGTTTGGCCATGGGACAAAGCAATCATCTGTATAATTGGAAGACATTATTAATAGGTATATCAGAGTAACGCTTTTTTTTTTTCTGGGTCACTTAAGGACAGTTCCCATGGGCCCTTGGAAAACAGTTTATTCTGCTGGAGGACTATTTGCACAGAGCTTAATGAGATATTCACACAGAGCCTAATAAAAATTTTAAAGTCATTCACCGTTTGTCCTATTCTGTGTAGTTGCCTTCACTAAGCAAATACAGTGTAGACTTTGAATATCTGGTCTGGTTGAAAAAAATCAAATGGGAACAATTCACTTTACAAAGATTTAATTTTGAACTCCGCTAGTGCATTTAATTACCTATTTGTTGAATGAAGTTTATTTGAAGCAATCTGTCAACAATCTGTTTTTGTTTTTGTAACAGACCAGGATCATGCTCTTTTAAGTAGACAGAGAACTTCAGATATTAAGGTGTAGAACTGAGAAACATTTATTGCCATCATCTCATTCCAGTTCCCCTTCTTTCACAAAAGAAGAGTTAGGTATTCAGTTGAAGGGATTCTTGAGGGAAGTATTTAGTTCTTTCTAGTTTGCTAGACATCATAGTCTAACAATATTTTCTTCTTTCCCCATGTCCCATACTAACTTCCCAGTAAGAACACCTGTAAGCCAAAGTGGCTCCATCATTCTCAAATGACTTCTTAGAACTACCCATTTGTAAGAGATACTGTCTTGAAATCCAGAAATTTTATTATGCCCTGCCTTCTACATTCATTTTCTCCTCATAGTTATTTTTACATCAGTCTGTCTGACAGAGAAGATAACTGAAGGTACAAGGCATTTATCTTGGGGTGGAGGTTTGGGGGCTGAGGAGGGAGGTGTCTAGCCCCTCCTGAGGAGCCTGTAAGCAGAGCAGTCAAGCCCAAGCTTTGGGTTTAAATTCAAACCTGGCATTTACTAGCCATGTGACCTTGGACAGTGCTTTGAACCTGTTTGATCCTGGGTAAACTGAGGATAATGTGTAACAACATACAGCAGAGATTTGTAGAGGGCTGAAACTCAACACACTGTCTGGAACAGGAGTATTCAACAAATCGTTGTTAGTATTACTATTATTGTCTGGGAAGACAACATTATTTTTGAGTTAAGGTCATTCTCTTGCCACATGACATTGCTGTGTTCTCTAGCACTTCGTAGACCCCCTATCCCTTTGGATAAAAAATGTAGCTGTTTCATTTTTATCCCTACTTATCCTGTTAGCTTAACCAAGGTGAAACTAGGTATGTATATATGAAGGTAACAATTTCTAATATGGATGCCAGTTTTAAATTTAATTTCAGAAATTCTGTACAAAAAAACCTCATGCTTAGGCTAATTTACACTGGGAACACTCTAGGTTAAGCCATAAATTTTTACTGAATGTTAACAATTTTTAACTTTAAACTAATTTCCTTAATATAACCCTAGATAATGTTTAATTTGGATAAAGTACACATCATTTTGGATGAGATGGTGTTAAATGGCTGCATTGTGGAAACTAACAGGGCAAGAATTCTTGCCCCTCTACTAATTCTTGATAAGATGTCAGAAAGCTGAAAGTAAGTCTCTTCCAGACAACATGGATTTATCAGAAATGCGAGTACCGTGGAATACATCTCAACATCTGTAACCCAGAAGAATCTGGAAGACCACAATTACAAAATGGGGTATCCTTCCAAAGACATTATAAATAGGCATTTTCCACAGTTCCTAAAAAGAAAACAAAACTGTACTTTAAAATATGTACAAAGAAAAAAATTTTTTTAAGCTGAGAGAGTTGTTTTATTTTCTAATTGTAAACATATCTGTCCACTTTAAATTCTGCTGAGCACCTAAGGAACCCGTCTTGGTCTATGCTGCTTTTTGCAAATTGAATTCAGGAATAGCAGGACGGTAGCAGGAAGAAAGTATGGCAGTTTTCTGTCAGCCAATAACGTTTTAAAATTTAAACACAAGGCATTTTGAGTAACGCTGTTTTCTGAAGGCTATTTTTTTTTTTTTTTTTTTTTTGAGACGGAGTCTAGTCTAGCTGTGTCACCCGGCACATTCTCGGCTCACTGCAACCTCCACTTCTGGGGTTCAAGCGATTCTCCTGCCTCAGCCTCCGAGCTGGGACTACAGGCATGCGCTACCACACCTGGCTAATTTTTGTATTTTTAGTAGAGACAGGGTTTTACCATGTTGGCCAGGCTGTCTCAAACTCCTGACCTCAGGTGATCTGCCTGCCTCAGCCTCCCAAAACTCTGGGATTACAGATGAGCCACAGTGCCTGACTTCTGAAGGCTGTCTTATTCCTTTAAAAGGCTTAGTCAAATTTACTTTTTAAGAGGTTTTTGTTTTTGTTTCTGTTTTTTTTAAGACGGAGTCTTGCTCTGTCACCCAGGCTGGAGTGCAGTGGTGTGATCTCAGCTCACTGCAACCTCCACCTCTGGGTTCAAGCAATTCTCCTGCCTCAGCCTCCTGAGTAGCTGCGACTACAAGCATGTGCCACTACGCCCAGCTAATTTTTGTATTTTTAGTAGAGATAGGGTTTCACCATGTTGGCCAGGCTGTTCTTGAACTCCTGACCTCAAGTGATCCACCCGCTTCAGCCTCCCAAAGTGCTGGGATTACAAGCATGAGCCACTGTGCCCAGCCAAGAGGTGTTTTTTGTTTGTTTAAGAGAAGCAGGTCTTGCTGTGTTGTCCAGGCTGGACTGCAGTGGCTATTCACAAGCATGATCATGTTGTACTACAACCTTGAACCTTCCTGGCCTAGCTCTAAAAGCTTTGTAATGTGGGGCTGGTGCAGTGCCTCACACCTGTAACCCCTGCACTTTGGGAGGCTGAGGAAGGAGGATCGCTTGAGGCCAGAAATTCAAGACCAGCCTGGGCAACATAGACCTCATCTCTACAAAAAATGCAAAAATTAGCCGGGTGTGGTGGCACATACCTGTAGTCTCAACTACTTGGGAGTCTGAGGCAGAAGGATTTCTTGAGCCCAGGAGTTCGAGTCTGCAGTGAGCTATGATCGTGTCACAGCACTCCAGCCTGGGTGACAGAGCGAAACCCTGTCTCAAAAATAAAAAAGTCCGAGTGCAGTGGCTCAGGCCTGTAATACCAACATTTTGGGGGGCCAAGGCAGGAGGATTGCTTGAGCCCATTAGTTCAAGACCAGCCTGGGCAACACAGCAAGACCATATCTCTACAAAAAATAAATAATTAGCCAGGTGCGGTGGCTCATGCCTGTAATCCTAGCACTTTGGGAGGCCGAGGCAGTCAGATCACTTGAGGTCAGGAGCTTGAAACCAGCCTGGCCAACATGGTAAAACCTTGTCTCTACTAAAAATACTAAAAAATTAGCCAGGCATGGTGGCAGGCACCTCTAATCTCAGCTATTCAGGAGGCTGAGGCAGTAGAATTGCTTGAACCCAGGAGGCAGAGGTTGCAGTGAGCCGAGATCATGCCACTGCACTCCAGCCTGGGTGACAGAGTGAGACCCTGTCTCTGAAAATAATAACTAATTAAAAAGTTAGCCAGCTGTGGTGGTGAGCACCTGTACTCCTAACTACCCAAGAGGCTGAGGTGGGAGGATTGATCAAGCCCAGGAGTTCGAGGCTGCAGTGAACTATGATCACAACACTGTACTGCAACCTGGGTAATGGAGTGAGGCCCTGCCTCAAAAACACCAAAACAAAACAAAAAAAAACTTTTATAACATGTACCTAACAAAGATGCAGAGTTAAATTTTATTTGCCAGTTTGTAAAAGCCTTTGATATTCATTTTAAGGGCACTTAGTAATTACAATGCCATTGTGCAATTAACTCTATAGAGAACGTTACTTTCAAATAATGGATGGTCAGACATTAAGAGAGCCCCAGAGAGCCCCTACAGCTATCCTTTATGCCCCGCTTTTTGTTTGTGTTTTGGAGACAGCATCTCCCTCTGTCTCCTAGGCCAGAGTGCAGCAGTGTGATCATGCCTCACTGCAGCCTCTAACTCCTGGGCTCAGGTGATCCTCCCACCTCAGCCTCCCGAGTAACTGGGACCACAGGTGCACACCCCCTCCACCCAGCTAATTTTTGTATTTTGTTGTAGAGATAGGGTTTCGCCATGCTGCCGAGACTGGTCTTGAATTCCTGCGGTCACATGATCCATCTGCCTTCGCCTCCCAAAGTGTTGGGATTACAGGCCTGAGCCACTGTGCCCAGTCTTTTTATGCCACGTTTTAAAGGGTTTGCTTATAAGCTTACTGTTAGTGAAATTTAGTTCAAAGTTTAAAAGTAGAATGCAGCCAGGCATGGTGGCTTACACCTATAATCCCAGCACTTTGGGAGGCCGAGGGGGGTAGATCATTTGAGGTCAGGAGTTCAAGACCAGCTTGGCCAACATGGTGAGATGCTGTCTCTACTAAAAATACGAAAAATTAGCTGGGCATGGTGGCACGCGCCTATAATCCCAACTACTTGGGAGGCTGTGGTAGGAGGATCACTTGAACCCAGGAGGCAGAGGTTGCAGTGAGCCGAGATCGAGATCGTGCCACTGCACTCCAGCCTGGGCACAGAGTGAGACTCCGTCTCAAAAAAGTAGAATGCAAGAAAATGCCTCTGTACAGGTAGGCATGAAATGAATCCTTCTCTTCCTCCCTTTTACTCCTCTAACCCCTTCTCCTGCAATGTCTTGAAATAAATTACTGTCATTACAGAAGAGCAATGCACTGCTTCCCCCCGAAACCTTTCTATATGCTTTTGCTACCCAGTTAACAGAAGATATACAGAACTGCCTTAGGCAAAAGTACGTACAGTAGTCCCTCCCTCATCCACTGTTTCGCATTCTGTGGTTTGTGTTACTCACGGTCAACTGAGGTCCCAAAATATTGAATAGAAAATTCCAGAAATAAACAATGTCTACGTTTTAAACTGCATGCCATTCTGAGTAGTGTGATGAAATCTTGCGCCATCCCACTTCATCCTGCTCTGTCTCGCTCCGTCTTGCCCGGGAGGTGAATCGTCCCTTTGTCCAGCATATGCATGCTGTATACACTCCCCACTTGACAGTCATTTAGTAACTGTCTTGGTTACCAGATGGACAGATCATGAGAAGCGTGAGTACAGTACAATAAGGTCTTGAGAGAGACTACATTCATATATATATATATATACTTTTTTTCCCCAATATATATTTTTCCCCTATATATATATATATATATATATATATATACTTTAAAAAGTATGTATATATATACTTTTTTTTTTTTTTTTTTTAAAGACAGGGTTTTGCTCTGTTGCCCAGGCTGCAGTGCAGTGGCACGATTACGGCTCACTGCAGCCTCAACCCCTTGGGTTCAAGCGATCCTCCCATCTCAGCTTCCCAGGTAGCTGGGACCACAGGTGTGTGCCACCCTACTCAGCTAATTTTTTTTATTTTTTGTAGAGACAAGGTCTCCATATGTTGCCCAGGCTAGTCTTGAATTCCTGGGCTCAAGCGAGCCTCCTCACCTCAGCCTCTGAAAGTGCTGGGATTACAGGCATGAGCTACCACACCTGGCCATCTTTTGTTTTTTAAGGGATGGGGTCTCTGTTACCCGGGCTGGATTTGAACTCCTGGGCTCAAGCCATCCTCCTGCTCAGCCTTACAAGTAGCTGGAGCTATAGGTGCACACCACCATGCCCAGCTTTCACATAACTTTCTTACAGTATATTGTAATAATTGTTCTATTATTGTTGTTAATCTTACTGTGCCTAATTTATAAACTTTATCATAGGTATGTATGTATAGGAAAAAACATTCTCTTTCTCTCTCTATATATAGGATTCGGTACTATCCTCAGTTTCAGATATCCCCAGTTTCAGATACCCACTGGGGGTCTTAGAACTTATCCCCCAAGAATAGGGAGGTCTACTATATATATGCATGTAGGGGTGGGAGGTCGGGTGCAATGAAGAAAGTAAAAATCTTTTTCCTTTAAATATAGAGACAGGGTCTCACTATGTTCCCCAGGCTGGTCTCAAACTCCTGGGCTCAAGCAATCCTCTCACCTCAGCCTCCCAAAGTGCAAGAATTACAGGCATGAGCTACCTTGCCTGGCCAAAATCTATTTTTGGTATATTAAGATACTGTCCCAGCCTATGGAATAATCCAATAGTTCATTCTTCTGTGACACTCCAGCCTCTAAAATAGGACATAAATGCATTTTTTCTCTTGAGACAGAGTCTCAGTTGTCCAGGCTGGAATGCAGTGGCATGATCTCAGCTCACTGCAACCTCCGCCTCTGAACTCCCCGGTTCAAGCAGTTCTCCTGCCTCAGCTTCCCGAGCAGCTGGGATTACAGGCGTGCGCCACCACACTGGACTAATTTTTGTATTTTTAGTAGAGATGGGGTTTCATCATGTTGGCCAGGCTGGTCTCAAAACCCTGACCTCAAGTGATTTGCCCGCCTTGACTTCCCAAAGTGCTGGGATTACAGGCGTGAGCCACCGCGCCTGGCCAAATGCACGTTTCAGAGATATCATTCAGCACTGTTCTGTTCAGTTTGTCTGTGTATTGTGGGGGGTAGGCAGCGGAGCCTTTTCTTATCCTATTCTAAAAACCCACTTGCAATATCAAGGTTTATATCTATAAAAACGCAGACAGTCAATAGTGGACTCCAAACCTGAGTTGTTTTTGGACTCGTTCAGGAAGGCAAAAGGAAGGCTTCTGACCTGTGGGAACAATGAGTGGTTTGTGTGTACAGATACACCTTTGTATCAAGTAGCCAAGGTCTGGGGAAAGCCCAGTGTAGACCAAAGTGCTATGGAGGGTCTTTCTCAGACACATTAGTTGGGAAACACTGTCCTAGTTGGTAGGTACTTAATCAGTAGCACATTCAGGTAACTGCTGAAACTGGTACACCAGAGTAGCTAGGGAGTGAACAAAATTAATTTTTGGGTCACACCAAAATAGCAGTTGAATTACATCTCGGCACAGATTTTAGAACCTTGAGAATAACAGTTAAAAAAGATAGTTGGTAGGTATCATAGGAAACAATATTTAAGAACTTACAGTTGAGGTGGAGACCCCGGTAGATGTCTCAGAACACTTGACTCATGCATATCTCTACTTACAGGCTGTGTCGCCATATAACACTAAGATGCTTTAAGTGACTTTTCATACTTATATTTGGTCAGCCTTACCTTGTTCTTGGACTTTTCCTGAGGAAGACTCCTAATATTTCAAAAACAGCTACGATTTTGTATAAACTTTTTGTTTTTATTTTTTCTGAGACAGAGTTTCACTCTTGTTGCCCAAGCTGCAGTGCAATGGCACAATCTCGGCTCACTGCAACCTCCGCCTCCCGGGTTCAAGCGATTCTCCTGCTTCAGCCTTCAGAGTAGCTGGGATTACAGGCATGTGCCACCATGCCCGGCTAATTTTTATATTTTTAGTAGAGACAGGGTTTCACCATGTTGGTCGGGCTGGTCTCAAACTCCTGACCTCAGGTGATCCACCCTGCTCGGCCTCCCAAAGTGCTGGGATTACAGATATGAGCCACCGTACCCTGCCCGATTTTATGTAAAGTTATCAATTTATCTGCTGTAACCACTTGCCAGACCAGGGTTCAGCAAGCTTTTTCTGTAAAGGGCCAAATAGTAAATCTTTGAGGCTTTGTGGGCCATATGGTCTCTGCTAACTACTCAATTCTGCCATTGTAGTGCAAAAGCAACTATGTAAATTGGCTGTGTTTATTTGTGGACACTGAAATTTAAATTTCATAATTTTCACATAGAATATTATTCTTTTGATTTTCTTCCCCCCAAAATTAAAAAATTTTAAAGCCATGCTTAGCCATGGGCCATTGAAAAACAGGCAGCAGGCCATAGTTTGCTAACCCTGGTGCCAGGCTAGTCTTGGTAAAAGCTGACTACTGATAGACATCTTAGAGACTTGTAATTATAGCAGAAGACATCTCTTACAGGAAGAGAATTTGCCTTTTAAACAGGTCGATATTGGGCAATTTCAAACATGCTTTTGGTTCCTTAAAAAACCATTTGAGCCAGGTGTGGTGGTACACATCTGTAATCCCAGCTACTCCAGAAGCTGTGGTGGGAGGATTGCTTGAACCTAGGAGTTTGAGACCAGCCTGGGTAACACAGCAAGAGCCTGTCTTTAAGAGGAAAAGGAAAAAAAAAAAAAAAAAAAAGCTATTTCGCTAAATCAGGCCTAGTATCTTTCCTTTCACTATAAGCACAGATATGGTAATAACTGGAATTTGGAAAATCTACTTTGGAATTTGGAAATGCAGTCCCTTCTTCAAAACCAGAAAACAGCAGTATCCTGGTGTTTTGACACACAACATTTAAAAATCATTCTTTGATCTCACTTATATCCTTACTTACATATCCTTGTAGATACAATAGTTAAGTTGTAGATCTGGTGTTTTTTAAAAAAATTAACACCAAGTAACTGGTCAGTTCTAGCTGAGGCATACTTTAAAACTGAACCCAACCATTGGATCACAAGTGTGTGAATATATATTTCTTCTAGCCTTTCAATTTTAATACCTGTATTTACTATAGAAAAACACATTTCTTTATGTAGTAATTTCAGAAAACTTTGGATGATTCAAAATGACAAGTACCTGGTAAAGCTCTTAAGTCTGATGATTGCATTGAAATAGTCACATGACACAGTTCTGTACGCTGCAAACATTTTAATGATTATTGTTGAGCATACATTTTGGAAATTTTTTACTTCAAACAGCAACAAGTTAAATAAATGTTTATAATATACAAAGAAAATACAACCCAAAAGTAAAACTTGCTTTAAGTGTGCCTTGCACTTAAACCAGTGTTTTCCCCCCTTAATACATCTTTATTTTTGAGCTGCACAAACACACTTAAGACTTTGATCTTCATAGTACGGCATTTAGGAAATAAAAATATACTCCCACCTTAAAGAAATAAAAAGGTTGGTGCATGATTATATGCCAAACAAAGAGAGAACACTAGAATACTCTTGATAGTGCAGGCATCATTAAAAAGGAAAAGAAAAAGCTTGAGATGCTCATTAATTCTCTATGTTTTAAGGAAGCAGGATTTTTGACCAAGTAGCTTAAAAGCCAGCAAAACAGGGATCAGTGATGGCAACTGTAGTGTATGGAGTATGAAATGGCAAACTTTACACAAATACACGGTTAGAAATTTACCAGTGAACACTGAAGATCTGAGAAGCTGCTCTTTGGAACAGTCAAGTAGGACCACCTTATTCCAGTCACATAAGCCCTTGTAAAGTAACACAGTGTTCTGTGCTATATACTTGCTGGCTGGGTAGTTACAGGATTTGTTTTGTCATTAGCAGCTAAAAAACTTATTCCACATGTTCTTAAAGCCTTAATGGTGGAAAAAAAGGCAAGTGTCATTAGCATGGAGGATCATATACTTCTCTGCACACAAACACAAGAGGCTTCACTAGTATTTTTAAAGTCTCTGATGTCTCCCATTGCACTTTAAAGCTCAATTGAGATGAAAGCCTTTCTCCATTGTAGCAGCTAGCAGGCGCTCTCTCATGATCTCCTCGGAAGAATATTCAGGCAACTTAAGGTAATGCACACATGTATTGACTGATGGATAGCTTGCATCAGTAGCGTCAACCTACAGCAAGAAAGCAAACACAACAGAAGACCATGAGTTTAAATACTTCTTTCTTTCAAAAGTAAAGTAACTAAATTCCATTTGGATTCCCCATTAGCCAGAGAGCTTGTACCTTGCGTACAACCGTGAGCCTGGGATGCAGGTTAGCCAGTCCACCTGGGGGTAGAGTTGAACAACCAGTGGTAAACTGCAAGAATGCTTTCCTTTCATCAGAAGACATGCCACATAAAACCCTCACAAACCTCAGGAAACCAGGGCTAAAAGAATAAAAATATAGTTATATTGAGTTGACTGCAGATTTAAATGAAAATCACTACCACTACTTTCTAAGCCAGCAACAAGCCCCCTAAAAAACAATATCCTCACACCAGAAGAACAACACATCTAGAGACTCTTGGGTAAGTATGAAATGGGCTAATACAAGCTACTTTAAAAATATCCCTGGCCAGGCGTGGTGGCTCATACCTGTAATCCCAGCACCTTGGGAGGCTGAGGCGGGTGGATCACCTGAGGTCAAGAGTTCAAGAGCAGCCTGACAAACATGGTGAAACCCCGTCTCTACTAAAAATACAAAATTAGTTGGGTGTGGTGGCACACGCCTGTAATCCCAGCTACTTGGAAGGCAAAGGCAGGAGAATCACTTGAACCTGGGAGATAGAGGTTTCAGTGAGCTGAGATTGTGCCATTGCATTCACGCCTGGACAACAAGAGCAAAACTCCATCTCAAAAAAAAGAAACAAAAAATCCCTCAAAGACTGTCTTGCACTTACAAAATGTAAGAACTAAAAAATACTGACGGTGTATGGGGTCCATCTATTCTGCAACAAAGTCAGCAAATCATAAAAACACAGGATGCACTTGCAAAATCATTCCAAATACGGATAAATATACCAAAGGGGATCTGAAATATTTTTTGTGCCAGCAAAATAATTATCTTGTGATAAATTTATGTAACGAAATAGTAAATGAACAACATGCCACAACATGGATAATAAACATAATGTTACTCGAAAGAAACCAGACCACAAAGAAAACAGACTACATGATTTCATATATTAAAAGTTCAAAACCAAGCAAAACTGATCAAGATGTGGTGATTAAATTAATAGAAAAGAATATGGTGGGAAGGGGAATTTTTGAAGTTGTTTCATATTCTGGACACCAATTATATAGGTGTGTTCATTTTGAGAAAATTCTCTAAACTGTATATATATATGTGTGTACTTATCTGTTATATTCAATAAAAAGTTTAATATAAATGTAGTATGGCCTAACTGCTTATAATTTACCAAATTTAAAAAATGAACAATTAAAACACAATGAGAAAAGGAATCAACATCAGCCATGATGTCAGTTGTCTTTTTTTTTTTTTTGAGACGGAGTTTCACTCTTGTTGCCCAGGCTGGAGTGCAATGGCATCATCTTGGCTCACTGCAACCTCCACCTCCTGGGTTCAAGTGATTCTCCTGCCTCAGCCTCCCAAGTAGCTGGGATTACAGGCGTCTGCCACCACAACCAATTAATTTTTGTATTTTTAGTAGAAATGAGGTTTCACCGTGTTGGCCAGGCTGGTCTCGAACTCCTGATCTCAAGTGATCCGCCCGCCTTAGCCTCCCAAAGTGCTGGGATTACAGGTGTGAGCCACCACGCCCAGCCTGCTGTCAGTTGTCTTTTTGTATCCTCCCAGGCTTATCAGTGGATATGCATTCTGGTAACTGTGAGACACCATTGCTTTCTCACTTACTTTATGATACTCACTGAGTTAAAGTTCTTTAGAGAATCTGTCATTTGATTTGGGGAAATATAAATAATTTTGTTGATCTTAGAAAATAGTACCACATACCTGTCACGTGTATAACCCAGCTTAGGTTCAGTGTAATTGATAATATCCTCTGCTGCCCAGGATGGTGACTGGTTTCCACAAAGAATCATCTGGACTTCTTCATGGCTGAAGGAACTTAATTTCTCCATTGGAAAAACTTTATTAAACCCATCTACATCGTACATGTAATGGAAACACAAAAAACAAACATACAACTCAGTTTCCAAGTTACGATTCCAAAATACCAAATTTCAAACCAAAATACCCATTATCAGAATCAATCTAAGTATCTATCAAGGGATGAATGTGTAAAGAAAATGTGGTATATGTACACAATGGAATACTATGCAACCATAAAAAAGAATGGGCTGGGTGCGGTGGCTCACACCTGTAATCCCAGCACTTTGGGAGGCCGAGGCAGGTGGATCATGAGGTCAGGAGATTAAGACCATCCTGGCTAACACAGTGAAACCCCGTCTCTACTAAATATACAAAAAATTAGCCGGGCGTGGTGGCGGCTGCCTGTAGTCCCAGCTACTCGGGAGGCTGAGGCAGGAGAATGGCATGAATCCAGGAGGTGGAGCTTGCAGTGAGCCAAGATGGCACCACTGCACTCCAGCCTGGGACTGCAGCCTGAGACTCCATCTCAAAAAAAAAAAAGAACGAAATTTTTTCATTTGTAGGAATATAGGTGGAACTGGAGGTCATTATATTAAGTGAAACAAGCCAAGCACAGAAAGACAAGTATCACATGTTCCCACTCATATGTCGGAACTTAAAATGTTGATCTCCCTACAAAGAGACTTAGACTCCCACACATTAATAATGGGGAGACTTTAACAGCCCACTGTCAACATTAGACAGATCAACAAGACAGAAAGTTAACAAGGATACCCAGGAATTGAACTCAGCTCTGCACCAAGCGGACCTAATAGACATCTACAGAACTCTCCACCCCAAATCAACAGAATATACATTTTTTTCAGCACCACACCACACCTATTCCAAAACTGACCACATAGTTGGAAGTAAAGCTCTCCTCAGCAAATGTAAAACAACAGAAATTATAACAAACTATCTCTCAGACCACAGTGCAATCAAACTAGAACTCAGGATTAAGAAACTCACTCAAAATCGCTCAACTACATGGAAACTGAACAACCTGCTCCTGAATGACTACTGGGTACATAACGAAATGAAGGCAGAAATAAAGATGTTCTTTGAAACCAACGAGAACAAAGACACAACATACCAGAATCTCTGGGACACATTCAAAGCAGTGTGTAGAGGGAAATTTTTAGCACTAAATGCCCACAAGAGAAAGCAGGAAAGATCCAAAATTGACACCCTAACATCACAATTAAAAGAACTAGAAAAGCAAGAGCAAACACATTCAAAAGCTAGCAGAAGGCAAGAAATAACCAAAATCAGAGCAGAACTGAAGGAAATAGAGACACAAAAAACCTTTCAAAAAATTAATGAATCCAGGAGCTGGTTTTTTGAAAAGATCAATGAAATTGATAGACCGCTAGCAAGACTAATAAAGAAAAAAAGAGAAGAATCAGATAGACGCAATAAAAAATGATAAAGGGGATATCACCACCGATCCCACAGAAATACAAACTACCATCAGAGAATACTACAAACACCTCTACGCAAATAAACTAGAAAATCTAGAAGAAATGGATAAATTCCTGGACACATACACTCTCCCAAGACTAAACCAGGAAGAAGTTGACTCTGACTAGACCAATAACAGGCTCTGAAATTGTGGCAATAATCAATAGCTTACCAACCAAAAAGAGTCCAGGACCAGATGGATTCACAGCCGAATTCTACCAGAGGTACAAGGAGGAACTGGTACCATTCCTTCTGAAACTATTCCAATCAATAGAAAAAGAGGGAATCCTCCCTAACTCATTTTATGAGGCCAGCATCATCCTGATACCAAAGCCGGGCAGAGACACAACCAAAAAAGAGAATTTTAGACCAATATCCTTGATGAACATTGATGAAAAATCCTCAATAAAATACTGGCAAACAGAATCCAGCAGCACATCAAAAAGCTTATCCACCATGATCAAGTGGGCTTCATCCCTGGGATGCAAGGCTGGTTCAATATACGCAAATCAATAAATGTAATCCAGCATATAAACAGAACCAAAGACAAAAACCACATGATTATCTCAATAGATGCAGAAAAGGCCTTTGACAAAATTCAGCAACACTTCATGCTAAAAACTCTCAATAAATTAGGTATTGATGGGACGTATCTCAAAATAATAAGAGCTATCTATGACAAACCCACAGCCAATATCATACTGAATGGGCAAAAACTGGAAGCATTCCCTTTGAAAACTGGCACAAGACAGGGATGCCCTCTCTCACCACTCCTATTCAACATAGTGTTGGAAGTTCTGGCCAGGGCAATTAAGCAGGAGAAGGAAATAAAGGGTATTCAATTAGGAAAAGAGGAAGTCAAATTGTCCCTGTTTGCAGATGACATGATTGTATATCTAGAAAACCCCATTGTCTCAGCCCAAAATCTCCTTAAGCTGATAAGCAACTTCAGCAAAGTCTTAGGATACAAAATCAATGTGCAAAAATCACAAGCATTCTTATACACCAATAACAGACAAACAGAGAGCCAAATCATGAGTGAACTCCCATTCACAATTGCTTCAAAGAGAATAAAATACCTAGGAATCCAACTTACAAGGGACGTGAAGGACCTCTTCAAGGAGAACTACAAACCACTGCTCAATGAAATAGGATGCAAACAAATGGAAGAACATTCCATGCTCATGGGTAGGAAGAATCAATATCGTGAAAATGGCCATACTGCCCAAGGTAATTTATAGATTCAATGCCATCCCCATCAAGCTACCAATGACTTTCTTCACAGAATTGGAAAAAACTACTTTAAAGTTCATATGGAACCAAAAAAGAGCCCGCATCGCCAAGTCAATCCTAAGCCAAAAGAACAAAGCTGGAGACATCACACTACCTGACTTCAAACTATACTACGAGGCTACAGTAACCAAAACAGCATGGTACTGGTACCAAAACAGAGATATAGATCAATGGAACATAACAGAGCCCTCAGAAATAACGCCACATATCTACAACTATCTGATCTTTGACAAACCTGAGAAAAACAAGCAATGGGGAAAGAAGTCCCTATTTAATAAATGGTGCTGGGAAAACTGGCTAGCCATATGTAGAAAGCTGAAACTGGATCCCTTCCTTACACCTTATACAAAAATCAACTCAAGATGGATTAAAGACTTAAACGTTAGACCTAAAACCATAAAAACCCTAGAAGAAAACCTAGACATTACCATTCAGGACATAGGCATGGCCAAGGACTTCATGTCTAAAACACCAAAAGCAATGGCAACAAAAGCCAAAATTGACAAATGGGATCTAATTAAACTAAAGAGCTTCTGCACAGCAAAAGAAACTACCATCAGAGTGAACAGGCAACCTACAAAATGGGAGAAAATTTTTGCAACCTACTCATCTGACAAAGGGCTAATATCCAGAATCTACAATGAACTCAAACAAATTTACAAGAAAAAAACAACCCCATCAAAAAGTGGGTGAAGGACATGAACAGACACTTCTCAAAAGAAGACATTTATGCAGCCAAAAAACACATGAAAAAATGCTCACCATCACTGGCCATCAGAGAAATGCAAATCAAAACCACAATGAGATACCATCTCACACCAGTTAGAATGGCAATCATTAAAAAGTCAGGCAACAACAGGTGCTGGAGAGGATGTGGAGAAATAGGAACACTTTTACACTGTTGGTGGGACTGTAAACTAGTTCAACCATTGTGGAAGTCAGTGTGGCGATTCCTCAGGGATCTAGAACTAGAAATACCATTGGACCCAGCCATCCCATTACTGGGTATATACCCAAAGGACTATAAATCATGCAGCTATAAAGACACATGCACACGTATGTTGACTGCGGCACTATTCACAATAGCAAAGACTTGGAACCAATTCAAATGTCCAACAATGATAGACTGGATTAAGAAAATGTGGCACATATACACCATGGAATAATATGCAGCCATAAAAAACGATGAGTTCATGTCCTTTGTAGGGACATGGATGAAATTGGAAATCATCATTCTCAGTAAACTATTGCAAGAACAAAAAACCAAACACCGCATATTCTCACTCATAGGTGGGAATTGAACAATGAGAACACATGGACACAGGAAGGGGAACATCACACTCTGGGGACTGTTGTGGGGTGGGGAGAGAGGGGAGAGATAGCATTGGGAGATATACCTAATGCTAGATGATGAGTTAGTGGGTACAGCGCACCAGCATGGCACATGTATACATATGTAACTAATCTGCACATTGTGCACATGTACCCTAAAACTTAAAGTATAAAAAAAAAAAATGTTGATCTCAGCCAGGCAAGGTGGCTCACACCTGTAATCCCAGCACTTTGGGAGGCCGAGGCGGGCAGATCACCTGACGTCGGGAGTTCAAGACCAGCCTGACCAACATGGGGAAACCCCATCTCCACTAAAAATACAAAATTAGCTGGGTGTGGTGGCGCATGCCTGTAATCCCAGCTACTCGGGACGCTGAGGCAGGAGAATCGCTTGAACCCAGGAGGTGGAGGTTGCAGTGAGCCAACTTCGTGCCATCACACTCCAGCCTGGGCAACAAGAGCAAAAACTCCGTCTCAAAAAAACAAAAACAACAAAGTTGATCTCATGAAGGTAAAGAAAAGAATGGTATCAGAGGCTGGGAATGTTGTATGTGGGGGTGGATGAAGAGAGGTAGTTTAATGGGTATAAACTTACAATTAAATAAAAGGACTAAGTTCTAATGTTTTCTAGCATAGCAGGGTGACTATAGTTAACAATAATATATATTTCAAAGAAGTTGGAAGAGAACAATTTGAATGTTCCCAACCCAACACATAGAAATGATAAATGTCCAGGATGATGGATGTCCTAAATACTGATTTTATCATTACACATTCTATGTATCAAAATGCCCCATAAACATGTACATATATTATGCAACAATAAAAAAATACCCATTACCGATGAAATGGACAGAAGATGAATATTCAACATTCATAAATGTTTGAATAAACAAGCATAAATTAAGACAGCTTGAAACTAAAACTGTGTTTTAAATCAGAAATCCCTGCTTAACATCACAAATGTGAACAGTGAGAGAACACTCAGTTGCTATGGTCAGTATGCAAATTCTTATTACTACTCAGTCTAGAGTTCACCAGCTCTTTCTGTCATACAAGTCAGGCAAAAACTGTGTTCTCATTTTCAAAAGTAATTTACCTTGTAATATACTTTGTTCCCATCATGATTCTTTCATGGTTTAATTCATCCTGATCAAGTAATCCAGAATGTATGCAACCTATGTCCACTTTCTTTCTTTCTTTGTTGAGGCAAGGTCTCCCTCTTGCCCAGGCTGGAGTGCAGTGGCACAAACATGGCTCACTGCAGCCTCAGCCTCCCAGGCTCAAACTATTCTCCCACTTCAGCCTTGCGGGTAGCTGGGACCGCAGGCACATGCCACCACATCTAGCTAATTTTTAAAAAAATGTTTTGTAGAGATGGGGTCTTGCCATGTTGCCCAGGCTGGTCTTGGAACTCCTGGGCTCAAGCGATCCTCCTACTTCAGCCTCCCAAAGTGCTGAGATTACAAGTGTGAGCCACCACCACACTCGACCACCAGCAATTCTTTTTTTTTTTTTTTTGCAATGGAGTTTTGCTCATCGCCCAGGCTGGAATGCAATGGCATGATCTCGGCTCACCGCAACCTCGTCTCCCGGGTTCAAGTGATTCTCCTGCCTCAGTCTCCCGAGTAGCTGGGATTACAGGCATGCACCACCATGCCCAGCTAATTTTGTATTTTTAGTAGAGACAGGGTTTCTCCATGTTGGTCAGGCTGGTCTCGAACTCCCAACCTCAGGTGATCCTCCCGCCTCGGCCTCCCAAAGTGCTGGGATTACAGGTGTGAGCCACCGTGCCCAGCCGACCACCAGCAATTCTTGACCATAATTTCAACTGTCTCAAAGTAAAAGGAGAGCAATTATACTAAAAATCCTTTAAAATTACCTCTAAAGGCTTCCATTTGTTTCTGAATACCCGTATGCATACAAAAGTCAAACATCAAATCCACATATTCTTCTGCATTATCCATTGTTATCATCTGCAAAAGAAAATTTGTCAGTATCTAGGAATATTTCAGGAGTGTCTAGTACAACTGGCCTTGCTAAGAGGATATTTCAGAACTTACAACTATATTAAAAGCAAACTTTTTACCTCATCTTCACCACTTGGCTTGAGATCCACAGCTGTAAAACCATATATTCTTGAGGAAGGGCAAAACTGGAAATTTAAACTGGGAGGACAAAAAAGATTAAATTAACTGACATGCAGCTACTACTAATGGTGTTTAATTTTTATAACATTACTATCATCTGCCATCAGTGGGTACAAGAGAAAAAATTAAATAAATAAAATAACATGGCTATCAAAACCATAAATCCCACCCCTCTCCTCCTCCAACAAAATCAGTACAACAGCTTAGAAGTAAGTTGAGGACTTTTTAAATGCAATATTCTATGGACAAAATCGACTAGGCCAACTGTTACCAAATCTGTCTGGCTTTGCAAAGACTGCATTAAACCATCTTTCTATATTTTACTTCTAACTTATGGCACAAAATTAATGAACTAAAAATTCTGCAATGAATTACGACAGCAACATGTTTATAAGACTTTTAGGAAGAAACTGTTGCTTTACTGAAGTCAATCACGCGGTGTACAAAAATATATATTTAAAAAACCTTGAATATATAACCATTTATCAAACACAGTTTACCAACATTATCAGCAAACATTTAAAAAAAAAAAAAAAAAAAGCCTTGCAGTTAACCTAAAATCACAGCTGAAGATATGATAATTACCTGTACATAAAGTAACAGAGTTTTATCAAAAGATCTGCAGCATCTCAGCTGCTACAGCCATTGGTGATAAAGCTGACATACCAACCAATTTTTGAGCTTTGCAAAGTGGACCATATATTAGCAGATGAATTTGTCAAAATATTGTTGGCTCTGGACATTTTACACAGGCATATGAATTCACATTGGCTAAGTAATCTTCTAAAGGTTTGATGATTAATAAACTAATATTCTAGTATTCTGAGTGTTGTCTTTACAATATTAAATCAAAGGTTCAAGTCGATCATCAATATTTCCTACAGCATATTACTGTTTTTGACAGACTATTTACTCATATATTGCAAATCAGTGAGGACAAAGAAACAAAAGCTTTAAAACTTATTCACCCATTGGATTGAAGAATGTACATATAATGCTTACCCTAAATCCTCTATGCTAAGTGGAGGCCCAGAACCTGATGGATTCTTCAGCACTAGTTCCTGTAATTTTGTGTTCTTCTCATCTTCAGAAAGACCTTTGTTGCTTAAAATTTGGCGCCTCTTGATAGCAAGGTCTTTAATTTCTTTTAAAAATCTGGCTCTGTGTGGGTTTACTAATTCAAAGTCTTCCCAAGTCAAAATTCCATTAAACCAAGCTGGGGGTTTTGGTTTAGGGGGATCAAGAATAAATTCTGATTTTGAATCCTCTTCAAAGCTTCCTACCGAGAGTGAATCATGACCTTCTTCTGTAGAAGCTTCAGACTGACTTTCAGTACAGTGTAAGTCTCTATCACCTCGTGACTCATAAATCAGTTTACTCATATTGCTTTTAATGTCACCCATACACATAAGTTTAAAAAAAGGTTTAGAAATAGGTAAGTCCACAAGTCTATTGTCTTGAATGCATTTGGCCAAGAAAATTCCAAGGAAATGAAACAGTTTCGTGATCCTTTCAAGCTCATCACTATCTTGCGGAAATGGTGCCGTGAACAGTCCACATGACCTCTGCACATAATATCCAGGAGGTTTCAATCCACCTCCAAGATCAACCTAATTTTTTAGAGGGTGAAATGCAAATAAAATTAAACAAAAGGTAATAGAAACTAAGCCTATCATCATCTAAGAAAAAAATCCATAAACATTAAACATCTTCATGAATTTGGCTATCTAAAAGTATATAATTTTATTAAATAGCTTTTGGTGACTAAATTTTATCGCTTTAGAAATATTTTAATTGTATCAAGATTATTCAATAATAAAAGTAGAGTCAGAAACCTGGCTTATGCTCTGAACACATAACCTATTTTTAACACTTTTGAAAGCAGAGTCACAACTCAAGTCACAAAATGAGAAATATTCTTACGTGACGGGACTCATCATCTGGAAAATTATCATCACAAAGCCAAGCTCCCAAGTCGGTTCTCTGGAATTCTGCTGCCACCAGAGCATAAAACTCTAATGTGGGTCCCAAGCCAGTTCCTTCTTCTCCTAAAAACTCAACCTAAAATGTGAACAAATAAATTGTGGGTTAAACTTAAAGTTTGGGATGTTTTTAAAAATAATCTAATTCTTGCCAAAATTTATCATATCTGCTCCAGTAATATACCTTTTTTCAAAATAGCAGTGTATATATATTATAAACAGCACAGAAGTGTTATTTTAATTTTCCTAAAGACAAGAGTCCACTTGTTGTACACTATTACATGCTTAAGCACTGTGCCAAGCATCATTCATACATTTACTTCTCACAACAACCCTGCAAAATAATTATCTCCTTTTTACACCAAAGGAAACCAAATCTCAGATAAGGAGGTTAAATAATTTGCTTGAAGAAATGATGGTGTACAGATTTTTGTGTGTCTCTGTGTGACACCAAAGCCTAAACTCTTCCACTTTTTTATTTTTATTTTTTGAGACAGTTTCACTCTTGTTGCCCAGGATGGAGTGCAGTGGCACGATCTCAGCTCACTGCAACCTCTGCCTCCGGGTTCAGGCGATTTTCCTGCCTCGGCCTCCCAAGTAGGTGGGATTACGGCATGCACCACCATGCCTGGCTAATTTTGTATTTTCAGTAGAGACAGGGTTTTAACTATGTTGGTCCGGCTGGTCTCAAACTCTTGACCTCAGGTGATCCACCCACCTCAGCCTCCCAAAGTGCTGGGATTACAGGCATGAGCCACTGCGCCTCGCCTCTTCCGCTTATTTCTGAGTTAAAGACACTTTAAATCATTTTTGCAACAGGAAGAGTACGGACAAAAACCTTTAAAGTGATTGCATAAAGTATCATAAAAACTACAGCATATGGTTAAAAAAAAAGACTAAATTAGAAGAATGTAAGCAGCTGGGCATGGTGGCTCACGCCTGTAATCCCAGCACTTCGGGAGGCCAAAGTGGGTGGATCACTTGAGCCCAGGAGTTTGAGACCAGCCTGGGCAACATAGTGAGAACTTCTCTCTATTAAAAAAAAAAGAAGAAGAACATAAGGGTAGGAGGAATACAATGAAAGTCTGTATATAAAGTGAAAGATGTAAAGCCTTGGACATCTTCTAGAGATGTATCATATTTCTGGCAATTAGTTTATGATCCAAAAGTTAAAAACAAACCAATTGGTTTCATCCCTGTGACAGGAGAGGTATTTTGACTCTTCCTCATATAGGGAATACTGTGTATATGAAATAAAACCAACAATGTCCACAGTAACATTTCTAAACTAAATATATTAAATTTCATACTGCCATTTGCTATAACATCTCTCAACACAGACCAGTGATATAATACCAAGCACAATTTAAGTGAAACAATATTACAAAACCGGGTGCTCCCAAAATACCGAACAGCACAGTTCAATGTAAGGGTAAAAAAGAATCCCTTGTGAGTACTACTATTTTAGTCCAACTTTGTTATGAAATGGGTAGAAGCCCTCAAGCAGAACAAGCACTTTGCCACCTCAAGAGTGGAGATCTTCTTTTTTGCTCATGAATGGTGCAAGACCTAACCCCTAAGGAGGTGGAAAGACACCCTCTTATGAAAAAGATGCTCTGCCAGAGGAGAAGGCTTCTGCCTACAGAATAGGAAAACCCCTCTTCATGTTTACCTACCACAGTTTTTAATGCAGTGAAGATACACATTGGGCGGGTTCCCTAAGTGTCATTCCTGTTCCCTAAATCTAATTTTATATGAGATTACCTCAAGAACTGATTTCCGATCTGCATGTATTTGCATGACATTCTCAGCCCATTCCATCAGTGATTCGCCACGTGGAACTTTTACTCTTTCATGCTTGAGACGACCAACTCGAAACTCTCCAGGGTCATCTCGCCTAACACTGCTTGTGGTTCTCGTTCGTTCCACAGTGGCTTCACGTCGGTTTTGTAACCATACTATTGCTCTGAAATAGAAAAATATCTATGAGCTGCAGCATACATTAACAGCTGAATGTACTACTAAACCAGCAACAGAATTCAAAGATTTAAGAAATTAAAAAATAGTATTTTATCAGGTGATTTTTAAAACACAGTAATGTTTTTTTGTTACATAAATTGCTTCCTGTCACAAGTAAAAATATATGAAACTCCTTTTATTATAATCTGCCTTAAGCAAACTAACAAAGTACTGGGTCTATATTTTGCCTCCTTATTTTAGCAGTTCAATAAAAATAAAAATCTGTTGTCCAAGCCCCAACATCATTCAAAAAAAGGACAAATGTTTCCTATCAGAGAAATTTAAAAAAGATTAAGCTATCTTTCAAACTGAAAGCCACCATCAAAACGGTAATTATAATTTTAAAACAATTTTTCTTTTCTTTTTTTTGAGATGGAGTCTTGTTCTGTCACCCAGGCTGGAGTACAGTGGCATGATCTTGGCTCACTGCAACCTCCCTATCCCGGGTTCAAGTGATTCTCCTGCCTCAGCCTCTCCAGTAGCTGGGATTACAGGTGTGTGCCACCACGCCCAGCTAATTTTTGTATTTTTAGTCGAGATGGGGGTTCTGCCATGTTGCCCAAGCTGGTCTCGAACTTCTGGCCTCAACTGATCCACCCGCCTCAGCCTCCCAAAGTGCTGTGATTACAGGCATGAGCCGCCACACCCAGCCACATTTTCTTTTTTTTAATAACAATCCATTTATGGTGGGAGGAAGAACCGATAATTAGGAATAAGCAGCTGAAGGTTCTACTCTCATGTGTGCTACTATTTTTTCATGATCTTAGGCAAATCAGCTAAGTACGTGCAGAATCAATTTCCTCATTTATAAAACAAATTATAATCAATGCCAGTTATCACAACATGCTTATAGTTCTATGTATATAAATGCTTTGTAAATGGCATTAAACGGTACAAAAATGTAACTATCAGGGAAGAAAACAAACAGTTTAAATTATAACCTTTTTTTACAACTATTTTGGAAGAGTACTTAAGGTAAACAATCATTCAACAAAATAGTTATTGAGCACCTACAATGAGTCTTGCTCTGTCGCCCAGGCTGGAGTGCAGTGGTGCAATCTCGGCTCACTGCAACCTCTGCCTCCCGGGTTCAAGCAAATTCTTATGCCTCAGCCTCCTAAAAAGCTGGAATTACACCCAGTTAATTTTTGTGTTTTTTTGTAGAGATGGGGTTTTGCTACGTTGGCCAGGCTGGTCTCGAACTCCTGGCCTCGAGTGATGTGTCTGCCTTGGTCTCCCAAAGTGCTAGAATTATAGGCATGGGCCACCATGCCCAGCCTGGAAACAGAAACTTTTTAAATGCTTTTTTTTTTTTTTTTTTGGTAAATTACTTCTTCCATGATTAGAGGGACTATCTTCAAACCAGCACAAATATTTCGTAAATAATATCTGACTATTTTCTAACCAATTGAGTAATTTGTTGCACAATAAGCCATCTCACATCTTTCAGCAAGAAATACGTTAAATTTGAATAGTAAAGACATTACACAATTAGGCTTAGGACAAAATTAAAATTTGCCTGAAATATTTCTTTGGGGGAGAGGACACCACACTTCTACTCAATGAAGAGAAACATTTTTACAGTCCAGAGGTCTTTTATTTTTATTTTTTATTTTTTTGAGATGGAGTCTTGCTCTGTCGCCCAGGCTGGAGTGCAGTGGCACAATCTCTACTCACTGCAAGTTCCACTTCCTGGGTTCACGCCATTCTCCTGCCTCAGCCTCCCAAGTAGCTGAGACTACAGGTGCCTGCCACCACGCCCAGCTAATTTTTTGTATTTTTAGTAGAGACAGGTTTTCACCACGTTAGCCAGGATGGTCTTGATCTCCTGACCTCGTGATCCGCCCACCTCAGCCTCCCAAAGTGCTGGGATTACAGGCGGGGGCCACCGCGCCTGGCTATTTTTTTTAAACACCTATTATGCATGAATTCATAGAGAAGAGGTTCCAGCAGCTCAGGCTCCTTTCCCTTGGTTTTCACACAGTGCGCTTGTCTGGGTGGAACAGGCTGGCACTTCAGCTAAATGCGCGTACCTTTCTCTTTGGCTTCCTTCTTTTTCTGATCATTTTCCTTCATGTGTTTCAGGAAGCTATCTCGGCTCTTAGAGTGCTTAATGTGCTCAGTATGTACATTAATTCTCTTGGTAAGAATCTTGCCCTTGTTTTTTACAACAATGCCATTAGCCGGGTGTGGTGGCGTGTGCCTGTAATCCCAGCCACTCAGGGGGGCTGAGGCAGGAGAATCGCTTGAACCTGGGAGGCGGAGGTTGCAGTGAGCCGAGATCACGCCACTGCACTCCAGCCTGGGCGACAGAGCGAGACTCTGTCTCAAAAAAAACAAAAACAAAAACAAAAAAACAACAATGCCAACAGCATGCTGGGTAACAGTAGACTCTTCCAGTTTAGCCACAGTAACACTTGTGGGGCATTCCTTTTTGAACAGTACCCATTCCCTTAATGTCTACAATATCACCTCTCTTTTAGATCTGCATATACGTGGCCAAAGGAACAACTCCATGTTTTCTAAAAGACCTAGAAAACAGCTATCGGGTATCTCTCCTCCTTTCCTTTGGATTAGTCATTTTGGTGAATTACTAGAAGATTGGTGGTTCAGGCCAAAAGGCAATGCTAACTATTCTTTACAAGAATACAAGATAATATATTCCCTCTATCAGTCTTGACAGTATAGTTGTACATTTTCAACTTACATAACATAAAAACATACTTATTCTAAAAACATAAAAAAACAGTCTTCTTACCTTGAGGCACCAAATGCTGTACATGTGAAATAAAGCTGTCTAGTTTCAAATGGTATTAGAAAAGGACATTTGCTGGTTAATTGTTCACACCAGTCTGGCAGAGCCCCACTTGCCAATGCCAATGGTTCCTGCAAATTAACAAATAATAATGTGTTAGTGCTATAAGGCATTCATGCATGCATGCATTCATTCATTCATTCATTTTTTTTTCTGAGACAGAGTCTCACTCTGTTGCCCAGGCTGGTGTGCAGTGGTACGATCTCAGCTCATTGCAGCCTCTGCCTCCTAGGTTCAAGTGATTCTCCTGCCCTAGCCACCCAAGTAGCTGGGATTATAGGCGTGTGCCACCGTGCCCAGCTAATTTTTGTATTTTTAGTAGAGACGGGGTTTCACCGTATTGGCCAGGCTGGTCTCAAACTCCTAGCCTCTAACGATACACCCATCTTGGCCCCCAAAATGCTGGAATTACAGGCGTGAGCCACCACACCTGACCCTATAAGGCAATTATTAAAAATGACCAAGTCAATTATAAACCTGTAATTAGGAAATAAATGCAAAGGACCATATAGCTCAAATTACCAGTCAGAGGGAAGGGAAAGATGGTGAGAGGTAGAAAAGAAAGCAAATGGAATATTAGGAAAAGTCCAATAGTAACAGAACGAAGAGTTCAGCTGTCTGATTTTATTACCTCAATCTGCTGTAATATTTTTGTTGTAATTTTTTTGCTAGTGAATTCATCTGGTGGAAAAGTAAACTGAGGCTGTTCATCACCATCTATAAAATTAATTAATAAAATTAATAAAAATATAAACTGACTTGCTTTAAAACCGCTATAGAAATGAAACAAGGCTTCTTACGGACCTTCCTGGGATATTCTTGAATAAGGGTCACTTGCAACTATATACAGAATACGCAGAAGCTGAAGGACATCTTCTACTCCACAAGAGTTCTGTCCATTGCCTGCTTTGGCCTGAGGTTGTTCTTTTGTTAAATTAAGAATATCACTACTTTGAAGAGTAGAAATGGCCCCCTGGTTTAACCCAGACTTTGTTCCATGCTCACAAAAATCCTATAGAAACAATTAGAAAAACTGGCCATTAATCACATTTTCAAGAAAAACAGTGTATCATTCTATCAATACCACTATGAAAGGGCTGGAATTTTTTAAAGTGCCTTCTTTTTAAATAAAAACATAACACAAGACATAAATCAAGGCATTCTAAACCATTAAAATTCCCAAATAAAATATAACCACTCTAAGCCACGGTCAAAGTCTGTATTCAGATCCAATGCTACGAGCCATATTTGAAATTTTAGAATTTGTGCATTAACAGTGTTAATTCAACCTCATTTCTAAAATTATGTCTCAATGAACTGCTGTTCCTTAAGAAGCTTCCAAAGCTGCAAAACAAAGCACGAAGCTGTTTGCAATCAAAATAGTGTTTTGATGCCAATATATACCTTATATGCAGCTATGAGCTGAGAACAATTTCTGTTTTTCCTAATACTTTTATTAGTGCCAGTTAATTTCCAGTGGCGCAGGAAAGCAGCGTCTGCATTCTTCTGCAGGTAGGTTATCAAGTCATTCTTTGGTAATTCATCAGTGCCAAGGTACTGCTCCACATGCTCTATAGACCAGCAACCCTACAACAGGAAAAACCAAATGTTGGCCTTTCCCAATCATAAAGTCTATGATATTTCACATGCATTACATGAGGTAGCTTTAAGATCATGCACTTACTCTAATCTAAAGAATTCCATGTTAGTCATTATTCCCTTCAACGTTCAATTGCAATATTGTGTTAGTTTTACTATCTTTCTTCTTTTAACTAAATAGCCAAGAGTAAGACCAATGTTCTAAAAATAACTTACCATTTTTCCATTTTCCTTTTCTTTATCAGAATCCTTCATTTCTCTGTACATGATTCTAAACATGAAGATATTCAAGTTAATTCATATATAATTTGTGATTATTTCCAATAAGGCTTCAATTCTTTAAAAAAAAAATGAATGTCATTCACTAGACATATGCCTCCACTGAACACTGAACTCAAGGAGAATTCTTTTTTTCTATATTTTTTGTAGAGATAAGGTTTTGCTATGTTGTCCAGGCTAGTTTCAAACTCCTGGTTTCACGCGATGCTCCTGCCTTGGCCTCCCAACGTGCTGGGATTAAGTTGTGTTACAACACCCAGCCTCAAGGAGGATTTTTAAGAAAAAATGTTAATTTGTTAAACATAAGGCAAAGTAGCAGAAACCATATTCCTGAATTATGATTTATAAATTTAGCATTATTACAAAGAAAGCGTGTATCAAATCTAGAACTTTTAAAGATATGACTGTATCAAGTGTTATGCAGCATTAGGTGATTTGGTGGTTGTGAAACATCGAGTGCATTACATAAAACAAAATGGTATAGCCTACTATCTACCCAGGCTATGTGTTATAGCCTATTGTTCCTAGGCCACGAACCTTAACAGCATATCACTGTACTGAATACTATAGGCAACTGTAACACAATGGTATTTGTGTATCTAAACATAAAAAAGGTACAGTAAAAATATGATTTTATAATCTTATGGGACCCCTGTCGTACATGGTCCATCACTGACTGAAAAGTTGTTATGTAGCACATGGCTATAACTGTTGTAAAAATACAATGGGATAAGAAACAGGTTCTCTGTGTCTAGATGGAAAGAAGGATAGAAATAACAATGATCAGGAGTGCTTATGTTCAAATAAGGCAGTTGAGATCAATTTTTAAACTGCAATAAAAATTGAAGGGAGGTTTTCCTAGCTCTTGGGAACTTGGGGAAAAAAAACTAAGGGCGGAAGAATACCATTATGATTTTCTGTTCTATCTCAAAAGGACCTACATTACTTTTATTGGCCATTACATAAGATTATCAGTGATGTTAACAGAACATCAGAAAACATACTAATAGAAGTGAAGTTACAGTAAGAATGATGATATAATTTATTATTATTAAATAACAACTACTTTATAGATAACATTTACTGAGCACTTAATATATCCTAGGGGGTATTGAAAACACTTTGCAGGCCAAGCACAGAGGCTCAACACCTGTAATCCCAGCACTTTGGGAGGCTGAGGTGGACGGATCACTTGAGCTCAGAAGTTCGACACCAGCATCGGCAACATGGTAAAAACCCCATCCCTACAAAAAATACAAAAATTAGCTAGGCCTGGTGGTGCACACCTGTAGTCCCAGCTACTCAGGGGGCTTAGGTGCGAAAATCACCTGAGCTTGTGGAGTTTGAGGCTGCAGTGAGCCATGATCGCACCACTGCACTCCAGCCTGGGCAAGAGAGAGAGACCTTGTCTCAGAAAAAAAGAAAAGTAAAGAAAACACTTTATACATGTTAATTCATTAATTCCTTAAAACCACTCTCATTTTATAGATTAGGAATGTGAGGCACAAAAATGTTAAATAAATTTACCCTAAGTCATTGATAATTATTTGTACAAAGAAAGGCAGGTGTTAAACCACACACCCCCAAAATAAAGAACAGAAAGAAGATATTTAGTACTCATACACGATCTTAGTCAAAGAATTCAAATGATGCTCTTTTCAACAATTACGTAAGAAGCTAGTATAGACTGTAAATTTCCTTCTACTTCTAAAACTTTAATCACTCTACACCAAGAGTCCCAAACACTATTAACTGTTCCTGTAAGCCAACAGGATAAAAACAAAATCTTTTCTGTTCCTATAATCCAAAATAAATGCAATGATTCTTGGCTCTACACTAGGACATTATCTACCAAAAAATTAAGTTAAAATTTCTTACGTGTATGTGGGCTCCCAAATACGCCTAAGTTTATCTGATTTCACATTGCCATTACAGGACAATTGAAGCAATTTTTGTACATAGTAAAAGATGGTTGATCTGAAATTGGTGAGTGGTAATTCAACTTCACGAGTCGTTCCAAGACCTGTTACTTTCAAAGTGAGAGCTAATCGAGGTGACGGAGTACATTCAACTTCTTCCAAGAGCTCTGAATGAGGGGTCCCTAAAAATTTGGAAAATGGGTGAAAAACAATTATACTAAAACAAGCAGTCCAAGAAAGGCCACTACACTAGGCGACAAGGCTACATGAAATCCAAACCTCTCTGCCATACGTTAGCTAAAGGATGTCAGCTACTTAAGACTCTCTAGGCCTCGACATTTTTGTTTTCTGTTTTTTTTTTTTTTCTTTTTTTGAGATGGAGTCTTGCTCTGTTGCCCAGGCTGGAGTGCAGTGGCGCGATCTCAGCTCACTGCAACCTCCGCCTCCCAGGTTCAAGCAATTCTCCTTCGTCAGCCTCCCGAGTAGCTGGGATTATAGGTGCCCAACACCACATCTGGAAAATTTTTGTATTTTTAGTAGAGATGGCGGGGTTTCACCATGTTGGCTAGGCTGGTCTCAAACTCCTAATCTCAAGTGATCTGCCCGCCTCAGATTCCTGAAGTGCTGGGATTACTACAGGCATGAGCCACTGCACCCAGCCTGTTTTCCGTGTCTTTTGTAATGGAAATAATTACACCTATGTTACTGAAAGAGTGCTAGAACAGAATACATGTGTATGATAGAGAGCTCTCTCATTTTTATATGAAAATAATACTAACTGTATGAATACTTAGGAAACATTTTAATTTTATAAATGAGGCCAGGAGCGGTGGCTCATGTCTGTAATCCCAACACTTTGGGAGGCCGAGGCGGGTAGATCACTTGAGGTCAGGAGTTGAGACCAGCCTGGGCAACACAGTGAACCCCGTCTCTACCAAAAATGCAAAAATTAGCTGGACATGGTGATGCCTGCCTGTAGTCCCAGCTACTCAGGAGGTTGAGGCAGGAGAATCACTTGAACCTGGGAGTGGAGGTTGCAGTGAGCCGAGATCACACCCCTGCACTCCAGCCTGGGTGACAGAACGAGACTCCGTCTCAAAAAAAATTTTTTTATAAATGAGAAAACTAAAATTATCCATACTCAGAGAAAACCACACATTCTGGGCCAATGACGTGTCAACCTTTTATCACACTGAATAACTGCATCATGAGGTAAACACATATACACACGCAAATATAATTAGTTTCATAATGTATTTGGAGAATGCTCTCATTTTTTATTAGCTCATGAATGTTTTCTTCATTATGATGATCGTCTTCTAAAATATTATGTCTTTCACTGCACAATATCCCACTGTACCTAAACAGAGGCATATCCCTGTTACTGGACATAATTAAGGTCATTTCCAATTTTTTGAAAATATAAATACTTCTGCAGTCATCTATGTGTACAAAACGGGGTACAGAGCTAATATTTAAAATTACCAATGGCAACAACACTTTCTCAGAAGATACAAAATATACTGACAGAGATCTCTACAAAAAGTTTGTGCCTATTTATACTCTCTAGAATATGTTTTCCTTTTTTATAATTTATTTTTTTTCTCTGAGATCCAAAGAAACAAGATTTTCCTTTTTGAATGGACCTTAGAACAAACACCTTGATTCAGTCTATCTATCCTCCCCAAAGAACATTTATACTACCGAGTATACTTACTTTCATATTTAATACAGGTGTCTTTTTTTTTTTTTGAGAGAGAGAGTCTCACTCTGTCACCCAGGCTGGAGTGCAGTGGCGTGATCTCGGCTCACTGCAACCTCTGCCTCCCGGGTTCAAGCAATTCCTCCTGCCTCAGCCTCCTGAGTAGCTGGGATTACAAGCACGCACCACCAAGCCTGGCTAATTTTTGTATTTTTAAGTAGAGACGGGATTTCACCATGTTGGTCAGGCTGGTCTTGAACTCCTGACTTTGTGATCCACCCACCTCGGCCTCCCAAAGTGCTGGGATTACAGGCGTGAGCCACCGTGCCCAGCCTAATACTATCAGGCTAAAAAATACACTCCTCACTTAATCAACAATTTAAATTTTTGTTAAGGATAATTTACTGATTATAATAGCTGACATTTATTGAGATACACATCAGGCAGCATGCTAAGCACTTTACATACCTTACTTCATTTAAGCTTTTTAACAACCTTGTCAAACAGGGACCTTTATTCTCTCACGTAAGAGATGAAGAAATTCAAGCTTGGATAGTTTTGGTGACTTACCCAACGTATCAGTTTCCTACTGCTGCTATAAAATATTACCACAAATTGGGTGGTTTAAAACAACACAAACTTGCCAGGCACAGTGGCTCACGCCTGTAAATCCCAGCACTTTGGGAGGCCGAGGTGGGCGGATCACTTGAGGTCAGGAGTTCGAGACCAGCCTGGCCAACATGGTGAAACCCCGTCTCTACTAAAAATACAAAAATTAGCTGGGCATGGTGGTGCATGCCTGTAATCTCAGCTACTCGGGAGGTTGAGGCAGGAGAATTGTTTGAACCTGGGAGGTGGAGGGTGCAGTGAGCTGAGGCTGTGCCACTGCACTCCAGCCTGGGTGACAAAACAAGACTTCATCTCAAGAAAAAAAAAAAAAAAACTACCACAAATTTATTTTCTCACAGTTCTAGAGGTCGAATGCCTAAAATGGATTTGCAGGGCTTTATTCTTTCTAGAGGCTCTAGAGAAGAATCTGTTTCCTTGCCTTTTCTAGCATCTAGGAGCTGCCCACATTCCTTGGCTCACTGCTCACCGTCACTCTGACTCCTGTTTCCTTAGTCACATGTTCTTCTCTGACTCCTGCCTCTTGTGAGTACACTGTGTCCACTTGGATTATCCAGGATTATCTCCCCTTCTCAAGATCCCTAATTACATCTCCAAAGTCTCTTTTGTCTGCTTTGATAGTATATCATAAGTTCCACAGGTTAGAACCTGAATGATTTTGGAGAGCAATTAGTATGCCTACCACAATCTAAAATAGAGTTTTGTAAGGGATAAGGTTGTCACCCAGGCCGACTGACTCTAGAGGGCATAACTGTAACCGTTAGATAGCCTTTCAAAACTGAGAGGAATAAATCCTTAGGAACTTTGATCCAATAGAAAATACAATAAAAATTTCCCACCTTTAAATGGGACTTTGCCTTAAAAATTGCACAGATACAAAACACATGTTGGTTTTTAAAATTTGAAATAATTTGCAATTTGCTCCTTTAAAAAAACCTTTACTTTTTAAAGAATTTGTGGCTGACTAAAAAAATTTTTTTATAACCTACATACACAAAACTAAAAAAAAATTTTTAATAACGTGCATACACAAGCAGCACTTTACTTTTCATATCTGATTTAGTATGTATTAAAATTAAATCACAAAACCAAAACATCCTGTACCTGGGGGTGGTATTTCTAGATCCGTTGTCTGCTGGACATTAGTACGACCAGGTCTAGGATCAAAAGCAGGAACCAATGCAGAAAACTGTCTCTTTAACACATAATCATCATCCCATGTTCTCCGGCGTCCTCCTTTAGTTTCGTACTCTTCTTCTTCCTATCAAAATAAAATTTCACACACAAACATAAGACGCAAAATTTCATTGTTGCAAAAGCAATGTGTTATTTAGAACTACTGCATTTCCTTAGCCATATTTCTTAAACCCAAAATGAGCTAACCTAAACATGTATAGATACATACATTTCTTTTTTTTTTTTTTTTTTGAGACAGAGTCTCACTCTGTCGCCAGGCTGGAGTGCAGTGGCGTGGTCTCGGCTCACTGCAACCTACGCCTCCTGGGTTCAAGCAATTCTCTGCCCCAGCCTCCCAAGTAGCTGGGATTACAGGCATCCGCCACCACGCCTGGATAATTTTTTGTATTTTTAGTAGAGACGGGTTTCACCGTGTTAGCCAGGATGGTCTCGATCTCCTGACCTCGTGATCCGCCCACCTCGGCCTCCCAAAGTGCTGGGATTACAGGCGTGAGCCACCGCGCCCGGCCTGATACATACATTTCTTAATCATTTCAGTTTACCCAAAGTAAGTTGCATCAGTGATGGTTATACAAATCTACACATTTCACCAAATGATAACCATTCATGGCCAGGTGTGGTGGCTCAAGCCTGTAATCCCAGCACTTTGGGAGGCTGAGGCAGGTGAATCACAAGGTCAGGAGTTCGAGACCAGCCTAGCCAACATGGTGAAACCTCGTTTCTACTAAAAATACAAAAAATTAGCTGGGCATAGTGGCGTGCGCCTGTAATCCCAGCTACTCGGGAGGCTGAGGCAGGAGAACTGCTTGAACCTGGGAGGCGGAGGTTGCAGTAAGCCAAGATCATGCCTCTACACTCTGCACTCCACCCCGGGAGACAGAGTGAGACTCTGTCTCAAAAAAAAAAAAAAGATAACCATTCACAAACATCCTCAATTTCCTGGCTTTGTTACTGTACTAAAATTAGGTAATATGAAACTAGCCAATGGGAAAAATTAGGTAAAGGGCACATAAAACCTCTCTGGAGTATTTTTGCAACCTCCTATGAACCTATAATTATTTTAAAATAAGTTGGTTTTTAAAATGTAAATTATATTTTGTACTGAATTACTTACAAATAAAAGGCTGGGGAGTTGCTTTAAATTACTATGAGGCAGATAGCATGTAAGTACACACGTGCACATCCACAGTTTGGTTTAAACACTTAACTGAAACAAACTGACATTTGACAGCTCTGGTTCCAGAATGTTTGGGTTTGCATCCTGGAACCAAAATTACTATTACCTGTATGACTTTTAGCAATTACTTCATCTGAAAATTAGGGCTAATAATAACCCTAAAAAGGCTGTTGGAAAGAATTAGTTAATATACATAAAGTATTAAGAACTATGCTGGCCAGGCACAGTGGCTCATGCCAAGGCAGGCGGACTGCTTGAGCCCAGGAGTTCAAGAACAGCCTGGGCAATGAAGCGAAATCCTGTCTCAAAAACAAAAACAACTCTAGCACTTAGTTAGTGATCAGTAAGTGTTAGCTATTAATAAACTACTACCGCTGCATCTACTACCACTTCTACTACTACTAAAACTACAAATCTTAGATACTACAATTAACCACTTTAATGTATGTGTATTATTACCCAAAGCAACGTAAAGGGGTTTCAAGCATTAAACTCCTGCATGCATTATGTCACAGCAATCATGGATTCTATATGGAATATGAAATGCAACCAGTAGGGGAAGTTTCTTTGTGTAACTGTTTGGAGCTCCCTCCTCTCACCCCTTCCACACTGCACATTTTTGTAGGCATTTAGGTTGGTGCTTTACTATAAAAGGGAAAAATATACATATGGTAGGGAAGATAAACATGAAGATATTACCTGCTCCCCAATAGGTCGGCTCCCTGCTCCAGCAGGTACCTGTGGTAGCTGCGAGGTAACAGCATGATGCGTTACATCAGAGCGGGAGCCAGCTCGACGTTGCAGGGATGGGCGTCTCAGAATCTAAAATAAAACAATCCCAAGAGATACATGTCTAATTATTTGACCCATATATGCCCCCTTTCAGCCATGACCTGAATATATTAACCCCTATTAACAAAAGTGTCACTGAAAACTTTTTCATTAGCCAACTTCAGAAAAGTTATGAGTTCAATGTTTTAAATTCATCATGCATTTTATACTAACCTCCTTCATAAGAAGTATTGTGTTTTCTTAGCAACGATATACTAAAAGCATTTTTAAAATTTCTTTACTCCATTAAAACTCAACTTATCAATTTTTTTGAAATCTAGTAACATTTTATAAAGAGAAATTTTAAATTTACAGTTAGTTACAATAAAGGGTATTTTTTAGGCACAATTTTCAATTAGAAGACAATCTCAGTGGTTACATTTTGAGAGTTCTGGATCACATTGCCTATGCTTGGGTCCTCACTCTTCCACTTAACTCTGATGATAAGGGCAAATTATTTTTTTTTATGCCTCTACTTCATTCCTTCATGTGACAACTGATGAAAAAACAGATGGACTCTGCTTGCAAAACCATAGGTACTAAAAAACAAACTGCTGGGCCACTTCAGCCTCTTGAGTAGCTGCAATTACAAGCACGAGCCACTGCACTGGGTAAGTTTCATTGTGTGTGTGTGTGTGTGTGTGTGTGTGTATGTCAGGGTCTCATTCTGTGGCTCAGGCTGGAGTGCAGTGAGCAGTGTGTGTGTGTGTGTGTGAGATTCTGTGGCTCAGGCTGGAGTGCAGTGATGCAATTATAGCTCACGGCAGCACGAGCAACTGCACTAATTTCATACACGTGTGTACGTGTATACGTGTGTGTGTGTGTGTGTGTGTGTGTCATTCTGTGGCTCAGGCTGGAGTGCAGTGACGCAATTATAGCTCACTGCAGCCTGCAACTCCTGGACCCAAGTGATTTTTTACCTCAGCCTCCCAAGTAGCCAGGACTACAAGTGTCAAAGTGTGGGACTACAGGCATAAGCCCTATACCCAGCCTAATTTCACACCCTTTTAAGCCTGTTAAAACATCATGTGACATTCTATAATTTTTCAAATATAAGCAACTTATTTTCTTTAAGTGGAGAATCATAAATGTTCAGATTAAAACCGCTTTTCTTAATTAACTACATTTTTTATACCGGTGCCACATTTCCTTGCTTCGAAGTTTGATTATGACTTAGCTTTTCCTTTCTTCATTTCAATTATTAACATCCTATCTTTGTAAAGAGAATGGGGTACTCTCTCTACCATAACCTCCTCGTATTCTTGGTCCTCCTGATTGTCATCTTCATTCTCATCATCTTCTTCATCTGGCTCAGGTAAGTCCTCATCATCATCGAGCTCAGCCAACAGAGTACTGGCACGGCAGCTATCAAGGAAATCTTGAAAACAAAACCCACAACCTTACGTCAACACAATTAAGAAAGCATAACAAAGGAACTTTGCACTTTAGGTTTTTACAAAACAAAAGTAAAATTCAAAAGGGACAAGTGTTGCGTTCTGCCATCACATACAAGATAAGCACAGACACAAGCATGACAAAAACAAGTGATAAAGGACAAACATAAACTGAACCTGAATTACAAAATCATAATATAAAAGGATAACCATGTGGGACTATTTAAAAAACAATAACCAAAAAAACAAACCTTTACACCAGCCCCGGCAACTCCATCTCAAAACAAAAAACAAAAACAAAACCCAAAAAAACCCCTATCATCATTCTCTGAATAAGTCACAGGAAGCAGACACGGTAGAAAAGAGAACACTTTGGAGTTATTCATTCCTCCAACAAATACCTAGTAAGCATATACTATGTGCCAAGAACAGTGTTAGGCACCAGGTATATAAAGTTGTAAACAAAGAAGACATGGTCTGAGTCCCCATGAAGCTCACAGGGAGAGACACATTTAACAAGTAAACAAATGAATATATAAATATAACCTGTAAAAGATCTTATGAGGAAAAACAGAATTAAGTCAATCAGTGAAAAACAGGGCTTAGATATGTGACCTGGTAGGTTACTTAAAAACAATGACTACTTAAGATAATGCCTATTTACTATGGAATAATGTATGTGGCATCTTTCATGTTACCCATATTATCTAGCACATAAGGAAGTTCAAAATAACTTGAATCATTTTTATCTCCTTCCTTCTTACAATCTCTTGCCTTTGACGGAGACTGGGTCAAATTACATTGTCCTGCATAAATGAAGATGCTGACAAACTGTTCTTCATAAAAACTGAAAAAAAGAGGACTAAAGGGATTAAAACAGAAGTTTTTACTGGATCTGGAAAAAAAATAGTCAAATATAATATCAGAATTGCACAAAGGATAAAAAACAAAATACTTTATATTCCTAAAGAACATCCAGAAGACAATTTATAAATACTCAGAAACTTACACCTGCAGACCACTGAACCAAATGGTTTTTAGTCCAATAATTACACAGGACTAAATATTCAGTGCCTTTTACTGGATGGCCAGTAGAAGAGGCCTGCCATTATATTCCATTAGTTTCTAAGGGTCCACATTTTTTTGTTGTTATCAACTTTCTCAGGTTGAAAGGACTACATTTTTAAAACACTGTAATGCTTTGAAATCAGAATGTATCTTACAAACAATGGGAAGTAAGAATTAAATTGCAACATTTTTAACCTTAGTGACAGAAAAAAAATGGTGTGTCTTAACAATCAACAGCATCTTAAATTTGATAAAATATGTTACCCTTTAACACTTGTAAGGCGCCACCTGCAATTTAGGAACTAGTTGTGATTAACATGATGTGGTGGCACACAAAATAAACCAATTCCACTTTGATTTATCTTTTAAGGAACATAATCTAACTTCATATATTGAAATTCTATCTCCAATATGTTACAACTGACTGATGTCCATTTTTTTCTCATCTTCCCTTTTTTACCAGCATTAAAAAGCTCTGTATTTCACAGATTTGACCACATCATAGAATAAAATGTCTCTCAAAACACAACATGGTAGAGTATTCATGCCTGTGGTAAGAGAAAAACCACAAAACACAGTAAAAGTTTGCACAGCATACACAAATGGTATAAACTGATGTTACTCTGATCCTTCACCCCAGCAGTCTTAAAGTGTCTACCAGCTTTAAGAATATAAAAAAGAAAATCTTCTATCATATGTTCTCACTAATAAGTAGGAGCTAAACCTTGGGTACACATGGACATCAAGATGAGAACAGTAGACGCTAGCAACTCCAAAAGGAGTCCAAGAGCGGGCAAGGGCTGAAAACTTCCTATTGGGTACTATGTTCACCATTTGAGTGATAAGATCAATAGAAGTCCAAACCTCAGCATCACACAATATACCCCTGTGACAAACCTGCACATATATCCCCTGAATCTAAAATAAAAATTATATTAATTTTTTTCATCATCTAACAATACATTTTTTTTTTTTGAGATGGAGTCTTGCTCTGTCGCCCAGACTGGAGCACAATGGCACAATCTTGGCTCACTGTAACCTACACCTCCCGGGTTAAAGAGATTCTCCTGCCTCAGCCTCCCAAGTAGCTGGGACTACAGGCGTCCGCCACCATACCCGGCTAGTTTTTTTATTTTTTAATAGAGACGGGTTTCGCCATATTGGCCAGGCTGGTCTCAAACTCCTGACCTTGTGATCTGCCCGGCTCAGCCTCCCAAAGTGCTGGGATTATAGGCGTGAGCCACTGTGCCCGGCCAACAATAAATTTTTTTAAGGCTAGTCAAACCTAACAACAAAATTTAAAAGTCAATCAGTAGTTCTAACTTTTTTTTTTTTTTGAGACAGTCTTGCTCTGTCGCCCAGGCTGGAATGCAAATGGCACAATCTTGGCTCAATGCAACCTCTGCCTCCCAGGTTCAAATGATTCTGGTGCCTTAGCCTCCTACGTAGTTAGGACTGTAGGAGTGGGCCACCACACCTTGCTAATTTTTTGTACTTTAGTAAAGAGAGTTTCACCATGATGCCCAGGCTGGTCTCATACTCCTGACCTCAGGCAATCGGCCTGCTTCAGCCTCTCAAAGAGCTAGGATTACAGGCGTGAGCCACAGCGCCCGGCCAGTTTACTCTTTCCTACCCACGATCACTTCCCATGATCAAGAACTAATGCTTGAAGTTAACATAATAACAAATGAGTAGAGAGGGGCACAGGGCCAGCATGAGAAATAATAAATCAGAAAACGGCTTATGCAATGAATTTATAACACTTTGGTGTAATCATCATCATTTTGCTACACACACGTTTAATAGGAAAAGCAGAAACAGAAATATAATGACTTTCTTAAAACTATGGAACATCATATCAAATTCTTGCTATGAATTAGGAGAGGCTATATTCTCACAAAAATGAAGAAAACATGAAAATGGGGTATACACAAAATAGCACTTTAAAAATGTATCTTCATATAAACTTTGTCTTTAAAATTACTCCCAATTTTTTTTTTAAAGAAAAACAGGCAGTATGATCAAGGATATATGGTAAAGGGTATTCCAAAACAATCGGGATGGAGTGCAATGTTTTTGGAAAGCAATTCAATAATTATTACTTTAGGCATTTATCCTAAGGAAATATACTAAAATACAGTTCAAGAAAGCGCATTCATAATGATGTTTATGGTAATGGAAAAGTTATAACTTAAATATACAAAACCGATAATATTAAATGACGATCATACAGTGAAATATTTGGCAGTCATTTCAAATGTTATAGAAACCCATGCCACATATGGGAAAATATTTTCACAATGTATTGAGTGAAAACAGCTGGCTGAAAAGGATATGATCCTTTTATGTGAAAAAAACAAAAACATACATCAAATGATGTACATCAAATGATTAATACTGGTTGTCTGTGGTAGGTGGGGACTAGATGATTCTAATTTTCTTCTAGTTTCTATACAGAGCATTACTTTTCTAATAAGATAAAATAAGAGAAATAGAAACATAGATTCTATCTTAACTGAATCAAATACATCCCTTTGATTATAGCACGGAAGTCATAAAACTGTTACTGAACTTTCCAAATAAAATTTAATTTGCAAGAATCATGCGTTACCTAACTAAGGAATTACTTCCAAAAGACTGTGATAACAGCATACAAGGAATATCATTTTACAAAGCTTATGAATCTATTACACTTCTTCTCTTAGTGATAAGAGTGTCAAATAGCTTTATGGTTCTTCCACTAAAACTTCTTTTGTGACAAAAGACAAAAAAAAGACACATAAAGTTCCTAGATCTACTTCGTGTATAATCAGATAACTGCAATTTTTAAAAAAATATTTTTTCAGAGATAGGGTCTAGCCCTGTCACTGAGGTTGGGGTGCAGTGGCATGATCACAGCTCACTGGGGCCTTGAACTTCAGGGCTCAAGTAATCCTCTCACCTCAGCCTTCTGAGTAGCATGACATCACACCTGGCTAATTTTGGGGATGTAGGGGTGGTAAAGATGGGGGTCTATGTTGCCCAGACTGGTCTTGAGTTCCTGAGCCTCAAGTGATCCTCCCACCTTGGCGTCCCAAAGTGCTGGGATTATAGGTGCAAGCCACCACTTCTGACAATTTTTTTTTTTTTTTTTTTGAGACGGAGTCTTGCTCTGTCGTCCAGGCTGGAGTGCAGTGGTGCGATCTCGGCTCACTGCAACCCCCACTTCCCGGGTTCAAGCAATTCTCCTGCCTCAGCCTCCCCAGTAGCTGGGATTACAGGCAACCGCCACCACGCCCAGCTAATTTTTAAATATTTTTAGTAGGGACAGGGTTTCACCATGTTGGCCAGGCTGGTTTCGAACTCCTGACCTCAAGTGATCTGCCCGCCTTGGCCTCCCAAAGTGCTAGGATTATAGGCGTGAACCACTGCACCCGGACCCAGAAAATTTTTTAATAGTCTCTCGTATTACTGAGTTTTTTCATATTATATATAAAGATTCTGTATTTGTTTTTTGTTTTTTTTTTTTTTGAGAAGGAGTTTCGCTCTTGTTGCCCAGGCTGGAGTGCAGTGGAGCGATCTCTGCTCACTGTAACCTCCACCTCCTGGGTTCAAGCGATTCTTCTGCCTCAGCCTCCTGAGTAGCTGGGATTACAGGCGTGCGCCACACGCCCAGATAATTTTCTTTTGTATTTTTAGTAGAGATGGGGTTTTACTATGTTGGTCAGGCTGATCTCGAACTCCTGACCTCAACTGATCCACCTGCCTCAGCCTCCCAAAGTGCTGGGATTACAGGCGTTAGCTACTGTGCCTGGCCCAAAGATTTCATATTTATAAGAAAAGAGAATAATTCTCTTTAAACAAAAGTTTAAAATATCAGGAGAAAACATAATAAAAGCATCATTATGAAAGTATCTAAATACTTTCATTTTAAATTACAACTTACCATATAAGGAATATTCTGCTTCCTGACCTGTGTCACTCTCACTGGAAGTTGATGTGAGGCTGGTGGTTAAAGTATTACTTAATGATTGACCAACTGATAAAACTGTTGTTGCTGTAGCTACATTGCTGCTGCTAGTAACACTGGACGTTGACATAGTCACTGTTGATGTAGTACCAGGTGTGGTCAAATTAGGGAAACTCTGAGCACCCATAAGAGGAGAAGCTAAAGACAAAAATGAAGCAAATCAGTACAAATAGGTGAGATTGTAGAAACCTCAGAAAAACCAAGTTTTTTATTTTTTAAAGAGTGAGGTCATAAAACACACTAATAATAAAATGGCTCCTGAAAAGCAACAACTTTGGGAACCCAACTGAAATCCAACTAAAAATTCTTTTCATGGCACTATTATATAATTACTTTGACCTGTTAGCAGCTTAAATTGGAATTTAACTTTCAGAAGCTAAGATCAATGTAGAGTCTAAACAAAAGCTATACTTGTATGATGCTTTGGTTTCACTGCACTATAATATTTAATAGTCATCTATTTCCTCATGCAACTTTGCTTAATGATGTATCATAAAGGAGTGAAAATCAGAAGTATTGTTTTATCCTTCTAGAATAAGAGGTTCTTTATCACACCTACTCTGAATTCTGAAAATATTGATTCTAGAGAACTTAACTTCATATTCCTGAAGTGCTAAATTTGATGTAGCTTTATCTAACATGGTTAATGATCTAGTTAAAAACTGCAGCCAGAACAAGAGACCCTATTTTGCATCCCTCCAAGTGGAAAAAGCATTGGGTTCCAGAAGGAAAAGCTCACTTACTTGCTGTGCTCATCACATTCCTCCCCAAAGTATTAGTGTTGTTATCACTGCTGCTTCGGCTTAGATTCATGTTGTTCGTGGCATTAGTCCGTGCTATGTTTGCCACTCTCCTTACAAAACTCTCCAAGCTAGATGTTTCTCTTGAGGACAGGTTAGGTACACTTGCACTAGAGCTCATAGGGGCCCCAGCAGCCAACAGAGAACTCACTGACAGTCTGTTACTTGCTGAAGAGCTAAGAGGTCGTTGTGAAGCTGCTTCTTTATTAGTTAATTCAGATACTGAACTAACATCAGGAGAACTAACACTGACAATTCCCATGGATATTGCACTAGACTCCCCAGGAGTACGAACAGAACTATCAGGGCCTAACTTCCTTTCAGCATTTTCACTTCCCGTTTCCGCTGTTAAGGTGCTGGTGCTTGCACTGGAAGATGACCCTACTTCTGTTTGAGGGACGTTTTCAGCAGATGAAAGAACAACAATTGGTTCATGGACATCAGCTCCTGAAACTATACTGTGTTCCATTACAATTTCTGATCTCCGTTCCGTTTTGGTCGAACCCAAGCTGATGTCGCTGCTACTGGCCACGCTACACACAGAACTGCTGCTTCCTTTTCTACTTGAGGAGCCTGCAGCAGCAGATGTCTTGTCTGGACAGTTGTTTTTCACCAAGCTGCTCCATGATTGCGTTGTGCCTGAAACAGTGGATGAAACAGGTTTGGGTGATGCCACTGTATCAGGGTCGTACCCTGGTGCAAGCTTGAGGTCAAATTTTCCTTCTGCGCCCATACGGTAAGAGTTTGAGCCACCAGCATCCCAGGTGACATCAATCCAGCCTGGAAAGGGACAGGAGTTTGTGAGACCCAGCAGAAAGCAGATAGGAGCGTGTCAGACAGTAGCTCCACAATATGGGATCAGCTTTTCATCAGTGCTGTCCTTTTCTCAATTTCTATAGTCAATCAAGGTCTGCCAACTAAAATATATGTAAATTTTTGGACTCAATTATTTGACAATATGACTAGCTATCTGAAAGTCTATATTATTTAATTCTCATGATAAAAATATTTTAAGGACAAGAAATATGTACTGTATACAAGGTTTCCAGGAAATGTTTAAAATTCTTCCTTTTATTTCCCTTATTTCTGAACTATTCAGTCTATGACATTTAAAAGCAATGTTAAGGGTCATGTTTAAATCTACTGGGTTATATTTCATTTTTAAAATTATTTGATTTTTAGAGATGAGGTCTTGCGTTGCCCATGCTAATCTTGAACTCCTGGGCTTAAACGATCCTCCCACCTCAGCCTCTGGAGTAGCTGGGATTATAGATGTGAGCCACTGCACCTGGCTTGGTTACTTCTTAAATGGAAGAACTGTTTAAGAAATTTTAAAAGATTGATATACATGGTAAAATACTGCCACTTCAGCAAGTAAACAGAATCTAGGTAAAAGTTTTAAAATTGCTAAATATAATTATGTGTGGTCAAATTTTTTTTCTAGAAAAACATGCCAGCTTACCATTAATTTCTTACCATTAATTTGGGCTAACCTCTCAAAATATGCATATATTACCATAGAAATTTTAGGTCACTAGCTCAAATAAAACACTAAAGTTAGCATTTCGGTTGTGTTCTCAAAGTTCAGTGGTTCCTTGGTTCTCTTACATTAAATAATTAAGTTCAATAAATTTGAATAAACACAGAAAATTATAAAAAAAATTTAAAGAGCATACTGAGCTCTTTTATTAGAAACTATCTGCTAAAGCTAATAACATGTACAGAACTAACGAGCATAATGATATTCAATCTATATGTTTACTTGTAGTAGAAAAATGATACTCTTTTTTTAAAAAGGTAATTAACTTCCAAAAGCAAAAAAAAAAAATTGTCTATTAAAAGCAAATTAATAGATATTTTACAATCTTATTTTAGTGTTATAAGCTATTTCAGGGAAAAACATAAGACATAAAAAACATTTTTTTAGAAGTATAACAAGCCTTTATGAAGTTCTTACCCATACATAAAAGGGGCCCAAGCTCACATACACACCCATCCACACACCCAGATGCCCACCCACACATATACCAAGTTCGTGTATTTATGATGGCACTCAGAGGGAAATAATATTGAATTACCTGTGGGGATTATCTGCATATGTGTTCTTTGAAAGGAAAAGTGACTGCCCCAAATCTACATAAGTAGCTTAGATGAGATTTTTCAATTGCCTCTATTTTTTTCTGTATGCTGAAATAATCTCTGAAGAACCAACATTTAACTATCTCTTCTGCTACATAGAAATGTGTGAGAAAAGGAAAAGTTTCAAAAACATAGCCCAATCTCAAATAAAAGTTACTTTTGTATTGTATTAATTGGCCCAAAAAACATACTCTCTCAACTCCTTCTACACCCAAAAGATAGAGCAAAAAAAAAAAAAAAATAGAGTCAGTAATGAGTATCCATCATTAGAAATGGTTGGCTTAAGTATTTGAAAGCTAAGAACCCTCTCTGACATAGAGACTCAAAGGCATAACTTGATGGGAATGACCATGTTGATTAGGCAAAACTAAATTTCTACATTTGTCAGATTAGCAAAAATAGGCCTTTCTTGAACGCTAAACTCTGAAATTTCTAGGCTAGGTGATTTTGTTTTTCCCATCTGTGGCAGCTAAAACGAACAAACAAAAAAAAAACACTCAAAATATTCAGATGTACATGTTAGCACTCTCTCATAGGGAGGTGCCATACCTCACAGTTCAAATATATTTTATAGATCAGTAACATTATACTGACATGTAATTGCAACTTACTATGCAGCAAAAATGAATCAAGAAGAAAAATAACCTATGGTGTCTATTTACCTTTGTATAGACAATTGCTTAAGCTACTCTGCTTTTAACATTTGTACTTCAATAAAATGCTTATGTATGTATAGGAATGTCACAGTGCAAGATGCTGCTAGTCCAGGCATAAAGTATTAAAATTATTTTGTGAAGATTGGTGGTTGTGTTAAAACGGTTGTGCCATTGTATCTTGGGGAAAAAAAAAAAGATTCTAATTTCCCTATGCAATTGCTTCAGTTGACTCCATCCTGAGAAAAAAGAACTGCATTCACACATCTCTAACTAGCCTCTTCTTATCAAGTCACATACATCAAGGCCAAAACAATTACAGGAAATAGAATAACAACTTTTTAATAAGTATCATCAAGATGCCTAAAAAGAAAATTTGAAATTTTCTGAGTTGAATGGCACTACTATTCAACTCAGTATAACAATAATAGTTGATGTCTCAACTATTACGGTATTTATGAATTTTAGGTTGCTGTAAACCTGTTTTGATTACGATGATTTGCAATTAGGGCATGATACTACATAAATACATTTGGCAGTAAAATAATTCAAGGAATAGAATCTTAAAAGCAATATAGTCAAAGGGTTTATTTGAATAAATAAATGTCTTTACCACATAAAACATGAAATTAAATGTCAGTCATTCTCGTAAGTACTGTCACATTTATTCTAGCTCTTTAAATATGTGGTGTAAGTTGCCAGGTGCGGTGGCTCATGCCTGTAATCCCAGCTCTTTGGGAGGCCGAGGCGGGTGGATCACCTGGGGTCGGGAGTTCGAGACCAGCCTGACCAACATGGAGAAACCCTGTCTCTATTAAAAATACAGAATTAGCCAGGCATGGTGGCCCATGCCTGTAATCCTAGCTAGTCGAGAGGCTGAGACAGTAGAATAGCTTGAACCCGGGAGGCAGAGGTTGCAGTGAGCTGATATCGCGCCATTGCATTCCAGCCTGGGCAACAAGAGCGAGGCTCTGTCTCAAAAAAATATATATATATATATATATTTATGTGGTGTAAGTTGAGAATATAAACATTTTACTTTTTTTAATGCTAAAAACTGATAAAAAATTGATGAAAACAAACCCACTGCTGTTTAGGCAAATTATCTGCTAATAAATCAGCCTTATAGTTTGAAGAAAACAATTAGCCACTATAATTGCTTTAAAGTTAACAGCAGTTTACTAAGTGAATGACTTTGTTAAACTGTGCAGCATCAAAGAAACTTGATTCACATAGCAATATTTAGAAAACATGATAAACTCCTCCCCAAAAAGCAGATAGGCTGAGAAACATTTTGAAATAATAATAATCTACTAACAGATAAAGAGACGATGTTTCTTGCTCCATGCGTTATTAAAAAATAGTAAAAACGTTAATCTTTTTCCTTCTACATGATTTATGATACCATAAAAATTACGGTGTGATTCCTTGAGACTAACAAGATAAAGAAAAACATAAGAAATTAAAATAAAACTCACAGTAAGCTTGCAAATAAACTAGGGGAAAAAACCGCAAGTGTGTCTTGAAGATACTTAACTTATACTAGGCTTGATCACTTCCAAAATATTACCAGTAAGTTTCTAGTCAAAACCCAAGAACTTAAAATTTTCCTTATTTTCTTTACATTTTTTCCATTTGTAATGTGATATCAACAGTTCTCCTAAACAGTGCTCATACATTTATGCAATTTATAAATTATCTTAAAAGAAAAAATTTAACTACCCATTTTCTACACAAAAGTGCTGAGCACCTACTCACCATTGTGTAGTTCTCCTGTGACAGTGCCTTCTCCCTGTGGGCTGCCATCCTGATCTCGCCATTTCCAATCCAGACCTCTGATAACACGAGCTCCTGGAACCATGTATTTCAGAACCTGGGAGCGTACTAGACGTCTCTGCCGTCTAAGATTAGCTTCTGCTTCTTTAGCTGCTTTCCCTGTCAGGTAGAAATTGGAGAAATAAAAACCAAATCACTTTTTACAAAAGTAATTGTGTTAGTAAGTTAGAAAAGCCTCGTATCATCTCTTTACCTAGCTGATCTTCACATACTCCATTTACAGTGCCATAAAGTTCGAATCCAGATAATGAGAGGTAGTGTGTTTGTCCACTGGCATTTTTCCCCATCTGTTTAATTCTCACATGTCTCCACCCTTGTTTCTCATCCTTTGGTGGATCAAGAGGCCAAGTTGCAGTTGACCTGTTAATATGTTAGAGAAAAAATTATGTAATATTTTAAAACAGATGAAAAAGAAATTCAAGATGGGGAAGATTTTTTATATAACAGAGACCTGTAGAAAAAATAAACTAACTTTCATATTACCTCATCAGTTCATTACAAGAATCAAGAAATCGAAGGAAAAAGAGAGTAGTCAAGAAAACAAGTTAAAAATGAAACGTTTAAATGTACGCTATTGATTTGACTCATAACATTAACAATTTATGATTAATATAATTCAAAGATAAAAGACAAAATGATGGGTGCAGTGGCGTGCTCCTGTTGTCTCAGCTACTTGGGTGGCTGAGGTGAGGGGAATCACTTGGGTCCAGAAGTTAGAAAGCAGCCAACATAACAAGACCGCATTCTCCTTAAAAAAAAAAAAAAAAAAAAAAAAAAAAAAAAAAAAAAAGGATGCTTTAAGAAGAGTAGGAGAAATTCTCTTGTGATGGAAAAACGGACTTAAAAACATTTTTTGCAAAGTTTTAAATAACGTATTAATATTTTGTCTTTAAAGCATGAAAGGGGTGAAAACATCACCTGTTAATCCTAATGTTAAGAAGCTCCTCTCATATCATATCAAATGCCAAAAGCAATTTAGGTACACAGTCTACCCCCTGATATGTGCCAAAATGTATAAATAAAATTTAGTAGAACTAATTTTTTAGAAGTTACTGACTTGTCTTTTAAAAACTAATTCAATACATAAAATTTAAGGATAAAAATAAAAACATTTTAAGTCAGCCTTAATTCTACAACCAGCAATAGACACCGCTAATATGTTGAACATTCCTAAGTATTATGTGATTATATGGAGAGTTTATGGAAAGCTTATTTCACTTGTTTCCATTAGTGTGCTGTGTGTGTATGCATATATGTGTGTGTATGTGTGTGTGTGTGTGTATATGTATATACAGCTATATACCAATTTTAAAAATAAATATCCACAGCATCTCAGCCTTTTGGCTAAGATACAGTGTAAAATAGTCAGCTCGGCTTTCTATTATTTAAACTAAACCTTTTGACAAAGTTTTAGTAAAGTCAGTGTTTCAAACTTTTAATGCCTAAAGTATCAAGTGATTTGTTTTTAGAAAGAAAATTTTGCTTCAATATTTCACAAAGAAGAGAGCTCTAGAGTACAAAATTATAAAAATAAACAAAGCTCTTTAGTGAGTTTTCCAATTTGCAAAGACCCCTCAACTAACCCTGGTTCATTGAGACTGCAGTCATCAACATGGGTATACAAAGAAGTCCAGTTCTGTCCATCTTTGGATACCTGGAAAACCCAATTTCTCAGTGCAGACCTTCCATAACCACGAGCATGACGAAGTGTATATGCTGATGGTATCACCCAGAGACCCAGATCTATGGCAAACCAGGCATTCTTATCATCATTGCTATGACAATTTAAAGCTGAATTATCACGACTTAGTATGTCTTCTAAGCGGCCATAAGGTAGATTTCTTCCTTCTGATGACGTTACTACCACAAGTCCATAGGCAGCTGGATTTACCCACTCATAAGCAGTTCTATACAAAAATAAAGAAAAATTAGCAAATAACAATGTTAAGATAATTGCATTTGCACAAGGTTTTAAATATAAAATTATATTAAGTAAAATTCTAGAATTAGCAATTTAGACATTTTTTCCTGATAAAAAGTAAGTTGGATAATCTTAACTTCTACCTACAAGTCAAAATTCCTTAAACCACAGAATATTCAGAGTGCTAACAATTTTATTCTACTTCCTAGAATTCTTTTACCAAGTGAATATGGTCACTCCAGCTTAAAGTAAAATGACTGACTTACTTTGCATTTGTTCCAATCCAGTAAATGATTCCATTTTCATCAAAATCATGCTGGTGCCGAAATATAAAATTTTGTCCTTCTCTTAATTTTCGAACAAAAACAAATGAAGATCGGTCAAAATCATACCACTGTTTTGCTACCTAAACCAAAGAAAATATGAAAGACAGTCACCTTAATAATGCTGTTTTCAAGCATGTTACCTGCTTTTTTCCTGTCTCTTTAATGTGAATTGCTTTCTTTTATTATAACAAATGCTCATTTAGGCTGGGTGCAGTGGCTCACGCCTGTAATCCCAGCACTTTGGGAGGCGGAGGCGGGTGGATCATGAGGTCAAGAGATGGAGATTACCCTGGCCAACATGGTGAAACCCCATTTCTACTAAAAATACAAAAAATAGCCAGGTGTGGTGGCAGGCGCCTGTCGTCCCAGCTACTCGGGAGGCTGAGGCAGGAGAATCACTTGAACCTGGGAGGCGGAGGTTGCAGTGAGCCGAGATTGCGCCACTGCACTCCAGCCTGGCAACAGAGGGAGACTCTGTCTCAAAACAAAACAACAACAAAAACAAAAACAAAAAACCAATGCTCATTTAAAAATATAAAGAAAAATAAAAAGTCCCACAACCAAAGCATCTCACTATTAATAATCACAGAGTATTTCTTTAGTTTATTATTTCAATGGATAGGATAAAACAAATTCTTGATCATACTGTACAAAAACATTTTTCTGTTATCATTAGTCTTTATACATTTTTATGACTATATGATATTCAAATTAATAGAAATAATTATACACATTTGTCAATTAAATTTAAATTTTTAATATGAATGATCTATTTAACATTAATTTATTGGTTGGAATTAAGGTTTTGTTTACTATTTCAATATTACAAAATTATAATAAACATCTTCATGTGGAAATCAGTTCTAAAATGGAATTACTGGGCCAAACTATATTACCATAACTCTGGATATATACTTCCCAAATTATTGTTCTAAAAGGCTAAACCACAGCTCAGAATGCTTATTTCACCGTGCCCTTGCCAGAAGCTCACCATTTTCAAAAGGTACTGTTCCAGAGATTCAACTGTAGCCAAAGGTTCCATCTTCAACATTCTGCCAGTCCTGTCAATCAATGCAGTTTCACCAGGTGCACGTTCCAACCGAAATCGTAATCTCCTTGTAAGTATCTACATAAAAACGACCAAAATACTTTGGAGAACGTCTTTGTTTCTGTCTCAGAATTGTAAAAAATGATATACCCTAAAACAACTGAGATTTGGATTTATTAACTATAAACACAATGGAACTATGAACAAATGTCTGTTTTCTATTAAAGATTTTTTTTTTTTTTTTTTTTTTGAGATGGAATCTCACTCTGTTGCCCAGGCTGGAGTGCAGTGGTGCGATCTCAGTTCACTGCAAGCTCCGCCTCCCGGGTTCACGCCATTCTCCTGCCTCAGCCTCCTGAGTAGCTGGTACTACAGGCGATCGCCACCACGCCCGGCTAATTTTTTGTATTTTTTAGTAGAGACAGGGTTTCACCTTGTTAGCCAGGATGGTCTTGATCTCCTGACCTCGTGATCCGCCCTTCTCGGCCTCTCGAAGTGCTGGGATTACAGGTGTGAGCCACCACACCCAGCCTTTTTTTTTTTTTTTTTTTTCAGATGGGAGTCTTGCTCCTGTTGCCCAGGCTAGAGTGCAGTGGAGTGATCTCGGCTTACTGCAAACTCTCCCTCCTGGCTTCAAGCGATTCTCCTACCTCAGCCTCCTGAGTAGCTGGGATTACAGGTGCATGCCACCACACCCAGCTAATTTTTGTATTTTTAGTAGAGATGGGTTTCACTATGTTGGCCAGGCTGGTCTCAAACTCCTGACCTCAGGTGACAGGCGTGAGACACCACGCCCAGCCTATTAAATATTCTTTAGGCCAGGCACAGTGGCTCAGACCTGTAATCCTAGCACTTTGGGAGTCTGAGGCAAGAGGATCAATTGCTTGTGCCTAGGAGTTCAAGACCAGCCTGGGCAACACAGTGAGACCTCATCTCTACATATTAAAACAAACAAACAAACAAAAAATTAGCCAGGCATGCATGCCTGTAGTCCCAGGTATTGGGGAGGCTAAGGTGGGAAGATCAGCTGAGCCTGGGACACGGAGGGTGCAGCGACCCGAGATCACGACACTGCACTCCAGCCTGGGCAACAGAGCTAGACCCAGTCTCGAAAGGAAAAAAAAAAAAAAAAAGAAAATCCAACAGGAAAGATTCTTTTATAAAAGAAAGTGCCATTGAGTAAGTTACAGTGGCTATCAAGTAAAAGACAAAGTTAACTTCCTAGAATTTCTAAACAACTTCAAATATACACAGTTTAAATAAACTTATAAAACTTCTTAATCAAAGTGACTTACAACTCACAATTTTCCAGGTAAGTTTTTGAAAAGTAGCTAATTAGCTTACTCCGCTAGAATATATTCTACAGGATAAGTATCCCTAATCTACAAATCTGGAATCTTGAAGTGCTCCAAAATCTGAAACTTTCTGAGCACTGACATGATGCTCAAATGCTCATTGGAGCACTTCAGATTTTGGACTAGGAATGCTGAATCAGTAACAAATATTATAAAATCCAAAACACTCTGGTTCCAAGCATTTTGGATAAGGAATACTCAACCTGTATAATCAAAGGCTAATAAACTTTAAAAGATGCAAAATAGTTTTTAATCCAATACATTTTAGTAAGCAACAAGCACAGGACTAGCAATTTTAGGTAGATTCATTTCTGTATAAATCTTAACTAATTCCTGTAAAAACAATTAAAGATTTATATGTGCATTTCGGTAGTTTTAGACAGCAAAATTACCGGAGAGCACATTCCTGGCCTTCCTCTCTTTGGATCTTGCACAATCTCCTGAAGTGAAAAATGCATAATAAAAGGCATCGGTGCACTGTCTTTGAGACTTATCTCCAACTCATCCACTTACCAGGAATAAAGCTTAAAAACAATGGACCAAACAGTCCCCCTTACTCCTGTTATTCTGTCTGAAACAAAACACAAAGTAGCCCTCCACATCTTTTACGTATAGAATATCAGGTGCAACTACTGCACTGTAAAACTCCCTAGATAAGTACTCTAGTTTGGGAGTCTAGTGGCAGTGATAACAGTATTGGGTTCTCAGAGGTATGGCAAGTTTTGTTAGCTTTGCATTGCTTTGGCATATATAGATCCTCAATCACTCATTAAAGGCTATTATTCAAAGGAAACTATTCCATGCAGTAGAGTGCAGAACAGTTTAAATAAAGGCAAAATTCAAAGCAGAAGGCCTTGCTAGGAAACACTAAAAAACCCACAAAAAAAGTGATAAAGTTCTGGGCTAGGATATTAGTAAAATGTATTGTTTGTTTGCATCTAGATCCCAGCTACTAAAGAAAAGAATAATTGAATCAATGAGAATGTAAATAGGGAGTTACATATTAGATACAGATATATATATATCTGTATGGGAAGGAGGAGGGAAGGAAAAGAAACAGGCTATGAAATCATGTGATTGATAGGAATAGTGAAGACTTGGGCAATCTGACTCTAACCACTGACATAAAGAAAGACCTGAAAAAAATTGTGCTTAAAATATCTTGACTTTTTTTCTTATGCTTACAATATAGTGATAAGGAAGGGACTAGCCATGGTCTGAATGTTTGTGTCCCCGCAAAATTCATGTGTTAAAACTTAATCCCCAGTGCAGTGGTGTTGGACGGTGGAACTTTTGGGAGGGCTCTGCCCTCATGAATGGGATTAGTGTCCTTATAAAAGAAGCCTGAGAGATCTTGTTCATCCCTTCTACAATGTGAGGACACAGCTAGAAGGTTCCATCTAAGAGGAATAGGCCCTCATGAGACACCAAATCTACTGGCACCTTGATTTTGGACTTCCCAGCCACCAGAATTGTGAGCAATGAATTTCTGTTTATTAAGTTCACAGGAATTTTGTTACAGCAGCCCAAATGGACTAAGACAGAACTGACTCATAATTGTAGAATAAGAGGAACCCTTTTCTCAGCTTTTTCCACTGATACCTTTTGCCACTTATGATCTACGAAATATAATTATTTTAACGAATATTAAATGAATGCATCATTTTCCAGTGATTTGATCAAACAAAACAGACTTCAAGTCATTAAGATCAATCAAATGGCATATAAGCTAAAACCTTTAAAGATTAAGTAGAATCATTTTATTTTAATCCGATGTGAAAGAAAATAATTTTTTTAAAGAAAAGTGTCATACTGTTCCTAGATGCATTCAGCAATACTAGCTACTACATTTTTTATGGTTACCTGGAGGTTATATGTGGATCCTGGTGTATCATACAAATGGAGAGGTAGACGTTCAATAGATTCTAGTACAGCTATTAACTTTCGAATTAATGCAACTGCTGGTCGACTGTGAAGAAATAATTAGTATTAAGAGCTTTTGTATAACTACATGTAAATATTCATGCAGAAAATATGGTAATCAACTTCAATATATACCCCTACTTTTTCATGACTACAAAGTTTAATTTTTGTATTAGATTATGTCTGAGTAGAAATACTCTCACAACTCAATTTCCTTCACTTAAGAATAAAACATTTCATTTTTCTAATAAAAACTTAATTATATTTAAAGTAGACGTATGATTTATTTTTACAGTTTAAATAATTTTATTGGATAATATTTGATAAATAAAAAAGAATATAAAGCAACAAAGTTTTGAAAAAATATTTGATGGCTAGGGTATCACAACATATACTTTCTCATTATTAGAGTGTAAACTGTGATGACACTGCCGGAAAACAATGTGAAAATTTGAATCAAGAACTTTTAAAAATCGTCTTGCAGAGCTGGGCAAGGTGGTATATGCTGGAGTCCCGGCTACAAGGGAAGCTGAGAAAAGAGAATTGCTTGAGCCCAGGAATTTGAGGCTGTAGTGCAAAATTATGGCACCTGTACATAGCCACTGGACTCCAGCCTCAGCAACACAGCAAGACTCCATCTCTTAAAAAAAAAAAAATCATCTATAACCTATAATACAGTATTACCGCTTACGGAATTTACGTAAAAAGATGTTTCCATTGAGACTAGTATATTTGAGTATTAGTAATAGTTTGTAAAGAGCTAAAACACAGTAATACTTCAATACATTATTATACATCCATAAAGATATAATATGCATTCATTAAAAATGAAATTTGAAATTAGCACAATTATCTGAATAAATTGTATAACTTGTTATTTTACAAGTGCAATCCCATTCAAACGTACACAGAATAATATAATGAACCTTCATCAACCCAGCTTTAGCAATTAGCTACTAATGGCCAATCTCCATCCAGCTCTCTCCTTTTTTTTTTTTTTTTTTTGAGATAGAGTCTCACTCTGTCACCTAGGCTGGAGCGCAGTGGCGCAATCTCAGGTCACTGCAACCTCTGCCTCCAGGGTTCAAGGGATTCTCCTGCCTCAGCCTCCCGAGTAGCTGGGATTAAAGACGCCCACCACCAGGCCCAACTAACTTCTGTATTTTTAGTAGAGATGGGTTTTTGCCATGTTGGCCAGGCTGGTCTTGAACTCCTGACCTCAAGTGATCCACCCACCTCAGCCTCCCAAAGTCCTGGGATTACAGGCGTGAGCCACCATGCCTGGCCTACTCCTTCTTACATATTTTGAAAAAATACTAAAGAGCTTATCATTTCATCCAGAGATAGTCTTTCTATATAAATCTAACAAAAGAATTATTTTTTAAAAAAACAGTATTACACTTTTAAAAAGAACAATTATTACTTAATATTATCAAACATTTCATCAGTGTTCAAATTTTCAACTCTCTTAAACAGGCATGTAATTTAATTTAAACTAAGTGATCAGGCCAGGAACGGTGGTTCATGCCTGTAATCACAACACGTTGGGCAGCCAAGACAGGAGAAATGCTTGAGCCCAGGAGGTTGAGGCTGCAGTGAGCCAAGATGACATCAACTGTACTCCAGCCTGGGCAACAGAGCGAAACGTTGTCTGAATTTACAAAATAATAATTATCATGAATAAGTAAACTAAGTGATCAGCTGCATTCATAGCAGACATGTAATTTCAATGTTTTTTTTATTCCATTAGATTAAAAAACTTCAAAAATTTTCCTATTATACATGTATAATATGTTACTTTCTTATTAAATAAGAGTTTCTTTTGTGTGTATAAATGTCATACTAGACTTATTGTAGAGGAAGTATACCAACTATGTAAACATTACAAACATGAAATTTGAGATTTTACCTTTCATCATCTTCATTTTCACTAAAGGCAGTTTTAAAAACATTTATTCTTTCTACCAGTTGACTACAATCTTGTTTCATATCCAAATCCATGCTCTAAAGAAAACAAAAAGTATAAAGTCCAAAAAAAAATAATTTAAGGATCTTACTGAAATTTATCAAAAACTAAGAGACAAATGTTAACATATTGTTATACAATGATCACTACAATGTGAATAAAATCATTCATCATTTCATCTTTCAATTAAAATTATTTTTAGTATATGACTAGTAGGCCATGGCTAACATACAAAATTTTTTCCTTCTTCAATGTTATAATGTACTCACCAATTATGCTGCAAAATCAGTGTTTCCTCAAGTATACAAGATGGTTTCAGATTATATTAATATAGGAATGAACATTTTCCATTTTAACAGTACTATTTCTTTAATAAGTATTAGGAAAAAACTGGTACATCAAAACTATTTCATAGATTACTAAGTGATATAATGTGATATATCCCTATAATAAATGGGAATAAATGCAAATAGTAAAGTTTATGAAGGGACTATGGGACTCATTGAAGTTCCAGTGAATTTTTTTTTTTTTGAGACAGAGTCTCGCTCTGTCACCCAGGCTGGAGAACAGTGGTGCTATCTTGGCTCACTGCAACCTCGCCTCCCAGGCTCAAGCAATTCTCCTGCCTCAGAATTACAGAAGAGTAGGTGGGACTACAGGCGCATGCCAACACGCCTGGCTAATTTTTTTTTGTATTTTTAATAGAGATTGAGTTTCACCATGTTGGCCAGGCTGGTCTTGCACTCCTGACCTCAAGTGTTCTGCCCACCTCAGCCTCCCAGAGTGCTAGTTACAGGCATGAGCCACCGCACCCAGCCTAAAGTAAATCTTAAGAGTGCATCAGCACATACAATGATTAAGATCAAGAAATCAACTCTGGCCAGGTGCAGTGGCTCACACCTGTAATCCCAGCACCTTGGGAGGCCAAGGAAGGCAGATCGCTTGACCCCAGCCTAGGCATCATGGCGAACACACAGATGCACATGCACAGGTATGTGCACATACACACATGCACACACACTAAAAAGAACTGAGTAGTCCACATTTCAGCAGCACGTATACCAAAACTGAAATGATACAGAGAAGATTAGTATGGCCCCTGCACAAGGATGACACACAAATTCGTGAAGCATTCCAAATTTTTAAAAATATTAATTAATTAATTAATTAATTAATTAAATAAAACTAAGTAGAACTGAAATGAAAATAATTCTTTCATTAAAATAAAGGAAAAAAGAGCCAGGTGCAGTGGCTCATGCCTGTAATCCCAGCACTTCGGAGGCAAAGGCGGGCAGGTCACTTGAGGTCAGGAGTGCGAAACCAGCCTGGCCAACATGACAAAACCTCGTCTCTACTAAAAATACAAAAATTAGCTGGGCGTGGTGGCAGGTGCCCGTAATCCCAGCTACTCAGGAGGCTAAGGCAGGAGAATCACTTGAGCCCAGGAGGCAGAGGCTGCAGTGAGTCAGGACTGCACCACTGCACTCCAGCCTGGGCGACAAAGCAAGACTCTGTCTCAAAAATAAATAAATATATAAACAAAGGAAAAAAGTTTTACCACAATAAACAGACATTCTTAAATTGAAAAAATATATAAGGTTATTAGCAAATATGTATCAAATTTTCACATAAACTTCCTGAACTTTCTTTTCCTTTTAACTCATCTGTATTTGTTATAACTTTAAGCAGAATGTGACTCGAGCACTACATTTCCATCCACAAGACTGAGTCTGAGTTATTATTGAACAGCTTTATGATATGCTTAGGTAGGCTTATAACTTTGCTCCTCCAAACAATACTTTTCTTTGGAAAACAAGCCCTGTGGAGAGTTCCTTCCATCATAAACTTCCTAAACTTTCATTGTTCATACATTATGCATATAACTTGGGTACTTAAGGTCTACAGACATATTCTATTTTATATAACTTATGTAAAAATCAGAGCGGTGAATAATAATAAATCAGGCTGAAGTGTTTTTAGTCAACAAAACCTTTAGCAAATTATAACTGGGAACTTAGAAATCAAAATAAACAATTATTTAATTCATTTGGCTCAAACTAATCATAAAACTTAAAGGCTGAAGAAATTAGAAATATTAACATCATTCAGCTTTTAAATATTTCTTGACAAAACAAACTAAAAAGGAGTAACTACAAATAATTTTTAAAACTATATTTTTGTTCTTTACTACTTGATAAACTTACATTGTTTAACACAGTAAGAAGTGCTTGTACCAAGCCACTGCTACACATTTCATATGGTGAAATTGTGTTTTCATCCTTCAAAAGTACAATTAGGTTTTCTAAAGCTGTCTTCATTAAATCTCTCCAAGTGTTCTCACTCTCAATACACTAAAAGAAAAAAAAATTTAATGAAGACAATCAAAAACATAAACATAGCTCTTAAAATAACTTATCAGAACATCAATTATCATGACAATAATTTAGATATTAAGCAAAATTAACAGTTCAAATTATTAACGCAAATTATGTCTACCAGAGGTCAGCAAACGTTTTCGTAAAGGGCCCAGTGCAAACATTTTAGGCTTTGCAGGCCATATAGTCTACATCACAGCTATTCAACCACACCCCTGTAGCACCAAAGTAGTCACAGACAATATGTAAATGAATAAGCATGGCTACTTGTGATTAAATTATATGGATACCGAAATCTGGTTTTCATGTGTCTTGAAATTGTCCTTCTGGTTTGTTTTCAATCATTTAAAAATATAAAAACCATTCTTACCTCATAAAGCCATGCGAAAATGGTGAGCAGGCCAGATTTGGCTCCTGGGCCATAATTTGCTGACCCCCTGCTCAATACACATGACATAAAGGATAGAGGGGAAGAGATCAAACTAAAATTCACTACACATCATTAAAATCTAGAGGATGACATACTTGTCTATTTGTATGAAGTTCCCAAGATGACTCTAACTGAGTTGCTATGTTTCTGAGTGTTACCACTACTCCACGAGGCATGCTTTCAACAGCTTTAAAGTGGTCATCATATAAATCTCGAGCCATAGTTCGTACCTACCAAAATAAACATAACAACTGTGAATTTTTACTACAATTAATAATTTTACCAAATATTCACTTTTATAGACACTCATATTTACATATTTCACCATGAAAAGGTACGTATATACTGTCATTTGGGCATAAATGAGCTCTCGAAGTTACAGTTATTTGAGAAAACAACCTATGTATGTTCTGGGTCTGATGAAATTTAGTACATGATATTATTTACAAATATATGCTTAAGTAATGTAAATTTAGGATTCACCTAATGCCATTTTAATCCCAAACAAACCCAGCATAACTCTAATGCAACAGAAAAAAACGTATCTCTCTAAACTACTTAATAATACTTTCTATTCTATTTTGGTATGCCCTTCAGAATTAAAAGATGGCAATCATGGATATCAGACAAGTTTGAAGAAACTTATCTATTTATAAAACAGTATTAATAATTAATACTGGTGTGGTGGCTCATGCTTGTAATCCCAGCACTTTGGGAGGCCAAGGCAGGCAGATCACTTGAGGTCAGTCAGGAGTTCAAGACCAGCCTGGCCAACATGGTGAAACCTCGTCTCTACTAAAAATTAAAAATAAAATTAGCTGGGCATGATTGTGCATGCCTATAGTCCCAGCTACTCAGGAGACTGAGGCGGGACAATCACCTGAACCCGGGAGGCGGAGGCTGCAGTGAGCCAAGACTGTGCCACTGCCTGGGTGACAGAGCAAGACTTTGCCTCAAAAAAAAAAAAAAACAAATAAATTAGTTAAAATTATTTTTGCCTAAAATATTTTGATGCCTACTTGTTTATATATGCAAAAGGATAGCCACCTACTCACTGAGTTGCTACTGATTTCAAATCAAGAAAGTGAAGTAGTAATTTTTAAAATTTTTTTCTTATAATTTCAACTTTTATTTTAGATTTGGGGTACCTGTGCAGGTTACATGGGTATATTGTGTGATGTTAAGGTTTGCGATACAAATCATCTCAACACCCAGGTAGTGAGCATAGTACCCAACAATTCTGAAACCCTTGCCACCCTCACTCCACACCCTCCATAATTTTTTTTTTTAATGAGAATACAGGATTGAGACAATGTTCTCATTGAATTTTTTTAGTTTGTGTTATGAAATTTCAGTACCCTGTAGTCTAGATTTGGTTGGTTAATATGACATATTAGGTATTCCAAAAAACTCTTGAAATAGGTGATTTATAGTCAGATTATTCAACAGTTCCATGCTTGCAAATATGAGTATTCATTAAAATTTGTAACCTCAAAATCAATCATTGCAGAGCTTTCACATTCATTGACAGACATGCACAGTGCAGCAACAAATTTAAGGTGCCCAATATGCATGTTCCCAGCAGAATTCAAAAAGGTAACACTCTTTCTTGCTTCAGGTCTCATACTATAAACAAGTGCCCTATTCACAATCTACTTAGTGTCACATTTTTTGAATTTTGGGGCTTTTTCTTCCTGATTTCATTGTTTAAAATGGCCCCCAAACATAGTGCTTAAGTGCTATCCAGTGTTTCTAAGCACAAGAAGACTGTGATGTACCTTACAGGAAAAAAAAAAGTGTGTGCTAAAATAAGCTTTGTTCAAGCATAACAGTGCTGTTGGCCAGTTCAATATTAACAAATCAACAATATACATCAGGCTGGGCACAGTGGCTCAGGCCTGTAATCACAGCACTTTGGGAGCCCGAGGCGGGCAGATCACTTGAGGTAGGAGTTTGAGACCAGCCTGGCCAACATGGTGAAACCCCGTCTCTACTAAAAATGCAAAAATGAGCCGGGCATGGTGGCGCACACCTGTAATCCCAGGTATTTGGGAGGCTGAGGCAGGTGAATCAGTTGAACCTGGAAGGCAGAAGTTGCAGTGAGCCAAGACTGTGCCACTGCCCTCCAACATAGGAAACAGAGCGAGACTCTGTCTCAAAAAACAAAAAAACAATACATAGCAAATAAGGTGTCTTTAAACAAAAACATACTAAAAAACAAGGTGAAAAAATGTTGTCACAACAGGCCCTAGGGCTAGAAGAAATCTAACCCAGTATTTCTCCCACAAGCAATGGTTCAATATTCACAATAACTTTATAAAATGTAACTACTGTTGGCCGGACATGGTGGCTCATGCCTGTAATCCAACTACTTTGGGAGGCCGAGGCAGGTGGATCACTTGAAGTCAGGAGATGGAGACTATCCTGGCTAACACGGTGAAACCCTGTCTCTACTAAAAATACAAAAAATTAACTGGGCATGGTGGCTCGTGCTTGTAGTCCCAGCTACTCGGAAGGCTGAGGCAGGAGAATTGCTTGAACCTGGGGAGGCAGAGGTTGCAGTGAGCCGAGATCGCACCACTGCACTCCAGCCTGGGCGACAGCGTGAGAATCCGTCTCAAAAAAAATAAAAATAAATTAAAATAAATTAAAAAGCTGTGTTCTTTCCAAAGTGTAGCACCTACAAATATCTTTGGGATAACCTAGCACATTCAAACAGGAAATAAAGATGTGAACATCTTTATATAAAACATCGGCTTCAAATGAAAACCACTATTACAGGACGGGCACAGTGGGAAATGCCTGTAATCCCAGCACTTTGGAAGGCTGAAGCGGGTGGATCACCTGAGGTCAGGAGTTTGAGACCAGCCTGGCCAACATGGTGAAACCCCATCTCTACTAAAAATACAAAAAATTAGCTGGGCATGGTGGTGGGCACCTGTAATCCCAGCTACTCAGGAGGCTGAGGCAGGAGAATAGCTTGAACCCAGGAGGCAGAGGTTACAGTGAGCTGAGACTGCACCATTCTACAGTCTGGCCAACAAGAGCGAAACCGAGTCTCAAAAAAAACATTACAAGGGTTTCACTAAGTTTGTTTAAAAAAAAATAGAAACATCATTATTACAATTTCTCTGGTCAAAGCCATAAAAACACAAGAACTCTCCCCTAATCCTAATCATATACAAGCATTCTCTGCATACTGTATTTAAAAACTATCTTAGAACCAGGCATAGCACCTGTAGTCCCAGCTACTTGGGAGGCTGAGGCAGGAGGATTACTTGCACTCAGGTATTTTAGACCAGCCTGGACAACACAGAGAGACTGTTTCAAAACAAAACAAATAAAAAAAATCCTATTTTATATTACCATTATAGGTAAAATAAACATACTAGTCACCAGAAAATGTTGACTCTAACTATGAGATTATCTTACTTAAGTTCTTTTTTAAAAATGAAAAAAAAAAATGCAAGAACAATTAATAAACATGGAAATATACTGGCCATATTTTAAAGTAACAATTCAAACCTGATGAAAGCATAAAAAAATTAGTCAATTACGCATCTGCTACTGTATCTTCTTGAAGTAATAATTTCAGCTGAGATAGCCATTAAACTAAGCATCAAAATAATCTGAATTTAGAACCAGGCAGTTAAGTTGCTGTATCACAAGGTATTAACCCAGATTGTAAAATATAAGTCATTTTCAATTCCACTGTAACACTAAAAATATCCTACTATCATTAATAATTTCAATGAGTTGAATTTTTTGTGCAATTAATAAGTCAAGTAATTTACATTTTGTTTTATATTAACATCCATTTTGATTCTGTTTTAATGTTGGTATTTAGTATAGGTATAAAAATTATATGTAAATAAATATTTAAGAAAATGAACACAGAAAATAGGAAAACTAAAAATATGTTATGTTAGGGTTGCTTATGTTGTATGGCTCAATTTTTTTCAATGCTTATACTTTACCACTGAAAATTTACCAAATCAGTATAAAAGACAAGAATAAAGCACATCCAACAGATATACCTTTTGCTTTGTTTTTTCTAACTTAGATTTCAGTTTTCTGCCTCTTTTGCCAGTCCAGCCAGTCACAAATTCTGAACCTTGGAGGAAAAAAAAGAATATTCACAGAACTTACTTTGTTATGATTTAACATATTCATTTATTTTTACCTACTAAACTTACATATCTTACACACTTACCCAGAGAAGTTTCTGCAGTAAATGAATGTTTGGTTCCTCTATTAGATTCAAATACAAAACCAGGTAAATCTTCTTTCAATATTGTAGCTTGCTGACCATCTGAATTATGAATAGCAATTTCTCCTTCTTTCAAACATGTCAGTGACCAATTTCCTACAGTAAGTTTAGTGGGTCCTGGTGCTGACAGTATAGGTTGACTTGAAGTAGATGGCTTTACCTGGCCTCGAGCTCTTTGTAACTTCTCTAAGAATTCACTTCGACTTTCTATAAAGACAAAATACTTGTTTTAAAATCTTATTTCTTTCAAATATAACATGTATTTTCTCTTAGGAAAAAAAGACCTATTAAAATATAAATTTTAAACAATAAAACTAAATTAGAAACTGGAAATATTAGCCAGGCATGGTGGTACACATCTGTAGTCCCAGCTACTTGGGAAGCTAAGGCGAGATGATCACTTGAGCTCATGAGTTTGAGGTTGCAATGAGCTATGATCACACCACTGCTCTCTAGCCTGGGAGACAGAGTAAGACACTGTCTCCAAAACAAAAAAAAAAAGGAGCTATATTTGTAAAGGTATTTTTTAAAAAGTAGATATAGTGTTGTTCCTCGTCCCATGCAGTAAAAACACATTTAGGAAATATTTTCATGGTATAATAATTTTTCTGTACTGATACAAAAGAAATTGATATTAAAAAATAAAGAAACAAATATTTTTAAAAAATACCATGACAGGCTGGGCGCAGTGGCTCACACCTGTAACTCCAGCATGTTGTGAGGCTGAGGTGGGGGGATCACCTGAGGTCAGGAGTTCGAGACTAGCCTGACCAACAAGGTGAAACCCCATCTCTACTAAAAATACAAAAATTAGCCGGGCATGGTGACAGGTGCCTGTAGTCCCAACTACTCGGGACAGTGAGACAGGAGAATTGCTTGAACCTGGGAGGTGGAGGTTGCAGTGAGCCGAGATCGCACCACTGCACTCCAGCCTGGGTGACAGAGTGAGACTCTGTCTCAAAAAAATAAAATACCTTGACAATGGTAGCAAAAATATGAGAAAAAAACCAAACTGTAGAAACTAGGAAAATATTTTAATTGAAACAAAATATTACCTGAACTGTCAGATCCACCTTCTGGACTACCACTTGAATACATGGTGGCAAGTTTTCCATCCAAGATAAATCTGAACCATCCATTACTGCCATTAGATAATTCCAAGGCTGCTGCATCACTCCAAATATATAAGCAGTCCCTTCCCCTAATGATTGACCAGTCTCTCCAATGATATGGTTTACCTTGCTGCAATTCTTTAGCATCTTCCTGTGGTTCATCTTCCTAAATGTGTAGAATTATTCAAGTAAACATGGAAAATAATTTCAATTTCAAATATTCATACATATTTTAAAAACATGAATCTAATTTAATTTCACATTTAAATACTCTGAACATAATACTCAATTGCCTGTAGCTTAATTTTTTTCCCCCCCTTTTAGAAACATGGTCTCAACTCTGTCATCCAGGCTGGAGTGCAATAGTGTCATCATAGCTTACTGCAGCCTGTAACTCCTGGCCTCAGTCAATCCTCCCACCTCAACCTCCCAAGTAGCTGGGATTACAGGTCCAAGCCACGGCACCTGGCTCTCAATTCTGACTAATTAATTACCTATAACTAAATCTTACAAATAAGTGTTAAAAATATTAAGAAATTCATGTAAATAATGACCTATATTATATCATGTCCAGGTGTAGTGGGGTAAAGACTAATGGATTAGAGCACTACACACAACAACATAACCCAAAACCTTGGTGAACTCATTACATCTCTGGGCCTATTTGTAAACAATGATGATTTAGAGAAGCTCAATGGTATCCAAAGTGAAGTGTGTAACAGAATCACCAAAGAAGCTTTTTAAAGATAAATTTTGGCTGACAGTGATGGCTCATGCCTATAACCCCAACACTTTGGGAGGCCAAGGCAGGAGGATTGCTTAGGCCATGAGTTCAAGATCAGCCTGGGCAACATAGCAAGTCTGTCTCCACAAAAAAAAAAATTAAAAATTAGCTGAGGGTGGTAGTGTGCACCTGTAGTCCTAGCTACTGGAGAAGCTGAAGCACGAAGACTGCCTGGGCCCTGGAGTTTGAGGTTATAGTGTAGGACTGTGCCACAGAACTCCAGCCTGGGTGACAGATCGGGACTCTGTCTCTATTATCTATATCTATCTATCTATCTAGATAATAGAGACACTATCTATAATCTCTATATAGATAACAGAGACAAGGTCTCACTCTCTCTATAATAATAGAGACATTATCTACAACCTCTATATAGATAACAGAGACAGTGTCTCTCTATAAATATATTATATATATTTATAATTTATATATAATATATAGTATCTATTATAAGTAAATAAAATTCATTCATTCATTCCAAGACCCCACCCTTAGCCAAGTGAATCAAATATACTCATTCCCATGATCATACAAGTATTTTTGTTAGAGCTTTTTTTTTTTTTTTTTTTTCTGAGACAGAGTCTCGCTCTGTCACCCAGGCTGGAGTACAGTGGTACAATCTCCACTCACTGCAAGCTCCACCTCCCGGGTTCACGCCATTTTCCTGCCTCAACCTCCCAAGTAGCTGGGACTACAGGCACCCGCCACCACGCCCAACTAATTTTCTGTATTTTCAGTAGAGATGGTGTTTCACCGTGTTAGCCAGGATGGTCTCGATCTTCTGACCTCGTGATCTGCCCGCCTCAGCTTCCCAAAGTGCTGGGATTACAGGCGTGAGCCACCGCGCCTGACTGAGCATGTTTTTTTTTTTAAAAAAAAACAATCTATAAACATTTTGTAGCTCAGCCTGTGTTCCTAAAACTTTTTTTGGACATATTTAAAAATTGAAAATATTCACATAAAAAAGATTATTAAATTATCTAAATACATCCATCATAAACAACTAAAATATAGACAAGATACATGAAAAATGTGTTTTCAAACACTAAAGAACAGTCAATGCAGGACTATGATCCCTAAGAAAATGAAAGCAAACAAAGTGAGTATCTTAGAACCAGAGACCATTTTCTGGCTAAGCTCATGTGGAAGGGGAACACAGATCCTAGCAGTACCAGTTAAGAAAACAGAGATCAGAGTTTGAGGAGTTTGAGGCAACTGGAATATGTGGAGGCTGAGTTCACTATTAGGGAACTAAAGAGAAAAAGCCTCTCCAGAAATCTGCAAAGTAGTTTCCACTGAGTACTACACTTATATATAGGGTGATACTCCATAAGATTGGGCAAAGAACAACTGGAAAGTTGTAAGAGATCATACAAGTAGCCAGACATTTGCACTCCAAACAGCCAGAGTAGAAAATCCTCATGGACCACCAGGATATTCAGTGAATTCAAAGAAGTCACGAATTCGGGATCATAGGGGTAAACTTCCCTAGAGTAAAAGCTATTCTGCCACCATGCAATGACAATTTTGTATTCTTTGTAGAGACAGAGTTTTGCCATGTTACCTAGGCTAGGCTCGAATTCGTGGGCTCAAGCGACCTGTCTGCCTCAGTCTCCCAAAGTCCTGGAGTTACAGGCGTGAGCCAAGATACCTGGCCAAAGCCCAATATTCTTTACGAAAGACCACAAAGCCCAGAGCTCAACATCATCACATTTACAATATCCAGTAGCAAATCAAAAATTACTAGACAAAGAAGCACAGTGGCTCACACCTGTAATCTCAGCACTTTGGAAGGCCAAGGCAGGAGGATAACTTGAGGCCAAAAATCAACCTAGCCTTAGCAACATAGTGAGACCCGCATCTCTACAAAAATAAAATAAATATTTTTTTAATTAAAAATAAATAAATAAAGAGGCCAGGTGCGGTGGATCACTTTGAGCTCAGGAGTTCGAGACCAGCCTGGCCAACACGGTAAAACCCTGTCTCTACTAAAAATACAAAACTTAGCTGAGCATGGTGGTGTGCACCTATAATTCCAGCTACTTGGGAGGCTGAGGCAGGAGAACTGCTTGAACCTGGGAGGCAGAGGTTGCAATGAGCCGAGATCACGCCACTGCACTCTAGGCTGGGTGACAGAGCGAGACCCTGTCTCAAAAAAGAAAAATTTAGAAAGAAGGCCAAATAATTTTCAGATACATAAAATCTGAGAGAATTATCTGGCTTGCCTTTTAATTTTCTTTTTTTTTTTTTTTTAATAAAAATAGAGACGGGTCGGCCAGGCGTGGTGGCTCATGCCTGTAATCCCAGCACTTTGGGAGGCCAAGGTGGGCGGGTCATGAGGTCAGGAGATCGAGATCATCCTGGCTAACACGGTAAAACCCTGTCTCTGCTAAAAATACAAAAAATTAGCCGGGCATTGTGGCGGGCGCCTGTAGTCCCAGCTACTCGGGAGGCTGAGGCAGGAAAATGGCGTGAACCCGGGAGGCAGAGCTTGCAGTGAGCCGAGATTGTGACAGAGCGAGACTCTGTCTCAAAAAAAAAAAAAAATAGAGACAGGGTCTCACCATGTTGCCCAGACTGGTCTCGAACTCCTGGGCTCAAGCAATTCTCCCACCTGAGCCTCCCCAAAGTGCTGGGATTACAGGCATGAGCCATCATACCCAGCCGACCATTTCAATGTATTTTAAAGAGCAGAAGGGTGTAATGATGAAAGTACAACTTACCAATTATTTGTTCTTTTACAGTATAACCTCTTGAAGTTTAATTTACAAAATCTTTCCCAAGTCCGAGGTCACTAAGATTTTCTTTTCCTCTAGAATTTTCATAATTTTAGTGTATACATTTTAGTCTATGGTTCATTTTGTTAATTTTTGTATATGGGACCCTAACCATGTATATATATATAATGCTATATATATACATGGGTAGTAAGGATTGAGACTAAGGGAGACTCAATCTCAAAAAACAAAACAAAACAAAAAAAGAAATGATACAAATATATATATATGTGGTAAGGGTTGAGGTTCAATTATTTTGCATATGCTATTGACTCGCTCATTTTTTGAAAAGATCATCCTTTCTCGATTGTCTTAGCACTTTTGTTGAAAATCAATTGGCCATATGTGTAGTGGGTCATTAATCTATCTTTAAACTATTGTCACACTTTCTTGATTACTGAAGTTTTATAAAAGAGTTGAAACTGATGTATATCCTTCTACGCTGCTCCTTTTCCAGGTTGCTTTGGCTATTGCATTTATATGTAAATGTTAGAATATGTGCATTTATATATAAATGTTAGATTCTCCTTGTTTTTTTTTTTTTTGAGATGGAGTTCCGTTCTGTCAACCAGACTGGAGTGCAATGGCACGATCCGATCTCAGCTCACTGCAAACTCTACCTCCCAGGTTCAAGCAATTCTCCTGCCTCACCCTCCCAAGTAGCTGGGATTACAGGTGTGTGCCACCACGCCCAGCTAGTTTTTTTTTTTTTTTGAGATGGAGTCTTGCTCTGTCGCCCAGGCTGGAGTACAGTGGCGCAACCTCAGCTCACTGCAACCTCCGCCTCCCAGGTTCAAGTGATTCTCCTGCCTCAGCCTCCTGAGTAGCTGGGACTACAGGCAAGTGCTACCATGCCTGGCTCATTTTTGTATTTTTTGTAGAGATGGGGTTTCACCATGTTGGCCAGGCTGGTTTTGAACTTCTGACCTCAGTGATCTCCCCTGCCTTGGCCTCCCAAAGTGCTGGGATTACAGGCATGAGCCACTGCACTCAGCCTAGAATCTCCTTGTTAATTTCTACAAAAAGACTGCTGGGATCTTGGTTGGGATTGCTGTAACCTATTTCTTGAGACAGAGTTCCAGAGAATAAACTCAGATAACATTTTTGTTTTGTTTTACCTTAAATCCCCCAGTAATTCTGACGATTAACCAGATTTGGGTAACACATACACACTCTCTCTTTCACCACTCTCAGGATTCTACAATTATAACTCATATGCCACCATTTTTTTTCAAATATATTACTACCCTGTTATTAACACACAGTAAGCATTCACTAAATATTAGAAATAAATCTTGCTGGGAATCACTAGAGATGGAAAAGGTATATTTAAATTTGCAGTCTAAGGCAAGAGTTACCAATGAATACAGAAATTGGTGGGTTAAATTTACTGAGAAACAGCATATTTACAGTCTGGAATTCTGTCCCTACAAATTACTTATTACAAAAGGAAAAAGAGGCCAGGAGCAGTGACTCACGCCTGTAATACCAACAGTTTGGGAGGCCGAGGTGGGTGGATCACCTAGGTCAGAAGTTCGAGACTGGCCTGGCCAATATGGTGAAACCCCGTCTCTACTAAAAATTCAAAAATTAGCTGGGCGTGGTGGTACGTGCCTGTAATCCCAGCTACTCCGGAGGCTGAGGCATGAGAATCGCTTTAACCCAGAAGGTGGAGGGTGCAGTGAGCCGAGATCATGCCATTGCACTCCAGCCTGGGCAACAGAGCAAGATTCTGTCTCAAAAAAAAAAAAAAAAAAAAGGAAAAAGAGCAACTTTACAACTTTACAGTAGAGAAACCTGGAAGAGAAAAACTTAAGCAAGTGATCCAAGTTATCATAACCAACAGGGCAAAGAGACACAAATGTGCCTCCGAGAAGGAACATTATGCACCTAGAAGAGCATAGTATCACCTCTATAGGACTTTTGCTAAAACACATAAGCTGAATTTAATCACAAAGAAACATGACACAAAGTTAGGCTCTTTGTTTAAATTAACTGTTCTATTCTCTTCATAAACACCAAAGCTATGAAAATAAAAGGAAGGCTGACAGACTGTTGTAGGTTCTCAGGACAAACTATCGCAGGTTCTCAGGAATATGATAACCAATGTAATGTGTGCTCCTGGATTTCATTGTGGACCAGAAAAAAAAATTACTATGAAGGACATTAAAGACAATGGCAAAATCTAAACATGGTCTCCAGAGAATATATTAGTGTCACATAAATATTAAATTTTCTGATTAGTACAATTTTGATAATTACACTACAACTATGTCCTGGGTTTTTTTGGTGAAATATTTAGGTTAAAAGGGAAAACTCTGTATTCAGCTTACCATCAAATTTTTTTTTTTTTTAAGATGGAGTCTCAGGCCGGGCGCGGTGGCTCACGCCTGTAAACCCAGCACTTTGGGAGGCAGAGGTGGGCAGATCACGAGGTCAGGAGATCGAGACCATCCTGGCTAGCATGGTGAAACCCTGTCTCTATTAAAAGTACAAAAAATTAGCCAGGCGTGGTGGCAGGCGCCTGTAGTCCCAGCTACTGGGGAGGCTGAGGCAGGAGAATGGCGTGAACCCGGGAGGCAGAGCTTGCAGTGAGCCAAGATCGCGCCACTGCACTCCAGCCTGAGTGACAGAGCAAGACTCTGTCTCAAAAAAAAAAAAAAAAGTTGGAGTCTCACTCTGTCGCCCAGGCTGGAGTGCGGTGGTGCGATCTCGGCTCACTGCAACCTCAGCCTTTGGGAGGTCAGGGCAGGCGGATTACCTGAGGTCAGGAGTTTGAGATCAGCCTGACCAACATGGAGAAACCCCGTCTCTACTAAAAATACAAAATTAGCCAGGGAGGTGAAGGTTGCAGTGAGCTGAGATCGCATCATTGCACTCCAGCCTGGACAACAAGAGCGAAACTCCATCTCAAAAAAAAAGTACACACACACACACACACACACACACACACACACACAGATACATGTGTCTGAAAAAATATTAAAGGAAATGGGGCAAAATGTTAATAACTACTGAATTTGGATAGAGTATTCTGATATTCTTTAATTGTATTTGCAACATTTCTGTATGTTTAAAATTGATCAAAATGTTTTAAAAGAAAATTGACCAATTTAAAAAATATACAGAACTATTTCATATTGTCATTATCCTGTCAAAAACCATCAAAAATTGAAACTAGATTTTCCTCAAAAAAAAAAAAAAAAACTCCTCCTGATACCTCTATAATTAAGACCACTCACTTTTTCTGGTTTTGATTCCTCTTCATTCTCATCATCAGAGGAAGGACCTGCTAACGTTGACACTTTGCTAATTACACCAAGTCTGGCTAGCTGATCCAAAAATATATCACCACCTTTATCTACTAAATCCCTTATGATCTGCAAAGCCAGCAAGTGGCCATCATCATCATCCTGAAAAAAATAAAAATAAAAATAAGTTTAGTTGCCAGGAGTAGAGAAATGCAGTAATTTGCACAACATGATTTACTGAAATTAAAACAAAATTTTTATTTCAGACTACTAGCTAAAGGAAATTAATGCTGAAGAGTTTTGAAAAAGAAACTGACCTCTTGATCCAGGACAGTTGCAGTGATTTCCACTAGTATCGTAGGCAAATTGTGACCAACATCAGAATCACAAACTTCTTTTAACAGTGCTTCAGAGCAAAAATGAATCATTTTTCGAATTAGAGCAAGACTTGCTTTCCTTAAAAAGTAAAAATAGAATTATATGAAGCCAAATGAAGTTAAAATAAACCAAAATGCATGCATTAATGAACAGTAAAATATCCAATGTTACATTTTATACACTCTGCTAAAAAAAATACACTTAATAAAAAAATACAAAAAATTGGGACTCAGCACTATATGTTCATTTTTGAAATAATTCCATTTATTTTCTATTATAAATATATTGAGCTCACCAAAAATGACTTATAAAATTTTCTTAAATGTACTCTTCTACATTCTACACTTTACCAGCATGAATGTTAACATGTCAGGATAATTTTAGAAAATCAAGTAAAAAGTACTACAACTACTAAGAAAATAAATGTGGCCCAGTGCAGTGGCTCACGCCTGTAATCCCTGCATTTTGGGAGGCTGAGGGAGGCGGATTGCTTGAGGTCAGGAGTTCAAGACTAGCTTGGCCAACATGGAAACCCCGTCTCTACTAAAAATACAAAAATTAGCTAGACGTGGTGGCAGGCACCTGTTCTCAGCTACTCAGGAGCCTAAGGCGGAATAATCACTTGAACCCAGGAGATGGTGCCACTGTACTCCATCCTGGGAGACTGAAGGAGACTCCATCTCAAAACACAAAACAAAATTTAAAAAAGAAAAGAAATGATACAAATTATAACTAATCTAAAATTTCCTATAATCCAAAATACAATGCTCTAAGAATTTAAGATAGTAGGTAATTTATATGAAAAACCAAATTTTGAATTAATTTGTCCTTCATCAAATTTAAAATCCACGTTCACTACAACTATGGACTCATATAAATGAAAATAAGAGATCCTAATAATCCCATGCCCCCAAAATATTCCCATCATTAACAAATTAGTATGCCTCCTTTCCCTTTTATTCACTTATTGCTTTGCTTAGACCGTAGCAGACACTCTATATAAAGTCACATAAATTAATCTCAATGTTTTTTTTTTGGAGAACAGAGTCTTGCTCTGTCGCCTAGGCTGGAGTGTAGTGGCACAATCTCAGTTCACTGCAACCTCTGCCTCCCAGGTTCACGCCATTCTCCTGCCTCAGCCTCCCGAGTAGCTGGGACTACGGGCGCACGCCACCACGCTCAGCTAATTTTTTGTATTTTTAGTAAAGATGGGGTTTCACTGTGTTAGCCAGGATGGTCTTGATCTCCTGACCTCATGATCCGTCCGCCTCTACTTCCCAAAGTGCTGGGATTACAGGCGTGAGCCACCACGCCCAGCCAAATTAACCTCAACTTTATAACATGTAACCTGATCTTTTAAAATAAAAAACACATATTCACATACATTTAAATGATAATAAACTATTAATAAGATGAGGCTTGGCTGGGCGAGGTGGTTCACGCCTGTAATCCCAGCACTTTGGAAGGCTGAGGCAGGTGGATCACCTGAGGTCAGGAGTTCGAGACCAGCCTGACCAATATGGTGAAACCCCGTCTCTACTAAAAATACAAAAATTAGCCGGGCATGGTGGTGGGCATCTGTAGTCCCAGCTACTCAGGAGGCTGAGACAGAAGAATTGCTTGAACCCTAGAGGCAGAGGTTGCAGCAGGCCAAGATCGTGCCACTGCACTCCAGCCTGGACGACAGAGCCAGACTCTGTCTTAAACAAAAACAAACAAACAAACAAAAAAAGGCTTGTCTATTATGTAAGAGCCAATAATCAATCCATTTAACAAATATTTTCTAAGTATCTAACAATGTTCTAGGCACTAAGCTGCAGATATCATTACCCTTGAGGTGAATGATAGAAGGATAAAGAGGCAAAATTTTCAACTGATGTCCTAGAGAGGCATGTGACACAGCTGTATTTCTACAGCATGGGGTCTCTACATATTTTATAACTCTCTCTAGCTGAAGTTATAACATTATATTTCTTTAATGAAGGAATATGCTTTATTACAAATTCAAGTACAGTACAGAAAATGATAGGTGGACAGAGGACAAACTCTTCTAACAGGATTGGTTCTTTCCGGTTTTTGTTTTGTCGTTTTTAATTTAATTTTATTTATTTATTTTTTTGGGACAGAGTCTCGCTCTGTCACCCAGGCTGGAGTGCAGTGGTGTGATCTCAGCTCACTGCAACCTCCACCTCCAGGGTTCAAGCGATTCTCCTGTCTCAGCCTCCAGAGTAGCTGCGATTACAGGTGTGCACCACCACACCCAGTTAATTTTTGTAGTTTTAGTAGAGACAGAGTTTCATCACGTTGGCCAGGCTGATCTCGAACTCCTGACCTCAGGTGATCTGCCTGCCTCAGCCTCCAAAGTGCTGGAATTACAGGCGTGAGCTACCGCACCCAGCCATAATTTTAATTTTTTTTTTGAGACAGGGTCTCGCTCTGTCCCCCAGGCTGGAGTGCAGTGGCAGGATTTTAGCTCACTGCAACCTCCGACTCCCAGGTTCAAGTGATTCTCGTGCCTCAGCCTCCCAAGTAGCTGGGACTACAGGCTCCTGCCACTGTGCCCAGCTAATTTTTCTATTTTTTGTAGAGACAGGGTTTTACCACGTTGCCCAGGCTGGTCTCGAAATCCTGTGCTCAGGAAATCCACCCTGCTCGGCCTCCCAAAGTGCTGGGATTACAGGCATGAGTCACTGCGCCTGGCGCCGGTTTTTATTACTGGCCCCAGTTTTTATTTATATTCCACTGTAAATACCAGAATTTAACTATTAGTTTTATATCATGACTTATTTCAACTAACAATGTATTAGAATGTTTATGTTATTTATCTATCTCTCTCTCATATACTGAGCCATTACGAGCAGTAACCTTTTTATGTACTTTAAAAACATAATTCATTTAACCCACACAACAAAACCTATGAGGTGGGTTTTATTATCTCAAATTTACAAGTGAAGATACTGAGCGATAGTTAAGTCAATCTACTAAGATCACCGAGCTAATAAATTACAGAGCCTGTATTCAAATTCTATCTCTTAATCAGATGATACATAATACAACATAAAATTTTCCTGCTTAACACTATTATAAAAATTTTGAACATTTAGTTTACAGTATTTTCTATTAAAAATAGCACTATTTATTTTTGTGTAAACAGTTTCTTCATATTCCTTCAGTACAAAGGGATTCTTGGATCTAACAGCCTAAACACTTTCATTAAGTATTGAATGTGTATGAGTACTGCATTCATGTTGGCAAACTGATTCAAAAAAAGGCTGTTAACACCTTAAATTATCACTAAATATGAATATCTACAATACTCCTTTTTACTTAAAAAAATTTCTCATTTTTTAAGTTTCTTAACTGTCTAATAGGTAAAAATGATACCAAATTTTACTTATTTCTAAAATGTTTTGCTTTTTACTAGTAAGGAAATTTTTTTTTTTTTTTTTTGAGACAGCATCTCACTTTGTCATCTAGACTGGAGTGCAGCAGCACAATCTCAGCTCACTGCAGCCTCGACCGCCCAGGCTCAAGCAATCCTCCCACCTCAGCCTCTCGAGTAGTCAGGACTATGGGTATGCGCCACCACACTCAGCTAATTTTTGTGTGTTTTGTAGAGACAGGGTTTCACTAGTTGCCCAGGCTGGACTCAAACTCCTGGACTCAAGCAATCCTCCCACCTCAGCCTCCCAAAGTGCTGGGATTACATGCATGAGCTAACACACCCAGCTAGGAAATACATTTTTCCATATTAATTTTTTGCTATGTTTCCTCTTGAACACTGTGCCTTAATTTCATTGACTAATTTACTCAAATGGCTCTGAAATTTTTACGATCAATTTGTACATACCCTTTGTATATAATAAAGACAGTATCCCTTTGTCATATTTGCTAACAAATACCCACCTGCTGGCAAATTTATTTAAATTAAAAGTTTCTATTCTGAGACATTTGTGGCTGCAGGTAATATTGTTTCTGGTATGTAGTAGTTTTATGTTTTTTACATAAAATAAATTTAAAAGGACATATTTGGCTAATGCAAATAAGTTTCTGAAGTAAGGCAGGCATAGTGGCTCACGGCTGTAATCCCGCAGTTTGGGAGGTCAAGGCAAGGGAACTGCTTAAGCCTGGGAGTTCAAGACCAGCCTGGGCAGCAAAGCAAGACTCTCTCTAAAAATAAAAATCAGCTGGACCTGGTGGCGTGTGCCTGCAGTTCTAGCTACTCAAGAGGCTGAGGCAAGAGGATACACTGTGCCATGGAACTCAAGACTCAAGGTTGCAGTGAGCTGTGATCATACTATGCACTCCAGTCTGGGTGACAGAGCAACACCCTGTCTCAAAAAAAAAGAAAGAAAGGAGAAAGAAAAAGAAAAAGCCAGGCTGGGTGTGGTGGCTCACGCCTGTAATCCCAGCACTTTGGGAGGCCAAGGCAGGCAGATCATCTGAGATCAGGAGTTCGAGACAAGCCTGGCCAACATGGCAAAACCCCATCTTTACTAAAAACACAAAAAAATTAGCCAGGCATGGTGGTGTGTGCCTGTAATCCCAGTTACTCAGGAGCTGAGATGGTGCCACTGCACTCCAGCCTGTGCAACAGAGCAGGACTCTGTCTCAAAAAAAAAAAAAAAAAAGAAAAGAAAAAAAAGAAAAAGAAAAAGCCATTCTTCCTATCAAGGTCTGATAAACATTCAAGTATATTTTCTTTTGCTCAGACGTTCTGGAGGGGCTCACGCCTGTAATTCCAACACTTTGGGAGGCTGAGGAGGGTGGATCACATGAGGCTAGGAGTTCAAGACAGCCTGGCCAATATGGTGAAACCCTGTCTCTACTAAAAAAAATACAAAAATTAGCTGGGCATGGTGGTGCATGTCCTTAATCCCAGCTCCTCAGGAGGCTGAGGCACGAGAATCACTTGAACCTGGGAGTCGGAGGTTTGCAGTGAACCAAGATCATGCTACTGCACTCCAACCTGAGTGACAGAGCAAGACTGTCTCAAAAAAAAAAAAAAAAAAGTTTCGGAGGATAGGGAAAAAAGTATCTTATCTTTTTGTTTTCCTAATATTTTAGTTTTTAAGTCTTAGAATTTGTTTAGATTTAAAATATAAGATAAAAGATTAGGGTGATTTTTAAAATCAAACTACAAAGCAGATATTCCAGTAACACTTAATAAATAGTACTCCCTCCCCTGAATGATCTGAGAAACATCCATTATAATACATTCAATACCTATATATAACTGGCTCTATTGGGGGGACTATTTTATTCCATTGATTTACACACTACTCTGCTAGTTATCATAAAAGTTTCATTGCTAAAGGGTTACACTAACATTTCAGATTTTTCTTTAATAATCTCACCTATTTATTCTTCCAGATGAACTTTGGGATCTGTCAAGTTCTAAAACAAATTCTGTAGTTATTTCCTTTAGAACTGCATAACCTACAAATTAATTTTAGAAGAATTTATGTCTTCAGATTATTTAATGTTTTCACCCAAGAACAATTTCCCACTATATCCCACCAAGTCTACTTTTTTCTCTCAAATTGTTTTAAAAAAAAACAATTGGGCCAGTCGCAGTGGCTCACACCTGTAAACCTAGCACTTTGGGAGGATCACTAGAGCCGAAGAGTTCAAGACCAGTCTGGGCAACACAGTAAGACCTTGTTTACACACAAAAAAATAAAAAAATTAGTCAGGTGTGGTGGTGCTCGCCTGTAGTATCAGCAACTTGGGAGGCTGGAGAATTGCTTGAGCCCAGGAGGCTGAGGCTGCAGTGAGCTGAGATCACACCACTGCACTCCAGCCTGAGCAGCAGGGTAAGATCCTGTCACACACATACACACATACACACACACACACACACACACACACAAAGAAGGAAAGAAAAGAAAACCACACCACACACGGTGGCTCATGCCTGTAAACCCAACACTTCGGGAGGCTGACATCGGAAGATCGCTTAAGCCCAGGAGTTTGAGACCACTCTGGGTAACACAGCAAGACTTCATCTCTACAAAAAAAAAACTATTTTAATTAGCCAGGTGTTTAGCCAGGCATGGTGGCATGCATCTGTAGTCTCAGCTACTTGGGAGACTAAGGTGAGAGGATCGCTTGAGCCTAGGAGGCAGAGCCTGCAGTAAGCCAAGATTGTGCCATTGCACTCTAGCCTAGGTGACAGAGTGAGCCCCTTTCCTCCCCCAAAAAATTAGGTGGGCGTGGTGGTGCACAACTGTGGTCGCAGCTGCTTGGGAGGCTGAGTTGGGAAAATCCCTTGAGCCCAGGAGTTTGAGGTTGCAGTAAGCTATGAGCACTCCACCATACTCCGGCCTGTGCGACAGTGAGACCCTGTAGCTAAAACATTTTTTAAAATTTCTTGAAGGGCCAGGCACGGTGGCTCACCCCTGTAATCCCAGCACTTCAGGATGCAGACACAGGCGGATCACTTGAGGTCAGGAGTTCAAGGCCAAGCTGGCCAACATGGCAAAACCCCGTCTCTACTAAAACTACAAAAATTAGCCGGGCATGGTGGTGTGTGCTTGCAATCCCTGTAAACCCCTGGGAGGCTGAGGCAGGAGAATCACTTGAACCCAGGAGGTGGAGGTTGCAGTAAGCCAAGATTATGCCACTTCACTCCAGGCTGGGTGACAGAGCAAGACTCTGTCTCAAAAAAAAAAAAATTTTTTTTCAAAAGGTCCTCAAAGATCTAGTTTGCTGCAAAGTAGACTCAATCTTTGTCCAGTTATTTATACTAACTCCTAAGATGTTTACTTACCAGACCTCTTCAAAATTCTATGTAGCTTTCTTCTAAAACAAAGTGGAGAAGTACTCAGTCTAATTATCTTACAGAGAAAATAACCAGGCTTTTACAAACTACTCCACCACTGATACTACCAATCTCTGTTTTGAAGCCTTCACTGATCTGCTGTCTGCCTTTTATTTCCTGAACAGATACTGTGCACAGGCCTATACAGGTAATAGCTAATGTCAATACACATGGACGCTCCTTTAACTGTCTGAATCAGCGTTATGTTTACTTATCTGATAAAACTTCAAAAAAACTGGTAAAATATCAGGTTGTAACCAAACCACCTTGTTTTTTCGAGACAGGGTCACACTATGTTGCCTAAGCTGGTCTCAAGTGATCCTACTACCTCAACTTCCCAAGTAGCTGGGACCAGAAATGCGCCACCATGTGCTCCCCCTTGTTTTTAATAATGCTAAATAATTCCAAAAAATAAACTATCACTTTTCAAATACCTCTAACATTTTAGACACTATGCTACACACATATTTAATTTTTATTCTCACTCCTAAAGAGGATTAAGTATAACTATCCTCACCTTGGAGACGAGCCAATTAAGAGGTTATGTGTTTTGCCCATGGCCAAACATATAGGAAAGTGCAATGAGTTGATTCCAGAGCATGAGTTCTTAAATTAAGACATATATTATTTTCCTAGCTACAATTAAATGTGTCTGCTAATAACTACCTGGGAAAATTTAGCATCAAATTTTCTAACACTAATATCTCCAAACATTTAAAATGATAAAAGAAAATAACCATCCAATAAGGGAACTCTGTTATATGGTAGCATACTTTATAATTTTCTGATGGCCTTATCATGAAGCACTTCTACTCCAGAATGATTCTTGCACGGGCGTAACAGATGGTCCTCTAAAATTTTCAGACCAAATTATCTTATTCAAAACTCAACTTGCCATTTAAGATGATTCAAGTCTTGTGTAACTTAAAAAAAAAAAGTGACCCCACTAACACCTACACCTCTGTAGCTATTTGGGGAAGAATTAAAAACCAAGCTATTAAATGTTCACAGTGAATTATTTTGCGGCCACTTCTCTCCTATTTAAAGCAGACTGCTTGTATTTTAACGTCAGCTCATAATACTGGTATTTGAGGTACTTGAATCTTATAAAACTGCATGCTCTACAGACCTCCTGAACTGAAAACGACCAAAATCAGATTCCTACTCAGCCAAAAACCTGCAGTCATCTTCCACCCTTTCTTCCTTCAATCCACCATCTAATTGGTCACCAATCCCTACACAACCCATCTGCCAAACTCTTAAATTTGTTCTCACTAATCCAGTTGCCCTGAAGTTCCTATCTCAATCAACACTTGTCTGTTTCTATTCTCTCCTTCCTCCAGTTCTTCTCTCTGCCAGGGTGTCAAAGTGATCTTGATCAACAGAAATCCAGATGTGTCAAATTTTCCTTACGGGTCTTTAATAATCCTTCTTAAATGTGAGGTAGAGTCCACGCTCTTTCACATGGCCTACAAAAGCCATCATAGGTTATAAAAAGCTCCTCTCTACTTTCTTAACATTATTCTCTGAGCTTTCCAAATGTATCCTGTACTCCATTAATATTGAAATACTTGCAACTGCTAACAAAACACACTCATTCAATCATTCAGTAAATATCTACTGAGGACCTAAGGATCAGGCCCTATTCTATATCTCCTTGCCTTTGTAGGAATATAGCAGTACATAAGACCAGCTCTCGTGGTGCTTACTTTAAAGAGACAAGACAATAAAACAAACAAAACCCCCAAAAAAGCAGTATTTCAGAGAGTGTTACCTTTTTTTTTAGATGGAGTCTTGCTCTGTTGCCTAGGCTGGAATGCAGTGGCGCAATCTTGGCTCACTGCAACCTCCGCCTCGTGGGTTCAAGCAATTCTCCTGCCTCAGCCTCCCAAGTAACTGGGACTACAGGCAAGTGCTACCACACCCAGATGATTTTTTTATTTTTCATAGAGACAGGGTTTCGCCATGTTAGCCAGGCTGGTCTCAAACTCCTGGCCTCAAGTGATCCACCTGCCTTGGCCTCCCAAAGTGCTGGGATAATAGGTGTGAGCCACCGCACCCAGCCAAGATAGCATTAGCTTTGTAAAGTCAGTAAAACATTATTGATATAAAAAGTGTAACGGGGTAAATTTAAATCAGGGAGACAGACTTCAATGGATGTAACATTTGAACTGCGAGCTGAACGGTACGAAGCAAACACCCATTCAGAAGATCTAGGGACAGAAAGTTTCAAGCAGATGACAAACAAGTGCAAAAGCCCTAAGGCAAGGATGTACTTGGAGGGTTCCACAAATAGAAACAAGGCTAGCATAAGTGTAACGGGCCAAATGTTAGGTAGTACTCTGTTGGAGAGCTGGGTTGGGATTATGTAAGAACTTGCAAGCCTAAGGGTTAAGGAGCTGAGTTTTAGTTAAAGCCAATTAGAAGCAATGAAGGGTTCAAACTAGGAAGTGGTGTGATATAATTATGATTTAAAGATATAATTCTCAAGCCAAGTGTGGCAGCTCATGCCTGTAATTCCAGCACTTCAGGAAGCTGAGGCCAGAGGATTGCTTGAGCCCTGGAGTTAAAGACTGGCCTGGGCAAGATGGCCAATCTCATCTCCACAAAAAAATAAAAACATTAGCTGGTGTGGTAGTGCACGCCTGTAGTCCTAGATACTCAGCAGACTGAGGTGGGAGGATTCCTTGAGCCCAGGAGTTCAAGTATGCAGTAAGCTGTGATTGTGCCACTGCACTCCAGCCTGGACAAGAGAGCAAGACTTTGTCTCTAAAAAAAATTAAAAAATAAAAAAATGTATATAATTCTCAGGACAGGTGCAATGCAGAAGCTCACACTTACAATCTCAACACTTTGGGTGGCCAAAGCAGAAATATCACTTGAGGCTAGGAGTTCAAGACCAGCCTAGGCAACAGAGCAACACCACGTCTCCACAAAAAATTTAAGAATTAGCCAGGCAAGGCGGTATACATCTGTAGTCCTAGCTACTTGAGAGGCTGAGGTGGGGGATCGCTGGAGCCCAGGAGTTCAAGGTTACAGTGAGCTATGATTGTGCCACTGCACTCCAGCTTGGGTGACAGAGCAAGACCTGTCTCTAAAAATATATATGGTCGGGTGTAGTGGCCCATGTCTGTAATCCCAGCACTTGGGAGGCTGAGGTGGGCCATCACTTGAGCCCACGAGTTTGAGACCAGCCTGGGCAATGGGGTGAATCCCCATCTACACTAAAAGTACAAAAAATTATCTGGGCATGGTGGCACACTTGTAGTCCCAGCTATTTGGGAGGCTAAGGTGGGAGAATCACTGGAGCCCAGGAAGTCAAGGCTGCAGTGAGCCGTGATCCAGCCACTGCACTCCAGCCCAGGTGAAAGCGATACCCTGTCTCAAAAATCAATTAATTAAAAATATATATACACGCACACATCTACATATGTAATTCAGCCTAATATGTACAAACATTGTAAAGAAGCAAGAGAGAAAAAGCAGAATGATTAATTAAGAGGCTACTGCAGTGGTCAAACCCTTTGGTAGTTTGGATCAGAGTACTGACTAGCAAAAGATGAAAAGAAATAGCAAGCTATGGATACACTGTAGAGGGAGAGCCACAAGGAGTTCCTGATGGATGGATTCATACCTTCATGCATTTGCACATACTGTTCTTCACCCATGCTTCCAAATCTGTCTGCCTAGAAAACTCCTAAGTATCTTTTCAACCACAATTTAAATCTCACCTCTGCATAAAACTGTCTCCAATCTGCCCAGCCCAATTAGTTGTTAAATCATCTATATTCCCAGAGAACCCTGAATATGTGCCTAATCTACCATTTACCACTCTATGTTTTACCCACATACATCCTTACTAGCCCACAAGGGGAAGAGTAAGCAAGAGCCAAGTCTCATTTATCTGTATAACTCCTCCAGTGGCCATCTCATACTGTCCCTACCAACAGGCTTCCAAAAAGCTCAATAAGTGTTTGCAATACTTATCAAATAGTGATTTAATATTCAGAGAGCTACCAAAAATTTGTTAAGAATCTAATAATCTTTTCTAAAACTCCCCTTCATTCAGATCATCAGAAGAAAAGATAGGACTTTCCCACTTCTGATCTAATTTTTATTCTTACCACTCCTTTTTAACATTAAAATAAACCTCAAATCCTTCTGGAAAAGGGAGATAAATAAAACCATATAATTGGTGTGATTTGACTAACAAATCAAATAATATGAATAACTACCTTATTGAAGGCAGCATAGTTTGCTGAAATGTTTGTGCAAACACTGGCAATAACCTTTTCAAGTATATGGGTGCCATTTCCGGATCTCCTTTGGGCTCATTACATTCTTCTTCATCTTTGTTTGTGTCTTTCTTTTTCTTATCATCTCCTTTATTAACTGGACACATCCAATCACCTACAGACAAATATTTTTTAAAGAAATACTTTTTTGGAAAATTTTGCTTTCAAGGAAAAAAACCTTAAGATATATCCAACTTCAAATAATAATTATCTCTAATTAACAAATACACTGAAATTAGAACATTGTTTCATTGATGCTTATAATACTAAAGAGCACTAGTAACTTCAATGAGCTCAATAACAAATTAAGAAGATAATTTTGGATACTCCACTTCGTTCCAAAAATTATTTCACAGAGCTTCTGGATTCATCAACCCTCTGAAAACTTAAAACTTTGGTCAGCTGGGCACGGTGGCTCACGCCTGTAATCCTAGCACTTTGGGAGACCGAGGCGGGCAGATCACGAGGTCAGGAGATCGAGACCATCCTTGCTAACACGGTGAAACCCCGTCTCTAATAAAAATACAAAAAAAATTAGCCAGGCACAGTGGTGGGTGCTTATAGTCCCAGCTACTCGGGAGGCTGAGGCAGGAGAATAGCATGAACCCAGGAGGCGGAGCCTGCACTGAGCCGAGATAGTGCCATTGCACTCCAGCCTGGGTGACAGAGCAAGACTCCGCCTCAAAAAAAAAAAAAATTTTTGGTCAAACTACCCTATCTAAACAATACCAAAGTATTCTTTATCTGACATTCCCATATTCCTTGAACTTTAGATTTTGGTCATTCTGGAATCAGGCAGTCACAATCTCAAAGAACATAGAAAATTAAGCTGTTAAAAGTTTATTAAATGTAAGGATATACATATATAATTATTTGACATCATAGGAATAGTTCATTTATATAATGTTAATGTGTCTACAGAAAGCTATGGAAGTGAAAGCTGAAAAATAACAGTAGATGGCTTCAAAGGAAAGAATGTAGCACTCACCTGGAGACTGAAGAATAGCTACGACTTCACTATGGCCCCTTTCTCGAGCTTTATCTAATGGAGTTTTCCCATCTTCATCTCTCAGATCTGGATTTGCACCATGCCGTAACAGAGTCTAGAGAAGAAAAGCATTTAATTTGAATATAACAATACTTTATTTCTTTGACGTCCAACTATGTAAACTAAAGATTTTCCAGAATTACTTAATCAAGCAGGTGGCAATCCATATCTCTGCCTTTGCACTTAGTACCTTAAAAGCAGCCTACTCTGTAATCCCAGCACTTTGGGAGGCCGAGGCAGGTGGGTCACCTGAGGACGGAAGTTCAAGACCAGCCTGACCAACATGGAGAAACCCCGTCTCTACTAAAAATACAAAATTAGCCAGGCGTGGTGGTGCAGGCCTGTAATCCCAGCTACTTGGAAGGCTGAGGCAGGAGAATCGCTTGAACCCAGGAGACAGAGGTTATAGTGAGCCAAGATTGTTTGAACCATTGCACTCCAGCCTGGGCAACAAGAGCGAAACTCCATCTCAAAAAACAAAAAAAGCAGCCTATCGTATCTTGAAAAACTTATGAATTAATTGTACTTGGTTATTTATCATCATCTCAAATTAAGTATGTTCCATCTTAACATGTCACCTTCTCCATCAAACTCTGCCTTCCAATTTCTTTACTTTAAGAGGTACTGTTTAATTTATGACCCGGCAATCAACGACATCGCCTCCTATATACTGCCAATTACCAAGTTAAGTCAAATTAAATTTTAGACCAAAAAGTCAACCAGGTGTGGTGGCTCACGCCTATAATCCCAGCACTTTGGGAGGCTACGCCGGAGGATCACTGGAGGCCAGGAGTTCAAGATCAGCCTAGGCAACATGGTGAGATCGCGTCTCTACAAATAATACACAAATAATAAAATAAAAATAAAAATTAGCCAGTATGGTGGCACACGCCTGTAGTTCTAATGACTCCGGAGGCTGAGGCAGGAGGATCACTTGAGCCCAGGAATTCAAGGTTACATGAGCTATGATTGTACCACCGCACTCCAGCCTGTGAGACAGAGCAAGACCCTATTTCAAAAATAAAAAGTCATCAATATATCCACCTCTATACCCACTAACACCTTAAACCTTTCATAATTTCATACCCAGACTACTTAATCACAATGGCTCAATAAAAACTTTTTTGCTAACAGCTGACCTTAAAAGTACTTGAAAGGGAAACTCTAAAACCTTCTTTGCTTACTCAGTATTAGTCACCCTTAGAAGCATCATTCTCTCTAAAAACTAACCAATTCAAACAAATAGAATTCAGGCTTGAAGAGACCATCCTTCTCAGGCTAGAAAGCTACTAACCTGTTATTGAAAATTTTGTTGTAGTGTAAAGATGACAATAATAGCAGCTATCATTTGAACACCTACAATATGCTGATTACTACAGTAAATCTATACAATATTTTTTTCTAATTCTCACAATAATCTTGCTAAGAATACATACTTATTTTATAGATAAACTTAATAAATTGTCCAAGGTCATATAGCCTTTTTTGTGCATAAGCTGAGACTCGAATCCAGGTGTGCACAACTTCAGAGTGGACTAACCTCATACTATACCAAATAACTTCACGACTGGCAGATTATAGACACCTAGTTCATATATTTGATGTAAACCTTTTCATTTAACCTCTTTGGACCTCAATTTCTCTAACTGTAAAAATAACTCCCCAAAGTCCTTTGCTAGTCTGAGTCTAGTGATTCTTCTACAAACAGAATATTTGGCTGGGTGCAGTGGCTCACGCCTATAATCCCAGCACTTTGGGAGGACAATGCAGGTGGATCACTTGAGGCTAGGAGTTTGAGACCAGCCTGGCCAACATGGCAAAACCCTGTCCCTACTAAAAGTACAAAAACTAGCCAAGCATGATGGCACACGCCTTATAATTCCAGCCACTTGGGAGGCTGAGGCACGAGATCGTTTGAACACAGGAATTCAAGGCTGCAATGAGTCACTACTGTGCCACTGCACTCCAGCCTGGGCGACAGAGCAAAACCCTGTCTCAAAAAAAAAAAGAAAAAGAATATTTTATTGGTGAATACAAACAAGAGAAAATATAGGCAAAGTTATTCATTGCCAAGAGTAATAAATTGGAAACAATCACATGTTCAACACTAGGTGACTAGTTGAATAAACTTGTAGTACAGAATATGCATACAGATATAAAAAAAGTTCTCTACATGCTAACAGGGAGAGATCTCTAATTTATATTATTAAGTAAAAAAACAAAGTACAGGTGAGTGTATAAGAAAAGGAGGGAACACATATATATATATTTGTTTTTATTGAATCTGTATTAGGAAACACTAAAAAGAAAAAACTAATGAAAAACACTTATAGTGAGTAAGGGGGAATGAAGTGGATGGAGATGGCATGGAAATAAAAGGTTTTATATCATTCTAATTTTTAAACCATGTAAATGTTAAAAATTAGTAATTTTAAAACCTAGACTTTACCTTTGCTACTTGAGGTCTTCCAAAACATGCAGCATAATGTAATGATGATGACCTTTGACCTCTATTAACATCTGCACCTCTCTCACAAAGAAATTCTACCTGTAAAATGATAACGAATCATAAAGCTGCTTTTGATTAATATTTCTATCCTTAATTTAAATACTAGCTTTTATTTATTAGCTTACCATTTCCTGAGTTCCAAAAGCAGAGGCCCAGTTTAATAGAGTCTGACCTACATCATCCATAAAATTTACTTCAAAGGCTGAAATTTTGAAGGAAAAAAAAAGAAACGTATTTTTAAAGCCAATAAAATACTAAACTTTTCTAAAGACTGAACCATTTTAAGATTGTCATTAGTCATCATCTAAATAAAGAGCCAAGAAAGTGTTTTAAATATTTAGGTCAACTACAAAGCAGTACATAATCAGCAAACTTGAGATCAGCTAAGAAAAAGTATTTAAGTCCAGGCACGGTGGCTCACGCCTATAATCCCAGCACTCTGGGAGGCCAAGGTGGGCAGAGGTCAGGAGTTTGAGACCAGCATGGCCAACATGGTGAAACCCCGTCCCTACTAAAAACACAAAAATTAGGCGGGTGTGGTGGCACATGCCTGTAATCCCAACTACTCGGGAGGCTGAGACAGGAGAATCGCTAAAACCCAGAAGGCAGAGGATGCAGTGAGCCGAGATTGTACCACTGCACTCCAGCCTGCACAACAGAGCGAGACTCTGTCCCCCTCCAAAAAAAGAAAAAACATTTGAAAATGTTTAAACCACTGGGGATTCACAAGGCTTTAAGTCTTAAAAATAAACATGAAATAAGAAAGGAAAACACTAAATACACAACTAAATAAGGTAGTAGTTGCTAAAAGAGGCTAATCCACATCCATAATCCAAAGAACACAGAAGAACAAATCTGATGACCCAGAAGCATCTTTCAGGAATTATATTTGCTCATCACCTCACGCAGCAGTCAAAAAAAATCTGCATTATTATAATTCATTCACATCAGTTTCTGTCAATCTTGAGAAAACCTTAGAATTTATAAGATCTCCTTCAGGTATAAAACAGAAATTTCAAACTTTATAGAAGTTTTACTCACTAAACAAGCATTTATTCAGGTTTCACCATGAACCAAGCTGATAATTACACAATTATACACAGGGACAGTGGAGAATATTGAAGGGGTGCCACTTTGTTATCTGGATTTCTAAGAGTTCTGTCTGAAAACTAGAAACTGCCTATATGGCTATCTCACAACTTTCTTTTTATATTTAAAAAAATATTTTCTGACCTCCTGTGTCAATTGCATCTATAAGTGCATCGGTATCTTTACTTCGAATACAATCTATAAGCTGCCGATGTGAGCGCTCCCCAGAACTATCTAATCTCCGGAGTCCTGGGATTCTGCCTGTAGATCCAGCACTAGACTTTGGCAAAGCTTTTCGTCCTTCAAATAATAGCACCAAGAGAAGGTCAACCAAACGCATAGTATCAAGCACACATCTTTCATCACCCTGCAATGCACTTTCAATTGAATCTGGAAGCTCCGACCTCAGGAGATCCTAGAAAGAGAATGGGAAGAAAGAAGTTTAATATATTAGCATTATACAAAAACACTTTTTCTGAAGATTAAAAAGCAAAGATTCAAAAACATTCTTACATGTGTTACTACCGGAGAGCCTCTGCAAAGTGTTGAGAGCAGACTTACAATTGTTGACACCTGATTACTCAATTTGGAATCTGCAGTGGTGGATGGAGCTCCTGTGGTGCTGCGACCTGGTTTGCATGCTGATGATGGTCCTGATACAGTACCACCAGCAGCAGCCATTCGGGATAACAGCTCCTCAGTTAATCCATGCTTGGCTAATGGAGCTGGGTCAACACCACGACGGGTAAATCGGTCAGCCAGTGATGCAAAGCATCGCAGAGCTCCATCTGAAACCTAACGATGTGAAGAAAATGCCCACAGATAAAATTCACCTAAAAAGGGTTAGTAATGATCATTTCAATACTGACACTATAAGAAAGGCAACTGCAGCCAAGTGATTAAGCATGTGATCTGCCTAGATTTGAATCATGGCTCCATATACTGCTAACTGTGTAATCCGAGGAAGTTACTTAAACTGCTTAAAGCCTCAGTTCCCTCATTTGTAAAATGGGGATATTAATGGTACCTATATCTCATTGTGTTAGCTTAAATGAGGTAACACATATAAAGAATCTAGAAGGATAGTAAAAGCTCAAAAATATTAACTATTATTATGTGTACCTTTGTCACAATAATCTATGATATCAACTGAAAATAACATGTGAACAATAAGGCATTAAAAGCCAAGTTTTATTTTCTAAAGTATGTTAATTCAATAAGGATTTACAGGTAAGATTATAAATACTGTCTTATGCCTGGCACGGTGGCTCACGTCTGTAATCCCAGCACTTTGGGAGGCTGAGGTGGACAGATCACAAGGTCAGGAGTTCAAGAACAGCCTGGCCAATATGGTGAAACCCCATCTCTACCAAAAATACAAAAATTAGCCGGGTGTGGTGGTGGGCACCTGTCGTACCAGCTACTTGGGAGGCTGAGGCAGGACAATCGCTTGAACCCAGGAGGCAGAGGTTCCAGTGAGCCAAGATCATGCCGCTGCACTCCACCCTGGGTGACAGAGCAAGACTCCATCTCAAAAAAAAAATAAAAATAAAAAATACTGTTTTATTTAAATGAGATCTATCTTAAGTCAACAAAATCAGGTCAACAAAACTGCACCAAGTCAGCAAAATTACACTCAGTACAAGTACAGCTGTAAAAATATTTTTATGATATTTAAATTTTAAGAATAAACATATATCACATTTATAATCTTAAAAGTTTCATTCCCAAAATGGAGATTACCACACGCAGAGATAAAATTAGAGAAAGAGGATGGAATTACCTCGATTTCATCAAGTGAAAAGTACAAATTTACAGTCTATCATAATTATAAATAGGGGACACTAAAAAAATCACTTTCTGAAAATGGACAGTATATAACAGCAACTTATTTACCTGATGATCTTCATGTTTTAATAAACTAGACAGAGATTCTACACAAATTTCTAAAGAAGAATCTTGAGGTTCCATTTTGCCACAGAGTCTTGATACCACAGCCATAGCAGAGTGCAAGGTGTCTTTATGAACTAGATGTCCACTGTCACGAATGAAGGTAAGCACACAATTCAAACCACCAGCCTCAAAGACTGCTCCTGACTCACGAGTACATATCAGTTCTAATACCTATAATAGTAAAACAAATGTAACGAAAGAATGCAAGCCTGATTTTCAAGAATCACAGAAACAATGAGCACTCCAAATTTATTAGTGACACATTAAAAACAGAAGAGTGAAACAAATGAAATTAATTTTAATAATATATTTTAGATGGGTGTGGTAGCTCACACCTGTGATCCCAGCACTTTGGGAGGCCAAGGTGGGCTGTTCACTTGAGCCCAGAAGTTCAAGACTAACCTGGGCAACATGGCAAAACCTGATGTCTACAAAACATACAAAAATTAGCCAGGCATAGTAGTGGCATGTGCTATGGTCCCAGCGACTCAGGAGGTTGAGGCGAGAGGATCACTTGAGCCCTGGAGGTCAGGGATGCAGTGAGCCATGATCGCCCATTGCACTCCCATCCTGGGCAAGAGAGTGAGACTCTGTCTCAAAAAATAATAATAATAGCCGGGCATGGTGGCTCACGCCTGTAATCCCAACACTTTGGGAGGCCGAGGCGGGCGGATCACTTGAGGTCAGGAGTCCGAGACCAGCCTGACCAACATGGAGAAAACCCGTCTCTACTAAAAAATATAAAATTAGCCGGGCATGGTGGCGCATGCCTCTAATCCCAGCTACTCAGGAGGCTGAGGCAGGAGAATCATTTGAACCTGGGAGGCAGAGGTTGTCGTGAGCTGAGATCGCGCCACTGCACTCCAGCCTGGGCAACAAGAGTGAAACTCTGTCTCAAAAAAAAAAAAAAAAATAATAATAATAATAATATTTTTTATTTAACCCAATATATCCAGGCATCATCATTTCAACATGAAATCAATATAGAAAATTACTGATATATATTATAGTCTTTTATGTATAGTCTTTAAAAATGCATGTATACTTTATACTTACAACGCATCTCTATTTGGAGTAACCACATTTGAAGTGTTCAATAGACTTATTTGGCTACCATATTGGACAGTGCAGGTTTAGAAAGTGAAATCTGTATGGCAAGCTAAAGAACTACAAGTAATTTAGCAAAAGCTCATAATAATACTCTAATACTATTTGTCTTTTTCATTATCATTCTCATGAGTCTAGGGTAGCATTTTCCAGAAGCTAAGCATGATGTGATACTGTACCAGACTGAATGCAAAAGCAGACAGGAGGATCCATCGGTCTACTGTAAAAACAGAGTGTTCTTAAGAGACTTGCAAAAATGCATAAGAATTCCAGTCTTCTCACTAACTTTGTTTATTTAAAAAGGTTATTTTTCATTAACCTGTTATGTATAACATGTAATTAATTTATTTTAAGATAAATAAATATTTTAAATTTATCAGTTTCAGTATCTAATATGGTAAATAAATAGACAAAACCTATATGAACAAAAGCTCTTTGGGTATCCTCAATTATTTAAGACTTGTAATGGGATCCTGAGACAAAAAATTTGAGAACTGCTGACCTAAAGCAGCAAGAATCATAAAAAGAATGAAGCAGAAATCATTAAAAAAAAAAAAAAACAAGAAAAGAAAAAAGAATCAGGGGCCGGTCACAGTGACTCAAGCCTGTAATCCCAGCAGCACTTTGGGAAGCCGAGGCGGGTAGATCACCTGAGGTCAGGAGTTCGAGACCATCCTGGCCAACATGGTGAAACCCCATTTCTACTAAAAATACAAAAAATTAGCCGGGCATGGTGGCACACACCTGTAGTCCCACCTACTCAGGAGGCTAAGGCAGGAGAATCACTTGAACCCAGGAGGCAGAGGTTGCAGTGAGCTGAGACTGCACCACTGCACTCCAGCCTGGGAGACAGAGCAAGACTCTGTCTCAAAAAAAAAAAAAAAAAAAAAAAAAAATCATGTAAAATCTCAATGTATTCACCACAAATAGTTCCAATAAAGTATGGATCTAGTAGTAATGCTTTTAGAGTTACATAAAGACAACAGCTTACTTTACAGGGAATATAGCAAAATAGTTAAATCCCTGGGCCCTAGAACCAAACTTCCTAATCTTCAAATTCATAAACTTCAAGTCTTGACTCTGCTGCTCACTACTCCCAAGTATGTTCCTTAACCTCAGCATACTTGAATTTTTTTCATCTGTAACATAGGATAATATTCGGCTGGGGGTGGTGGCTGACACCTACGATCCGAGCACTTTGGGAGGCCAAGGCAGGGGGATCACAAGGTCAGGAGTTCAAGACCAGCCTGGCCAACACAGTGAAACTCCATCTCTGCTAAAAATACAAAACAAATCAGCCGGGCGTGGTGGTGGGCACCTGTAGTCCCAGCTACTTGGGAGACTGAGGCAGGAGAACTGCTTGAACTGGGAGGTGGAGGTTGCAATGAGTCGACTTCGTGCCACTGCACCCCAGTCTGGGAGACACAGCAACTGTCTCAAAAATAATAATAATAATAATAATATTCCTGGCACCAACCTATCCCATATAGGATTGCTGTGAAGATTAAATGAGTTAATACCTTAAAGTGCTTAGAATAATGCCTAGCACTGGTGGGTGGTGTTTGTTGTGGTGGTGATTGTTACTATTATAATACAAAATGATTTGGGTAAGAACAGGGACAACCTATCTCTAAATGACTACCAGGAACTGAAGTGCACTGAAGCAGCACAGAACATAGCAATCACTTACAGTTTTCCTTCTAAGATAAGATTTCCTTTCGCAAGCCCTATGGAACCTCCTTTGGTGCCACAAGGGTTGTGATTTCCACTGTTCTCAACTACTCTCAATAAAGTAAGACTGAAAATAGGAAGAATTTCTTTTTTTCAGTAAATATATTTTTCAGTCTCTAAGTGATGTTTAAATGAGCCAATACTCATCCCTAAGAGGTCTGAGAAAAATAAGTAATGAGCCAATAAATAATACTTACCTTTACACACTGTTCAGCTAAGTCTCTGCTAGTCCTGTTGTTAAGTTCAACTACAACCAAACGATTACAAAGTGCTTTTATGGCTCCATCTACCCCAACAATCCTTCGGGTACATTCTGCAGATACATCCAGGTAGTATGTTATGGCACGGGCTGTCACCTCTAATACATTGTCTGGAGCACTTTCATCAAGAAAAATTTTGCAAAGGGCTGGTAAGAAAGTACGAGGAGGACATCTGTAGTGAAAGAAATCATATTACATCTAGGGTTATTAAATTCTTAACAGCAAAACATTAACAAAATAATAGAAAATAAAAAGTTATAATGTAACACACTGTGCTCAATACTGTGTCTGAATGTTTATTAGGTAATATTTCTCACATTGTTTTTGCTTCCATAACAATACTCACATGCTAATTTCATCGCTGCTGAAAATACCAAGGTGTAAATGGTTTAAAACAGCAGCATTAACTTGAAAGCATGTTTAAAAAAAAAAAAATGGCCAGGCATGGTGGCTCACGCCTATAATCCCAGCACTTTGGGAGGCCGAGGCGGGCAGATCACCTGAGGTCAGGAGTTCGAGACCAGCCTGGCCAACATGGTGAAACCCCATCTCTACTAAAAATGCAAAATATCAGCCGGGCGTAGTGACAGGCACCTGTAGTCCCAGCTACTCAGGAGGCTGAGGCAAGAGAATCACTTCCGGGAGATGGAGGTTGCAGTGAGCTGAGATCACGCCACTGTACTCCAGCCTGGGCAACAGAGCAAAACAAACTCTGTTTCAAAAAAAAAAAAAAAAAAACCTCAAACATGAACTGCTCTATGAAACCCTCCTTAAGCCCCCAAATACTTAAGTGGTACTTTCATGTTCCTTAACCCTCATAAAAGCAGCACATACACTGTTTAATGTATCACTTTACTTCCTTATTCACTTAAAAGTCCCAGAAGGCCAGGAACACTGCTCAATTCATATTTTTCAGAAAGAAGCACTGATTTGGGGTCTAAAAGACTGGGGTAAAAAAAAGAACAGCAACTGTGTGACTTTTCTGCATCTTTTTCCTTACTTGTGAAGCATAAGTAATAGCTAAATAACGCCTACTTTAGGTCGGGCACAGTGTGGCTCATGCCTGTAATCCTTGCACTTTGGGAGGCTGAGGCAGGCAGATCACTTGAGGTCAGGAGTTCAAGACCAGACTGGCCAACACAGTAAAACCCCGTCTCTACTAAAAATACAAAAATTAGCTGGGCATGGTGGCACATGCCTGTAGTCCCAGCTACTTGGGAGGCTGAGGCAGGAAAATCACTCGAGCCCAGGACAGGGAGGTTGAAGTGAGCTGATATTGCGCCACTGCACTCCAGCCTGGGTGACAGAGCGAGACTACATCTCAAAATAAATAAATAAAATAAAATAAAAAATAATACTTTATATGGTTATGAAGATTAAATGAAATCATACACATTAAAAACAGCTCAGTGCCTAGCATATTAAACTAAACTTTAGCCCCCATCCTCTCCCTTTAACAGTCTAATGCTTATTACACAAACCTGTCCAAGACAGTTCCATCAAAAACATTATTTTTGAGATATCAGTAATACTCCCTATATTTTACCAACACTTAAAATATGAAAAGATCATAATTTACATTTAGTAGAAATCTCAGCTATGTGACATCAAATACATTATTCTAGTTTCTCTAGACAGACTAAACTACAGCTACAGATAACACAAAGGGTAATACCCTCAACATTTTAATGGAATAATTTATCTTCCTATTCTTAGTGTATACAAATGAGTACTTCCCATACCTTTAGTAGCCTTTAAGAAATATCTGTATGAGGCCAGGCCCGGTGGCTCACGCCTGTAATCCTTGCACTTTGGGAGGCTGAGGCAGGTGGATCACCTGAGGTCAGGAGTTCAAGACCAGCCTGGCCAACATGATGAAACCCCGTCACTACTAAAAATACAAAATATTTAGCCAGGTATAGCAAGCACCTGTAATCCCAGCTACTCAGGAGGCTAAGGCAGGAGAATTGCTTGAACCTGGGAGGTGGAGGTTGCAGTGAGCTGAGATCATGCCACTGCCTGGGCAACAAAAGCAAAACTCCATCTTAAAAAAAAAATCTGTATGAATGTTAAAGTATATCTAATTCTACGGTTTAATATCCGCTTAGATGATTCTTAACTTAAAGGGTCCAGAAGAAAGAATACTGTTAAAAAAATTTTAGGGCCCGTATGGTGGCTCACGCTTGCAGTCTCAGCACTTTGGGAGGCTGAGGCAGTTCAAGATCAGCTTGGCAACATGGCAAGACTCACTATTAAAAAAATACATAAAAATAAAAAAATTTTAGAAGACATCTTTCATGCAATGACTGAGTAATCATTGATTAAACACAGGTTTTTGTTTTTTGATAGTCTCGTTCTGTTGACCAGTGCAGTGGCATAATTTTGGCTCACTGCAGCCTCCGTCTCCCACGTTCAAGCAATTCTTGTGCCTCAGCCTCCAGGGTAGCTAGGATTACAGGCGCACGCCACCACACCCAGCTAATTTTTGTATTTTTACTAGAGATGGGGTTTCACCATGTTGGCCAGGCTGGTATTGAACTCCTGGCCTCAAGTGATCTGCCTGCCTCAACCTCCCAAAGTGCTGGGATTACAGGCATAAGCCACTCCACCCAGCCAGAGGTGTTTTTATTAGCCAGCAACACTGGCAACCTATGACATGTAGTCATTTGTAATATTTCTAAGTCAGGAATTAAATGCCTTCAGGCTAGGTTGTAAGAACTAGTCCCACAGTTCTCAGGTAATGTCACAAAACTGTCTAGCATATCAGAATCTTAAGCCTTGTTAGAGCATACTACATATGCTCTACATATGCATATGTAGTAGATGGAAGAAATGAGAAGAGACTGTTAAAGTGTTAATAGTAAAGAAAAAACACAGTCTAAAAGAGTAATGTGTTTTCTTTAGAAAACAGTAGTTTTTGAATAAAGAATAAAATGAAGTTGATAGTTCAAGTATCAAATGACAAGAATAGATTTACCATATGCTTTATAATAATACAATCATTCATCCATTTTTCTTACCCAGGGTAAAAACTGCACATCAAAAAAAAAATAAAATTTAAGAGCAATGCTTAGTATAAACTTAATACATTTCATGGGGGAATGTAGTATTTGCTAATTTGGGGAATAACAGTTCCTGCTGTGTTCCCTAAAATGTGATGCATTTCCTGAACAAGTATAGCTAAAGAGCCAGTTTCGGCTGGGTGCAGTGGATCACTCTGTAATCCCATCACTTTGGGAAGCCAAGATGCTCCCATCTTGAGTGCTTGAGTCCAGGAGTTCAAGAACAGCCTGGGCATCACAAGGAGACTTCATCTCTACAAAAAATGAAAAACCAAGCCAGGCTGCTAGTGTGCACCTGTGGTCCCAGCTACTCGGGAGGCTGAGGCAGGAGGCTCACTTGAACCCAGGAGATCAAGGCTACAGTGAGCCATGATCGCACCTGTGCACTCCAGCCTGGGTGACAGAGCAAGACCCTGTCTCAAAAGAAAAAAAAAAACAAAACAGAGCCAGTTTCAAAAAGGTCAAAACCCAGAAAACTCTAACCTCAGAGGGTCTCAGATTTTAATTGTGATCAACTGTGTTCCTAAGAAATATCTGTTGTGCCTTGGCTATTGGACAGAAAAACCAATTTTTTTTTTTAGCTGTTGAGTTACTTTTTCAACAGTAACAAGGTATCTGGGGCATATTCCTACATATGTAAAATGCACTTTTTTTATATCATGGTTTCAAGGAAAATCAAAGAAATGTCTTTTTACTTTTCCTTTTTTTTTTTGAGACAGTCTCTGTCACCCAGGCTGGAGTGCAGTGACACCATTTTGGCTCACCACAACCTCTGCTTCCTGGGGTCAAGTAATTCTCCTGCGTCAGTCTCCTGAGTAGTTGGGACTACAGGTGCCTAACACATGCCCGGCTAATTTTTGTATTTTTAGTAGAGAATGGGGTTTCACCATGTTGGCCAGGCTGATCTAGAACTTCTGGCCTCAAATGATCTACCCATCTAGGCCTCCCAAAGTGCTGGGGTTACAGACATGAGCCACCGCGCCCAGCCTTTTTTTTTTTTTTTTTTTTTTCCAGACAGGGTCTTGCTCTGTCACCCAGGCTGGAGTGCAGCGGTGTAATCATGGCTCACTGCAGCCTCAACCTTCTGGGCTCAACCTTCCTCCCACCTCGGCCTCCCAAGTAGCTGGGAGCACAGGTGTATGCCAAGACGCCAAGCTAGTTTTTAAAAATTTTTTTGTAGAGATGCAGTTTTGCCATGTTGCCCAGGCTGGTCTCGAACTCCTGAGCTCAAGCAATCTGTCCACCTCAGCCTCCCAAAGTGCTGGGATTACAGGCATGAGCCACTGTGTCCAGCCAATATTCCTATTAAACTAGTTACATGATAATGAGATTTTTTCCTTCTGTGAGTTTTGCTAATAAAAACTCACATTACTGGCCAGGTGCGATGGCTCACGCCTGTAATCCCAGCACTTCGGGAGGCCAAGGCGGGCAGATCACTTGAGCTAAGGAGTTCGAGACCAGCCTGGCCAACATGGTGAAGTATCATCTCTACTAAGAATATAAAAATTAGCCAGCATGGTGGTATGCGCCTGTAGTCCCAGCTACTTGAGAGGCTGAGGCGGAAGAATGGCATGAACCCGGGAGGCAGAGCTTGCAGTGAGCCAAGATCAAGCCACTGCACTCCAGCCTGGGCAACAGAGTGAGACTCCGTCTCAAAAATTAATAATTAAAAAATAAAACTCACATTACTATAAGCTACTATTATGAATACATTAATTGCCAAAGCAAAAGGAAATCAGCTGGATTAGGCAGACTCCTTTCATTTATGTGGTATTTCCTGTAATATAGCCACTGATTTACAGCAAATACAGCCAAATTCTTGAAAATTATCTCTTTAATACGAAAACTTAACTAAAATTTACTTTACACACAAACAAGGTAAAAAAAATCCCAAATCAGACTCCTAAAAATAAAGCAACAAATTTGATGTAAAACTCAGTAACCCTCTAGCAATCAGTATGTGAAAACATATACATTAAAAAAAATAAATTATATAGAATTTATATTTTATTTAAAATATACATAAATATACTGTATTTATGTGAAAGGTATTAGCAAAAAGGTTTACATGAGTAACAAATTTTTGAAAGTTAACTCAAAGTTAATATACTTGGATACCTCTCATGCCAACAATACTTACTTAACAGAACAGGTAAATTTGCTCTAAAGTTTATTCTCTTATAAATTCAGTTGCTCATAAGTGAGGTTTTAAAAATAACAGTTTTTTTCTTAATGGATTCAAGTGTATATTATTTCCCCTTTATTTATCTATTAATTTATAATAGACTAGCATAGCAAATAAAATTTCCAACACATGAAATTATAGCGTATGAAACTCAAGATGGGTCAAAATTATCTGAAGTGAACAATGTTAACTCAAATTCGGATAATTCAGTCTTCAGAGAAGAGAAATTCTGCTGAACTCAGTGGAGGGCCTTTGAAGTCAAAAACTATTCCAATAATTTTGTGTCATCACTACTCAACTTAAAACTTATGAGAATTCTTGAAATAGTAAAATTTCTTAAAATTTTTTAAGACAGGGTCCCACTCTTGTCACCCAAGCTAAAGTGCAGTGGCGCGATCTTGGCTCACTGTATCCTTGACCTCCCAGGCTCAAGCAACCCTCTCAAATCAGCCTCCCAAGTAGGTGGGACCACAGGCATGCACTACCATACCCAGTTAATTTTTTGATTTTTGGTAGAGACAAGTTCTTGCTATGTTGCCCAGCCTAGTCTTGAACTCCTGGGCTCCAGCAATCTTCCCATCTCGGACTCCTAAAGTGCTGGGATTACAGATGTGAGCCACCACACCTTGCCCAAAGTAATAAAATTTTAAGTGGTTATAAAGACATATTATTCAAGTGAAAATAGATGTAATCATTATCTCACACATAATTCTAAAAACTTTTCTTTAAAACACTATTAGAAGATTCCTAACAAAAGTACTCAATTAAAATACAGGTTAAGCCGTGCACAGTAGCTCACTGCTGTAATCCTAGCTACTCAGAAGGCTGAGGCAGGATGATCACTCGAGCCCGGGATTTCTAGACCAGCCTAGGCAAGACAGTGAGACCCGTCTCTAAAAAAAAGATTAAAAAATTAGCCAGCTGGGTGCCATGGCTCACTCCTATAATCCCAGCACCTCGGGAGGCTGAGGCAGGCAGATCTCTTGAGCTCCTAAGAGTCTGAGACCAGGCTGAACAACAAAGTGAGACCCCATCACTACAAAAAATACAAAAAGTAGTCAGGCATGGAGGCGTGCACCTGTGGTCCCAGCTACTCGGGAGGCTGAGGTGGGAGGATGGCTTAAGTCTGAGAGGCAGAGGTTGCAGTGAGCCAAGATCATGCCACTGTACTCTAGCCTGGGTGAGCCACACCCTGTCTCAAAAAAAAATTAGCTGGCATAGTGGCGCATGTCTGCAGTCCCAGCTATTTGGGAGGCTGAGGCAAGAGGATCACTTGAGCCCAGGAGTTCAAGGCTGCAGTGAGCCATGATCACACACAATGCACTTTAGCCTGGGCAACAGAGTTAAGATTCTCTTAAAAAATATATGTATACATAGACATATACATACACACACGCATATGCATATAGGTTAATAGTATTTATTCACAACTGAAAAGCCAATTACAAAATCTCAAAAATCTAACTATAAATCAAGCAAAGACATTGGGAAGAAAATGCCAACATTAATTACTGAATTCTAAAAAATACAGATAGTTGAGAGAATTGTATTACCTGAAGTTCACATTGAAACTAAAACAAATAACAAGTGTCATTTCCTAATAGATACTTGGCTGGATATTCTGCTTTAATACAGCCATTGTAATTTAAACAGATAAGATTTAAACACTGATGCTTCTGGCCAGGTGCGGTGGCTCACGCCTGTAATACCAACATTTTGGAAGGCCAAGGAGGACGGATCATGAGGTCAGGAGATCGAGACCATCCTGGCTAACACGGTGAAACCCCATCTCCACTAAAAATACAAAAAATTAGCTGGGCGTGGTGGCGGGCGCCTGTAGTCCCAGCTACTCAGGAGGCTGAGGCAGAATGGTGTGAACCTGGGAGGCGAAGCTTGCAGTGAGCCGAGATCGCACCACTGCACTCTAGCCTAGGCAACAGACAAAGAGAGACTCTGTCTCAAAACAAAAAACAGAAACAAAAAACCTGATGCTTCCACTGTTAGGGAATTTCATAGCATCATTTTCAGAGAAACCCTGTGTTGATAGATAATTCAACTTGAGGCCAGGCATGGTGGCTGATGCCTGTAATCCCTGCACTTTCGGAGGCTGAGGTGGGCAGGTCACTTGAGCCCAGGAGTTCGAGACCATCCTGGCCAACATGGTAAAACCTGGTCTCTATAAAAAACACAAAATTTAGCAGGTGTGGGGACACGTGCCTGAGGTCCCAGTTACTCAGGAGGCTGAGATGGGAAGATCACATGAGCCCAGGGAGGTCCAGGCTACAGTGAGCCATAATCGTACACTGTACTCCAGCCTGGGCAACAAAGTGAGACCCTGTTTAAAAAAAAAAAAAAAAAAAAGATAATTCAACTTGACCTTTGTGGTTATTGGACAAGCACTCGACTACCTTCTATGAGCAAAACTCTCAAATCCCTTGCCCCATTTCTGGCTAAATGAACGACCCCCCACATTCCCTAGGTCTAAATCTATGTCAACAGGGATTGACAAAGAAAAAATATTCACATTATCAGGAAATCTGACCTCGCTATAAATTTACGATCACCAACCTTAAATGAGAACAATACCTAATAACTCTGCTACATTTCTTTCACGGTCTAGAATGAGTATTTTCTTCAATTTTCTCTCGATTTATGACTCCCCTGGTTTTCCACTCTAGCTTCCTTCCTAGATTCCCTCGTCATCTTTCCTGTCTCTTTAATTACCTTTTTAATGGATTTCATCCATTCTCTTAGTTCATACACCACAAATATAAATCTCATCCAGGTATCACAAAAACTCCCCAAGTATTTTCTCCACCCTAGACTGACTCAATATCACTATCTCCATTTAGAAATATCACAGGCATCTTAAAATGAGTATATTCAAAACAAAACTCCTGATGTGTGCCTCTATTCCCAAATCTCCATCATAGTAAATGTCAACCATCCAGAAAGCCAAAAAGCTGAGAATCATTCTTGATTTCCCCCCATTTCATACCCAACCCATCAGTTAAATCCCACCAATTAGGCCAGGTGTGGTGGCTCACACTTGTAATCCCAGCACTTTGGGAGGCCGAGCCGGGTGGATCACCTGAGGTCAGGAGTATGTGACCGGCCTGACCAACATGGTGAAACCCCATCTCTACTAAAAATACAAAAATTAGCCAGGCATGGTGGCACGTGTCCGTTATCCCAGCTACTGGGGAGGCTGAGGCATGAGAACTGCCTGAACCCAGGAGGCGGAGGTTGCAGTGAGCTGACATCACGCCACTGCACTCCAGCCTGGGCAACAAGAGCAAAACTCCGTCTCAAAAAAAAAAAAAAAAATCCCACCAATTAAGCCCTCCAAAATATATCCTATGGGCCAGGCACAGTGGCTCATGTCTGTAATCCTAGCACTTTGGGAGGCCGAGGTGGGCGGATCACTTGAGGCAAATTCGAGACTAGCCCGGCCAACATGCGAAACCCCATCTCTATTAAAAATACAAAAATCAGCCGGACGTGGTGGCACATGCCTGTAATCCCAGCTACTCGGGAGGCTGAGGCAGGAGAACCACTTGAACCTGGGAGGTGGAGGCTGCAGTGAGCCGAGATCGCACCACTGCACTCCAGCCTAGGTGAAAGAGCGAGAGAGACTCTGTCTCCAAAAAAAAAAAAAGAACCCAAAAAACAGGCCCAGCGTGGTGGCTCATGCCTGTAATCCCAGCACTTTGGGAGGCCAAGGTGGGCAGATCACCTGGCTTACAGAGTTCGAGACCAGCCTGGCCAATGTGGCAAAACCTCGTCTCTACTAAAAAACACAAAAAATCAAATTAGCAAGGGGCAGTGGCTTGTGCCTGTAGTCCCAGCTCCCTGGGAGGCTGAGGCAGGAGAATTGCTTGAACCCTGGAGGCAGAAGGGGCAGTGAGCTGAGATGGCGCCACTGCATTTCAGCCTGGACGACAGAGTGAGACTTTCTCAAAAATAAAATTAAATTAAATTAAAATAAAAAACCTCTAATCTAAGCCAACTTCAAAGTCTGGTTTGGACTACTGAAATAACCCCTCATACATCTACATAAGAGTTATGCCCAGCACTAGCACTGAGGAGCAGCATATCTGGAAAGAAGAGGAGATCATTCTGGTATAAGATATTACAGCATGAGCAAAGTGAACAGGACATTTGTGCAATGGAATGTCCCAGTGATGGGCAATTGATACATACAGAAGAATTGATCAAATAAATATATTAAGGATAATGGGAGCCATGTTTCTCACTGAAGGAAAAGAGAACTGAAAATATAGAAAGAGAAAACTAGCATGAGCCCTGTGGTGTTAGATTAGAACTAGAGATACTTGTATGAACTCATACAAGTTTTTTTTTCTTTGTTGTTGTTGATTTTTGAAACGGAGTCTCACTCTATCACCAGAGTGCAGGGGCACAAACTCAGCTCACTGCCTCCTGGGTTCAAGCAATTCTCCTGCCTTGGCCTCCCAAGGAGATGGGACTACAGGCGCAAGCCACTGGGGCTGGCTAATTTTATTTTTGTATTTTTTAGTAGAGACAGGGTTTCACCACGTTGTCCAGGCTGGTCTCAAACTCCAGACCTCAGGTGATCTGCCCACCTTGGCCTCCCAAAGAGACGGTATTACAGGTGTGAGTCACCACACCTGGCCTGAACACATGGGTTTCAAAATATAGAGACAGCTGTAGATAGATAGATAGATAGATAGATAGATAGGTAGATAGGCAGACAGACAGACAGACAGACAGATAAAAGCTAATGTGTGTGCTGTTCCATCTGTCTAAAATCCTTTTCCCCTAACTCTTTCCAAAGCTAGCTCTTTGTTATTCTTCCTTTTTTTTTTTTTTGAGACAGAGTCTTGCTCTGTCGCCCAGGCTGGGGTGCAGTGACACGATCTCAGCTCACTTCAACCTCTGCCTCCTGCGTTCAAACAATTCTCTTGCCTCAGCCTCCCAAGTAGCTGGGATTATAGGCGCCTGCCACCACACCTGGCTAATTTTTGTATTTTTAGTAGAGACGAGGTTTCACCATATTGGCCAGGCTGGTCTCGATCTCCTGACCTTGTGATACACCCGCCACGGCCTCCCAAGGTACTGGGATTACAGGCGTGAGAAACCGCGCCCGGCCTTGTTATTCTTCCTATCCCAGCCTAAATGTCACCTCCTAGACTTTTAGACTACCTTCCCTAACTACCCCAAACAGGCCTGTTTTTTCTCTTAACTTTACAATTTATATTTTATTTCCTCTTATCCATTGTAACTCTCTCCTAAAAGCTCCTCAGGACTAGAGCTTTATTTCATACAGCACGCAGCAAAGTTTCCTGCACAGAAGTGACACTAGTGTTTCACATGCTGAGTAACTTTTTTTTGCATCTAGAATGAGAAGCCAAATGAAAAGAACTCCTTCAGCTCCCTAATGAACTCCACCACACATGCCCAATCCCTCACAAATATACCCCCCATCCCTCCACACACAACTTCATCCTGGCCCAATTCCCACAGGGTCACCCACCTCACTCTACCCACCTGCCCCCAACTTTCCCACAACACAAACAACTGAATCCACTTCCATCTCTCATTTCTCATAGTAAAGCAAAATGTCAACTCTAGCCTCTAGCCCAAACTGCTCTCCTAAATAACAGAACTGCAGACACAACTGCCTCCCCTACTCATCTAGTGCCACCTGGATATGTTTCAGGAGCCTTCAAACATAACTTGCCCAAAACTAAAAGAAGCTTCTCTACCAAAAGCCATATTACTCATATCCTCTAACCTACCATATGCCTAGTCACTCAAGTAAAATTCATAAAAGTTTTCCAGAACTCGTTTCTAAAATACAAAATCTAAGACTTAATCTTGTTGGTTCTACCTCCTAACTCGGTTTAGTATCTGTCCTTAGAATTCCAACCCTCCTCACTTCTTTTTTTGTATTACTACCACAGCTTCCTAACCAGAATCTCTCACTAACTATCCAGTCCATTCACCATTCTATTACCTATTACCAAAGATATTTTTTTAAAACACAAATCTGTTAATTTCATATCCTTCAGTACCCTGAAGATAAAATCCAAATGCATCAGCCAGGCACAGTGGCTCACACCATTAATCCCAGCACTTTAGGAGGCCAAGGTGGGATTGCTTGAGCCCAGGAGTTCAAGACCAGCCTGGGCAACATAGCGAGATCCCATCTCTACAAAAACTTTAAATAATTAGCTGGGCATGGTGGTGCACGCCTATAGTCCCAGCTACTGGATGGGGGGTAGAGGGCTGAGGTAGGAGGATCACTCGAGCCCAGGAGGTAGAGGCTGCAGTGAGCTGCATTCCAGCCTGGATGAGAGTGAGACCCTGTCTTAGAAAAGATGCTTGAGGAATTACATGATGAGGCAGCTAGTATTTTCCAATGATGTCCACAACATTATCTACCTCCCACCCCACATATTCTTTTTTACAACGTGACTTTGATGGTCTTCCCTATGAGAGGGCCTGTGTTCTTTCCTCTTGAATCCGAGCAGGCTTATGATTATAGTGAAAGTGACCACTGTGTGACTTCAAATGCTAACTCAATGAATAAAAGATGATACAGCTTCTGCTGCATTCTTTTGGGACTCATGCTCTTAGAACCCAGTCACCATCCTGTGAGGAAGCCTAAGCAGCCACATTGAGAGTCCACATGTAGGTGTTCCAACTAAAAAATCTAGGCAAGGTCCCAGCTAGAAGCCAGGCTCGACCACATGCAACAGAACAAATCATCTGGTGATTCTAGTGCCTAAGTGTCAAGTCACTTCCCATCTTTGAGATTTCCTAGCTGAGGTCCCAGATACCGCAGAACAGAGACAAGCCATCTCCACTCTACCCTTTCCAGTTTTCAAAATCCAAATGATCTGTTAGCATAATTCTTGTTTAATACTACTAACTTTGGGGTGATTTGTCACACAGCAGTAAGTAAGTGATATAAACGATCTGCAAGTATTGTGCGGCTGGAAATCAGAGCCAAAGGGCAAAAGATCAGGATGAACTCACTGAGTCCAGATTGTGTCTTAGCTTTTTTCTGAGTACAAAGCAATAAAATGAAAATACCATAGAAACATGTAACGTACAAAGTGAAAGTCCCCATAATTTCAACCAAAGAGGTAATACTGTATCTAAAGATTGATGAGTGTTAGTCCTTTTTTTGTTTTGTTTTGAATTCTAAGAGAGTCAGTCTTGCTCTGTAGGCCAGACTGGAGTAGGATGGCACAATTACAGCTCACTGCAGCCTTAAACACCATAAGCTTGGCTAATTTTTTTTTATTTTTTGTAGAGATGGGGGTCTCGCTATGTTGCCCAGGCTGGTCTCAAACTCCTGGGCTCAAGCAATCCTCCCACCTTGGCCTCCCAAGTGTGGGGAGTTGCCGCACCAGGCCCTATTTTTTATATATTGATTTTTTTAAGAGATAAGTTATCTCTCTGTTGCCCAGACTGGTCTCCAACTCTTGGCCTCAAATGATCCTCCCACTTCAGCCTCCCAAAGTGCTGAGATTACAGGCATGCCCCACTGCACCCCACCTTTTTTGGTTTTGTTTTTTAAAAAGACAGTGTCTCGCTCTGTCACTTAGGCTGCAGTATAGCTATGCAATCATAACTCCCTGCTACCTGGATGTTTCAGGAGCTCCAAACTCCTGGGCTCAAACAATCCTCCTGCCTCAGCCTCCCAAAGCACTGGGGTTACAGACCTGAGTCACTGCGCCTGGCCTCATTTTTCCATATACTTAAACATTGGATATGTTTTCATTATTCACAAGTAGAACCATACTATAAATACTATCACATAATTTGCTTATTTCCTTAGTTAGTATGTTGTGACCGGCTGGGTGCAGTGGCTCACGCCTGTAATCCTAGCACTTTGGGAGGCCGAGGCAGGCAGATGGCTTTAGCTCAGGAGTTCCAGACCAGCCTGGGCAACATAGCAAAACCCTGTCTCTACAATAAATACAAAAATAAGCCGGGTATGGTGGCACATGCCTGTAATCTCAGCTAGTCAGGAGGCTGAGGTAGGGAAAAATGGCTTGAGCCTGGGAGGTCGAGGCTGCAGTGAGCCAAGATGACACTACTGCACTCCAGCCTGGGCTGGAGACGGAGTTTCTCCGTATGGACCAGACCCTGTCTCAAAAAAAAAAAAAAAAAATTACTAACTGATTGAAATAAATATATAACATCAAACTTTGTAGGATACAACTAAAGTAGTATATAAAGAGAAATTTATGGCATTAAATGCTTCAGGCCTCAAACCCCAGCTTTCAAAAATCAAACCCCAGCTTCCACTTAAGAAAACAGAGAAGGGCGGGCGTGGTGGCTCACGCATGTAATCCCAGCACTTTGGGAGGTCGAGGCAGGCGGATCACCTGAGGTTGGGAGTTAGAGACCAACCAGCCTGACCAACATGGAGAAACCCCGTCTCTACTAAAAATACAAACAAACAAACAAATTAGCCAGATGTGGTAGTGCATGCCTGTAATCCCAGCTACTCAGGAAGCTGAGGTAGGAGAATCGATTGAACCCGGGAGGCAGAGGTTGCAGTGAGCCGAGATCACACCATTGCACTCCAGCCTGGGCAACAAAAGCGAAACTCCATCTCAAAAAAAAAAAAAGAAAGAAAGAAAAACAGAGAAAAAGGCCAGGCATGGTGGCTCACGCCTGTAATCCCAGCACTTTGGGATGCTGAGGCAGGTAGATCACCTGAGGTCAGGAGTTTGAGATCAGCCTGGACAATTTGGTGAAATCCCATCTCTACTAAAAATACAAAAATTAGCTGGGTGTGGTCTTGAGCGCCTGTAATCCGCTGAGTTAGGAGGAGAATCGCTTGAACTCAGGACGTGGAGCTTGCAGTGAGCCAACATCCGTGTCACTGCACTCCAGCCTGGGTGACAGAGCGAGACTCTGTCTCAAAAAAAAAAAAAAAAAAAAAAAGAAAACAGGAAAAAAAGAGCAAATTAAACCCAAAACCAAAGCAGAAGGCAATAATAAAGAACAGAAATGAATAAAACTTTAAACAGAAAAACAGGGAAAATGAATGAAGCCAAAAGCTGGTTCTTGGAAAAGGTTCCTGGACAATGGCTAAATCTCTAGCCAGATTAACCAAAATAAAAAAGATAAAAATAACCAGTTTCAGGATGAAAAGGGGGTTTATCACTAAAGACCCTACAGATATCAAAAGGATAAAAGGGAATATCACAAACAACTCTATGCCCACAAATTTAAATTCAGATTAAACAGACAAATTCCTTACAAGACATTCTACTGGCCGGGCATGGTGGTTCATGTCTGTAATCTCAGCACTTTGGGAGGCCAAGGCAGGCAGATCACCTGAGGTCAGGAGTTCAAGACCAGCCTGGCTAACATGGTGACACCCCGTTTCTACTAAAAATGCAAAAAATTAGCTGGATGTGGTGGCACGCGCCTGTAATCCCAGCTACTCAGGAGACTGAGGCAGGAGAATCACTTGAACCCAGGAGGCGGAGGTTGCAGTGAGCCAAGATCGTGCCATTGCACTCCAGCCTGGCAGCAGAGCAAGACTCCACCTCAAAAAAAAATAAAATAAGACACTCTACCAGAACTCACGCAAGCAGCATTAGATAACCTGGATAATCCTATATCTATCACATAAACTAAACTAGTAGTAAAAACCTTCGAACATAAAAATTTATTCTCTTATGAATTATGCTTTTGGTGCTTACCTAAAGAAATATTTGCATAACGCAAGGTCACAATGAATTTCTCCTATGTTTTCTTCTAGAAGTTTTATAGTTTTAGGTTTTACAACTAGGTCTATGATTCATTTGGGTTTTTAAAAATATATATAGTGTGAGATATGTATCAAAGTTAAACTTATTGCATATGGATATCCAATTGTTTCAGCATCACAAAAAAAACTATCCTTTTTCTACTGAACTGCCTTTGTACCTTTGTCAAAGTAAGTTTTCCGTATATGTGGAAGTCTATTTCTGAACTCTATATTCTGTTCCACAGTTCTATTTGTCTATGTTTATATCAATACCACATTGTCTTGATTACTGTAGCTGTATAATAAATATTGAAATATAGACTAGTGTTAGTTCCCAATTTTGTTCTTCATAAAAGTTGTTTTGGCAAGCATAAGTCCTTTGCATTTCCATATAAATTTTGAAATAAGTTTTTCAATTTCTACATCTTGTTGAATTTATCTCCAAGAATTTCAGAAGAAATAAAAACTTATGGCCAGACGTGGTGGCTCATGCCTGTAATCCCAGCACTTTGGGAGCCTGAGGCAGGCAGATCACCTGAGGTCAGGATTTTGAGACCAGCCTGGCCAACATGGTAAAATCCCATTCCTACTAAAAATACAAAAATTAGCCGGGCATGGTGGCGGGCACCTGTAATCCCAGCAACTTGGGAGGCTGAGGCAGAAGAATCAGTTGAACCCAGGAGGCGGAGGTTGCAGTGAGCCAAGATCACGCCACTGCACTCCAGCCTGGGCAACAAGAGCGAAACTCTGTCTCAAAAAACAAATAAATAAATAAATATTTTTTAAAAGCTTATGTTCTCACATACACACAAAATCTATACACTACTGTTTATAGCAGTTTAGGTCATAATCACCAAAATATCCATGAAAAGGAATATTAGTTAGCAATTAAAGAGAATGAACTATTGACACAATAGCAACATAGATGAATCTCAAATGCGATATGCTAAGTGAAAGAAATCAGACTCAAAAAACTACGTATTGTATATATGATTCCATTTACATGACATTCTAGAAAAGTCAAAACTATATCAACAGAAAACAGGCCACCAAGTGCCAGGCACTGGGATGGGGAAAGGGTTTGAGTTCCAAGGGACAGCACCAGATGATGTTTCAAAGTCATGGAAATGTTCTGCATTTCAATTATAGTGGTGGTTACATGACTCATAGCAACGTACAATAATAAAAAGCTAACTTCCCTGTATGTAATTTAAACAAATTTAAGAAAAAGTTAACTATCATTCATAGAATAATCACAGCCCTCCCTGAATAATGCTAAAATGATACTTCTATGGCACAAAATTTAATATATAATTACAGTTACTCAAAATTTTAAGCTTGCCAAGTATTTACCTCTTACATTATAGGTAGAAATTCTTTTTTTATTATCTTAACGTGAGTACTATATTATTAATATAATACCAATAGATTAGGAAGCCTATTTAGGAAACTTTAGGATCAATCAGTCGATACAGAACTCCTGTCAAGAGTAGTCAACCACACAAGTGAGATTAAGAAGAATCTTCAGATGACTCCAAATTAGGTACTGGTTTCCAAAATGCTATCTGTAAAGACATCAGAATCTTTCCCTGATGGAAGCAATAAAAAAAGGTTACATGAGGTTCCAAAGAGAAAGAATTTCCCTGGGAACTGTAATATTTTCTGTACTATAATAACTACCATATGCTTTTTTCAGGCTATATCACTTGGACTTGGGCCAAGATTTCAGAAGATTGGCAACAACATGAAAGAATTTAACTGTTTTTTTAAAAAAATAAAGGGCATTATCTGTAGTAGAGATATTTTATAAAATAGTCTGTAAATCAGGCACTTCATTTTTAAAAAATGAAATATTTTAACTGAAAAACCTGAACACATCTGGTTTCTTAAAGACAATAAATAACACAACATCTTTTGATCCATTTCATATTCCATTTTTGCCTCTGCTCCCAGCCTTGACTTTCTTGGTATTGCTGAACTAAAAATAACTCCTGGTATAGTAGCTGAAAATTATGGTTTTCCCTTGCAAAGAAAAAGGGGGTAAAGTCCAATTATAAGATGTAAGCTTGCTTTTCTCCAATTAAAATACACATACAAATTTGACTGCAATTCATTCAACACATCTATTGAATGCCTTTCTATGCCAAGTGCTATGCTAAGTGTTGGGGGTAGGATACAAAGATGAGTAAGAAAGACTTCACTGACTCTGAAGAATTCAATCTAATACAGTCAAGAACTATGCAAAGTACACTTTACAAAGCGTTATAAAACACAATGTCATACCCATACATAAAAATGATAAAAATCTATCTCTGATAAATTTTCCTTGTATTTTTCCTGTTAAAACTATTAACAGTGGTTTTTAATTTTTTTTTTTTTTTTGAGACAGGGTCTCACTCTGTTGCCCAGGCTGCAGCGCCAGTGGTGCAATTTCGGCTCACTGCAACCTCCGCCTCCCAGGGTCAAGCAATTCTCCTGCCTCAGACTCCAAGTAGCTGAGATTACAGGCACATGCCACCAGACCTCTGCTAATTTTTGTATTTTTAGTAGAGATGGGGTTTCACCATATTGGCCAGACTGGTCTCGAACTCCCGATCTCAGGTGATTTACCTGCCCCGGCCTCCCATAGTGCTGGGATTACAGGCATGAGCCACCGGTGGCGCCTGGCCTCTACATTTTTTTAGCTGACAGAAACTTTGGTAACCGTCACAAAAGCTCCCTGAATTTAATCATCTATGGACCCCCTGGAGTCCCAGGTTAGAAACCCTCACAGACAGTGTTTCTCATTCCAGCACTTCTCTCTGCTGTCCACTGAAAAGAAGCACATACACAGTTGCTGTCTGTTTACAGGAATTCATTTAACTTTTTTTTTTTTTTTTGAGATGGAGTCTCACTCTGTCTCCCAGGCTGGAGTGCGGTAGTGCAATCTGGGAATCTGGGCTCACTGCAACCTCTACCTCCCGGGTTCAAGCGATTCTCGTGCCTCAGCCTCCTGAGAAGCTGGGATTACAGGAATGTGCCACCACACCCTGCTAATTTTTGTATTTTTAGTAGGGATGGGGTTTTGCCATGTTGGCCAGGTTGGACTTGTACTCCTGAGTTTAAGTCATCCACCTGACTCAGCCTCCCAAAGTATCAGGATTACAAGCATGAGCCACCGTGTTCGGCTCATTTATTTAACTCTTGAGGATTATACATATTTGATATATCAATGAACATTCCTTCTCCAGAAAAGGGTCAGGGCTGATCAACAAAAGTAATTCATTTCCCTATTACTCTGCCATTGGGTAGAAGAAAACAGGTCAATATAGAAAAGGCAGGTACAGGTCAGGCGCAGTGGCTCACACCTGTAATCCCAGCACTTTGGGAGGCCGAGGCGGGCAGATCACGAGGTCAGGAGTTCAAGACCAGCCTGGCCTATATGGTGAAACCCTGTCTCTACTAAAAAATACAAAAATTAGCTGGGCATGGTGGTGTGCGCCTGTAGTCCCAGCTACTCAGAAGGCTGAGGCAGAAGCATTGCTTGAACCCGGGAGACAGAAGTTACAGAGAGCCGAGATTGCGCCACTGCACTCCAGCCTACATGACAGAGCAAGACTCCATCTCAAAAAAAAAAAAGAAAGAAAGAAAAGGCAGGTACATTAATGGTAGAAAGTAAGGAAAGTACTTATTGATACCACTACTATTTCTGCTTAAAAAAAGAATACAATACTCTTCCTCCTGCATACTAACATGCAGTTTCTCAACTCCACAAATACCTTCCATGGGCATTTTAGGCATTAGGTGGAAAACAGGTCCAACATAAGCAATCTCTTCAATTCACTCCTTCACTATCTGGATATTAGCTATTTGTGTGCCAGGCACTATGCTTAGCAATGGGAAAACAAAGATGAGCTCGTAGTCCAGTGGAGCACTGAAAGTATAGTAAAGTGGAAGTAGTATATACATGTGAGAATATGCAGGAGGGGTCTTTGAAGACATTTAAATTTGATCCGGTAGGTAAAGAACCCAACAGATTCTGTAAAAGGGAGTAGTACAGGCAAACCAATTTTTAAGCCTATAACTCAGGGCCAGGCACTGTGGCTGGTCTCGAACTCCTGACCTCAACTGATCCACCCGCCTCGGCCTCCCAAAGTGCTGGGATTGCAGATAGGCACGAGCCACCACGCCCAGCCCCAGCCCTTCAACTTTTTACCATCAAACCCGAAACATGTGCATCTAACGTCTCTATCTTCTCTGTTACAACGGTAGTATACAACTTCTGCCTAAAACCAATCTCTCTACCAGTGGATCAGGGTTTTGCTACTCAAGGTGGCATTTTCTGACCAACAGCTTCTGCATAATCTAGGACCATATTAGAAATGCAGAATATCAAGCTTCATATAAGACCAACTGAATCAGAATATGCATTTTAACATGATCCCCAGGTGATTCTCATTATGCACATTAAAATTTAAGAAGCACTGCTTCTATACAAAAGCCAATTCTCTCCCAGTTTTTCAGAATCCTTACCCTAGGGATTATTCACTCTCTTTCTTACCTCTTTGACCTTTAAAAGAAAAAACTCCACACTACTTTTCCAATTCAATTCTTCAAAAAAGTTTCCACATGTCCTCCATTTCATGTTCCACTCACTCCTCAACCCATTCAGATCTGCCCCTCACCACCACTCCACTCAGCTCTCATTAAGATCAATGACCTTTTATAGAATGTTGCTAAATCTAAAGGACATCTTTTCATCTAACCCCTACTTGACCCCTCACTAGTATTCAAAACAATTGCCCTTTCTCTTCTTGAATCACTTTCTTTCCGGTGTTGACATGTGCACTAATGATGCAAAAGCAATGGTGGATAAAACTGCAGGTGCTTTAACATGAATCAACGCAGTAGCACTAACCTGTACTACTAGTTAACTGTATTCTTCACTGCCAAGCACTGGTATTAAGAAAAAAGCCAGTTTCACTAAAGAATAAACTAGATGAAGCAACAAAATTATTAAATTTACTAAATCTCAACCCCTGGAGATACATCTTTTCAATATTCTACTTAAAGGAAATGGGAATTAATTATAAAGCACTGCATACTGAAGAATAACGGCAAAGTACATACTTGAGAACTGAACTAGTCACTTTTTTCTTGCAACACCATTTTTACTTGAAGGACTATCAGACAAACTGATCGTTCAGACTTGGATATCTGGCAAACATTTTTTCAAAATTTAATCACGTATGCCTTTCATTTCAAGGAAAACAATCAACTGTATTTGTTGCCAATCATAACACTCTACAAGCAAAAATGACATTTTTGGAAAACTTGTATTTGACACCATGAGCTTGACAGCTTCTGAATATTTAAAAACTTGTCTGATGAGAGTGGTAGTCATATTGACAAATAAGACTTTTTGGCACTGTGAAATGAGATATGTCCACATTTGGAAAACCTGTGTAACTCAGTGGACTGATATTTTCCACATGACCAATGCATGATTTTTGCAAAAGTAAATATGGGTAAAACAGTCACTCAAAGTATAAGACAGATCATCAGATTTTAATGTAACAGAGTGAGTATAAGTTCACTGATATCAGAATCCACATTGTAACTAATCCTGGTAGGGTGCAGTGGCTCATGCCTGTAATCCAGTACTTTGGGAGGCCAAGGCAGGTGCATCACTTGAGGTAAGGAGTTCAAGGCCAGCCTGACCAACATAAAATACTAAAAATAAAAAAATTATTCCAGTGTGGTTGTCTGCGCCTGTAGTCCCAGCTACTCAGGAGGCTAAGGCGGGAGAACTGCTTGAATCTAGGAGATGGAGGTTGCAGTGAGCCAAGATCGCACCACTACACTCCAACCTGGGAGCGAGACTCTGCCTCGAAGAAAAAAAAAAAAAAAACAGAATCCACGTTATAACTAATCCTTAAGAAACTATCACTTGTTGAATTTTGACATGTTATCAAAGAAGCATATCCATGATTACATTAAAAAATATAATATTCTTCCCTTTCCCAAATACATCTGTGGATGATTTTTTCATATATTTCAATCAAAATAACATAATGCAACAAACTGAATGCAGAAGCAGATATGAGAATCCAGCTATCTTCCATTAAGGCAGACTTTAACGAGATTTGCAAAAATGTAAATTAATGCTTCTCCCAAAATGTTTTCTTCTAAAAAAGTTATTTTTCACAAAAAAATTTTAACATTTAAGGGGTTTATTATTATAATTTTTTGTTTTTTTGAGACAGAGTCTCACTCTGTCGCCCAGGCTGGAGTGCAGTGGCGCGATCTCGGCTCACTGCAAGCTCCGCCTCCTGGTTTCTGACCTGAGGTCGGGAGTTCGAGATCAGCCTGGCCAACATGGTGAAACCCCGTCTCTACTAAAACTACAAAAATTAGCTGGACACGGTGGTGCGCACCTGTAATCCCAGCTACTAGGGAGGCTGATGCTGGAGAGTCACTTGAACCCAGGAGGCAGAGGTTGCAGTGAGCCAAGATTGTGCCACTGCACTCCGGCCTGGGTGACAGAGCAAGACTCCATCTCAAAAAAGAAAACAACTTCCCAGTTTCATTCTGAATATGGCAAATAGCAGTAAGCATACTAACATAAACAAAAGTTCTTCAGGATCCACAATAATTTTTAAGAGCTTAAGGAAGTCCTGAGACCATAGAGTTTAAGCATCACTGCCCCAGATCTCAATCACATCCCATGGCCACAATTAACCTCCACAGGCGCTTGACTCTAAAATTTTTCTCTAATCCAGGCTAACCTCCAATTTCCATTTACACAACTGCTTACTTAATATCTCCACTGAGATGTCTCAAAAGTACCTCATACTCAACATATCCAAACCCAAACTCATGATCTCAATCTCTCAAACATGGTCCTCTTTCCAGTGTTCTCTCTCAGTGAGTGGCATTATCATCCATTGTAACCTGAGTCATCCACGACACTTCTTTCTCACTCTCTCATATTTAATCATTCGACAAGTCCTGACTATCTTGCCTTCCAAATCTCTCTCAAATCTATTCAACTTTCTACTTTTATCACAAAACCCTCTATCTCTCTGGATCATAGCCTCCTATCAAGTCTACAAGCATTTGTTTGTTTTGTCCCCACTTCCTATCTCTCCTTACTCATCCTTCCTAGCTCTAGGAGAAACCACTTCCCCTTTCTTGGCCAGGCACAGTGGCTCACGCCTGTAATCCTAGCACTTTGGAAGGCCAAGGTGGGAGGATCACTTAAGCTCAGGAGTTCTAGATCAGCCTGGGGAACCTAGTGAGACCTTGTCTCCATCTAATTTAAAAAAAAAAAAAAAAGATCACGCCTGTAATCCCAGCACTTTGGGAAGCCAAGGCGGGCGGATCACTTGAGGTCAGGAATTCGAGACCCCCCTGGCCAACATAGTGAAACCCGATCTCTACTTAAAAATACAAAAAGTAGCCAAGCATGGTGGCGTGTGCCTGTAATTCCAGTTACTGGGGAGGCTGAGGCAGGAGAATCACTTGAGCCTGGGAGGTGGAGGTTGCAGTGAGCTCAGATCACGCTATTACACTCCAGCATGGGCGACAGAGCAAGACTCTTGTCTTGAAAAAAAAAAAAAAAGAAAACCACTTCCCCAAAGACCACTCTGCCCATCCCCACCTCTCCAGGTCTTGTCCCTGCTTCATGCTGTCACAGTACCCTGAGCTTTTCCTTCATGACATTTAACACAGTTTGTAACCACATTTTTTTCCCCACAATTATCTGTCTTCCCTATTAGACTATTAGGCACCATAAGGTGCTATATTTGCTTTGGTCATCACCGTATCTTTCCAAGACCTGACATAAAGTAGACAATTTAAAGTTAAAAAACTTGTTCCTGTACAGGTATTTTTTTACCTTTTAGTGTAAACATATCAAAAAAGATTTTTTTACCACTATGTTCAACAGCTTTGGAATCCAGACTCAAAACAATGTTCCTTGGATATCTCTTGAAGGATACACTAGAAAATGATTAACAGTGGTTTCCTCTGGGAAGAGGAACCAAGTAACTAGGAGACAGGAAAAGGAAGACAACGGACTTTTTACTGTATATCCTTTTGTGCCCTCAAAATTAAGTGACATCATTATTTTTTAAATAAAGCCTTCTAGCACCTAAAAGCATCTTCTGAGATGCTCAATTTCCAGAGGACATAACTTTCAAATTATATTCAGATTTAGTAGCAAATCCAGAAATGCCCATGATACGTATTTATAACATTAATACATACAATGATCACCTATTTTGATGTGAATACAAAATACTCATTAGCTAATAACTCATATGACTTACTTTTTTTTTTTTTCTTCTTTGGAGGCAGGGTCTCACTCTCTCACCGAGGCTGGAGTGCAATGGCACAATCTTGGTTCACTGCCACCTCCGGCTTCCAGGTTCAAGAGATTCTCCTGCCTCAGCCTCCCAAGTAGCTGGGATTACAGGCACATGCCACAATGCTCAGCTAAATTTTGTATTTTTAGTAGAGATGGGGTTTCGCCATGTTTGCCAGGCTGGTCTTGAACTCCTGACTTCAAGTGATCTGCCCACCTCAGCCTCCCAAAGTGCTGGGATTACAGGCGTGAGCCACCGCACCCGGCCATATTACATTATTACATTTTAGAACTCAACGATACATCAGGTAAAAGCAAAAACCTATCTTGAAGGTGTTTTACTTTCTGGAGCATTACCTTAATAAGTTCAGGCATTAATAAGAAGCACTGATACATCACAGAAAAAGTTATATTCTTTCAACTTCAGAAAGACACTGTCAAAATGGGTACAAACAGTGGAGAGCCAGCCAGGCGCGGTGGCTCATGCCTGTAATTCCGGCACTTTGGGAGGCTGAGACGGGTGGATCACGAGGTCAGGAGATTGAGACCATCCTGGCCAACACAGTGAAACCTCGTTTCTACTAAAAATACAAAAATTAGCCGGGCATGGCTAAAATAGCCACTGCACTCCAGCCTGGGTGACAGAGCGAGACTCTGTCTCAAAAAAAAAAAAAGTGGAGAGCCATGTACAATACTAAGTTAAAGGAAAAAGAAATCCTTGACTATTATCCCATTTATTTTCAGAAAAATCCTGCAAGGATGAGGAAACAGACTTCAAAGGCTATCACACAACTATTCAGTGGAAAAGGCAGGTATCTGAACCCAAGTCTATCCCATTGCAGAGGCCGTTGTTTCTACCACACCACCTGCCTTTCCTGACTAAACAGATGTGTAACTATTAAGACAAGCTAATTAGGCAAACATATTATCAGGACATACAAGCATGTTTTGGTTTTAGACAGAACTAAGTCCTATTTGCTACTACTTTATGAAATCAAGGTAGTATGAAAGATTTTTACCAATATTCAAAATATGCACATCATCTTGCTTTTTTTGCCTGCTGTGAGTTGATTGTTTAAAAGAATTTTAAAAGACCTTCCCAAATCAATCACTTTATTCATGGAATAAAGTGCTAAAATAAAATTCAAAATTAGATATTTATTAATGATGGTATCAGTGGGTAGCCTACTTTACTCAAAACACTTAACATACATTCTCTCCTTTAATCCTCAGAAGAAGGCCCATTGGAAAAAAGACTACTGGCCGGGCATGGTGGCTCACACCTGTAATCCCAGCACTTTGGGAGGCTGAGGCAGGTGGATCACGAGATCAAGAGATGGAGACCATCCTGGTCAACATGGTGAAACCCCATCTCTACTAAAAATACAAAAATTAGCCAGGTGTAGTGGCACGCACCTGTCGTCCCAGCTACTCGGGAGGCTGAAGCAGGAGAATCACTTGAACCTGGGAGGCAGAGGTTGCAGTGAGCCAAGATCGCACCACTGCACTCCAGCCTGGGCAACAGAGTGAGACTTCGTATGAAAAAACAGAAAAGAAAAAAAGACTACTGCCATTTTACAGGGGAAGAAAGTAAGGCTCTCAGAGGCTAATGAACACAGCAGACCAAGGATCTGAACCCAAGTCTCTGATGCCACAGCCCATTCTTTCCATCTCACTATGCCTCCCTCACTAGTTTCAAGAAGGAACCAGGACAATTTTCCCTTGTGACAACAAGAAAATCTGGCTATAGAATGAAAAGCAAACATGTTTAAAAACAAAACAGTCACAAAATTAAACCAAATGTCTAGTTTTTGGAGGTTACTGGTACACTACACCAAACATGGCTAACCCCTTCAACTTGAAATAACTCTTGTACCTTCGTATAGTAAATCGCATCCGACTTAACTTTAGGTTCATTTCCTTAAAATTACATTATAAAGCCAGGTGTGGTGGCATAGCCTGTAGTCCCAGCTACCGAAGAGGCCAAGGCAGGAGAATCACTTGAACCCAGGAGCTCGAGGCCAGCCTGGGCAACATAGTGAGGCCCCAGTCTCTTAAAAAAAAAAAAAAAATTACATCATACTATATATGAATAAAGCCTAGAAAGGAAAATGGAAAAAATAACAGCTGTTATGTTAGGACGGAAGGATTTTACATGGAGATAAATTTTATGTTTTAAAAATTTCATTTAAATTGTTTTAATATGGCAACACTTTTTTTTTTTATTATACTTTAAGTTTTAGGGTACATGTGCTCAACGTGCAGGTTTGTTACATATGTATACATGTGCCATATTGGTGTGCTGCACCCATTAACTTGTCATTTACATTAGGTATATCTCCTAATGCTATCCCTCCCCTCTCCTCCCACCCCACAACAGCCCCCGGTGTGTGATGTTCCCCTTCCTGTGTTCAAGTGTTCTCATTGTTCAATTCCCACCTATGAGTGAGAACATGCATTTGGTGTTTTGTCCTTGCGATAGCTTGCTGAGAATGATGGTTTCCAGTTTCATCCATGTCCCTACAAAAGACATGAACTCATCATTTTTTATGGCTGCATAGTATTCCATGGTGTATATGTGCCATGTTTGCTTAATCCAGTCTATCACTGATGGACATTTGGGTTGGTTCCAAGTCTTTGCTATTGTGAATAGTGCCACAATAAACATAAGTGTGCATGTGTCTTTATAGCAGCATGATTATTATAATCCTTTGGGTATATACCCAGTAATGGGATTGCTGGGTCAAACGGTATTTCTAGTTCTAGATCCTTGAGGAATCGCCACACTGTCTTCCACAATGGTTGAACTAGTTTACAGTCAGTCCCACCAACAGTGTAAAAGTGTTCCTATTTCTCCACATCCTCTCCAGCACCTGTTGTTTCCTGACTTTTTAATGATCGGGCAACACTTTTTTAAATGTCATAACAAATATTTCTACTACATATTAGTACTAAACAGAAGCTAAGAAATGACAGTTGACTTGACTGACAAGTATGATTTTTAAAATACCAAAAGTAACTTTCAGGTTACCTCTAATGAAATCTATGAACACAATTTTTATCTTGAGAGTCAGGATGAGGAAAAAAATAAAAATAAATTTTAAAAAATCCACTTTACTATAAATCCTGCTAAAACAAGTGTCAACTAAGGGCTAAGTTATTCTTACATACTCAAAACTCTGCCAATGACAAAAAACTAATGGAAATAAATGGACCACTAACTAATTGTAATTTGGAAATTTTATTAATAAGGATTTTTATCTTAGTACTGTTTTAACAAGAGTTACAACTGAAAGTTATTCAATAATCAAAAATGAAGGTACTTTAAAAATTTTGCCAACTAAGTAATATAGACTTTATTCCCACCTAAAACACATTAGGATAATTATACCAAATTTTTTAGGTCAACATCTCAAACATTTTCTACTAATTACCTTAAAATAGCATTAAAATGAATAAAGAAACATCAGAGTTTTCAATTACTTATTATTGGAATTCAAAACTGTAAATACAAATGTAAAATAAACAGTAAAAACGAAACACATGTTCAACACTCAGAAGAATTGTTATTCTGACTGGACAAGTTATGACTTACATAAGAGGGAAAAAATGGCTGTAAGGCCTATCTAGTAAGAATTATCTTTTATATTTTTGCATAAATACTAAGTTATAACCTCCCAATAAAACTGTTTAAACTCCCCAAACTTCAAAATGTTTCTACTACTCCAAATTTTCTACTCTTCTGCTACATGGTTAAGATCCAATTTATACCTTCCCAAACTGAAATTTACAAACCAATAATCTGCTTTAACAAAAGTATTGTCATATGACAACATCAATGAAGACATGGGCAGTTCAAAACATATGTTTATTATCATCTCTTATTCCATAAATCAATTTCATGGTACAGAAATAGATACCTTTAAGAAAATAAATATTTGTATTTTCCCCAGTTCATGACATTTTGAAAATGAATCAACCAAAGCTATGGGTTAAAATTAGTATTCCTACTAATTCCCATTCATTCAACAAATATGTATTTGTGTCATCGTAATTAGCAGTCCTAGAGTTTCTTCACCTACCAATTTTTATTTCTTGGAAAAGTGTAAACACAAAACTCTTCAGGAATAGTTTTAAAGATACGTATTAAAATTCACTAGAGAAATTTCCACACAAACTGAAGTCAGCAAATGGTTGAAAACAGATGTCACTACAGTAACCCAAAGGAACATGATGAAGGAATGTACTTACGTTTCAAAACAACGATCCACGTTGTCAGACATCAAAAGCAGCATGCATAGCTGTTCAAGGGCTATTAGTTGCATGTCCCTTTCATCACCCTGTCCCATCTGTAGCCATTCCAGCAGTGTATCTGGGTCCACATCTGCCATGGTTTTTTAAAAGCCTCTTTGCTTAAATTTGAAAAGTAAAGGGAAAAAAGTCCTTTAAATTCCAGGACTGAACAGCTTGGGCTTAAATTTTTTTTCCTTTACATCTGCTAGAACCAAATTTTCATAGTGTCCTCCTAGCAATTAAAAAAGACTCCTAAGTACGTTTGGACGTAAGAGTGCTTAATGCAGTTTTTCAACTTTCCTTATCCCCCAGGTTTAACGTACAGATAGCATACCAAATGAAAACCAGTTTTGCACAAGAGTATATAAGCTGATTAGGTTGCTGCTTAACTAGAAACCAGAGCTGTCTGTGTCAAAGACAGTCAGTCAAGCTTCAGGTCCCACTACTGCTATCACTAAAGTCTATGCCAAAAGGCAAAGAACACCTAACTAAAGGTTCTGTATTTTCCACCAAACTTCATCCCCCTCCTTCTCCACCCAAAACTGATCTTCAGATAAGGGTTAGATTCAGTATTTTGAGGAAACTCTAAACACCTTGATCCAATCCCCCTCCAAATTGTTTCTCCTTCAAAATTACCTCCAATTTCACAAATTCTGCTGACTTCTCAATTTACTTCTATTTTAAAGATGTCCAAATACAAACGACAATTATATACAAGATTTATCTATGAATAAAGAGTTGGTTAGGAATTTTGGCAGTCTTGGCAACTATTCTTAAAAGTTAAAAAAAAAAAAAAAAGGAAAGGCTAAAAGTAAATGCAATGGACTAGCAGGTTACGGATGCGAATGTAGGCCAACCTACGGCCCTCTTTCCCCATCTTCACAAGATAGGGCAGTTGGTTAAAAAAACAAAAACAAAACCGAGAAGCAGCCCCAACAGGCAAGTCATTACAAAAGCGCCCTGTAAGCGCCCCGACTGGAGGTCAGCTTTGGGTCCCACGTAACGCAGCCGCAGGTGTGGGAAGCCGGCGGCGGTGCGCGGTGGGCACCCAACGGCGGCGACCAGCGGGGTTGACCCCACACCCAGGGCCCGGCCGAGCCGGGCGCTGAGAGGCGCTGGCCCCCGCGCTCTGGTTCCCCAGCACCAAACCCCACTAAGTTAACTACCTGTGTCTAGGAGGAGGGGAAGTTCTGGAGAAGCAGCAGCAAGGCTTCGTGCCCGAGAGGAGGCCGCCGGGCCAGGCAGGGCGCCGGCTCTCCCGGGAGCTGCGCCCGGAACTCGAAGGCCTGGCAGCGAACCCTTCTCAAGGGCAAAAGGAGCCGGCCTGGGGCTCTGGCGCGGGCAAGCCGGGCCCCGCCGCCGGCAGGGCCCCGGGAGGGGAACAAAGGGGCCAGCGGGGAAGTCGGCAGCAGCCTGGCCGACCTCACTCGGCGCCGGGGTCTCGCTTTCCGCCAGTCGCCGGTCGTCCGGGATCCTGGCCCCCACGCAGGGCCCTTCCGACGGTCCGAGGCGCTCCCGCCTCCCCTTCCCGCAGGCTCTTACTCGGGCTTGTCGTTCCAAACCGCTCCGATCCAGCTCCCAGCAGGCCGCGGGCAGAGCCAGGCCCGGCCGCGGCCCTAGAGTTCCCAAGAAGCCGCAGGCCGCGCAGGTCGAACCGGGCAGGCGGCACAGGAAAAGCCGCGCCTCGTCCCTCCCCTTCCTCCGCGGGGACCTGGTGACAGGGAAGCGAGAGGTTCTCTCGTGCGGCAGCAGCCAGCGGACGTCCAGTCCCCAGCAAGCTCCCCAGGGCTCCTCAGGCCCTGCAGCTCAGAGGCCCGCGCGGTGCTGCGGGCGGCGGCGGCGCGGCGGGGAGGCCCAGTCCATCGCGAACCGGGAGGGGGAGGGGAGGAGGGTCGAGCGAGAGCCAGGCGGGGAAGCTGCCGAGGGCAGCCGAGCCCGGCGGAGGCGGAGCAAATCCACTCCCCCGGCGGCGACCCCGCCGGCGGCCACCTGGGGCGCTGCGGAGACGGCCGACCGCCGCGCAGGGGCGCCAACCGGGGACGCCGCGTCGCCGCCCTTGCCCTGGCGCTCTCGCCCCTGCCGCCTCGGGCTGGGTCGTACGTTTCTGCCGCGGCTTTTCTATGGTGCGCCCTGGTCCCCTTCTCGCTTCCCTGTCAGTCCGAGCGCGCTTGTGCACGCATGTCCAGCTTGCTTGGCGCCGTGGCTAACACTTTGCGCGCTCCTGCGGGAGGGCGTCGCGCGGCACAGCACAGCAAAGCTGCGGTCCAACCTGTCCCGGCTGAGCCTTCTGCCCAGGCCACCCGCACTCCGCCACGATCTTCCCTCCTCGCGCACGGAAATGCGTCGCGTAAGGAAGGCGTCTCCCCCCGCTCCTGGGAGGCCGACCGCCCGGCGGTTCACCCCAAAGAAAACCCTTCAGAGCAACCCTGGGAAAGAGGTGCTGCCGACGATTATCAACGTTGTACAGATGAGACACTGAGGCTCCAGGAAAGCGCAGATGCAGGCCCAGCGCCGTGCCCGGTCGGCAGCAGCACTGAGAGTGCACTTTTGACTATGTTTCTTGTGGCTTGTGGTCACAAGTATGTCTGTAGTTATTCTTTTCAAACTTTATTTCACACGCAGAATAAAGGATGCATGCTTATAGGACGTAGTTGGAGCTCGGAGACGTCCTACTGTACTCTCACTTTTAGCTTTTAAACAAAAATAAAAATTAATACGACATGATAGTGTTTCAGACATGGTCCCTCAAGCAACCAGAGGAGCTGCTAGGTATAAGTAAAGAACAGCATTTGGGGCCGCTGCTTTTCCTGTAATACCAGCACTTTATGATTTTACTCTTCTGAGGCCGGGAGTTCGAGACCAGCCTGAGCAACATAGACCTGGTCTCTGCAAAAAAATTAAAATTTAAAAAATAATTACCCAGATGTGGTGACGCACACCTGTGGTCCCAGCTACTGGAGCGGTTGAGATGGGATGATCCCTCGAGCTCAAGAAATTGAGGCTGCAGTGAGCTTTGATAATGCCACCTCACTCCAGTCTGGGCGACTAAGCAAATTTGTCATTTCCAAAATACTGGTTCTTTTTTTCTTTCTTTTTTACTAGTTATTTAGAAAAATAACCAGTATTTTGGAAATGACAAATTTCCAAAACTTCAGATAGCTATTCGCGCATGTCCCGTTGTCTCAGGTGATGGTCCGTTTAGGTATCCTGTTAACCAAACAAGAGGAAAAAGAGGATTCAACTATTTTGTCACAAGTACAACACATGAGGATAATTATTTAGATGTCATGAGTGTGAATTGGAGCTGCCAGGAAACTTCAAGAAGGAAGTGGCATTCCGTCTGGACCTTGAAGAATGGGTACAATGTGGACACTGAAAGGAAAGGGAAGAACATAAAGCCTGATATGTTCCTGGACATAGGAAAGGTCACCTGTGCCCTCAGCAAAGAACCAACGGTAAGCAACAGAGAGAGAAATTTGGAGCTAAAGTGGGGAAGGCCTTGAATGAGGAATGGAGAAATTAGGCTAAGCTAAGTAGCAAGTTCTGGACTACAACACTGGAAAAACTAGTCTTAAGAAGACTAATTATAGAAAGTGTCTAGAACGACTAAAAGGATCTATCTAGACGAGATTAGCTGGAGGTTGTTGAAATGCTGCAATAATGGAGGAAAGAAAAGTCTAGTTATTGGCAATATGAATGGGGAAGAAATCTAAAAATAATTTTTGAAAGAAGATATATCAGAATTTAAATGATTAACTTAAAAACTTCCGTTCAGGCGCCATGGCTCACACCCGTAATCCCACCACTTTGGGAGGCAGAGGCAGGGGGATCACTTGAGCCCAGGAGTAGGAGACCAGCCTAGGCAACATAGGGAGACCCTGCCTCTACAAATAATTTTTTAAATTAGCTGGGTGTGGTGGTGCACACCTGTAGTCCCAGCTACTCAGGAGTCAAAGGCAGGAGGATCACCTGAGCCCTCGAGGTCGAAGCTGCAGTGAGCCATGATCATGCCGCTGCACTACAGCCTGGGCAATAGAGCAAGACCCTGCCAAAACAAAAAACAACAAAAAAAAACCCTTACCTGGAAAGAGGACTTGGAAGCTAGGAAAATGGTGATGCTATTAACAAAAAATAGAAGAGTTAGAAAAAGGGGTTATACCTTTACCAAGTTTTTTTTTTTTTTTTTTTTAGACAGAGTCTCATTCTGTTGCCCAGGCTGGAGTGCAGTGGCATAATCTTGGCTCACTGCAAGCTCTGCCTCCTGGGTTCACACCATTCTCCTGCCTCAGCCTCCCGAGTAGCTGGGACTACAGGTACAGGCACCCGCCACCACGCCTGGCTAATTTTTTGTATTTTTTAGTAGAGATGGGGTTTCACCGTGTTAGCCAGGATGGTCTCGATCTCCTGACCTCGTGATCCGCCCGCCTTGGCCTCCCAAAGTGCTGGGATTATAGGCATGAGCCACTGTGCCTGGCCATCTTTACCAAGTTTTTAAGATATATTTTTTTTTATCCTGCACTATCTCTACATGTACCACCCACTTCCTGCCCGCAAGATTAATGACTAGTGTGCTTTAAAGAAACATTATCAAAAGAATGCTGTGACACTTATTGCACTTTTTAAAGATGTTATTATCGTATTTATTTTGATTTTTATTTAGAGGCAGGGTCTTGCTCTGTGGCTCAGGCTGGAGTGCAGCAGTGTGATCCTTAATGACGGCAGCTTCCAACTCGTGGGCTCAAGACCATTCTCCTGCCTCAGCCTCCGGAGTAGCTGGGACTACAGGCCCATGCCACTACACCTAGCTATTTTTATTTTTTTGTAGAGACAGGATCTAACTATGTTGCCCAGGCTGGTCTCCAACTCCTGGGCTCAAGCAATGCTCCAGCCTTGGCCGCCAGAAGTGCTGGGATTATAGGAATGAGCCACATGCCCGGTGCATGTTATTATTTTAAACTCAAACAGAAAAAAAGAATTCAAGCATGAGATCCCAGAACAAGAGCATTAAAGGAAAGAAATGAAGTCGTGAAGACAACAAAATATCCAGATAAAGGCAACTGACCAGACTTGAGTACTTATCCCAAGAAACCAGGAACTGTTTACATGTTGGTATTTCCCATTGCTTCCAAAATCCAAGAATCATAGACCATCGAGAACTGCTCTGTGCCAGGCGCAGTGTAAGGCTCAGTAGTCACAGACCTCTTCCTCAATAAAGGTAGATGTAAACACACTCCTCTGAGTCTCCTCTGTCATAGCGCTTATTAGGTGATATTGTCAGGTACATGCTGGGAACATTAAGGAGGTAGGAGATGGCATCTTGGAAAGCTTCAGGAATGAAGTGTGAATTAAATCTCAGATATTGAGTCACAGCTGGCCAGATAATTAGGAAAAGCATATGGACAGGCACAGAGGTACGAAGAGGGTCCCTCTTGGCAGAATGAAGCAACAGGCTGCCTTTTGGCTGAGGCTCCACTTTGACAAAGGAACTCCGATATGTACACAGTCGCTGGGATCAACTCAGGACTATTAATAAAAAGGAAGATATTCATCATACAAATCTAAACTCATTTCATCAACTGGTATGTACTATGAATTAAATTTCTTTTCTTTCCTTTTTTTTTTTTTTTTTTTCTGTGACCGAGTTTCACTCTTGTTGCCCAGGCTGGAGTGCAATGGTGCGATCTTGGCTCACCGCAACCTCCGCCTCCCGGGTTCAAGCGATTCTTCCGCCTCAGCCTCCCGAGTAGCTGGGATTACAGGCATGCACCACCGTGCCTGGCTAATATTTTTGCGTTTTTAGTAGAGACGGGGTTTCTCCATGTTGGTCAGCTGGTCTCAAACTCCCGACCTCAGGTAATCCACCCACCTCAGCCTCCCAAAGTGCTGGGATTACAGGCGTGAGCCACCGTGCCCGGCCTATGAATTAATTTTCTAAAGTTAACCTTATAGTTATGAATAGCACAACGATAAAGCATTATGTTTTTTGTGTATCAGTGGCATAATTGGTAGATGAAAACCTATAAAATATGCTACAGAAAATGTCTGTTTGGACATGTCTTCAAGTTTGAACTACAAATGTAAGTGTCCCTGGCTATCCTCAACTTCTGTGAAGTTCTGGGTATGAAAGAATGTGGTCTGCAATCAGGAAGAGTGGGAAACTAAGTTTGGTTAGTACCTAGAGTGGTGTTAGTGGCTGGAAGAGATCACTGAGGTTAATTGGAGACAATTTCTCAAGGGTCTTGAACACCGTAGTGAGTTTGAACTTTGTTCTTTGGGCAAGGGGAGCCTTTAGATATTTAAAACAAGAAAGTACTGAGATGCCATGTAGGTTTTAGGATTATTAACCACTTTAAAGTTAAAATCTGTTTCTATTAAGCTTTACAGTTAGCAAGATATGTTATTTTATTTTATTTTTTGTTTTTTGGGGGGTTTTTTTGTTTTTGAGACAGAGACTCGCTCTGTCATCTAGGCTGGAGTGCAGTGGCACAATCTCAGCACACTGCAACCTCTGCCTCCCGGGTTCAAGCGATTCTCATACCTCAGCGTCCCGAGTAGCTGGGATTACAGGCCTGCGCCACCATGCCTGGCTAATTTTTGTATTTTTAGTAGACACAGGGTTTCACCATGTTGCCCAAGTTGATCTCCAGCTCCTGGGCTTAAGGGATCCATCCACCTCAGCCTTCCAAAGTGCTGAGATTGCAGGGATGAGCCACAGCGCCTGGCTACAGTTAGAAAAATACTTTAATATATATTATTATTTAGTCTTTATACATTAGTTTATTATATATATAAAATGATTAACACTGAAAATAGGTATTTTCTGTGTTTTTATTTATTTATTTATTTATTTATTTATTTATTTATTTGAGACAGAGTCTTACTCTCTCACCCAGCTGGAGTGCAGTGGCACGATCTCAGCTCACTGCAGCCTCCACCTCCTGGGTTCAAGCGATTCTTGTGCCTCACGAGTAGCTGGGACTACAGGCGCACACCACCACACCTGGCTAATTTTTGTATTTTTAGTAGAGACAGGGCTTCTCCATGTTGGCCAGACTGGTCTCAAACTCCTGGCCTCAAGTGATCCACCCTCTTCAGCCTCCCAAAGTGCAGGGATTACAGGCATGAACCACTGCACCCAGCCAGGAAACTGTGGTTTGGAGATGTTAAATAACTTTCCCAAATTCACCTACCTAATAAAATGGGGAACTGGGTTTCAAACATCCATCTGCCAACTCTCATATGTATACTTGGTCATACCATTTTGTAATCATTGGAGCTAGTAGATCAAAGTAAAATGCATTGCTTCATGAAGTAGTAATTTCCCAACACTGGAAATATGACAAAAGAGACTGGATAACAAGTCAGGAATGGGTCAGGGGCTGTGGCATACACCTGTAATCCTTGCATTTTGGGAGGCTGAGGTGGGAGGCTCTCCTGAGCCCAGGAGTTCAAGACCAGCCTGGGTAACATAGTGAGACCTCATCACTATAAAAAGTTTTTAAAACTTAGTCTACAGTCCCAGCTAGTCCAGAGGCTGAGGTAGGAGGATCACTTCATCCTAGAAGACTGAGATTACAGTAAACCAAGATCATGCGACTCCATCCCAGCCTGGATGACAGAGTGAGATCCTATCTCCCCTCCCCCTCTTTCTGTGTCTCTGTCTCTGTCTCTCTGTCTGTCTCTCTCACACACACGCGCACACACACACACACACACACTAGTCAGGGATGGTGCACAGTACTACTCAGGTGCACAGTACTTTAGCATGAGAGAAAGTAGAGTAGATTATCTTTAATGTTCCTTCAGATTCTAAGAGCCATAGAGTTGAAGACATGGATTTGAGAATGAAACCTGTCCCTTACTAGTTGTGAGACTCCGAGGAAGTCATCTAACCTCTGAGTTTTTCCTCTTAGGTAAAATAAAGGTAATACCTGGCCAAGAGTAGTGGCTCACTCCTGTAATCCCAGCACTTTGGGAGACCAAGGCGGGTGGATCATGTGAAGTCAGGAGTTCAAGACCAGGCTGGGCAACATGGTAAAACTCCATCTCTACGAAAAATACAAGAATTAGCAGGGCATGGTGGTGTGTGACTGTAGTCCCAGCTCCTGGGAAGGCTGAGGCACAAGAATTGCTTGAACCTAGGAGGTGGAGGTTGCGGTGAGCGGAGATTGTGCCATTGCACTCCAGTTTGGGCAACAGAGTGAGACTCTGTCTCAAAAAAAAAAAAACCCCAAAAAACAAAAAAACCTTAGTTTCCTTATATATCAAATGGGTAACAACAGCTACGTAATTTGATGGATATTATAAAAATTGAAGGAGATATGTGTTCAAAGAAGGTCAATAGTTCTCAACCTTAATTGCACATTAGATTCACCTGGGGAACTTTTTAAAAAAATAGACTTTTCTTCCTTTCATGTCTTCTTTTTTTTTTTTTTTTTTTTGAGACAGGGTCTCCATATTGAGACCTGGAATACCTGAAATATTATTGCTTCTCAGTTTTAAAATAGATCTTCTTCCTTTTTTTCTTTTCTTTTTTTTTTTTTTCAAGACGGAGTCTTGCTCTGTCGCCAGGCTGGAGTGCAGCGGCGCAATCTCAGCACACTGCAACCTCCACCTCCCAGGTTCAAGCGACTCTTCTGCCTCAGCCTCCAGAGTAGCTGGGACTACAGGCGAACGCCACCACACCCAGCTAATTTCTATAGTTTTAGTAGAGACAGGGTTTCACCGTGTTAGCCAGGATGGTCTCAATCTCTTGACCTCAAAATCCACCCGCCTTGGCCTCCTAAAGTGCTGGGATTACAGGTGTGAGCCATCGCGCCTGGCCTTTTTTTTTTTTTCAGACAAGGTCGCAATACTGAGACCAGGCTGGCCCGAAACCAACCCACATTCCAGGCCAGGCCTCAAACTCCTGGACTCCAGTGATCTTCTCACTTGAGCCTCCCAAATAGCTGCAGCTACAACCACGTGCCACCTTTCTCTGCTGCTCATATATTTTTAGTGCTGAATAATAGTCCACTGTATAGATGTACTACAGTTTATCTATTCACCTGCCAAAGGACATCTTTTATTGCTTCCAGGTTTTGGCAATTATGAATAAAGCAGCTATAAGCGTATATATGCAGGTTTTTGTGTGGACATTAGTCTTCCGCTCTTTTGGGTAAATACCAAGCAGTATGACTGCTGGATTGTAAAGTAGGAGTATTTTTTTTTTTTTTTTTTGAGATGGCATCTTGCACTGTCCCCCCAGCTGGAGTGCAGTGGCATGATCTCAGCTCACTGCAACCTCCGCCTCCCAGGTTCAAGCAATTCTCCTGCTTCAGCCTCCTGGAGTATTTTTAGTTTTATAAGAAACTGTCAAACTGTCTCCCAAAGTGGCTCTACCATTTCACATTCTCACCATCAAGGAATGAGAGTTCTTGCTCCATATTCTTGCCCGCATTTGGTATTGTCAGTGTTTTGGATTTTTGCCATTCTAATAGGTGTTTAGTGATATCTTATTGTTGTTTTAATTTGTAATTCCTTAATGATATATGATCTCAAACATCTTTTCATATGCTTATTTGTCATCCATATATCTTCTTTAGTGAGATGTCTGTTCAGGTCTTTTGCCCATTTTTAAAATCATGGCATTCATTTTCTTCTTGTAAGTTTTAAGAGTTCATTGTAAGCCTGGGTAACATACTGAGACCCCATCTCTACAAAAAAAAATTTTTTTTAATTAACTGGATGCAGTGGTGCACGCTTGTGGTTCCAGCTACTTGGGAGGCTGAGGTAGAAGGATGTCTTGAGCCCAGTGGGTCTGAGACAGCAGTGAGCCATGATCACACCACTGCACTCTAGCTTGGGCAACAGATCAACAACCTATCTCAAAAAAAAAAAAAAAAAGGTTATTTGATGATAAAAATCCTTTATCCAGTATGTCTTTTGCAAATATTTTCTCCACCTGGGGAACTTTTAAAATTCTGAATGTCCAAGATATACCTCAGGCCACTTCAATCAGGATCTCTGAAAATAGGATCCAGGCATCAGTTTTTTTGTTTTGTTTTGTTTTGTTTCTTTTTCTGAGATGGAGTCTTGCTCCATTGACCAGGCTGGAGTGCAGTGACACAATCTCGGCCCACTGCAACCTCCACCTCCCAGGTACAAGTGATTCTCCTGCCACAGCCTTCCGAGTAGCTGGGACTATAGGTGTGTGCCACCACACCTGGCTAATTTTGTATTTTTATTAGAGACGGGGTTTACGCCATGTTGGCCAGGCTGGTCTCAAACTTCTGACCTTGTGATCTGCTTGCCTCGGCCTCCTAAAGTGTTGGATTACAGGCGTGAGCCACTGCACCCAACCTTTTTTCTTTTTTTTTTTTTTTCAAGCGTAGTCTCACTCTCTCGCCCAGGCTGGAGTTCAGTGGTGCAATCTCAGCAAACTGTAATCTCTACCTCCCGGGTTCAAGCAATTATCCTGCCTCAGCCTCCTGTATAGCTGGGATAACAGGCACCTGCCACCACACCCAGATAATTTTTGTATTTTTAGTAGAGATGGGTTTTCACCGTGTTGCCCAGGCTGCTCTTGAGCTCCTGGCCTCAGGTGATCTGCCCACCTTGGCCTCCCAAAGTGCTGGGATTACAGGCGTGAGCCACCACACCCGGCTTTTTTCTTTTTTATTTGAGACAGAGTCTTGCTCTGTCACCCAGGCTGGAGTGCAGTGGCACGGTCTCCGCTCACTGCAACTTCCGCCTCCCGGGTTCAAGCACTCTTTCCACCTCAGCCTCCCAAGTAGCTAGGACTACAGATACTCACCAGCACACCTGGTTAATTTTTGTATGTTTTGTAGAGACGGGGATTTTGCTATGTTGCCCACGCTGGTCTTAAACTCTTGAGCTGAAGTGATTTGCCCACCTTAACCTCCCAAAGTGTTGGGATTACAGGCGAGCCACTGTGCCTGGCCCATATTTTTTTCTTTAAATATTCTTTTAATCAGTATTAGCATTGAAAAATATTTGACTTTCTTTTTTTTTGAGATGTAGTTTCACTCTTGTTGCCCAGACTGGAGTGCAATGGCGCGATCTCAGCTCACTGCAACCTCTGCCTCTCCGGTTCAAGTAATTCTCCTGCCTCAGCCTCCCGAGTAGCTGGATTTAGGGGCATGCGCCGGCACACCCAGCTAATTTTGCATTTGTAGTAGAGACGGGGTTTCTCCATGTTGGTCAGGATGGTCTCAAACTCTGGACCTCAGGTGATCTGCCCGCCTTGACCTCCCAAAGTGCTGGGATTATAGGCATGAGCCACTGTACCCGGCCAGACTTTCTACATTTAATGTATCTTTCATATAATTTTAATTATATTTGAAAAACTTCCAATAATTGAATAATGTTGTTTCCCTGCTTCACTATCTCTTCCCATATCTGTGATAGTTCTTCCACTTCAAGAATGAAATCAAGGCCAAGTGTAGTAGCTCATGCCTGTAATCCCAGCACTTTGAGAGGCCGAGGTGGACAGATCACCTGAGGTCAGGAGTTCAAGACCAGCTAGGCCAACATGGCAAAACCCCATCTCTACTAAAAATACAAAAATTATCTGGGCGTTGTGGTGGGTGCCTGTAATCCCAGCTACTCAGGAGGCTGAGGCAGGAGAATCACTTGACTCAGGGAGGCAGGGGTTGCAGTGAGCCGAGATCATGCCATTGCACTCCAGCCTGGGCGACAAAAGTAAAACTTCGTCTCAAAAAAAAAAAAGAAAAGAAAAGAAAAAGTCGGGCATGGTGGCTAATGCCTGTAATCCCAGCACTTTGGGAGGCCGAGGCAGGTGGATCACCTGAGGTCAGGAGTTCAAGACCAGCTTGGTCAACATGGTGAAACCCCGTCTCTACTAAAAATACAAAAATTATCTGGGCGTGGTGTTAGGTGCCTGTAATCCCAGCTACTTGGGAGGCTGAGGCAGGAGAATCACTTGAACCTGAGAGGTGGAGGTTGCAGTGAGCCAAGATCGCACCACTGCACTCCAGCCTGGGCGACAGAACAAGACTCCGTCTCAAAAAAAAAAGAAAAAGAAATTAAAACACCTCAACATTACTTATTACTTTCAGTGCCCTTCACAATATGCTGCCTTTCCATTCTTCCATTCTCATCTCGACATCATGCCCATTGTCTCAGGCTTACTGGTTGTCGTCAGTCTCTAGACATAAGGCATTGGTTTTTGTTTTTTCTTTGTTTGTTTTTGTTTTTGTTTTTTGAGACGGAGTCTTGCTCTGTCAACCAGGCTGGAGTGCAGTGGCGTGATCTCGGCTCACTGCAAGCTCTGCCTCCTGGCTTGACACCATTCTCCTGCCTCAGCCTCCCGAGTAGCTGGAACTACAGGTGCCAGCCACCACGCCCGGCTAATTTTTTTGTATTTTTAGTAGAGACGGGGTTTCACAGTATTAGCCAGGATGGTCTCAATCTCCTGACCTTGTGATCCGCCCGCCTTGGCCTCCCAAAGTGCTGGGATTACAGGCGTGAGCCACCGCGCCCAGTGGCGTCAGTATTTCTTAAAGAGCTCTAGGTCACCAATGTGTAGCCAAGGCTGAGAACCACTGACCTAGGTCAATATAATAATAATAACATATTGGCCTCAAATGATCTGCCTGCCTCTGCCTCCCAAAGTGCTGAGATTATGAGTGTGAGCCACTGCACCCAGCTTGTCTCTAATAAAACTTTAAAGAAAATCTTGCCAATGCCTTCTCAAAATTCAGTTACATCAATTATATCATCCCAATAACATTCGGGGAAGCTGGGTTAAGGGCATATAGAAAATTTTAGGCCAGGCACAGTGGCTCATGCCTGTAATCCCAGCACTTTGGGAGGCCAAGGCGAGTGGATCACGAGGTCAGTAGTTCAAGACCAGCCTGACCAATATGATGAAACCCCGTCTCTACTAAAAATACAAAAATTAGCTGGGCGTGGTGGCATTCACCTGTAGTCCCAGCTACTCGGGAGGCTGAGGCAGGACAATCGCTTGAACCCGGGAGGTGGAGGTTGCAGTGAGCCAAGATCGCCCCACTGCACTCCAGCTTTGGCGACAGAGGGAGACTCCATCTCAAAAAGTAAAAAAAAAAGAAAATTTTAAATTACCTTTGCAACTTTTATAACCCCAAACTTATTTCAAAATAAAAAGTTAAATAAGACAGTAAGTTTAGCTTGAGATGACTAATTCTTAGTAATGCTGTCTTCTAAGAATCACTGCTTATTTTCTAAAGATTTCAAAAATGATTATTTAAAAATAAATTCTGGAATTTGGACAATTTGTTACATGATTCACTATATCTTACCATATCCCTTGGTAGTGAAGACAAAAATAATAATAGGTGTAAAATTTGTGTGCTTTATGTTTCTAGTTAGTTGTTCCATGGCTAAAAAAATCTTTCTATAATATGCTCTTTGTAAACATCCTGTCCTTTTATCTTAAGGAAAATTATTCTTGCCAATGAATAAAAAGTGTATTACTCTGCATAAACTTTACTTGGATACATAATATTACTCTGCATAAATATACTTGGATACATAATAATTACTTTATAAGCCAGTTAAAAGAAAAGTGGGATCTAATTTGTAAAAATGTATTCAATAGAAAACTTTCAAGAACCCAGGGCCAGGCGAGATGGCTCACTCCTGTAATCCTAGCACTTTGGGAGGCTGAGGCAGGAGGGAGGATCACTTGAGCCCAGGAGTTAGCGACCAGCCTGGGCAAGGTAGAGAGACCCCATCTCTTTTAAGAAAAATAAATTTTTATTTTTAATCTAAAGTTTTTTTTTTTTAAAGAAAACTTTCAAGAACCCAAATTCTGTAGAGAATTATATTTTCTTATTATAGATTGCAAAATGTGCACATTAGGGGAAAAAGTTATATAATTGTTGTATGATTTTGAAAACTGGGACCAGGGGTGGCTCATGCCTGTAATCCCAGCACTGTGGGAAGCCACCGAGGTGGGTGGATCACCTGAGGTCAGGAGTTCGAGACCAGCCTGACCAACATGGTGAAACCCCATCTCTACTAAAAATACAAAATTAGCCGGGCGTGGTGGCCTATGCCTGTAATCCCAGCTACTCGGGAGGCTGAGGCAGGAGAATCGTTTGAACCAGGGAGGTGGAGGTTGCAGTGAGCCAAGATTGTGCCACTGCACTCCAGCCTGGGCAACAGAGCGAGACTCCATCTCAACAACAACAACAAAAATGTCCTAATTGCTTAGAAATTCATTCAAAAATATTTATAGATAAAATGATATGGTAATTAGGATTCAAGGTCATTTGACCGGACAGTGGGTAGAGTACAGATGAACACAATTGGCCATATACTGAGTAGATCCATTGAATACTAGTAATGGGTATATTATAGTTCATAATTATACTAGTGTCTATACTTTTTGTATGTAATGAAATTTTGTAATTTTTTTTAAATATGGGAGGACTAGGAGGATAAAGGAAGCAATATTGACATACAGTATTTCTAGGCAATCTGAGAGAAATATTTCTTAATAACCGTATCATTTAACCAAATTAGTATCTATGGAAAGGGAGATAGCTATAGTTATATGCTTAAGCTTTTAAATTTTTTTATAATTAAAAAATTTTAAATTACTTTTAAATAAGAGACAGGGTCTTTCTCTGTTGCCCAGGCTGGTCTCAAACACCTGGGCTCAAGCAGTCAGCCCACCTCAGCCTCTTAAAGTGCTAGGATTACAGGCATGAGCTACTGTATCCAGCTTACTGAAGCTTTTTAAAACTTAAAATAGTTTACGTAAATGTGTTCCTGTATTTACTTTGTTACATAAAAAATTAAACAGGTACCATTATTCTAGGAAAAAACAAAAGGAATGACTATTTTAAAAATTAACTTAAAAAATACTTGTACAGGGCTCATTATGTACCCAGTCACCACTTCAAATCCTTTTTTTTTTTTTTTGGAGACGGAGTCTTGCTGTGTTGCCCAGGCTGGAGTGCAGTGGCACCATCTTGGCTCACTGCAACCTCTGCCTCCCGGGTTCAAGCAATTCTCCTGTCTCAGCCTCCCGAGTAGCTGGGACTACAGGTGCCTGCTATCACGCCTGGCTAATTTTTATATTTTTAGTAGAGACAGGGTTTCACCATATTGGTCAGGCTGGTCTCCATCTCCTAACCTCAGATGATCCACCTGCCTCAGCCTCCCAAAGTGCTGGGATTATAGGCATGAGCCACTGTGCCCAGCCTCAAGTACTTGTACTAACTCATTTAATCCTCCTAACACCCCTTAAAAGGAGATAATGTTACTATGTCCATTTTACAGATAGGGAAACCAAGACCTGCAGAGATTAATTTGTGTAAGATTACACATCCAGTAAATGACAGGGCAGATTTTGAATTAAAAAAGCCTGGGTGCAGAAGCTCCTAGCTGTCTCTCTAGGTTAAATGATTTTTTTTCCCTGATGACAAGAAGTAATACACCTTGAGGAATCAAGCCTATAGAAATTATAGTGATTGCAGAAAAAGAAATATACCAGGATGTTTACTGTAGAATTTTTGTATTTATTAAATATTGAAAACAGCCTATATGTCCTGTCAATGGCAAAGTGAACAAATAAAATATGAGACATTCATCTAATCTGTGAAGATGTTAAAAAGAAGACTGACTGGCTGGGCGCAGTGGCTCACGCCTGTAATCCCAAAACTTTGGGAGGCTGAGTTGGGGGTGGGGTGGGGGGGTGGTGGATCACGAGATCAGGAGTTCAAGACCAGCTAGTTCAAGACCAGCCTGGCCAACATGGTGAAACCCTGTCTCTACTAAAAATACAAAAATTAGTTGGTGTGGGCCAGGCACGGTGGCTCATGCCTGTAATCCCAGCACTTTGGGAGGCCGAGGCAGGCGGATCACAAGGTCGGGAGTTCGAGACCAGCCTGACCAACATGGTGAAACCCTGTCTCTACTAAAAATACAAAAATTAGCCGGACATGGTAGTACGTGCCTATAATCCCAGCTATTCAGGAGACTAAGGCAGGAGAATCGCTTGAACCCAGGAGGTGGAGGTTGCAGTGAGCCAAGATCTCACCACTGCACTCCAGCCTGGGTGACAGAGTGAGACTCCATCTCAAAAAAGAAAAAAAAAAAATTAGTCCGTGTGGTGGCATGCGCCTGTAATCCTAGCTACTTGGGAGGCTGAGGCAGGAGAATTGCTTGAGCCTGAGACAGAGGTTGCAGTGAGCCAAGATAGCGCCACTACACTCTAGCCTGGGCTACAGAGCAAGACTGTCTCGGAAAAAAAAGAAGACTGACTTAGAGAAATGACAAATATTTTAAACTGGAATAGAAAGTTGCAGAATCACAAACACATTAAGATCTCATTTAAAAAAAGTTAGGCCAAGCACGTGGTTCAAGCCTGTAATCCCAGCACCGTGGGAGGGCAAGGCAGGTGGATCACTTGAGGTTAGGAGTTTGAGACCAGCTTGGCCAACATGGTGAAATGTTGTCTCTACCAAAAATACAAAATTAGCCAGGCATGGTGGCAGGTGCCTGTAATCCCAGTTACTCGGGAGGCTGAGGCAGGAGAATTGCTTGAACCTGGGAGGTGAAGATTGCGGTGAGCTGAAATGGTGTCACTGCACTCCAGCCTGGGTGACAGAGTGAGACTTTGTCTCAAAAAGAGGAAAAAAAAAAAAGAACATGCATCAAACTATTAAGTGATTATCTCTGAAAGGCAGATTGGAAGAAAGGGAGAGGACTTTGATCTTTTTTAAATATTCCTCTTTAGTGTTTGAATTCTTTTACAATCATTTTTGCAATAAAAACAAATTTAATGGAGCCAGGTATGGTGGCACATGACTGTAGTTCCAGCTACTCTAGAGGCTGAGGCAGGAGGATCACTTCAGCCCAAGAGTTCAAGGTTACAGTGAGCTATGATCATGCTATGCACTCAAGCCTGGACAACAGAGTGAGACCCTATCTCTAGAAGAAAAAAATAGTGTAATGCATATAGAGAATGGAAAAATTGGAAAATTCACAAAAGAAAAAAGAAAGAAAACAATAATCACCTTCCATTTTAAGATTATTAACATTTTGATAACATTTCCATGGTCTTTTTTTCTAGGCATATATATAAAAATATAAAATATATATAACAGACTGATCATATTGTTAAACAATATGAAGTTAAACAAGTCTTTAGACATTTTATAGCAACAAAGTGCAAAATTCATCTATCCATAACCATCCAAATGTATCTGTTATTCAACGAGTTGTTTTATCCCTTTTATCAGCTAACTAAAGAAGCCTGAGAGCTGGGGTTTTTTAGCTGAGCCAGGAAAAGTAGCTGCTTTATTTCAGCCATGAGGATTACACTTCTATGCTCAGGGATCCCCCTGTCTGCAGAAGCAGAGTTAAAGTGGTGAGCAGTTATCCAGCAAAGCTGCTTAGGAAAAAAAAAATCCATCTAGGTCATTCAAAACCCAAATTATCTTTTACTTCCCTGGAGGTCATTTGCCATACATTACCTGAACACTTGTCTATAAAACCAAGGTGGATAAATTAGAATTTAATGTAAACTCAGAGCCCAGGGAATAGTATTATATTTACTAGGTAAATATCAATGTCTTGATAACACCTGAAGTCTATATATACCTATTATTAATGTGAGCATGTGGATGTGCTGAGGTGAAAATTTTACAGATTAAGACAGGGTACTTCACGACCAAGGAAATTAGCCACCAAACTTTCAAGGAACTATCTAAACTAATTTTTCTTTGAAAATTATCCTGAAATTTCTTTAAGTTTATATTCAATTTTCTAATAGGTACATGACATATAGATAAATACACTTTTAATAAGTGCTTTATTGAAATATAACTCACATTACATGAAGTTTATACTTTGAAAGTATACAGTCTAGGGGTTTTTAGTATATTAGCAAACTTGTGCATCAGTAACCACTATCAAATTCTAGGACATTTTCATCACCCTACAAAAAAAATTTAAAAACTAGAATGAGCACAGTGGCTCACACCTGTAAGACCAGCACTTTGGGAGACCGAGGCGGGTGGATCACCTGAGGTCAGGAGTTCGAGACAAGCCTGGCCAATATGGTGAAACCCCATCTCTACTAAACATACAAAAATTAGCCGGGCATGGTGGCACGTGCCTGTAATCCTAGCTACTCAGGAGACTGAGGCAGGAGAATTGCTTGAACCCAGGATGCGAAGGTTGCAATAAGCCGAGATCACACCATTGCAGCCTGGGCGACAAGAGGGAAACTTCGTCTCAAAAAAAAAAAAAAAAAAATTTGAAAGCTCATGCTCATTAGCAGTCACCCCACATTCTCCTCAACCCTCAGTTCCTGTAAACCACTGATTTATTTTCTGTCTTTATGGATTTGCCTACTCAGGATATTTCATGTAAATGGGATGATACAACATGTGACCTTTCATATCTGGCTTCTTTCATTTAGCGTATATTCAAGGTTCATCCATATTGTAGTTTATATCAGAGCTTCATTCCTTTTTATAGCTGAATAATAGTCCATTGCATTTATATACTACATTTTCTTTGTGTATTTATTAGTGGACATTTGGGTGTTTCCATTTTTTTGTTATTATGAATAATGCTGGTAAAAACATTCAAGTATAAGTTTTTGAGTAGATATTTATGTTTTCAATTATTTTTGATACATACCTAGGAGGGGAATTGCTGAGCCATATAGTAACTCTGTATTTAGCTTTTTGAGGAATTATCAAATGTTTTCCAAAGTGGCTGTACCGTTTTACATTCCCACCAGCAGTTTACAAGTGTTCTAATTTCTCCATATACTCAACAACCGTTGTTATTATCTGACTTTTTAATTATAGCCATCCTAGTATGTATGAAGTAGCGTCTTGTTGTGATTTTGATTTGCATTTCTCTAAGGACTAACTGTTGAGCATCTTTTATGTGCTTATTTGGCTATTCATATATCATCTTCAGAGAAATGTCTATTCAAACTTCAAACCCTTTATTTTTAAACTAACTTGTTGTGTTTCTTTTTTTTTTTTTTTAAACAGGGTCTCACTCTATCACCTGGGTTGCAGTGCAGTGATACAATCATAGCTCACTGCAGCCTCAAACTCCTGGCCCAAGCAATCTTCCCACCTCAGCCTCCTGAGCAGCTGGGACTATAGGCATGCGCCACCATGCTCCCCTAATATTTGTCTTTTCATTGTTGAGTTGTAACTGTTCTTTATATATTGTATCCTGGATACATGTCTCTTGTGAGATAAACAATTTGCAAATGAAAAAATGGATTTTCTCCATTTTGTGAGTTGCCCTTTTTTTTTTTTTTTTTGAGACGGAGTTTCACTCTTGTTGCCCAGGCTGGAGTGAAATGGCGTGATCTCAGCTCACCGCAACCTCAGTCTCCCAGGTTCAAGCGATTCTCCTGCCTCAGCCTCCTGAGTAGCAGGGATTACAGGCATGTGCCACCACACGCAGCTAATTTTGTATTTTTAGTAGAGACCAGGTTTCTCCATATTGTTCAGGCTGGTCTTGAACTCCCAACCTCAGGTGATCCACCCACCTTAGCCTCCCAAAGTGCTGGGATTACAGGCGTGAGCCACCGCACCTGGCCGCCCTTTTAATTTCTTCATAGTGTCCTTTGAAGCACAAAAGTTTTTAACTTTGAAGTTTAATTTTTTATTAAATTGAAGTTTTATTGAAGTTTTATTTTTTATTTTGTCATATGTGCTTTTGGCATCTAAGGAACCACTGTCTCATCCAAGAGCATGGAAATTTACATCTGTGTTTTCTGCCGAGTGTGGTGGCTCACACCTGTAATCCTAGCACTTTGGGAGTCTGAGGCGGGTGGATCACCTGAGGCCAGGAGTTCGAGACCAGCCTGGCCAACACGGCAAAACCCCATCTCTACTAAAAACAGAAAAATTGGCCAGGCATGGTGGCATGTGCCTGTAATCCCAGCTACTCAGGAAGCTGAGGCAGAAAAATCGCTTGAACCCAGGAGCCAGAGGTTGCAATGAGCCGAGATCATGCCACCGCACTCCAGCCTGGTGACAGAGTGAGACTCCATCTCAAAAAATACATCTGTGTTTTCTTCTGAGTTTTATCATTTTAGATTGTACATTTAGGCTTAGGATCCATTTTGAATTAATTTTTGTATATGTTGTAAGGCAGGAATCCAACTTTATTATCCTTTTTTGGATTAAAGAAAAGAATAAATGGATATCTGATCATCTCAGCACCATTTGTTGAAATGACTCTTCTTTCCTCATGAATTCCCGTGGCGCTCTTGTTGAAAATCAGTTGCCCATAAATGTAAAGGTTTATCAGGATTCTCAATTTGGTTTCATTGATCTGTGTTTCCATCCTTATGCCAGTAGCTCCATGACTTGATTACTGTGGCTTTGTAGTGTGTTTTGAAATCAGGCGGTGTGAATCCTCCAACATTTTTTCTTTTTTTCTCCTTTTAAAAATTATCATGGGCTGGTCGTGGTGGTTCATGCCTGTAATCCCAGCACTTTGGGAGGCTGAGGCAGGAGAATTGCTTGAACCCAGGAGGCAGAGGTTGTAGTGAACCGAGGTTGCGCCAGTGCATTCCAGCCTGGGTGACACAGCAATACTCTGTCTTAAAAAATAAATAAATAGGCCAGGCGCAGTGGCTCACACCTGTAATCCCAGCACTTTGGGAGGCCGAGGCGGGCAGATCACGAGGTCAGGAGATCAAGACTATCCTGGCTAACACAGTGAAAGCCCATCTCTACTAAAAATACAAAAAAAAAAAAAAAAATTAGCCAGGCATGGTGGCGGGCACCTGTAGTCCCAGCTACTAGGGAGGCTGAGGCAGGAGAATGGCGTGAACCTGGGAGGCGGAGCTTGCAGTGAGCCGAGATAGCGCCACTGCACTCCAGCCTGGGCAACAGAGCGAGACACGGTCTCAAAAAAATAAATTAATTAATTAAATTAAATAAAAATAAAATAAATTTTAAGATTAGCATGTTAGTTATAAAACAAGACAGCTGTGATTTTTTTAGGGATTGCATTCAGTTTATAGATCAATTTCAAAAGTATTAAGGTTTTAATAATATCAAATTTTCTAATTGATAAACATAGAATGTGTTCCCATTTATTTAGTCTGCCCACCTCGGCCTCCCAAAGTGCTGGGATTACAGGTGTAAGCTGCCACACCCAGCCCTGGATATACATTTTTAAGAGACAGGACCACCATCATTTAAAGTATGTAACTCAGCCAGGCACAATGGCTCACACCTGTAATCCCAGCACTTTGGGAGGCCAAGGTGGGCAGATCACTTGAGTTCAGGAGTTCAAGACCAGCCTGGCCAACATGGTGAATCCCCATCTCTGCTAAAAATACAAAACTTAGATGGGTGTGGTAGCGCACACCTGTAGTCCCAGCTACTTGGGAGGCTAAGGCAGGAGAATCACTTGAACCCGGGAGGCAGAGGTCGCAGTGAGCCGAGATGGCACCACTGCACTCCAGCCTGGGTGACAGAGCGAGACTCCATCTCAATAAATAAATAGTATATAACTCAATGATCTATACAGTCTATTTTACCCATTTTCCCTGGTCCCATTAAAAAAACACAACCACCTGGTCAAATGAGGTTGAAAAAGATTTCTGTATACCTAGGGGCCAAAAGTGAAATTCTTCATCATAAACATTTAAGGACTGAATATTAGCAGGGATATCAGTTACACTTAGAACACTAAGGTAGTTGTTGGTGATTCATTATAGGTGAGTTTTGGCCTTTTGCTCCTGTCCAAGTTGGAAACACCTTCCACGCTCAGGTTTTGTTGTTTAATAAGGTTTTGACCACAGTAATTCCTGAATATTAATGAAAAGAGTAACTCAAAGTAGTAAATGACCTGGTTAATATGTACTGGTATGATTCAAACTTACTATACAAAGATACTCATTCTAAGAAACTTACTTTGTCCTTCTCAGTCTTGAGGAAAGTTAGCTATATTGAGTGTTCTGCAATCTCACTAACCATTGCATAATTTTCCTTATGATATCCTACTTTATCAAGCAGTGGTTAGTCTTTGCCTTACTCTCTTCCATCTTTTTAAAAACACATTCTTTGTAACCAAATAAAAATGAAATCTGTTTTATTCTTCTTTCACACTCAAAACAAGCTTTCGATATTCTTGGAGTTTTTGTTTTGTTTAGCAAAATCAACCTGTGTCCTTTCATTAATGGTCTGGAATCTTATTAGCAAACAAAATTTGCAGGTGGCTTTTATGTTACTGTTACTATCACACTGTGTACAGAGGGGACATGGAAGACCCTAAAAATAACTAATCTAACCTCAGTAAATGTACTACACTCTATGGGCTGAATATTCTCATAGACTTAAAGCTCTGAGTAAGATAGTATTCATTCCTAGAACAAATGATAATTGAAATCTTTATTCTCTTCTCTTTTAGGGTTCCCCACTTCCTCTTTCCCCCTAACCTGGGCATAGCTACAGGGTTTTTGTTTTGTTTTGTTTTGTTTTGTTTTGTGTGTGTGTGTGTGTGTTTAAAGAAATGACTTGTAGTCTCAAGAAACAAAGCACAGAACCTTCTTTGCATAGTGATTTCTTCTATCATATACATTCTCTATTGTCACATTGATGAAATTACAACAGAATTTGTAATAATAGAGCAATGGGTTTTCTCCATTTGACCTATTTTAGTCACTGAAAAAAATGTGCTGCCTCTGTCAAAGATTTACTTATATATTACCAATGGATTAATAGAAATATATTGAATGTTGATTAATTTGTTTGTTCTAGTTCTTTAATTCTAATATTAAGAATAAGTTTATTTGAAGCTACAACCCGTTAAGTGTCCAGCTTTTCATTTCTTTCATAAATAAAGCTGGAAGTGATTATAAGTTCATATCCTCATTTGCTTCTGATTGATGCTTCCTTATAGGCTCTTTCTCCCCACCCCTCTGCTCCTCCCCAGTGTTACACAACGCTACAGAGCCAGGAACACAATGTCAACTGTCAATGTCTTTCTAAAGGCAGTGGGTGATATTTACACATGTAAGCTGCTGGCACTAACAAGGTGACTGGAGTCAAATGTAAACCACGGGTTTATCATTCCCAGTCAAATATATTGTGCAATGGGGTAGCAATAGGCACTGTGTGAAAGATTGCCTAACAAGCCGCCAGCCTTAGGATTAGTCAGCTCCTTGCTGTGAGATGTGTGTGAGCAAGATATTGGAGGTCTCTGGTGATAGAAAAGCACGCTGGCCAATGGCAAGAACCAAAAGGAGGGGAAACTCAATTTTTGGCAAACAGTTTGAATCTTAGCAAAAGACCTTTGTTCTCTGAGGTGCAGAGGCTGAGACGTTACTGAGAAACATCTAAGGAAAGGACGTTCTCTGTGAAAACTTCGCCTCCTATACAAAACTTTATAAACTGGTACCATTTCTGCCCATTTAAATTTATAGTGAAACCAAAACATGTTTCTGGGGAAATCTTTTTTTTCTTGTTGTAATTATTATTTTTTTAAGGCAGAGCCTCGCTCTGTCGCCCAGGCTGGAGTGCAGTGGCACTATCTCGGCTCACTGCCACCTCCGCCTCCCGGGTTCAAGTGATTCTCCTGTCTCAGCCTTCTGAGTAGCTGGGATTACAGGTGTGCGCCACCATGCCCAGCTAATTTTTTGTATTTTTAGTAGAGACGGGGTTTCACCATGTTGGCAGGCTGGTCTCGAACTCCTGACCTCAAGTGATCTACCCACCTTGACCTCCCAAAGTTCTGGGAATACAGGCATGAGCAACTGTGTCTGGCCCAAAAATTGTAATTATTAAAAACAACATAAACAGACTATAGGAAATTAGAAAAACAAAGCAAGTAGAAAAACACTCATAATCCCTTTTGCTAAAACCCAACTATATCACAGTAGCATACATTCTTATTATCTGAACTGTTTTCCATGGTTGTAATCACATGATTATTTTTGTCATGTGATCATTTTTGCTAACTTGTAAGTTTATTTCTTTCTATAGGGTGCTACCTAACAATATTTTAAATAACTGAATAATATTCCATTCACCATATGGTTGAACTAACATTCACTTTATTCCAACAAATAGGCTATTTCCATTTTATGTTATTGTAAATAATACTGACATAAACATAACTTGAAATACAGCTTTTCTTAAGAAACATTTTTTTAATTTAAGGTGATTTAAGTATAAAGCTTGCATAAAGCGTATAAGAAAAGCTTAAAGAAAAATAATAAAATGGTGAAACCCCATCTCTACTATAAATACAAAAATTAGCCAGGGATTGTGGCACACGCTTGTAGTCCCAGCTACTCGGAAGGCTGAAGCACGACAATGTCTTGAACCTGGGAGGCAGAGGTTGCAGTGAGCTGAGATTGCACCACTGCACTCCAGCCTGGGCAACGGAGTGAGTCTCCATCTCAAAAAAAAAAAAAAAAAGAAAGAAAGAAAGAAGAAAGAAAGAAAAATAATAAAATGGTCCAGGTGCAGTGACTCATGCCTGTAATCCCAGCACTTTGGGAGGCCGAGACCGGATTGCTGGAGCCCAGGAGTTCAAGACCAGCCTGGGCAAAATAGTGAGACGTCATCTCTACAAAAAATTTTAAAAATTAGCTAAGCATAGTGGCATGCACCTGTAGACCCAGCTACTCAGGAGACTGACGTGGGAGTATTACTTGAGCCTGGGAATTTGAGGCTGCAGTGAGCTGTGATCAAGGCCACTGCACTCCAGCAGTGACTGTACTGCACTCTTGGGTGACAGACGAAGACTGTCTCAAAAAAAAAATAAAAATAATAACAAGAAGAAAAAATAAGAAATAGGTAAATAAAATGAACAGCTGAGTACCCACTTCCAATTTGAAATATAACACGTTGCTTGTAATTTAGAAGTCTTCTTTATAGGCCATTCACCTTTATAGGCCACTGCACTCCAGCCTGGGTAACAAGAGCAAAACTCTGTCTCAAAAAAAAAAAAAAAAAAAGAGTAATAGTAACAATATGAATAAGGAGGAAGAACCGTATAATAAACAATCTGTATCTTGGCATTTTATGGAGGCTGTGTGAAAATAACATTTTAAATCAAAATTGCATATTCAAGATATATTTTTAGGTGAGGTACAGTGGCTCACATCTGTAATCCCAGAACTTTGGGAGGCTAAAGCGGAAGGATCCCTAGAGGCCTGGAGTTCAAGACCAGGACCAGCCGAGGCAACATGGGGAAACTCTGTCTTTACAAAAAAAAAAAGAAAAAAAGTTAGCCAGGCTTGGTGGCACGCTTCTGTGGTCCCAACTCCTTGGGAGCCTGAGACAGGAGGATTGTTTGAGCCTGGGGGTCACAGCTGCTAGTGAGCCATAATGGTGCCACTGCACTCCAGCCTAAGCGACAGAACAAGACAGATCCTGTCTCAAAAAAAAAGAAAAGAAAAAGAAAGAAAGAAAAAAGAGAATTATGTCAGCATTGGATTACTACAATGAAATGGAAACTTTTGCATATTATTTATGGGAATGTACTCTTTGGTGAGCAATTTGTAACAAAATACCGACTAATATACATAGCTTTGATTTAATCATCTCTCCACTGACATTTATTCTAATGAAAAATTGGGGACATGAACAAAGGTATACAGGAGTGCTTATGACAGCTTTTCATACAATACTGAAAAATGGAAATAACCAAAATTAAGATGATGATTAAATATAGTATGTATATTCATAGGCTAGTATACTGAATAACTGTCAAAAATCATGTTTTGCTTACAAAATGTTAAAAGTGGGAAAACCTCAGGGTGCAGTGGCTCACACCTGCAATCCCAGCACTTTGGGAGGCCAAGGTGGGAGGATTGCTTGAGGCCAGGAGTTTGAGACCAGCCTAGGCAACATTACGAAACCCCATCTCTACAAAAAATACAAAAAGTAGCTGGGCATAGTGGCTCATGCCTGTAATTCCAGCTACCTGGAAGGCTGAGGTGGAAGGCTTTCTTAAACCCAGAGAGGCAGAGATTGCAGCATGCCACTGCACTCCAGCCTGGCGACAGAGGGAGACCCTGTCTCAAATAACAATAATAAATATAAATAAAAGTAGGAAAAGCACATTAAAATAGTAAGTAAATCTCAATTTTGAAAAGTATTTAGATATCCATAGAAAAAAATTTGGAAGAATATACACTAAAATGTTAATGTTTTCTTGATGTGGTAAAATTATAGGTTATTTTTATTTTATGTTTTTCTAAATTTCCTACAATAAACACATATAACTTTTTTTTTTCTTTTTTCTGAGACAGAGTCTCGCCCTGTTGCCCAGGCTGGAGTGCAATGGCCCCATCTCAGCTCACTGCAACCTCCGCCTCCCGGGTTCAAGCTGTTCTCCTGCCTCAGCCTCCTGAGTAGCTGGAATTGCAGGCACCCGCCACCACGCTCTGCTAAGTTTTTGTATCTTTAGTAGAGACAGGGTTTCACCATGTTGGCCAGGCTGGTCTCAAACTCCTGACCTCATGATCCACCCACCTCGGTCTCCCAAAGTGCTGGGATTACAGGCATGAGCCACCGTGCCCGGCCAACACATATAACATTTTAAATCATAAGCAAACATTTTAAGTTAGGCCAGGCGAGGCAGCTCACACCTGTAATCTCAGCACTTTGGGAGGCTGAGGCGGGCAGATCACCTGAGGTCAGGAGTTCGAGACCAGCCTGGCCAGCATGGTGAAACCCTGTCTGTACTAAAAATACAAAAATTAGCTGGGCGTGATGGTGCGTGCCTGTAGTCCCAGCTACTTGGAAGGCTGAAGCAGGAGAATTGCTTGAACCGAGGAGGCTGAGGTTGCAGTGAGCCGAGATCGCTCCATTGCACTACAGCCTGGGAGACAAGAGTGAGACTTCATCAGAAAGAAAGAGAGAGAGAGGAAAGAAAAAGAAAGGAAGGAAGGAAGGAAAGAAAAGAAAAGAAAAGAAAAAAAGAAAGAAAGAAAATGGCTACTCCATAGGCAGAGCAGCCGCAAGGGCTGCTGGTTGCCCATTTTTATGGTTATTTCTTGATGATATGATAGACAAGGGGCAGATTATTCATGCCTTCCCTTTTTAGACCTCCATACAGGGTAACTTCCTGATGTTGCCATGGCATTTGTAAACTGTCATGGAGCTGGTAGGAATGTATCAGTGAGGATGACCAGAGATCACTCTTGTGGCCACCTTGATTATGGTTTTAGCTGGCTTCTTTACTGCAATCTGTTTTATCAGCAAGGTCTTTATGACCTGTATCTTGTGCTGACATCCTGTCTCATCCAGTGACTTAGAATGCCTTAACCATCTGGGAATGCAGCCCTGTAGGTTGCAGCCTCATTTTACCCAGCTCCTATTCAAGATGGAGTTGCTCTGGTTCAAACACCTCTGACAATGTGACCAGGATGCGTTAGACTTATTAAATAAAATTTATAGGAGGACATTGACTTGGACTGAGCTCCTGCACTAGATCCAACAGAGAAAACCAAAATGGAGTTACTCAAACTAAAGTTCCACATCACCAAACTGAAATGATCTTGTTGATCTGACTTCCTTAGAAATCAGGAAGGAGAGAGAAAATAGCCAAATCCCCAAACAGGCCAGTTTCAGCCTGCATGGTTAGGAAGTCCCCTCTGCTTTAACCCCTACAAAGAAAGTAACCTGAAGTAAACCTCATGTTAACCAATCCACTTTTTATATTACACTGTTTCCTTGTTACTGTTCAAGCTACTTTATAAAAACCGACTATCCTAACATGCCCAGCATAGCACTCCTCTATTTTTAGATGAAATGCCGTCTAATTCATGAATAAAAGCCAGTTAGATAATTTTAAATTTTTTGAAATTTTGTCTTTTGACAGATTCAGTAATAAAGAAATAGAAGAAATATAGGAGGGATTTTGGTGCCTTGATTTTCACTGTGATTAAATATATTATAATATATATTCATTGGATACATAGATGCCAGTCTATAACCAAGTTTCTCTGGTCTCTAGGGAAAACGTCTGAGTAAGCTTCACAACTGTCATTTTTTTGTTTTGGAATTACTATATCTCTTATGAAATAATGGTGATAATAAGCGTATGTATAATTTTTAAAGTTCTTATTTGTCAAAATTAAAAATTGGCAACCCTGTTTTCTCCTACCACTTCCAATTTTTCTTTTTTATTTTTTTAGACGGAGTATTGCTCTGTTGCCCAGGCTGGAGTCCAATGGCACGATCTCGGCTCACTGCAACCTCCGCCTCCCAGGTTCAAATGATTCTCCTGCCTCAGCCTCCCACATAGCTGGGATTACAGGCATGTGCCACCACGCCTGGCTAATTTTGTATTTTTAGTAGAGACGGGGTTTCACCGTGTTAGCCAGGCTGGTCTCTATCTCCTGACCTCGTGATCTGCCCACTTCGACCTCCCAAAGTACAGGGATTACAGGCGTGAGCCACCTCACCTGCCCCAGATCAGTATTAAATAGTGTCTCATAAAAAATTCTTACATGTATGTTTATCATCATTTCTAATTTGTCTATGTAGATTTCTATGTAGATTTCTAGCCCTGGCTTCAAGTACTGACCCTGCTACTTAAAATCTGTGTGATCTTTGGCAAATCAATTACCTTATCTGAGCCTATTTCCCTATCTATAAAGCAAGAGTAATTAGATTGGCGTAATTTATCTCACAGAGTAGTTGCAAATGTAAGATGAGAAAGTATAGATAGAAACTATCTGTAAATTGTAAAATGCAACATGAATGAGTTATCATTAAAAGTGTAGACAAAAAATATTAAATCATTTTTTATAATCATTATACTTATTAAAATGCAAATGAAGTCTTAAACTGTCTCTACCTCTTTGAGCTTCGTGGTTAAAATTAGATAATAACTGGCCAGGTGCATTGGCTCATGCCTGTAATCCCAGGACTTTGGGAGGCTGATGCAGGAGGATCACGAGGTCACGAGTTTGAGACCAGCCTAACCAACATGATGAAACCCGGTCTGTACTAAAAATACAAAAAAATTAGCCAGGCGTGGTGGTGCACACCTATAATCCCAGCTACTCAAGAGGCTGAAGCAGGAGAATCGCTTGAACCCCGGAGCCGGAGGTTGCAGTGAGCCGAGATCGTGCCACTGCACTCCAGCCTGAGTGACAGAGCGAGACTCCACCTCAAAAAAATAAATAAATAAATAAAAATAAATAGTTAATAACCTTCTGGGACTAATGACTGCCTCAACTGATTTGGAAAATAATGTAATCATTTTCAGAAAATCCTCTTTTAAAGTATTCTGCATCACACAGCACAGTTCAAGCAAACTTTGAGAAATTGCCCTTTTTAATACATCAAAATGGTAGGAAATCATCAATTCCAGATTCAATTAATACTAATGTTAGTGGCAGAGGATCCCTAGGGGGACTGCAGCAACCTCAGTCCTTGCCTACTTGGAAGGAAGAATTCGACCAAGGGGCATAAGGCAGAGGAAAAGACTGAGACAAGTTTTAGATCAGAAGTGAAAGTTTATGAAAAAGCGTTAAGCAGAAAGGAAAGGAAGTAAAGTATAATTGAAAGAGGGCCAAATGAGTGACTTGAGAGATTAAGTACCCTGTTTGACTTTTGACTTGGGGTCTTATACATTGGCATGCCTCTGGTTGCTTCCGGTCTCTTCTCCCTGATTCTTCCCGTGGGGTGGGCTGTCCACATGTGCAGTGGCCTGCTGGCACTTGGGAGGGGCTGCATGCACAGTGTGTTTACTGAAGTTGTGCGCATGCTCATTTGAGGCATTTTTCCCTTACCATTAGAGTGTTTAAACTCTGCCATTTTGCCTCTTAGTGTGCATGCTTGAGCCCACTCTCCCAGCTCTTGAGATCTTATCAGGAAGCTGCTGATCACCAGTTTTAAGTTTTTTCTATTGGGAGACTGCCTTTCCTTGGTGCTGGCTGCAACCAATCATTGTTTTAGAGAGACAGTTTAACAACCGCCTGACCATAACCTGATGGTCACCTGGTGGGGGTTGGGGGGCCTCTCTCCTGCCCTGCTCATGTCTGACTAGCTACCTACTGTAACACTAACACATCAATCTATACAGGTGTTGGGGCTCAGAAACCAAGGACCCCAAAACATGGCATTTTGACATGTTGAACTGAAGAAGCCTCAAGGTATCTCTGCCCTCCTCGCCCCTCCCCACCATCTCTCCCAAGGAAGTTGAAGTTTCTTTATCTGCCTAAGATCCAGATGCACCAAAGAGAACAATTGTTTTCACTTCCTCTCCCTGTAAGACCAAGATTGTAACCATACCTGAACAGACCCCTTCGCTGTCAAGGAGAACTATCTGCAAGTAAATCTCTATTCCCAGATCCATTGATTCTCCCTAGTAATCCCCTCAATAGAATCCACTCCCCATCTCATAACCTGTTTGGCCAGGATCCAAGCCCCGATTCTTTTTTTTTTTTTTTTTGAGATGGAGTCTTACTCTGTCGCCCAGGCTGGAGTGCAGTGGCGTGATCTCAGCTCACTGAAACCTCCATCTCCCAAGTTCAAGTGATTCTCCTGCCTCAGCCTCCTGAGTAGCTGGGACTACAGGCTCATGCCACCACACCCGGATAATTTTTTATTTTTAGTAGAGACGGTGTTTCACCATGTTGACCAGGCTGGTCTCGAACTCCTGACTTCAAGTGATCCACCCGCCTTGGCCTCCCAAAGTGTTGGGATCACAGGTGTGAGCCACTGCACCCGGCCCAATCCCCCTTTCTTTCTGTAACCTTAAGATGGTATATAAGCTCCTCATCAAGGGGTTAGCATTTCATTCTGAAAGCTTCCATGTATACATATTGATTACATTTGCATACCTTTTCTCCTATTAGTCAGTCTGCCTTGTGTCAGTGATTTTTCAGTGAATCTTTAGGGGCCAAAACCTTCGTCCCCCACACAGGTAAAATCCAAAAAGGATTCACGACCCACTAGAAATCTCTGGAGCTTCTTGTCAAGATCTCAAGAGTCCCTCCATCTCTACGTGGCATTCAAATTTATAGGAGCTAGGTGAGTGTTGCCTTTCTTATCCTACAAATTAAAGAACTAAGATACAGATTTGCATTTCTAGCACATAGTCAAGGCAGCACAGGACTCATTTTGATTATATCTAGGACCTGTTCAGGGCCTCCTCGCATAAATGGTTGGGCAGTAGAAGTTTGTGTTCTGCTGGTTCCTCAAACTTATTATCATATATCCAACTAGTTCTTTCTCCAGACCTTTCTCAAACCAAGACTCTAAACCTGAAACTCAGCTCCCTCTTCTTTTCCACTTTCCATCTTTAATTCAATCCATTCCACCTCCCCAGTGTCTCTCCCATTCATTTGTTCTCTCATTTCCTAGTTCAGATCCTTTCAAGTCAACTTGAACAATTGCAAACTTCAAACTTCAAACTGGTCTTTCTGTCTCCAGGCTTGATTTAGCTTTCTACTTATCAACTGAAGAATGATGAGGTTCATATATTTGGAAAGGAGAGCTTTATCTCTTATAAAGGGTTTCAGCCTGCAGAGTGGCCATTTTGACAGGTTGGGAAGTGTAGCCTCTGGCCAGAGACCAGAAACAGGCACTTCAAGGGAGGGGCAGAGGGAACAGAAATTTATACTGAGCAGGGTGGCCAAATATACATATTTGATAAGCTACAAGAAGAGTCATGAATATTTATGAAAGGAGAAACATGTGCATATGCAACTGGGCCTCATGTACAAAAAAGGGCAGCATTAGCATAACTTGAGGGTGGAGTTTTCATCCCTCTGACCTCAAAAGGTGAGGCAGAGGACAGGAAAAACCCTCTCTGTGCATCCTCTGTAGAGTGACCAGAACCACTGCATGGTCTGGTCTCTTTTCAGGAAAGAATGCTGATCTAATGTGTGTTGTGTCAAACCCCAAAAACGAGGGACAGCAATCGTGTGGTTGATTGAGATCAGGAGTGGAGTCTTTTGAAAGGGCTAATTTCTGTTTAGCCCTTAGGAGAGAAAGCCTAATGGTAATTAGCAAGTTGGGGGGGTGGGGGCGCAGTTATAACCAGGCAGGTCCTACTGCTATAGGACAGGGATCCGGATCCAGATCCCAAGAGAGGGTTCTTGGATCTCGTACAAGAAAGAATTCAGAGCAAGTCTGCTGTGCAAAGTGAAAGCAAGTTTAATAAGAAAGTAAAGGAATAAAAGAATGCCTACTCCATATATGGGCAGAGAAGCCCCAAGGGCTGCTGGTTGCCCTTTTTTATGGCTATTTATTGATGATATGCTAAACAAGGGGTGGATTATTCATGCCTCCCCTTTTTAGACCATATAGGGTAACTTCCTGGCGTTGCTATGGCATTTGTAAACTGTCATGGAGCTGGTGGGACTGTAGCAGTGAGGACGACCAGAGGTCACTCTCGTGGTCATTTTGGTTTTGGTGGGTTTGGGCGGGCTCCTTTACTGCAACCTGTTTTATCAGCAAGGTCTTTATGATCTGTAGTTTGTGCTGACCTCGTATCTCATCCTGTGACTTAGAATGCCTTAGCCATCTGGGAATGCAGCCCAGTAGGTTTCAGCCTCATTTTACCCAGCCCCTATTTAAAATGGAGTTGCTCTGGTTCACAGGCCTCTGACACTACCTCCCATCTGTTTTGGCCGGAACCCACTTCCAGGGTTTCTCTGAGGTCCCCTTGGCCAAGAGGAAGTCCGTTCAGTCAGTTGGGGGCTTAGAATTTTATTTTGTTTTTCAACTTTATTTTAATTTATTAATTTATTTTTGAGACAGTCTCGCTTTGTTGCCCAGGCTGGAGTGCAGTGTCACAATCTTGGCTCACTGCAAACTCTGCCTCCCAGGTTCAAGTGATTCTCCTGCCTCAGCCTCCCCAGTAGCTGGGATCACAGGCATGCACCACCATACCCGGCTAATTTTATTTTGTATTATTAGCAGAGATGGGGTTTCACCGTGTTGGCCAGGCTGATCTTGAACTCCTAAGCTGAGGTGATCCACCTGCCTGGCCTCCCAAAGTGTTGGGATACAAGCATGAGCCACTGTGCCCGGCCCTCAACTTTGTTTTAGATTCAGGGGGTGCATGTGCAGGCTTGTTACCTGGGCATATAGCGTGATGCTGAGGTTTGGGGTACAAATGAACTACCCATGTCTGAGCATAGCATCCAATAGTTTTTCAACCCTTGCCCTCCTTCTACCTTCCCCCTCTGGTAGTCTCCACTTTCTATTGTTGCCATTTTTATATCCCTGAGTACCCAATGTTTAGCTCCCACTTACAAGTGAGAACATGCAGTATTTGGTTTTCTGTTCCTGCATTAATCCACTTAGGATAATTTTTTTAATATATATATACGGAGTCTTACTTTGTCACCCAGGCTGCAGGGCAGTGGCGTGATCTTGGCTCACTGCAACCTCTATCTCCTGGGTTCAAGCAATTCTCCTGCCTCGGCCTCCTGAGTAGCTGGGATCACAAGCACATGCCACCACACCCGACTAATTTTTTGTATTTTTAGTAGATAACGGGTTTCACCATGTTGGCCAGCTTAGTGTCGAACTCCTGACTTAAGGTGATCTGCCTGCCTCGGCCTCCCAAAGTGCTGGGATTACACACGTAAGCCACTGTGCCTGGACTTTTTTTTTTTTTCCCTTCTTTTTGAGATGGAGTTTCGCTCTTGTTGCCTAGGCTGGAGTGCAATAGCGCTGTTATAAACAAAGTTTCAGTGCCGCAAAAGAAACAGCACTCGAATATAAAATTTTCTTTTTAATTCTCAGCAAGGCAAGGTACTTCTATAGAAGGGGGCGCCCTTAGAGATGGAACAATGATGAGCGCACACCAAGACAAGGGAGGGGAAGGGGTTCTTATCCCTGACACATGTGGCCCCTTGCTGCTGTGTCGTTCCCCTGTTGGCTAGGGTTAGACCGCACAGGCTAAACTAATTCCAATTGGCTAATTTAAAGAGAGTGACAGGGTGAGTGGTTTCGCAGGAAAAAAGGGTTATTCAGCGTGGAGAATGAGTCAGGGCGGAGCAGCTAGCAGGTAATCGGAATGAGTTAGGGTGGAGCAGATAATTGGAATGAGTCAGGGTGGAGCAGGTGATTGAAATGAGTCAGGGTGGAGCCGGTAATGGAAAAAGGTTGCTTTTATGAGGAAGATAGGTTTAAAAGTAGAAGGCAAAGAATTGAACATACTGACATATTGATTCTTTGAAAAGAAATTTAGAACTCATATCTAACAGCGCGATCCCGGCCCACAGCAACCTCTGCCTCCCAGGTTCAAGCGATTCTCCTGCCTCAGACTTCTGAGTAGCTGGGATTACAGGTGCCCACCACCACGCCTAGCTAATTTTTGTATGTTTAGTAGAGAGGGGGTTTCACCGTGTTGGCCATGCTTGTCTCAAACTCCTGGCGTCAGGTGATCTACCCACTTCAGCCTCCCATAGTGCTGGGATTACTGGCATAACCACCACGCCTGGCCAGGATAAATTTTTATTTTTATTTCTCAGTAGGAAACATGAAAGGTTGTTTATTGAACCCTTTCCTTGTCCTGTTATTGTAGTAATGGAGAAACTTTTCCTTTACCCTCTTAAATTCAGTATCTGAGGCCTGTGAATTAAACTGACAAAAGACAAATTAGCAAGAAAAAGGAAAGATTTTATTGGCTGGTTCGAATGCAGTGGTGTTTACAACTAATGGATAACAACCAGTTACAGATATTTTTGTTCCTTCTCCACTCCCACTGCTTCACTTGACTAGCCTTTAAAAGAAAACAAAACAGAGTTTATTTACATGCATACACATGAGAGTGCTCAGTGGTGAGTAACTCAAAAGAGTAGTTAGAATTTGGGGCTTATACACCTAACTTAATAGGGGAAAGGTAACGAGGAGAAAAGACTCCTATAGGAAGAATAAATAAGTCTTCCTGGGCGCAGTGGCTCGCGCCTGTAATCCTAACACTTTTGGAGGCTGAGGTGGGAGGATCACTTGAGCCCAGGAGTTAGAGACCAGCCTGGGCAACATGGTGAGACCCCATCTCTACAAAAAATTAAAAAATGAGCTGGGTATGGGCTGGGCGTGGTGACTCATGCCTGTAATCCCAGCACTTTGGGAGGCCAAGGTGGGTGGATCACCTGAGGTCAGGAGTTCGAGACCAGCCTGGCCAACCTGGTGAAACCCCCGTCTCTACTAAAAATACAAAAATTAACCGGGTGTGGTGGCACACACCTGTAATCCCAGCTAGTCGGGAGGCTGAGGCAGGAGAATCACTTGAACCTGGGAGCTGGAGGTTGCAGTGAGGCGAGATCGTGCCATTGCACTCCAGCCTGGGCGACAGAGCAAGACTCTATCTCAAAAAAAAGAGCTGGGTATGGTAGTGTGTGTCTGTAGCCCCAGCTACTCGGGAAGCTGAGGTGGAGGATCACTTGATCCTGGGAGGTTGAGGCTACAGTGAGCTATGATTGCACTATTGCACTCCAGCCTGATCAATAGAACAAGACGTTGTCTCTAAAAATAGATAGATAGATAGATAGATAGATAGATAGATAGATAGATAAATTTAAGTGGTGTTCCTTGAAAAAAAGCAGCTAGTTCAGCTCACAATTCAGCAGCTCAACTGCTTTGTACTGCATTTCCCATTTCACCACACAGAGTACTTAAAAGATGTGTACACAGGGATCAAGATTTATTAAAACAGCCCTGGTGCAGTGGCTTATACCTGTAATCCCAGCACTTTGGGAGGCCGAGGCGGGCAGATCACCTGAGGTCAGGAGTTCAAGACCAGCCTGGCCAACATAGTGAAACCACGTCTCTACAGAAAATACAAAAATTAGCCAAGTGTGGTGGTGGGCGCCTGTAATCCCAGCTACTTGGGAGACTGAGGCAGGAGAATTGTGTGAACCTGGGAGGTGGAGGTTACCGTGAGCTGAGATGGCACCACTGCACTCCAGCCTGGGCAACAAAGCAAGACTCTGTCTCAAAAATAAACAAACAAATAAGTAAAATAAAAATAAAGATTTATTAAAACATACTTTTTACTGCTTCATGAAGGGCACTTTTTTTTTTTTTTTGGCAGACAGTGTCTCACTCTGTCATCCAGTCTGGAGTGCGGTGGTGCGATCATGGCTAACTGCAGCCTTGACCTCTGGGGCTCAAGTGATCCTCCCCCTCAGCCTCCTGACTAGCTGGGACTACAGGTACGTGCCACCACGCCCAGCTAATTTTCAAACTTTTTAGTAGAGACAAGGTCTTGCTATGTTGCCCAGGCTTGTCTAGAACTCCTGAGCTCAAGTGAGCCTCCCACCTCCGCCTCCCAAAGTGTTAGGATTATAGGCATGAGCCACCGCGCCTGGACCCATTCATTAACTTAATAAACATTTATATAGCATCTTCTCTGTACCTTGACAATCCTAGCATATTTCTCTTCCTTTCCCTAATGCCAGTGATTTTGTTCTGAGGCTTGAGGATGGAGTTAACTACTGAAAAACAAACGCAAACTGCCATAAAGGTATAATGGTGCTTCAATCCCCGTAGTGTCCCCAGACTGGCAATTACTCAGGAGCTTAAGAGTAAGTCTCCCACACTCTGGTGTAAGCCATTTCTGGTACTGCTGAGCCATGTGCCACCATGACAGTGCTTCTCCAGCTGAGGAGGTGGTTTGACTGGCAGCCTGAGCTGGGCTAGTTGAAACGGCAGCAGGCCCAGGGTGTGGCAGTGGCTTTGGGTAAGGGTGAGGCTCATGCCTTGTTATGTCGATAGCGGCTGCTGCAGGAAATGGCAAAAGAATAGATGCTTAAGAGAAGGAGAGATGCAGGAGAATTTATAACAACAGGAAGAGGAAGGAAAAGAGGAAAAGGAAGCGTATAGGAGGAAGAAGTGAAGATGAGAAGACAGGGCTATGACAGCAACAGGAGATAGCCAGTAGAGACCAGGTTTCTCCATGTTGTTCAGGCTGGTCTTGAACTCCCGACCTCAGGTGATCCTCCCCCCTCGGCCTCCCAAGGTGCTGGGATTACAGGCATGAGCCACCGCTCCTGGCCACACACATTCTTTAGAGGGAAAAAATATATATATAATAATAATAATAATAATAAAAGAAAAAAAAAAAAAGAAAGAAAAAAAAAATATATATATATATATTTTTCAAACTCACTGGTTTCCTGAACTGTCCTGTATTTGTCTGTTTCTTGTTACATTTATTTTTGGAATAGTATGTATAACAAGAGTGGTGAGAAAGTTGTTCTTTGGGAAAGAAAAAAAATTCTAAATTTCATAGTCAAAATCCAACAGATTTGGGGGATGTTGTGTCTAAAGCCAGTGGGGATGCCAGAGAGAGAGAAACCCTTTGGGGACACTCCCTCCTTATGACTTTTGAGTGTGTGCATAAGACTCAGCCCCTCACATATGCTTAAAAAAGGATCTCTTGACTTAAATAATAGAGGCAGCACTGTGAGACTTCCAGATGAGGGTCCCAGTTACTTTTCTTGTTACCCAAAATAACAACTCTGTTCAAAAATAAGATCCAGGTTAGGATTCTCTGGTATCCTCAAAAGATAGATTTAAAAAAGCCAGTCTGAGGCCGGGCACGGTGGCTCACGCCTGTAATCCCAGCACTTTGGGAGGCCAAGGCGGGTGGATCACGAAGTCAGGGGTTCGAGACCAGCCTGACCAACATGGTGAAACCCCATCTCTACTAAAAATACAAAAATTAGCTGGGCATGGTGGCAGGTGCCTGTGGTCCCAGCTACTCAGGAGGCTGAGGCAGGAGAATGGCTTGAACCCAGGAGGCGGAGGTTGCAGTGAGCCGAGATCCTGCCACTACACTCCAGCCTGGGTGATAGAGCGAGACTCCATCTCAAAAAAAAAAAAAAAAAAAAAGCCAGTCTGATGGGTGGACAGTGGCCTGGTGCCAACTTTGAGCCTGGAGCAGAGGGGCTTGGTTCATGACCACAGCTCAGTGTCTCCATGGACAGGTGTGTGGTTTTGTTACATCCTATTGGGTGACTTTGCCCAGTAGCCTCCAGGATCCAAGGTAGGGGCAGAGCTAGCTGTCTGCTGAGCTTTCCTCCCTCACCCAAACTTCTCTGAGTTATCAGTTTGTGCTCCTTGGCTTTCTGGATGCCAGTCCTTACTCTCTGCAAACATGAGCCTGGCTCTGAGCTTATGTTCACTGGCAGCTGGAGGACAGAGCTTGAGCCTCTTCGCCTGATGGTGACACTTAAATCAGTAGGGTTCCCAGGGCCCAGTGAACACACTTACATAATGCAAATAACTGTTATCATTATATAAATAACCAATGATGAAAACATAATTCTAGGACAGAAGAAATTGATGCTTTAGAAATAAAAACATATATTTAAAAGGATTCAACAAAGTGGAAAAACTTCCCCAGTAGTCCCCAGTCCTTCTGATTCAGTCTCTCAGTGGTTAGCTGAAAGCAAATGGGGTAATTAGAAAATGCTAGAGCCGGCTGGGCACGGTGGCTCACACCTGTAATGCCAGCACTTTGGGAGGTGGATCACGAGGTCAGGAGTTTGAGACCAGCCTGGCCAAGATGGTGAAACCCCGTCTCTACTAAAAATACAAACATTAGCCGGGCGTGGTGGCAGTCACCTGTAATCCCAGCTACTTGGGAGGCTGAGGCAGGAGAATTGCTCGAACCAGGGAAGTGGAGATTGCAGTGAGCCAAGATTTCGTCACTGCAATCTAGCCTGGGCAACAGAGCAAGACTCCATCTCAAAAAAAGAAAAAAAAAGAAAAGAAGACGCTAGAGTCACCTAGGGACCTAACTGTCCTCTTTCCTCTAAGAAACAGAGACCCAGAAAGATCTTCTGACTTGATTACCCCAGGCCTCGAAAACATCTAAACTAAAGTACAGTGTTGGGTATGTATATGGTGGTTTATACAGCACCACAGACACATTCTCATTTCCAGACATGAGGATTACACTGATTTACTCAAATACAGAAGCTAGTAGAAAGGCTTAATGCACTAATGCTTCTTGTTGGGGGTTCAGTAGCCTGAAAGACTAATCCAGATTCAAAAGTTGCCATCATAAGGCAGAGTTTTTTTTTTTTTGAGGCGGAGTTTTGCTCCTGTTGCCCAAGCTGGAGTGCAATGGCGCGATCTCAGCTCACTGCAACCTCTGCCTCCCAGGTGCAAACGATTCTCCTGTCTCAGCTTCCCAAGTAGTTCGGATTACAGGCATGCACCACCATGCCTGGCTAATTTTTTTGTATTTAGTAGAGATGGGGTTTCACCATGTTAGTCAGGCTGGTTGCGAACTCCTGACCTCAGGTGATCCATGGGCCTCGGCCTTCCAAAGTGCTGGGATGACAGGCGTGTACCACCGCACCTGGCCTCAAAGTTTTATTAAATACATCCAGCTCTGGGATTCTTGATTTTCAATATTAGGAAGCCTGATTATGTTTCCAGACTGAACTAATGGATAATGTAGACTCTCAAGTACATAAATTTTTTTTTTTGTTAGTATTTTATTTTATTTTTCTGAGATAGGGTCTCACTCTATCACCCAAGCTGGAGTGCAGTGGCACGATCACGGCTCACTGCAGGCTTGACCATTTGGGCTCAAGCCATCCTCCCTCCTCAGCCTCCCAATTAGCTGGGACCACAGGCACATGCCACCATGCCCAGCTAATTTTTTTTTTTTTATTTTTAGTAGAGATGAGGTCTTACTGTGTCACCCAGGATGGTCTCGAGCTCCTGGGCTCAAGTGATCTGCCTGCCTTGGCTTCTCAAAGTGCTGGGATTACAGGCATGAGCCACCTCGCCCAGCCTAATTGGTATATTAAGTGATGACATTTCTGCTTATGTAAGGAAATTCAATAATAAGGTGATTTCTTGGTCCCTGTTCTTAACCACCATTAATAATTTCAGATATATTCTTCTAGAAAATTCCTATGTTTAGAAAAGCATATGTTTCAACAAACATACAAATAAATATATATGTATAATCTTTTTTTAAAAATCATAAATAAGAGTATAATATGCATTCTATTCTGCAACTTTAAAAAATTAAGACCAGGCGTGGTGGCTCTTGCCTGTAATCCTAGCACTTTGGGAGGCCAAGGCAGGTGGATCACTTGAGGTCAGGAGTTCGAGACCAGCCTGGCCAACATGTTGAAACCCCATCTCTACTAAAAATACAAAAATTAGCCGGGAGTAGGTTGCAGTAAGCTGAGATTGTGCCACTGCACTCCAGCCTGGACAACAGAGTGAGAATCCGTCTCAAAAAATAAAAAAAAAATAGGTCAGGCACGGTGGCTCACTCCTGTAATCCCAGCACTTTGGGAGGCCGAGGCGGGCGGATCACTTGAGATCAGGAGTTTGAGACTAGCCTGGCCAGCATGGCAAAACCCCGTCTCTACTGAAAATACAAACATTAGCCAGGCATGGTGGCTTGCATCTATAATCCCAGCTACTCGGGAAGCTAAGACAGCAGAATCACTTGAACTCAGAAGGCAGAGGTTGCAGTGAGCTGAGACTGCACCACTGCACTCCAGCCTGGGATACAGAGCGAGACTCCATCTCAAAAATAAATAAAATAAAATAAAATAAAGATACAATTAAGTGTATGTTGGGCATTTTCACATATCCATACAATCAATCTGCTACCTTTTAAAAAAGAATTGCATATTATTCCAAAGTTTGCATTACTTTTTTTTTTTTTTTTTGAGATAAGAGTCTTGCTTTGTCACCCAGGCTGGGGTGCAGTAGCATGATCTGGGCTCACTGCAGCCTCCACCTCCTGGGCTCAAGCAATCCTCCCACCTTAGCCTCCCAAGTAATTGGGACCACAGGTGTGCACCACCAAGTCCAGATGATTTTTGTATTTTTGGTAGAGATGAGGTCTCACCATGTTGCCCAGGCCAGTCCCAAATTTGCAAGCTCAAGTGATCTGCCTGCCCCAGCTTCCCAAAGTGCTGGGATTACAGGCATGAGCCACTGTGCCTGGCCCTGGATTACTGATTTAACCAGAGCCATAACAGTGTATATTTAGATTGCTTATAGGCCTTTTTTTTTTTTTTTGGTATTACTTAATTGGCTTCCAATATGTTGTAGCAATTTACACTCTCACCAGTGGCATATGTGAGTGCCAGTTTCTGAACACCTTTACTGTCACTGAGGATTATCAAAACTTTTCTTTTCTTTTTCTTTTTTTTTTTTTGAGACGGAGTCTCACTCTGTCGCCCAGGCTGGAGTACAGTGGCGTGATCTCAGCTCACTGCAACCTCCGCCTCCTGGGTTCAGACGATTCTCCTGCCTCAACCTCCTGAGTAGCTGGGATTACAGGCACTTGCCACCATGCCCGGCTAATTTTTGTATTTTTAGTAGAGATGAGATTGCACCATATTGGTCAGGCTGGTCTCGAACTCCTGACCTCATGATCCGCCTGCCTTGGCTTCCCAAAGTGCTGGGATTACAGGCATGAGCTACCGCACCCAGCCTATTAAAACTTTTCTAAATAAATTCTGAAATTTATGTAAGTTAATCCTTTGAGGTAGAAATGTATATACAGTGGACAGTGCATAAAGTGAGCACATTTACCTCAGCAAACAAACTGTAGATGCTCAGGTCAGTTTAAGAGTAAAGGTAAAGGTCAGGTTGGGTGCGGTGCTTCACGCATGTAATCAGAGCACTTTGGGAGGCCGAGGCAGGCGATCACTTGAGGCCAGGAGTCTGAGAGCAGCCAGGGTGACATAGCAAAACCTTGTCACAACAACAACAAAAAATTAAACTTAGCTGGGCATCGTGGTGCATACCTGTAGTCCCAGCTACTTGGGAGGCTGAGCCAGGAGGATCTCCTTGCAAGGCTGCAGTGAGCCATGATTGTGGCACTGTGCTCCAGCCTGGGAGACACAGTGAGACCCTGTCTCCAAAAAAGAAAAAAAAAGAGTAAAGGTACTAGGGAGTCATTTATTTGTGATTCTCTGCTTTCCTTTTCTAAGATTTAGGGCTTGGAAAGCATTTTCTTACACAGTCTTCCAAGTGGCGATTGGGTTTTAAGTGGGTTCACACACTGGACTGCAATGCTGCACTATAGACTGTGTTAGGCATGTGCTTCCAGCTTCTGGTATATTAATACTTGCATTTAACGTCCCCAAAGTATAAGGCTGTACTGATAGTTTGAGACTAATCATTGTGTGTAAGCATATTTTCTGGGAAAAGACATGGACACATCCAAGTTGGGAGGCCAGAAACATGTCTCCTCTCTACTGCAGTGCTACGGGGTGCACCCACCATCTCAGCTCTCCAATCTTCCTCACGTTGGAGACCAGTCTTCTCCGAAGTCTTGGATCTTGGCAGGAGGTCACTCCACTTTACACATTGCCCTTGAGTGAATAAAAGGCAAGCTTAGAAGTAGAGACTACTCGATGGGAGAAGGGGAAAGAGCAGTGGGAGAGAGGGGATAAAAATCCCCTGTGGCTGTGGAGGAAAGGCAGAGGGTTTCAGTTCTCTTATGGGAAGCAAAGAGAGGGTGGAGCCCCATGAACAGACTCAAAATGTGATCCTGGCAGGGCATACCAGACTTGTGAGATTGATCAGAAAAACTTCCAGCTTATGAGGTCTCCAGTGACTTCTCTTAGCTATCAACTGGAATGCCAAAGGCAAGGCATTTTTCCAGTTAATTGATATACTTCCTATCAACCACAATTTCTTCAGATTTCTTGAGTGAGGAAGCAAAGAGTTTTGTCCTGTGTGGAGGCAAGGAATCCATATAATCTGTATATTGGAAATAGCTCTGCCATCTTTCACAAGAAATACCTGCATAGCTTCACTGGTTATATCTCACCAGACCCTTATTGATGTTCTGTGTTCTCCAGAAGGAAGTGACAAGTGAGAAAAGAAAAACTTCAGCTGAATTAAATTTAAAGGTTTTTTGTTTTGTTTTGTTTTTTCGTTTGTTTATTTGTTTTGTTTTTGACACAGTTTCACTCCGTCACCCAGGCTGGAGTGCAATGGCATGATCTCAGCTCACTGCAACCTCTTCTTCACGGGTTCAAGCGATTCTTGTGCCTCAGCCTCCCAAGTAGCTGAGATTACAGGTATGCACCACCATGCCCGGCTAATTTTTGTATTTTCAGTAGAGACAGTGTTTCACCATATTGGCCAGGCTGGTCTCAAACTCTTGACCTCAAGTTATCCACCCACCTCCTTTTCCCAAAGTGCTGGGATTACAGGCATGAGCCACCGTGCCAGGCTAAAGGAATTTAATTGAGCAATGAACACATTCCCTAATTGGGCAGCCCCCAGAATCACAGCAGATTCACAGAGACTCTGGCGCAGCCACGTGGTGGAAGAAGATTTAGAGACCAAAAAAAGGGAGATGACTCCAGAAATTGGAAGTGAGGTACAGAATGGCTGGATTGGTTACAGCTTGGCGTTTGCCATATTTGAACACAATTTGAACACTCAGTAGTGTATGAATGGTAGAAGTACTGCCGCTGGGATTGGCCAAGACTTAGCTATTGTTACAGGTGCATACTCCTAAATTAGGTTTTCAATCTTGTCTAATTATTAAGCTAGGTTACAGTTCATCCACAAGGACTCAAATATAGAAGTACAGAGTCCTTTCCTGGGCATATTTAGTTTGCTTTAGCACAAGTAAATACAGTCTACTTCAGCATTCAGGATGCTTGGGTGCACAGAACGCAGTGTACACTCTCATCCCTATGTGTGCAACAGTATTTGTTTCTGGCACTTAGAAACAGCATTCGGTGAATCCAGAGACACTTTGTTTTTGTACAATGGTTATTGTTTTCTACAAATTTTTACCTTATGACTTTCTGTTTTAACTGTTTAACAGTATTAAAACAATATTAACTGTTTTTCTGTGTGTTTGGTTTTTCATTAATTAACTTATTTATTTTATTTTATTTTTTGGCTAATTTTTAAATTTTTTGTAGAGAAGCCATAACTTATTTTAAAGGCTAGTCAAGTGAAGCAGTGGGAGTTGAGAAGGAACAAAGAAATCTGTAACTAGTTGTGATCAATTAGTTGTAAACACCATTGCACTCGGACCAGCCTATTAGCTGTTTTTAAAATTTGAAATCACAACTTTTGGGCCGGGTGTGGTGGCTCACACCTGTAATCCTAGCACTTTGGGAGGCTGAGGTGGGTGGATTGCTTGAGCTCATGAGTTAGAGACCAGCCTGGGTAACATGGCGAAACCCCGTCTCTACAAAAAAAATACAAAAATTAGCCAGAAGTGGTGGCACATGCTTGTGGTCCCAGCTACTGTGTGAGACTGAGGTGGGAGGATGGCTTCAGCCTGGGAGGTGGAGGTTGCAGCGAGCTGAGATCATGCCACTCTACTCCAGCTTGGGCAATAAAACCAGACCTTGTCTCGAAAAAATAAATAAATTAATAAAATAAAATATAATCACAACTTTTTGTTGCAGGTTTTCAAAAAAAATTAATGAATTAAAGCTAAGTATTAAAGAAATTCAGAGGCTGGGTACGGTGGCTCAAGCCTGTAATCCCAGAACTTTGGGAGGCCAAGGTGGGCAGATCACTTGAGGTTTGGAGTTCAAGACCAGCCTGGCCAACATGGTGAAACCCCATTTCTTTTTTTTCTTTTTTTTTTTTTTGAGATGGAGTCTCACTTTGTCACCCAGGCTGGAGTGCAGTGGCTAAATCTTGGCTCACTGCAACCTCTGTCTCCTGGGTTCAAGAGATTCTCCTGTCTCAGCCTCCTGAGTAACTGGGATTACAGGCACGCACCACCACACTCGGCTAATTTTTGTATTTTTAGTAGAGATGGGGTTTCACCCTGTTGGTCAGGCTGATCTCGAACTCCTGATCTCGTGGTCTGCCTACCTCAGCCTCCCAAAGTGCTGGGATTACAGGCATAAGCCACCACATCTGGCCGAAACCCCATCTCTACTAAAGAAAAATAGAAAAATTAGCCAGGCATGGTGGCATGGGCCTGTAATCCCAGCTACTCAGGAGGCTGAGGCAGGAGAATCGCTTGAACCCGAGAGGCAAACGTTGCAGTGAGCTGAGATCGTGGCACTGCACTCCAGCCTGGGTGACAGAGTGAGACTCCGTCTCAAAAAAAAAAAAAGCAAGAACTCTCAGCAAACTTAGAGTAGAATGGAGGTTCTTCAATTTGCTGAAGATTTTATACCAACTTCGCAGACACATTCATTTAAAGATTGGAAACATATCACTATAATTTAACAGTGCTATAATAAAGGAAAATGTTATCGTTATCAGATCCATATGTACTATAATACTATATTTTGGATATTTGACCCTCCATACCTCATGTGCAATTTGATCCCAGTGATAGTGGTGGGTGGGGCTTAGTGGGAGGTGTTTGGGTCATGGAGTGGATCCCTCATGAATGGCTTACTGCTGTCCTCATGGTAATGAGTGAGTTCTCACCCTATTAGTTATTGCAAAAGCTTCCCCTTGACTTCTGCCTGAGGCCCTCACCAGAGGCAGATGCTGGCACCGTGCTTCTCGTACAGCCTACAGAACTGTGAACAAAATAAACCTCTTTTTAAAATAAGTACCTAGCCTCGGATATTCCTTTACAGCAACACAGATTAGGACACATAAGTTCTTTGAAACTGGGCATAGTGGCTCACGCTTGCAATCCCAGAACTTTGGGAGGCCGAGGCCAGAGGATCACTTGAGCCCAGAAGATCAAGACCAGCCTGGACAATACAGTGAGACCTTGTCTCTATGAAAAGTTAAAACATTAACCAAGCATGGTGGCACATGCCTATAGTCCCAGCTGCTCAGGAGGATGAGGTGAGAGGATTGCTTGAGCCCAGGAGGTGGCAGTTGCAGTGAGCTGACATTGCACCACTGCACTCCAGCCTGGGCAACAAAATGAGACCCTGTCTCCTTCCCATGTGACAGAAAAAAAAAAAGTTCTTCAAAGATGATTGGTAAAGTGATAAAAAGCATACAAAGGGAAACAATTATTGCGGGCTTTTGCCATTTTGTGTGTGTGTGTATGTGTGTGTGTCAATTGGGTTTTTGTTTTGAAATTGGGTCTAGTTCTGTCACCCCAGGCTGGAGTGCAGTGGCACTGTCGTGGCTCACTGCAGTCTTTACCTTCCAAGCTCAAGTGATCCTCCCACCTCAGCCTCCCAAGTAGCTAGGACCACCACCACATCCAGCTAATTCAAAAAAATTTTTTTTGTAAAGATGAGGTCTCACTATGTTGCTCAGTCTGGCCTCAAGCGATGTTCCTGCCTCAGCCTCCCAAAATGCTGGGATTACAGGCATGAGCCACCATGCATGGCCTGTCATTTTTTTGGTTGTGTAATTTCCAATTCTTCTCCCTATAGAGGATAAACGTTTTATTGTTTATCATGTAGGTGAGATGCAATGCTATGTTGCCCACAATGGAAGCTTAAGTGGGGACATCTTTCCTCTTCTTGAACTGGCGCTCTAAGGTTTTTGGTGGCAACAGAAATTCCACATGACATGTCCTAGAATGTGTGGGTCCGATACACTCTGTGTAAATGCCATTTTTCTAGTCTGGATAGATCCCGACTTCCTTGTCCCTAGTAGGCATAACCTTGAATCTTATTTTTTTTCTCTCTCTCTACAAAATGGTGCCTTAGATTTTCATTAGATTTAGAGTGGAACAAAGTAGGGGGTGCAAATTAATATCAGGATGAATAACTTAAAGAAACAAAAATTCCTGCTTTCAGAGAACTAGAATGGGATAGCAAACAGAACTCATGAGGACCAGGATCGGTTTAATATACATAGCTTTACCATTAAAAACACAACTCGAGCCCAGGAGGTTGAGACCAATTGGAGCAACGTAGTGAGACCCTGTATCTACAAAACTCATAAAAAATTAGCCAGACACGGGGGCTTGTGCCTGTAGTACCAGCTACTCAGGAAGCTGAGGCAGGAGGATCACTTGAGCCCAGGAGTTCAAGCTACAGTGAGCTATGATCACGCCACTGCACTCCAGCCTAGGCGACAGAGCAAGGCCTTGTCTCAAAAACAAAAACAAAAACAAAAAAAACCCCACACTAATTAACAACAAAAAAGTGGGGGTGGTGGGGAGATGAGAGGGAGAGTAAAATGAAACACAAAACACAAGACAACCCCTGACAAAAGCGAGCCTTTCACGTGAACTCACCACATCTACAAACTCTCCATCTTGTCTGACAGGAAAAAATAGTGGGGAGGGGTTTGTGTAGGGTCAGAGCTGACGGTCCCCAGCACACAGTGGGTGCCCAGAGAATGGCTCCTGTGTGGGCAGCTCTGCTATCTGGCTCGCACAGGGCAAGCCCAACCAAGAGTTTAGTGATTCTGATTGACAGCTTTGATTGAATCTCTTTGGTGTCATCTGACCTTCAGTCAGAAACTGTCTCAGGAAGGATTTAAAGAAGTCAAAGTCTCCCCCCACCCCTCCCCCTGCCTGGCGAATGAGGACTTAACAAATTCAAAGGCCAGGGGATAGGGCAGGTGGCTCAATCTTGCCTATTATGAGAATCTTGGCTGCCTGCCTGGCTGCACAAAGCAAACGACATTTTTAAATTTCTTCACAGTCCATTAGGTAACATATAATACCCTTCAACTGAAAGAATTTCAAGTCACGTGCCTGGAGCCTTCTTATTTAGGGTGTCTCTTCCATGGTGACCATGCATCACCAAAAATATCTTCTGTAGATATTCATGTGACTAGATCTTGGTTATATGTAAACAGGAATTTTCATTTGAGTCATAATTAGTCTCCAGATAATTAACTCATGAGCTTTTGGCTAAGTTTCCTTTGCTAATATTCTCAGGTTGTACTAAAGTTGAGCTAGCAGAAAAGGGTTAGGAGTAAATTTGGTTGGGGAAGTTGTTAGTATTTGACACAATACTTCTTAAACCAGTTTAACTTGATTTGTGCTGAAGCCCTTGAGTAACTGCTGTCTTCTTGATTTGCTGAATTGGAGAAGTTCCTTGATTTGTTCCTTAGTTCCTTAAATAGTTTGTGTTCAATCGGCTCTTTTGACTCTGTCCATGAACACTCTATCTCCTCTCAACAATGATTTGGGCTGTGTTTTGGATCTAGCTGCTTAAGAAGGAATGACTGAGGAGAAGTCAATTGGGCAAAAATTATTCTAGGAGGTGAGATTGAAATGAGTTGACTTAAGCATAAAGCCAAAATGAAACCAGTCACACAGAAAATGTACAAGGTGATTGTGAAGTTTGCCTCTAAATTAAACAGAAATCTGTAACAAAGTGCATCTCTTGCAGAGTCAGTTCTGGGTCAGCTGACAGCAACTGCACTCCCTTGCAGATCTGCTCAAGACCTTGTGTCAAGCTGTCTCCCACTTGATCCAAGTCATCCTAGGATCCTTTTCTTGAAAGTCATAAAAATAGGACAAGAGATTCATTGTCAACACCAGCCATGACAGTCACTCACTCTGTCTTTTTTTTTTTTTTTGAGATGGAGTCTTGCTCTGTCACCCAAGCTAGAGTGCAATGGTGTGATCTCTGCTCACTGCAACTTCTGCCTCCTAGGTTCAAGCGATTTTCCTGCCTCAGCCTCCCGAGTAGCTGAAATTACAGGTGCGTGCCACCATATCCGGCTAATTTTTGTGGGTTTTTTTTTAGTAGAGGTGGGGTTTTAGGTTGGTCTGGAACTCCTGACCTCAGGTGATCCACCTGCCTCTGCCTCCCAAAGTGTTGGGATTACAGGCATGAGCCCCCACACCCAGCCATCTTTTTTGTTTTTTGAGGCCTTTATTAGAAAGCTGATTTAATGTGATTTCATGCTGAAATAAATCTGTATCTGAGGATGCTAAAAATCTTACTGCCAAGCCAGATCTCCATACAGTCTAAACTGGGAAAGGAGCCTTCATTGGGATGATGGCCAAGAAACTAGTCAGTTGTAGATGTAGCTTAAAAGGTCATTGGCTCACTTGCAAGAATGCTGGAAGCTTCAACATTTGCTACACATGCCTCTCATTAGTCAATTGTTTTTAAATTTCTTTTCCACTGGAAAACCCAAGAATGTCTCCTGCCTGAATGTACCATTCTCAGCTGATCTCTTCCTATGAGATGTTAGGAATGAGGTCCTGCAGCATCCCATGTGAGTCACAGGTCAGGAGGCAGGATGCCTCCAGCTTCTTTGCATACAGCCACTCCACTCCCTCCCTGTGACTCAGTCCACACTCTCCAAGAGCATACACAGCATGCCTTGAGTAGAACCTGAAGCATAGACCCAAAAGAATCAGAGCCAGAAAGGATCTCAGATAGCCTGTCCAGTGGGGGGTCTGACCATGTGGCTTACCTGGTACTGAGAAGTTTCACATGGCACAGAACTTTCACTGGTAAAACTGTGGATCTTGTGCCGGCTGAAGCAGGTGGTTGCAATGTGCCCAACTACTCTTCAGAGAAGAAACTGAGGCCAAGGAGGCCGACTTGCCCAAGCTAACAAAATCTGTCAGTGGCAGATCTAGGATTAGAATCCAGATCTAATGGCGCTAAAGTTTAGTGCTCTTTCGAAGCTGGAACTTTCTTGTATTGCCACAGTGCATTGCACACAATAGGTGCTGAAATTTCTGTTGTAGTTGTTTTTTGAGTTCAAAGGATACGCTTTTCACAGATATGATTATTCCTAATTAGCAATGGATGTCACTCAAGCTCATTGTGAATCAGTGGTGAAATCAGTTGTCTACTTCTAGATTCTGAACAGAACAGTGAGAATGAAGGGGAGGGAAGCTTTGTGAGTAATAATACAAGTGGTTAAGCAAACAGAAGGACTGTGCAAAGATGAAGAGACCCTTGTGTGTAGGTTGACCGAGCAACACAGTAGCTGAGAACACAAAGAATTATGGTATAGGTGTAAACACCAAAGAGTAGGAAGTCTTTTCCTGTCCTTAGAGAAAGAGTATGGTAGAAAAAAAAGCATTATAGTTCTGGCAAGGGAAGGTAACCATGGAGATACACACACGTCCCATGTGGCAATGACCACGTGATGAAAAATAATATCACCTGACATTTGTGGTTGTATGTTTTTCAAGGTCTTCAAAAGAACCTAACTCCCGGCAGTATTCTTTGTCCTTCCAGATCTGAGATCTACCCTGTTTTCCCTGCCGGTTTTCTCTCCTGGATCCTGAGTGTTTTGTTTTGTTTTTTTGAGACAGAGTCTCGCTCTGTCGCCCAGGCTGGAATGCAGCGGCCGGATCTCGGCTCACTGCAAGCTCCGCTTCCCGGATTCACGCCATTCTCCTGCCTCAGCCTCCCCAGTAGCTGGGACTACAGGCGCCTGCCCCTACGCCCGGCTAATTTTTTTTTTTTTTTTTTTTTTTTTGTATTTTTAGTAGAGACGGGGTTTCACCGTGTTAGCCAGGATGGTCTCAATCTCATGACCTCGTGATCCGCCCGCCTCGGCCTCCCAAAGTGCTGGGATTACAGGCGTGAGCCACCGCGCCCGGCCGATCCTGAGTTTTTTATAAACTTGCACAAATTACCAGGGATCATTAGTCTGTGATGCATAGATCTTTATGATCACTTAACTAAACAGTGCTGTATCCTCTTCAATGCCACAGTCTTCTCACCTACAAGAGGCACCAATGTTATATGTATAAGAGAACAGACAAAGCGTTAGGGATGTGACTTGCTGAGGATCAAGACTGGAGAAATGGGCCAGGCGCCGTGGCTCACATCTCTAATCCCAGCACTTTGGGAGGCCGAGGCGGGTGGATCACGAGGTGAAGAGATTGAGACCAGCCTAGCCAACATGCTGAAACCTCGTCTCTACTAAAAGTATAAAAATTAGCCGGGCGTGGTGGTGGGCGCCTGTAGTCCCAGCTACTTGGGAGGCTGAGGCAGGAGAATGGCGTGAACCCGGGAAGCGGAGCTTGCAGTGAGCCGAGATCGTGCCACTGCACTCCAGCCTGGCAACAGAGCGATACTCCGTCTCAAGAAAAAATAAAAAATAAAAAAGATTGGAGAAATGTCTATTGGAAACAGGGGCTCAGGAACAACCTATTTATCATGGAAGTCTTCAGCAACTCATTTTGTGAGGTAGTGCTTTGGCACTTGATTTCTTTTATCTGGGATGGAGCCCAAGGAAGTGGTACTTGGAGAGGGAGCAGCATAAACAAAATAGAAGTGACTAAGCTGTTTTGACACCCATTAAGATGGGTGTTACTCCCCAAATAGAAACCAGCTATCTGCTTTTCTATTTTACCACGCCTTTTCCTGCTGGTGATCTGAAACAGGGTTACCTGTTCCTCTGACTAATCCCTAAAAACGCAGGTGAACAGAGGCTGAGATGACCTACTTTGCAAATACCTGTTACAGTGTTAATCAGCGAACTTTGTGGCCAGACGTCCTCACAGTTGTTCTACTTTAGACTGAAGGCCAGATAGGGAGCTGACTTTGGAATGGGCTTGTGGCCACCCATCAGAAGAAGGGAGTTGAGAAACAAGTGCTGATTAGAAATGTAAATTATTGGCTGGGTCTGGTGCTGTGTGCCTGTAGTCCCAGCTACTCAGGAAGCTAGGCAGGAAGATTGCTTGAGCTCAGGAGTTCGAGGCTCTAGTGTGCAATCACAGATCACACCTCTGAATAGCCACTGCACTCCAGTGTGGGCAACATAGCAAGCCTCCGTCTCTAGAAAAAGAAAATGCAAATTATTGGACCTTAACTTAGTGTCGTGATTCAGAATTTCTTTTTTTTTTAATAAAGATTAACATTTAGAATAGTTTTACAGAAAAATTGTGAAGATAGTACAGAGTTTCCATATAACACACACCCAGTTTCCCGTTATTAACATCTTACACTACTAGTATGGTACATTTGTCACAACTACTGAACCGATATTGATACTTTCTTGTTAACTAAAGTTCATATTTTATTCACATTTTCTTAGTTCTTACCTAATCTCCTTTTTCTATTCCAGGATCCCATCTAGGATACCATGCTACATTTAGTCATCATGCCTTCTTAGGCTTCTCTTGGTTATGACAGTTTTTTAGAGTTTCCTTGTTTTTGTCATAAGTCTTTTGCTGTTGTTTTTTGAAATAGGGTCTCCTTCTGTTGCCCAGGCTGAAGCGCAGTGATGTAATCATGGCTCACTGTAACCTTGAACTCCTGGACTCAAGCAATCCTTTCACCTCAGCCTCTGGAGTAGCTGGGACTACAGGCGTGTGCCACTATGCCAGGAGAATCTTTTTTTTTTCTTCTTTTTCTTTTTGAGAAGGAGTCTTACTCTGTCTCCCAGGCTGGAGTGCAGTGGCACGATCTCAGCTCACTGCAACCTCTGCCTCCCAGGTTCAAGAGATTCTCCTGCCTCAGCCTCTGGAGTAGCTGGGACTACAGCTGCCTGCCACCATGCCTGGCTAACTTTGTATTTTTAGTAGAGACCGGGTTTCACCATGTTGGCCAGGCTGGTCTTGAACTCTGACTTCAAGTGATCCGCCTGCCTCAGCCTCCCAAAGTGCTGGGATTACAGGCATGAGCCACCCAGACCAGCCCAGGAGAATCTTTTGATTGTAGAGGTGAGATCTTGTTATATTGTCCAGGCTAGTCTTGAACTCCTGGCCTCAAGTGACCCTCCTGTCTTGGCCTCCCGAAGTGTTGGAATTACAGGCATGAGCCACCGTGTCTGGTCCCAGACTTTCCTTGTTTTTTTATGACCTAAACAGTTTTGAAAAGTACTGGTCAGGTTTTTTGTTTTTGTTTTTGTTTTTGTTTTGAGACGGAGTTTTGCTCTTGTTGCCCAGGCTGGAGTGCAGTGACGCAATGGCTCACCCCAACCTCTGCCTCCCAGGTTCAGGCTATTCTCCTGCCTCAGCCTCCCGAGTAGCTGGGATTACAGGCATGTGCCACCATGCCTGGCTAATTTTGTATTTTTTTTTTTTTTTTAGTAGAGACAGGGTTTCTCCATGTTGGTCAGGCTGGTCTTGAACTCCCGACCTCAGGTGATGCGCCCGCCTCGGCCACCCAAAGTGCTGGGATTACAGGTGTGAGCCACTGCACCCAGCCTGGTCAGGTATTTTTTATAGAATGCCCTTCAACTTGGGTTTGTCTGATGTTCTTCTCATGATTAGATTGGGGTTATGGGTTTTTGGGAAAAAGACCACAAAGTGCCGTTCTTATCACGTAACAAGTGTACACTAAGGTAGTTCTGTCATTTCCCCACAGTATTCTTTTTCCTCTCCCCTTTCCATATGTATTCTTTGGCGGGAAATCACCACGTGCAGCCCACACGTAAGGGGTGGGGAGTTCAGTTTAACCTCCTGGAGGGTAGAATATTTACATAAATTATCTGGAATTCTGCATGGGACATTGGTCCATTTCCATCATTTATTCATTTATATCAGGAGAGACTTATAGACATTTATTTTACACTTTGAGTTATAATTCAATACTCACATTTTCCAGTTTTGGCCTTTTGGGAGCCCCTTCTGGTGGCCCTGGTGTCCGCTTGGCACAACCCCATTGTTTGTTTTAACACTTTGTTACTTTCTGGCATTTAATTTTTTCTTCCAGGCACTTGTTTTTAATTTCCTGCCACTTCTTTTTTTTGACAAGCTTTTCAGATGTTTCTCCCACACTACATTTGAACAGCTATTGACAGGGAAGAGCTCTCTATTTTTGAGATCATAAGAGTCACATGGGGCCCTTGTTAAAAATAAGAGTTTCATGCCTCTTCTCTGAAGATTCCGATTGAGTAGTTCTGGAGTGAGCCCTAAGGGTCTGGAATTTATAATAAGTATCTCCAGATGGTTCTTACAATCAGGAATGTTTGGTAAACAGGGACTTAAGGTCATCTTAATTAAGACTTCTGTGTAAAGCTTAATTTAGATAGATAACCACAATCTGTAGTATTGGAAGAGTAAGTCTCTGTAGTTGGAATTCCAAGTGTTTTCAAATACACTATTTCATTTAATCCTCATTATTCAAATATGAAGTAGGAAGAACATTTTGTAGGTGAGGAAATTTAAACCCCAGATAAGAAGGTGGCTTTCCTAAGATCGCACAGTGGAATGCACCGCCATACCATGGTCAATAGGCAGAGACAAAAAGTAACACAAAATCTCTTGTGTTTTGGGATTTGGAATAGCATTACTAAGTAAGACGACTAAAAAGATAGGATGTCAGTCTGCTGATAGGACTGATTTTTTAGCAATAAAGATTGCTAAAAATTGATCTACCTAAGCAAGCCACTGTTTCCAGTACCTTTCCTTCCATCAAAGTGTACCATGTTCACATGTTTTGAGTGACAACTATGTGCCAAGTATAGCCTGCTCTCCTAACTTCTTTTCAACTGGTTCCTTTTTCAGAACTTTAGACATAAGCCAGGCATGGTGGCTCATGCCTGCAATCCCAGCACTTCGGAAGGCCAAGGTAGGTGGATCACTTAAGGTAGGGAGTTCGAGACCAGCCTGCCAACATGGTGAGATCCCGTCTCTACAAAAATTAGCTGGGCATAGTGGCACATGCTTGTAATCCGAGCTACTCAGTTGGCTGAGGCAGGAGAATCACTTGAACCCGGGAGGCAGAGGTTGCAGTGAGCCGAGATAGCACCACTGCACTCCAGCCTAGATGACAGAGCAAGACTGTCTCTAAAAAAAAAAAAAATTGAGATATAAATCTCAATGAGTTTCCCACAGCTGCCATAACTAAGTACCACAAACTAACTTGCTTTAGGCAACAGAAATGTATTCCCTCACAGTGCTGAAAGCTAAAAGTCCAAAAGCAAGGTGTTGGCAAGACCATGCTCCTCCCCAAACCTCTAAGGGAGGATGTTTCCTTGCTTCTTCTAGCTTCTGCTAGCCCCACACATTCCTCTGCTTATGGCAACATAACTGCAATCTCTGCTTCTTCTTCACATGGCTATCTTCTCTTTGTGTTGTGTTTCTGTATCTTCACATTGGGGGCTCCTCTTTTTATAAGAACTCGAGTCAGATTCGATTAAGAGCCCACTCTACTCCAGTATGACTTCATCTTAACTATTTATGTCTGACTCCCCATATCCATTAGCAATCACCTCCCATGCCCGCCTTTTCCAACCCCTAGCAACCACAAATCTACTTCCTGTCTGTATGGATTTGCCTATTCACAGGCATTTCCTATAAATAGACATTTCATGTAAATAGAATCATAATAAGAAGGCTTTTCTGTTTGGCTTCTTCTGTTTTCAAGGTTCATCTACACTGTAGTGGTAGCAGCAGGAGGCAGACAAATGCCTAGGCAGTTAGGGGCGGGTCCTTGGTGAAACCCCACCTTCAAGCCCAACATAGTCTGAAGGCTGAAAGATTGGACTGCTGGTTCTAGATGAAACCTGCGACCCTGAGTGAGAATTTCTGTTCCTGTTTGCCCACCATTTCCTGATTGGTTCTTTCTGAATAATGCTTTTAAACCAATCAAATGTTACCTTTTCCAATACTACCTATGGCCCTCCCCTTCCCCATCCTGTGCCTATAAAAACCCCCAGATTCAGCCATGCTGGGGAGATGACCCAACCTTCCTGTCCCCTCTCTGCTGAGAGCTGTTTTGTCGCTCAATAAAATTCTCCGCCCTCATCACCCTTCAACTGTCAGCATGACCTCATTCTTCTTGGATGTGGGACAAGAATTCGGGACCCACCAAGTGCAGGTACTCAGAAGGCTGTAAACACTGTAGCCCTCTTCCCTCCACCAGCAGAGGGCAGCCTCCCAATACCACAGGAAGAAATGGCAGGACCAAGCCAGCCCCGGAGCCAAGGGCCAGAGCTGGGCAAGGGCCTGTCCAAGCTGTTAACACACTGCTGTCCATCAGGCTGCAGAAGGTGGGACTAAATGAGCTAATTAGCACATTGTAACACCCCTTCTGGGGCTTCAGGGTTGTGGGCACCCTTGCCTGGGCACCACTGCATCCCCTTGGGATGTGGCAGGACACACCTCATCCAGCTGCACGCCCTGCATGGAGCCCACTCCTGTGCTGAAGTTTGGAATGGCTGGTCAGATCCCATACTCACTCATTCACACATCCCCTCCTGCCAGGGGCTGAGCATGTAGTCACAGCAGCAGCAGCAGGAGCCATGGGCTGGAGTGCAAGCCAGACATGGCTCAGTGGGCCAAGCAGATGGGATGTCTGCTGCTTCAAACCTGGCAAAGGGGCCAAGAAAAATCCTGCATTAGTAGCATGTATCAATGTGTCATTCCTTTTTATGGCTGAGTAATATTCCACTGTTTGGATATAACACATTTTGTTAATACACTCATCAGTTGATGGACACTTGTGTTGTTTCCACTTTTTGGCTATTATAAATAATGCTGCTATAAATGTTCATGTACAAGTTTGTGTGTGAACAGTTCAATTTTTTCATACCTAGGAGTGAAATTGCTGGATCATATAATAATTATGTTTAATTTCTTACCATTTAGAGACCTATTATACAGCATGGTGACTACAGTTAATGACAATATAGTGTACTAAAAAAATGCAAATAGAGTGGTCAGATGTCATGGTGCACACCTGTAGTCCCTGCTACTCAGGAGGCTGAGGTGGAAGGATTGCTTCAGCCCAGGGAGGTTGAGGCTGCAGTGAGCTATGATCATACCAGTGCACTACAGCGTGGGCAACAGAGCACGACCTTGTCTGAAAAAAGAAAAAAGGTAAATGGAGAGGATGATAAGTGTTCTCACCACAAAAGTGATAATTATGTGAGGTAACACATTTGTTAATTAGCTAGATTTAACTATTCCACAATGTATATATACTTCAAAACATCGTGTTCTACACAATACATAAAATTTTCTCTGTTAATTAAAAAAAATCAGCAATGTACAGAGGTTGTAATTTTTCTACATCCTCCCTAATGCTTGTTATTGTCTGTATTTTTTTTATCATAGCTATGAAAGGAAAATAAATCTTGAGGCCTCAAAATCACTAAATGAAAGGTAAAGTCAAGCTGGGAACTGCTTAGGGAAAACCTGCCTCCCATTCTGTTAAAAATCACCTGCTCACTGAGATAAATGCATATCTGCTTGCCTCCTTTGGAGAGGCCAATCAGAAACTCAAAAGAATGCAACCGTTTTTCTCTTATCTACCTATGACCTAGAAGCCCCCTCCCTGCTTCGAGTTGCCCCACCTTTGCTCTGAGTTGTCCCCTTTTCCAGGCTGAACCAATGTTCATCTCATGTATGCTGATTGATGTCTCATGTCTCCCTAAAATGATAAAACTAAACTGTGCTCTGACCACCTTGGGCACATGTCATCAGGACCTCCTGAGGCTGTGTCATGGGTGTGTGCCCTCAACCTTGGCAAAATAAACTATCTACATTAACTGAAGCCGGTCTAACATATTCCGGGTTCACATTTTGGTAGCCACGAAGGGATTCTGAGTGGAGGTGCACCTGACCTTTGACGAAGTTCCTATCGGTGCTTGGTACCAGCATGACCTAACCTTATGGCTTAAACCAATAGGACAAATTGCTGAGATGTGGGAGCACACCCTCCAGAGGACCCCTGATCTCCCAAAATTTGGTTATCTAAAGTTTATTTTGCTGTACAACTCTCCCCACCCCTTTATTTTATTTTATTTTATTTTTTGGTTTTACTTGCTTCCAACAGGAATGCAAGATTTCTTGCTGATGATGAAAGGCAGGCTCCTTTATGGAGTTTGAGCTCACTCCCAGCAGGGAAGACGAGTTCAAGTTTTTCCTGCTTCAAGGATGGTAGAGAGCAGTCTTCAGCCTGAAACTCATCCCTAGGTAAGTAGCTGAATTGTCTTGGCTAAAGTTTAACAACCAGCTGGTCTTAATTTCTCCTTACCATTAGAGCACTCAGGGACCAAGTCCACCTGACTTCGCCAAATCCAAGAGGGAATTCCAAAGCCTCTCTAATTTGGCTAAAATTCCTTGCAGCTACAAAAGAGGAAAAAAAAAATAACCCATGTGTTTGGTTTCTGTGTTTGCTTCCTCCTTAAAAAATCAAATGTTCTTTCATTTACTTTTCTTCTGCCCTATATCTTCTTCCCTTTTTGCCACCTGTAGTATCAGAAAATCTAGAGAAGGCTTCTAATAACTTGAACCCCTTTAAAGAATTCAGAACAAAGTCACCACTCATCCCTTTTGGGGTGTTCTGTTTTCCTTGTGGTGTTTCAAGAGTCCTGGGCAGATTCTTCTTAGGTCTAAAGCTCTGTTTTCCTGTATTACATGAGCTGACCTCTTTGGCTTTGTAGGTAACCAGACATGACCTTGTACTGTGATAGGATTTGACCCTGGCATGTGAAATGGCAGATGAGAGCTAGAAAGGTAAGGGTGGCTGAGCACAGTTTACAGGAAGTGGTCTTGGCTGTTGTTGTTGTTGTTGTTGTTGTTGTTGTTTGAGACAGAGTTTCACTCTTGTTGCCCAGGCTGGAATACAATGGCGTGATCTCAGCTTGCTGCAACCCCCGCCTCCTGGATTCAAGCAATTTTCCTGCCTCAGTCTCCTGAGAAGCTGAGATTACAGACATGTGCCACCATGCCCGGCTAATTTTGTATTTTTAGTAGAGACAGGGTTTCTCCATGTTGGTCAGGCTGGTCTTGAACTCCTGACCTCAGGTGATCCTCCCACCTCAGCCTCCCAAAGTGCTGGGATTACAGGCGTGAGCCACTGTGCCCGGCTGTTTTTTTTTTTTTTTTCCTCCTAGGAATTCGTTGTTTAAGGATCCTAATTCTAGTTTGGAGATGCATTCTAAAGGATCTTCTCTATCCCAAAACTAATTTCGATTTGGCTTGTCTGTGAACATTTGCATGAGGAACTGAACCGTTGTTTTCATAGGTAAATGAGAAACTGAGTTTTCTCAGTTCGAAAGAGAAGGGCATTTTGCTCCTGCCAGACAAATGGTGCCCCTGGGTGACCAGGGGGCTCATGGGAGTGTCTGGGTGATTGACCCCCCAGATGATGTGCAGTAGCCCTACAGGGAAATCCCCAACAAAAATTAATTTTGAAAAAGGCAGCCGGGTGTGGTGGCTCACACCTGTAATCCCAGCTCTTTGGGAGGCCAAGGAGGGCGGATCACCTGAGATCAGGAGTTTGAGACCAACCTGGCCAACATGGTGAAACCCTGTCTCTACTAAAAATACAAAAGTTAGCTGGGTGTGGTGGCAGGTACCTGTAATCCCAGCTACTCAGGAGGCTGAGGCAGGAGAATCACTTGAATCTGGGAGGTGGAGGTTGCAGTGAGCTGAGATCATGCCACTGCACTCCAGCGCGGGTGACGGAGTGAGACTCTGCCTCAAAAAAAAAAAAAAAAAAAAGAAAGCTTGTCCAGGAAATGCATATGAGGGCTGATCACCCAGCGTTTTGAACTCTCTCAGAGGTCATAGAACTCTGGAGAGAGAAACTGAGATACATAAGAGAGTGGAAACGACTCAGTGGTGACACACTGTGGAGTCCTGCCCACAAGCAGTACATATCAATCTACCACTCAAAAACCTTAGGCTAAAGCTCAGTTCCTCCTTTAGGAAAATAAGTAGGAAACAAATCATCTAAGAACGAGGAGAAAACAAGGAGAATGGCCCCCTTTCGAGTAATCCATAGGTTTCATGGCACCTCTACTTGCCAGAGTTTATGTAAAATAGAAGTAATATGGTCTTTGTGCATATTTACATTAAGGAAAAAGAGCTCTAAAATCTGTTTGGGAAAGGACTGTTAATGTCGTTGTTTCAAAGCTAAACTATAAACTAAGTTCCTCCCAAAGTTAGTTTGGCCCATGCCCAGGAATGAACAAGGACAGCTTGGAGGTTAGAAGCAAGATGAAGTCAGTTAGGTCAGATCTTTTTCGCTGTCTCAGTTATAATTTTGCAGTGGTGGTTCCATAACTTTAAATGATGGCTATCACAGTTTTCATAAGTAATCTAGGTAAATAATTAAAATAAAATAGTTAGGTAAATACAGCAGGATAGTTGTAGATAAACTTGTCATAACTTAGAATCTAAAGTTATATTAAATTAAATAATATGGCTGGGCGTGGTGGCTTATGCCTGTAATCCCAGCACTTTGGGAGGCCAAGGTGGGCGGTCAGGGGTTCAAGACCAGCTTGGCCAACATAGGAAACCTCATCTCTACTAAAAATAATAATAAAAAAAAATTAGCTGGGTGTGATGGTAGGTGCCTGTAGTCCCAGCTACTTGGGAGGCTGAGACAGGAGAATTGCTTGAACCTGGGAGGCAGCGGTTGCAGCGAGCTGAGATTGCACCACTGCACTCCAGCCTGGGCGACAGAGGGAGACTCTGTCTCAAAATAATAATAATAAGTAATAGGTATTTTATTATTTGGGTATTTTCCAATAAAATTATATTGTAGAAAAGCATTCTTTCTGAAAAAATGTGTGTCCTTTTAAAAAAGGTGAAAAAGTTTTGTCTAATTCAAAGCTTATTTAAAGGTTATATATAAAGCAAGGTAAAAAGGGGTTGGGCACGGTGGCTCACGCCTGTGATCCAAGCACTTTGGGAGGCTGAGGTGGGCAGATCACCTGAGGTCGGGAGTTCAAGACCAGTCTGACTAACATGGAGAAACTCTGTCTCTATTAAAAATGCAAAATTAGCTGGGCGTGATGGTGCATGCCTTTAATCCCAACTACTCAGGAGGCTGGGGCAGGAGAATTGCTTGAACCCGGGAGGCGGAGGTTGTGGTGAGCCAAGATCATGCCATTTCACTCCAGCCTGGGCAACAAGAGCAAGACTCCATCTCAAAAAAAAGAAAAAGAGCCAAGCTAAAAAGAATCATGAAATAAGAGAGATGTAAATAAAGTTATAAAAATAGGCCAGGCATGGTGGCTCACACCTGTAATACCAGAACTTTGGGAGGCCGAGGCAGACAATCACCTGAGGTCAAGAGTTTGAGACCAGCCTGGCCAACATGGTGAAACCCCGTATCTACTAAAAGTATGAAAATTAGCCAGGTGTGGTGGTGGACAACTGTAATCCCAAATACTTCGGAGGCTGAGGCACGAGAATCACTTGAACCCAGGAGGTGGAGGTTGTAGTGTGTTGAGATTGCGCCACCACACTCCAGCCTGGATGAAAGAGTGAGACTCCATCTTGAAAAAAAAGGAAAAAAAGAAAAGAAAGTTATAAAAATAAAGCGGTTTTTTTGGGTTTTTTTGGTAAGAAAGCATAAAGAAAAATAATTTCATATGAGAAAGAATCTTGTGTGGCAAATTTAGTCCTAGAATAAAATGACTGTTTAAGAAGGAAGGATGTTCAGGACAAACCAGAAAGTCAAAGCATGTCATGAACGGTCTATGTAAGTCACAATAAGAAGATTTATTAAAAAAAAAAAAAACTTTTATATGATCGAGTTGTCTATAATTAAAGTGAAATTATAATGGTCTTTTTAGAGACTGGGCTTGATGTATAAAAAATCTTATACACTATATAATTGGTTACAACGAGGAAATTTTCTTAAGGGATTGATTTACTCTTAATAAATTATGAGAGATTTTAATTTATTTTTTATTTTTATTTTTATTTATTTTTTTGAGACAGAGTCTCGCACTGTCGCTGAGGCTGGAGTGCAGTGGCACGATCTTGGCTCACTGCAAGCTCTGCCTGCTGGGTTCACGCCATTCTCCTGCCTCAGCCTCCCGAGTAGCTGGGACTACAGGCACCCGTCACCATGGCCAGCTAATTTTTTGTATTTTTAGTAGAGACGTGGTTTCACTGTGTTAGCCAGGATGGTCTCGATCTCCTGAACTCATGATCTGCCCGCTTTGGTCTCCCAAAGTGCTGGGATTACAGGCGTGAGCCACCATGCCTGGCCAAGAGATTTTAATTTTTTTTAACTCAACGTTCACCTTTACTGGATCTCACGATTTTCATTTTCTGTCCCCTTTTAACCCTTTTAAAGGGCGCAAAATAGTAACGCTCTCCTTCAACTCATTTCCTGCTCATATAAGTTTATTTCCTTGAGTTGTGTTTATTGTGGCCTGATGCTGACAATGTTTTCTTTCTTTCTTTCTTTGTTTTTTTTTTTTTTTTGAGACAGAATTTTGTTCATGTAGCCCAAGGTGGAGTGCAATGGCGTAATCTCAGCTCACTGCAACATCCGCCTCCTGGGTTCAAGTGATTCTCTTGCCTCAGCCTACTGAATAGCTGGGACTACAGGCGCACGCCACCATGCCCAGCTAATTTTTGTATTTTTAGTAGAGATGGGGCTTCACCATGTTGACCAGGCTGGTCTTGAACTCCTGACCTCAGGTGATCCGCCTGCCTCGGCCTCCAAAAGTGCTGGGATTACAGGTGTGGGCCACCACACCCAGCCCTCATATGTGCTTTTAAAGTCCTTGTGACAGTGAGTCACAAGGCTTTGACTCGTAGGTCTAAAAAGGACACCAAGTCGTGCGAAATCTTAAACACTGACAGCAATTAAAGCGTCATCTTCAGGCCTGCTAGAAGATGCCAATCAAAATAAACTGCATTTCCTGTGACACAGGGTCAGAATTTAAAGCTATTCAACTCCTCAAGGCCCAGGGACTATTGTGGAAGAGGTGGGTGTGTGACACTGTAAGGGCCAATTTTCAGGAATAAAATAAGTTCAGTTTCTCTATAAGTTAATCAATAATGTGAAAGGCACACTGATGCAAGACCAGCATATGGGCCCCTGTGTCAGAGCAACAAGGTTTTCTTGAAGCATTAAGTGACTCCTTAATAAAGGTTACAATGTTTATAAAAGGTTTATGGAAGTTATATCTTATGGTCAAGATTAAAATTTTATAGATTGTTTATAAAAATTAAGTCTCCTCTCAACGAATGAAGGTTTTCACTTTTTTTTAATCCCCGAGTTATCACTTTGGTCAAATGAATGAGTCTTTTTACAATGATTGTGATACCAAGTGTTTTAAACCTTTGATATTTGACAACCCAGAATCAAATTATAAATTATGTATTGGCCAGGTGCGACGGCTCGTGCCTGTAATCCCAGCACTTTGGGAGGTCAAGGCAGTGAATCACCTGAGGTCAAGAGTTTGGGACCAGCCTGGCCAACATAGTGAAACCCCATCTTTACTAAAAATACAAAAATTAACTGGGTGTGTGGCACAGGCCTGTAGTCCCAGCTACTTGGGAGGCTGAGGCAGGAGAATTGCTTGAACCCGGGAGCCAGAGGTGGCAGTGAGCCACGATCGCACCACTGCACTCCAGCCTGGGTGACAGCCTTTGAGACAGCTTTGTCTCAAAAAAAAAAATATATATATATATATATATACACACACACACACACACACATATGTGTGTGTGTGTTATGTCTTTTTCTGACCTAATTAATCCTTTAAGATATTAGGTTCCCTAAAGTCCAAAAATGACATAATTTGTCTTATTTGGTGTAAAAATTATACAGGAAGCACTGTCAAATATGAAATGGTGTTTGGTTTTCTTTGGGCTGTATTTGTATAAATATGTTATTGGTATGTGTTCCAAAATTATGGGAAACTCCTATAATTCTGATACGACTTAGTATACATTATCAGTAATAATTGTAATCATTATGTTAAATTATTGTTTGCCACGGGGCAAAAAATTTCCTTGTCAGTTGTGTTTTTTACTATGGCTGCCCTAAAACTTTTGTCATCCACAGACAATTGTTTTCTTGGTTTGGTCCTCTTTATAAGGTGGTTTTATAATCAAAAAACTCTAACAGGTGCTAACAGGTGCTTTTTTTTTTTTTTTTGAGACAGGCTGGAACGCAATCGCATGATCTTGGCTCACTGCAACCTCCACCTCCTGGGTTCAAACAATTCTCCTGCCTCAGCCTCCTGAGTAGCTGGGATTACATGTGCTCACCACCACGCCTGGCTAATTTTTATATTTTTAGTAGAGACAGGGTTTCACCATGTTGGCCGGGCTGTTCGCAAACTCCTGACCTCAGGCGATCCACCCACCTTGGCCTCCCCAAAGTGCTGGGATTACAGGCATGAGCCACTGCGCCCAGCCTAAAAGGTTCTCTTGAATGCAGGTTTCTGATAACTTTGGAGACTGTGACATCAGAATTGAGGGAAAACTTTCAGGACTCATGGAGAGCTGAAATATTCATGAAAATGAAGTAGACCAGGAATTAACTGCATGGACTGAACTGATAGAGGACTGAAATAGTCTTTTTGATATTTTGATTAAAATGTTTCTGATCCTTTGTTTTGTTTTTTCAGAGTCAAGGAAACATTTCTTTTGAGCTATTGTCAACTTTTAACAAGTAAGTATACTCCTATGAACAAAATTTGGAGCATATTTGTTTCTTTCTACCTGATTTCTCCAGAATTTGGAAACTATTTGTGAGTATTCTTAACTTTTGGCAATATGGTTATTTGCATAAGTGCAATAAGAATCTGTGTTCATTTGTAGTAGGACACAATTGGAGAAACTGGTTATTTTATCAAGGCTTTGACTGAAATGGTGTACTTTCCGTTAAGGAATCAAAAGACTAAGAAAGCCAATAAAAAACCCCTTGGGAAAAGTGGCCTCATACCTTTGTCTACACAGTCCATGTACCGGGTTCCTGACCAGTGAAACAATGTTCCATGGAAGCCAATTTAAAATACTATGTAAAAAAAATTATGGCTGGGCATGGTGGCTCACGCCTGTAATCCTAGCACTTTGGGAGACCAAGGTGGGTGGATCACTTGAGGTCGGGAGTTTGAGACCAGCCTGACCAACATGGAGAAATGCCGTCTCTACTAAAAATACAAAATTAGCCAGGTGTGGTGGTGCATGCCTGTAATCCCAGCTGCTCAGGAGAGTGAGGCAGGAGAATTGCTTGAACCTGGGAGGCAGAAGTTGCGGTGAGCCAAGTTTGCACCATTGCACTCTAGCCTGGGCAACAAGAGTGAAATTCCATCTCAAAAAATAAATTATTCTTGTTGCACTGTATACAAATAATCAGGCCAAGTATAATAAAGCAAATCAGTCCCACTATGATTTGTCTTTACTAAAAATGGGAACTGGAGAGAGAAAATCTATGTTTCAAAAACTATAGTTCACCTGTTGTTAGATTCTAGTCTTGCCTAATGTTTTTCAATTTTTATTATTTTCTACAGTTTGGACTGATTTTTTTTTTTTTTTTTTGGCTACAAGTCTTCAAAATAATGTTTTCAATTTTTTTCATTCTTTTTTCCCCCATTTTCCCTTTTGGAGTCACCAAAAACTAAGCTATGCTTTCTTAAAGCCCTGCGAACTGAAGCTAGACAATTTAAACTTCAGAAGAAAATAACAGCAACCTGCTTACGTACATGAGCCACTTTCATACCTGCCTACTGATGTATGAACTTCAGAGTAATGTGGCCTATATTGATTTTCCAGGATTCTTCTTTTGTTTCTTGTTGTTTTCCTTCCTTCCTCCTGTTGCTTTCTCTTCATAGGACATGAAACTTCACAATCTGCTAAAAATGAGCTTTCCTAATATCTCTGGACCTACCTGTCTAGGAATCAGATGAAGCCTGAAACCAGAGACTCATTTTCTTCTAAAATGCTTTCTCCAAAAGATTTTTTTAAAAGAGAAGGCGGAAATGTGAAAGGAAACTAAATCTTGGGGCCCCAAAATCACTAAGCTAAAGTGAAAAGTCAAGCTGGTGACTGTTTAGGGCAAACCTGCCTCCCATTCTATTCAAACTCACCCCTCTGTTCACTGAGATAAATGCATATCTGATTGCCTCCTTTGGAGAGGCTAATCAGATAAATGCCTCCTTTGGAGAGGCTAATCAGATAACTCAAAAGAATGCAAACATTTGTCTCTTATCTACCTATGACCTGGAATCCCTCTCCACGCTTCAGGGTTATCCCGCCTTTCTGAACCAATGTTCTTCTTACATATGTTGGTTGATGTCTCATGTCTCCCTAAAATGTATAAAACCAAACTGTGCTCTGACCACCTTGGACACATGTTGTCAGGACCTCCTGAGGTTGTGTCACCAGTGTGTATCCTCAACCTTGGCAAAATAAACTTTCTAAATTAACTGAGTCCTGTCTCAGATACCGGTGTTCACACAGCCATACTGGTGGATGTGAAGTGGCATCTCATTGTGGTTTTGCATTTCCCTAATGATTAATGATGTTGAGCATCTTTTCCTTTGCTTATTGAGCATCTATTATATTCCTTGAAGAAATGTCTGTTTAAATCCTTTACCCATTTTTAAATTGGATTGTCTTTTCAGTATTGAGTTTTCTTTTCTTTTTTTTTAAATGGAGACAGGGTCTCACCATGTCGCCCAGGCTGGTGTTGAATTCTTGGAGCTCAAGTGATCCTCCTGCCTCAGCCTCTTGAAGTTCTGGGATTACAGGCATGAGTCACCACCCCCGGCCTTCAGTGTTGAGTTTTAAGAGTTCTTCATATATTCTGGATATTAGACTTTTATTAGATATGTGGTTTGCCAAGTTCTCCCTCTCATTCTGTGTGTTGTCTTTTCACTTTCTTGATGGTGTGTTTTGAAGTACAAAAGTTTTTAATTTTGAAGTCCAATTTATCTCCTTTTTCTCTGGTCACTTGTGCTTTATGTGTTATATCTAAGAAACCATTACCAAATCCAAGTCACGGAAATTTACATCTATATTTTCTTCTAAGAGGTGTACAGTTTTAGCTTATATTTAGGTCTTTGATTCATTTTCGTGTAACTTTAGTATATGTGTGAGGTAAAGGTTCAATTTCATTTTTTTTGCATGTGCCTATCCAGTTGTCTCAGCATGTAACTGACTTCTTGATAAGTAGCTTGGTTGAAATCTGCTTGAGCAAATGAAAATAATGTATTTGATGAATAAGAGCTACTGCTGTATTCATTGCAATGCTGAGTCTGGAATTCAGGAATTTGGGGCACTGTAGTGGGTAGAATGACGGCCCCCAAAGAGGTATGTCCATGTTCCGGAACCTGTGAATGGGATTTAATTTGGAAAAGTAGGCTTTTGTAGGTATAATAATTAAGGGACTAGAGAGGAGTTCATCGTGAATTATTCTGGTGGGCCCTAAATCCAATTAAAATTGTCCTTATGAGAGACACATAGAAGAGAGACAGATGGAGGAAACCTTGTGAAGATGGAGGCAGAGACTTGGAGTTATGGCGCTAGAAGCCAAGGAATACCTGGGACACTAGAAGCTAGAAGAGGCAAGAAAGAATTCTTCCCTAGGGCCTTTGAAGGGAGCCTAGGCCTTGATTTCAGACTTCTAGCCTCCAGAATGGGGAGAAAACAAAATTTTGATTGCATAAAGCCATCGGATTTATGGTAGTTTGTTACAGCAGTCCTAGGAAACTAAAACAGACACTTTTACATGCTTATAGAAAAGATGATTATGGGCCGGGCGTGGTGGCTCATGCCTGTACTCCTAGCACTTTGGGAGGTGGAGGCGGCTAATCACTTGATGTCAGGAGTTTGAGATCAGCCTGCCAACATGGCAAAACCCCTCTCTACTAAAAATACAAAAATTAGATGGGCATGGTAGTGCACGCCTGTAGTCCCAGCTACTCAGGAGGCTGAGGCAGGAGAGTCACTTGAACCCAGGAGGTGGAGGTTGCAGTGAGCTGAGATGGTGCTACCACACTCCAGCCTGGGCAACAAAGCAAGACTCAGTCCCCCGCCCCCCCAAAAAATCCAGCCATTCCTGAAGTCGTCACATGCTCCATCATACCTCAAAAGAAATTGCTTTGATTGGACGTGGCGTCTCACACCTGTAATCCCAGCACTTTGGGAGGCCGAGGCGGGCAAATCACCTGAGGTCAGGAGTTTGAGACCAGCCTGGCCACATGGTGAAACCCCATCTCTACTAAAAATACAAAAATTAGCCGGGTGTGGTGGTGCATGCCTATAATCCCAGGTACTTGGGAGGCTGAGGCAGGAGTATCACTTCAACCCAGGAGGCGGAGGTTGCAGTGAGCTGAGATCATGCCACTGCACTCCAGCCTGGGCAACAGAGTGAGACTCCGTCTCAAAAAAAAAAAAAGAATTCATAACTACTCCATTATTCACACAATGAGATATGCTAAACAGGTTATCAAGGAAAAACAATGAAAACTTCCAATCTTTTAGAATAGAATGGGCTGGGCGAGGTGGCTTACACCTGTAATCCTAGCACTTTGGGAGGCCAAGGCCTGCAGATGGCTTGAGCCCAGGAGTTTGAGACCAGCCTGGGTAACATGGTGAACATTAGCCACCATGCCTGGCTAATTTTTGTACTTTTAATAGAGATGATGTTTCGCCACATTGGCCAGGGTGGTCTCAACTCCTGGTCTCAAGCAATCCACCCGCCTCAGCCTCCCAAAGTGCTGGCATTACAGGCATGAGCCACCATGCCCAGCCTATGACTTCTTATTTGCTCAAAAAATACAGAATACTTGAAATAGTAAGAATCATTTTTAAAATTTTTTTTGAAATACATTGTCTGCTTAAAGGGTGATATGTGCCCATCTCTACAAAAAATTAGCTAGACATGGCGATGCACGCCTGTAGTCACAGCTACTCAGGAGGCTGAGGTGAGAGGATCACTTGAGCCTAGGGAGGTCAAGTCTGCAGTGAGCCATCATCACGCCACTGCACTCCAGCCTGGGCAACAGAGTGAGATCCTGTCTAAAAGAAAAAGAATTGTTCTAAATGGTTTAGGCATGTGCTTGCCTAGAGACAGGATCTAGGGTGATTTCTGGAAGTCCCAGTACTGTTAAGAATATAATTCTATCAACTAAGGGAACATATTCATTGTAGAAAATTCTACAAATTTTTTATACATCATTGAGAATCACAATGATCACATTATTATTGAAAAGAGAAAGCATCTGCAATGAAAACTGTAGCAAATGATGATGACTACAGCTGACTGCAGAATAGAAAGTGGAGAATAGGAACCACTTCTCATTTGATGTTGACTCACAATTGATCTGTTGACCACTGAAACAAAAGTATTTCCATAATTTAGAAAATCGATTTTTAAGGAGCTTTTGTGTTTAAACAAAGATCTAGATGATGTGTTTCTAGTACCTGACACCACTAGAGAGGGAAAGGATGTGGGAAGCCCAGTTACCCTGGCAATTCAGAGTGGTGAGCACTCCTCCAGCATTTGAATATAAAATAGAAGGCCCAAAACTTTCCCAAGAAAGAAGCAATTAACAGAGAAAACAGTGGGATTTATAGACTTCATTGTTCAGCTGAGACCATCAGTTCTGGTTGCACATGCACTTCCTCCAATAATAGCACTAGCAAAGCTGCTTTTGCTGTGTCACCGGCATACTTTGCTGTTAAAAATCTCATTTGTTTTGTTCTTTCTTGGAATATTTTATAAGGCAGTCTGCTATTTCTGATATGTGTGTGTGTTTCTGTGTCTGTGTCTATTTTTCTGCTTATAAAGTTTTTTGGCCTGTAGGTATTTTTCCAGGAAAAAGATTAAATTTTAATCCAATTAAGCAAAAACATTGTCAACACCACTTTTTCATTGGCAGAAATGACCTCTTTTCTCATTTTTATGTTTTCATTTTTTTGACACAGTTTTGCTCTGTCTCCCAGTGGCGCGATCTCAGCTCACTGCAACCTCCACCTCCCAGGTTCAAGCGATGCTCCTGCCTCAGCCTCCTGAGTAGCTGGGACTACAGTCATGCACCACCTCGCCTGGCTAATTTTTCTATTTTTTTTGTAGAGACAGAGTTTCACCATGTTGGCCAGGCTGGTCTTAAACTCTTGGCCTCAAGTAATCCACCCACCTCGGCCTCCCAAAGTATTGGGATTACAGGCGTGAGCCACCATGCCCAGCCTATGACTTCTTATTATCTCAGAAAATACAGAATACTTGGAATAGTAAGAATCATTTTAAAAATGTTAATTTTTTAAAATACACTCTCTACTTAAAGGATGATATGTGGACATAGGAATTTTCCTCAAGTAGACTGTGGAATCATAATTTTATAATGCCCCAATTGATAGCACAGGAGTCCTAACAAAAGAGAAAAGCAATTAAAGGAAGCTACACTTTTTGATTTATGCAATCTGGATTGTATTTGTGGTCTATACTGGATATGTTCCAGTTCTATATCACAATACAAAATTTCCTCAAAGCTAACAAGCCCAGACATCAATTAAATAGGCTGGTAAACAGATAGGCCAACATGGGTATAATTTATTAATTGATCACTGCCAGCCAGCCAGCCATTAGATAACTATATTTCTAGCAAACAGAGATAATTTCTCCTGAATAGTTGAGGTCTTGCAAGAGTTAACAAATTAGGCTGGGTGCTGTGGCTTATGCCTGTGATCCCAGCACTTTGGGAGGCCTAGGCGGGTGGGCACTTGGGGTCAGCAGTTCGAGACCAGCCTGGCCAACATGGTGAAACCCTGTCTGTACTAAAAATACAAAAATTAGCCAGGCGTAGTGACGGGCACCTGTAAACCCAGCTACTTGGGAGGCTGAGGCAGGAGAATAGCTTGAACCCAGGAGGCTGAGGTTGCAGTGAGCCAAGATTACACCACTGCACTCTAGCCTGGATGACAGCATGAGACTCTGTCTCAAAAAAAAAAAAAAAAAAAAAAAAGAAAGAAAGAAAAAAAAGAGCTAACAAATTATTTGTAAAGAGGAAAGTATATTCAATTGATGGAGAAGATGCAATGTATATAATTACCTTGACTTTATAGTTATAAATAGTAATGGGCTCTGGAAAGATACATACAGAAAATCATTAAACCACCAGAAACAACAAGTTTTTTTTTTTTTTTTTTTTTTTTTTTGAGACCGAGTCTCACTCTGTTGTCCAGGCTGGAGTGCAGTGGTGTGATCTTGGCTCACTGCAACTTCTGCTTCCCAGGTTCAAGCAATTCACCTGCCTCAGCCTCCCGAGTAGCTGGGATTACAAGTGCCCGCCACCACACCTGGCTAATTTTTATTTTTTTAGTAGAAACAAGGTTTCACCATGTTGGCCAGGCTGGTCTCGAACTCCTGGCCTCAAGTGATTGGCCTGCCTTGGCCTCCCAAAGTGCCACCATGCCCAGCCAAAATGACAACATTTTAGTGTTGTACTTTTTTTAAAGAATATACAGTTATTTCAAATATTTTCAATTTTGCATTAACATTATCATAGTTTAGTGGGTTTTTTAATAGTTCAGTAGTTTGAGGGCTGAATTTTTTCCCTCGTAATGAAAATCTTATAATAAAGATAAAGGGAATTCTTTAGGATGCTGCAAAAAAGGTAATTCTTCTCTTAAAATTAACGTTACAAGACTCTTGGTTGTTGTTGACATCCAGATCAACAGACACTTGATGATCTTCGGAGAAAACATGTTCAAACTCTGAAAAGCACGATCCATGGCCACCAGGTGCTTTAGAGATCACTTCTTTTATGGGGGTACTGTGACGTTACCCCTCCAAAAACAGTGCAAATATCAGCAGAAGGTGGTGCTACACTTTTTTTGTTTTTTATTTTTGAGACAGGGTCTCACTCTGTCACCCAGGCTGGCATGCACTGGTGCAATCACGGTTCACTGCAGCCTCCATCTCCCAGGTTCAAGTCATTCTCCCGCCTCAGCTTCCTAAGTAGCTTGGACTATGGGCATGCACCACCATGCAGATTTTCTTTTTTCAGTAGAGACCAGGTCTCACTATGTTACCCAGGCTGGTGTTACACTCTTCAAACTTGACTATTTGGGGGAAGAGGCTTCTTTTTTTTTTTTTTTGAGAGAGAGTGTCTTGCTTTGTCACCCAGGCTGTAGTGTCGTGGCGCGATCTCAGCCTCCCAGGTTCAAGCAATTCTTGTGCCTCAGCCTCCCAAGTAATGGGGATTACAGACATGTGCCACTATGCCTGGCTCATTTTTGTGTTTTTAGTAGTGACGGGGTTTTGCCATGTTTTCCAGGCTGGTCTTGAAGCAGGATATTTCCCTGACCCCTTTGCGGGACTGGCAACAGGGGTGCCTCATTTACTCAGCCTGTAGCTCTCGACTCCTCGTGGGAGGGAGCATGTGAGTGAACAAGGTGGGAACCGGAATGCACGAGTGCTGGAACCTGCTGTTCACTTTGGTGTCAGCAGGGGCAAACGCCTCTCACTTGGACCTGCTGCGTTCCTCCTCATGTGGGAGGGAGTGCACAGGTGAGCAGGTGCAGGAGCTGGGGTGAGCGCTTTTAAGGCCCCATAGCAGCAACTGGGGAGGTGGTGCCCACAACCCTTGAAGCCCCAGAGGGCATGTTACAGTGCTCTTTTAGCTCTGCTGTCCATGGACAGCTCAGGTGTTAACAGGTCCGTGGGCCCTTTTGTTTCCGCGCTTGTGGCTCCCAAGCTCTTGTCCAGCATCCAGGAAAAATGAGGTCACACAAACAAATTGAAGGATGGTAAGTGTGGGGGATTTTATTGCTGATGAAGTGGCTCTCAGTGGGAAGGGGAGATTAAAGGGGATGGGGGTAGGTAATCTTCCCCTGAAGTCCGGCTGTATTTGGCTGGATTCTTCTTCAAAGTTATGTCACCAAGCTGTTACTCTGAAGTTAAGCCACTTCTCTCCAATGTCCAGCTGTAGTCTCCTACGTCCAGCTGCTTCTCCTCTCTGCCGGCTGAGTCTGGGGTATTTATAGGCACAGGATGGGGGGTGGACCATGGGTGGTTTAGAAAAGGCAACATTTGAGTGGGAAAACAGGGATAGAAGTTCTCACTTTGGGCCGCGGCTTTTCCACAAGGGTGGGGCTTCATCAGGGACCTGCTGTTGTCTGCCTAGAGTTTCTCTGCCTCCTGTTGTTACCAATCTCAAACTCCTGGGCTCAAGCAACCCACCTGCCTCAGCCTCCCAAAGTGCTGGGATTACAGGAGTGAGCCACTGTGCCCAGCCCATGGAAGAGACATTTTTCATTCAGTTCTCTTAGTTGTACCAGGAGACATGCATTCCAGCCCCAGATGTTTTTTTTGTATTGCACAGTCATACAGGGCAGAACATCCAGAATTTGAAGGCACTTGGCTGAATACACTCATGTGGAAGCTGGGTGCCCTTTTCTGACCTTTGAGGACCTCCTGAACTGATTGGAGGGCTTGGTTTGTGATGTGGTAGTCTTTAAGTCACTGGCAATGAATATATAACCTGAACCCTTACTTTAAGCCCACCAAACGGCCTTTTAAACAGATGCTATGGTGTTGCTAAAACACAATATAAAGAAAAGATATGGAACTTCCTGGGAATTTGGAGAAAAAAATCCCAAAAGCTCCTGAGACTGATGACAACACCATTAATGAACCAATCTTGCTGTGTTGATTTCCTGTGATCAAGTCCTTCTATATGCAGTGACATCCTGAGCATTCCTGTCTTACTGAATCTGTCAGTGTGTTGATGCTGAATGTTGGTGAGACTGTGGGAGGATCAATGCATATCTGGGATAATGAAGAAATGCCTGCAGGTTATAAAAAGGAAGGGATTGACCCTACTCCCTATTACTGGAATACAGATCAGAGAAAATATGGTATATGTCATCATGGAGGATATGACTTGGGCCCAGAATGATTCTTCTTAAAAAATTATGTATGTTTTTAAGATAGGGTCTCACTTGGTAGCTCAGGCTGCAGTGCAGTGGCACAATTATAGCTTACTGTAACTTCGAACTCCTCAGCTCAGGAGATCCTCTCGCCTTGGCCTCCCAAATTGCTGGGATTACAAGTGTGAGCCACTGTGTCCAGCCCTTGGGATGATTCTTCTCTTGGATTCTGAAGTTATCACATCTGAGATGTATGCTGATACCATTGATTTGTCCAGTGCTGCAGGCCATAACTGATTACTTCTGAAGCATGAAAGAAACAGAATATGGTTCATGAAAGAAACAGGCTGCCTCTTTAAAAATAAAAACAGAAAACCTCCAAATACAAAAAGCCAGAATCTTCCCTTTCTTGTTCCACTGGGGTAAAACTGTTTCCATTTTCTCTTTTTTATTCCTAATACCATAAAAAGTAGCCCAGGCTGGGTGTGGTGGCTCAGCCCTGTAATCTTAGCACTTTGGCAGGCTGTGGCCAGCAGATCACTTAAGGTCAGGAGTTTGAGACCAGCCTGGCCAACACAGTGAAACACCATCTCTATTAAAAAAAAAAATTACAAAAATTAGCCAGGCATGGTGGGGCACGCCTGTAATGCTAGCCATTTGGGAGGCTGAGGCAGGAGAATTGCTTGAACCTGAGAGGTGGAGGTTGAAGTGAGCTGAGATCACGCCACTGCATTCCAGCCTGGGCGATGGATCAAGACTCCATCTCAGAAAACAAACAAAAAACAAAACAAAGTTTTGGGGAAATATGTGGTACATAATTCTGTAGTTATGAATACATTTCAGCATTTTATCTAATAATGGGCCATAATTTTGGGATTATATATCATATATATATAACAGTTTTAAATATTGGTTAAAAAAAGTACTCTTGAGTTATGTATCTATTCCATCAAGTGCTATTCTCTAGGCCTGTATCATATGATACTTTTCATAAAGTTGATCTTGGAAGCTCCAGTTTTCTTCTCTGGGCTCCCTTAGCGCTATACTCATAACTTCTTCTTTTTTTTTTTTTTGAGACAGAGTCTTGCTCTGTCACCCAGGCTGGAGTGCAATGGTGCAATCTTGGCTCAATGCAACCTCCGCCTCCCAGGTTCAAGCAATTCTCCTGCCTCAGCCTCCCAAGTAGCTGGAATCACAGGCACCCGCCACCATGCCCGGCTAATTTTTTGTATTTTTAGTAAAGATGGGGTTTCACCGTGTTAGCCAGGATGGTCTTGATCCCCTGACCTCGTGATCCGCCCGCCTCGGCCTCCCAAAGTGCTGGGATTATAGGCATGAGCAACCATGCCCCGCCAACTTTTTTTTTAAATAAATAAATTTTAAGCCCAAACCTCACCGTCATACCTCTTTTATAGTAGTTACTTATATCTTTTCAAGGGCCGTAATGTTCCCTTGATGGTGAAGTTTGTTTTATATAAAATTTAGACTCAATATTTTATTAACAGAAATCTGTTATATCCAGTGTTATTTTACATAAGCTTTTAAGCAATGGGCTAAATAGAATGACTTAACTAGTAGCTTTGTCTCTATTTCTCCTCTTTGAAAAAAAATAAAGCTCAAGACAAATATTATACCATTTTGATGGTTTCATCCAAGTTGGTAATCAACATTTTTAATTTGTAAAGTTACCAAGCTAATTAATATGCAACTGCTTTATTACAACTAGACTCATTAATATCTAAGCATATAATCTATTCCCATAGAAACTGTAGAGGACAGGCCAGGTACAGTGGCTCATGCCTGTAATCCCAGCACTTTGGGAGGCCGAGGGGCGGATCACCTGAGTTCAGGAGTTTGAAACCAGCCTGACCAACATGGACAAACCCCATCTCCACTAAAAATACAAAATTAGCCAGATGTGGTGGTGCATGCCTATAATCCCAGCTACTTGGGAAGGCTGAGGCAGGAGAATCAGTTGAACCCGGCAGGCAGAGGTTGCGGTGGGCTGAGATCATGCCATTGCACTCCAGCCTGGGCAACAAGAGCAAAACTCTGTCTCAAAAAAAAAAAAAAAAAAAAAAAAAAAAAGAAACTGCTGTAGAAAATAATTTAAAAAAAACTTTTCCCCTATTGTATTAGCAAAAGACTTTTTAGTTGTAATTTGGAGAAATGTAATTGAAAATATCTTCAACAAAGAGTGAGGAAGGCTCCTGAGGGAGCCCGGAGTGCTGAAAGAGGAGAAAAGCTATACCTTGATGGAATCGGGATTGCCAGTTTTCCTGTCTCCAGCATGAATGCTTGGGATCAGAAAGATGAGTTCAAACCCCAGCTGTTAAGCCTTAATTTCATTATCGGTAAAGATACATTTAATAGTTCAGGGTTGTATTAAATAAGGCGATTTAAGGAGATACATTTAAGAATAGCTCAAATTTCCTAATTCCATTACACTGGACATAAGAGTTTTTTTTCCTAATTACTGACGTTCATATAAGCACCTTTAATCCAAATAATTCAGGATACTAGGCTACTGAGTAGAAATCTTAATGTGTAAGAGCAAACTAAATGAAACAGCTAAAACAGACAAAAGACTTTTTTAAAACCCCTAATCAAATTAATTAGTTACATCCTGAGAACAACCTAGTTCAGCATTTGCCTTGGCAAAGAAGTTATGAGTCCTCATCCATCCTGTACCAGTGCAATTCAATAGCTATTAAGTGAGCCAAGTTATAGAAGACATAATTTCTCCCTCTGAAGCAGTACAGTCTAGGAGGGAAACAAGATAATATTAAAACGCAATGTAGGCAGGGTGTGGTGGCTCACACCTGTAATCCTAGCACTTTGGGAGGCCAAGGTGGAAGGACAGCTTGAGCTCAGGAGTTTGAGACCAGACTGGACAACATATGAGTGAGAGCTCATATCTACAAAAAGTTTTTAAATTAGCCTTGGAGGCACACATCTGTAGTTCCTGCTACTCGGGGGGCTGAGGCAAGAGGATCACTTGAGCATAGTAGGTCAAGGCTGCACTGAGCTGTGTTCACACCATTGCATTCCAGCCTGGGCAACAGAACAAGACCTTGGCTTAAACAAACAAACAAACAAACCACAAAGTGCAATGTGATTTTTTATGCATACAAGAATGTATTAAGCACTATGGAAACACAGATGGGGAAGCAGTTAAATTGGTGTAAGAGGAAGTTAAGAAGTGTTAAAGAGAGTTACCAAGGAAAGGTGATATTTAAGCCAGGCCTAAAAGGAGTGGGCAATCACCAGACAGAAGACAGGAGAGAAAAGGACATTTTAGGTAAAGGGAACAATGAGAAATATACACTCAATGCCTAGAGACACTTAGGAAGAGACAGAGAATCTAAACCATCACAAATAATGCTCCAAAGAAAGGGCTCTTCTGAGAAAAAAGGCTGATTTTCTGGAATCCATGTGAGAGAAACCAACCTGCCATCTTTTGTTGGTAAAATAATTTAAAAATACAAGAATGATAATGAAAATTAGCTTTATTTATGTAATTTAGAAAAAATGATTGTAGTGTTAGAGTTTGTCAAATGTTTTCACTCTGAACAATTTACAATAGTATTTATATACAAACATAATAAAATAGGTACATCACATTGCTCTTGCTTCAAAATGTCTTCTCAATTCTGACATGCCTCTATCACTTCGGTTTGTAATTTTTAACAGGGAAATGCTGTTTTGACATAGTGCTTGATTCACACAGTATAACACTGAAGTAGAAGGAGAATCAACAATCATGAACACAGTTAAAAAATATTTTTCAACCAATATGACTTTATCATTAATCTTTTTTCTATAATAAAATATGTTTCATGTTAAAAAAAATACTTGTATTCACCTGATGACCTAAATTTGTTGTACTAAATTTGGCATTTATATAAACCCATAGTTGATCTAAATACAATGTAGATATGAACCTATGTTAAAACTCATTGATACAAATGTTTGCCACAAATGAAAACGAACAAAATTGGTAAGAACAGAGGTAAACAGAAAAATCCATTTGAAAAATAGTGGAGATGCCTTATTCTATTTAAAATGAGTAAAACTTCCATTTTCTGAACGCAATATAAACTAAACCAAAAGATGGTGGAAAAACCATGATATAGACACCAAATCTTATGTCACACTGTAAGGCTATAAGTAATTTGTACTATTGTATACTGGATAATCCTAGACCAGGTTTCCTAAATAGCTCTCCAATCATTTCATCTTCTTGGAGAAATCAGAGAAAGTTTAATACAATTACTGAATAAGGCAGAATTTTTTTTTTTTTTTTTTTTTTTAAGATGGAGTCTCATTCTGTCGCCCAGGCTGGAGTGCAGTGGCACAATCTTGGCTCACTGCAACCTCTGCCTGCCAGGTTCAAGTGATTTTCCTGCCTCAGCCTCCTGAGTAGCTGGGATTACAGGTGTGTGTCACCACACCTGGCTAATTTTTGTATTTTTAGTAGAGACAGGGTTTCACCATGTTGGTCAGGCTGGTCTCAAACTCCTGACCTTGTGATCTGCCCGCCTTGGCCTTCCAAAGTGCTGGAATTACAGGGGTGAGCCACCGTGCCTGGCCAAAGTGGAATTTTAAATCAAAAATTGGGATACAATATTAGTGCAGATAATTTACACTAGAGTCATATTTATATCTGTCACAGTATTAAGTATACTGCATGTGTATGGACTGTTAGAAGAAATTCATTTCATTTTTAAAGCAGTGGACTGTTTAGTAAGTTTAGTTCTTTAGCACTTTCTTAAAATTCCTGGTAAGTTAGCTCCATTGTCTTTTTAAATAGAAAAACAAAACAAAACAAAACAAAACACAAACCCCAGGCACACACAAAAAAATGTTAAGTATGCTGTTACTTTGAAGAGTCACAGCTATTTAAGGTAAAAATCAACTAGACCTCTAAGGGCACTTGTGTCTAAAATGTCCCTTTTGTCACCAAAGGAAATGATCAAGTATTATATTAAGGTGCTTACTCTTCCAAAAAAAATAACATCAGAGGAAACTGGTCTTTAACTGGATGCTTGAGTTTTTTCCAGGACTCTTAGTATATTTAGATGTTGGTATCTTGACTTTGACACTTTCCTGATTGCCCTTTATAGCGGCCTCAAGGCGGGTTTTTAGGGCTGGAGAAGAAGCCACTAAACTCTTAAAAACAGATGAATACTGAGGTCCAATCTGCATGAGATTTTGTAGAGCAAAGTCATGTAAATTTCTCATTATGGAAGTTGCTGATCCCAGAGAATTTTCATCCAAAAGGAAGGAAATGAGGATGGGCAAAAGACAGGCCACCAGCTGAGAGCCTAGAAAGTAAACAAATAATATAAGTTCAGGGACATAAATGTTCCTAACATAAGGCTGCAAATGCACTTGATCTGTATACACTTTTCCCCACTAAAGAAAACAATTCGTCCAATCTCTTCTAAATTAATACTAAATAATATCAATACTTGGGATTAACATAACACCTTTCAATGAATGTGAAATACAGATACAATGTGACTGAATGTTTTGCAATTTAAATAACAGTAACATTCTGATTTTTGTAGAGACTGAGTATGAATTTAGTGCTGACACTTACGATGGTGTTCTTCGGCAACAGTAACCAGTGTTTCTAAGACCTTTATGCCTTCTTGGAAGATCTGAAGCTCAGCAGTGTTTTCAGGTTTTCTCTTGTCTATTTCCTGTAGTTCTTCCATGATACAGGATGCTAAAGAGTAAATGTATGGGTAGGAAACAGCTGGATTTGGATACTGAAAGATGGAATGTAGGAGCTGGTAGGTCTTGATTTGTACCTAATAAGGTAAGAGAAAAGAATAGCAAATACTATAAATAAATTTTTAAAAAGTCCCTGAGGACTCTTTGCTTTTTAAAGTAGTGAAGGTATTTAAATTTATTTCTAATTTGTCTTTAATTTTGAAAGTCCAAGGACCAACAGGTAATCAAACGTCTATGCTAACAGTGGTTGTGACAGTTTGGAATAGGAAAGAGGCATACAGGTAAACAGGGAAGCAAAACTGAGTGGTTAACTTTTCTTCTTTTCTCTAATTCCCATTTTCCCCCTCATGTCTTTCTCTATAATGTAAAAAACAAAAACACCACCAAAACCCCTCTATAACTATTTTTTTGAGTGCCCAGGCTGGAGTGTAGTGGTGCGATCTCAGCACACTGCAACCTCTGCCTCCTGCGTTCAAGCGATTCTCCTGTTTCAACCTCCCAAGTTGCTGGGACTACAGGCATGCACCTCCACACCCAGCTAATTTTTTGTATTTTTAGTAGAGACGGGGTTTCACCTCGTTGGTCAGGCTGGTCTCGAACTCCTGACCTCAAGTGATCCACCCGCCTTGGCCTCCAGAAGTGCTGGGATTACAGACATGAGCCACCGCGCCCAGCCTCCTCCTTTAACATTTTTATGGGTAGAGAGCAAAACAAAACAAAACAAAACAAAAAAACACCCAAAACAAAACACATACAACCTTGAAAGATATTTTGTTGATTTCAGAAAATGTTATAGAGAAAAATGATGTATTTGATGTTCAAATGTCATGGTCTGAGTGTTTCAAGGAAAGTCTGGACCATACTAATGTGTCATCAGGCATCAGAGTCCCGACTTGGAGACTGCTATACAAAGCTGCTGCAGGCAGCAGGCAACAGGACAGACGATAAAAGGAAATGACTATACATCAAAGATATAAATAAACTTATTGAGTTAACTGTAATGGTATTTTAATAATTATTTTTTCTGAGAGAAAATCTGGTTCCTGTATCTTCAGGAGTAGATATATGTGTGATCATTGGCTATGAATTCACCTAGAGGCACATAAAAAACAGGACATTACTCAAGCAAATGAAGGGGACATAAAGGAATGGGATAAATTTGTGTGTATTGCTTTTGGAATGGGTCCTGTTATTTCACATTCACATTACTGAAGGTATGTGCTGGAGTCTTTTTTTTGAGACAGCGTCTGGCTCTGTCATCCAGGCTGCAGTGCAATGGCATGATCGTGGCTCATTGCAGCCTCAAGGTCCCAGGCTCGAGTGATCCTCCTGCCTCAGTCCCCCAGAGCAGCTGGGACTACAGGCCTGCTCCCCCACACCAGGCTAATTTTTGTATTTTTTGTAGAGATGCATTCTCACCATGCTGCAAGGCTGCTCTCGGACTTCTGGCCTCAAGCAATCTGCCCACCGCGTCCTCCCAAAGTGCTGGATGGAATTACAGGCATGAGCCACAGTGCCTGGCCTCCCTTTCTTTTCTTTTCTTTTCTTTTTTTTAATAAAATCCACTATAATATGCTACAAAGTATCTTATAAAAGTCCCTTATAAAGTTCCAGTGCTACATCAATCTTAAGATTCCTCCATTTCAAATTCAGTTTCTTAACATTTCCTCTTCTGCCACTATGCTCTACCCTTAGGGCTGAAGAACAAGACTACTGTTATTTGGCTTTGTCACTCCTGAAATAGAAATTAATCTTAAATCTAGAAATAAAAAAATTGTAGTCAAATACTTCCTATTGGAGCCAACAAAATCACACAGAAAATTTAAAAGCCTAGCCATTGTCCTATTACATATATCTTTCTGCTAAAAGACACTTACCACAGGATCTTTTATCTCAAGAGTAGCTTTAAATTTATCAATACAGCGCTTCTGAAGGCATGGGATGGTAGTTACTTCTGGACTGGTAGACAAAATAAACACTGTGATAGCAGTAAGTAGACTGACTTCATCAAGTTCTTGGTGTGTTTCATCAACTAAAGAGAAATGCTCTATTAGAAACAGATCATATTTACTGCTTTATATACCTGTGTGAAGCTGTCTTCAGTTTGATAGTAACAGTTTGGTGTACACAACAGATACAGACAATGAACGCTGACTAAGAACCCTGGCAAATGTACATTTTAAGATGTGCATTATAAGTGATTCTAGAGCTAAGAACTACCAAAGTAATTATAATCTTTAAAGGTTAAGACATCAGTAAATAAATACATACATTTACTAGGAATATATATTTATTAGTTGTGTGACTTTGGACATCTAACCCCATCTTCAGTTTTCTCATCCGTAAAGTGGGAATAACAACAGTACTCATATTGATATGGTTGTGAAGATTAAATGAGTTAATCCATGTGAAGCATTTAGAACAGTATGCTACACATGACGCTCAGTATATGCTACTTATCATGTTAATTATTTTTACTGTGAAGCAACACAGAAATGCTTGCACAATTATTTTCTCTTTGTTAAAGTATTTTTATAATACATGTATCAAGTGAAAATACCTTAGCACTTTACAAATACGATTTCTCAAGAGTAGAGAAAAACCTGAAAACAGCTGTGTAGGCCACAATCATTTGAAGGAATTTTCTATTAGAAGTAATCTACCTTTATTTTCCAGTCATACTCTCATTAAATAATTTTAATGAAACTGCTGTGGAAAAAAAATCACCGTTATTCAAAAGGGAAAGGTGTAGCAAATTCAAATATTTAAATTGTTTAAGAATGGGTTGATACGTATGAAGAAATGACATACATATGTAGTAGTTTCGGTCACATTCATTTAACAAGTACTTAAGAAACACTGTGTGCCAGCCCTCTTTTAGGCACAGAGAATACATCTTATAGAGAAGATACACTATAAACTGAGAAGCAAAGACTTTCAACTAGTGATAAGGTCTAAGCATATAAAAATATATTAAAAAGCTGGCTGGGTGCGGTGGCCTGTAATCCCAGCACTTTGGGAGGCTGAGGCAGGCGGATCACTTGAGGTCAGGGGTTCAAGACTAGCCTGGCCAACATGGTGAAGCCCGGTCTCTACTAAAAATACAAAAATTGTCCAGATGTGGTGGCGCATGACTGTAATCCCAGCTACTTGGGAAGCTGACGCAGGAGAATCACTTGACATCGGGAGGCGGAGGTTGCAGTGAGCCAAGATTACGCCACTGCACTCCAGCCTGGGCTGCACAGGGAGACTCCGTCTCAATAAAAACAAAACAAAACAAAACAAACATCACACCAGGAGCAGTGGTGTGTGTCTACAGTCCCAGCTACTTGAGACACTGAGGTGGGAGGACTGGTTGAGTCCAGGAGTTCAAGGCTGCAGTGCACAATGATCGTGCCTGTGAATAGACACTGCACTCCAGCCTGGGCAACACAGCAAGTCCCTGTCTCTTTAAACAAACAAACAAACAAACAAACAACATTCAAAGTAGCTCAGGACAGTCTATACTGGGTGATCAGAGAAAGCCTTGAGGAGATAATACCTGAGTTGACTATACTCAAGAGGCACAGTATCAGTGAAAGCAAAATTTTATGGATGAATAGGATTTATTTTATAAAAGACATCTGAGTGATTTTAAGGTAAAATAAGTACACAGTTAATATTTAAAGTTAACATGTAGCACTGTTATAAGCACTTTATATAGATTAAATATTTAATCAACATAACAGCATCATGAGGTAGGTACTCTTATATCTCTCATTTTATGGACGAGAAACAGAAATTCAGTCATTTGTCCAAGTCACACCATTAGTAAGGCAAAAAGTTTGATTACAGAGAGTGTACTGTTAACTATAATGCTATACTGCTTCCCTTACAGCAAAGTTATTTTTAACCACCTATAGCAACTTGAAACTGCAACAGAGTCAGCTAATTTGTTTAGTAAAAATGTCTTTATTCTCAGCAAGATAAAGTTCTCCTGGGTTCCTTTCACCATTTCTTCTAAAATATCTTTATTCCTACTCTCTTTTACCTAGGATAGATGCACAATTCGCTTAGCTAGCCATATGAATGAGTCATCTTGGAAATGAACCCTCTAGCTGCAGCCCTGGCCAACACCTTAACAGTAATTTCATGAGAGAACCTAAGCTAGAACCCCATAGCTAAACTGCTCCTAATCCTGGACCCATAGAAGCTGTCAGATAATATAATATGCGTTTGCTCTTTTAAGCCACTAAGTTTTGAGGCAATTTGTTGGGCAGGAAACATTTAACCTGTCATGATCAACTCCTTAATTTCTCTTAGTAGCTAGTCTAAATCCTGTCCTAGCCTAATTCCCTGATACACATCCAAAACAACAACAACAACAACAACAACAAAACACAACCCATTTTTTTTTGTGAGATGGAAGAGGCAAGCTCATCATAACCCTCAACATGAATTATTATTATTATTTGTAAAGACAGTATCTTGTTATGTTGCCCACACTGGTCTTGAACTCCTGGCCTCAAGCGGTCCTCTCGCCAAGGCCTCCCAAAGTGCTGGGATTACAGGAGTGAGCCACACTGGCCAGCCCACAACATAAAAACTTGCCGCTATAATATTATTTTCCATCCTTACCTGCTGTTCTTTCCTCATATTGGCAGAGGTCAATCCTTTTAAATGTGCTGTAAATTTTATTCCTTCTGCCTAGACAGGGATGCTACTTTCCTTTCTAATACTTCTATCTCCAACCCCATGTCCACCTCCTTTTTTTCCCCGTTAAGTATGAACTCAGGCTTGAATGTCATCTTAAAAAAAAGTTATCCCTTGATCTTACATTTTCCATTTAGCTATTTCTCTTCTTCCTGTGAAGAGAAGCCTATACTTGATCTTTCCCATTCCTTACACCTATCACTTGTGCCTCAACACTGTGAGCTCTATCCCCCACACTGTTTGGCCTCTCTACAGTATTTTATAGTGCTGACCACTCCCTCTTTATTAAAAACTGGCTTATGTAACCACATTATCTTCTGAATCTCCTCTCACCTTGATTTTGGTCCTCTTCTTGCTCCAGAAACTCAAGCTGGGTGATTTCAGTTGTCCCATAGGTTACATTGATAGCTCCCAAATACATACATAGTCCAGAAAGTATCTCTAGCCCAGACTACTTTCTTGAATTCCATACCTCTACCCATCTGCTCCATTTGACTATCCTCTAGGCATTTCAAAATCAACTCACTCTCTTCTCCTAAAAACCCTCACTGGGTTATTTCTGTTAATCACATGTGAGTGTTCAAGTCATCCTACCCTTTCAACTCCTAAATCAAACTACTAGTAAGTTCTGTTGAAAACTGCTTAACATTTGACTTTTCATCATTTTACTCCTTTTTGTCCATACTATTATTATCTTATCTCCCACAGTTTGGCTTTCTTCTTTACACTGCTGCCAAGAGCGAACCTTTAGAAACACAAATCCAAGCACATTACTTTCCTTTTTAAAACCCTTTCGTAGCCAGGCACGGTGGCTCATGCCTGTAATCCCAGCACTTTGGGAGGCCAAGGTGGGCAGATCATCTGTGGTCAGGAGTTCAAGACCAGCCTGACCAACATGGAGAAACTCTGTCTCTACTAAAAATACAAAAAAAAATTAGCCAGGCGTGGTGGCACATGCCTGTAATCCCAGCTACTCGGGAGGCTGAGGCAGGAGAATTGCTTGAACCTGGGAGGCAGAGATTGTGGTGAGCCAAGATCGCGCCATTGCACTCCAGCCTGGGCAACAAGAGCAAAACTCCGCCTCAAAACAAACAAACAAACAAAAAAAACCCTTTCGGCCGGGCATGATGGCTCATGTCTGTAATCCCAGCACTTTGCGAGGCCGAGGCAGGCGGATCATGAGGTCAGGAGTTCGAGACCAGCCTGACCAACATGGTGAAACCCTGTCTCTACTAAAAATACAAAAAAAACCAAAAATTATCCAGGCCTGGTGGTGAGCACCTGTAATCCCAGATACTCAGGAGGCTGAGGCAGGAGAATCACTTGAACCCGGGAGGCAGAAGTTGCAGTGAGCTGAGATCGCACCATTGCACTCCAGCCTGGGCAACAGAGCGAGACTCCATCTCAACAACAACAACAACAAACAACAAAAAAAGTTTCATGATTCCACATGCCTATTAAAGGCAGTCTAAATCATGCCAAACCCTCCATAATCTGGCCCCATGTACCATCCAACTTCATTTCTTTCCCTACTAATCGTCATTCACGACTCTTATACACTCTTCCATCCAAATCCACACCCCCTCATTGTTCTACTTGCCTTCCCTAGCTATTTAATTCTCCAAGTTTTTGGTCAAACTGTTGTACCTAGAATCCATTTCTTTCTTTTTTTGTTTTCTTTTTTATTGAGACAGAGTCTCGCTCTGTCGCCCAGGCTGGAGTGCAGAGGTGCGATCTTGGCTCACACGGCAATCTCCACCTCCCGGGTTCAAGCGATTCCTAGAATCCATTTCTATGATGTCCATGTGGAGAAAACTTTCTAATCTTTTAAGACGTTGACTCTTCTGAGAAGCCTCTAGTGGTGGATACAGAGATGCACCACTGAGAGATCCCCTTCAAGGGAGAATGTGCTGCCCAGCTGTGGGAAGTGTGATCAAGGGTCAGCTCCTTCCGGATCAGTCTCAGCTAGAGATGGCTGTCTTACCTGAGATCAAATCCTTCCTGGAGCAGCCCACATTTGAAGGCCAGGCCATTTCTGTCATATGTTAAGACACTCTGATGGACAATCTGGCTCCAGAGCTCCTCAGACGGATTTACTGAGATTTGTTGGGAAACTGGCACAGTTTGATTTCTTTTGCCCAATATTGCCTTCCCCTCTTCCCTTCACAGATGTTTCTTAATAAACTTCTTGCTCTCCAAACTCCCTCTCGGTGAGTACTTTTAGAGAATCCTACTTGTGACACTCTGCCTGATTTTACTTAAACAGTACTAATTACTCCCATTTTTTTAAAAAAAACCAGTTAGAATTTTTTTTATTGTACTAGAAATGCAGCGATAATTAAGACATTACTATTGCCTTTGGGAAATTCTTAAGGTAATAATCACACCCTACAGCAATTTATAGGAGCCAGACTCCACTAGATTCCCAACTTTGGGCAAAGTGGGTGGTCAATAAATGCTGATTTCAGTTGAAAACATTTTATATGTAAAATGAAATATGGCAAATTGTGACATTTATAAACAAAACTGGGAAGGCAGGGAAAATGCATACTGTGTCTAAAGACTTTTTATAATTACTACAACATACTATTGAAAATAAAAACCTCACAAAAATAAGAAAAAAGAGAAACAAGTTTTTTTTGTTTGTTTTTTTGAGATGGAGTCTCTCTTTGTCCCCCAGGCTGGAGTGCAGTGGCGCGACCTCGGCTCACTGCAACCTCTGCCTCCCGGGTTCAAGCGATTCTCCTGCCTCAGCCTCCTGGGTAGCTAGGATTACAGGTGTGAGCCACTGCACCCGACGAAAAACAAGTTTTAATGGATGCTGAAAATAATACTGGCTATCATTTATTGATACATGCCAGGTAATAAGTGAGATGCTTTTCACATATTAAGTTACTGCTCTAATAATTTCTTGCAACATAGTATCTTTATTTATTAATAAGAAAACTAAGGTGCAGAAAAACTGAATAACTTGGCTAGTCACTTAGTAAATGCTGGCATGGTGAACCAGATTGGTCTTTTTGTATGGCTTATGTATTTTTCAGTATACTGTGTGTATTAAAAACTTCCATTGGCTAGACATGGATCATACTACATTTTTTACTAAACACACTATTACATGTGAAGGTCTTTCACTGTCAAAATATAGGCTGCCTGTCATTTAACAACCTTAATGCTGTTAAAATCGGAACACAGCTTTTTAATTTTATTTTTTTGAGACAAGAGTCTTGTTCTGTTACCCAGGCTGGAGTGCAGTGGCACGATCTTGGCTCACTACAAGCTCTGCCTCCTGGGTTTAAGCAATCCTCCTGCCTCCTGCCTCAGCCTTCCGAGAGCTGGGACCACAGGCGTGCACTACCACACCTGGGTAATTTTTGTATTTTCAGTAGAGATGGGGTTTCACCACGTTGGCCAGGCTGGCCTTGAACTCCTGACCTCAAGTGATCCGCAAGCTTTGGCTTCCCAAAGTGCTGGGATTATAGACGTGAGCCACTGCGCCTGGCCCCAGAACACAGCTTTCTTTTTTTTTTTTGAGACGGAGTCTCGCTCTGTTGTCCAGGCTGGAGTGCAATGGCGTGATCTTGGCTCCCTGCAACCTCTGCCTCCAGGGTTCAAGCAATTCTCCTGTCTCAGTGGAGTAGCTGAGACAGCATTGGGTAGCTGGGATTATAGGCATGTGCCACCAGACCCGGCTGATTTTTGTATTTTTAGTAGAGACGGGGTTTCACCATATTGCCCAGCTGGTCCCGAACTCCTGACCTCAGGTGATCCACCTGCCTTGGCCTCCCAAAGTGCTGGGATTACAGGTGTGAGCCACTGCACCCGGCCAATTTTCTATCTACTTATATATATCTTCTAAACACATAGTATTGAATATGGTCTCCTCTAGGTGATATGGCCAAATATGATCAAGTAAAATATCTTATCCTCAAAAAACTCTTCTTCTCACTTTTTAAAACAAACTGAACTGCTTCCAAATAGCCTCAATTACCTGGATCCCAACAGTCAAGAATTGTTGTTAAGGCACTTCGGAGAAGGTCAGTCCAAGCAGTACGGCTCTTTTCTGCCCGGGCCATGGGAGAAGATAATATTCCTTTTAGAGCCTGTAGGGAAGCTGCAACTGTTGAAGATAACTGGCCCCCAGGTAACTTCACAGCAGTCTCTCTGAGGACCCCGATTGTGAGGTACAATATAGTAGGGAGAATTGAGATGCTTCCTGTAAGATACATTTTTTAAAAACACACTGGATTTCAACCTATACATATATGGTTCCTGAAAATAAATCATCAAGGAGTAAGACAATGTCAGATTTTTAGTTTTTAAAAGATGATTTCTAATAAAGAATTGTAACTGTTAAGATAATGTAAGTAGCTTTATTAAAATTTTTTAAGGATGGATTAAATCTTGATGGTTATAACTGGAGATGATGTTTGCTTTCGCTGTTTTTGTTTTCTTTGGCAGTTGATAAATGAATTTATTTTTATTTATCTTTTACTGTGGTAAAATATATACAACATAAAGTTTACCATTTTAACCATTTTTAGTGTACAGTCCAGTGGCAGTAAGTACATTCACAATGTTGCCTGGGCAACATAGTGAGACTTCATCTCTACAAAAAAAAAAAAAAAGCTGGGATGGGGATGGTGGTGTGCGCCTGTGGTCCCAGCTACTTAGGAGGCTGAGGTGGGAAGACTGCTTGAGCCCAGGGGGTTGAGGCTGCAGTGAGCTGAGACTGTACCACTGAACTCCAGCCTGGGCACAGAGTGAGACCCTGTCTTAAAAAAAAAACCAACCAACTAACAAAAAAATAACACCTTTAGTGGCTGTGGCTGAGCCTGTAATCCCAGCACTTTGGGAGGCCACGGTGGGTGGATCATGAGGTCAGGAGTTCGAGACCAGCCTGGCCAAAATGGTGAAACCCTGTCTCTACTAAAAATACAAAAATTAGCCGGGTGTGGTGGCGCATGCCTGTAGTCCCAGATACTCGGGAGGCTGAGGCAGAAGAATTGCTTGAATCCGGGAGGCAGAGGTTGCAGTGAGCCGAGATCGCACCACTGCACTCCAGCCTGGGTGACACAGCAAGACTCCATTTCAAAAAACAAACAAACAAAAAACAAAAAATCACCTTTAGCAGAAATATGTTTACCAATTAAGAAGTATCTGCTAAGTACTAAATACCTATAATCTGCTAGATTTCACAGAATATACAAAATTTAATTGGAAACAAGACATTTCTCTTTTATATGTAATAATCAATTACATATAATGCCTTTGTAGGACAGATACGAGCTACAGACCTACATATGGAAATAACACATGCATATACATGAAAAAACAAAACTCAGATGAGCTAGAGTTTTTAGGGAAGCCTTTATACATGAGGTAGGCCTGCAGTTGAACCACGAAGGAAGAAAAATTTTAAAAAGCAGATAAGGGTCATTTCAGATCAAGTAACGACACGGTAGCACAGAACAAGGATGAACATGAAGCCTCTTGGGTTTAGGATTTGCAAAGAAGGAACTGAAAAAAGGTAACGGCTTAACAGAGCTACACAGAGAGCCTTAAATGCTATGTTAAAGAGTATGGACTTGCTGGGCATGGTGGCTCACACCTGTAGTCCCAGCACTTTGGGATATCAAGGAGGGAGGATCACTTGAGGCCAGGAGTTCAAGACCAGCCTGGGCAACATAGCAAGACCCCATCTCTACAAAAAATTAAAAAAAAAAAAATTAGCCAGGTATGGTGGCACAGGCCTGAGTCCTAACTACTCAGGAGGCTAAGGCAGGAGGATTGCTTAAGCCCAGGAGTTTGAGGTTACAGTGAACTATGATTGTTCCACTGCACTCTGGCCTGGGTGACAGAGAAAGTACTTGTGTTAAACAACAACAACAAAAAAGAGTATGGAGTCAATTCCAAACAGAACCAGATAGAATGACAAACTTCTGCCATCACTGAGGCAGGAAAAGTCTGTTAGAAATTGTATACCAAAACATGCCCAAGCACTAATAATTGCCACTGACTGGTCAGAAGTACTGTCAATCATAGAAGAGCATATCTATAATACTTGCTATCTCTATATTTTCACTCTCTTTTTTTTTTTTTTAGACGTAATTTCACTCTTGTTGCACAGGCTGGAGTGCAATGGCATGATCCTGGCTCACTGCAACCTCCGCCTCCTGGGTTCAAGCGATTCTCCTGCCTTAGCCTCTTAAGTAGCTGGGATTACAGGCATGTGCCACCATGCCTGGCTAATTTTGTATTTTTAGTAGAGACGGGGTTTCACCATGTTGGTCAGGCTAGTCTCGAACTCCTGACCTCAGGTGATCCACCCACCTTGGCCTTCCAAAGTGCTGGGATTACAGGCATGAGCCATTGCGCCTGGCCCTCTATATTTTTACTTTTAGTTAAACAATTTATTAAAATGTAATCCTAATCTTAGAGGATTAAAGGTAATACCCAAATGTTTGGGTCAGCATTCATTTAAAAAGAAAAAGATTAGCAACTAGACTCCATTATCCATTAAAACCATTTCTCTTCTAGGTCAAGTCAAGCAATCACATACCACAGCATACCTTCAGGAGAGCACACTGCAGGAAGTTCTGAAAGGATAACCAACGCAGCTGAAACCAATCTACTTCCATCTTCTGATAGCATCTGTGGCTTCCTAGCTTTTACTCCTGGGCTACCTGTCAATTTAGGATTTAATTCTGGGAGCTGTCTAACTAGAATGCATACACACAATTCCAGTGTTGCAAAGACCAAAGACTTCCCAGGCACAAGTCCTCCGGTGTCCTTTCCCTCTCCAAACTCTGGCAGAGTTTCCTTTTCAGCAGCCCCATCATCAACTAAAAGAAAGAATAGTGTTTAATAAATACTTTGTGCTTGCTCTGCTTCTGGTAGATGGCAATTTAGTTAAATCCTGTTACAGGAAATACATTTATTTTATTTTTTTGAGACGGAGTCTCGCTCTGTCACACAGGCTGGAATGCAATGGCATGATCTCAGCTCACTGCAACCTCTGCCTTCCAGTTTCAAGTGACTCTCCTGCCTCAGCCTCCCAAGTAGCTGGGATTACAGGCATGCACCACCATGCCCAGCTAATTTTTGTATTTGTAGTAGAGACAAGGTTTCACCATGTTGGTCAGGCTGGTCTCGAACTCCTGACCTCAAGCGATCCACCCGCCCCGGCCTCCCAAAATGCCAGGATTACAGGTACGAGCCACTGCGCCCGGCCAGGAAATACATTTAATGACTAAATTTTGGGTGTTAAAGACTGAGGGAGAAAGAAGTTATGAAGGTAAAAGTAATCATCTTTATTATGACTTCCTATTGCAATTAGTCAAAAGAAGTCTTTTTAATCCTGTCAGCCTTACAATATTGCCCGGTTAACTCCTTCTTGCTGTTAAGACTGTAAACCTGATAGCTAGAGCTCCAGAAATTACCATGTGACCTTACGTATCGATGGTGGCTGGACAGAAAGACAGAAAGTCACGTCCTTAATGTCTTTAAGAAGGTGCCATGTCAGCCCTAGACTGCCTATCTCTGGCCACCTATTTAGGTGAGCAAATAAATCTTTGGGGTTTAAATTCACTCTTATATTGGGTTTTCTATAATATGCAGCCAACTATAATCTTAAGTGGTAAACTCTCCAATACCGTATTAGACTTGTAAATGAGCAATCTGCAAACATAAGTTCTTTCCATGCACGTTGGTAAACACAGCTAAAGCAAGTATTCTAGTAGTGTAAGGGATTTATTTCTTCCAGGTTTTGTTAAAATTCTCATTTCACCCAGAGAATAGTAGTTTAACTACTGACAATATCTAAACTAACATGTAGAGGTGAATGAGAAGATTTAAAACCATGCCAGGCTGGGCATGATGGCTCATGCCTGTAATCCCAGCACTCTGGGAGGCCGAGGTGGGTGGACTGCCTGAGTCTAGGAGTTCGAGAGACCAGGCTGGGCAACATGGCCACATTCCATCTCTACTAAAAAATACAAAAAAATTAGCCAGGCATGGTGGCATGTGCCTGTAGTCCTAGCTACTCAGGAGGCTAAGGTGGGAGAATCACCTGAGCCTGGGAGGTTGAGGCTGCAGTGAGGCGAGATTGTGCCAATGCACTCCAGCTTGGGCAACTGGAGTGAGCCCTTGTCTCACTAAATAAATAAATAAATAAAGCCATGCCTAAAGACTCTACTTTCAGGGATCATTTCTATAGTTTATTACTAGGGAAGTTTCTCCGAATGTGTAGAGCAAAAAAAGTAAATAAGGCCATGCCTAGACATGTTACATTTGTACTACACACAAAAGAGTATCAAAACTATATAGATACATTAAATAATACTTTACAAAAGAATGATGCTATTTGATCAACTCGGCATTAAAGGTTAACATTTACCTTCTGCACTTCGTCTTTTTTCTTTCACATGTTCTTCAGCAGCACAGATAATCTGCCTTACCACTTCAAGTGAAGCCAACTGAATGGAAGGTGATTCTCTGGTTAAAATTACTCGATGTAGAACATTCAGCAATTCTATACCCAAGTCCTATCATGGAAATCATGTACAGGACACTGAATTAGAAATTATACATTTCTTTTGTAAAAAATACCAATGCTAAATGCCATGATAAAATTCAGAAATAGAGAATGTAACAAATTGCTTTAGTGCAATAAAGTTAAGTAACACTGGCTCCATTTTAAATCAACTCCAGAGGCTGGGCACAGTGGCTCATGCCTGCAATCCCAGCACTTTGGGAGGCCGAGGTGAGTGGATTACTTGAGGCCAGGAGTTCGAGGTCAAGCCTGGCCAACATGGTGAAACCCTGTCTCAACCTGATTAACACTTTAAACCTAATAAAAGTTAGTATTAAACACTTAAATAATAGACAGTCTATGCAGAGGAAATTATACTACTCACTTATCTTTTTTTTTTTTTTTTTTTTTGAGATGGAGTCTTGCTCTGTCGCCCAGGCTGAAGTGCAGTGGCGCGATCTCCGCTCACTGCAAGCTCCGCCTCCTGGGTTCACGTCATTCTCCTGTCTCAGCCTCCCGAGTAGCTGGGACTACAGGTATGCACCACCACACCCAGCTAATTTTTTTTTTTAATTTTTAGTAGAGACAGGGTTTCACCGTGTTAGCCAGGATGGTTTCGATCTCCTGACCTCGTGATCCGCTCGCCTCAGCCTCCCAAAGTGCTGGGATTACAGGCGTGAGCCACCTCGCCCGGCCACTACTCACTTATCTTAACATCCAAGAGTCAATAACAAAAGTAATATACTTGATAAAACACGTATCAAAAGTATCTGCCCAATGCACACTTGCCCTTGAGAAAAGCAGTCAAAGGGAAATACCACACTTTGTACAGGAACCCTTTTCCCATGGCCACACCCACGTCAGATATTAGTGCCTGACTCCACCTACAGGCTAGCCAGCAATCTCTTAAAAAGACCTGGAGGGAGAACTCAGCCAACAGGAATACTTTGTAATGGACTGTAACTACATGAACCCATTAGATTCTCTCTTGGGGAATGGAATATAAGATATAGGTATATACACAAAGAGCAGGGTATGCAGAAAAAAAAGAAACAAAGAATAAATGCCACATGTAATTAGTGGCTACTGTCCTCGACAATGCAATATAGAACCCTCCCATCACTGCAGAAAGAAGCAGAGACAGAAAAGTGGCAGAGTAAGAGGGATGATTGCTTTTGGGTCAACACATATGCTTATGGCATTCTGCTTCAAGGCCTAGCTGTGCAGCTGTACGGTTTAAAAAAAAAATTTCTCTGTGTTTACTTACTGTTAACTATAGAAACCTGAACATGTTTCTCTTCCTTAAAGACTACAGAAGCCTTACAAAAAAACCCCCAGATAAATCACCTGATCACTGCCAATTTTTGATCTGGGCCAAGGTACATCTAGAAGTGCTTGCAATGCATGTAAACAAGCAGTTATGCTTTCCATGGTTGCATCTGAACGTAAGGAACATAGAAATTCCACGCTGATTCCTGTGGAAAGCAAAAAGAGGAGGAAGCTTCTTTCAAATTATTGGTTTATGAAATTAAGTAATATTTTGGTAAGATATATAAACAAACAGTAAAAAGGTAATACAAATAAATCACAATGAATTTAAGACTAAACAATTAAATGACAAGACAAGTCACTTAATAGTTTGTTTCTATCTACATGTACAAAAAAAATCTATGCCGGGCACGGTGGCTCACGCCTGTCATCCCAGCACTTTGGGAGGCCGAGGCGGGCGGATCATCTGAGGTGGGGAGTTTGAGACCAGCCTGAACAACATGGAGAAACCCCATCTCGACTAAAAATACAAAATTAGCTGGGCATGGTGGCGCATGCCTGTAATCCTGGCTACTCGGGAGGCTGAGGCAGGAGAATCGTTTGAACCCAGGAGGCAGAGGTTGTGGTGAGCCGAGATCGCTCCATTGGACTTCAGCCTGGGCAACAAGAGCAAAACTGTCTCCAAAAAAAAAAAAAAAAAAAAAAATCTAAGCTAGGCTTGTACACTAGTTGCTTAGTTGCTATGAAACAGTTCAAATCTGCAAAAATTACAATAAAATTGCACCAGAAAACGTATGGAGTTTCATAACTTTACTTTGGCTAAAATTTATTGGGTGATTACCACATATCAGTCGCTGTGCTTTGACATACATCTTTTTATTAAATTCTCATAATAGCTGACAAAGTAGGCACTATTATTGACACTAATTCTGACATAAATGAGCAGAGAGCTTAAGTAATTTATATTTTTATTTTCAATTGACAATAATTGTGAGCTTGAGTTGAAATCATGCCACTGCCTGGGCGAAAGAGTGAAACTCCATTTCAAAAAAAAAAAAAAAAAAAAGAATAACCGCCCCCCAGGGTTGTAAACTTGTATAAGTGGTTTAACTGACCTAAAATAAGATGGAATCTATCAGTGTAGACATCCTCAGGGGACTTTATGGTAGCCCCAGATGATGAACCCTGACACATGGAAGTTGGTGTTACAGGCCTGGAGAGATTAGATGCTCCTTCATCTGGGTCAGCAACAACAAAGCCTGTGCTTGTAAGCCACAATGCTGTAGCATGGAGGATAAGTGCCCAGGAGTTGTAATAATGCAATTTTGCATTTTCGCTAGTCTCTGCCGTGTAGAAAGCACCACCTAAAGCAAACAGTTTCAGGAAAAATAAGAGATTAGCCTCCAATATATTTTCTCTTTTTTTCTGTTACAAGATATAGACCATTTCCATCACTCTGAAAGTTCCCTTGTACCCTTTTTCAGTCAGTTCCCTATACCCTAAGACAACTACTTTCTAGTTTTTATCAGCACAGCTTAGTTTTGCCTATTCTTGAACTTCATATAAGTAGAATCACATATACATATGTACTTATCTGTGACTAATATTTTGTTAACAAAATAACCTAACAACATTTTTAGAGATTCATTCATGCTGCTGTGTTATCAGTATTTTGTTATCAATGTTCTTATTTTTACAGGAAGTACAACTGATAGGTCATAGGGCTGATCTACTTTTAACTTCATAAAAAGTTTTCAGCCTAATTAGTAACTTTTTATAATTTAATCATAAACATTTTAAAACAAAATATGTGTATATGTGTGATTAAAATAAATACCAACACCCATTTACCCACTTCCAAGATGAACATTAACATTTTCCCTGATTTTCTTAAATCTCTCTTAACTTTTTTCTTTTTTTTTTTTTCAGACGGAGTTTCACTGCAGTGGCGTGATGTCGGCTCACTGCCAACCTCTGACTTCTGGGTTCAAGCGATTCTCCCGCCTCAGCCTCCTGAGTAGCTGGGACCACAGGTGTGCACCACCACGCCCAGCTAATTTTTTGTATTTTAGTAGAGATGAGGTTTCACCATGTTGCCCAGGTTGGTCTTGAACTCCTGGGCTCAGGCAATCTGCCCACCTCAACCTCCCAAAGTGCTGGGATTACAGGTGTGAGCCACCATGCCTGGCCATTTCTTTCCTTAAAAAACCTAAGACTGTTAATAGCACTAATTCTTGTCCCTCTTTCCATGACTACTTTCCTCAAGCCAGTGAGAATGACTCCCAGACATGGTCTTATACTTTCACAATAATGTATGTATTCATTAACAACATACACTATTTTTTTGTATGTTTAAACGTTTACTTAAAAGGCATCATACTGTATGTATCCTTTTTTTTTTTTTTTTTTTTTTTGTAGATGGGGTTTCACTATGTTGTCCAGGTTTGCCCGGAACTCCTGAGCTCAAGTGACCCTCCCACCTCAGCCTCCTGAGTAGCTGAGACTACCAGCATGTATCACTGTGCCTGGCTTACACGCATCCTTTATTTTTTTTTGGCCAGGCACAGTGGCTCATGCCTGTAATCCCAGCACTGTGGGAGGCTGAGGCGGGCAGATCACCTGAGGTCAGGAGCTCGAGACCAGCCTGGCTAACGTGGAGAAACCCTGTCTCTACTAAAAATACAGAAATTAGCCAGGCGTGGTAGGGCACGCCTGTAGTCCTAGCTACTTGGGAGGCTGAGGCAGAAGAATCGCTTGAACCCGGGAGGCGGAGGTTGCAGTGAGCCGAGATCAAGCCACTGCCCTCCAGACTGGGCCACAGAGCAAGACTCCATCTCAAATAAATAAATAAATAAATTTTTTTTTCACTTAACATTATGTTTTTAAGATTTACTTACAGTTGCTATATGTCTGTCATTCATTTTTCTGTTGTGTAAATAAATCAGTTTATTTTCATTTTGTTTCCATTTTTATGCTACTGAAAAGTACAACAAACACTCCACATTTTTTTTGTGTATAATTTCAATGAAAATTCTAATAGAACTAGGCTGGGCACCATTGTGTACACCATAGTCCCAGCTGCTTAGGAGGGTGAGGTGGCAGGATCACTTGAGCCCAGCTGTAGTGCACTATGATTGCTCCTGTGAACAGTCATTGTACTCCAGCCTGGGCAACCCAGCAACACCCTGTCTCTAAAAACAAACAAACAAACAAACCAAATACACACACACAAAACTAGTAGAACTTTACAGGCTCATCCTAAAATTCATATCAAAAAGTAAAAATACAATGATAGCTAAGACATTTTGGAATAATATGAAGAAGATTAAGAGTGGCTACAAAGTAACCAACCCATAAAATGCAGTATTAGTAACTGACTAAAACTAAGAACGCTATCCCTATTCCACACACACAAAATAAATTCCAGTTCTACCAAAGTTCAAAATGTAAAAGGCAAAACTGTAAAGCTTATATGTCTTTATGATCTTAAGTTTAAAAATGTATGCGGTAACAACAAAAACACAAACCATAAATGACTGACTGATTACATTCCTTAAAAAATTTTTTTTTTTTTTAAGAGAGGGACTTGCTCTGTCACCCAGGCTGGAGTGCAGTGGCACAATCATAGCTGCCTGCAGCCTCCAACTCCTGGGCTCATGGGATCTTCCCACATCAGCCTTCTGAGTAGCTGGAACTATAGGTGTACTACATCACACCCAGCTTACATTAGTTTAAAAAAGGTAAAAGAAAAGAACAAGTTACAGACTGAGAGAAAATACTTACAAGACATGCAACCACAAAGGAATAGTGTTGTGTGTATATATATAAAGGATTAAACAATCAGGAAGAAAACAATTGTTATAAATGAATTTCTGATGCTGCAAAAGAAACAGCACTCGGATATAATTTTAGTTTGCTCAGCAAGGCAATTTACTTTTGCAAAAGGATGTCACTCGCATCAATCAAGATCGCAAGTGCACACCGAACAAAGGAGACAAGGGGGCTTTTATATGCTAATGCGATCTGTATCTCTGTGTTCTTCCCCCACGGGCTGTGGACTGCACAATCTGAGCTGACCCGAATGGCTACTTGTAAATATTTTTCTAAATATGGAAGAGAGGGGGACGTGAGGTCCAGTGGTGGAGCATGTAGGACGTGCAGTTTCGGGAGGACAATGGGTGCAGGTAACCAAAGGAACAGATGTCAGTTATCGATTAAAACTGACAGGAAGGGGCTAGGCTGTTTATACTAAGTAGAGGCAAGGAGAAACAAGAAAGTTGAGTTTGAGAACAAAGGGTAAGGAAGTTAAAGGCTAAATCTTTTGAAGAGAAACTCAGAAAGATTCATTGTATCTTACAACAAAATACATACCAAATAGCAGATGGGCAAAGATTATGACTGCATTATTTATGGAAAAAGCAACTTAAAGATCCTTAATCAAGGAAATAGGAAAATAAAACAATGAAATATTTCATAGCCATCAGATTGGCAAAAATTATTAAGCATGATAATACAGTGTGGAGAAATGAAAACAAGTTGCTGGTGGGTGTATCCTTTCTTTTTTTTTTGAGACAGAGTCTCACTCTTGTCACCTAGGCTGGAGTACAGTGGCACGATCTCAGCTCACTGCAACCTCAGCCTCCCGGGTTCAAGCAATCCTCCTGCCTCAGCCTCCCGAGTTGCAGGGATTACAGGCACTCGCCACCACACTTGGCTAACTTTTGTGTTTTCAGTAGAAACAGGGTTTCACCATGTTGGCCATGCTGGTCTTGAACTCCTGACCTCAAGTGATCTGCCCACCTCAGCTTCCCAAACTGCTGGGATTACAGAAGTTTGAGAACAGCCTGGCAACAAGGCAAAACCCCATCTCTACAAAAGATACAAAAATTAGCTGGGCATGGTGGTGTGTGCCTGTAGTCCTTGCTACTTGGGAGGCTGAGGTGGGAGGATCGCCTGAGCCCAGGAGGCAGAGGTTGCAGTGAGCCAAAATTGCACCACTGCACTCCAGCCTGGGAAACAAAGTAAGACCCTGTCAAAAAAAAAGAAAATGTGTTAACTGTCACTCTAGGAATTATCTAAGTATTTTATCTCCTTACCTTCAGCAGGAAGTTGGGAGGCAAATTCTGAAGGCAAAGTTAAAAGAGCAAAATCCTGAAGTGCAGCAAGCCAGAGTCTGCTTAGTGTGCCAAGATCTGCATAGACTAAGTCAAGCAGTCCATCTGATGAACACGATCCATTTCTGATACTGTCTTCTGAACAGGTAGTAGTCTTCAAAGGTTGTCTGTGGTTTTTATGTCTTTGCCCAGCAATTATGTAGACCTGTTAAAGGTTAATTTAAAAACAGGAAAATCTTTTATCTGCTGAAAAGGTGCTATAAAATTTTTATATCTTCCTGAAGAGGCAGACTTACCTTTGAGCATACCGGACTTGAAATGCACTGTGATATCAAGAAGGCCTGTCTGTGTAACTACACACAGAAAACTGGGGTAGAAAGAGTCAAAAATACTATCTTCAATGAGATGCATTAGGGATAACAAATATCTGGTAAATATGATGCCACTTCTCACATTTACAATCATAATACTATATCACGGCACTCTTTCTCTCTAAGCCTGGTATGGCCTAATAATCCATCTTAACATATGGCTACAAGTAGCCATCTCTTAACTGAAATACTGAAAATATTTTCATTCAAATGTATCACTAAAGCTCTACAAAAAGTGTGCACAAATAGATTTAACATGGATTACAGAATGTTAAAGTAAGCAACACAGTGTATAACATGCACTATCCCTTTATCTACAACTCTAAAATCCAAAAAGCTCTGAAAAAACCTAAGTTTTTGGCAAACTAATCGGGTGGCAAAACTGACGAACTTACGTGAGGCCATTTATACCTACATACACAACACAGTATGGATAGTCAAACATTAATGTGTTTAATTATAGATTCTATGGTATTGCCCCAGACTTCCCAGATATATATTGGTCAGTCATTATTTATCTTTATTGAAGAAATAATATGAGGAGGTAACAGGCTTAAGCAAAAGCACAGAGATGTAGATCCAGTCTATTTTATTTTATTTTTATTTTTTTGAGAAGAAGTCTCACTCTATCACCCAGGCTGGAGTGCAGTGGTGCCATCTCAGCTCACTGCAACCTCTGCCTCCCAGGTTCGAGCGATTCTCCTGCCTCAGCTTCCCAAGTAGCTGGGATTACAGGCGCGCACACCATGCCTGCCTGGTTTTTGTATTTTTAGTAGAGATGGGGTTTCACCACGTTGACCAGGCTGGTCTTGAACTCCTGACCTCAAGTGATCTGCCCGCCTCAGCCTCCCAAAGTGCTGGGATTATAGGCGTGAGCCACTGCGCCTAGGTTATTTTATTTATTTATTTTCTTTTCTTTGAGATGGAGTTTCGCTCTTGTTCCCCAGGCTGGAGTGCAATGGTGCGATCTCGGCTCACTGCAACCTCTGCCTCCCGGGTTCAAGCGATTCTCCTGCCTCAGCCTTCCGAGTAGCTGAGATTACAGGCACGCGCCACCATGCCCAGCTAATTTTTTGTATTTTCAGTAGAAATGGGATTTCGCCATGTTAGCCAGGCTGGTCTCGAACTCCTGACCTCAGGTGATCTGCCCGCCTAGGCCTCCCAAAGTTCTGGGATTACAGGTGTGAGCCACCGTGCCCAGCCTAATTTATTTATTTTTAAAATTTTATATAGAGATGGGGTCTCAGTATGTTGCCCAGGCTGATCTCGAACTCCTGGCCTCAAGTAATCCTCTTGCTTTGGGCTCCTAAAGTGTTGGGATTACAAGCATGAGCCACTGCACCTGGCCAGACCCAGTTTATTGAATCTAGGCACAACTACTTCCTAATGAAGGCTGTGCTAAATAATGACAAAAATAAAGATTCTACAACTTTCAGGTTTAAAATACCTCTACTGGAGGAAACCGTTTTGTACATGTTGGTTAATCTCTTAGATGAAATGTGAGATTACATACCTTCATTAAAATGGTATGTGAACTGGGCCAGGCGTGGTGGCTCATGCTTGTAATCCCAGCACTTTAAGAGGCAGAGGAGAGTGGATCACTTGAGGTCAGGAGTTCGCGACCAACCTGGCCAACACGATGAAACCCCATCTCTACTAAAAATACAAAAATTAGCTGGGCGTGGTGGTGCATACCTGTAGTCCCACCTACTTGGGAGGTTGAGACACGAGAATCACTTGAACCTGGGAGGTGGAGGCTGCAGGGAGCTGAGACTGCTCCAATGTACCCCAGCCTCGTCAACAGAGCAAGACTCTGTCTCCAAAAAAATAACACGTGAACCAAGATTGGTCATGTTTGGTAACTGCTAAAGTTGGGTGATGGGTATATGTGGATTCATTATCAATACTATTACATCTACTTTTGCAAATGCTTAAACATTGCATAGTAAATTAAAAAATAATATAGCTTTCTTCTTTATTAGGAAAGTAAATAAGCATTTTACTGTAAGATTTCTTTACCCTTGGAAAATAAAATAACGACTACTTAGTATTCAAAAATCATTCTATGAAAGAGCATTAGAAAGCAATACATGCTACAGAATTGACAGAAGATACAAGGAGACCCAAATTTCCAAGAATTCAGGATTCAATAAAAGTTGATTTTCACTGGCTACTGTAAAGTCTGTCTGCCTCATAAGTGGCACTGCTTGAAGTAGGAGATAATAGACTATGGAAGACTTTAAAATGCTTGACCAACATATTAACATATAAATACATCACATGTTGGAATTCTTTTTGTTTAACCTTAAAAATGAACTTATTTGTAGTTCATTTTAAACAGTAAATTTCAGTTTATGGCCTAAGGTGTTTATTAACAACTTCCAAAATTCCAGTTATAAATTAAGATATACCAACCTCTGCCCAGGCTTTAAGCACAGCTAAGATCTCCATGGTAGAAGCACTTTCATTATATAAGTGACTTAGAGCTTCTTTTCCAGCCTGTATTTTAGTTAATGATGAAACAAGCAACTGATGAACTCTTCGGAGATCATTAAGGTCACTTACAACTCCACTTGCTATCCAGGCACTGCAAACCTAGTTTTCAAGAAATTAAAAGTTATATTTTAAAATTATAAGTATCTCCTTTGGCTGGGCGTGGTGGCTCATGCCTGTAATCCCAGCACTTTGGGAGGTGAGGCAGGCAGATTGCTTGAGCCCAGGAGTTTGAGACAAGCCTGGGCAACATGGCAAAACTCTGTCTAAAAGAAAATACAAAAATTAGCTGGGCATGGTAATGTGCACCTGTAGTACCAGTTACTCAGAAGGCTAAGGCAGGAGGATTGCAGGAGCCCATGAGTTTGAGGCCACAGTGAGCTAGGATTGAGCCACTACACTCTAGACCTCTAGACTGGGTTCCAGAGTGAGACCCCATCTCTTAAAAAACAAAAAACAAACAAAAAAAACCCATCTCTTAAAAAAAAAATCTCCCTTGTGAGTTCAGCAGAGCTCACTCACATCTCAAGAATTTAGTCACTGAGACTATATTGCTATTGCTTTCAAGAAATCCTATGGAAGGAACTGATAATGATAGTCAAAAGTCAGCATTTCCAAAGGGAACGAAGTCTAAGGTTGAAGCAAGGAAATCAGTGCTAATGAGTATATAAATTGAACAGTTCTAGATGTATTAATATGAAGAAATGAAGTTATGAAATAATAAAACCCCAACAAAAATTTTGATTGTTTTGAAGACAGTGTAATTTTAATCTTAAAAACAAAACATCATTAATTCTACAATGCAAAACATTTACTCAAGTTATGGTTTTTCCAGGTGCCATGATATTTCTCTCTCTTTTTTTGGGATAGGATCTTGCTCTGTAGCCCAAGCTGGAATGCAGTGGTGCCATCACAGCTCTTGCAGCCTTGACCTCCACAGGGGGATCCTCCCACCTCAGCCTCCTGAGTAGCCAGGACCACAGGCACATACCACCACGCCTGGTTAATTTTTTATTTTTTTATAGAGAAAGGGTCTCCCTATGTTGCCCAGGCTGGTCTCAAACTCCTGAACTCAAGTGAGCCACTTGCCTGAGCCTCCCAAAGTGTTGGGATTATAGGAATGAGCCACTGTGTCCAGCTGATATTTCTCTTTTTCTAAGGAAAACTTATTTTTCCTCTTCTGTGTATTTGTTTAGTTCTTGTCTCATCTCACAAAATATTTCAAGTGGCTTACAGCAAGAACACACATAATAAAGTTGTAATAAATTAGAGATTCATACATTTAATGTAGTTCTCTGAAGAGTAAAAGCACTCAACTATTTCCCAAGTACAATTAAATAAAAGAAAGTTGAAAGAACTGACTAAAATTAGTTTTCCCCACTATGCTTATAATTAATTTATTCATGCCAGTCCTGCTTTTAATTAGTTCAGGTCATTCCGGGCTGGATTTTTTTTTGAGATGGAGTCTCCCTCTGTCGCCCAGGCTGGAGTGCAGTGGCATGATCTCAGCTCACTGCAGCCTCTGCCTCCTCCAGGTTCAAGTGATCCTCCCACCTCAGCCTCCTGAGCAGCTGGGACAATAGACACCTGCCACCATGCCTAGCTAATTTTTTTGTATTTTTAGTAGACTGGGTTTCACCATGTTGGCCAGGCTGGTCTCTAACTCTTGACCTCAAGTGATCCACCTGCCTTGGCCTCCCAAAGTGCTGGGATTACAGGCGTGAGCCACTGTACCTGGCCTAGGGCTGGATATTAAGTGCCTGACAACGCAGTCTGAGAAAAGCAACTGTTTGAAATTGTATATTATATGGCTCTTAAGTATATGAAAAAGTGCTCAATCTCACTTGAATTACAAATCTAAACTATCCTGAGATAGTCTTTTTATTGTATCATATAGACAAAAATGTAAAAGTTTGATGACTCACAATGTTGCTGGGACTGTGGCAAAACAGGTATTTGTATAACATTGCTGGTGGAAATTTAAATGGTAAACACCTCTAATATCTATCAATTATCTATCAATTCAATTTGGGGGAATCCATCAATTCAATTTTGGGGAATTTGTCTCACAGATATGCTTACACCCAGTGAAATGACCTATGCACAAGGTCACTCATACAGCACTAGTCTAATAGCAAAAGAAAAAAACCCAATGTCTGTCAATATGGAACTGGTTAAATAAATTATAACATATCTATATAGTGGATTATCATGCAGTTATCAAAAAGGAAGAGTAAGTTTAAGAAGAAAAGTGTAAGCTGTGATTGACGGTAAGACAACTATAAAGAAAAAACATTGGTAAAAAATACTAACTGGAGGACTGCTTCCCGAGATTATTTCTTAAGCTTCATCTTTTAACCATTTACCTGACATGCTTTGGCAGTGACATCAGGTGGTGTCTCTGAAGTGAAGGCTGGTCTAAGCGCTGCTCCTACCTGGCAAGAAATTACATGACATAAATCAAACATCAAGAAGTAAGACAGCACAAGTTCTCCCTCTTTTTAATGTTGTTTTAAAATTATTTATTTATAACAGGTATTATGGACAGCTGTTGTTTTGTCTACCCAATGTATCTTCCCCTGTTTTTAGATAACAACATCCCAATTTTACTTTTGGGGAACCATCTTCTCTCCCCCGCCTTTTTTTTTTTTTGAGACAGAGTCTCGCCCTGTCGCCCAGGCAGGCTGGAATGCAGTGGTGCAATCTCGGCTCACTACAACCTCCACCTCCCAGGTTCAAGTGATTCTCCTGCCTCAGCCTCCCAAGTAGCTGGGATTACAGGTGCCTGCCACCACAACCAGCTAATTTTGTATTTTTAGTAGAGACGGGGTTTCACTATGTTGGCCAGGCTGGTCTCCAACTCCTGACCTCAAGTGATCCACCTGCCTCCTCCCAAAGTGCTGGGATTACAGGTGTGAGCCACCGTGCCCGGCCTCTCCCCAACTCTTAATCCATATTGTTGTTTTGGAGCTGACAGCATTGCCTGGCTCCAGGGACTCATGCTGGGATAATGAAGGCTCTCAAGACTTTCACTGGGAGTACTGGGAAAGAAGCACTGTATCTTTCTGAGGCCCTGGGTGCTAAGAGAGCCATCTTGGTATCACTCGGAGAGAATAAACCTGAGAATAAGGCCACTGTGGAAGAAAGCAGAGACAACTAAGAGATTCCTAATAATAATTTTCCTTTACTGCTTGAGTTCTAATTGTATTTCTAGCACTTACAATTGTAAGAGGGCTAAAAATATAACAGAACTCCTCTTAATTAAGTTGAATTATAATATTTTATTCTAATATAATAGTTCTTTTTTTTCTTTTTTTGAGACAAAGTCTCACTCTTGTCCCCCAGGCTGGAGTGCAATGGCATGATCTCAGCTCACTGCAACCTCCGCCTTCTGGGTTCAAGTGATTCTCCTGCCTCAGCCTCCAGAGTAGCTGGGATTACAGGTGTCTGTCACCACACCTCGCTAATTTTTGTATTTTTAGTAGAGATGGGGTTTCACCATGTTGGCCAGGCTGGTCTTGAACTCCTGACCTCAGGTGATCCGCCCGCCTCGGCCTCCCAAAGTGCTGGGATTACAGGCATGAGCCACCATGCCTGGCCTCTAATATGATAGTTCAACGTAACTTTAATCACTTCATTTTGCTTTGTCCCTAAGCATATGTTGGTATTAGCTGAACAAAGTCATGAAGACTGCTAATCAACTGATGAACTGCTCTGGTCTCCCTAATTGCTAGCCATCAGAAGTTGCTTCTGAATAATAATGAGAGATCTCCTTGGATGAATGCTGCTAGAGGATTACAAGACAGCTAATGATTTTGTTATTTTCCCTGTTTTTCTTAAATTGTTCAAGGGACCAGTCAAATAATCAGTTAAAAAGATTACAAAATCAGTCATAGAAACCCGAATCCTTGGGTTGGGCCTGGTGGCCCATTCCTGTAGTCCCAGTACGTTGGAGGTGGAGGCAGACAGATCACTTGAGCCCAAGAGTTTGAGACCAGCCTGGGAAACATGGTAAAACCCTGTCTTTACAAAAAAACACAAAAATTAGCCGAGCGTGGTGGCGTGTGGCTGTAGTTACAGCTACTTCAGGTTGCAGTGAGCCAAAATCATGCAACTGCACTCCAGCCTGGGCAACAGGGTAAGACCTTGTCTCAAAAACAACAACACAAACCCCACAGAAATCTGAATCATTTCCTAAGTCTAGAAAATAAATGAAGGAGGTTATATATATTATGAAAATTAACCTTTATTTATTTATTTATTTATTTAGAGAAACGTTGTGTTTAATGGTAAAGCTTAGCACACCCCAGCACCAGGAATGGCATGGAGTTGCAGCTGCAGGGACAGGCAGGTGACTCCCACAGAGCCTCACATGGCGAAGAGGATGAAGAAGATCATCAAACAGAAGAGCCCCATGGCCTCAGACAGGGCAAAGCCCAGAATGGCATAGAAGAAGAGTTGCTACTTGAGAGACAGGTTCCTGGCATAGACAACAATCAAGCTGCCAAACACTGCTCCAATGCCAGCCCCTGAATCAGCCACACCAACTGCGGCTGACCCAGCACCAATAAACTTGGCGGCTATGTCAATGTCCCGGGAGACAACACTGGTCTGGAACTCCCGTCTGGCCACCTGGAGTGGGGAGCTGCTGTAGGAAGGCTGTTTACATGAATTCTCTGGGCTATTCAAGGAGAAGGCAGACACAGGCCTGATTAGACCCCTGGTACAACAGCAGATCAGAGTTGGAGAAATGAGTAATACCCCGGTGGTCTGCATTTTTTCAATCTCCCAGCTTTAGCCCTTGGTCTCAGCGCTCAGCTTCCCCCACCCGGAAAATTAACCTTTAAAGTTATAAAACACTCGTTTTTTTGTTTTTGTTTTATTTAACAGGGCCTTTTTTTCCCCCTCCGTGGAGATGGAGGTCTCCCTATGATGCTCAGACTGGACTTGAACTTCTGGGCTCAAGTGATCTTCCTGCCTCAGCCTTCTAAGGAGCTGGGACTACAGGCATACTACCTTGCCCAAAAGACATGTTTTATGAACTTTGCTTTTACTTGAAGCTTTATAAAATATTAGCTGAAAGACTTCTTCAAACACATGTACTTTCTATATATGGATTATACTGGTGATACGTTAGCAGAGATACATACTAATTTACGAGGTGATATCCCAATTCAGTTCATAGACAGATCTTCCCTCCTTTCTTCCTTCCCTCCCTCCCTCCCTTCCTCTCTTCCTTTCTCTTTCCCCCTTTCTTCTTCTTTTTATTTTTTAACTTTCCCATCCTCAGACAGTTTCAGACTTTTTTTTTGAGACAGGGTCTGGATCTGTCACCCAGGCTGGAGTGCAGTGGCACAATCTCGGCTCACTGCAACCTCTGTCTCCCAGGCTCAAGTGATTCTCCCACCTCAGCCTGAGACTACCGGTGCACTCCACCATGCCAGCTAGTTTTGTATTTTTGGTAGAGATGGGGTTTCGTCATGCTGCCCGGTCTTGAACTCCTGGGCTCAAAGCTACCTACCCGCCTTGGCCTCCCGAAGGGCTGGGATTACAGGCGTGAGCCACCATGCCTGGCCTCATAGACTTTTTATCTTTGTGTTTAATAATAAAATTCTCTAAAAGAAAGTGCTTACATTGGCTTGATACTGTTCCAGAATCACATGACCTGGAAACTCTGGTTCTGGAACAGCTGCAAATCGCCGAATAACAACTAACAGCATTTCAAGGCCAGAAAGACGGAGCTGGTCACTGTGATCTGTGGCAGCCATAAAAGCCATGCGAATTAAGTCAGCAAGATGCAGTACCAAAAAGTCATCTGTAAGATTAAAAAACATATTGGGAGAAAAAAAGATTAGAAAATATCAAAACAATGTGCTGGAACTAAGACTTACATTAAGTGATAATTTTTCCTCCTTTAATTTTATAACCTAGTTTAAGTACCTCTGACTTGATATACTGTTTTTGCTGTTTGTTAAATAGAGACTTTAAAGCTGGATTTAATGTACACTGCAAATACACACAAGAAAACTGTCCCAAAGCCAATAAGTATATACAGCTACTCAGGGCAGAATTAGCATTTTTTAAGGGTCCTAATAGTATCTTCAATAAAATTTTGTTCAGCTTTTATGATGAAAGTACATTGGTTGGTACGGAGGAGACTTTGGGCTTTGACTAATTAAGCAGAAATTTATTTTCTTTATGTCAGGTTGAAGCTAAGACGTAATGTTCCTTTAAAAAAAAGTTTTATGTGGCTCTTTCTATGAACTACATACAATATCTTATTTTTACACATATTGCCAAACATACAAATGATGGGAGTATAAAAAACATTTCTAGCTGTAGAAATGATAAATGGTAATTCCTTTCATTCCTACAACACATTGTTTGGTATAATATATCTCCTGTGGAGAGATATAAGAAAATCATTTAACAGAAGAAATCATATCTTAGTAAATGCCAACTACAACTTTAACTGACAGCGCAGGAATCAGTAAAGTATCTACAGTATGTAAATTTTGTAACTATAAAGTACCTAGCACAGTGCTCATCACAAGAGACTCAATAAATTCATACTTAAAAAATAATTAAACCAGAGATACCTAATTCATACTCAGACTGGCAACAGCAACATTTTGCTTTGTAATTCTTTTGTCTAGTAAAGAATACTTCTAAGGAATTTAGAAATACGCACTGTGGACAGGTGTGGTGGCTAATGCCTGTGATCCCAGCACTTTGGGAGGCTGAGGTGGGAGAGTCACTTAAGCCCAGAAGTTTGAGACCAGCCTAGGCAACATAATAAGATCTCACTTCTACAGAAAAATTAAAAAATTAGATGGGGATGGTGGTATATGCCTGTTGTCCCAGCTACTCGGGAGGCTGGAGTGGGAGGATTGCTTGAGCCTGGAAGGTTGAGGTTACAGTGAGTTGTGATCATGCCACTGCACTCCAGCCTGGGTGACAGAGTGAGATGCTATCTAAAAAAAAAAAAGGACAAATATGTATTGTGTCTTTGAACATATGAGCTTAAGTGAATTTAAAAAATCAGACATCAAACCATAAAGGCAAACATAAATAGGTAAAAATAATACAGTTAAACAGTAAAAGGTGGTCAAAATGGTCTTACAATCAGGTTTACTTAACATTGAGAAAGGCTCACATGTTTTTTAGTTAATATCTATGACACTAAAATAATCTATAAGCAAAAACTGGCCCAAGTTACAAACCAGGAAATAATTTTTGAGAACTAGTAAATGTTCATACTATTTCCCAAGAACCAATTATTTTCTATAAACTTAATGCATTGCACATGCTCATTAAAGTGAATGCCAATATAAGAAGCTTAACCATTACAAACGTATTTAAACATGAAGTGATGTGATCACAGCTCACTGCAAGCTCAAACTCCTGGGCTCAAGTGATACTCCTGCCTCAGCCTCCCCGGTAGCTGGAACTAGAGGTGCATGCCACCATGCCCTGCTAATTAAAAAAAAATTGTTAATAGAGACAACATTTCATTGTTGCCCAGGATGGTTTCAAACTCCTGGGCTCGAGTGATCCTCCTGCCTCAGCCTCCCAAAGTGTTGGGATTACAGGTATGAGCCACTGTGTCTGGCTAGTTTCATTTTTAAAAAATATTTTAATATTTTAAATATTAAAACCATAAGCAGACAGCATTTTTACACATATCATTTGGTGTTTTCATCACTATGCCACTTACTTCTTGAATCTCTTTTTTTCATTTCTTGTGCTAAAGCAATGTCAAAATGTGCACTGTTAGCATTCTCACATTGGTTAATTATCCTACAGACACATTCAGCAGCAAAGACTCTAGTAGCCCATCGGGGATTGGTAAAAGGATGGGATTTTTCATCACGTCTGGTGGTCAGGACTGAGACATCATCCCCTTTATCTCCTTCTTCTTCTTGCATTGTATCCACACAAGTTACAGCTGTAAAATCTTTTATTAAAGGAGAACATATGTAATTATAATCAATTGAAAGATATGTATGTATCAAAAGGAACAAAAAAATGGCTTCAAATTCAGACTAGAATTGCTCAACTATCAATTGCTACTGATCAATCATCTTTTTAATAACATCAAATAATTAGGTCTAATAACTACAGACAACTCAACAGTTGTCTAAAGGAGATGCTATAAGAACTGTTCCAGGTCAAAATGACAAAGCTGTTAAATTATACTCAAAGTAAAAAACAAACACAATAAAAAATATTTAAAAAAACAAACAAACACAATAGTAGATACTGAAATAATTATCAATCCCCTGCAAGTAGATGGATGTACTTAAGGAGAATAAAAATTCTCTAGTAGGGAGTGTGGGTGGGATACATTGGGAAGGCTGTTTTAACACTGGAGCCTTGCATGGATTTCAGGAGGTTCCTGAATCTACTGAAATTGTCTGAAAATATTTTTCTTAGGATAGACTCATTGCTACCATTACAGTATCAAAGGTGTACCGATAGCTGGTCACTGAGTAGTGAATTATCTCCTCTACTTATTAACTGTTAAATTTACAAACTGTTTAACAACTGAAAATGGAACTAATGCTATGAAACAAATCAAATTGCTTTTCTTATATTATCCCGTATGTCAATATTTTTTTGCACGTTAGAATACCAAAGATGTCACAAATAAAGTTATGGTCAAGTTAACAGAGCCTGGAAGGTGTTTTCCTGAGAAGGTATGGAGCCAAACCTCAGAAGATGAAGAATTAATGGCAAGATAAAATTGAGCAAGCTCAGGGAGTATGAATGCAAAATTTAAAAAAGATAAGTGAGACACCAGGAAAATGTAATCAGTCTAGCTATGCACATATATATTTTCTTTCTTTCTTTTTTTTTTTTGAGACAAGCTCTTGCTCTGTTACACAATCATGGCTCACTGCAGCCTCGACCACCTGGGCTCAGGCGACATTTTCTTTTAAAGAAGTCCTTGCAATTTCTTCAGTAGTGGGGAATAGAAGAGAAAATTAGAAAAATAAAATATGTATAGCGTAATAGTTGAAACAGCCAGTGTAAATCATTGGAAGAGGGACCAATAAGAATCAAGATAGACAGAGCAGAGAATACAAAACATTCCAGGAATTTGGTGTTAACTTTTCTCCTATTACACAATTCAGACATGAGAGCTACATTAAATTCTAAGGCTTGGGCAACTGAGTTGGGAGCACTGAAGTACAGTGGAAAGCTTGTGGATTTTAAAAGTTATGTAGGCGTAGGACTGAATCTGTCTATGTCTTCAGGCAGATTACCTCTCCAGGTCTATTTTCTCTTCCATAAAACAGAATAAAATTGCCTATGCATAGAATGGGTTAAAGGTTTAAATCAGATAAATTATGTACAGTTCTTGGAAAATAACTGGTTTTTCTCTTCTTTCTTCCTCTCATTTATTTTCTCTCTTACTGCAAGGATACAAATTTTAAAGATTTGAATATACTTTCTCATGAACAATTATCTTGTATTACTAAAGACATTAGGGTAATAACACTGTTTTCTAATACTACTTGAAATTAACATTATTGTATGTAGTGAAACTGGCTTGCTCAAAATGTCATAACTTTGTATAACTTTCTCTTATGGTGACTAAGTAATTTCATATGGTGCGAGAGGTGGGGTGGGTATGTATGAACATATGTATGTACGTATGCATGTAGAGACAGGGTTTCACTCTGTTGCTCAGACTGGAGTGCAGTGGTGTGATCTTGGCTCACTGCAACCTCTGCCTCTCGGACTCAAGCAATCCTCCCATCTTAGCTTCCTGAGCAGCTGGGACTACAGGTGTGAGACAACAGGCACAGCTAATTAAAAAAAAATTTTTTTTTTGTAGAGATGGTGTTTTGCCACGTTGCCCAGGCTGGTCTCAAACTCCTGGACTTGAGCAATCTGCCTGCCTCAGCCTCCCAAAGTGCTGGGATTATAGGGGTAAGCCACCACACCTGGTCTCAAATATTTGTTATATGTATGAAAAGAAATGATGGGAACAATATATATCAAGTCACACCTTTTAGGACATAAATAATAACTCTACTTTTTAATTTGTTTTATATAGGAAAGTCATCTAAGACAGTCAAAGGGAAAAAGAGCAGGCTTAAGTATTGGATTTATAATTGTTCAAATTACAGAGAATTCTAAAACACTAGAAATATAATCTTCATTTGAAAGAAAAGCAACAATCAGACAATCAGAATCCAGCTAGTTAGACAAGACTGATGAATTCTCAGTGGTAAACAATTTTATGTAAAGTTTCAAATTTCATTATTTTAACTGATAATGTCCAATACTTACCAGCTGATGCAGCAAGTACATCTTTACAAAGCTTTAACCACAGGGAGAGTTTTTCCACTGCCATAGACGTAAGCATATAATTTAAAGTCTCTTTGATATCATGGCATAATCTCTCATCTGTCTCTTTGTCTAGTAAGATCAATAATGCCCCCTCAAGGCCAACTTCTCTGATGTTAGCATCTGACAAGAAGAAAATCAATTATCTAAGTAATACAGAAAACAAAAATACCATATCAGAAGCTCACACATTCAGTAGTTATTCTAATAGTAGATAAAAATACATCTTAAAGAACTAGCCCAAATACTGTGCTTTAATCTACTGAGATCCATTTTAGTTCACACTTGAATTTTGGGACTTATGATCCTATATAGCAGTATTTTATGTAATGTCACTGAAAAAAGTATTAATATGTTATTATGAATTTGTTTTCTTAATCAGGTAAAAAGTTTTACCCAATTAGTGTCCAATACTTATAAAATTTTTTCTTTATTTGAGACAGAATTTCGCTCTTGTTGCCCAGGCTAGAGTGCAATGGCACGATCTTGGCTCACTGCAACCTCTGCCTCCCAGGTTCAAGCAATTCTCCTGCCTCAGCCTCCCTAGTAGCTAGAATTACAGGCACCCACCACCACGCCCAGCTAATTTCTTATATTTTTAGTAGAGACGGGGTTTCACTACGTTGCCCAGGCTGGTCTCGAATTCCTGACCTCAGGCGATCCACCCGTCTCAGCCTCCCAAAGTGCTGGGATTACAGGTGTGAGCCACTGCACCCAGCTCAATACTTACAAATTTTATTCAGTGCTTAATTTTTTTTTTTCCTTTTGAGACAGAGTCTCACTCTATCACCCAAGATGGAGTGAAGTGGTGCGATCTCGGCTCACTGCAACCTCTGCCTCCCAGGTTGAAGTGGTTCTTCTGCCTCAGTCTCCTAAGTAGCTGGGATTACAGGTGTCTGCCACCACGTCTGGATAATTTTTGTATTTTTAGTAGAGACGGGGTTTCACCATGTTGGTCAGGCTGGTCTTGAACTCCTGACCTCAAGTGAGCCACCCACCTTGACCTCCCAAAGTGCTGGGATTACAGGCGTTGAGCCACAGTGCCAAGCCTCCAGTGATTCTTAGTATAATTCTTTTCTTTTTTTTTTTTTTTTTTTGAGACAGAGTCTTGCTCTGTCGCCCAGGCTGGAGTGCACTGGCATAATCTTGGCTCACTGCAACCTCCGCCTCCTGAGTTCAAGCAATTCTCCTGTCTCAGCCTCCTGAGTAGCTGGGACTAGAGGCAACCGCCACCATGCCCTGCTAATTTTTGTATTTTTAGTAGAGACGGGTTTCACCAGTGGTCAGGCTGGTCCCGAACTCCTGATCTTAGGTGATCCACATGCCTAGGCCTCCCAAAGTGCTAGGATTATAGGCATGAGCCACCATGCCTGGCCCAGTATAATTATTTTCTAGTTTTAAAAAAACATAATTAAGTTTTCCTTATTCTGGTATAAAGCTTTAAAATATATTAACGTGAGAGTAAAGCTCAAACAGAAAACAACCACTATATGGAGAACACTGTTTAATTACTACAACTAAGCTATTGTGGACTACTGAATAAACATATATCACTGTACAATATTCTCACTACAAAGTAATACCTCAAAGGGGAAATACTAGCCTTGATCTAGCATCTATTATTACCTTTAATTCTGAAAATGCCAAAAGGACAAATACATTTTCTCTTGAAGAGTTAACTCATCTAGCATTTATGAAAGCATGTAGATTTGAAAGGTTATATTATTAGTAGACTATTTTATTTATTTATTTTTTTGGAGACAGAGTCTTGCTCTGTCGCCCAGGTTGGAGTACAGTGGTACAATCTCACTGCAATCTCTGCCTCCTGAGTTCAAGCAATTCTCCTGCCTCAGCCTCTCTAGTAGCTGGGATTACAGGCATGTGCTACCATGCCCAGCTAATTTTTTTTTGTATTACCTTGTAGAGACGAGGTTTCACCATGTTGGCCAGGCTGGTCTCGAACTCCTGACCTCAGATCCACCCACCTCGGCCTCCCAAAGTGTTGGGATTGTAGGAGTGAGCCACTGTGCCTGGCCTTTGTGGGTGTTTTGTTTTATTGGTATTAGACTATTTTAACAGAGAAATTATCTTTTAAATATTAGAAGGAGGTGATAGAAATGTTTCAGATTAGGGATCTAACAAGATATAATAGCTAAGGTAATGTGAGTCATGACTGGATCTTAGACTTAGGTGGCAGTGAGGGGGGAGGAATCATAAAGGACATTTTTTGATGACTAGGGAAATGTGTGTGAGGGCTGCAAATCAATATTGATTTTCTTAGGTGTGTGATCATGTACGGATATGTCCTTCACATTGGTCCATTTTCACACTGCTACAAAGACATACCCAAGACTGGGTAATTTATTTAAAAAAGAGGTTTCAGGCCAGGCACAGTGGCTCATGCCCATAATCCCAGCACTTTGGGAGGCTGAGGCAGGTGGATCACCTGAGGTCAGGAGTTTGAGACCAGCCTGGCCAACATGGTGAAACCCCATCTCACTAAAAATACAAAAAACTAGCCGGGCGTGGTGGCAGGTGCCTGTAATCCTAGCTACTTGGGCAGCTGAGGCAGGAGAATCGCTTGAACCCAGGAGGCAGAGCTTGCAGTAGGCCAAGATTGCACCATTGCACTCCAGCCTGGGAGACGGAGTGAGACTCTGTCTTGAAAGAAAAGGAAAAAAAAAAAAGAGGTTTCATTGACTCACAGTTCCACATGACTGGGGAGGCCTCAGGAAACATACAATCATGGTGGAAGGGGAAGACGCATGTCTTACATGGCAGCAAGCAAAAGAGAGCATGTGAAGGAGGCAAAGGGGGAAGAGCCCCTTATAAAACCATCAGATCTTGTGAGAACTCACTATCACGAGAACAGCATGGGGGAAACCGTCCCCATGATCCAATTACCTCCCACCAGGTACCTCCTTCAACAACTGGGGATTATAATTGAAAATGAGACTTGGGTGGGGACACAAAGCCAAGCCATATCATTCCACCCCTGGCCCCTCCCAAGTCTTATGTCCACATTTCAAAACCAATCATGCCTTCCCAACAGTCTCCCAAAGTCTTAATTCCTTTCAGCATTAACTCAAAAGTCCATAGTCCAAAGTTTCATCTGAGACAAGGCAAGTCACTTTGGCCTATGAGCCTGTAAAATCAAAAGCAAGTTAGTTACTTCCTAGATACAATGGGGGAACAGGCATTGGGTAAATGCTCTTGTCCCAAATGGGAGAAATTGGGCTACAGTCCCCATGCAAGTCCAAAATCCAGTGGGGCAGTCATAAAATCTGAAAGCTCCGAAATGATCTCCTTTGACTCCATGTCTCATATCCAGGGAACACTGATGCAAGAGGTGGGGTCCTACAGCCTTGAGCAGCTCCACCCCTGTGGCTTTGCAGGGTATAGCCCCCTGCCCCAGCTACTTTCACAGCTGGCGTTGAGTGTATGTGGCTTTTTCAGGCGCACAGTGTAAGCTGTCAGTGGATCTACCACTCTGGGGTCAAGAGACCCTCTTCTTTTTTTATTTTTTTGAGATGGAGTCTCGTTCTGTCATCCAGGCTAGAGTGCAATGGCATGGTCTCAGCTCACTGCAACCTCCGCCTCCTAGGTTCATGTGATTCTCCTGCCTCAGCCTCCTGAGTAGCTGGGATTACAGGCATGCACCACCATGCCTGGCTAATTTTTCTATTTTTAGTAGAGATGGGGTTTCACCATGTTGCCCAAGCTGGTCTTGAACTCCTGACCTCGTGATCCACCTGCCTTGGCCTCCAAAACTGCTGGGATTACAGGCGTGAGCCATCATGCCCAGCCTTGACAGTGGTACTCTTCTTACAGCTCCACTAGGCAGTGCCCCAGTGGGGGCTCTGACCCTTCATTTTCCCTTTGCACTGCCCTAGCAGAGGTTCTCCATGAGGGCTTCACGCCTGCAGCAGACTTCTGCCTGGACATCTGGGCATTTCCAAGCATCCTCAGAAATCTAGGTGGAAGTTCCCAAACCTCAGTTCTTGAATTCTGTGCACCAGCAGGCCCAACACCATGTAGAAGCTGCCAAGGGCTTGGGGTTTGCACCCTCTGAAGCAATGGCCTGAGCTGTACCTTGGTCCCTTTTAGCCATGGCTGGAACAGCTGGAACACAAGGCAACAATTCCCAAGGCTGCACAGAGCAGGGGGACCCTGGGTCTGACCCATAAAACCATTTTTCCCTCCTAGGCCTCTGGGAGGGGCTGTTGCTGAGGTCTTTGACATGCCCTGGAGACATTTTCTTCAATGTCTTGGCGATTAAGATTAACATTTGAGGCCAGTGCTGGTAGCTCACGCCTGTAATCCCAGCACTTTGGGAGGCCAAGGTGGGCGGATCACGAGGTCAAGAGATTGAGACCATCCTGGCTAACAAGTAGTGAAACCCCGTCTCTACTAAAAAATACAAAAAATTAACTGGCTGTGGTGGGTGCCTGTAGTCCCAGCTACTCGGGAGGCTGAGGCAGGAGAATAGCATGAACTCAGGAGGCAGAGCTTGCAGTGAGCCGAGATTGCGCCACTGCACTCCAGCCTGGGCGACAGAGTGAGACTCTGTCTCAAAAAAAAAAAAAAAAAAAAAAAAGATTAACATTCGACTCCTTGTTACTTATGAAAATTTCTGCAGTGCACTTGAATTTCTCCCCAGAAAATGGGGTTTTCTTTTCTATCACATCCTCAGGCTGCAAATTTTCCAAACTTTTATATGCTCTGCTTCCCTCACCATTTTTTTTTTTTTTTGAGACAGAGTCTCACTTTGTTGCCCAGGCTGGAGTGTGGTGGTGCAATCTCAACTCACTGCAGCCTCTGCCTCCTGGGTTCAAACGATTCTCCTGCCTCAGCCTCCCCAGTAGCTGGGATTACAGGTGCCACCACCACGCATGGCTAAGTTTTGTATTTTTAGTAGAGATGGGTTTTCATCATTTGGCCAGGCTGGTCTCAAACTCCTGACCTCAGGTGATCCACCCACGTCAGCCCCTCAAAGTGCTGGGATTACAGGCATGAGCCACCACACCCAGCCTCTGATTCCCTTTTAAACATAAATTCCAATTTCAGATAATCTCTCTCAAGTTCAAAGTTCCACAGATCTCTAGGGCAGGAGCAAAATGCTGCCAGTCTCTTTGCTTAAGCATAGCAAGAGTGACCTTTACTACAATTCCTAGGAAGTTCCTTAACTCAATCTAAGACCATCTCACCCTGGGCTCCATTGTCCACATCATTATCAGCATTTTGGTCAAAGCCATTCAACAAGTCTCTAGGAAGTTCCAGACTTTGCCACATCTTCCTGTCTTCTTCTGAGCCCTCCAAACCATTCCAACCACTGCCTATTTCCCAATTCTAAAGCTGCTTCCAAATTTTTGGGTATCTTTATAGCAGTGCCCCACTCCTGGTACCAATTTACTGTATTAGTCTGTTTTCACACTGCTATAAAGACATACCTGGGACTGGGTAATTTATAAAGAAAAGAGGTTTAATTGACTCACAATTCTGCATTGTTAGGGAGGCCTCAGGAAAACTTACAATCATGGTGGAAGGGGAAGAGGCACGTTTTACATGGCAGCAGGTGAGAGTGTGTGTGAAGGAAGTGAAGGGGCAAGAGCGCCTTATGAAACCATCAGATCTCATGAGAACGCACTCACTATCATGAGACCACCATGAGGGAAACCGCTCCCATGATCCAATCACCCCCCACTAGGTCGCTCCCTCAACACCTGGGGACTGTAATTCAAGATGAGATTTGGATTGGGACACAAAGCCAAACCATACCCTTCTTCTTGGGAAATGCAAACTTAAGTATTTAGGGTGAACTGTCATGATGTCTGGGGCCTGCTTCAAGATGATTTGGCAAAAGGTTTATGTGTGTATATGGAGAGAGATGTCTATAAAATAAGTGTCATAAAGACATTAAGTAGATGAATCAACATGTTCACTGCATAATTCTTTTGGGTTCAAAAAATTATAATATCTGTTATGATGATCTGTGATCAGTGATCTTTGATTGGTAATCTTTGATGTTACTATTTTAATTGTTTTGGAGTGCCACAAACTATGCCCATGTAAAACAGCAAATTTATTCAATAAATGTTGAGTGTGTTCTGACTGCTCCATGCCATTTCTCTTTCTCTCCTGGTCATTCCCCATCTCTTTTATTCTAATCAGTCCTCTCTATTTTCTGAGACACAACAGTATCAAAATTAGGCCAATGAATAACACCGCAATGGCCTTGCAGTGTTCATGTGAAAGGAAGAGTCACACGTCCCTCACTTTAAATCAAGAGCTGGAAATGATTTAAGCTTAGTGAGAAAGGCATGTCAAAAGCCAAGACAGATCAAAAGTTAAGTGTCTCTTAGGCCAGTTATCTAAGTTGTGAATGCAAAAGAAAAGTTCTTGAAGGAAATTTAAAAAGCTACTCCAGTGGACACACAAATGATAAGGAAGATAAACAACCTTATTAACCAACACAGAGAAAGTTTTAGTGATCTGGATAGAAGTTCAAATCAGGCTCACGCCTGTAATCCCAGCACTTTGGGAGACCGAGGTGGGCAGATCACCTAACGTCAGGAGTTCAAGACCAGCCTAGCCAACATGATGAAACGCTGTCTCTGCTAAAAATACAAAAATTAGCCAGGCATGGTGGTGGGCGCCTGTAATCCCACCTACTCGGGTGGCTGAGGCAGAAGAATCGCTTGAACCCGGAAGACGGATGTTGCAGTGAGCCAAGATCGCGCCACTGCACTCTAGCCTGGGTGACACAGCAAGACTCCATCTCAAAAAAAAAAAAAAAAAAAAAAAGTTCAAATCAGCCACAACATTGAGCCTGATGCAGAGCAAGGCCCTAACTCTCTTTAATTCTTTGAAGGCTGGGAGAGGTGAGGAAGCTACAGAAGAAAAGGCAGAAACTAGCAGACGTTGGTTCATGGGGTTAAGGAAATAAGCTGTCTCCATAACATAAAAATGCAAGATAAAGCAGCAAATCCTGATGTAGAAGCTTCATCAAGTTAGCCAGAAGACCTAGCTAAGGTCAAAACAACAGTTTTTCTTTTTCTTTCCTTTTTTGAGACTGAGTCTTGCTCTATCACCCAGGCTGGAGTACAGTGGCGTGATCTTGGCTCACTGCAACCTCTGCCTCCCGGGTTCAAGCTATTCTCATGCCTCAGTCTCCTGAGTAGCCGGGATTACAGGCACCTGCCACCATCACATCTGGCTAATTTTTGTATTTTTAATAGAGACGGGGTTTCACCATGTTGACCAGGCTGGTCTTGAACTCCTGACCTCAAGTGATCCACCCACCTCGGCCTTCCAAAGTGTTGGGATAAACGGCGAGAGCTCAGCCTAAAACAACAGATTTCAAAGTATATGAAATAGACTTCTATTGGAAGATGCCATCTGGGACTTTCATAGATAGAGAGGAGAAGCCAATTCCTAGATTCAAAGGATAGGCTGACTCTCTTGTGATGGGCTAATGCAGCTGGTGACTTTAATGCCAGTGCTCACTGACCATTCCAAATATCCCACAGTTCTTTAGGATTATGCTTAATTGGCCAGGCATGGTGGCTCACACCTGTAATCCCAGCACTTTGGGAGGCTGAGGCAGGTGAATCACTTGAGCCCAGGAGTTCAAGACCAGCCTGGGCAACAAGGTGAGACCCCATCTCTACAAAAAATACAAAAAAAAAAAATTTAGCTGGGTGTGGTGACATTCATCTGTGGTCCAGCTACCAAGGAGGCTGAGGTGGAAAGATCACATGAGCCTGGAAAGTAGAGGCTGAAGTGAGCCCAGGTCGTGCCACTGCACTCCAGCCAGGGCAACAGAGAGAGACTCTGTTTCAAAAAAAAAAAAAAAAAAGAATTATGCCAAATCTGTCTGGATGATAGCATATCTGTTTACAACAGGGTTTACTGAATATTTTAAGTCCATTGTTAAGACTTGCTGCTCAGAAAAAAAAAAAAAAGATTATTTTCAAAATATTACTGCTCACTGACAATGCGCCTAGTTACCCAAGAGCTCTCGTGGAGGCGTACAAGGAGATAAACGTTGTTTTCATGCCTGTTAACACAATATCCATTCTGCAGATTAAGGAGTCATTTTGACTTTCAAGTTGTCTTATTTAAAAAATACATTTTGTAAGGCTACAGCTGCCACAGACGGATGAATCCAGGCAAAGTAACTGAAAACCTTCTGGAAAGGATTATCATTCTAGATGGTTTCTGCAGATTGAAACTACTCCTGGTGAAGATGCTGTGAACACTGTTGAAATTACAACAAAGGATTCAGAATAGTATGTGAATTTAGTTGATAAAGTGGTAGCAGGTTTGAAAGAATTGATTCTAGTTTTCAAAGTAGATTCTAGTTTTCTACTCTAAGTAAAATGCTATCAAAAAGCATTGCATGTTACAGAGTAATCTTTCATGAAAGGAAGTCAATGGATACGGCAAACTTCATTGCTGTCTTATTTTAAGAAATGGCCAGCCGGGTGTGGTGGCTCACGCCTTTAGTCCCAGCACTTTGGGAGGCTGAGGCGAGTGGATCACGAGGTCAGGAGATTGAGATAATCCTGGTTAACATGGTGAAACCCCATCTCTACTAAAAATATAAAAAATTAGCTGGGTGTGGTGGTGGGCACCTGTAGTCCCAGCTACTTGGGAGGCTGAGGCAGGAGAATGGCGGAAACCTGGGAGGCGGAGCTTGCAGTGAGCCAAGATCGTGCCACTGCACTTCAGCCTGGGCGACAGAGCAAGACTCCATCTCAGAAAAAAAAAAAAAAAAAAAGAAAAAGAAATCGCCACAGCCACCCCCCGCCCCAAAACCTTTAGCAACCACCACCCTGATTAAGCAGCCATCAACACTGAGGCAAGACCCTCTACCAGCAAAAAGATTATGACTCACTGAAGGCTCAGATGATGGTTAGCATCTTTTAGCAATAAAGAATTTTTAATTTAAGGTATGTACATTGCTTTTTTAGCCATAATGCTATTTCACACTTAGCAGACTACAGTATAGTACAAACATAACTCTGATATGCACTGGAAAACAAAAAAATTCCTGACTTGCTTTATTGCATGGTCTGGAACCAAACCCACAATACTAGGTATTGTGTATAGGTATGCCTGTATAGCGGCCCAGCCATGCTGATTAATTCAAGTTGAAGTAAAAGTTTTTATTTTTATTTTTGTTAGAGACAAGGTCTCACTATATTGCTCAGGCTGGCCTTGAATTCCTGGGCTAAAGTGATCTTCTCACCTCAGCCTCTAAGGAAGCTGGGACTACAAGTACATGCCGCCACAACTGGCCCAGCTCCCTAAACATTTTAATGTCCTAAGAATAAAACTGTTACTTAAACAGCATAGATTACTGATAGTAAAATATATTATGGACCTAAAAGCTTAAGATACTGAAAAGCTCCGTGAAGTCTATAACTTTCTAAAAGTATGATGGTACTTTGAAAACTATATATATAAATTATTATTATTATTTTTTGAGACAGATTCTCGCTCTGGTGCCCAGGCTGGAGTGCAGTGGTGCAATTTCGGCCCACCACAACCTCCCCCTCCTGGGTTCAACCGATTCTTGTGCCTCAGCCTCTCAGCTGGGACTACAGGCGCATGCTACCACCCAGAGCTAATTTTTTATATTTTTAGTAGAGATGGGGTTTCGCCGTGTTGGCCAGGCTGGTCTCGAACTCCTGACCTCAGGTGATCTGCCCACCTTGGCCTCCCGAAGTACTGGGATTACAAGCGTGAGCCACTGTGACCAGCCAGGGTGTAAGATAATTACTTTTTTTTTTGGAGTCAGTGTTTTCATCTGTAACCCAGACTGCAGTGTGGTGGCATAATAACTCACAGCAACCTCAAACTCCTGGGCTCAAGCAATTCTCTTCTCTCAGCCTCCTGATTAATTAGTAGCTGGGACTACAGATGTGTACCATGACACCTGGCTAATTTTAAAATTTTTTGTAGAGATGGGGTCATGCCATGTTGCGCAGGGTGTTATTTTTATATATACATATATATATATATACAATTTTTAAAAATAGAGATGAGGTCTCACTATGTTGACCAGGCTGGTCTTGAACTCCTGGCCTCAAGCCATCCTCCCATCTTGGCCTCCCAAAGTGCTGAGATTACAAGCATGAGCCAGTGTGTCTGGCCCCCAGGGCTGTTTTTGAACTCCTGACCTAAAACAGTCCTCTCGCCTCAGCCTCACAAAGTGCTTAAGATTACAGGTGTGAGCCACCACACCTGGCCTATTATTACTATTTTTGTAGGCTAATAGTTTCTTTGAATTCATATGCAAATTCAGGTTATTCATATCATAGTTTTAAAATGAAGTGATACACACTTAAATCTTACTGGCTAAGAAATCCTTTAATTCAGCTCTAAAATGTAAAAGAAGGTGCATTAAAAACTCTTTAACTTGTAGCAGACGTATCTATAATAAATTTTATGAAAGTGAGATTCTGCGGCAAACAGAGGCATGTGTGATAAATTATTTAAGGGCTAATCCCATTTCATTTGACTGCTGTGAAAAAACTTGCTCTAGATCAGTGGCTCTCAAACTTAAGTACAGTCATGCATGGCGTAATAGGATTATGTTCTGAAGAATGTGTTGTTCGGCAATTTCATTGTCATGTGAACATCATAGAGTGTACTTACCCAAACCTAGAGTGTGCTTACCCAAACATCATAGAGTGTACTTACCCAAACCTAGAACATCATAGAGTGTACTTACCCAAACTTACCCAAACCTAGGCTATATGGCATAGCCTATTACTCATAGGCTACAAACCCATAGAACAAGTTACTGTACTGGATACTATAGGCAATTATAACACAACGGTAAACATTTGTGTATCAAAACATAGAAAAAGTACAGTGAAGATATGGTATTATAATCTTATGGGACCACTGTTGTATGTGCAGTCTGTTGTTGACCAAAATGCCATTATGTGGCACACAGCTATACTAACATAGGGACTGTAAAAATATAGATTTAAAAATACAGATTGCCAGGTAATACTCCCAGATTTCTGGTTCAGTAGGTCTGGGATGGGTCCCAATAATCTGCATTTCTAACAGGTTCCCAGGTAAGGTATACACTGCTGGTTTGAAAACCAGTTTGAGAACCACCACTCTAAATCAGTAACATCACTGGTTGGAATAACTGTTAGCAATTCTTTCTTGTAGCAGGTTTAAGACATATTAACTTTTAAACTGTTTCAAAACTCATGTATTTATGGAAAATTTAAAATAAAAATAATCATTTGGGCTGGACATAATCTTGATCAAGAGAATTACCTGGAGTCAACTCTTCTCTGCTATCCTTAGCAAGCATAACAGCATGTTCTGAAACTTCAGCTGCTTCTCTTTGTACAAGCTGACGTAAGCAAGCCAGTACTGCTCTTCTCAGTAACAAGTAGGGGCTACAAAGATTCACCTGAAAAATACCATTTGAGGAATGACAGAGCTAAAATTCTTGTTGGCACTCAGTGAGTCTAATAGATATTCACTGGACCCCTTCCTGATTCTGTCCAGCCCATCAGCGGGCTGGACACAATTTATAAATACATAAGAACTTCTTGAAACCATTCTAGAATATATTTTTGATTATGTAACTTAGAAACAGCTTAATAGGTAATATGTGTACTAGATTATGCACTACTCATAAATCTAAGCAAAAGTCTTTTGGCAGTTTGTCAGAAGGCAGGATTTATATGAGTAAATAGGGTTTTAAGAGAAAAAAAGAACTACAACGGAAAGGATTTAGTTGCAGTTCATACATTTGTGTTCATGCAACTATATTATAATGTTTTATCACTCTCTAAGCAGAAATTTATACACATCCATATAGGCAATACAGCATATTGGTTAAAATGGAGGCTCCAGAGTCAAAATGTCTCAGTTTGAGTCCTAGATCCATCACTTACTAGCTGTGGGCAAATTATTTAACTCCTCTAGAGTGCCTTAGTTTCCTCATTTGTAACACTATTGCATCTCTCAGGGCTATTGTGACATTAACACAAAGTAACATGCAAAGTGCTTACCACAGTACCTGTCAAATAGTAAATGCTCAATAAATGTTAGTTATTATTAGTGTGGTCTCTTAACAATAATATTTTAATCAGACAACATATATAGTAAATGCATTTTTAAATAAAGGCAGAAAACATTCACCAAAAATGCTCTCTAGAGACAAGCATTACAGAACACCAAATTTTATATATATACATACATATTTATGTATTGATAGAATACATATATGTACACATCTTACAGATGCAATGTAAATCTCAATAGGTTGTATTGACCCATGGCAAATGATAAGACTGGTAATATACTTCAGTTACAAGTCAAAGGTTAATGGATAAAAATTCTTAGTGATTTCATATATGAAATAAAGTTGAGATTTTAAATTTTGTACTATGAAAGTAAAGATCAGTTTGGTATGGTCCACAAAATAAATATGTATATTATGGTAGTGATCTTCAAAGCAAAATTTGAGAAATAATGGCATAATTTTATGGCGATCTTTAGATTTGGCATATGTGGGAAAAACAGGACTGAAGTAGGTGAAGTTTTGTAAAGAGCAGAGGCTAAATTTTGGGATGAAATAAAAGGTAGGTAGTAGGAGCTATTAAGAATATATAAGAAGAGTGTCAGATGTGGTGGCTCACGTCTGTAACGCTAGCACTTTGGGAGGCCGAGGTAGGCAGATCACTTGAGGTCAGGAGTTCAAAACCAGCCTGGCCAACATGGTGAAACCCTGTCTCTGCTAAAAAATACAAAAAAATTAGCCGTGCATGGTGGCAGGTGTCTGTAATCCCTGCTACTCGGGAGGCTGAAGCAGGAGAATTGCTTGAACCTGGGAGGTGGAGGTTGCCGTGAGCCGAGATCACGCCTCTGCACTCCAGCCTGGGCGACAGAGACTCTGTCTCAGGAAAACAAAAACAAAAACAAGAACATATATATATATATGTATATATGAGAAGAGGGCTGGGCATGATGGCTCACACCGAGGGAGGCCAAGGCAGGTGGATCACTTGAGGTCAGGAGTTTGAGACCAGCCTGGCCAACATGGTCAAGCCCTGTCTCTACTAGTAATACAAAAATTAGCCGGGCATGGTGGTGCACACCTGTAGTCCCAGCTACTGGGGAGGCTGAGGCAGGAGAATCGCTTGAACCTGGGAGGCAGAAGTTGCAGTGAGCTGAGATTGCACCACTGCACTCCAGCCTAGGTGACAGAGTGAAACTGTGTCTCAAAAAAAAAAAAAAAAAAAAAAAAAAGAATATACAAGAAAAAATACATGCAAAGAGAGCCAAATTCTACATTGTATCAGAAGCCAAGAAACAGAAAAAATTTGTGTATATATCATCATTGAGCAGTTTTTTTTTTTTTTTTTTTTTGAGACAGGGTATCGCTCTGTTACCCAGGATAGAGTGCTGGAACAGCTTTGTAAGTATGTTCTGCTATACCTTCAAGCTGTATTATGAACCCAAAAGTGGATAGAGAGGAATGCCATTCATAGAAAAGTCTCAAGGTGTAATGTAATCCCATGTTTAGAAACTATATTGTTAGCAGGTTAGGATAACAGAGAAGTTAAAATATAAAAAAGATTATGTTTACTCATCCCCAAGATTACTGTTGTATTTAACAACGACAAAAAAAGCACTTTACAAGACAATTTTAAAGAAAAGTTAATAAATCTACTAGTCATTTCAACTGGAGTTTTACAAGCATATAATACAAAGCAGGTGCAGCATTTATTCAGGCTAGTCAAACATCTTTTAGAAAAAGCATGCTTGGAAGTACCCTTTACTTGTTTGATAGAAAAAAGATTGAAGGCTGTCACACAAAGTAAAATGGGAGGCTTAATGTCTCCATGTCATTCTCCAGCATTTATATTGGGAAGAGGAATACAGTGACTTAAGGCAAACAAACAAAGCAGGCAAAATACAGAAATTAAATTAAACTGTAACTACAATTATTTTCTGAAATGAATATATTAAATAAAAATGAGACCAAATTTAGTGCAAGGAGTGAGTGCACCAGCTGGAGAAGGTTAGGAAGGATTTGCTTATATTGGTATCAAATAAACACCACGAAACATGCTACACATACTGGATTTAGCATTAATGGTTCGCTTAAAAAAAGAGATGCAGAGGAAAACAAACATCTACAACCAAAAAATGACACAAAGAAACAGCACCGCAAAACTCAAAAAAAGTTAGGAATCAAGGGTCAGGGACCTACCAACACAGAATTATCCAACAAGATCTCCTGCACAAAAACAAATGACACACCAGTCATGACAAAACCAAAAGATAAATATTAGGATGACTTTGACAACAGTCAGCTAAGCATTAAAATATAAATGTTGATAGTTATTATTTAAATTGGCTTAGCTTCAGCTTAAAAATTTGCCACAAATATTTTATTTTCCAACAAAATGAGTTGAGCCAAGTTCTTGAAAATAGTCAGCTCAAGAACTCTAAGACGTAAATATATAATTTTAAAATGTACATGTGATTAATTTTAGGTTTTTCTTTGGAATCTCTGATTAAGCCTCAGTATCAAACCCAATCAAGTAGACATAAGTGTTGAGAGGAGTGATCTGGATTGCATTCACATGAACAGGTGTCCAGCAAGAGGCAAAGTTAATGGTTTACCTCATCAGAAGTTAATTATAGTTTAACTCTTAGAAGCCAAGTTTTAAAACTAAGAGTATTCAGAATTGCTAGTGTAGTTAAGGCCAAGTTCAGAACGGAAGTTAAAGAGCATGCAGTTAAAGGAAAATACTTCCCAGTAAGATTCTTGCCTAATGATGAAATGCAATTTCCTTACTTTGGTGAATACTCTAAAATATAATAAATTCAATCTAATAAATTCAGAATAAATTACTAACCAAAATATTGAGACACTAAATTAACACACTATAGTGATAATTTTTGACTATGGTTGTGTATTAAAAAAATCACTTTACAGCTTGAATATTATGAGTTAACATACGATTTGTAACTGTTACTTCAGATTTTCTCACTTGCTCTAATGTACCCAAAAGAAAAGTCTGATAATATAATAATCTCTATTCTTTTTCATATGTAACTTTTTTTTTGATGCCTATTTTTTTTTTCCTGCAGTAAATATGTACCCTTTTTTGATTTGGGAAAGGGAAAAAGTTAATAAGTTTGATCAGATTTTATTTATTTATATTTTTGAGACAGTGTCTTGCTCCATTGCCCAGGGTGGAGTGCAGTGGTGCAATCATGGCTCACTGTTGCCTCAACATCCTGGGTTCAGGTGATCCTCCCACCTCAGCCTCCCAAGTAGTAGTGGGACTACAGGTGCACACAGCCATGCTCGGATAATTTTCTTAAAATTTTTTATAGAGACAAGGTCTCAGTATGTTCCCCAGGCTGGTTTCAAATGATCCTTCTACCTTGACCTACCAAAGTGCTGGGCCACTACAGGTGTGAGCCATTGTGCCCAGCTCATCAGATTTTATTCACCATGAATTAATGGGTTATTCTTGTTCTTCATTTCTCAATAAACTTTAGCTAATAAAAAAAAATCATGTATCAGGTAAAGGAGAAATTTTATAGGTAATTAATGGAAATCTTCTATAAGATAAGAAGAAAAAATGGCAGTATCACTAAATTTAAACGGAGAGTAAAAGATCAAATGCAAAGGAGTGAAAAATTTTTCAATAACTGGTTTTAGGAAATGACTCTTCAAATATAAAAGTAATATTCCTGGGGAAGAGTCCCTGAATGGTACAGGTAAAATCCTTTTCCTGTAAGTGCTGTTTTCCCTAATACATGATTGACCCAGATCTAAAAAAATACAGGAACAAAAGTTTCTAACAGAAAGTCAGTCACATTCTCTTTTTAAAGTTTTGTTGGGCTAGGCATGGTGGCTCACACCTGTAATCCCAGCACTTTGTGGGGCTGAGGCAGGAGGATGGCTTGAGACCAGAAGTTCAAGACCAGTCTGGGTAACATAGCAAGACCCTGTCTCTACAAAAAAGAAAAAAAATTAGCTAGGTGTGGTGGTACATTCCTGTAGTCCTAGCTACTTCGGAGGCTGAGGGGGGAGGACCACTTGAGCCCAGGAGTTCGAGGCTACTGTGAGCTATGATTGCACCACCACACTCCGGCCTGACAAAGTGAGACTGTGCCTCTAAAATAAATAAATAAATAAATAGTTTTATATGACTATCAGTATCAATAATTAATATAATAATATACTGTGTGTTGACACATGTCAAGACAGCAAAGGCAACTACCATTATTGAGTACTAACTAAATGCCTGAGACATTTGCCTTTACAAGCAGCATTTTGTGTAATCCTCATGTTTTGCAGACAAGGTAGCTGAGGCTAGAAGAGATTATGGACTTCCCTAAAGGCGCACAGCTAGGAGGTGGCAGAGTTGAGATAAGATCTATCCATAAAATCTACAAAGGTAGTATGGAATAATGAAATGAGAACTGAAGGAGGAGTCCAGAAACCCACAATGTAGATTTAGCCACCATTTCGGTGAGCTAGATGTGTTACTTTATTTAACTTTTCGGTCTTCAGTTTATCTTTTTACTGAGAAGATTGGTTTTAATAACGCAAACACCATTCTACAAAAGTAGGGATAATCTATATGACAGATTTTTAAGATTCTGAGGTTCTTTCAAGCTCTGAAATGCTGCATATTTTGCCTCAAGCTTGAAAATGAAAGGTCTATATAATGATTTTCAACAGTCACATTACTAATGGGAGTGTGCTACGAACACTGCAGGAGTAGAAAAATTTGAAAAGCAATGGTGTCAATTTATAATTCCAAATGCAACTCGATTTTTCAGGCAAGTCTAGATAGAAACTGGTGACATGGTAAACCTTTTTTTTTTTTTTTTCCTGAGACGGAGTTTCACTCTTGTTGCCCAGGCTGGAGTGCCAATGGCACGATCTCGGCTCACTGCAACCTCCACCTCCCGGGTTCAAGCGATTCTCCTGGCTCAGCCTCCCGAGTAGCTGGGATTACAGGCGCCCACCACCACGCCCAGCTAATTTTTGTATTTTTAGTAGAGACGGGGTTTCACCATGTTGGCCAGGCTGGTTTTAAACTGACCTCAGGTGATCTGCCCACCTTGGCCTCCCAAAGTGCTGGGATTACAGGCATGAGCCACTGCGCCCGGCCAGGGGAAGTCTCAAAACCAATGACAATGAACCACTTCAAAGGAACTTCTGGTTGATGGCCTTTATCTTTCTACATTCAGTAGATACAATATTAGAAGCCAGATATTGATGCATATGTTGCTGGAATATTAAGGAAAAGTGTTATTTCTCCATCTGGGATGCAAAGAACTTAGAATAGACGAAAAAGAAGAAAAAAAAGACAGGTGACCACATAGAGTTTTGCATGTCCTACAGCATTTATATAGTACGTGGGACATTATAAGCACCCAATATGTGTTTATTGATTTATGAATAAATATTCCAAATATCAAGTTCAACATTAATGAGAGAAAAATTATATAAGAGAGACTTAGGAGCTGATTGCATGAAAGCTGCCTCCTATTCCCGAAAAAGACTAGAACTGAGGGGAAATAGCTACATATATAACACATAACTTTGTACATAGTCTAGAGTATAATTAAAATGTGTACTGGAATAAATCTAAGATTCGAATAAAAGAAACTAAGAGCTCGTTTACAATTTTATACTCACACAGAGGCAGCTAACCAGGCTAGACAAGTTGACATGTCGTGGAGCAAACATATGAAGCTGCTGAAGGCAAGAGATGGCCTGAGCTTGAACAAGGCAGTCTGGGTTATCTTGCATTACTGCACAACCCAGTAGACAGGAAGTCCTTAAGGTAGAAATTGAAGTACCGTTACCTAAAATAAAAAGCAGAAAGCTTTTAATAATCGGCCTATAAAAACATTACTCTTTAAACATATATTACAGGTTTTAAAATTTACTTCCAGTTTTAAGCTACGAATCTGTGACGTATAATTTCTTCTACAAAAGTAGGGATAATCTAAGTTACAGATTGTTAGATTAGTTATTCTTTTTTTTTTTTTTTTTTTGACAGAGTCTCAGTCTGTTGCCCAGGCTGGAGTGCAGTGGTGCCATTTCGGCTCACAGCAACCCTGGCTTCCGGGTTCAAGTGATTCTCCTGCCTCCGGTCTCCCGAGTAGCTGGGAGTACAGGTGCACACCACCATGCCTGGCTAATTTTTCATATTTTTAGTAGAGACAGGGTTTCACCATGTTGGCCAGGCTGGTCTCGAACTCCTGAGATCCAGTGATCCACCTGCCTCAGCTTCTCAAAGTGCTAGGATTACAGGCGTGAGCCACTGCGCCTGACCTACTTTAGTTATTCTTAATCTGAAAAGTTTATTACAACACAAATAATCAGGCAAAGAAGAACCTAAGACTATCAGTAGGTTATACCAAATTTTCATAAAAAGTGGAATTAGAAATTGCCAATAAACTTAGCCTCGCTTGTATTAGTTAAGAATTACTTTCATGTATTATAATCATGTAATACTATGCAATTTGAATAGCTTGTAATATTTGAAATTTTGGACTTAGCCATTTATTTCTTAAATAGAGAACAGAGCTCTTTGGATGATTCTGCTTCATGTCTGTCATTTTAACTGTTAAGGAAGGCATCTTTAGGAGATATCTAATTGTCTAAATATTGTACTCTGTCTTTTCAAGGTAAGAGAAATCAGGCTGAATGGCATTTATACATTCATTTAACAAAACATACAGCACGTATCACGTGCCAAGCATACAGACTAGGAACTGAATTCATTTTTATGTGTATTATTTTTAATGTAAAACATCATAAAAGCAGCTATGCACACCTTGTAGCTCTGGACCTAACGTGGTAATAAGGGCATTCAAACAGCGACCAAGGCTTTGGTGAACTTCAGCATGAGTAGGAGGCACATTTAACAACAACATTATAATAAGAGAAAGGGTAGGTTCCACATGCACATAATAGAGTGGGCCAGCAGAATCAATGATCAATGATAGAGAATGTAATGCCCAGGTCTGTAATGACAAAGAAAAATAATTAAAAACATTAGAGCAGCATTAAGAAACATAAAATACATTAAGTTGTTCTTTTGTTGAAGCAAGTGATAAAGTAACAGCAAATGTGTATGCTACTACTAATGTGGAAAGAGAAATGGAGGACTTTCAACTCAGAGGCAATCATCCAATTTAGAATGATATAGTTCATCATTAAGAATTGCAAGTAATAGTTGGTACTTTAGCTAACAGTTTGAATCAAATCTAGTTTGTTGAAAAATTGTTTATTGTTTAATCTATAGAAAGAATGAAAATTCAAGTTTTTAAAAAGATTCAACAAAATCTACAATTACATTCAACAATATGGACAAATCTCTTGAACATAATGTTGAGTGAAGCAAGCCAGACATAAAAGAATATATGTTGTATGATTCCATTTACATAAAGTATAGAAGCAAGCAAAACTAATTTATGCTGTTGCAAATTAGGATAGTGGTTATCCTTGGTGGGGGCAGGTAGTTAACTAAAAGACAGTATGAGAAGTGTGTATGGGGTACTGATAATGGACTGTTTCTTGATTTCGGGTGGTGGTTACATAATGTACTGTTTGTACATAGATATGTACATTTATGGCAGGTGCGCACGCACGTGCACACACACACGCACACACACAATGGTTTAAATGAAAAAAGACTGGTTTATACTGATAACCACTGAAGTTAGGTGATGAGTATAATAGATTCATTATAGTATACTTTCTAATTTTGTGTATGTTTTAATGTTCTATAACAAGAAGTAAATTAAAAGCTCTCTCTTCAGAAAATGAACTGAAAAAGTTTTATTCCTCTTATCAATGGATGTATAAGAAAGCTTACAGTACTTTAAATGCTGCAGAAATGAGTTTCTATTTGTTAGGTGAGAGAGAGCAATCAAGAAAATTCAGAAATGACACTGACAGCCACGGAAAGTATATGAATTAAACAACAAAAAAGGTATTCAATATAAAACTAGGTACATTCAGAATAGACTTCTTGAAGAGAGAGAAGAATATAATAGAAGCAAAAAGTACTATATATAAAGACGGGTGAAAAATGGAAACCTTGTAAGTCAATTCAGTCAAGTACTAGATGAAGTGGAGGCGGTGAGTAGTAATACGGTAATTCAGAGGTGGAAAACTAACTGGATTAAAGCTTGATGAGATGGTGGTTATACTGGATCTTAAAAGACTAAAAGATGTGGAATATCAAATAGGCATGTAAGGAGAGAAGAGAAAAAGAAAAGTTAAATGTAGACATGAGAATGACATGTGGATAAATCATCTGTAGAAGTCAACACTTTGAGGTAGTAACAGAAAACATCTGTGGGGTCAGTTGATGGGACTGGAATAAAGAAGTTGATTCAAGAAGCAATAAGCACTTTGTCAAGCTTTTCTGCAGGAAAGTGTCAAGATGAAAATCTTTTAGGAAAACAAATTTAGCCTTATATCTAGAGAGAGTTGGAAAGAAAAGGACCTAAAAACGTGACGAATTAGGAGGCTATGACAGTAATTTGGCACACATTAATAAGGGAGACAGATAAGATGACAGAAGGGGAGTAAAAGAACAGGAGAAATAAAAATCATTCCATATTTGATTAAGATAGGAGAATGATGATTTTATTGACAGAAATGGGTAAGATATGTACAACGATATGGTAAAGTGGTTAAGAACAGGAGTTTGGAGTCTATGATTTGTGTTCTTGATCTGATTCCATGATTTATTAGCTTTTCAGTTGTGAGCAAGTTGCTTAGCTTCTTAAGCCTCAGTTTTATTTCCCCATAATGGGCTATACACACCCTAATAAATTATTACAAGGACTAAGAGAATTACTATGAGACTTAGAAGAATGTATCGTAACACCTGGTACCTATTAAGCTCTTTAAAATAGTAGATGCTATTATTATTATTATTTTTGAGATAGGGTCTGGCTCTGTTGCCTAGGCTGGAGCGTAGTGGCACAAAATGGACTTACGGCAACCTCTGTCTCCCCGGCTCAAGCCATCCTCCCACCTCAGCCTCCTGAGTAGCTGAGACCACAGATGCATACCATCATGCCCGGCTAATTTTTGTATCTTTTGTAGAGACAGTGTTTTACCATGTTGCCCAGACTGGTCTTGAACTCCTGAGCTCAAGCAATCTGCCCGTCTCGGCGTCCTGAAGTGTGAGATTATGGGCGTGAGCCACTACTTCTAGCCCAATGCTATTATTAAGATGGAACAGAGATACATTTTCAGAAAAACACACTGAAATTGACTTCAGACTCTGAGTGTGGGGGAAGATTTTAATTTTTAAAATCCACCAAGGTTAACAATGGCTTCCACAATTACTATGGGAGGAAACTATATTCATAAATTATTAACGTTCAATATAAACACAATCTGCATCATCTAAAAATCATGAATTTCAAGGGAAGTATCACATGAAGTACCCACCTGCACATCAGGAGAAGTGCTGTCCTGCGCCAAAGTATAAAGGATTCCAATACAAGAATTTAGGTGTTGAGAAGAACTTATTCCTCCTAAATACCTATGTAGGGACCCCAAGGCCAATGAGTGTCCTGTTCTGGTAACCACATCCCTTGCTGATTTCAATCTGTAAATATGAAAATAAAAATAAATGGTAATCACTGCAAAAGAATAAAAACACAAAAACTAATGCATGTACATTGTCACTTAGGCAAAACTTTTTATATGGTTAGTTGCAAAATTTAGAAATACATTTTTGGCTAACTAATGAAAAATTCTGAAGTAACTGAAAGGCATCTTGCAAAGGAAAACATTTTGAATCAAAATGTCCTCATATTATTAATGATTAGTTTAGCATGAACAGTTTCAATGTCTTTCATATATATACATGAAGAAGGTTTTTAAGACAAGCATTATTATTACTTTATCATTAAGTTACATTTTAAAAACTCAAATGCTGAGATACTTTAATTTCATAGAGTTTCAACTTAATTTTGATGTTAAATAGGCTAGGTGTGGTAGCTTACGCCTGTACTCTCAGCACTTTGGGAGGCCAAGGCGGGAGGATCACTTCAACCCAGGAGTTTGAGATCAGCCTGGACAACATAATGAGACCCTGTCTCTACTAAAAAAAAAATTGTTTTAATTAACTGGGCATAGTGCCACAAGCCTGTAGTCCCAGTCACTCGGGAGGCTGAGGCTGGAGTATTGCTGGAGTCCAGGAGTTCGAGGCTGCAGTGAGCCAAGATCACACCACTGTACTCCAACCTGGGTGACAGAGCAACACCTTGTATCAAAAATAAATAAAATTAAATACAAGAGAAGTTAAGGTTTATTAGGAATTTTCTATGTACTGTGTGCTCATTTAAGTGGTTTATATTTAGCCCTTCTTTAATCCTCTCAACAACCCTGAAATTCATACTATTATCAGTTCCTGTTTATAGATGAGGAAACCAAAATGATAGCTCAAATAGCTCTCACAAAGTAACCAACTATCAAATGGTAGAGTTGGGATTAGAGCCAAGTTAATAACCTGACTCCAGACTTCAAATCAGACACACATATTCAGTAGGCTCCAAGGTCAAAGTGCTATCAATACTACCACCACCACTCCTAATATAACTTATTATACATATATAACTAATATAACCACAAAGTTTTATTTGTAGGCTTTTTTCCCATATTACTTTAATATTTACTATCTCATTTACCTTAACATTCTTAAGTAGGTAGCGCAGTACCTCCTGGAATAGAAGAACACTGGCTGAGAAGATTAAGTAATCTATTGAAAGTTATACAACTGATAGAAATGAAAGTACAGGCCAGGAGCAGTGGCCCACGCTTGTAATCCCAGCACTTTGGGAGGCTGAGGCGGGTGGATCACAAGGACAGGAGTTCCAGACCAGCCTGGCCAGCATGGAGAAACCCCATCTCTACTAAAAAAATACAAAAAGTAGCTGGGTGGTGGCACATGCCTGTAATCCCAGCTACTCGCGAGGCTGAGGCTGATGGCATGGACCTGGGAGGCGGAGCTTGCAGTAAGCCGAGATCGCGCCACTGCACTCCAGCCTGGGCGACAGGGCGAGACTCCGTCTCAAAAAAAAAAAAGACATGAAAGTACCGTTTGTTTCCTCATCTGCAGCCTACAGCCTTTTCTTTTTCCTGTAGTTTGTTATTACTTATCATATAAGTTTTACATCATAAAACTGTATAAATATTTCACTATCCTAGAGTCCATCCCATTGATGAGCAATTACATCATTCATATAGATTCTGATCTTTCTTATTATATAAAGACTATAGCTGAAATAGTAATTGTTTTATGTGCCAAGACCAGCAGGCCAATTTTTATTTTCTTTCCTTTAAAGCAGTCAACATTTGACAATTTTTCTTTTCTTAGTTAAATCTCAGAATGAAGATCTTACTAGTTCCAACAAACCAGAAAGCTATACCCAGTTTTGAAACATAGCCTCTGAATATTAAATAAGAAATTCACTTACTTGTCAAAGCTAACTTGAGCTAATCCAGCAGTAAAAGCTCCATCATCAACCACTTGGGCTAATCTAGCCCATGACTCTGCAGCTGCACATCTCAGCAAGGGGTTGGGGCTTTCTAGGGCTCCTGTAACTAATGTTAAGGCAAATCTTTTCATTTCTTCTGGACCTAAACATCCCTTGGAGCCAGCCACGTACTGAAATATGCAAAGAACAACCCAAACTTACAATTGTAGTAAATTCTCATATCCAGTTAGGAATGTACATTCTGGTTAACCAAATCCAAATATGTTCGTACTTGGATTACTACTTAAAAACAAATAAGAACACAAAAATCCACACTGATAATACAAATATAATTTCATTTTTTTTTTTTTTACAAAACACTTTAGAATTTTAAACCTCCAGGCAGCAATATGGTAATCAATTATCATTAAGGTATAAATGGTTTGAAAGAACATTAACAGAGATGTCCACAAAATAAGCAACTAATGAAGTCTATTATATTTTACTGTACATAGAAACGGTAAGTCATAAGTAACAATGAGCTGGATTTGGTCCACAGGCCATAGTCCATCAATCCCTGGCCCAGGATATCAGGATTGGTAGGTTAATGCACAGCTCTATGCAGAGATTATAGGTTTGATTTCTAACAAGTTTTATGTGGACAAAAAGTAAAAGGAGAATTTCAAATTCTGAAAACTTTTCATCAGGAGATTAAGAAAAATGAAGGAAAAAAGAGCATTTTAGAAACATCATCCTCCGACAAACTTCATTGGCCACAAATTTTTTAAAAAATGAAGCAAACATTTAAATAAATAAAAATAATAATTACCTTCAAGAAACTAGAAACTGAAGAAACAACGTGTAACTGAACCACTTGCTGACGAGCTCCTTTTGTGTGCTTTATACTGTCCAAAAGCTGTTCCAATATAAGAAGCCTACAATCAGAAATAACAGGATTTGAAAGCAAGTAGGTAAGTTTTATTTTATTTATTTATTTTTTTTGAGACAGAGTCTCGCTGTCACCCAGGCTGGAGTATATTGGCACCATCTCGGCTTACTGCAACCTCCACCTTCCTGGCTCAAGAGATACTCTCACCTCAGTCTCCCAAGTAGCTGGGATTACAGGTGCGCACCACCACACCTGGCTAATTTTTGTATTTTTAGTAGAGTAGTAGTAGTTTCACCATGTTGGCCAGGCTGGTCTTGAACTCCTGATCTCAAGTGATCCGCCCACTTGGCCTCCCAAAGTGCTGGGATTACAGGCGTGAGCCACTGCCCCTGGCCTCTCAATATCATTTAAACTTCACACTTTAGGTCCTTTAAACTACTGCAGTAATTGTAAGTGTGAGAATGCACATTCCAATAACTGAAAAACTAAAATTTGAGATAATACCAACAAATGTAGTCAATATTGATATAACTCCACAAATATTATATGTAACACATAGCCTCACAGAATTCGAGGCAGGAAGATTGCTTGAAGCTAGGAGTTTAGAACCAGCCTGGGCAACACAGTGAGACCTCTGATGCTACAAAAAATTAAAAAGTTAGCTAGGCATAGTGGCACACGACTGTAGTCCTAGCTACCCAGGAGGCTGAAGCAGAAGGGTCACTTGAGCCCAGGAGTTCAAGGTTACAGTGAGCTATGATCATGCCACTGTACTCCAGCCTGGGTGACAAAGCAAGATCCTGTCTCAGAGAAAGAAAGAAAAAAAAAAGAATAAAAATGATTTGAAAAGTGCTAAAAAGGTAATGTTAAATGAAAAAAGCAAGAGTTAAAATTGTTTTATGTATAGTATAGTCCCAAGTATATTTTCAAAGCATAGTTGGGGATTCAAAGAGCTATGCTGCTTCTGGTTAGCTATAGATGCCATCATAGCTCATTGCAGCCTCGACCTCCCGGGCTTAAGTGATCCTCCAGCCTCAGCCACCAGAGTACCTGGGACTACAGGAACACATTACCCACACCCTGCTAATTTTTTTTTTTTTAAAGAGATGACGTCTCACTATGTTGCTCAGGCTGGTCTTGAACTCCTAAGCTCAAGCGATCCTCCAGCCTCGGCCTCTGAAAGTGCTAGGATTATAGGGGTAAACCACTGTGCCTGGTCATTTTTCTTCTAATGTTTGTGAATCCAAATTTCATTATATACACATACTAAAATTTATTCAACCACTCTGCTACTGGTGAGAAAAATGTTCCAATTTTCACAATTCTAATTAAGATAAATATACACAATATTTCATGTCCTTATAGCACAGAGGTTTTAATTCCTTATGTCAAGATTAAATACATGTAACCATAAAATAAACCACCCCATCTTACCATTAATATCTCTTTAAAACATTGTTTCTATGCCCTATACTTCCTTTTCCCTCTTTTCTCCCTTTAAATGAGAAACCTGAAATACACTGAAGATAACTTTTTCAGTTGTAAATTATCTTGATGGCAGGAAGCTTATAATTTTATCTTTATCTCCCTAATATCTTGTGTTTGGCATCTAGTAGGCAGTCAGGTGTGCTTGTTAAGCAAGCATAAAAGACAACAGCATCAGGTAATTAAACACACAGCATGACTGGCTGAACATGAAAATATGGACATACTTTTATCTAACCTTAATGTACTTTCAATAATATCCCTAAGTCCTTTAAAACTAGATCTCCATCATTCTGCTGAGGCTACAAGGCAAGCTGTCCCGTAAATGGCAATTCTGTTATCAAATCAGAATAGACATGGGGATCGTGCCTTTAAAAAACCTAACTGTACAAGGAGTTAAAGAGTAAAAAGGAAGGTATGAGGCTATGTGTACATCATACGGGTTGGGGAAAGCAGTATGTATAAAATCAATTTATAAAATGTAATAAAGGCCAGGCGCAATGGCAAACACCTACAATCCCAGCACTTTAGGAGGCCGAGGTGGGAAGATCACCTGATGTCAGGAGTTTGAGACCAGCCTGGACAACATGGTGAAACTCCATCTCTATTAAAAATATAAAAACTAGCCTGGCGTGGTGGCATGTGCCTGTAGTCCCAGCTACTTGGGAGGCTGAGGCAGGAGAACTGCTTGAGCCAAGAGTGGAGGTTGCAGTGAGCTGAGATGGCACCGCTGTACTCCAGCCTGGGTGACAGAGCGAGACTCCATCTCCAAAAATAAAAAATAAAAATAAAAATAAAATGTAATAAAAATGGTGGAACACTAAGAATACTTAGAAAAGTACTTATTTCCTTACTTCAAGGTTAATTGTATTTCTCGTAATAAATTTGAAAAACTCAGAAAAGCACATTAAAAAAAAAGAAATTTACCCCAAATCCCACCACCTACAAAGAGCCGCCATTAACATTTGGACATCTTTGTTCTTTTCTCCCTTAGACATATGAATATAATTTTTAGAAAACAGAGACCGTATTGTACATACTTTGTTAATAACTTGTTTTGTTTCCCCTAAGCAATATTATCAGGGATTTTCCCATCTTATTAACTATTATATGGTTTTACTATAATAGTATTACTGAATAGGTATTAGTATTATATATTCTGGCAATATAATTTATTTAACCAACTTCCTAGTTTGGGACATTTAGGCTATTTCTAATTTTTCTTATTACAAATAACATTGCAAAGTATCTTGCATATGAAAATTTTTCTGGTGGCTCACGCCTGTAATCCTAGCACTTTGGGTGGCAGAAGCAGGAGGATCGCTTGAGCCCATGAGTTTGAGACCAGCCTAAGCAACATAGTGAGACCTTATCTCCACTAAAAAGAAAAAAAATTAGCCAGTGTAGTGGTGCCTGCCTATAGACCCAGCTACCTAGGAAGCTGAGGCAGGACGATTGCTTGAGCTTGGGAGACTGAAGCTGCAGGGAGGCAAAATCACACCACTGCACTCCAGCCTGGATGACAGAATGAGACGCTGCCTCAAAAAAAAGGAAAAAAAAAAAACAAGAAAAGTTTTCTGCCCATTGTTTAAGTCTATATTTAAGGCATTTTTTGTTTTTTTTTTGAGATGGAGTCTTGCTCTGTCGCCCAGGCTGGAGTGCAGTGGCGCGATCTCAACTCACTGCAAGCTCTGCCTCCTGGGTTCATGCCATTCTCGTGTCTCAGCCTCCTGAGTAGCTGGGACTACAGGTGCCCGCACTACACCTGGCTAATTTTTTTGTATTTTTAGTAGAGACGGGGTTTCACCGTGTTAACCAGGATGGTCTTCATCTCCTGGCCTCGTGATCCGCCCGCCTCGGCTTCCCAAAGTGCTGGGATTACAGGAGTGAGCCACTGCACCTGGCTGGCATTTTTTTTTTTAAGAACATATTTATGTCCAAAGCACCCTACAGGAAGATTATGGAGGGTAAATGTGACAAATGGGGAATTAAGAATAACTGTATGATCAAGTTCCCAAGTTTAAAAACCTATAACGTCATTATTAGATCATATCCTACATCTGTTATTGTGAAATTGTATTACGCTGAAAGTTATAAAAATACGTAAGGTTAGAGATTAAGAATTTGTTGTACTGTACTATAAGCTGACCTATGCTATTATTTCTTGACCACATTCATGGACCAAAGACTACAAAACAGGATTGTCAGAGCTCAAAATCTTTTTCTTCATCCTCTGCCCCCCAATCCTGAAAGAGATTGAATACCCTATTAACTAATCAAGGATTCAAGATATATGACACCAATTCCTATAGAGATCTCAACAAAAGATTCTGATCTTCAGGAAGATGGAGATGACTTATTCTCAGTAATACTGAATTAGTACTCATAAGTAGTATCAATTATAACATATAATTATCAGTTTGGAATGAAATGATAGGTACTAAAACTTTTGAGTCTAGATGGAATAAAAATGCAGTTAACTGAATAAAGGGTGAAGATGTAACATTTGAAAATGTTGATTTATTTTACATTATACATTTTACATTATAAACCCTTTAGATAGGGGGTACACACAGTATACACAAACAAAACAGTAACCACAAACAAAAACAAAATAATACTTTTTAGAGGGTATATAATGGCAAAATTTTTTACTACTGAGAATTATAACTGTTTTTTTCCTCTCTGTCCATCCATTCCCAAGTGACATCATTTGTTGAAGCAGTCCATTTATCACAATCACCTAAGGAGTTTAAAAAATTTCAGTGCCCACCACCACAGTATGCATACCGTACTAATCAGGATCTTCAGTATCTTAAAAATTTGTCCAGATAATTCCAATGTGCAAGTCAAGGGTGGAACAATCCTCAGGTGAATTAAGGAACTCATTCTTTGCGATTAGGTGAAAATCTATTTAAAAGCAACCACAAACGCAGGCCAGGAGCAGTAGCTTACACCTGTAATCCCAGGACTTTGGGAGGCTGACAGGGGCAGATCACCTGAGGTGAGGAGTTCAAGACCAGCCTGGCCAACATGGCGAAAACCCATCTCTACTAAAAATACAAAAATTAGCCAGGCATGGTGGTACGTGCCTGTAGTCCCAGCTACTCGGGAGGCCAAGGCAGGACAATCACTTGAACCTGGGAGGCGGAGGTTGCAGTGAGCCGAGATGGTGCCACTGCACTCCAGCCTGGGTGACAGAGCAAAACTCTGTCTCAAAACAAAACAAAACAAAAATAAAGTAACCACACACAGGCTAGGCACAGTGGCTCATGCCTATAATCTCAGCACTTTGGGAGGCCGAGGAGGGCGGATCACCTGAGGTCAGGAGTTTGAGACGAGCCTGGCCAACATTATGAAACCCCATCTCCACTAAAAGATGCAAAAATTAGCCAGGCATGGTGGTGCATGCCTGTAATCCCAGCTACTTGGGAGGCTGAGCCAGGAGAATCACTTGAAACCCAGGAGGCGGATGTTGCAGTGAGCCACCGCACTCCAGCCTGGGCTGTCTCAAAGAAAAAAAAAAGTAACCACAAACAATACATGATTGAGATCAATATTATTTCTTTTCTGTATAAAATATCTTGACTTTCCAACCGTTAAACATTTTTACATTAGAACCCTACAGTCAGAATAGAGAGAATCAACTAATTTAAAAGACAATTACATATGCATTAATAAATTGTGCATTAATTTATATTACATAAGTATTATTTCCAACCTTAGGACAACCACATGTTACACAACTGTTTAAACATAAGGCTAACCACAATAACAACAAAATGGCTTGAAATATTCGGTTGCTGTTTAAATATAGATACTTTAATTAAGACCTTTCTTCTCTAGAACTCAAATGTAAGGCCGAGAAGCAAACAGCCTGATATTTTACATAAATATCATATCTGGCATAACAGGAAATTAGAAACTTAACTTCCCTATTCATGTAGTTTCTATCTTCTGGTTCTGTAACGACACCTACTGGTGACTGCGGATAACTGCTTATAACCCACTTTCTGTATCTGGGATCTTGCCAGGTCACTTCTTTATAAATATATTTTTGAGACAGTGTCTTGCTCTGTTGCTAAGGCTGGAGTGCAGTGGTGAGATCTTGGCTCACTGCAACCTCTAACTCCCAGTATCAAGCGATCCTCCCACCTCAGCCTCCTGAGTAGCTGGGACTACAGTTGCACACCACCATGCACAGCTAATTTTTGTATTTTTGTAGAGAAGGAGTTTTGCCATGTTGCCTAGGCTGCTCTTGAACTGTTGGGCTCAAGCAATTTGCCTGCCTTGGCCTCTACTGTGCCTGGTCACCTACTATTTTTATTCCAAAATAGTTAGAATCCTGTTTGCTCCAAATTTGTTAGAATCCAAACAGAATGATAGGGTTTGCTTTTATCTGTTCTCAAGGTTTTTATCAAAACAAACAAAATCTCCCCTTCCTTGAATATTCATTATTATTATTATAATTTAGGCGGGGATACAAAAACTATGAGCACATTAAAAAATTCATTAAACTTAATAAGAAAGGATCTTCCTGAAACTACAATTGGGCAATAAATCCGAAAAGAAAACTTCTCTAGAATAATAAAATCACTTTTTTAAGAGGAAAGGCTGTAAAAAGTATATTTTCTTTTTTGCTTTTCCACCTTAGACCCATCAAAGATAGTGGAACCATTTAAGAACAGGCTTAATTTAAATCCTTTGCTTAAAAGGCCAGCCCTGTTTCATCCACAGTAGTTATTGGTATATTAATCCAAATTAATTATTCTAAAGTAATTATATGCTCTATAAAAAGGCAGTTAGAGACTAGTTCAAATTTCATCCTCTCCATGAATCTTTCTTTGAATATTCCAAACCACTGTCATTTTCCTCTTCATTCATTAACAATTCAGTCATATATTCTCTTACCACCATAACCTTATAGTTACAGTATATACAGGAAATGCTACAAACACATTTGGAAAAAACATTATCTTTTGAAACTGAAGCTAGTAAAAATCAATGTAAATTTCATTCACTTTTCTATGCAATGAAAGCAAATTATCCCAAGACCTGTTTCAGAGAGGTGTTGGTGATGAAACTAAAATATTTTTCTAAGTCTTCACCAAAGAGATAAAGGTAAATTGTCTAACTGGTATCCTCTGGAAGATATAACTGGATAAGAAGATATAATAAAAGCTATGATCTAGTCAAATGCATTGTTGTTGGTCGAGAGAGAAGAAATGAATGAATGAATCAGTGTGGATGACAGTGATTTGTAAACTGTTATTAGCCACAATAGCCTGTGAGAGAGATTCACTTCCCATTTCATTTTTCAGATAGTAACAATTTCCTGGATAGTGGATTTTGATGCCTGAGAAATGTATATGTCCAGTTACTAATTAAGAAACTATCATTCTCAATGAGAAATCATTATCACCCTTTGGTTTTTCAAAACCATAGTCCATTTTTTGGGGAGGACATCTTGTATTTATTAATTTTTCACATACAATAGCATAAGATGGAAATCCCCACATAGTATGAGTTGTACAACATAATGTTTTTAAAGAGGTTTTGCTCATATATACATTGTGAAATAGATTACCACAATCAAGTTAATTAAATATCTATTATCTTTGTGTGTGTATGTGTGTGTGATCTAAAGCGGGGGGCCCAACCCGTGGGCCACGGACTGGTCCTGGTCCACGGCCTGTTAGGAATGGGCTGCACAGCAGGAGGTGAGCGGCGGGCAAGCGAGCATTATCATCTGAGCGAAACTCCTGTCAGATCAGCAGCAGCATTAGATTCTCACAGGAGTGTGAATGCTATTGTCAACTGTGCATGTGAGGGATCTAGGTTGTGCACCCCTCTCAATGCCTGATGATCTGAGGTGGAACAGTTTTATCCCAAAACCTTCTCCTATCCCTACCCCATGGACAAACTGTCTTTTGCCAAACTGGTCTCTGGTGCCTAAAAGGTTGGGGACCACTGGTCTAAAGTTCATTTTAAGTGAACTGATAAAAACCATTTAAAATCCCTCCAACTGAAGACAAATCCCTGGACCTATAATGGTTCCAAAAAATTTCCAAGGTAAGAAAGCCTATGAGACCTAGTCTAAGAAAAAACCTAGTATATGTTTTTGTAATGACTGCTCATAAATCAATATTCTTATGTCATTATTTTTCATTTGTATTTTCAGCTAGATGATAAGCTAACTGTGGGCAAAGTATTGTATCCACAACAGTTCTAGTGGTTTTAGGCATTTAATCATTTCTTATTAAATATTAGCCAAGTGAATAATTAAACAAGAACTTTTATTTCACCTTCGCCTGTCATTTATAAGAAATCATTTATGCTAATGAGATCTCTAGCAACATTCTTCTTACCCACCAGTTCTCTATTATCCATTCACTGAACCATTGAAGATATTTACCTTTGAGTTTCTCCCACATGAGCGCATACAACCCCAAAGAGCTTGGATGCAGAACTAATAACTGATAGTGCTGGAGGTAAGGGCTTAGGCACTGAATCTCCCTCTACATCTTTCTCATAAATCGAATAAGGGTCATATTCAAGACTTCCGCAAGCAACACCATTACCAAGCAGGAGCTAAAAGGGAAAAAAAGTATATAAGGTTTTAAAATCACTGATCACAGATTGAATCTACTCAAGAGTAAAAAATGGCCATACCTGTTCTTCAATAAATCTATGGTCAGTCTCTTGTAGCAAAGGACTTAATATCAAAAGGTCATCCTGATGACAGAGGGGTGGAAGTAAAAATGTAGATGCTGCCACCTGAATATCAGGGGCAGTCAAGTCAGCAGCCAGCTCTTTGAGGATAGCACAGAGGTTTCCTGTTGAGTCACAGAAAAAGAGCAATTAGTACTATTAATTATCTGGTGAGAGTATGGGGTTTAAAACTCAGGTTGAGCTTTAATGCACCCACTGGCCAACTTTAACATATCATAGCCGAAGATTGTATTTCTCATCCTTGAAAACTGCCCTAGAAATGACTGGCTCAACTATGTGTTGCTAGTAACAAGGTTAAGAATGGATACTAAAAGAACATCTCAAAGTGTGTGTGTGTGTGTGTGTGTGTGTACATACCTTAAGGTATAACATGACATGAAAAATAAAAATAGATGTAAAAAAAGATTTACAAAAGCAGGTATGTTTTTTAAAAAAGCACAGTCTGAAAAAATGTATAAGAATTAGCCTGAGGCCGGGTGTGGTGGCTCACGCCTGTAATCCCAGCACTTTGGGAGGTGAAGGTGGGCGGATCACTTGAGGTCAGGAGTTCAAGACCAGCCTGGCCAACATGGCGAAACCCCATCTCTACTAAAAACACAAAAATTAGCCAGGTGTGTTGGCAGGTGCCTGTAACCCCAGCTACTCAGAGGCTGAGGCAGGAGAATTGCTTGAATCCAGGAGGCAGAGGTTGCAGCGAGCTGAGATCAGCCACTGCACTCCAGCCTGGGCAACAGAATGAGACTCCATCTCAAGAAAAAAAAAAAAAAAAAAAGAATTAGCCCGAGAAAACTTAGACATGTTATTATGGAAAATTTCAAACATAAATAAATAATAGTACTATGATGATGCCTGCCCCATCCCTTCCAGCATATGCTCATTATTCATCTTTACCAGTTGCAACAGTATTATTTCACCTACATCCCCATTCTTGATCCCACATTTCTCCACGTTATTTTTAAGAAAACCCTAGGCAGCACATCATTTCATCCATAAATATTTCACTGTGTATCATTAAAGTGAAATACATTTTATTTTGAACATAATCCTGCTATCATAATCTCATGTTGTAAAAAAAAAAAAAAAAACCACTTAACTTCAGATACCCATTCAGTATTCAAATTTCCAACTACCTCATAAACACCTGTTTTTGTTTGCTTCCATGTTTGAATCTAGATCTAAGTAAGGTGTACACATTGCAGCTAGTTTATCTTGTCTCTTTCAATTTAGTATTCTCCCTATACCTTTCCCCTAACTGGTAATTTATTTGAAGAAACAAGATTATTTGTTTTGTACAGTTTCCTACAGTCTGGGTTTTTATGATTATAGGCCCCTTTTATAGCTTAATTTGTTCTTCTATCTGTACTTAAAAAAAAAATAAATTGGTAGTTGTATCTAGAAGGGGCCCATTTTTGTTTTTGGTGGTGGGCAGGGTGGGTGCAGGTTAGTTCATAAGTGGTATTGTGTTCTCCCATAACACGGGAGACAACATATGGTTGCCTCTGTAACATATACACTTTGAAAGCTGATCCATTTATCACATTGACTGCAATGATCACCTCAAAGATGTTTTATCCTAATTTCTGTTAGGTTATCAAAAAATCTTATCCACAGACAGCTTAAATGGGTTTTGCCAGTTTGTAACTTAAGTACTGCAGGAATGAGTAAAAATTCCCTTAGAAAAATGTTTATACTCTTCGAAGTGTTTCTTCAAGCAATTGCACCAGGATGAAATGAGGACTGGGGTGACATCCACTGATCAGAAGTGGTAGGATGAGTTAGGAAGGGTTTACTTGCCATCACTGTCTGTATCATTAGCAGCAGTAACAGTAGTAACAACAAATATTTATTGAAGTTTACTTTTTTTTTTTTTAAGAGATGAGGTCTCACAATATTGTCCAGGCTAATCTCTAAATCCAAGCCTCAAGTGATCCTCCTGTCTCAGCCTCCTGAATAGCTGAGATTACACACAGTGCTTGGCTTACTGAATACTTAATATGTGTTGGGAAATGTCCTAAAAGCTTTACATATAACCTTCATAGTAACCTAATAAGGTCAGGTTAGTATGTTGTTTTACAGGCAACGAAACAGGAACAGGGAATTTATTATTTGCCAGAGATTATATGGTGATCATATAGCTGTCAGACTGAAACGCAGTTAATCAGGCTCCAGAATTTGAGCTTTTAACCACCGTGCTGAATCACTCATTCATCCAAATTGTGTTTAATATGCTACAGAGAAAAATTTTATTATATTTCATCTTCCTTTCAAGAAGGTATACACTATGGGATACCAATACATACATATAACTATAATAGGAAGGTAGGAACTATTATGTTTCATAAAAGATAAAAACAAAAGCACTATTACATTTAGGGAAAGGAGAGATTACATACAGGAATTAGGAAGAGTGGACAGGGATCAGTGAAGTCATAATGACTGAGCAAATGACAGTTGCTCAAAGGAATGTCTTAGTTACCAGCATATGACACTCAGCAAAATAATTCTGTTGGTAGTACAATATACAAGGTATGTTTGTTCCTGTGGCTATGTGTGAAAATAGTAGAAAATCTCTGCTTCTCAGTTAAAAGTGATTACTTTCCCAACTGTCCCTGGAAAAAGTACCTAAAGATAATTAAGATCATTTTGAAATGCAAATAAGCTTTTGTATAAAAATGCATCACTAACTTGCTGATGAGTTATTTTCAATGTAGAGAATATTAAGATATTTGAAAATAAATCCATACCAAAACTAAGACAGGAAATAAAAACTAAGAACTCAATTTTTACTCCAATCCTTCAGAAAACTAAGTCACTCTAAGACTCTAAATCTACATCTGCTGGATAGTCATGAAGAAAAGTTATTTCAATTCTTAAATACATTCCACGTGGCAAAAGTAATTTCTTACTATGTCCTAGAAACTGACTCTTTGACAACACATTGGAGGAATCAATAAAATCAGAACTTTATTTATTTATTTATTCATTCAAAGATGGAATCTCACTCTGCCACCCAGGCTGCAGTGCAGTGGCGCGATCTCAGTTCACTGCAACCTTTGCCTCCCAGGTTCAAACGATTCTCCTGCCTCAGCCTCCTAAGTAGCTGGAACTACAGGCATGTGCCACCATGCCCAGCTAATTATTTTGTGTATTTTTAGTAGAGATGGGATTTCACCATGTTGGCCAGGCTGGTCTCAAATTCCTGACCTCAAATGATCCATTTGTCTTAGCCTCCCAATGTGCTGGGATTATAGGTGTGAGCCAATGTACCTGGCCTAGAGTTTGTTTCTTCCAGAAGTTCATAGTAAGTCCTGACTTTGTCTCCTAATGAACAGGAACTGATTTGAAATATATATACACATATATTCATTATTCCTTTAGGACTCCTGATTGCATTTCCAAACTCTAATTCTGAGAAAATCCAAGTTAAAAAAAAAAAAAAAGTAGAAGACTTCAAGACTTTTTCCTCTAATTCAAGTTTTTTTAAGGGTAAGACTTACATTATCAGGCCCAGTGGCTCATGACTGTAATCCCAACACTTTGAGAGGCCGAGGTGGGAGGATCACTGAAGCCCAAAAATTTGAGAACAACCTGGGCAGCATAGCAATACCTCATCTCTACAAATGATTAAAAAAAAAAAAAAAAAAAACTAGCTGGGAGTGGTGGTGCACACCTGCAGTCTCAGCTACTTGGGATGCTGAGGTGGGAGGATGACTTGAACCTGGGAGGTCGAGGCTGCAGTGAGCCATGATCACACAACTGCACTCCAGCCTGGTTGACACAGTGAGGCCCCGTCCCCCCCCGCCCCCCCCCCCCAAAAAAAAAGACTTCTATTATTTATCAGAAGATACACTGTAGATTTTAAGTCGAGATTCTTGTATTCCTAAATGTTTATTGAAGAGTTGAGCAGCAGTCCTTTTGGCTGGGCACAGTGGCTCATGCCCGCAATCCCAGAACTTTAGGAGGCCAAGGAAGGTGAATCACCCGAGGTCAGGAGTTCACACCTGTAATCCCAGCGCTTTGGGAGGTTGAGGAGGGTGGATTATATGAGGTAAGGAGTTCGAGACCAGCCTGGCCAACATGGTGAAACCCCGTCTCTATTAAAAATACAAAAAAATTAGCCAGGCATGGTAGCGCATGCCTGTGGTTCCAGCTACTCGGGAGGCTGAGGCAGGATAATCGCTTGAACATAGGAGGCAGAGGTTTCAGTGAACCAAGATCACGCCACTGCACTCCAGCATGGGGGACAGAGCAATACTCTGTCTCAAAAAAAAAAAAAAAAAAAGTTTATTTTAGTCTGAAAATAAATTTCAAGATACTATTGTAAAAATCTGAAGGAAATTGCTTTTGTCACAACCTAACAGTTATCTGAGCTGTTGAACATAGAAATTATCTCTCAGCTTTTTACTAGATATCTAGCAAGTAACTTTTAAATTGATAGATGGTGAAGAATAAGATAGGCATATCACTAACTATGATTGTCAAGTCTCTAAGTAGGTTACTTAGAAAAGGCAGCAGCACACCATGAGGCAAACTTATGTTTTAATCTTGATTCCACTCTTTATCTGGTATGCGTTCTTGAGTTGGTTTTGTAACCTAAACCTTTATCTGTCAAATAAGAAAAATATAACTAGCTCACTGTATCATCCTAGGATAAATGAGATATAATAGATACAATTTCTAACACAGTGCCTGGCCTTAAGAAGGAGGTTTTTTTAAAAAAAGTATTTTAGGCTGGGCTCAATGGCTCACACCTGTAATCCCAGCACTTCGGGAGGCCAAGGCGGGAGAAGTCCTTGAGCCCAGGAATTTGAGACCAGCTTGGGCAACATGGCGAAACCCTGTCTCTAACAAAAATACAAAAAACTAGCTGGGCGTGGTGGTGTGCCTGTAGCCCCAGCTACCCGGGAGGCTGAGGTGGGAGGGTCATTTGAGCCAAGGCTGAAGTGAGCCATGATTGCATACCACTGCATACCAGCCTGGGTGAGAGAGTGAGACCCTGTCTCAAAAAAAATTAAAACAAAAACAAAATCCCAAATATATTTTTTTACTATAAGATGATGAACACATGGATTAGGATTGAACTCCCTAAACCTCCTAGAAACAAGGCACTAAATAACCGCCATTATAATTCATTTAAATATTTAATGAGTGACAATAACTATTGTTCCAGGAACCATACTAGCCACAAACAATAAAACATTTTGGTCTAAGGCACATACCTTCATAGGTCTCAGGAGGTAATAAAATCAACAGTTCATAAAGTCTTTGTCTATAAACCACTGACGGTGTTTTCAAAGGACTTCCATACATTTTTAGTATTGAAGAAAGCCTTAAAATAAAAGAAAAAGTGTATCTTAAGTGGTTAAGTTATATAACAATATACAAAAATTGACAGCTTAACATCTTAACATATAAATTAGTTAAGTATCTTATTAACAAACATTAGTGCTGCTTTAATTTTTTGAGACAGGGTCCAGCTCTGTAGCCCGGACTGGGATGCAGTGGCATGATCTTGGCTCACTGCAACCTCTGTCTTCTGGGCTCAAACCATTCTCCCACCTCAGATTCCTGAGTAGCTGGGAACTACAGGGTTGCACCACCATGCCTGGCTAATTTTATTTTGTATTTTTGATACAGACGGGTTTCGTCGTGTTGCCCAGGCTGGTTTCAAACTCCTGGGCTCAAGCAATCCTTCCGCCTCGGCCTCCCAAAGTGCTGGGATTACAGGCCCAAGCCACCACACCTGGCCACAAAATATGATCTTTCTTCACACTCTCTCCTTTCATTTTCATGTACTCTTCTTTATCTTCTGTTCACCTTTCCTACTGGTGTTAAGACATCACTTTACCAATGCTCATTCATTTAACAAACATTTGCTAAAGGACTACTACTGTTTTTGGTTTGTTTTGTTTTGAGATGGAGTCTCACTCTGTTACCCAGGCTGGAGTGGTAGTGGTATGATCTCGGCTCACTGCAACCTCTGCCTCCCAAGTTTAAGCAATTCTGCCTCAGCCTCCCGAATAGCTGGGACTACAGGAGTGCACCACCATGCCAGGCTAATTTTTGTATTATTGGTAGAGATGGGTTTTACCATATTGGCCAGGGTGGTCTTGAACTCCTGACCTCGTGATCCACCCACCTCAGCCTCCCAAAGTGCTGGGATTACAGGTGTGAGCCACTGCACTCGGCCAGGACTACTACTCTTAACAAGGTATGTTATCAACTAGAGTATGGTTTTCATCCTTAGCAATACAGAAGTTTAATGAAATTACTTTTATTATGTCACTAGAATAAATCTGCTAAACTGTCATGGCATGAGGTTTCCTGGTTCTCTAAGAAATTCTGGCAATGTTGAGTCATTTGTACTTTCTTTTTTGTTATTTTGCTTTCTGAGACGGAGTCTTGCTCTGTTGCCCAGGCTAGAGTGCAGTGACGTGATCTTGGCTCACTGCAACCTCCGCCTCCTGGGTTCAAGTGACTTTCCTGCCTCAGCCTCCCGACTAGCTGGGACTACAGGCATGTGCCACCACGCCTGGCTAATTTTTTGTATTTTTAGTAGAGATGGGGTTTCACCATGTTAGCCAGGATGGTCTCGATCTCCTGACCTCGTGATCCACCCACCTCGGCCTCCCAAAGTGCTGGGATACAGGCATGAGCCACCGCGCCCAGCCTGTACTTTTTTGTTGTTGTTGTCGAGACAGGGTCTTGCTCTGTTGCCCAGGCTGGAGTGTAGTGGCGTGATCTCAGCTCACTGCAGCCTCAACCTCCTGGGCTCAAGTGATCCTCCCACCTTAGCCTCCCAAGCAGCTGGGACCACAGGTTTGGGCCACCATGTCTGGCTAATTTTTGCATTTTTTGTAGAGATGGGGTTTTACTACATTGCCCAAGCTGGTCTGAAACTCCTGAGCAAAAGTAATCCACCCACCTTGGCCTCCTAAAGTATGGGGATTACAGGCATGAGCCACCATGCCAGAAAACTAATGCTTTCTAGAAAACTCATGCTTGCTATTTCTAGTCTCTAGAAGAAAGGAGAGTTATCTATTGACTTATCACTGAATATTTTAAAATGTTGGTTCCATTTAGTATCTTTCAGTTTGGTAAATACTACTTAGCAAACATAATTGTAACACCTGGGTAAGGCCAGACATGGTGGCTCATGCCTATAATTCCAGCACTTTGGGAGGCTGAGGCCAGATGATTGCTTGAGCCCAGGAGTTTGAGGATATGGTGAGCTATGACTGCGCCACTGCACTCAATCCCGGGCGACAGACAGAAATAGTGTCTCAAAACAAAAAACAAAAATCTCTGTTTCAGTAGAATTTTTTAGTTACCAAAGTTAAGAATAAATCTACTGCATTTTTATATTTCTCTAAGGCCAGATTAGAAATAAATAGCTAACATACAAAAAGTCTTTCGATCATATTCACAAGATGATAAAATCCTGCAACATTCACTTATTTTAACTATAATAAAATTTAGTTCAGGCAAGTATATGCATTTTTTTTAAAGAGATGAATAAAACAAAGTAAGAATTTAGAAAAGCATTTTTATTGGTTTCTGCTTTCATTAGGAGGGCAGATTATAGTCCCTGCAGGGCCTTCCTGCTACTTACTTAGGTAAGTATAAATTAAGTATAAATAAATCTTTTATCAGGATAAAAGATAATTTGCATTGTTAGACTTATAGAAAGAGACTTTTCTGAAGCCAACCAGCCCCTATGCCAATAAAAGCAAGCAAACATACATTTAAAAAAATGAAACAAGACATAAGCTGAAACCAGAGTAGGAACACAAATATCAATACCAACACAAGGATCTGAGACTAGGCTTGCAGCCATGGTAGGGGTGTAAAACTCATTCATTTTAAGAAACTTTCACCAAACCAAACTAGGCATAGGAGGTTACTCTCTTAATCTGATAGAGTATCTACTAAAAAAGCTGGAGCAAACATCATCTTATCAGTAAAACATGAAAAGCATTCCCTTTATTTAACCCTTTCTATTTAGTTTTAAATGGCAGTTATCTAATACAGTTAGCACACAAGGAAGAGAGAAACAATATTGTAAAAGGAAAAATCCAGATGAATCTACAAATAAATGATAGGACAAAATTCAGTAAGGTGGTCAGATATAAAATCAAATACATTTTTATACGGCAGCAATAAACAGACTATATACACTATATACCCATTTATTTAATAATCACAACAAAAATACAAAGTACCTGGGAGTAAATTTTTTAAAAAGACTTATAAGACCTTTATTTAGAAAAAAATTTAAACTTTGTAAAATACCTCAATAATAGTAAAGAAGTATCATGTTCAGAGGTATTATAAAACTATGAATTATCTTCAAATTTATCCACAGATTCAATGCAATCTCAAATAAAATTTATCTTATTATTTTTTGAGATGGAGTCTCACTCTGTTACCCAGGCTGGAGTGCAGTGGCATGATCTTGGCTCACTATGACCTCTGTCTTTTCGTTTCAGGCTATTCTCCTGCCTCCGCCTCCTGAGTAGCTGGGATTACAGGCATGTGCCACTATGCCCAGCTAATTTTTTTTTTTTTTTTTTTAGTACAGACAGGGTCTCACCATGTTGGCCAGGCTGGTTTTGAACTTCTGACCTCAAATGATCCACCCACCTCAGCCTCCCAAAATGTTAGGATTATAGCATGAGCCACTGTGCCCAGCCCCAAATAAAATTTCAATAGAAGATCAAAAGTGCATGAAGGACCAAAATATGTCTAAAGAGGAGTAAGGTCAAAAGGATTAATCTAACATACAAAATTTATTATAAAGATAACGTGTTGGCATATAAATAAACACACCAATAGAGAGCACAGGCATAGATCATGCATAAATGGGAATATAATACATGACAGAAGTGAATGGCAATCATTGAAGGAAGTATGGATTTTTTTAGTAAAGTATGGGACAGTTTGTTATCCACATTTAAAAAGAAAACGAAATTGAATCCTGCTATGGTCTGAATGTGTCCTCCAAAATTCATGTATTAGAAACTTAATCCCCAAAGCAGTACTGCTGGGAGGTAGGGCCTTTTGGTAGGTGTTCAGGTCATGAAGGCAAAGCCCTCACAAATGGATTAGTATCATTATAAAAGGGCTTCATGGAGGGAGTTTGGCCCTTTTTTTTTTGCCCTTCTATCCCTTTGCCAGATGAAGAAGGCACAGAGTTCCTCCCCTCTAGAGAATGTAGCAACAAGGTACCATCTTGGAGGTAAACAGCAGGCTCTCATCAGACACCCAATCTGCTGGTATCTTGACCTTAGACTCCTGCCTCCAGAACTGTTAGAAATAAGTGTCCGTTTTTTAATAAATTATCCAGCCTCAGGTATTTCGTGATAGCAGCATAGCAGCACAAATGGACTAAGACAGATCCCTAGCTCACTCCAAATAGAAAAATCGGTTCCAGATGACTTAAATATGAAGGATAAACCTTCAAACACTTCAGAGAGAAATATAAGAAAATATAACTTTGCAGTAAGGAAGACTTCTTTTTTTTTTTTTGGAACTGGGGTCTCGCTGTGTCATCCAGGCTGGAGAGCAGTGGCACAATCAAGACTATAGCCTTGAATTGAGGTGCTCAAGCAGTCATTCCCGCCTCAGCCTCCTGTGTAGCTAGGACTACTAGTGAGCATCACTACATCTGACTCTATTTATTTATTTATTTATTTATTTATTTTGGTAGAGATGAGACCTCACTATGTTGCTCAGGCTGGTCTCAAACCACTGGCCTCAAGCAATCCTCTCACCTCAGCCTCCCAAAGCACTAGGATTACAGGCATGAGCCACTGCCCCTAGCCAGGAAGAATTTTTAAACAAAAAGAAAAAAAGTACTCACCAAAGAGTAAAAGATTAATACATTTGACATTTAAATAATAAATGTTTATTAATAAAAAACTAGAAGACATTTTTAATATTTTAATGAACAGCTAAAGAATAGTCTCAGAAATATGTAGGCCAGGCATGGTGACTCACAAGATAATCTAAGCACTTTGGGAGGCTGAGGCAGGAAGATCGCTTGAGCCTGGAAATTTGAGACCAGTCTAGGCAACATAGTGAGGCCCTGTGTCTACCAAAAAGTAAAAAATTAGCTGGGTGTGGTGGTGCACATCTGTAGTTCCAGTTACTTGGGAGGCTTAGGTGGGAGGATCACTTAAGCCTGGGAGGATCACTTAAGCCTGGGAGCCTGGGGCTGCAGTGAACCATGTTCACACCACTGCACTCCAGCCTGGGTGACAGAGCGAGACGCTGTCTCACAAACAACAAAAAAGGCTGAGCGTGGTGGCTCATGCTTGTAATCCCAGCACTTTGGGAGGCTGAGGAGGGCAGATCACTTGAGACCAGAAGTTCAAAACCAGCCTGGCCAACATGGCAAAATCCTGTCTCTACTAAAAACACAAAAATTAGCCAGGCATAGTGGTGCATGCCTATAATCCCTTACTGGGGAGACCGAAGCAGGAGAATAATTTGAAACCAGGAGGTGGAGACTGCAGTGAGTGGAGATCACACAAATGCACTCCAGCCTGGGCAACAGAGCAAAACTGTCTCAAAAAAAAAAAAAACAAACAAACCCAAAAACAGCCTGACGCAGTGGCTCATGCCTGTAATCCCAGCACTTTGGGAGGCCGAGGTGGGTTTATCACCTGAGGTCAGGAGTTTGCGAACAGCCTGGTCAACATGGTGAAACTCCATCTCTATTAAAAATACAAAAATTAGCTGGGTATGGTGGCGCATGCCTGTAATCCCAGCTACTCAGGAAGCTGAGGCAGAAGAATTGCTTGAACGGGGACCCGGGAGACGGAGGTTGCTGTGACCGGAGATCGTGCCACTGCACTCCAGCCTGGGTGACAGTGTAAGACTCTATCTCAAAAAAAAAAAAAAAAGGCCGGGCACGGTGGCTCATGCCTATAATCCTAGCACTTTGGGAGGCCGAGACAGGCAGATAACGAAGTCAGGAGATCGAGACCATCCTGGCTAACACGATGAAACCCCGTCTCTATTAAAAATACAAAAAATTAGCCAGGCGTGGTGGCGGGTGCTTGTAGTCCCAGCTACTCGGGAGGCTGAGGCAGGAGAATGGCGTGAACCCGGGGGGCGGAGGTTGCAGTGAGCCGAGATTGCGCCACTGCACTCCAGCCTGGGCGACAGAGCGAGACTCCGTCTCAAAAAAAAAAAAAAAAAAAGGAAGAATTTCTTATAAATCAATAACAAAAAGAAAACCTAAAAGAAAAATAGGTTAAAGATATGAATGAATAGGCATTTTATAGGATGGGGAAGGGAAATACTGAGAAAAAACAAACATATAAAATTATACTTAAACCATCAGGAAACTGATATACAATTAAAACCATAATGAGATACCATTTTATACCTATTGGATGGGGTAGAATTGATATCTGAGTACGTGTTGGTAAAAAAGTGGGTCAAAGGATACTTACACTATTGGTAGAAATACAGAAGAACACTGAAAAATAATTTGGTTTATTTTCTGCAGTTGAACATAAAAATACATTTTAGCATAGCAATTTCACTACTAGGTACATACCCTAGAGACTTAAACAGCTTGAGTACGAATGGTCATATTATTACCATAAGCTTTAAAAGCAGAAAACTGGAAACAACCCAGAAGTCCATTTACAAGAGATCAATATGTTGTTGTATATTCACACAATTAAATATTATACAGCAACAAAAATGAATGAACTTAAAACATAGGTAAAACTTAGAAACATAATGTTGAATAACAAAACCAAGTCCCAGAAACAGGACAGTAATTTTTGCCTGATCAAAACCAAACAAACCTAAACAATGTACTATTTTAAGAAACAAAAATATGTGATACACTTTTTTAAAAGGCAAGGAAATGACAACTATAAAATTCAGATTAGTGGTTGCTTCTAAAGAAAGGCACAAAGAATGGTGCTGGAGAGGGGCACACAGACACCTTCAATAGTATCATTAATGCTCTAGTCCAGTGGTAGCCAAATTATGACCCACTGCCTGTTTTTGTAAATAACGTTATATTGGAACACAGCCACATTCATTCATTCACCTATTATCCGTGACTGCTTTTGAGCTACAATGACAGAGCTGAGTAGCTGCAACATAGACTTCATAGTGTTTATATCCTAAAATATTTACTATCTGGTCCTTCAGCAGAAACATTCACAAACCTCTGCTCAGGCTGTGTTGGATTCACAAGTGCACATTTTATTATTATACCTTATAAGCCATATCTTAAATGTATTTTCTGTATATATAAAGTGTTAATCATTAGATGCTTTGTTCAAAGAACTTTCACATGTTTTATTAATTTGGAAATTACAAGTGCTCACATTATATATTGGCTTTTCTCTATATGTTCTAATCATATATGTATAACTCAAACTTATGAAAAATATAAACAAACAAAAAACTGAAACTGTTAGAAGCATCTGGTTCTCACGAACACAGAATACTCTAACAAACCAATAAAATGCATACCTGAAAAGGTTAAGAGGCTTAATAGTTAATTTCCTGTTAAATCTGCCTGTATGTAAGGTAGATTATTCCCCTAAAATTTTCCTTCCCTTTTAATATGTAATTTCTTTCAAGATCCTAGCCCCCCCCAAAAAATCACATAACTAATTGATTGCCTTCCTCTATAAAATCATTCACCAACTACAGAAATTTGCCTTATTAATGTACTTAAGGAATATTACATAATCAGAGGGCAACTAATTCCTCTTAGAAAATTTTATCAAATCTAAACAGTCAATCCTTACTGAGTTAGCAAATCCACAGCACAAGGAAGTGGTGGAAGAAGACGCTGAAATACTTCCTCAGTAAGGAGATCACCACAGTGGGAAACAAAGCTCTTGATAGCTGAAAAGGAAAACAGACTTTTACTTGGGCATACTGTAATCAACCACGAAAGGCACATTTGATTATGGTACAATATTAGCATTGTTATTAGAGTAATAAAGCAATTTGCTAAAATAAAAAAATTCTTGAAACTCTGGTATAAAAAGGTATATAGTGCCTTCTACTCCTAATCATACTTAAAAAAAAAAACAACTCTCTAGGAGTACTAAGACGGAGCAATAACCATATTCACAAAATGCTGCTGTTCTAGGGTTTTACTTTTACTCAGCCCTCAAGCTTAGAAGCAAAAAAAAAAAAAAAAAAAAAAAACCAGCTTAGACTCTCAAGTTTGCCAGCTCTACAACTAGTTTCACGGAATCACACTGACTTTCAAGTCAGCACGTTAGGTTTTTACAGATGTTATCTGAAACAAATAGTGTGTGCTACCACTCCTGGATAATTTTTGTATTTTTAGAAGAGACGGGGTTTCACCATGTTGGCCAGACTTGGTCTCAAAGTCCTGGCCTCAAGTGATTGATCTGTCTGCCTGGGCCTCCCAAAGTGCTAGGATTATAGGAATGAGACATGGCGTCTGAAATAAATAACTTTCTATAATGAATTACTTTGTATGTAGAATAAGATGAGTATTTTAAAGTCAGACTGGGCCAGGCGCAGTGGCTCACACCCGTAATCCCAGCACTTTGGGAGGCTGAGGAGGGCGGATCACTTGAAGTTGGGAGTTTGAGACCTGCCTGACCAACATGGAGAACCCCGTCTCTACTAAAAATACAAAATTAGCTGAGCATGGTGGTGCATGCCTGTAATCCCAGCTACTCAGGAGGCTGAGGCAGGAGAATCGCTTGAACCCGGCAGGCAGAGGCTGTGGTGAGCCAAGATCACGCCATTGCACTCCAGCCTGGGCAACAAGAGTGAAACTCCGTCCCAAAAACAAAAAAAGTCAGACTGATCAATTCTTTTCTCTCTTTCTCTCTCTCTCTCTCTCTCTCCCTTCCTCCTTCCCTCCCACCCCCAGCTCCCCCACCCCTGGACCCTTTGAGACAGAATCTCACTGTTACCCAGGCTGGAATGCAGTGGTGCAATCACAACTCACTGAAGCCTCCACCTCCCAGGCTCAGGTAATCTTCCCACCCCAGATTACAGGCATGCACCACCATGTCTGGCTAATTTTTGTATTTTTTGTAGAGAGAGGATTTCACCATGTTGTCCAGGCTTGTCTTGAACTCCTGAGCTCAAGCAATCCACTCACCTCGGCCTCCAAAAATGCTGGGATTGGCCACTGAGCCTGGCCAAGATCAATTTCAAAAGTGGTTTTTCTTTAAGAGTAAAAATGCCATGAATAAACAAAACCAAAATCAATGCTTCCATGTCTTTCCAGGGATCTCACCCTTCATGGTGAAACATTACTTTTTTTTTTTTTTTTTTTTCTGAGACGGAGTTTCACTCTTGTTGTCCAGGCTGGAGTGCAATGGCGCGTTCTCAGATCACTACAACCTCTGCCTCTCAGGTTCAAACGATTCTCCTGTCTCAGCCTCCCAAGTAGCTGAGATTACAAGCGCCTGCCACCAAATCTGGCTAATTTTTTTGTATTTTTAGTTAGAGACGGGGTTTCACCATGTTGGCCAGGCTGGTCTCGAACTCCTGACCTCAGGCGATCTGCCCACCTCAGCCTCCCAAAGTGCTGAGATTACAAGTGTGAGCCACAGCGCCCAGCTGAAACATTACTTTTAACAGTCTATATATTGTAGAAGGTACAACTTTCATATACAGGTGACCCTTGAACAACACAAATGTGAACTTCATGGGTCTATTTATACATGGGTTTTTTTCAACAGATGCCACACCGAGTGTGCCTACGTCTCCTGCCTCCCCTTCCACCTGCTCCACCTCTTCTGCATCTGCCCCCACTGAGAGAAGTAGATCAACCCCTACTCTGCCTTCTCAACATAAAGATGATGAGGATGAAGACCTTTATGATGATCTACTTCCGTGTAATGAATAGTAAATATATTTTCTCTTCCTTATGATTTTCTTAATAACATTTTTTCTTTTCTCTAGCTTACTCTAAAAATACAGTATATAATATACACAACATACAAAATATGTGGGGCTGGGTGTGGTGACTCATGCCTGTAATCCCAACACTTTGGGAGGCTGAGATGGGAGGACTGCTTGAGGTCAGGGGTTCGAGACCAGCCTGGGGAGCATAGTGAGACTCCATCTCTACAAAAAATTTAAAAATTAGCTGGGCATGATGGCATGCACCTGTGGTCTCAGCTACTTGGGAGGCTGAGGTGAGAGGATCACTAGCCCAGCAGGCCAAGACTGCAGTGAGCTGTATTCACACCACAACATTCTAGCCTGGGCAATAGTGAGACCCTATCTCGAAAAAAAAAAAAAAAAAAAAAAGTGGTAATTGACTATTTATGTTATCAGTAAGGCTTCTGGTCAACAGCAGGATATTAGATACGTTTTTGGGGAGTTAAAAGTTAGACACAGATTTTTGACTTTGAGGGGCATTGGCATCCCTAACCTGCACGCTGTTCAAGGGTCAATTGTATAGGCTAAATGGAAACCATTCTTAATGGTAATTAAATCAAACCTTAGTATTTCTGAAAAGAGAAATGAATGCTTACCTAAGACAAAACAATGTTGACAGTTTTAACTGGATTGCACCTAATAAAACATGTATCTTAAGAACTCTCAAATCTGGTTTATTATAACATATACCAGTTATCATTATCAACTAATCAGTTACAATTTTTTTGTTTGGTTACAAAAAAAAAAAAAAATCATTAAGTGGCATATCCCCCTGCCTCGTGTTAAATAAAACATACAAGTACATATTAAAGACAAAGGGTGGGTAAAAAGCCAAAGGAAAGGGAGAGAAAAGACTAAATCCAACCTACCACACAGTGCACCAGCTCGTCCTTCCAGGGTTACCTGCCATGTAAACGAATCTCCTCGGCTCTTTTCTGTTTCTAGATCTTTAGGAGATGCTGGAAAGACACACTTCCACAACAGCAGAACTCGAGCAAGGTGATGGCTAACAACTGCAGGACCTGTAATTTATTCAACTTGTTACTTGTAAGAGAACCCAAGGTTGTCACTCTTTAAAACTCTATTATTAAGCAGCAACTTCTCTCCCAAACATTTTAATTCATTATTGCAATATTTTGTCCCCTTTCTTATCTTCAAGTTCCAAATTATTACTGAATGAATTATTATCTGAAGGTGCTGGAGTACAGAGAGGAAAAACAAAGAACTAATGGTACAGGCTGGGCTCTAGTGTCAGCTCCTCCACTACTGCTATGTCCCCTTTGAGACTCAGTTTCATCTACATATTAAACGAAGCTAAAGCCCCCTGTAATGCTTGTCTTTAAGGGCTTGTCAGGTCCAAATGATAGAATGCACTTTAAAGTACTCTGAAAAGCTGTAATGGACCACATAAATGCAAAGTACAATTATTATAGGAACAAACAACATTGCATGCTTTTTGAGACAGGTTCTTTCTCTGTCCCCCAGGCTGGAGTTTAGTAGTGCAGTGGCATGATCACAGCTCACTGCAATCTCAATCTCAACCTCCCTGAGCTTAAGTAATCCTTCCAGCTCAGCCTCCTGAGTAGCTGGGACTACAGGTGCGTGCCACCACGCCCAGCTAATTTTTGTATTTTTTTGTAGAGATGGGATCTTGCCATGTTTCCCAGGCAGGTCTGAACTCTTGGGCTCAAGCAATCCACCCACTTCAGCCTCCCAAAGTAATGGAATTACAGATGTGAGCCATCTGTATTCTTGATCTTCAGAATAATGCTAAATTCTGATAGCAACTTGTTCCAGGTCAATAATCAGATACAAAATGTCTGAATAGAATACTTTTTGTTAAAAAAAGGTTTCGGAGCAACATTTATGAGTTGAAGGAATCATGACACAAACCCAGTAATAATACACAACAATGTACAATGATAACATTATCAATTATTTAAAAACCCAAACCCATAGCTTTTCTCCCCAGGTACTTTTCTTTAAATTTCTGGAGTTACCTTAAACTTCTCCAGTAAGCACTCTCTACTTCTTAATCCCACATTCTGCTGACTGTATGTCTTTCTTCTGTTCCAAACCCATAGCTCAGAACTGCATTTGGCTTTGGAGGGAGACTGCCTAGATTAATATCCTGGCTCCATCCACTTATTAGTTGTGTAAACCTGTATGAGTTATTTAACATTTTTGTGCCTCAATTTCTTCATCCATAAATGGGGAGAATAATAGTATTTTATTCAAAGGACAGTTTCTGAGGCGTATATGAGTTTATAGATAGAACAGTGCTTAAAGCTGGGCATGGTGGGTCATGCCTGTAATCCCAGCACTTTGAGAGGCCGAGGCTGAAGGATTGCTTGAGGCCAGGCATTTGAGACGAGCCAGGTCAACACATCAAAATCTCTCTACAAAAAAGTAAAAAGTTAGTTGGGTGTGGTAGCACATGTCTGAAGTCCCAGCTACTTGGGAGGCTGAGGCAGGAGGATCATTTGAGCCCAAAAGATCAAGGCTGCAGCAAGCTATGGTCTGACTGCCACTGCAACAGAACAAGATCCTTTCTTTAAATAAATAAATGACAATAATTATAATGTATCTAGCAAACACAACACACATACACGCACACTTTATGAGCCATCCACAGAGAGACAAGATATGGAGGAATCTGGAGATAAATCGAAGTTTTTTAATATGGCATCAGATAAACTGGGAAGTGTATCAAAAAAGGTTTAAGTGTGTGGTTTACATTCAAGGAATGAACGTGTTTTGTGTTTACATTAGTTCACAGTGAAATAATGAAGAAAATTATAAATGGTAAAGGGAATGATAAAAACAGAGAAGACATGTTTTAAATGCAAAGCAAAAATTAACAAAGCACTAAATGCTGTCTAAAAATCATTCCCAGATGGGCACTGTGGCCCATGCCTGTAATCCAAGCACTTTGGAAGGGCAATGCAGGAGGATCACTTGAGGTCTGGAGTTCAAGATCAGCTGGGGAAACAGCAAGATCCCATCTCTACAAAAAAAATTTAAAAATTAGCTGAGTGTAGTGGTGCAAACCTGTAGTCCTAGCTACTCAGGAGGCCCAGGCAGGAGGACTGCTTGAGCCTGGCATTCAAGGCTGCAGTGAGCTATGATGGTGTCACTGTACTCTAGCCTGGGTAACATGGTGAGACCCTGTTTTTTAAAAAAATAAAAAATAAAAAAAATTCCATTTTCTACAAAAGGAATCAAGCCTCCTTGGAGAAACTGCTGATGGCAAGCCTAAGGCAGAAAATGTACAATGTAAAACCTGGGAAATCTTGCATTCAAAAACACATTATCAAAGAATACTAGGTTCACGTTAAAAGGACAAATGAACCAACTTGAAGGGACTCCCAATGACCAAAGATGAGATAATTTGAGGATCGAAAGGAATAATGACCACAAGTGATTAAAACATATAAATATATAAAATTCCATGAGCTCATAATGATACCTAAAAACAAAAACCTCACTGGTCCCCCCGAAAGCTGCTATGATACTAACGCACTCTAAAAATTAATAATAGCCTGGATGCAGTGGCTCACTCCTGTAGTCCCAGAACTTTGGGAGGTCAAGACAGGCAGATTGCTTGAGTCCAGGGGTAATCTGCTTGAGTCCAGGAGTTTAAGACCAACCTGAGCAACATGACAAAACCCCATCTTTACAAAAAATTAGCCAGGCGTGGTGGTGCACACAGTCCCAGCTACTCAAGAGGCTGAGGCAGGTGGATCACCTGAGCCTGCAGATGTCGAGGCTGCAGTGAATCATGATCGTACCACTGCACTCCAGCCTGGGTGACAGAGTGAGACCCTGTCTCAAAAAATAAATAAATAAATGAATAAGAATAAAAATAGATAATAAAGGGAAAGAATAGTTAAGAAAAATGAATAAAACCCAAGAAAACGCAGTAATTAAACAAAACCTTAATTAAAACTTTTAATCCCTTTTTGTATGCTGATTATGAATATGCAGTAAAATATGATGTACAGGAGAAAGGACCTCTTGTTGTCTTCCTCCAACACAATTACCTTGTTTTAAAAGCTCTTGTTTATCAAAATGCATTTATTAGGTAGTTTATTTCCTCCTTAATTCACCAGGAACTTCAATATGGCAGGCATGAACACCCAGCAATAAGCAAATAAAAGCTCGACTACATTATTCCCAGCACACTGTGAAATGATGATCTATGCTTTGGTCTAACAAACACTTTCTGCAAAGGGGCAGATAGTAAACATTTGAGGCTTTGAGAGCCACATACTTCCTGTTGCAATTACTCAACTCTGCCACTGTACACCTACAGGTCACAGACAATCCACAAACAAGTGTGGTTGTATGCAAATAAAACTATGAATGCTGAAATGTGACTTTCACATGATTCTCATGTATTACAAAATATCTTTTTTCCCCAACCATTAATAAATATAAAAACTTTTCTTAGCTCACAGGCTGTATAATAAATACTGGTGGCAGGCCAAATTTGGCTCCTTGAGGCTAAACCTGATCCAGTCCGATAAATTTCTTTAATCATCTTAAGAACACTACTTAAAGTAGTTCTTCATTTATGATTGTTTATTCTAATTTAAGCTTCTTTAGGTCAAATTACTTTACAGGTGTCAAAATGATTTATTGGCCAAATCCAGTCAGTTGCTTTATTATTATTTTTTATTTTTATTTTTTAAGACGGAGTCTTGCTCTGTCACCCAGGCTGGAGTGCAGTGGCATGATCTCAGCTCACTGCAACCTCTGCCTCCTGGGTTCAAGCGATTCTCCTGCCTCAGCCTCCCCTGTGGCTGGGACTATAGGCACATGCCACCATGTCTGGCTAATTTTTGTATTTTTTTTTAGTAGAAGCAAGATTTCACTGTGTTGTTGGCCAGGCTGGCCTCGAACTCCTGACCTCAGATGATCCGCCCGCCTAGGCCTCCCAAAGTGCTAGGATTACAGGCGTGAGCCACTGCGCCCGACCTATTCGTTTTTTGTTTTATTTTGAGAGGGAGTCTTGCTCTGTCACCCAAGCTGGAGTGCAGTGGTGCAATCTCACTTCACTGCAACCTCCACCTCCTGGGTTCAAGCAATTCTCTTGCCTCAGCTTCCCGAGTAGCTGGGACTACAGGCATGCGCCACCATGCCTGGCTAATTTTTGTATTTTAGTAGAGATGGGGTTTCACCTTGTTGGCCAGGCTGATCTTGAACTCCTGACCTCAAGTGATCCACCCGCCTCAGCCTCCCAAAGTGCTGGGATTACAAGCGTGAGCCACCATGCCCAGCCTCAGCCAGTTGTTTTATATCTGAGCTATAACTTGTATGACAACAGAGACTTAAAATGTAGGTGTGATAGAGTAATAAAATTAAGTTTCATTAGCACCATAAGACTGGGAAAAAAATAAATAAATAAATAAAGTTTTCAGCGGCTCATGCTTATAATCCCAACACTCTGGGAGGTGAAGGCGGAAGGACTGCTTGAGCCCACAAGTTCGAGACCAGCCTGGGCAACATAGTAAGACCCCATCTCTACAAAACAATTTTTAAAAATTAGCCAGGCATGATGTTGCATGCCTGTGGTCCCAGCTACTTGGGAGGCTTAGGTAGGAGGATCACTTGGGCCCAGGAGGTCAAGGCTGCAGTGAGCCATGATCACGCCACTGCACTCCAGCTCGTGTGACAGAGTGAGACCCTGTCTCAAAAATTTAGAGGATATAAATAGTCGTAACTGTAAAACAATTACCGTTTTTTAATAAATATAATGTAAGTAAAATTCATCCCCTTCAATCTCGCAACCAACTTATTGGCTGTTATGAATCCTCAAACAATTATAGAACTGGATTCCCAGGCTATGGATATGTTCTTTTGCCTATATTGTGGAAATTTTTTTTTCTGAAGATGGATGTCAATGATTTTTGAAAAAGCCACAGTCGTTCAGAGTTAAGCCTGAAAGATGATTAGTAAATCGGCTTATCCTACTTGAGGCTTATCATCTAGTCCGGAAGAGAAAATCGAGAGAGCTCTCAAAAAGTTTTAAGCAATGAAGAAAGTAAAAGGCTTTTTAAGGTGACTATTAGAAGAAAAATGTTTGTGTGGCTATTTAAATTCTGGTATGTAGTAAAAGTTAGTTTCATCAAATCACATACAAGAATCATTTCACTCAGAAAACACAAAGTATTTCAAGGTATGTAAACCTTCTACAGACTGTTACCTAATGTCATCAGAGCAGAAATCAGCAACCATCCAGCTTGTGTGCGCTGAGCTGAAAGGCGACTGTTTTGAGCAGCAGAACACAGCAAATCCTCTGCTAATGTCATAATAATCTATTTACATATAGAACAAGTTTTAAAAAAAGCATATCAGTTTATAAATTACTAAATGATAGCAGCTAACAATCTCTTGAAAAATTAATTCTTACGTAAAATAAATGTAAACGATAAAGAACTGTCATTCGTGTAGACTACATAATAGGACTGTCATAAAGGAAACTATAAAAAATTAAGTTTTCAAGGTTAAATACTGGTGTATGAGGTAGTACACAACAATCCCATAATTTTTTGTAGAGCACATGTGACAACAATGTAAGATTATTCAAGTATGGCTGTATAGAATTTGAATTTTCTTTTAGTTTTGAGCAACTATCCTTTTAAATCCATAATTACCCAAAAAAAGTTTTCTTACAGGAGTCTCTCTCTTAAAAACACTACATGCAGCCAGGTGCAGTGGCTCACACCTGTAATCCCAGCACTTTGAGAGGCTGAGGCGGGTGGCTCACAAAGTCAGGAGATCGAGACCATCCTGGCCAGCACAGTGAAACCCCGTCTCTACTAAAAATACAAAAAATTAGCCGGGCGTGGTGGCACGTGCCTGTAGTCCCAGCTACTCGGGAGGCTGAGGCAGAAGAATTGCTTGAACCTAGGAGGCAGAGGTTGTAGTGAGCCGAGATTACGCTACTGTACTCCAGCCTGGGCAACAGAGTGAGACTCAGCCTCAAAAAAAAAAAAAAAAGCTACATACTACTTTTATAACTCAGTAGCTGATAATAGTCTTCCAAGAGGTAGTATACTATAGTGGTTAGAGGTAGTCAAAACAGTTGCATACTGAAGAGTGAAATTTATTAAAATGTTATAGTAAAAAAGTCTATGAGGCTGGGCACAGTGGCTCATGCCTGTAATCCCAACAACTCAGAAGGCCAAGGTGGGAGGACCAATTGAGGCCAGAAATTCAAGACCAGCCTAGGAGTGAGCTAGGATCACACCACTGCATTGCAGCCTGGGCAATAAAGAAAGACCATGTCTCCTTGGAAAAAAAAAAAAAAAAAAGGACCAGCCTGGGCAACAGAGTGAGATCCTATCTTCACAAAAAAATAAAAATAATTAGCCAGGCAATGGAAGTACGTGCCTGTAGTTTCAGCCACTTGGGAGGCTGAGATGGGAAGATCGCTTGAGCCCTGGCATTTGAGGCTGCAGTGATCTATGATCTCACCACTGCACTCTGGTCTAGGTGACAAAGCAAGACCCTGTTTCAAAAAAAGGGGTCCATGTTATAAAACAACAGAGAGGAAAAACAGGATATTTCACATTTATGGATAATGTATGCTTACATAGTACAAGGCCAGAGAGCATCTAATATGAGAAAACATCTATTACCAATCACCTCTGAAAAAGCAGAAAGTATTATGAGTTGGCATATAAATTTTCTAAAGAAGGCTAGTGTATTTTAAAACAACCAACCAACTTACTACTAATTTAGGACTCCCTGCAGCTCATACAGTCAATGGATAGCACTCGAAAAGAGTGAGAAGAAAACAAACCATTCTAGTCAAATCAGAACAAGTGGATATTCTCTCGGAAAGAAATTCCAAATATAATGTGGGAATGGGAACCTTGTCTGAATTAATGAGATATGAGAATAGATTTAAATACATTGAATGACAAGTCTTTGCTTAGCAAGATGTGATGTGTTAAGAATATAACTAAAATAATAAATTTAAATAATCTCATCTTCCAAAGTTGTCACCTATCTTATTTCAATGGCATTGGCAATACTAAAAATATTTTTGGAATTGCTCAAGTTATGGAATGGTCTTCTGCAGAGCCTACACTGTGGTGGATATACTATCAAACTCCATAATGACACAGGAGTGGCAATGAGAAAGAAAGGAATAATGGTGTATTTTTTAAAATATATTTACGAGTTTGTGGGAATTATGGGTTAGAAGGGCTTTCACTGTCAAATAAGGGTCTCTGACAACTTACAATTCCTAGCTATTAAAAAAGAAACAAAATTCAAACACCATGCTTGCCTATGTTGTATTATCTAGGTTTCATTAAAATTTTTCTTTAGTTCTCTTCAAAATTCTTTGTACATTAAAACTGGGTTATTTATTCACTAGGTTTGTATCATTTATTTGTCTGAAAGTGCTGGATTCTAAATTTACTCAGAAAATGACATTTTTTGGTAGCAATACAATTTGGAGAAGTTGAATATCATTATGAACTCATGAAATTTTATATATTATCTAGTATCTTTTAATTCACTGTAGTCATTATTAATTTTGATGTACAAATCATGCCATCTTTGATCAGTGGGAGCCCCTTAAGTTACCTCTTTTTAAAATGAACATAGTATTCCTTGATGACTTCCTTACTTTCTGGCATGACAAGATATCCCAAGTTTATGTTGTACATTTCCTGCCCCAGACCTGAAACCAGCCATTGCTCCATGGAGTCCTGATTCCTTTTTGGTTGGAAACAGTATTTAGAGCTATAATCTGGGCACTAGGGGTACCCTGACACTGGGTTATCATTGCTTTTAGGCCTTTTCACTGCACAAAAGGAGGATGTAAGTATTTTCAAAAAAATAAAATGAGTTCATACTGACAATTTCAATTTGAATCTAATGTATGGGGCTTTTACTTAACTTCAATTCTACAGTTATAGTTCTTTTTACTTATATTGAAAATCTTGGTTCCTAAGAACATTAATATAATTATTTATCTACTTGATCTTAAGATATGTAAACTATTTTTAAAGTAATACCACCAATAATACCACTAACTAAATTATTAAATATTAAGCTTAGTTATTTAAGATTTCTTTTGCAGCTCTATTTATCCTCCACAATAAAATTTTAAATGTACTTACATGGCAGGGCTAGATGTACAGCAAAATAAAGCATTCAGTAACAAATTCTGTTATTATGCGAAGATACTTCTAACAAAAAGCACCTCATTATCATACATGGAGAATGAAATCATTACCTTGCCTTTTCCATGAGGAATTCCTAAAGGGCAATGTTTTACTGCTCCCAACAAAGCTGCCACAGCAAAACTGAAGCCAGTCACTGCTTCAGGTGAAGACTTATGTCCAGTAAGCCGTTCAAGGCAACGATCCAAGAGTGGTGTTAGGTAGGAGGGTAATGCCACGGCAATGCAGTGTAAACACCAAGCTGCTGCTAGTCGAACGGAAATGCTAGGATGAAGAATAACTGACAAGATACTGTCAAGGAGGCCTGGAAGGATAAACAAATGATGACTTAGGTACATAGATAAAACTCACCTGACCACAAAATAGTCAAAAGAATACATAGCTACATGGATATAAAATATATTTTTATCAAAAGCCAAATTATAATAGAAAAATACATAATTACAAATAATTTTTTTCTTTTAACTTCATTTTTCTCCCTTCTCACTATTCCTATTCAAAATAATTTTCTAACCTAAGAATTACTTCTACTAATATATCTCATGAAAGTTGTCCTAAATTAAGTCCGTATACAAAAGAAAAACTTTATTTCCTAAATAAGCCAATCTCTTATTTAGCTTCAGATCGATTATTAATTTGGTACTAAAAATTAAAAATTATCAACAAATAACACCTTGAAAAGAAATGTCACAACCTGGCCAGCTGTGATGGCTCACGCTTGTAATCCCAGCACTTTGGGAGGCCAAGGCAGGTGGACCGCCTGAGCTGAGGAGTTTGAGACCAGCCTGGGCAACATGACAAAACCCTGTCTCTACCAAAAATGCAAAAAATTAGCCAGACATGGTGACGCATGCCTGCTGTCCCAGCTAGCAGGGAGGCTGAGGTGGGAGTATCACTTGAGCCGGGGAGGCGGAATTGCAGTGAGCGGAGATTGCGCCGCTGTACTCCAACCTGGGTGACAGAATGACACCCTACCTTGAAAAAAAAAAAAAAGTCACATCCTGCCCCATCCTCTTTTTATTTTTTAATCCTTCTAGTACATTTATCTCCATAATTAACATACTTTTTTTTTTTTTTTTTTTTGAGATAGCATCTTGCTCTGTTGCCCAGGCTGGAATGCAGTGGTGCAATCTTGGTTCACTGCAACCTTCGCCTTCTGGGTTTAAGTGATTCTCTCACCTCAGCCTCCTGAGCAGCTGGGATCATAAGTGCACGCCACTACACCTGGCTAATTTTTGTATTTTTAGTAGAGACGAGGTTTCACCATGTTGGCCAGGTTGGTCTTGAACTCCTGACCTCAGGTGATCCACTCACCTCACCTTCCCAAAGTGCTGGATTACAGGTGTAAGCCACCACGCCCGGCCTACATAATTAATATACTTTCTATCCACCATGTTGCTCTTATAAGAGTAAAACGTTAAAATCAAGGCTTCGCTAGGTCCTCAGTGGGCTACTAACCAACTAACTACAAAGACAGTGAAGTAACTGCCACCATCAATAAAAGAAAGGGTATTATTTGCTATGATTCAACATAAACTTACATGAAACATGTAAGTTTCATGTCAAATGCTATTTAAATAAGTGTCCCAGATCTAAATAGCTCTTAAACACAAATATAATGTAGTTTCTCAGAAAGAAATGTGTACCACAAAGGATAAAAACCATAATGATATATTTTTTGAAACAGGGTCTCACTCTGTCACCCAGGATGGAATGCAGTGGCATGATAATAGCTCACTGTAGCCTCAATCTCCTAGGCATAAGTGATGCTCCTGGCTCAGCCTCTGAAAGAGCTAGGACTACTACAGGTGCACACCACTATGCCGGGCTAAGTTTTAAAAAATTTTTAGTAGAGAGGAGTTCTCACTATGTTGCCCAGGCTGGTCTTGAACTCAGCTCAAGCAATTCTCCCACTTTGGTCTCCTAAAGTGCTGGGATTACAGGCGTGAGCCACCATGCCAGGCCTAAAAAATGATTTTTAAAAGTGATTTTTTAAAAAGAAGCAAGTCAGTTATGACCATATATTGAATGATTTTTTTTAACATGAAATATCCAGAATAGGTGCATTCATAGAGACAGAAAGTAAATTCATGGTCGTCAGGGGCTGTGGGAAAGGGAAATGGAAATGACAACTAATGGACTTCTTCCTGGGGTAATGAAAAGACTATGGAATTAGACAGTGGTAGTGACTGTACAGTATAGCAAATATACTCAAAACCCCTCAATTGTATTACTTTATAAGCATAAACTTCATGGTAAGTGATTTATATCTTTTTTTGTTTTTTGAGACAAAGTCTCTTGTTGCCCAGGCTGGAGTGCAGTGGCGTTATCTTGGCTCACCACAACTTCCACGTCTGGGGCTCAAGCGATTCTCATGCCTCAGCCTCCCGAGTAGCTGGGATTACAGGCATGTGCCACCATGACTGGCTAATTTTTCTATTTTTAGTAGAGACGGGGTTTTGCCATGTTGGCCAGACTGGTCTTGAACTCCTGACCTCAAGTGACGTGCCTGCCTCAGCCTCCCAAAGTGCTGGGATTATACGCATGAGCCACTGCGCCTAGCCATGAATTGTATCTGAATAAAGCTATTATAAAGTGATTAAATACTTAAAAAAAGAAAGAAAATACTGCTTTAAAGACCTTTGAGAAACTGAATTACTTGTACTGTACTAATGTTGTCACTGCAGATGCAGAGAAAGTTCAGGTTTACTTCTCTGTAAGTTTTTCCATGTTATAAGTCTCTAAATAGGGGGTGGGGCGGAGACTTAGAGAACAATCTTTAATTACAAAATAAAAAACTCAACAATATACATCTTTTTAATAATCCTGATTATAAATTTTTCATAAAACATTTCTCATAAATCTATAATGGAATCTATAAGTAAGCTATATGATGATTTCCTTCCTTGGAACAAAGTTATCTAGTGTACAAGGGAAAACAAGGTATTCCAGTGAGTCACAAACAGATATACCTGTACTTGAATCCTGTAGCAAAGGTGCCGCTGTGGTGCCAAGATTGTGTATGAGATTTCCAAGTTCTTGTAAAGCACAAACCAGCATATGTTGGCTAGCTGCTACATCTGTGGAACCAAGCCGGGTTTCCAAATTACCGTCACTCATTACGGCATCTGATAGAAATGCAAGAATTAACTATGCATCACCACTGTATTAAAATATATTGAAAAGGGTGTGAAGAGTAAAAAAGTATAACAGCAAAAATTAACACATACACTTGATCTATATGAAATACTTGAGGCAATAACTAAAATGCTTAAATGGGGACTTGCATCAATAAAGAAAGAAATGAATTATTATAACCAATTTAGTTCAAGCATTCCAATCAGAGATCCCTTATTACTCCTTTAGCAAGTGGCACTGAGAGAGAGAACTCATGGGAAACTAAAAATGATTTCAACATTATTGATATTTAATATCCAACATTACTGATATTCAAGATAAGCAGAGTAGACTTAAGATGGTACAGGAACTGAGATAGACTGTTTCAAAAATAATTTATCTTAAATTCTATAGGAAGTACAACGTGAATTCTGAGGAACTTCTATCAGCCTTCAAGGTTTCTGTATTAATATAGTATTATATATCAGTCTAGCTTTCCCAAAGGGACAATTCCATTAGCACTGTTAAATAAACTGTCTTAGTAGAGATCCATACCCATAACTTTCTTTAGCTTCCAGATGGCCTGGCAAATATCCTTTACAGCAGCAAGTTGAGCCTTTTCTCCAAGAAGACCACCTATAGCAGTTCGAAGAATAAATGAAACACAGCGGCGACAGCAGACGGCATCAATCTGAGTTTGGGTGGCTTTAGGGTGTGACTGTGACACAAGGCTTAGGATATGAGAAAAAAAGGCAGCAAAATTTTTCTCTAGCCAAGTTCCTCCTAGTGTTGAAACAAATACCACATAAGCCTAAAAAGGAAAAGAGTTTTATTTTCAATATTAAATTGTTTCAATTCTGTATTCCCCCCCAACAAAACATGTAGCATTTATTAATATTTTTCTTATTCCTTATAAATTGTATTCTTTCCTAATTTATGCCGCTTGAAATATATAAACATCACAACATTTTGTTTTTGTTTAAGCCAGAACCGAAGTGCATTTTTTTTTTTTTTTTTTGAGACGGAGTCTCGCTCTGTCACCCAGGCTGGAATGCAGTGGCGCAAACTCAGCTCACTGCAAGCTCCGCCTCCTGGGTTCACACCATTCTCCTGCCTCAACCTCTCGAGTAGCTGGGACTACAGGGGCCCGCCACCAAGCCCGGCTAATTTTTTTTGTATTTTTAGTAGAGATGGGGTTTCACCGTGTTACCCAGGATGGTCTCGATCTCCTGACTTCGTGATCCACCAGCCTCGGCCTCCCAAAGTGCTGGGATTACAGGCGTGAGCCACCGCGCCCGGCCTGAAGTGCATAGTCTTTCAATCAAGACTTCATTTATGTTACCCCCCTGTTTTATTTTGGTCAGACTACAGTTTCAGGATAGTCAGCATATCCAGCTAACATGTAAAATGTATCTGTGGCTTCTGTGAACAACGGCTCTGAGAGATTTAACATTCTGAACAAGAAATCTCAATTTAAACATACAAACACATTATAAGAATTAACTATGCTCCAACATTATAACTCTAAGGAAATTTAGTTCTTTATTTTCATGAACATTAATGGTTTGTCTTACTCCATAGATATAAAGTAGTTTTAAGTTATCTGTTCCTTAGAAACACACAGTTTAATTACAATTATACTGGGAAGCTCATGTTTTCATGGAGACTATATACAGTATAAAACAATGACAATATATGTGAATTTTTCAAAAATACAAGTTTGCTTTGAATGATAACGGTGTTTAGAAAAAAAAGATAATCCAAGGAAAGAAGGCAGATATATCTTTGTTTTATTGTAAGATAACTCTTCCAGGAGTTTACCTCTTAAAATTTGTTTAGGACGAAAAATTTAAGCACTGAAGTAAACTACATGCTGTATTCCTTGAGGGTTAAAGCCACATAAAATGGTCATTTCACCTATGCTAAACAATTATGTACCTAATAGCTTAAATCTGAACTGTATGAGCACACACAAATACAATGGAAAACATGTTAAACCACAAGATACACAAAAGCACAATAGCTAGAAACAAAAAATGTTTGTGTTTCAAAGAAAATTAAAATGTTCCATTATTAGGAACACAAAACACATTATAGGTAATAAGGTTCTCTTACTTGCAATCTAGTTTAAAAAAAATGTTTTGGCCTTACCATTTATATCTATTTATAGATATGAGAGCATAAGTGTTGACCTTGCATAGTACCACTTCTGTGGAGTCAGATACTAAAACTTTCATTATAGGCCAGTAAGAGTTAGATTTAGATACTGATTTGTGATTCCAACCTGAGTAACTCCAACTCGAACATCCCTACTGACTGAACTGGTTCCTTTCAGCATATCTCCACTGGCTCGAAGGAATCCTGAACTCCCACGTAGAAACCCTGTTCCTAGTAATTCCAGAACTTCCTCCAAAGATACTCTGCGAATGCTTTGACGTGAGGCTGCTATGACAAAGAACAAAACTGTGATTCATATTTTACAGACTAAATTTTAATGCAAGTTCTTGATTTGCAAAAAGCATGTTAATAGAAACAAAAATAAACTAAAAATTCAAACAAAATGCAAAATTTACAGAACAGTCTACACAGTAATACACAGTCACACAAGGGGTCAGAGGTCAAATCAGAATGGACCCTGAAGTGCATGCCAAAAACATCTTAAAGACTATGACTAAGATCATGATCTATTGCTTCCTTTCCTCACAGAAGTTAAAAGGCTGTCTTCTAAAACAGGGGAAAAACATAAATAAGACTGCCCTACTCCTCCACAAATGAAAATGCTGTACAATGCTTTGAAAATTCTTTTAAAACATGGAAAATGCCAAAATCATAATTTTATTTTTCCAAATGCTGTACAACTCTCAAAGAAATTTATATAATGTAAATGTCCTATTTTTAAAAATTCTCTATTGGCAATAAAACTTTTGCTATTCCTTCAGTCTCTGAAGAAATCAAAGCTAAATTCATTAAAACTACTCAGTTGGCTCTTAGGCTACAATAACTAAGAGATTAATTAAGGCAGGAATGTTTAAGATTGACCAGTTTGACACAGCTGGGTTTCTCCCTGTGACTAGATAATATTATCTCCCTAAAAAAAAGAAGAAACCATTTCTCCCTTGAAAATTAATGGTCACAAGCTCTGACCCTCTACAAGAGTACAGAAATAAACTTTTGTTACAGTTATGAACAAAAAAACCTCCTCCCTAGCCTAAAGAAAACCATCTGAGACAAATGAAAATCTAACTTGGCATTTGGGGAAGAAACATTATTAATAGTGCAAAATCCATGCTCTGTGGATCATAAATTCTAAGAAGAGACAGCAATAAACATAATAAATGACTATGTATGTTAAACAGTGATTAAAAACCATGCAGAAAACAGAGCAACATGAGGTCAGGAATATGGGGGTGGAGTGAAGTGTAGTTTGTGACTTTAAATAGGGTATTGGGGTAAGATTCATTGAAACGGTGACATTTTAACACAGTTTGAATGTAGGGAAGAAATTAGTCATGAGGGTATCTGGAGAAAAAGTGTTCTAGGCAGAGGAAATGGCTATGACAAAAAGGCCTTTATATGATGCCAGGTGAGTTTACACAGAGCAATGTGGATGGAGCAATGGAGGGGGTAGGTAGGATACAGGTCAGAGTGTAAGGATGGAGAGAGGGCAGAAGATATAGGACCTTGTAGGTCATTATAATAAGGCTGTGACTGAAATGAGGTGCCAGTGGAGGACCGTGAGCAGACGAGTGATATAATATGTCATGCTGCTGCTGTGTTGAGAGAAGATTGTAGAGGGGGGTAAAGACAGAAGCAGGGAAAACCATTAGGAGTGATTTATTAATGTAAGCAAGAGATGATAGTGACTTGGATCAAGGTGGTTAAAGTGAAGTGGAGTGAATGGAATCTGGATATACATAAATATATATTTTAAACTTTTTATTAGAAAAACTCAAAATTAGGAAAAAGCTGTAAGAATAGTATAATAAACTTTCATATACAGTCACGTACCACATAAGGACATTTTGTTCAATGACAGAGATCACATATATGACGGTGGTCCTGTAAGATTATAATGGAGCTGAAAAATTCCTATTGCCTCGTGACATTCCAACACATTATTCACGTGTCTGTGGTGATGTTCATGTAAACAACCCTACTACACTGCCAGTCATGAAATTATGTAATTTGTAAAGTATGTAATACTTGATAATAAACAACTGTTACTGGTTTATGTATTTATTATACTTTTTACTGTTATTTTAAAGTATACTCTATTTATAAAAAGTTAACTGCAAAACAGCTTCAGGTAGGCCCTTTAGGAAGTATTCCAGAAGAAGGCATCGCTATTACAGGAGATAACAGCTCCATGCGTGTCACTGCCCTTGAAGACCATCCAGTGGGACAAGATATTAAGGTGAAAGACAGTGAGATTGATGGTTCTGACTCTGTGTAGGCCTGGGCTAATGTGTGTCTTTAAAAGTTAAAAAAAAATTTTTTTTAATAGAAAAAAGCTTATAGAACAAGGATAGAAGGATATAAAGAAAATATTTTTGTATAGCTGTACAATGCATCTATGTTTTAAGCTAAATGTTACTATTATTTCTAGAGCAGTGGCAGGATCTCAACTCACTGAAACCTCTGCCTCCCATGTTAAAGGGTTCAAGTGATTCTCATGCCTCAGCCTCCCAAGCAGCTGGAACTACAGGCACATGCCACCACGTCCTGCTAATTTTTGCATTTTTAGTAGACAGATGGGGTTTCCCCATCTTGGCCAGGCTGGTCTTGAACTCCTGACTTCAAGCAATCCACCCACCTTGGCCTCCCAAAGTACTGGGATTACAAGCATGAGCCACTGCACCCGGCCCCTAAATGTTATTATAAAAATATTCAAAGGAATCAAAAATTTTAAAAATTAAAAAGTTTATAAAGTAAAAAACTTATAGTAAACAAAGGCTAATTTATTATTAAAGAAAAATACACATTTTTTAAATTTAGCATAGCCTAAGTGTACGGTGTTTGTAACATCTACAGTAGTATACAGTAATATCCTAGGCTTTCACATTCACTCGCCACTCACTGATTCACCCAGAACAACTTCCAGTCCTGTAAGTTCCAGTCATGGTCAGGGCCGTATAGGTATGTACCATTTCTTATCTTTTATACCATATTTATACTGTTCCTTTTCTATATTTAGACATGTTTAGATACACAAATACCATTGTATTACAGTTTTCTCAGTATTCAGTATAGTAACATGCTGTAGAGGTGTGTAGTCTAACAGCAATAGTCTATAACATATAGCCTAGTGTGCAGTAGGCTATACCATGTAGATTTGTGTAAGTTCACTCTATGATGTCCCTACAATGACAAAATCACTTCATGATGCATTTCTCAGAATGTGTCCCTATTATTAAGCTATGCATGACTGCATCTACCTGGACTCATCACATTTTCCTCATTACTTTCTCACTTCTGAAGAATACACTTATGGCCAGTTGTTTTATAGAATGGCCCTTGATATGAGTTTGTCCGGTATTTCCTCCAAATTTTTGACAGAGAACCACGTAAGTGATGTTATATCCTGTTCAATGCACAACATCAAAAAGCACTGCCAGGTGTGGTGTCAGTCTGTCCCTACATAGATGATACTAGCTTTGAACATGTGCACAATATAAGTCTGCCACATTTTTCCACTGTAAAATTATCATTTATAATTATGATGCAATGTATCTGGCAATACTTTAAGATGGCCTGAGATTGGATAAGACCACAAGACATGCTCTCTTGGTTTTCTTTCCTGCCTTCTCACTGGAAATTTCTGTTTTGTCTTCTTCAATGGTTCCTTGTGTTCTCCGAGAGAAAACTCATGACCTAGTACCTGGTCTGCTCTTCTCTATGTATACTCACTGTCTTGTGATCTTATCCAATCTCATAGCTTAAATTCCATCTCTATATTAGAGATTCCTGAATAATCACTATTAATTTATTCCTAAAATAAATAAATTTATTTATTCCTAAAATTTATGAATTTGATGTCCAGTCTTCTCTCCCAGACACCAGACTCTCATATCCAGCTGTCTATTTGATATCTCTATTTCGATGTCTATTTAATGTTCCAAATTGTTTTAAACTCAGTGCTTGATCCTCCTCTCTGACGCATACACATCCTGCTCTACTTGCACACTTGCTCATATCAGTTGATGACAACTCTGTACTTCCAGGTCTTCAGCCCAAAATTCATAAAGTCACCCTGGACTTCTCTTTCACACTCAACATCTATTCTATTCGACTATTCAAAAGATTCAAAAGCAGAACTCCTTAGAGAAATGGCTAATTCTGGGGTTGGGGCGGAGAAAGTAGTAAGCTGTGACTGCACTACTGCTCCATCCTGGGTGGCAGAGTGAGACCCTGTTTCCAAAAACAACAACAACGAAATCACTAAGACAAAGCAAAACTGTCCAAATACAATAAACTTCAAGTATCTAGAATTATCTACATTATATGCTCCGTTGTACCAATCTAAAAAATGGCAAGCCAAATATATGTAGTCAGATGAATGCTGCTTTAAAAAAAAGAAAATTCAGTATTTAGATCATATCGTTTATTGGGTAACACTTCACAATTACTTAAAAAAAAAATAAAAAATAAAAATAAGGCCATGGCTGGGGGGTGGTGGCTCATGCCTGTAATCCCAGCACTTTGGGAGGCCGAGGAAGGCAGATCACCCGAGCTCAGGAGTTCGAGACCAGCATAGCTAACACAGTGAAATCCCATCTCTACAAAAAGTATAAAAAATTAGCCAGGGATGGCAGTGCGAGCCTGTGGTCCCGCCTACTCAGGAGGCTGAGGTGGGAGGATCACTTGAGACCAGGAGGCAGAAGTTTCAGTGAGCTGAGATGGCACCACTGCTCTCCAGACTGGGTGACAGCAGACCCTGTCACACACACAAAAAAGCCGTAATGTAAAACGAAGACAATGATTGCATAAAGTACACCACACTTCAAGAGTTCTTGTAAATTTTCCTCAAATTTTTACTGAATTGTTTGCAAATGAAATCTCAGGACCTACAGCAATGTTTACGAATTGAAATTGATTTTTTTTTTTGAGATGAAGTCTCGCTTTGTTGTCCAGGCTGGAGTGCAGTGGCGCAATCTCAGCTCACTACAACCTCTGCCTCCTGGATTCAAGTGATTCTTGTAATCCCAAGTAGGTGGGATTACAGACGTGTGCCACCACACCCGGCTAATTTTTGTATTTTTAGTATAGACAGGTCTCACTATGTTGGCCAGACTGGTCTCAAACTCGTGACCTCAGGTGATCCACCCGCCTTGGCCTCCCAAAGTGCTGGGGTTACAGGAGTGAGCCACCATGCCTGGCCTGAAATTGATTTATAATGGGTAGCAATAACACTATACATATTTGTTTATATCAACTGGGGAAAAAATTACAGAAGATACTTTGAAAATAATTACATGTATTTACCTGTTCCTGGATGTTTAGAAATTATAGCTTTAGCTAATATTGTGCCTAGTAACTTTGAAACAGAAATCCGCACATCATAATTGGAACCTTCAAAGGACTTAAAACACAGTGTGGCCACACTGTCCAGGTCCGTACTCCACATAAAGATGGCTTCATTCTGAAGTTCAAGGAGACACTATTCAATTGGACAAAGAAAAATTAATGAAAAATAAAATACATATGTCAGGTTCAGAGCTATGTAAGTTGCAGAAACTATCAGGGTCTAACAAATAATATACAAATTCAAAGTATCTATTATGATTACAGGAATAATAAATGGATACTTATTAAAAGTCATAAAGATTATATTATAGAAGAGAATGAACCTACAAAAGGTGGGAGGAGAACCCATTTCTAACTCCACAGGTTATGAAAAATGCCTTTAGAATCAAATCTATTGGCTATGAACAACTGGGAAAATAATTCCAACATTAAAAAAACTCTGGCTGGGCACGGTGGCTCACACCTGTAACCCCAGCACTTTGGGAGGCAGAGGCGGGCAGATCACGAGGTCAGGAGATAGAGACCATCCTGGCTAACACGGTGAAACCCCGTCTCTACTAAAAATACAAAAAAAAAATTAGCCGGGCGTGGTGGCAGGCACCTTTAGTCCCGGCTACTCGGGAGGCTGAGGCAGGAGAATAGCGTGAACCCGGGAGGCAGAGCTTACAGTGAGCCGAGATCGCGCCACTGCACTCCAGCCTGGGCGACAGAGTCTCACAAAAAAAAAAAAAAAAAAAAATTTACTGTATTCTCTTACCAACTATGTTAAGAAGCTACAAATTAAAAATAAAACAAAAAATCACTTTGAAACAACATAAACCTCACATGTAAATTTTGATTTACACAATTAGGGAGAAAACATAGTAGAGCAGAATGAATACTTAAGATTCTGGAAACCTGAACTTCCTACCCTCTGACAATGTGTTGCTAACTCTTTGAACCTTGGGAAATTCATATAACTCGGCCTCAGTTTTCTCATGTTAAAATGAGATAGTCCTAGCTGACTACCAAGATCATGTAGCTTTTACTAATGCTTTCACAAATAATCTGATTTACTTTTCTTTATATTAATTTTTAAAGTCTGCTTATTAGATCATTTTACCTTTGCAGCAGCACAACGAACAGCCATGGATCTATCTGTTAAGCAGGATCTAGCAGCTTTATAAACATCTCTGTGACAAGGTGCAGCGGCAGCTCCTAGTCCATTCAATATATTTTGCAGACTTAGCATAATCTCATATCGGCCTTGAGACTACCAAAAAGAAAAAAAATTAAATAGGAAAAATAATTAAACTGCAAAGAACAGGATTAAACATTGATATCTGTCTCTCACACTGAAGAAATACCCAGACTTCTGTACATACTAACCAACCCATCCTGACATCAAGAAACAAATTACTATTTTATGAAATATTATTTGAAAAGTTACTTGTATATACTGAATTTCAACATGATACAAATTTCACAGGGTTGATGTGAAGATTAAACAAAATTACATGAAAAGTGCCTAGCACAAAGCTTGCATGCCATTAAGCATTCAATAAACAGTTGCTATAGTCTAAGCTAATCTATTAAAAATGCACGGTCTGCCATTTACTACATAGGACCTTGGGCAAATCTGTTCCTTCATCTAAAAAACAGAGGTAATAGTATCCCTCATAGGCTGTTGTAAGGAATAAATGAGTCATACACACAAAGTGCTTACAAAAAGCCCAGACATACAACAAATGTTTAATAGATTTGGTAGCTATACTTTGTTATTATTTATTGGTTGGAATAGCTTAACTCACAGTTTAAAAGTCTTGGCTTTAGAACTGAAAAAACCTGGGTTTGAACTTCTCTGTGACCCGCAGTAACTCTGTGACTTTAAATTGTTCTTACTTATTTCCTCATCTATAAAATGAGGATAAGATGAACCTCATGGGTAAACATTCACCACAGTGCCTGGCACACAGTTAACAGTCAACAAATAGTAGCTGCTTGGCTGGGCACGGTGGCTCACACCTGTAATCTCAGCACTTTGGGAGGCCAAGGTGGGCTGACTGCTTGAGCTCAGGACTTCCAGACCAGCCTGGGCGACATGGTGAAACCTTAACTCTACAAAAAATACAAATTTTAGCCAGGCGTGTTAGTGCACATCTCTAGTACCAGCTACTCAGGAGACTGAGGTGGGAGCGTGGTAGTGCACACCTCTAGTCTCAGCTACTCGAGAGGCTGAGGTGGGAGGGTGGCTTGAGCCTGGCAAGCAGAGGGTGCAGTGGGAGGCAGAGGGTATAGTCGGAGGCAGAGGATGCAGTGAGTACATACTGCACCACTGAATTCCAGCCTGGGTGACAGAGCCAGACCCTGTCTTTAAAAAAAAAAAAAAGAAAGAAAAAGAAATAGTAGCTGCTTATTTTATTAATGTTTTACTAAATGCCTCAAATCATATCTATATCCCAGGAAGTTGGGCCACTGAAGGTAGATAAGTTGGAGTTGGAGGAAGACAAAGATCAGCATCAAGAATCATTTCATAGTAATATTGTTAATTTATCTTTGTTTAAAGGCACTTAAAAGTCATAGGTGAACATAATAAAATAATGCTAACGAGCAACTTTAGAGCTTTTCTTTTATTCCAGTTCCAAATGTTGTGTATCACTGGTGAGTGTGGACATCTCTGAAATGTTGTGATACCTGATCAACTAAATCAAAGATCAAAAGTAAGGAATATGGCTCAAGGATGTTAGTTTAAAAAATTTAAAAAATAGGGGAGCAACAAAATACTTATCTGAGTATTTTCATAACTATAGAGTTATCCTCTATTAACCAAGGGGCCTAAAAAGTGTTATAAGTTAACCAGTGGAATGAGGAGGAAGAAAGTTTAAAATGACTGTATCTCAGTAAATAAAATTTCTTACAGATATCTGCTTTTAAGTAAAACCAGACTTACAGGTGTTAAAAAAAATCTGTTCTCCTTAATCATTTTCTTCAATCTTTTGGGAAACTATTGCTGAGAAGTGATCTGATGAGCAAATTTTCTCATCAGTTTTATGTTAGAGTCTTCACTTCTTAAAGTTCTTGAATCAGCTACATCTTCTTAAAATTTAACCTATTTTTTATTGGAATTTTCCCATGTTTTGCCTTGTTATATTTTTTAAAAATGTGTGTGTGACTGTCCAACATTTCTATAAATTACTTCAGGGCTGTTCTCTAGATTATTTTTGTAAATAAAGTAACAAGAGTAACCAGTGTGATGTTTTTAGATTTTTTTTTTTAAATAAATATTTTTTAAGAGACATGGTCTTGGGCGGGGCATGGTGGCTCATGCCTGTAATCCTAGCACTTTGGGAGGCCGAGGCAGCTGGATCATTTGAGGTCAGGAGTTCAAGAATAGCCTGGTGAACATGGTGAAACCCCGTCTCTACTAAAAATACAAAAAATTAGCTGGGCATGGTGGCATGCGCCTGTAATCCCAGCTACTCGGGAGGCCGAGGCAGGAGAATTGCTGGAGCCCAGGAGGCAGAGGCTGTAGTGAGCTGAGATTGCGCCATTGCACTCAAGCCTGGGCGACACAGCTAGACTCCACATCTCAAAAAAAAAAAAACAAAAAAAGGGACAGGGTCTTGCTCTGTCACCCAGGATGGAGTCCAGTGGCATGACCAAAGCTCACTACAGCCTTGAACTCCTGGGCTCAAGTGATCCTCTTGCCTCAGTCTTCCAAGGGGCTAGAACTACAGGTGTTCACCACCATACCCCAACTAATTTATGTTTTTGTAGAGACAGGGTCTTCCAGCGTTGCCCAGGTGGTCTCAAACTCCTGGCTTTAAGTGATCCTCCCGTCTCAGCCTCTCAAGTAGCTGAGATTACAGGTGCGAACTACCATGTCCATGTTTTTATATTTAAAGGTGCTAAGTTGTCCTTACATATTAGGTACCACGGATTTAAACCTTTTGCTAAACAAACATATAAATGCTTTCATTTCAAAACCAGTAAAACCACAGCTGGCAAGAGATTACAGTATCATAGTATCTTAAAGTCAAATGAAGAGACAGTCTCAAAAACAAAGGGTGTTCCAGAGGAGTAAGTGACACAAATATTTCAATGAGGATACAGTTGAAAATATACTCCCTTGGCAATTAAAAGGTCATCTGGATCTGGTCACACATCCTCTACACTCTTTCCCCTCAGATTATATTCCTTACTACCTTCTGATGCTAGTACAGTAACTCATCTATCCATAAGGTATACAATGTTTATCAACTATGTAGTCCCTGGTGACAAGCAGTTGCACTGGCACCAGTAAGTACTATCAAATAGAAAAGGTGGAGTAAGAGGAGAGAGCAGGGATGGGACTATAAGTGGAATATGTTGGTTTTTGCCCGCTTGGATTTATACGAATACATGAAATTCTACTGCATTACTATTTTTCTAACTGGGATTCAATATACAGAGTACATATTGTGCATCACCTAGAAATATTAATTTATGGGTATATTTATATTCATATCTACATATGCTTGTCATATGTAAAGCTCTTTGATTTGCTCAGGAAAGCATAAACCAATAAAATGCTGTCTTTTCATTCTTTGGCTGAACTTGTAATTACTTACCTCAGCACTCTTCATAGCTTTAAGAATATTCCCCACTGTATCAGTAAAGGTGTTACCCAGTATTCTACCCAACTTCTTGTACAAGGAACCCAAACATACCACAGCAGCACTGAAACAACATTTAAATTAGAAATTAGTCACAGCTGAAAAAATAGGAATAAAAAGATCTTAGGATATGCAAGGGTAACTATTGAAAAATTTCCCCCATTCTCTTGGTTGTCTTTTTACTTTCTTTGTATTATCCTTTGAAATACAAACATATTTAATTGTGATGAAGTCTCATCTATTTTTTGTTGTGCTTTTTGGTGCTGTATCTAAGAAACGCTGCCAAAGCCAAGGGTCACAAAGATTTACCCCTATGTTTTTTCCTATGAGTTTTACAGTTTTAGCTGTTACACTTACATCTATGATCAATTTTGAGTTAATTTTTTATACATGGTGTAATAGAAGGGTCCAAATTCATTCTTTTGCATGTGGACATACAGTTATACTGGCATCATTTGTTGAAAAAGTGACTATTTTAAATTTTGCTTTGAAAAGATAAAATTTCTAAGAATCTATTCTGTGGTTAAATCCTAAGGCACGACACTTAGGTGAATATGATTATACTTGCAATAATAAGGATGTATCAATCTGTGATTACTCTACTATTCAGCCCAAAGATTACACACCCTCAAATTTGTTACAAAATTCTACAAAATATTTCAACAGAACTCAGCTACATATTAGATAACAAAAAGATAAGCTTAAAGATAAAAATAAAAACAAGAAATAATGTTCTCATCAAGTTTGAAATCTGAAAACTTTATGGGGGAATACATTCTGTTATAAGGTAAAAATTAGACCAACAAAAACTTTACAGAATTATGACATGGTGGCCAGGTGCAATGGCTCATGCCTGTAATCCCAATACTTTGGGAGGCCAAGGTGGGTGGATCACTTGAGGTTGGGAGTTTGAGACCAGCCTGGCCAACATGGTGAAACCCCGTAACTACTAAAAATACAAAAATTAGCTTGAAGTGGTGGCACGTGCCTGTAGTCCCAGCTACTTGGGAGGCTAAGACAGAGGAATTGCTCGAACCCAGGAGGCAGAGGTTGCAGTGAGTCGAGATCACACCACTGCACTCCAGCCTGGGTGGACAGAGAGATTCTGTCTCAAAAAACAGAAAAAAAAGAAATATTACGTGGCTCATTGCCTTTTTAAAGATAACAGGTGATAAAATGAACTAAATCCTACAGAGAAACTAAGCTGTTCTTGTTAGGATCTTAGCAAATACTTTTCTACATGATATTCACTATCAATTTTCATAACCAAGAATGAATAAATTATAAAAGCATCCAAAAATGTGAAGAATTTAAAATATCTTTCTTAAACACTCAACTGCTAAAATTTTAGGAAGATGTTTTGAATCTCAAATCTAGACTTCAAATATGTCTAAAGTATTTGTAGAATTGTTTCTCAGCAACTAACATGAAAAGTGTTAGTTTCTTTTTTAAGTTAGATTTTTAAAATGAGTAAAACTGAGTTTGTATTCAAAGTAATTGTCAAGTACTACGAGTACTTCATAAAAATACAACAGGAAGCAATATTTTGTTTTCTGTTCTGTTTTAACGTTTCACTTACAGCTTAGTGCGAAGATAACTTGGAGAATCATCTTTGCTACGAATAAGATCATTACATTTATCGATTGCTTCGTAAACGGAGAATGTGTCTCCAATACTATAAAGTATGGCTAGATTCTTAGCAAGCAGTTTGCGGGTAGGAGGCCCTGGGGAGCTGTTCAACAAAGACAGGAGCTGTTCAACAAGAGTCTTCTGTTTCTCCCTTACATCATTCTAGAAAGAAAGATAACACAAAGACAATTCAAAGTCAATATAATTATATGTAATCCTCTAATATAATTTTTCTTTCATATATTTAAGAACTAAAAAGGCTCTAGAAAAATACAAACTTATTTTGACTGGAAGTTACAAATAAGTTGGTAGTGTGGTCATTATGCCAGACTAAACAGGTAGTTTGCTGCCCTGCTAATAACAAAAAAGCCCTCCAAAAATTCCAAACCACATTATACTGCAATCTCTATTAACAAATATAAGGGCTCTATGTATGCGAAATCTTTCGTTTGAAAGGCAGAGCAAATTTGTATTATTATTATTATTATTATTTTTTTTTTTTTTTTGAGACGGAGTCTCGCTCTGTCACCCAGGCTGGAGTGCAGTGGCCTGATCTCCAGTCACTGCAAGCTCCGCCTCCCGGGTTCACGCCATTCTCCTGGCTCAGCCTCCCGAGCAGCTGGGACTACAGGCGCCCGCCACCATGCCCGGCTAATTTTTTGTATTTTTAGTAGAGACGGGGTTTCACGGTGGTAGCCCAGATGGTCTCAATCTCCTGACCTCGTGATCCACCCGCCTCAGCCTCCCAAAGTGCTGGGATTACAGGCGTGAGCCACCGCGTATTATTATTTTTAATGGAGACAATGATATGGTTTGGCTCTATGTCTCCACCCAAATCTCATGCTGAATGGTAATTCCCATGTTTCAGGGGAGGGGCCTGCTAGGAGGTGATTGGATCATGGGGGTGGATTTCACCCATGCTGTTCTTGTGACAGTGAGTGAGTTCTCACAAGATCTGATGGTTTAAAAGTGTGTGACACTTCCCCCCAACCCTTCCTGCCACGATGTGAAGAAGGTCCTCACTTTCCCTTCGCCTTCTCCCATGACTGTTGAAGTTTCCTGAGGCCTCCCACTCATGCCTGTTAAGCTTGCATATCTGTGCATTAATTAAACCTTTCTTCTTCATAAATTACCCAGTCTCAGGTAGTTCTTTACAGCAGTGTGAGAACGGACTAATACACAAGGTCATACTATGTTGCCTGAGGTAGAGTACAATGGCTATTCATAGGAGCAATTATAGTGCTACACTACAGCCTCGAATTCCTGGGCTCAAGCAATCCTCCTGCTTCAGCCTACCATGTAACTTGGTCTATAAGCATGTATCAGCATGTCTAAATTTGTATTTTCAACTACAGCATCTGAGTTATTAATCCTACACCTCCCCCATATATAGCTGTATAAAGCAGTAACCTATAATCTATAACCAGAGCTGACCTTGTAATGGCTACCTGTTTTATTCAGATCTATTCCTAAGTGTAAGGCAATTCTGTTTTTGCAAGCTTATGTATATAAATGTTAATAACGTTATTCCATTTTCCTTGTCTGCTATCTGAATAAAGAGTACACAGTATCATTACAAAGCTAATGGTATTCAGGTGCTCACTGAGGCCTAAAATTCCACAATAAAATATTTGTCAGTGTATAGAATTTTGTCTTTAGTTAATTTTTTCCCCCAAATCTAGAAGTTGCTTTTTTTTCCTCTCTTAAAGATCAGCAAACTTGTCAAATATTTTGATAACTAGAGTCACATAGCTCCCTGTTGTCTCAGAACAAGAATGTGTATTGGAATGCTATTATTTTAAATTCATAAATAAAATGTCTTCTGTTAAATTCTAAATGTCTCCATGAGTAGTGTTTTTGTACCACTTTGGAACTGCATATAGTACTGTGATTACGTGAAAAAATGTCCTTATTTTTAGGAGATGTAGGCTAAAAGTAAAGTGCCACCTCAATGGCTTAGTAAATTAATCAACCAAACATGGCAAAATGTTACTAATTGCTGAATGTAGGTGAAGGGTATGAGTGATCAGTTTTCCTTTTTCACACTCATGTCATAAGCTTTGAAGAGAGAATCTGTTTATCCATAGGCTCCTGAATTCATACACCTCAAGTTTTCATACCTTTTTAAAGTGAAACTCCCACTACATTGTTTAGCCGCTATACTGTACCAGGGCTTTATGTACACGGAGGAACATAGATGCAGACCATAACAAAAATGAAGTATAATACAAAGTAGTTGTAGTTGGTGTTTCACATATTTTTAAAATAATACCAAAAACATTAGCTAATTTCTTCCTGCTTTTCTGAATAGCGAAAACTTCTTCTAATAATAAAAATTCTGATGAGAGAACAAAAAATGTACTATGCTTCATTAAGTTTTAACAAAGTCTAACATTGTAAAGCTAAATTAGGTTATTCTGGAAAAAACTAGAAAAGCAAACCAAAGGAAGTAAACATGGGCACTTAAACAAAAAAACAGATGTTGTCATTTTACCCACCCTGCTGGTTGCTAACAAGAGCTTCTTCAAGTATCTCAACCACTCAAAAATAAACTCTGCCTTCTGAACTTCACCTAGTTGATTGTATACTTCTTCATTCAGCAGTAAGCTATGAGCTAATTCCATTCCTTGCAGCAATCCTCCTAGCTGGTCACAGTTCTTCTCGTTAAACTTCGGTCAATATACCTAACAATAAAAATCTGCAATACAGGAAAATAATGTATTTTAAAAGGGGAGTAAAAAGGAAGGCAATCATAATAATGGAAATCAGAAAAGTGAAAACACAATTAAATGTATACATTTTTTATAACTGCTCTAGGGTGAATCTGGGAAAATCCCAATAATGTTCTAGTTAACACTGACATAAAATCCACCTTTATATTCTGTACTCAAGCAGACAGGCAAAAATAGAGTAACAATATTGGCGTTTGTATGCAAAAACTTGCTAAACAGAAGAGACATTCCACTAAAATTCTGAAAATTTTAAGATTAGGCTGTTTATTCTGTGTTGGGTTTTCTTTGTAGTTTAAGTAACTTACTAAAATGGGTAATAGGTACACATTAACAAATGACACCAAACATCCAGACCTTCTACTAGAATTCTATAGTAAAGCTTGCCATCTCTCCGGGCCTTTGCCTAGCTAGGTACATGCCCTGTCATTTACCTGGAGATCCAAGAGGGACTTACTTAAGCCCATTAGCATCAGTTCCCCCAGCCTAATAAAGGCCCTGCTTGTAGTTTCAGGCTGGGAGTTTAGGAGAGTCCAATCTTAACTAGGCTTATCTCTGAAAGTCTTGTGAGAGCAAACTTTTTAAAATGGGTATTGTCCAGGAATTATAGCAATCAAGATCATATCTGCTCTGACCTAGATCCAATGTAGCCTTAATTTTGTTGTAGCAAACAATCAACAGAAGACACAGGGTTTGTAAAATTATTGTCTTATTCAACAGCATCTCCTGGGTACACCTTAGTGCTGTTACAGAGCACATGCAGCATGTAAGTGTATGTATATACACACATATTCACATTAACATACAAATTTATAAGATGGCATTGTGATTACTAGACAGAATTTTTTACTTTTAGGACATGCACGCTTTACTCCAACTTACTTTTTAAATGGTTAAATCATGCACTCAACCATAAAATATGACAAAATGTTAACAGCCGAATATAGGTAGTGGGTATGTGAGTGATCATTTCACTACTCTTCATTTTTCTGCATTTTAAAAAGCACAACAAAAAGTAGAAAAAATTATTTAAGAAATAAAACACAAGTTGGCTATTAAAAAATACTACTACTTACAGGAGTAGCAGCTATCATCAGGAACATTAAAGAACATAGAAGGTACCACATCATATACAAAAGATGGGTATTCCTATTCACTAATGTACCTAAATAGAAACATGTTATTTGGAATTTCATAGGAATGTAGATAAAATGCTATGGCTAATTTAACTAAAATATTTAAAATACATATCTTACATTTCCCTAAACAAACCTCATATTTTTACAGAGAAGCCAGTAACTAAAGAGGTATTAGAAAATTAGATGACAGACTTGGGAAAGGCTTTTCATTTTTTCATGTTTTTCTCCAACGGTTTACCTGTTTGAAATTACTTAGAGTATCAGCTCATCATAATTATAATATAACTGAAAAAAGCCTCTTTAAAAGACAGTAGTCACAAACTGGTTCCCTGTTGGTCAAGACTGCCTGCAATGCATTGGGGCTAACATTTAAACATAAGAAGACTGCGCATAAAAATCTGAGTCCAGGGCCAGGCACAGTGGCTCACACCTGTAATCCCAGCACTTCGGGCAGCTGAGGCAGAAGGATCGCTTGAGTCTTGGGTCCAGGAGTTTGAGACCAGCCTGGGTAACATAGAGAGACTTTGTCTCTACAAAAAATTAAAAAATTAGCCAGGCATGGTGGTGTGTGCCTGTAGTTCCAGCTACTTGTGAGACTGAGGTAGGAGGATCACTTAAGCCAGAGAGGTGGAGGCTTCAGTAAGCCATGACCATACCACTGCATTCCAGCCTGGTGAAGAGTGAGACCCTGTCTCAAAATTTAAAAAAAGAAAAAATCTGGGTCCAGTGCCATGTGCGATGGCTTATGCCTGTAATCCCAGTACTTTAAGAGGCCCAGGCAGAAGAACTGCTGAGGCCAGGAATTTGAGAGCAGCCTAGGTAATAGTGGGACACTGTCTCCACCAAAAAAAAAAAAAAAAAAAAAAAAAAGACAAAAGAAAGAGAAAGAAAATCTTAGGTCATTTTCAAAAATGTCACTTTTATAGAACAAAGAATATAAAAAATGTGACCAGGTGTGGTGGCTCACACCTGTAATCCCAGCACTTTGGGAGGCCAATGCAGGCAGATCACCTGAGTTCAGGCATTTGCGACCAGCCTGGGCAACAAGGCGAAACCCCATCTCTACGAAAAATACAAAAATTAGCCAAGCATGGTGGTGTGCACCTGTGGTCCCAGCTGCTTGGGAGGTTGAGGCAGGAGTATTGCTTGAGCCCTGAAGGCAGAGGTTGCAGCGAGCCAGGATCATGCCACTGCACTCCAGACTGGGAGACAGAGTGAGACTCTGTCTCGAACAACAACAAAAAAGGAATATAAACAATGCTACTAAACATTCATTTTTACTGAAGCAACAAAAATTCTAGCTTGTTTTAAAAAACCCTCCTTTCCTTTGTTCAATTATCAAAGTGAACTAGCCAAAATATTCACAATTAAGGATACAGTTAATAAATGCTACAGAAACAATTTCTGGAAGAACCCTACTAAATACAGAAAAGGTGAAAAGCAAGTTTGCACTTAGTATCTATGATTGTTTGGGAGGTGGAAATAACCACAATATCATAGAGAAAATTTCTTATTAATACCAGGACAAGTCAAAATCCTATCTTCAGAATTAAATTACCCTTTCTAGAAATCATTAGGATCTGCTGAAGAGACTTTTTTTTTTCCTTAGGCAGCAGCAATATTGTGGTGTAAAATGATCAAGAAGCAAAATAGCTAATACAATGTGATAATAAATAATTCAGTAAAAAGCTTGAGATCATAAGCAGGTCATAAAGTCATCTCTAATGCCCTCAATACATTCCTTATGTAAATTACTCCTAAAGGAAGTAGACAATTCATGTTGGTAATCTCGCATCTAAAACTCACAAGTCTAAAATGCTCCACATATGCACTACCAATGTGATAAGCTAAGGGCATTTTGCAAACAGATGGCTGCTGCTCTTATCTGAAGTCTTACCTCATCAGGAAGATGAATACAAATTCAGTCAATGTTATCTGCTATACGTTTTAAAATAACCACAACCCTACATATACCTGAGAAATGCTTATTTTTCTAATTTTTCTCTTAGTTTCCCTTATGTTTCTGTTGAGATCATAAGGTGATTTACTACAAGTAAACACATATGTCAATATATTTAAATATATTTTTCAAAGTAGTTAGTTGTCACTTGAAAAAAGGATTTCATAAACCTGCTGCTCCAAATGTAATGCCAGCTATATTTAACAGAAGCAGCTAATATTTACTGATTACTTATTATAGTCTAAGCAGTACTCTAAGTGCTTTACATTATTTTCTTGAATAATCTGCCAAACTGTCCATGAAGCAGCTATTTTTATTAGCCCTATTTTACAGATGAGGACATTGAAGCACAGAGAAGCTAACTGACTTTCCCAAGGTCACACAGAACCTGGGTGTGCACTTAAGCAATCTGACTTCAGATATATTTGTTTTAACCACAACATACTATGCTGCCACCCTTTCATCCAATCAAGCTCCTCAAAAATGTGAGAAGTTAGGCCAGGCCCAGTGGCTCACGCTCATAATCCCAGAAGTTAGGCCAGGCCCAGTGGCTCACTTTGGGAGGCCGAGGCAGGTGGATCACCTGAGATTAGGATTTCGAGACCAGCCTGGCCAACATGGTGAAACCCTGTCTCTACCAAAAATACAAAAAATTAGCCGGGCATTGTAGCATATTCCTGTGTTCCCAGTTACTTGGGAGGCTGAGGCGTAAGAACTGCTTGAACCCAGGAACCCGGGAGGTAGAGGTTGTAGTGAGCCAAGATCACGCCATTGCATTCCATTGCACTCTAGCCTGGGTGACAAGAGTGAAACTCTTGTCTCAAAAAAAAAAAAAAAAAGTGAGAAGTGGGGCCGGGCACAGTGGCTCACGCCTATAATCCCAGCATTTCGAGAGGACAAAGCAGGAGGGTTGCTTGAGCCCATGAGTTCAAGACCAGCCTGAGCAACATAATGAGACCCCATCTCTACAAAAAATAAAAAAATTAGCTGGGCATGGTGGTGCACACCTGCAGTCCCAGCTACTCAGGAGGCTGAGGTAAGAAGATCACTTGAACCCAGGAGGTTGAGGCAAGAGCGAGCCATGATCAAAAAACAAAAAAACCCAAAGCAAGTCATTTTTTAAAAAGCTTACATTTTGTACATAATTTGTGGATATATGTAACTAGATTACACTGTTTCCCAAAGACAGAACATCAGGTTCCTTGGTGTAATAAACTTGGGAATCTTGCATTAAGACAAAGTTAGGGATTTTTACCTATAAGATTTCTCAGGCTATTTAATTAGGTTAATGTATAGTATGACTCTCCATGAATGCAATATAGTATGAAGTATTAGTCACAATGCTGCCAGCACCTAGCAACTTCTAGACCTAAGCAAACTGTTCCAAGGAGAAACATTAACATGTACCTGTTATCATCACTTATTTTATATATACATATATGTATTTTGGAGATGGAGTTTCACTCTTGTTGTCCAGGCTGGAGTGCAATGGTGCGATCTCGGCTCACTGCAACCTCCACCTCCCGGGTTCAAACAATTCTCCTGCCTCAGCCTCCCGAGTAGCTGGGATTACAGGCATCCACCACCATACCTGGCTAATTTTGTATTTTTAGTAGAGACAGGGTTTCACCATGTTGGTCAGGCTGGTCTCGAACTCCTGAACTCAGGTAATCCACCCGCCTTGGCCTCCCAAAGTGCTGGAATTACAGGGGTGAGCCACCGTGCCCGGCCCTATTAATATATTTTTAAAAGCTACACAAGAATGTTAATGCCATTACTTTACAGCCAAACATTGTATGTGCTTACCCTAAAGCCAATAACTGAACTAAGTTATAAAGGTATTTAAATGCTTTTAGACTAGGTATTTCTCTGGGCACTATTTGCTTCTCTCAAAACTGTCTGTACTTTGTACATGATAGATAATCCTAGTTACTCAGTCATCATTTTCATACCAGAGGTCTTTTATGTTGAGAAAAGCAGGCACTGCGAACTAGACCTAAGGTACCAAGGTAACATCCAAATTATGCTTTTCAAATTGGGATAACTCCAGCAGTGTGCCAACAGCTTATGAAGCATATTACTATGCTAGAGGTCAAATTTAGACTAGAGGGTCAAATTTTACTTAAAGTTTTCCCTAAGCATTAATTTTTAACATTATTTTATATTAAAATACAGATTTATGCATAATAGAAGGCAAAATTAATAAAACACTTCAAGATAAAACATGAGACTTCAAAGAAATCCTGAGAATGATAATGCCTTTCTAGATGTCCTTTAACAAAAATCACTCCCTTTTGCTGATAAGAATACTATTTTAATGGAAAAATTGAAGAACCACTAAGCTATGAGTAAGGTGAACTATATGAAACTGCCATTTTTATAGGTGAAAAAAAAGGCTGGCTTGACAATTTATGTGATTCAACTTAAGTACCAGTCTTCAAATATCAGGCATAGTGTATATTTGTACTAACGTCTGTACTTTGCATAGTATTCTTTCCTTTCGAATGGCTCTGTATTAAGCCTAGTGACTTCATTACCCTAGAGTAACACATATGTATATTATTGACTACTAATAGAAAAAGGAACCAGCAGGGCACCAATATTCTAGGGCCAGAGTTTTCTTTTCTTTCCTTTTTTATAAAGATGGAGTCTCACCCTGTTGCCCAGGCTGGAGTGTAATGGCACAATCTTGGCTCACTGCAACCTCCGCCTCCCGGGTTCAAGTGATTTTCCTGTCTCAGCCTCCAGAGCAGCTGGGACTACAGGCACATGCCACCAGGCCTGGCTAACTTCTGTATTTTTAGTAGAGACAGGGTTTCACCATATTGGTCAGGCTGGTCTTGAACTCCTCACCTCAGGTGATCCAACCGCCTTGGCATCCCAAAGTGCTGGGATTACAGGCATGAGCCACCATGCCCGGCCTCAGAGTATTCTTTTCTAAAGTAACTTACTCCAAAACCATCTCTAAGAGCAGTTAACAACCGTATTATCAGGCCAGGCACGGTGGCTCATGCCTGTAATCCCAGCACTTTGGGAAGCCAAGGCTGGCAGATCACTTGAGCCGAGGAGTTCAAGACCAACCTGGGCAACATGGCAAAACCCTGTCTCCACAAAACATACAAAAGTTAGTTGGGTGTGGTGGTGCACACCTGTAGTCCCAGTTGTTCGTGAGGCTGAGGTGGGAGGATCCCTTGAGATAGGGAGATGGAGGCTGCAGTGGGCCAAGATCGCGCCACTGCACTCCAGCCTCGGCAAGACCCTGTCTCAAAACAAACAACACCAACCACATTATCAACAAGGGTTGGTTTTAATTCATTTGCAAATGAGTTAACTTCAATTTTATTTAGGCATGATAGTGTAAGCACCTTCAACAATGTCAACAAACATACAGGCTGCTGATTATTCCAGTCCTGATAGAAAGTGCTAATATAATTTTCTCTCTCTAGAGTTTACAGGTCTATTTTGGTATGGACGGAAACATACGTTGAAATCTATTGGGAGAAAAAAGTATTCCTAATCTTCTTGGTCATTTTAGTTCCTTAAAATGATTATATCATTTCAAGGGCGGAAAAGGGAAAAATCACAAATAATCAAAGAGGACATTGGACACAAGATAAGATAGGTTTATTGGACTGGTTTGTCTGTCTTCCTTCTGGAGCATGAAAATAATTCACAAAACAAAAAAGTTACTAAACAGTAAATGAAACTAATTCCAGAATGTATCAAGTACCTGAAGTGTTGGGATATGTCTCAGACTTAAATTTCAATTACATTTCTTTGACTTTTACTTCTCTAAAAGACACTGTAACAGCTTCAACTCACCCTATAGTCTTAGTTCCTCAGTTTTGAACAAAAAGCATGAAGTAAACAAAAAAAAACCCCAACTCTCAAGAACTCCCGCAATTCAAGAAACACAGATAAATCCTAAAATCCAAACCTTTCCCAAAAATACAGTAATTAGCTTTCATCTAGAAGGAAACTAGATTATTCTACCCTGACCTCAGATTTTCGTTTGTGATCTAGGCTTTGCAAAATTATACGCTACAAAAACAGGAACTCACCAGTTACACAGAGCATCAGGCCACACTTGAGATGTTGCTTAAAGAAGGCTGCCCCTGGTATAAAGAAAATTAAGTCCTTTTGTTACAGTACTTTATATGTCTCTAGGCAGAATCCTAAAGCTGGTTTGCTGACACTTAACTGGTATACTTTACTAGTTTTAGGGTAAAATGGATAAGAAGCAAGTCATTTATAATGTTAGAATTCTTTAACACAGTTATAACTTGATAATTTAAAAATCTTGTCTGTATCAATTCCATCTTTGAATCTGAAATATCTTGCTTCCTTCTTTCTACAATAAAGTATTTTAAAATTAGGCTAAAAAAATCACTTGCCTCAGAAAACAGCAGAAAAATCTCTGAAAATGAAATTCAAACTTAGGGTATTATTTTATATGAACTTAATATTAGTCTTTCTAATTCTCTATAACAACCCTACAAATAAATTGGATATCATTAGTTAAAAATTTGAAATGTTAACAATATAGTAATGATTTAAGCTCAATAGGAAATAATTTGATTTAGCTGAGTGGTTCAAAACTATGCATATTAAATATAAATAAGAAAAATGCAAAAACTTTTATAGCCAATGCTGAAATTTTAGAAAAGCTGATAGTTTAATATAAATAGTGGCAGTACAAATGGTTCAACTCTTTTAGAAAAAAATATTATTTATCAGAGGTTACAAAAATATCAAAACCATTTGACAAAAACATCCAGTTTTTGAAAATTCATAAGAAAAAGGAAAATATAAGTATAAAAGTATTAATTACAGCACTGTAATTAACTGTAATTCCAGTGAAAATTCAAAGGAACTTACAAGTCCAACACAAGAGAAATGGTTAAAATTTGACATATTCAAAGAATACTAGGCTGTCATATAAAACCATGAAAACTACAAATGTACAGGAGTGCAAAAGGCTTAATGGGAGGAAAAAAAAGTAAAGAAAACTACGAGTGCAGAAGTTTTACATGTTAAGAGAAACCTTCAGATAAAGCAGTGTTTACCAAGAGTACTTTGTGGAATACTGCCAGAAGAATGAAAACATGTATTCTGTGGGAAGAGGGGGAAATCCAAGTTGAAATGGTTTTGGGAAATGCCACGTTGTCAGTTTTCTTCACCAGTTTCTCCATACAAGTAACATGGTAATGTGCACTATGTACTGCCAAGAGGATGTGCAGATAAAGCATTTGATGTTTCTAAACATGTTTTAACCATAGGCCTCTCCTCTACTCCCTTTTTCTTTGTTTTCCAGCCAGGAATCTCATAGAATTGGTGTTCTATAGAATACAATCTTTGAAATACTAATAATTAAAGACTAGCATAGGTCAAAAAATTTAAAATTTTCTTTTTTTTTCATATTATAAAATGATTTTTCTTTCTTTTTTTTAACACAGTCTCACTCTCTTGCCCAGGCTAGAGTGCAGTGGTGTGATCTTGGCTCACTGCAAGCTCTGCCTCCCAGGTTCAAGCTATTCTCGTATCTCAGCCTCCCAAATAGCTGGGATTATAGGCATATGCCACCATGCCTGGCTAATTTTTGTATTTTTAGTAGAGACAGGGTTTCACCATGTTGGCCAGGCTGGTCTCGAACTCCTGGCCTCAAGTGATCTGCCCATCTTGGCCTCCCAAAGTGCTGGGATTACAGGCGTTGAGTCACTGCGTGCAGCCTGAAATGATTTATTGCTAGTAGAAGGATATATAATTTCCACTATCAATGACTATCGATGTCATACTTCTACTTAAAAGAGGACATTTCTGACTAATATTTTGGATCAAATTATCTATATAAACAGAATCTTCTCATAAAGATGTAAATAAAGAAAAAAGACGACGGCCAGGTGCGGTGGCTCATGCCTGTAATCCCAGCACTTTGGTAGGTTGAGGCGGGTGGATCACGAGGTCAAGATTGAGATCATCCTGGCCAACATGGTGAAACCCCGTCTCTACTAAAAATACAAAAATTAGCTGGGCATGGTGGCACGTGCCTCTAGTCCCAGCTACTCGGGAGCCTGGTGACAGAGCAAGACTCCATCTCAAAAAAAAAAAAAAAAAAGAAGACAAATATATAAAGTTTTAACTTTGTATATTTAAGATTTATCAATTCACATAAAAATCTGTTAGTCCGCCCCATCTGGGAGGTGAGGAGCGCCTCTACCCGGCCGCCACCCCGTCTGGGAGGAAGTGAGTAGCGCCTCTGCCCGGCCGCCCCGTCTGGGAAGTGAGGAGCGCCTCTACCTGGCCGCCCCGTCTGGAAAGTGAGGAGCGCTTCTGCCCGGCTGCCCCGTCTGGGAGATGAGGAGCACCTCTGCCCGGCCGCCCCGTCGGGGGGAAGAGGAGCGCCTCTGCCTGGCCGCCCAACGTCTGGGAAGTGAGGAGCGCCTCTGCCCGGCCGCCCCGTCTGGGAGATGAGGAGCACCTCTGTCCGGCCGCCCCGTCTGGGAGGTGAGGAGCGCCTCTGCCTGGCCACCACCTCGTCTGGAAGGAAGTGAGGAGCGCCTCTGCCTGGCGGCCTATCGTCTGGGAAGTGAGGAGCGCCTCTGCCCGGCCGCCCATCATCTGGGAAGTGAGGAGCGCCTCTGTCCGGCCGCCCCATCTGGGAAGTGAGGAGAGCCTCTGCCCGGCCGCCCCGTCTGGGAGGTGAGGAGCGCCTCTGCCCGGCCGCCCATCGTCTGGGAAGTGAGGAGCACCTCTGCCCGGCCTCCCCGTCTTTGAAGTGAGGAGCGCCTCTGCCCGGCCGCCCCGTCTGGGAAGTGAGGAGCGCCTCTGCCCGGCCGCCCCGTCTGGGAGGTGAGGAGCGCCTCTGCCTGGCTGCCACCCCGTCTGGGAGGAAGTGAGGAGCGCCTCTGCCCGGCCGCCCCGTCTGGGAGGTGAGGAGCGTCTCTGCCCGGCCGCCCCATCTGGGAAGTGAGGAGCGCCTCTGCCTGGCTACCACCCCGTCTGGGAGGAAGTGAGGAGCGCCTCTGCCCGGCCGCCCCGTCTGGGAAGTGAGGAGCACCTCTGCCCGGCCGCCCCGTCTGGGAGGTGAGGAGCGCCTCTGCCAGGCCGCCACCCCGTCTGGGAGGAAGTGAGGAGCGCCTCTGCCCGGCAGCCCCGTCTGGGAGGTGAGGAGCGCCTCTGCCCGGCCGCCCCGTCTGGGAGGCGAGGAGCGCCTCTGCCCGGCCTCCCCGTCTGGGAGGTGAGGAGCGCCTCTGCCTGGCTGCCACCCCGTCTGGGAGGAAGTGAGGAGCGCCTCTGCCCGGCCGCCCCGTCTGGGAGGAAGTGAGGAGCGCCTCTGCCCGGCCGCCCCTTCTGGGAAGTGAGCGCCTCTGCCCGGCCGCCCCGTCTGGGAGGTGAGGAGTGCCTCTGCCTGGCTGCCACCCTGTCTGGGAGGAAGTGAGGAGCGCCTCTGCCCGGCCACCCCGTCTGGGAAGTGAGGAGCGCCTCTGCCCGGCCATCCTGTCTGGGAAGTGAGGAGCGCCTCTGCCCGGCCGCCCCGTCTGGGAAGTGAGGAGCACCTCTGCCTGGCTGCCACCCTGTCTGGGAGGAAGTGAGGAGCGCCTCTGCCCGGCCACCCCGTCTGGGAAGTGAGGAGCGCCTCTGCCCGGCCGTCCCGTCTGGGAAGTGAGGAGCGCCTCTGCCCGGCCGTCCCGTCTGGGAAGTGAGGAGCGCCTCTGCCCGGCCGCCCATCTTCTGGGAGGTGAGGAGCGCCTCTGCCCAGCCGCCCCGTCTGGGAGGTGAGGAGCGCCTCTGCCAGGCCGCCACCCTGTCTGGGAGGAAGTGAGGAGCGCCTCTGCCCGTCCGCCCATCTTCTGGGAGGTGAGGAGCGCCTCTGCCCGGCCGCTCTGTCTGGGAGGTGATGAGCGCCTCTGCCCAGCCGCCCTGTCTGGGAGGTGTACCCAACAGCTCCGAAGAGACAGCGACCATCGGGAGCAGGCCATGAGGACGATGGCGGTTTTGTTGAAAAGAAGGGGGGGAAGTGTGGGGAAAGGAAGGAGAGATCAGATTGTTGCTGTGTCTGTGTAGAAAGAGGTGGGCATAGGAGACTCTATTTTGTTCTGACTAGGAGAAATTCTTCTGCCTTGGGATGCTGTTGATCTATGGCCTTTCCCCCAGCCCCGTGCTCTCTGAAACATGTGCTGTGTCAACTCAGGGTTAAATGGATTAAGGGTGGTGTAAGATGTGCTTTGTTAAACAGATGCTTGAAGGCAGCATGCTCTTTAAGAGTCATCACCACTCCCTAATCTCAAGTACCCAGGGACACAAACACTGCAGAAGGCCGCAGGGACCTCTGCCTAGGAAAACCAGAGACCTTTGTTCATGTGTTTATCTCCTGACCTTCTCTCCACTATCATCCTATGACCCTGCCATATCCCCCTCTCCGAGAAACACCCAAGAATCATCAATAAATACTTAATTAAAAAAAAAAAAAGGAAAAAAAAAAAAAGAAAATAAAAAAAAAAAAAGATTTATCAATTCACATAAAAATCTGTTAGTCTGTGGCCAGGCGCAGTGGCTCATGCCTGTAATTGCAGCACTTCGGGAGGCTGAAGCGGGCGGATCACCTGAGGTCAGGAGTTCCATGGAGAAACTCTGTCTCTACTAAAAATATAAAATTAGCCGGGCGTGGTGGCAGGTGCCTGTAATCCCAGCTACTCGGGAGGCATGAGGCAGGAGAATCGCTTGAACCTGGGAGGTGAAAGTTGTGGTGAGCCAAGATGAGGCCATTGCACTCCAGCCTGGGCAACAAGAGCCAAACCCCATCTCAAAAAAAATTTGTGTTATTCTATAATGTTAAGTAACTTTCACATATACATCCTTTACAAACTAAAAATGACTTGTTGTACTACATATTTTAAAATTTGATTTACGGAATTCTGAATACGAATTCCCACAGTCAAATGAATCCATGTTTTCTAACTCGTACCACAAAAACCTAACTTATGACGAACCCCAGGCACAACACTAATACTTCTAATTGTAATATATAATGAAAACACATTCAGTATACCAAGATGCCAAGAATATTTCCTGCAAACTTGGTAGGAACGGGAAGAATGTTGTGGCTCACCACTGCATAATACAAAGCAATATGAACAGCAAATACACACTGCTCTAAGAACTGATGGGGAGCACATCCTATTAGGATAGAGAAGTCAGGGTGGAGTAGGAGAGAAACGGGAGTTACCAAGACAAAGAATTTAACACCGGGACAAGAAATTTATAAGAAGTGGGGTGAAAAATGGTTACAGGTTGGGGACTGAATTTACTCTGCTTTGTTTTTTTTTGTTTTTCCAAAATACTGCAGGTTTGGGAAAAAAAAAAAAAAAAAGTATTTTTTTTGTTTTTCCAAAATACTTACAATACTGTAAGGAATGAGAAAAATGGTAGAAGCTGGATTCCATGATGGTGAGATTGCCAGTGGGAGCCCCAATTGGACTATAACTGTTTGTAGCAATTCTCCTTCCAGATTACGAAAGAGAACACTCCGGAAGCATAAAAGGAAGTGTTCTGGGGGGTGGTAGGGGATAAGACTGAGCAGTAGGAACCAACTCTAAGATGTCAGTGACAGAAAAATGATTATTTTTTGAGGATCTACGTACTAAAACCTTTTAGTTCACTATCTCATTTAATCCTCGTAATACTGAAACTTAAGATATTATTATTCTAATTTTACATAGAAAGATAATGAGCTAAGAAATTTGTCCAAGGCTGAAATGCTACTTAAGAGGAAGAAGAAGGTAATGTCCATGTCTGTCTAAACGTCCATATTCTTTCAACTACTTCATAGAGTCTCTACGGTAATCACTGCTATTACTAAACACAGTTATTGCCATAGCTGGTGAAGCATCCAATCCTTCTAACTTTGTTGTTGTTTCTCATCACTTCACTTTTATGTCTCCAGTACTTTGAGGCTTTTTGTTAGTGTTATGTCTTCCAGAGACATCAGCTTTCAGAGAGCCCTTTCCATCTAGACGGCAAATCAATAAGTACTAAAAGTGTTAGTTTAGTCTTTGGCTATTCTTGACTATTTTTATTATGCTTCATTCCACACACCAATTCTCCCATCTCTCTATGGAAGGGGGATTTCATTCTGGACCTTTAGGAACGCCAGAGGCAGATTTTAAGTTAAGAAGTTTTACTTTTCTTGTATCTCCCACCACACTCTTCTGAAAGTCACTAGCTAGCAATCACACTACTTGGTATCTAACTGAGATTCCAGTAACAGGAAGTAAAAAAACAAAGTCTATAGAGCAATTGTTCCAGAACTCATGGATTTTACTGACATAAATCCATCAAAGCCTATTCATTCTTAGTTTAGACATGACTAATAATCCAGTTATTTGGATTCTAGATAGAGAAACACATTAAAAGTGAAAGAGCAAACCCACTGAGGGCAGGAAGCTAACAGTGATGGAAGAGACAAATAATATTGAATATAGATATTTTTAAAAGCAGAGCAATATAGGGCTAGTTAATACAGGAGCAAAGTTACAAGATGCCATTATTCCTCCAGCACATCAGGGTTTACAGGAGAGGCCAGAAATTCTTGCTTCATTTTCAAAATGAGTCAATCCTTGTATCTGTTGCTTGTGCAATCTGCTACCTAGGACTTCCAAGTTTAGCCATTAGACTCTACCTGCTTTGGAATCTTCCTTTTCCCTCTCCTCTAATTGTTCATGTCTCTTACATCCCAGTTAGAATTCACAGATCCACCCTTAATCCACACTATGGTCTAATGTCCTGGCTCTTCCTCATGGTTCCTACATTTGTTTATTTATTTATTTGTTTGTTTGTTTGTGACGGAGTCTCACTCTGTCGCCCCGGCTGGAGTGCAGTGGTACCATCTCAGCTCACTGCAACCTCTGCCTCCCGGGTTCCAGTGATTCTCCTGCCTCAGTCTCCTGAGTAGCTGGGATTAAGGCGCGCACCACCATGCCCAGCTAATTTTTGTATCTTTAGTAGAGACAGGGTTTCACCATGTTGGTCAGGCTGGTCTCGAATTCCTGACCTGGTGATTCGCCTGCCTTGGCCTCCCAAACTGCTGGGATTATAGGCGTGAGCCACCACACCCGGCTGGTTCCTACTTTTAATTCACAACATACCTCATAAAATTTAGCTACCTAACCTAAAATTTAGCTAAATTTCTAACCTCTTGGAGCCTCACCTGAGGGCTTTCCTTGGCAGGCACTGCTTCTCACTCCCTGCCAGATGTCCAGCTAGGCTCTTTGCAACTACAGCTCCCTGGAATAACTCCGTATTATTCTGCCTTCTGACTGCCACTTTTATGTCCTACCCATGGAATACAGTAAACATACCATCTATTCCATCAAATCCCCACAATTGTCTGGGGCAGCACTCTGTAAATCAAACTAACTGATATTTCTGCAGCAAAAGATAGGCAGATTCATATTCACATATGATGGGATAATGACTGCAAATACCTTTGCATCAGTTCAGGTCATGTTTTGCTACCAAATGAGTTAAGAAAAAAACTTTTCAGAGCCTTTTAGACTCTAGAATTAGGACTAAGGGATTTTGCACGTGTATATCTGCTTTGCCTTTTTTCTGATTTCCTCCCAAAATAGTTTTTTAAGAGTTTTGGTGATTCAATGGGTAACTTCAGTTTTCTGGTAATTTTATTTACATAAAAAAGGTATTATTACTTGTTTCGAGTAAGGTATTATTTTGTGTACAGACACACAAACATGCATATATTCAACATGTAGAAACCTCGAAATGCAACAGAAAAGTATATAAATGCTATTGTATATTTACCCATTGAGAAGCATTACTTGGGCAATATAGGACAACTAAGTTACTGAAAAAATACATTACACACATAAAACAACAATTTAATAAAATTAGCACCATACTATGGGTTTTTTTTTTCCTTTTCTTTTTTTTTTAGACAGGATCTCACTTTGTCGCCCAGGCTGGAGTGCAGTGGCAGGATCTCAGCTCACTGCAACCTCCACCTCATGGGTTCAAACGATTCTCCCACCTCAGCCTCCTGAATAGCTGGGACTCCAGGCGTGCACCACCAAGCCTGGCTAATTTTTGTTTTTTGAGATGGAGTCTCGCTCTGTCACCTAGGCTGGAGTGCAGTGGTGTGATCTTGGCTCACTGCAACCTCCACCTCTCGAGTTTAAGCAATTATCTGCCTCAGCCTCCCGAGCAGCTGGGATTACAGGCACCGGCCACCATGCCCGGATAATTTTTTTGTATTTTCAGTAGAGACGGGGTTTCACCTTGTTGGCCAGGCTGATCTCAAACCCCTGACCTCAAGTGATCTGCCCGCCTTGGCCTCCCAAAGTGCCAGGATTGCAGGCATGAGCCACTGCGTCTGGTCGATGGTTTTAAGATTGGCAAAAGTATATGTACAGCTTTAAATATTTAAAATTATCACCTTCTTCAAGTTTTCCTTCATTTTTGTCACATACCCAGCTCCAATTTCTTAGGCAAATAATTAAAATGTGCTTTAATATGGCCATATTATGCTTCTTTTCTAGAAATAAATATTTTGTGTTTGTTACCATTAAAAAAAAAAAAAAGAAAAAAAAAGCCCAAGCATGATTCAGGATATATACTCCTGTTTCAATCTGTTCGGTATCTGTTTAAAAAGAGTTCCAACTTTCCATTTGGTTCTCACTGTAAATATGTTTGATTTCTTGTTCAGTTACACTTCCAATAATATTCTGTCCGACCTTATGACCAACTAGAAATCACTAGATTTTAATCACTAGATTCCTATTTAAAAAACTCTTTTGAGACCAGATGTGGTGGCTCATACCTGTAATTCCAGCACTTTGGGAGGCCGAGATGAGGGGATTCCTTGAGCCCAGGAGTTCGAGACCAGCCTGGGCAACATAGCAAAACCACCTCTCTACAAAAAGTACAAAATATTAGCCGGGCATGGTGGCATGTGCCTGTTGTCCCAGCTACTCAGAGGCTTAGGTAGAAGGATCGCTTGAGTATACTCCAATGAATCTGTCTCAAAAAATAAAATAAAATAAAAATAAACAAATAAATAAAACAAAAAAACTGTTTTGAGTAAAGGTACCTTACTGCTGCTTATGATAAACCCTATGAATGACATAGTAAAAAGAGAGAAGTTTACTAAACGAAAAAAATTTCCCATACCAGATCTAAATTATAACTTAAAATAACACAGTTGCTAGAGAAATATATAAAAACTCTTCCTCTTCCCTAGGCTTACAAAAGGCTAGAGTTGGCCGGGCGCGGCGGCTCACGCCTGTAATCTCAGCACTTTGGGAGGCCAAGGTGGGCAGATCACGAGGTCAGAAGATGGAGGCCATCCTGGCTAACACGGTGAAACCCCATCTCTACTAAAAAAACAAAAACAAAAACAAAAAACAAAACAAAAAAAATTAGCCAGGCGTGGTGGCTGGCACCTGTAGTCCCAGCTACTCGGGAGGCTGAGGCAGGAGAATGGCGTGAACCCGGGAGGCGGAGCTTGCAGCGAGCCGAGATCGCGCCACTGCACTCTAGCCTGGTGACAGAGCGAGACTCTGTCTCAAAAAAAGAAAAAAAAAAATTAGCTGGGCGTGGTGGCACGCGCCTATAATCCCAGCTACTCCGGAGGCTGAGGCAGGAGAATCGCTTGAACCCAGGAGGCGGACGTTGCAGTGAGCCTAGATGGCGCCACTGCACTCCAGCCTGGGGTACAGAGCGAGACTCCATCTCAAAAAAGAAAGGCTAGAGTTGCCGAAATTATAAAACTTTATACTAGGTAAATGTAGCAGAAAAACCATGCCCCTCCTCTATCATTACACACTGCAGATCCAGAAGCATTTATGAATCCTACAATTACCTGACATTATAATGAAAAAACAAGATTAATAAGTGAAAGTGAGGCTGGGCGCAGTGGCTCACAACCGTAATCCCAGCACTTTGGGAGGCCGAGGTGGGCGGATCACCTAAGATCAGGAGTTCGAGACCAGCTTGGCCAACATGGTGAAACCCCGTCTCTACTAAAAATACAAAAATTAGCCGGGCGTGGTGGCGCATGCCTGAATTCCCAGCTACTTGGGAGGCTAAGGCAGGAGAATCACTTGCACTGGGGAGGCAGAGCTTGCAAGTGAGCCAAGATCGCGCCACTGCACTCCAGCCTGGGCTACAAAGCCAGACTCTGTCTCAATAAAAACAAAAACAAACAAACAAAAGAATAAAAACTGAATTTAATCTATTTCCTCCTACAAAAGATTTAGTGATTAAGCACTTAAGAGTTCTAGTTCAGGGGTCCACTAATTTTTTTCTGTAAAGGACCAGACAATACTCTAGGCTTTGGGAGCCATACGGTCTCTATCACAACCACTCAAAAACAAAACATGAACAGCCATAACGAAGGAGCATTGTTGTGTTCAACAAAACTTTTATAAAACTGCCAGCAGAGTAGATTTGACCCACAGGCTGTAGATCGCTGAGCACTATTTTAATTCAAAAATTTAACACTAGAACTAGACAAGGGAACTAATTAAGTGACACAGTCAAGTCTTTACTAAGTTTTTTGGCCCCAGTTAACTGATTTCTCAAATGAGATTTAATAACAGTTTCTCAATGTCTCCTGAAAAAGCAGAAGTGTTATTTATATGAGGACTGTGGTCTCATTAAAGGATTGTTCAAACTCTTCAATTATACTATGGGATAATTAATGAACCACACAAGACTCAATAGAGCTCTTTTAAAAAATGCAGATGTCATTAAACACTTAATTCAGAATAATTTTAGAATTTAAAAAATCCAGAATTTAACCCTTATGTTATTCATAGTTAAGAAAGATTATTATAAACTGCCTCAACCTTTTTGAAACAACGCAGGAAGAAAGGTAAGTCATTGGTTAAAGACAAGTAAAAAAGTAATTTTTTTCTGTAGATAATATATTCATTAGTTTAATGTAGTTAATTTTAATTAATAATTTAAGAATTAAAAAGATACTTTGGAGTCATGTATTTTCTGTGACTAAAGTCAGATACAATAATGAATAATACTAAAAAAGTGACCTAATCTAACATCCATAAACAGTGGAGGGAACTTAAGCTGGAATTCGGGTCTCCTGACTTTCAGGTGAGGAGTCTTTTCTTATTCTCCTATTCCATAGTTATCTAGGTAAAACAACTACATTCCAAGGCACAACAAATCCATACTACAGTATTCTCCAACTGTCACTATTCTTATATTATAAATCCTGCCTGCTTACCAGTTAAGGGAAAAAAAAGTCAATGGTATTAAAATGTAACACAAATCTCGGCTTCGACACTTTATCTAAAATCACTTTCTCAAAGACATACTTTCTAAAATGTTTGGAAAATGAAACAAAATTCTCCTCTCCCCATCCAACTAATGCTCAATTCTAACCACACTTCTGCTTTCCCTACAGCTTAAGTAATTTCACTGGGAGTATTTTCTCTGGAAGTTCTTAAGTGTACTTGTGGGCCCCTTTTTTTCCTCCTTAAACTTTTAACATCTTTCAGGCTGTAAATTCCTTAAGGGCGCCTAGCCCAAAAACAGTGCTGCATATTTGTTCAATAAATGAATGCACATAAAAACAATGGATAACTATGACCTTTAATGTAGGAGCTCAAGCCATTTTATTATTATCTGACTTGACAGTCAAGAAAATTATCCCAACTTGCCAGAGGTATCCATTACCGTGATAAATAAGCACTATAAAACGCTTTATAAAGTTTCTAAAGACTTTATAATCACTTGAAATAACGCCGCGCTGGCCGAGAGTAGGGTGAAAGAAAATGTTTCCTCACACTAAGCAAATGCTACCAAAGGAAAAGCTTTCTTTCCTGGAGAGAACTGAAACAGAAGGCAAATATCCACACTCTCCACTGCTCCCTTCTGGGAACTCTCCTTGAGGGTTCCTGCAGAAAACGAACGGGCCTCTGAGGAAGCTCGTCCGAAGGCCGGGCTGGGGCCCCGCTCCTGGCTGACCACTGGCGCTGCGGACGCCGCAGGGCGGGTCCCGGGAGCGGCGAGCTGGCGAGGCGGGCTCCGAACTCCTGACCTTCCCCACACGCCCGGTGACCCCGGCTCCCGCTGGCGGGCAGAGTCCACGCCTACCTGTTGTGCACAGGTGAAGCCAGACTTTCCCGTAGCCCAGGAGGAAGAACGGACCGCGCTGTTCATCAGCCAACCCCGTGCCCCAGTCAGCCTCTCCTCGGCGGACACCAGCCCTTAGGGTCAAGACACCTAGCCCCTCGACCGGTTCTCCCACCGGCTTCTTTCGCGATCACATCGCTGCCGCGACCACCCTCGGGATCCCCGAGCGCTCAACTCACATTGCGGCCCCGGTGCGTCCTCCTTCCCAGCCAACAGGCAGCCCAGACACAGCCCCCTCGCGCCCGGAGGTGTCCCCGCTCCCCGGATCCCCGACTGCCTGCTTTTGGGGGTCCTCCTCAGCTGAGCCCGTGTCCCGGTCCGGCAACGCTACCAGCTGCTCTGCTAACCCTAGCAGAATCTGGAATTGCCGGCGGCGGCGACAGCGAGGCAGTGAGGTGGGCGGGGCGCGCGCGGGGCGTGGCCGGAAAGCTCGCAGCGGCGAGCACGGCGGGAGCTAGCGATTGGGAGCGCGCCCTGTGCCGCGCCGCTAGTCCAAGGCCCCACCAGCTGGCCGCCGAGCCATCGAGCGCCCACTCTGGCAGGCGTGACTGCTTCACCGTCGAAAGAGCGATGGAAACTGCGGCCCAAGTTAGGATTAGGACAGCGGTTTTTCAGTCCGGAAATTCCGGCCGCAACTATTTTTGTCTGTTTTTATCGCAAGCCAGAGTCTGGGTGCAGCTCTGGGACATCTAAAGGGCCTGGAGAAATTCAGGCTGGGCCAGTGCTGTGGGGGTAGATGTTAGACGTGGAAGGGACCCTAGAGAGCCTTGACTGAGGACTGAGGTAAAGTGACTTGCTCAAGGTCACATAGTAAGTCAGTGGCAGAACTGAGACTAACAGCCTCTTACCTCGAGTCATGTGCGTTTTCCCACTACACTTAGCGTTTTAAATGTCATTTTTCAAGTTTCATTTTGAATCAATCTCCAGCTTACAAAAACGTTGCAAGTATAGTACAAAGAACTTTTTTTCCCTGAATTGAGATTTAAATTGCTGACACCATGCCACATTGTCCCTAAGCACCTTCTACATAATCACAATATAACCATCAAAATCAAAACATTTACGTAACTCAGCGTTTTACCAGTTGTCCCAATAATATTGTTTATGGTAAAAGATTCCGTTCAGAATCAAGTATTGTATTTACTTATCATGTATCTTTCCTATTCTTCAAACTGGAACTCTCAGTCTTGCCTTGCCTTTCATATTCTTGATGCTGTTAAAGATTCCTGGCCAGTTATTTTTGTAGAATGGACTTCATTTGGGGTCTGTCTGATATTTACTCATGATTACATTCAGCTAGGTATGACAGGACTCCAGAAGTGTTGCTGCTTTCTTCTCATGGCACCCTATCAGGTGGCACGATTTTAACTTCTCTCATTACAGATGTTTACTTTAATAAGGTGATGTCTGTTAGGCTTCTCCAGTGTGTTTACTTTTTTTCCCCCCCTTTGTAAATCAATAAGTATTTTGTGATGGAGACTCTGAAACTCTCCTTTCAAGATATTTGTAAATATCTTGTTTCTCATCAAATCTTCAATTAATGTATTTATATTAATTAATATGGATCCAGAGGTTTCTATTTTGTTAAACGACTTATAGTCTGTTTCTTTCTCTCTTTCTTCTCTCTTTTTTTTTTTTTTTTTTTCCTTGAGACAGGGCCTCCTTTGTTGCCCAGGCTGGAGTGCAGTGGCCATTCACAGGTCGATAATGCAATCATGGTGCACACTGCAGCCTTGAACTTCTGGGCTCATGTGATCCTTCTGCCTCAGCCTCCCAAGTAAGTAGCTGAGACTACAGGCATGCACACCACCACACCAGCCAATATTCTGTCTCTATCATTATTTATTTTGATGCTCAATTATCCCAAGTTTGGTGGGTAGGGGCCCCATTCATTCTATCTTCTGTGATGTGTGTGTGTGTGTGTGTGTGCAATTTTTTTTTAAGACGAGAAGACAAGGTCTCATATTCATTCTAGCTTCTGTGTTGTGTGTGTGTGTGTGTGTGTGTAATTTTTTTTTGAGACAAGAGGACAAGGTCTCACTCTGTCACCCAGGCTGGAGTGCAGTAGTCTGATCACAGCTCACTGCGGGCTCAACCTCCTAGGCTCAGGTGATTCTCCCACCTCAGCCACTCAAGTAGCAGGGACAATGGGTGTGCCACTGTGCCTGGCTAATTTTGTTTGTTTTTGTTTTTGTAGAGACAGGGTTTCACCATTTTGCCCAGGCTGGTCTTGAACTCCTGGGCCCAAGCGATCCACCCGCCTCTGCCTCCCAAAGTGCTGGGATTACAGGTGTGACCCACTGTACCCAGCCTTAAATTCTCTCTTTTTTTTTTTTTTTTTTTTTTTGAGATGGAGTCTTGCTCTGTCACCCAGGCTGGAGTGCAATGGCGTGATCTCGGCTCACTGCAACCTCCGCCTCCCGGGTTCAAGCAATTCACTAGCCTCAGCTCCTGAGTAGCTGGAATTACAGGCGTGTGCCACCATGCCTGGCAAATTTTTGTATTTTTAGTACAGACGGGGTTTCACCATGTTGGTCAGGCTGGTCTCAAACTCCTGACCTCATTATCAGCCCGCCTCGGCCTCCCAAAATGCTGAGATTACAGGCGTGAGCCACTGCGCCTGGCCCCGGCCTTAGATTCTGTAAACATTTTATTGTAAAATATTTTTTAAATACAGAATAATTAAAAGAGCTTTACATACCGTATACACATAATCCAGATTCAACATTAACAGGTTACCATTCTGTGGCCTTTTGACACATCCCCATCATTCTTTCAGCACTCCCCTATTTACTAGGGCAATTAGATGTTTCATACTCATCCTGCTCCAGCCTTGGATGTAATCATTTATTCAGGAGCCCTGATTCCTTACAGTGGAGAATGGTATTTAGCACTAGGTATGCTCACTGCTATTGAGATATCCATAGCCCAGCCTGTCTCAGTGGATGCAGTTAGGGAATATTTATACATTCATACACATATACAGCACATCTTTATATGTATCCTTACACACACATTTACAGCTATATTTCTTTGTCTAACAATATATATTAAAATCATGTGTTCACAGTAAAACCTCCAATCCAGCATCATACAGTTCATTCTAGTTTTTGCCCTTCCACATTTATAACTACTTTCTCCTACAGAGAGAAGCCTGGCTCCCATTATCCTTGAGATATTTACTTATTTGAACAACCCTGCTATGTGTGAGCAATCATCCACAGCTGCCATCTATTCCTTTGGAGGATACTGCCCTTACCCCACTGAGGTTCTGAAAGCCCCAAATTAGCCATCTCAAGCCCCCCTCTCATCTTTCTTTCCTTACCATCACTCCCACACCCTGTGATCATGCCTAGCCCATAAACCCTGCCGACAATGCTCAACGACAGACCCAAACATCCCTTGCCAAGCATCCCCCTTATCTCACTTTATATAGATTAGACACACACTATATATAATCATATATATAACTAATAATTATATAACTTTATATAGATTAGACACACACTATATATAATCATATATATAAAACTAATAGTTATATATTCTTTACAGCACCCTATATACACATACATTCATACAATATATGGATTAGTTATATATCTCATATATTCATTATATATTAATTTTTATAAAACCCTATATATATACACACTATATGTTATATACCATATATATTTGTTATATATATTACTTATAGTACCTAAAACATGTATCATATATATAGTGTGTATATCATGTATATATATAGTGTGTATATATACAGTGTGTATATGTATATGTAAAGAATAATATGCGAGATATATATTGTGTACATGTATACAGGGTATTGTAAAGTACCCTAAAAAAGGAGCAAAACTATTATAGGATCCTGAAGGAGAGAGCAATTACTATGAAGTACAGCTGGGAGGCTCATGAAGGGTTTAAAGAGATGACATTTAAAATGGGCTTTGGAGGACACGTAAGGATGGATGAGTAGAATATACGCTATTAGATATTGAAAAAACTCTGGACCTTTTAGCAGGCTCAAAGCAGAGAAAGAAATTCATTTTGCCTGAGTACGCAGTATGAGAATAACAACATTAGAATTTCAGAATTGGAAGGGATATTATGTATCATTGAGTCCAACTAATAGTTTTACAAAAGATTCAAAGATGGCTCCAGACTTTAAGCTAAGTGACTAAGAGAATGAAATTAGAAGGTGGAATTTGGAGGGGAAAATAATGAGTTTAATTTTAAACATTTCACATTTGAGGTGACAGTAAGACATCCAAGGGGAAATGAGGGACTACAGCTTAGACAAGGGGTCAGAGCTAGAGAAGAGGGGTCAGAGCTAGAGACGAGGAGTCAGAGCTAGAGATGTAGAATCCGAATTTTTCCACCTGGTGCTAACAACTGACAGCGCTCTGAAACAAACACCAGTGTTATCATCTTAACCAAATAGAAATGTGTCCCACTGTTCAACTACCATTATACTTTGATTATACTTTGTTTAATTTTAAATGGAAATTTTGAGTCACAATAAAGAAGCTGTATTATAGGTAGCAGAAAGAACATCGCTTTGGAATTGGTGACTTGTGTTCAAATTCTAATTACACAACTTAGTAGGCACGACCTAGGGAAAATCACTTTATATCTCAGAAGCTCAATTTCCTCACTTGTAAAATGAGAATACTATCTCCTTCCCTGAGGTGTTCTAAGGATTTGAGATATAATATATAACTAGCATGTTATATATTACATACAGAAGGTGCTCTTCAGATATTTGATGAAAGAATGGAGAATTTGATATACTGCCTACTTATTTTATACTCACCACTATAAAGCATTATACTGCATTTTCTAGGCTTTGTATAACAGAAAAATTTTCCCACCAATAAATGAAACATTTTTAGAAGTATGACAGTTGGTATTTAATGGTATATGTAAAAATAATGAAGTAAGCCAGTGGTTAGCTATTTAACTTGATATGTGATATCCTGCTATAATTTATTGTTCAAATATAACCAATTCAATGATTTTTGGTTCCAACTAGCATACATTTGGGAAACTGAAAATGATAGATTACCTTTAAGATTACTTCTATTTCTGAAATTGTAAAATTCAATGATATTAGAACAGTATTACTCCAACAATGCAATTCTAGTGTACCCATGGAACTCTAGGGTCCTCCTCTTGATTGTACACCTCAAGAGGTTAATAGGAGTTCCTTTAAAAAGGCATTCTTGGCCGGGCACAGTGGCTCACGCCTGTAATCCCAGCACTTTGGGAGGCTGAGGCGGGCGGATCACGAGGTCAGGAGATCGAGATCATCCTGGCTAACATGGTGAAACCCCGTCTGTACTAAAAATACAAAAAAATTAGCTGGGTGTGGTGGCGGGAGGCTGAGGCAGGAGAATGGTGTGAACCTAGGAGGCAGAGCTTGCAGTGAGCAGAGATCACGCCACTGCACTCCAGCCTGGGCGACAGAGCGAGATTCCATCTCAAAAAAAAAAAAAGCATTCTTAAATAAGTCTGAGAAGCACTACATATTAATATATTATAGCCATTTCTTAGAGAGTTGTTATGTATATTAGTGGGCTGCATTTGATGCAATGTTTCACAGACTTATTTGGAATATAATATCTTTTTTTTTAAAAAAGGAATGCATATCAATAACTTTTAGAACGAATGTTCCTGGGATCAGACTTTGGAAAATGCAGCTTTGGAAGTTTGTTATTAGTGATCTACTCCAGTCATGCCAGGTTGCTCAATTTTGATGGAACCACTGAGGAGACTAGGCTTCACATGTGGCAAGCTCATGTCACAAAATTCATGGGTAGGCACAGCTTCCACTCTGTTGATTTCAATGTGATCTGAAGCCTGAGATGACACCGATACCCTACTCTAACAAAAGATCTGCTAGCCCTTTGTGATACAGCTTTCCACTTTGTAGTCTATCAAGCATTATTTGTCAATATACTGCTGAGCTTGCTGTAATCTGTGACAGCTTTTAGCACTAAATTTCTAATGAGAACTTTTGGCAATGGATAGGATTTCCCCCAGTAGCAAACTACCACTATAAATATTCAGTTCAAGAAGTGCTTAAAAACAGAGTAGCAGATCTTGACCTATGATGGCAAGTAAGAGCAAGGCATTTAACCTAGAAAGAAGCTGTTAAACTCAGGGCTGGTGCTTCTAAGCAGGAATACTGAACAAAGGTAGATCTGAAACTATGTGTTTGGTAATGCTTGACACTAGAAATGACTGCAGTTGTGTTCATACCTAACAAGGACTCCTAAGGCCCCTCCCAAATCCTCATTCTCTGATCAGATGAAGAAATACAGTGCTTTATATGTGTGCATAAGCTTTATGGTTTTGTTCCAAACTTGCTGTAATATTTTATAAGAAAGCCACTTAACCTCTTTGGACTGTGCTTTTCTCCTATGGAAAATGAACATGTTATATTAGGGGGTCTCTTAGGGGTTATCCTCTGATTTTATCTTTTTGTTGTTGTTGTTTGTCTTATTTATCCTCTGATTTTATGAAAATCATTCTTCTGGTTTTCATAAAAAAGGGAAAGAGACTTCAGGAAGTCAGTGTTAAGATGCTGTAACCTGGGGTGGGAGAGAAGACCCTGGAGATCGCCTCTGGCTATTGCTTTAATATAGTTTTCACCTTGAAAGGCAGGAAGGATGTGACCCTGAAGGGGTGAGCACCAGGACAGGAAGGTTCCAGTGGAGAGGGGGAGGATCAGGCAGCAACACACCTGCAGTGGCCAGGGACAGCAGGTTCTGGATAATGGAATCCGTAGCAGACTTTAAGAAGTGGGAAGGTGGTGTTTGTGGGGAATCAATAAAAGTCGGGCTAAAAGGAATTAAAAGAAAGTCCTTGGTCTGCTCATCTATGTTTGCCTGCCAGAAAGTCCCTGATGGGAACCACAGGAAACACTATCATAAGCCAAATTAATCACAAAGTTAATCTATCAAGGTGAAGAAGCAAAAGTTAATGACCTTCCAGCTGAGTTCTAAAAATGAGCCAAAACTTGGAGAATGGGATAGGTCAAGCCAGAGCTAGGACTGAGGAGGAGGGCCATGTTAATTAACTATTATACAAACCCTCAACTTCTGCCACAAGGTCTTTAGGAAAGTCAACTGTTTTACATGCTGACAGGTAACTGAAGAAAGTAAGTTAGTGCTTTTATTCAGGGATGCTTCATTCTTTAGGAGTAGCATATAAGGCCCCCCACAGAAATCCTATTCACCAGTTGGATATATATTTGATATGAAAACTAATGAAGGATGATCATCTTCTTCAAAGTTAAATGTTGGAATAGTAATCACACAAGACAACATTAAGACCCAAATAATTTGTAATAAGATTCATAATTTAAGATTATTTGTCGGCCGGGCGTGGTGGCTCACGCCTGTAATCCCAACACTTTGGGAGGCCGAGGTGGGTGGATCACGAGCTCAGGAGTTCAAGACCAGCCTGGCCAACATGGTGAAACCCCGTCTCTACTAAAAATACAAAAATTAGCCGGGCGTGGTGGTGTGCACCTATAGTCCCAGCTACTCGGGAGTCTGAGGCAGGAGAACTGCTTGAACCTGGGAGGCAGAGGTTGCAGTGAGCCGAGATCACACCACTGCACTCCAGCCTGGGTGACAGAACGAGAGTCTGTCTCAAGAAAAAAAAAAAAGATTATTTGTCTAATTCAAGAAATTGAATTTACCCAGCAAGCTGGCTCTACATAGTTGATAAATAGTATTCTTGTGGAATTATTTTATATATAAGGAAAAACTATATACATATTATAAAAATACCTATAGAAATTATCATCAGTTACTATGTTTATGTATATAGATCTATTATTATCTTCTTTGGGACATATGATTCTCGAAGCAAATTCTAATAAAAATTAGTCATATATCAAACTTCTTGTTTAGCTACAAACTTAAAGGGAAAAACCTTATCTAGATGCAAACATTTAACTGACCAGTATGAACAATAGCTAGAAATTAAATTACCCATGTAATATGGTTAAGGTAATCAGTGGAGCCAGAGTCATAGATCAGGAAGAAAAAGAAAAATGTTAATAATATGGAATGGAATTATATACTCTTGAATTCAATTTGCCAGCCTACAAGCATTCACAGACCAGAGCACAAATCCACTTATAAACCATACTTGCTTATCTTAATAATATTTTATTGACTTACACATTTTCTCCTGTTGTTTGCTCTCTTTCCCTTATATTGTCTGAGGCCAAAATCAAGAAAGACATTTTCTTAAATATATGATAAAATATTAAGTTTTTGAAAAGCAAAATATTAAATTCCTTTATGCTAATTGAACTATATTAAAATATGTGTATGGTTATGAACAACAATTATAAGAGAATAAATAAAAATGAAATAATTGTATTTGAATCATGAGATTAGGAGCTCTTTTTTCTTTTCAATATTTGTAGTTGTTATACTGCCTTTTTTACAAAAAGAAAAAGGGCAAAGCATTTTTTAAAGTTTTCTCTTTGTAATTTGCTGATGCAATTTTTCCTCCTTTAGAAAGGTACTTGACACAGAGTAAGTGCTCAACGTAAACTTGTTGAGTAAGTATACAAAATGGCAACTAAAATTGCTGGCAGATTTCCTTTAGGGAGAAGCTAAATGATGGCACTCGCCATGCTGAGGTAAGGATAAAATAAGTCAGGATTTACTCATCCACCTAGCCAGGGGCCTCCAATTGCCTATCCTTGCTTCCTTGAGCTGGAATTAGAGATTTATTAGGAGGGTATCCATATAATTTAGTGTCCGTGGGGACAGTTCTTAGAGCAAGAAGACAGCTATTAAACACGCTGCTGGGTTCTTAGATATAACACCTAAAACACAAGCAACTAAAGAAAAAAGTTGATAAATCAAGACTTCATCAAAATTCAAAACCTTTGTAATTCAAAGGACATTATCAAAAAAATTAAAAGATAACTCATAAAACAACAAAATATTTTCAAATCATTTATTAGATGAGTCTAGTACCTAGACTATAGAGCAGAACTCTTTTTTTTTTTTGAGACAGTGTTGCTCTGTCACCCAGGCTGGAGTGCAGTGGCAGGATGTTGGCCCACTACAGCCTCTGCCTCTTGGGTTCAAACCATTCTCCTGCCTCAGCCTCCCGAGTAGCTGGGATTTCAGGCGCCCACCACCACACCCGGCTAATTTTTGTATTTTTAGTAGAGACGGGGTTTCACCATGTTGGCCGGGCTGGTCTAAAACTCCTGACCTCAAGTGATCCACCCTCCTCGGCCTCCCAAAGTGCTGGGATTACAGGCATGAGCCACCACACCCAGCCTGAAAAAACTCTATTTATTTATTTACTTTTTAAGAGATAGGGTCTCATTCTGTCACCCAGACTATAGTGTAGTGGTACAATCATAACTCACTACAGCTTCAAAATCCTAGGCTCAAAGGATTCTCCCACTTGAGCCTTCTGAATAGCTAGGACTACAGGTACATGCCACTACACCTGGCTAAGTTTTTTTATTTTTATTTTTGTAGAAATGGGGTCTATGTTGCTCAGGCTGGTCTCGAACTCCTCGCCTCAAGTGATCCTTCTGCCTTGGCCACCCAAAGTGTTGGGACTATAGGCGTGAGCCACCACGTCCAGCCCCAAAGAACTCTTATAATCAACAATAAACCCAATTTAAAAATGGGCAGAAGATATGAATGAACATCTCTCCAAAGAATATATACCAAATGGCCAATAAGCACATGAAAATATGTTCAACTTTGTTAGTCATTAAGGAAACAAATGCATAGCAAAACCACTGTGAGGTACCACTTCACACCCACTATGATGACTATAATTTTTTAAAACTGGAAAATAAATAGGTGTTGGTGAGGAAGTACAGAAACTGGAACTCTCATATACTACTAGCAAAAGTGTAAAATGATGCAGCTGTTTTGGAAAACATTTTGGCAGTTTCCCAAAGAGTTAAACATAGAGTTACTATATGACCTACCAATTCTATGTCTAGGTATATACCCAAGAGAATTAAAAACATATATCCACACAAAAACTTGACCTTGAATGTTCATAGCAGAATTACTCCAAAAAGTGGAAACGATGCAAATGTCTGCAGGCACACCTTGTTTTATTGCATTTCACCTTATTGTGCTTCACTTTTTTTTTTTTTTTTTTTTTTTACAAATTGAAGGTTGTGGCAACTCTGTGTGTCAAGCAAGTCTAGTGGCACCACTTTCCCAACAGCATATGCTCACTTTGTGTCTCTGTGTCACATTTTGGTCATTCTTACAATATTTCAGACATTTCCATTATTATCAGTTATGGTGATCTGTTATCACTAATCTTTGATGTTACTATCATAATTGTTTTGGAGCATCACAAACTGTGCCCACAGAAGATGGCAAACTCAATAAATGTTGTGTGTGTTCTGACTGCTCCACCAACCAGCCATTCCCACATCTCTCTCCCTCTCCTTGTGCTTCACTGTTCCCTGAGACACACAATATTGAAATGAGGCCAATTAATAACCTTGCAATGGACTGTAAGTGTTCAAGTAAAAGGATGAGTCACATATCTCTCACTTTAAACCAAAAACTAGAAATAAATTTAGTGAGGAAGACATATCAAAAGCCAACACAGGCTGAAAGCTAGGCCTCCTGGGCCAAACAGCCAAGCTATGAAATGTAAAGGAAAAGTTATTGAAGGAAAATAAAAGTGCTATTCCAGTGAACACACAAACTATAAGAAATCCCAGCACTTTGGGAGGCCAAGGTGGGCAGATACTGAGGTCAAGAGATTGAGACCATCCTGGCCAACATGGTGAAACCCCATCTCTACTAAAAATACAGAAATTAGCTGAGTGTGGTGGCATGTGCCTGTAGTCCCAGCTACTCGGAAGGCTGAGGCAGGAGAATCACCCGAAATCAGGAGGCGGAGGTTGCAGTGAGCTGAGATCGCGCCACTGCACTCCAGCCTGGTGACAGAGTGAGACGCCGTCTAAAAAAAAAAAAAAGCAAAAGAGGCCGGGTGCAGTGGCTCATGCCTATAATCCTAACACTTTGGGATACGGTAGTAGGCAGATTGCTTGAGCCTAGGCGTTTGAGACCAGCCTGGTTAACATGACAAGACCCTGTCTCTACAAAAAATACAAAAAAAAAAAAAAAAAAAAAATTAGGTGTAGTGTTTCATGCCTGCAGTCCCAGCTATTCAGGAGGCTGAGGTGGGAGCATCACCACTTCAGCCTGGGAAATCGAGGATACAGTGAGCTGTGATCATACCACTGTACTCCTGCCTGGGTGACAAAGTGAGACCCTGTCTCAAAGGAAAAAAAAGAAAAGAAAAGAAAGCAAAACAATGTTATTGCTGATATGGAGAAAGTTTTAGTGGTCTGGATAAAAGAGCAAACCAGCCACAACATTCCCTTAATCCAAAACAAGGCCCTAATTCTCTCCAATTCCATGAAGTTTGAGACAGATAAGAAGCTGCAGAAGAAAAGTAGGAAGATAGCAGAGGTTTGCTTTTGAAGTTTAAGGAAAGAAACCATCACCAAAACACAAAAGTGCAAGGTGAAGCAGCAAGCGCTGATGGAAGCTGCAGCAAGTTATCCAGAAGACCTAGCTAAGATTATTGATGAAGGTGGCTACACGAAACAACAGACTTTCAATGTGGACACAACAGCCTTCTACTGGAAGAAGATGCCATCTAGGCTATTCATAGATAGAGAGGAGAACTCAATGCCTCACTTTAAAACTTCAGAGGACAAGCTGACTCTCTTGTTAATGGCTAATGTGGCCAGTGACTTTAAGTTAAAGCCAATGCTCATTGACCATTCCAAAAATTCTAGGGCCCTTAAGAATTATGCTCAATCTACTCTGCCTGTGCTTTATAAATGGAACAAAACAAAACCTACAAGACAGCATGTCTGTTTATAGCATGGTTTACTGAATATTTTAAGCCCACTGTTGAGATCTACTGCTCAAAGTGAAAGATTCCTTTCAAAGTATTACTGCTCATTGACAATGCACCTCATCACCCAACAGCTCTGATGGAGATGTTTGGAAGAGATTGATTCCAGCTCTCATGGATGACGTGGAGGGATTCAAGACTTCAGTGGAGGAAGTAACTGCACATGTGGTGAAAATAGCAAAAGAAGGAGAATTAGAGGTGGAACCTAAAGATGGAACTGAGTTGCTGCAATATCATGATAAACTTGAACAAATACAAATAAGGAGTTGCTTCTTTTTTTTTTTTTTTTTTTAACAGAGTTTCCCTCTGTTGCCCAGGCTGGAGTGCAGTGGCACAATCTCGGCTCACTGCAACCTCTGCCTCCTGGGTTCAAGCGATTCTCCTGCCTCAGCCTTCAGAGTAGCTGGGACTACAGGCACGCGCCACCACGCCTGGCTAATTTTTGTATTTTTAGTAGAGATGGGGTTTCACCATATTGGCCAGGCTGGTCTCGAACTCCTGACCTCATCATCCACCTGCCTTGGCCTCCCAAAATGCTGGGATTACAGGCGTGAGCCACCGCACCTGGCCAGGAGTTGCTTCTTATGGATGAGCAAAGAAAGTAGTTTCCTGAGATGGTATCTACTTCTCTGAAGATGCTGAAAACATTGTTGAAATGACAACAAAGGATGTGGAATATTACATAAACTGGTTGATAAAGCAGTGGCAGGGTTTGAGATCATTGATTCCAGTTTTGAAAGAAGTTCTACTGTGGGTAAAATGCCATCAAACAGCATCACATGCTGCAGAGAAATCTTTCATGAAAGGAAGAATCAATTGATATGGCATACTCCATTTTTGTCTTATTTTAAGAAATTGCCACAGCCACCCCAACTTTCATCAACTATTACCTTGATCCGTCAGCAGCCATCAACATCAAGGCAACAAGACCCTCCACCAGCAAAAGAATTACAACTTGCTGAAGGCTCAGATGATCATTAGCATTTTTTAGCGATATTTTAAAATTTAGGTATGTACATTGTTTTTTAGACATAATCTATTGCACACTTAATAGACTACAGTATAGTATAAACATAACCTTTATATACACTAGGGAACCAAAAATTTATGTGACTCCTTTTATTTTGATGGCCCGGAACTGAGTCCACAGTATCTCCAAGGTATGCCTATATTGACTGATGAATAAACAAAATGTGGTATAGCCATACAATGGAATATTGTTCAGTTACAAAAAAGAATAACATTCTGATACATGCTACAACATAGATGAACCTTGAAAATATGCTAAGTGAAAGAAGTCAGACACAAAAAGACAAGTATTATATGATTCCATTTATATAAAATGTCCAGGATAGTCAAATCAATAGAGACCAAAAGTAGATTAATGGTTGACAGAGGCTGAAGGTAGGGAGGAAATGAGGAGTGACTTTAATGGGTACAGGGTTTTTTTTTAGATAATGAAAATGTTCTGGAATTAGTGGTATGCACAACCTTGTACAACCTTTTTGCAATATAGTGCAATAAGACAATATTGTACAATCTTGTTTATATACTAAAAGCCATTAAATTACACACTTTAAAGGGGGTGCATTTTATGACATGGGAAGTGTACATTAAAAATAAATAAATATTCCCTAGCAAGCTGACTAAAAAATAATAAAAATAAAAAATATATTAATACATAAATAAGCAAGCTAGGACAATGGGATGAACTAAAACTGAATGTATGAATATCCAAGATCTGGCACTTAATGTACTTCCAGTTCCTAAAGATAAATAACTGGAGAATGCTGGGGTTGAAGAAGATGCCCAAATGTTTTCCCCACAACAAAATGTTTAAACCTGAAATCACAAACTTTAAAGGAGAGGCTATACTAATGTTACATATAGCTTCCAGATCATCTCAATTTTGCTTCATCTCCCTAAACAATATGAAGACAAAATTTAGTGGTTTCATTTATCTTTATCTTTCTTAAACAACATTTCAGCTGTAATTAGTGTTTTGGTTGTATTAACATCCCTTCTATCTCTCAATTTCTGTGCTTTGTCTCTCCCAAACAATATTTAGCTGAAAATTAGCATTATCATTCCATTCATATTCCTTCTATTTCTCATCTCCCTGAAAATTTTGGTTACTTCTCAATGCCCTGTCTCCTTCATAAGTTCCTCTAGTCACTTTTTTCTTTTCTTTTTCCCGTAATCAGCTTGTTCTTGCTCCTAGTAATTCCAAGTTATTTTCTAAAATACCATTCTGTTGCTAATAAACTTTCCTATACTCCTAGCCTTTCCTTAAGAATCCTTTGATTGTTAAGGAAATCATAATATGATGTTCTGCTGGTTCTATACTAGGGTTTTCAGGCCCTTACTCTCGTCTACTCCCCCACTGAAGTTCACATCCTCTTGAAACATCACTTTCTTCCCATCCTCAGCTCTACCATTTGCTGACCTTCATACCACACTCTCACAGTGATTAAAGATTTGGGCACAGAATTATGGGTATTTCAGTCTGTTCTGAGTCTTACCATCCCAGGTTACCTTTACTGTAAGGTAACCAGTATTTATATTTCTACTATCCAATGACATAGTCATACAACATATTAGCTTTAATTTATTTATTTGAGAAAGAGTCTCACTCTGTTGCCCAGGCTGGAGTGCAGTGGCGTGATCATGGTTTACTGCTGCCTTGATCTCCCGAGCCCAAGTGATCCTCCTGCCTCAGCTTCCCAAGTACCTGGGACCACAGGCACATGCCACCACACCCAGTTAATTTATTTTCATTTTTTTGTAAAGATGGGGTCTTCCTGTGTTGCCCAGGCTGGTCTTGAACTCCTGGGTTCAAGTGACCCTCCCTCCTTGGCCTCCCAAAGTGCTGAAATTACAGGCATGAGCCACCATGCCCGGCCCAACTTCTTAAAAGCACAAGTCTTCTTGAATTCTCTTCATCTAGTCTGTTAGCTCCTTGCTGATTTTATCCTTCCTTGCCAGTTTGGATTTATGAGATCAGTTGTTTCAGCTACATTCTTACTAGCACTTACAATTCCTTCTACTCCATGACCTTAATACATTGCATCTCTTCTGCCAATCTCTGAATGTGGATCAACTCAACCATCTGCTTTTTCCAATCTGCTCTTGGACTGCCAAGAAAATTGCATAACTGTGCTTTCTACTTTATAGCATTAATTATGATTTAACCACAGCTAGTTGGTTTGGTTACCCATTTCCTATAGTAGCTATGTCAAATATTCACTACTGTCCTCAAGCCAGTACTTCATGCCATCATCCTCTCTCCAAGATAATCAAGTCCTATGTTTTACAGCAAAAGTAGATGGCACAATGTCTGAACTCCATCAGAGCTCTCACCGTAAACTCAGCCATCTTTCCTCCTACCTGAGAGGATACTCGAAGTTTTCCAATAACATCCCTCTATTTTTCCTTTTGATATGAGATTTTGCTCCATAAGTTATTGTGTCTCTTCTTTCTTCAATTTCACTATGTACTTCCTCTTGCTCTAAAAATATGCTAAAATTTTTTGTGACTTAAAAAAAATCCCCTTAATACTGCTGTCCTACAAAACTACTGTCTTCCATTTCCTTCCCTTCATCTCTAACTTCCTGAAAGAATTTTCTACACTTTTCTATTTTTATATAAAAGTCCCATTCATTTCTCAAGATATTTGGCTTACATAATTCCAAGGGTCCTGCACTGACTAATGTCCATAGTGACCTCCTAATTGTAAATCCTATTTTTTTAAATAGTACTTTCTTACTCTAGTGGATTGTTCTAGGATTGGACATTGTTCACCACAAACCACTTGGATACAAATTCTCCCTTCTCTTGGATTCTCTTCTAGTTTTGTTTTGTTTTGTTTTGTTTTGTTTACATCATTCTAGGTTTTTCTTTACATCATTCTCTTCTAGTTTTTCTCCTACCTCTTTTTCCACCCCTCTTCAGCCTCTCGATATTATCTTTCTTTTGTTGTTTGTTTTTATGTTTAAAATTTTTTTGTAGAGACAGGGTCTTGGTATGTTGTCCAGGCTGGTCTCAAACTCCTGGCCTCAAGTGATCTTCCTGCCTCAGCCTCCCAAAGTGCTGGAATTACAGGCATGAACCACCATACCTGGCTGATGTTATCTCTTAATCTACCTCTTTGTTAAATATTTAGTTTCTTATTGTTTCTTAGTTGATATCTTTTCTACACACTCTTTCTGGGCAATGTCATCCATTTTGGTGACTTTTTTTTTTTTCTAAGGGTACAGTTCAGTAGTGGTAAGTATATTGACATTGTGAAACAGATCTCCAGAACTTTTCATCTTGCAAAACTGAAAACTCTATACCCCTTAAACAACAACAACAACAACAACCCGTTTTCCCCTCCCTCCAGGCCCTGGTAACCATCATTCTACTTTCTATTTCTATAAATTTGACTACTTTAGATATCTCCTATAAGTGAAATTATACAGTGTTTGTCTTTTTGTGACTGGCTTATTTCACTTAGCATAATGTCCTCAAGGCTCATCCATGTTGTAATATGCAACAGGGTTTCCTTTTCAAGTCTGAATAATATTCCATTGTATGTGTATACCACATTTTGTTTATCCATTCACCCTTTGATGGGCACTTGTATTGCTTCCATGTCTTAGCTATTGTGATTAGTGCTGCAATGAACATGGGTATGCAAATATCTGAGACCGTGCTTTCAATTCTTTTGTTTATATACCCAGAAGTGAAATTGCTGGATCATATAGTAGTTCTATTAGTATTTTGAGGAAGCACCATAGTTAACTTTGGTGACTTTAACTACCATATGTGCAGCTAACTCCCAAATCTATATCCCTTGCCTTAATCTCTGTCTCCTGAAATATACTGATATGAGGCCCAAAAGGAGGGAAATATGTTTTATCTTTGTATCTCTTGTTTTTATATCTACTTGTATACTTGGTATACAAGTAGACTCTAAATAAATTCTTGTTGAAGAAACTATGCCTTTTTAATTCTGAGTGTGAGGGAGCTAAAGTCCAAATTTTTTTCCATTGATTATTGTGTAAATCACTGTTGTAAGCTTCTTAATGATGGTCACTGCGCAATATACTTACCTGTTTGATTATAATGCCTACCAGTGCTTTACACATACAAGGTAGCAAGTAACTCACTCATTAAATCTGGTAATAATTGCAAATATTTATCAAACTGAGTAGCAGTGGTTCAGTATTGAAATGCTTGCAAAATTTCTCTTTCCTGTTTCTAAATTAAAATATAAGGGGAAAATATGGGAATTAATATGGTATCATGATAATCCCATACATATTTTAGGATAAACACAAATCTATGGGCCATATAGTGATAAACACTTTCTGGTCATAAGACCTCAGTAAAATAGAACATGCTGATAAAATTTTCAGAAAAGTCTAGGAAATAGCAAATTTATATCACCACTAGGGGGAAAGGGATTTTTTTTAAAAAACCTTGTTGAAGCATATGGGCACTCAATATTATTTATGAGATGATAGCAAGCATACTGAGTAACATTTTAAAGAATATTCTGAAAACATCTTGAAACAAAAATTCAGCCCAGATTTATAAAGGAAAAAAAAGCAATCTAACACCAACGTGATTGAAGACACAAAATTTAATCATTGCTTAAAGATTATCAGATATTTCTCTTTTACTATTGAACGGAGATTTAATACTTGCAGTAACTTCTGCCAACTCAGAACCCTGAGAAAATAAGTCACTTTCTTTACAGAAATAAGAAGGAAAAAAAGGATATTACCAACAATGGAAGAGGAATGCAGAGTGGAAACAGCTCCAAGTGGACCTGGCAGACTATGAACACTAGAATCACCAAGGAAACATGGAGCTATGAAATGGCAAAAGGCTGTGTGAAAACCCTGAAGCTTTTTGGTTCAGCCTTTAAAAACCAAATGAAAACTCAAGAGATACAAGAATGTGGTTATTTTGATGAACAACTCACAAACTAGTTGAATTAAAAGAAACTGGTTCAAATGAACACAAACCTAAACATTTTTTCAGTTCGTCTAATTAAAGTCTAACCAATTCCTTCTAATTTAAAAGATCCAGTTTTGGATATATCCAAGACTAAAACACAATCTCATCAAAGTCTATTTAATGTGGTGTAAATCTCACGGGAACTGTGACTATCTTCTCTCCCAGTCTAAACCTTGTGGCTTTTCTGATTGCTCTTTATAATGATTGATGTTAATATCTCTTGCTTATTTTATAAGAAATAAAGAAAACAAAGATCATAAACTCACACACAGAAAAATAAAAGATACAGTTTTTTGTTTGTTTTGTTGAGACAAGGTCTCACTGTATTGCCCAGGCTGGTCTTGAACTCCTGGGCTCAAGTGATCCTCCTGCCTCGGCCTCCCAAAGTGCTGGGATTACCACATCTGGCCAGCAATGCATTTTTTAATGAAGATTTACTACCCTAGCCAAAAGTGTCTTCTCTTTCTGCAGCTATTTTATTAATAAAATTCACTGATAGCATTGTCCAGACATCAGAGACCACATACTACCTAGTGCATTTTTGTGGCTAATGTGTCCCCTATTAGATGGTAAATTCCTTGGGGCTAGTGATCATATCTTAAACGTTTCACACAGCCCCTAGCTACACTGCTGACCCGCAGATTATAAAGACTACAACATTTAAGTGGAAAGCAAGTATCCATTATGCAGTATTAAGCAAATGTTAGATTTTCAACATCTGGGTTTTAAAAGGCAAATATGTATATAATGAAAAGAAGTAAAAGCCCTGTGGCTGGGTGGGGTGGCTCACGCGTGTAATCCCAACACTTTTGAGGCTGAGGTGGGTGGATCACTTGAGGTCCGGAGTTTGAGACCAGCCTGGTCAACATGGTGAAACCCCATGTCTCAGGATGGGGAACATCACATACCGGGGCCTGTCGTGGGGTGTGGGGAGGGGAAGGGATAGCATTAGGAGATATACCTAATGTAAATGACAAGTTAATGGGTGCAGCACACCAACATGGCACATGTATACATATGTAACAAACCTGCATGTTGTGCACATGTACCCTAGAACTTAAAGTATAGCAATAAAAAAAAAAAAAGAAACCCCGTGTCTACAAAAAAAATACAAAATTAGGCCAGGCGCAGTGGCACATACCTGTAATCCCAGCACTTTGGGAGGCCAAGGTGGGCAGATCACGAGGTCAGGAGTTTGAGACCAGCCTGTCCAAAATGGTGAAACCCCATCTCTACTAAAAAAATACAAAAATTAGCCAGGCATGGTGGCCCGTGCCTGCAATCCCAGCTACTCAGGAGGCTAAGGCAGGAGAATCACTTGAACGTGGGAGGCGGAGGTTGCAGTGAGCCGAGATCACACCATTGCACTCCAGCCTAGGCAACAGAGCGAGACTCTGTCTCAAAAAAACAAAAAGCAAAAAAACCCAAATTAGCCAGGCATGGTGGTAGTCACCTGTAATCCCAGCTACTTGGGAGGCTTAGGCAGGAGAATCGCTTGAACCCCAGAGGCAGAGGTTGCAGTAAGCCAAGATCGCACCAAGATCACTCCAGCCTGGGCGACAGTGAAACTGTGTCTCAAAAGAAAAAAAAAAAAAAGAAAGAAAAGCCCCAAGGACTTTCAGAATGTAATCAGAAGAAAAAATAATGCAGGCATTGAGCAAACTAAACTTAAAAGATGATCATGTTTGCTCATAGACATACCTTGGGGCTGCTAAGGAAATCAGAAGAATGCCAGGAATAGAAAGTGTGCCTTAGCCTATCTACCTTAGTACAAGGTTGAAGTAAACAGTCTCTCAAAGTTGGAGCCAAGGGTTACATTTTTGCTAGTATGATCAGCCATTTTCTAAAAACACTCCATACCGTCCCTTAAAAAAAAAAAAAGCCCACAATTACTTTCCCAACCTCAAATGTTTATGGCAATAATAGCTAATGGTTCTCAGATACTGTTATACAGGGTGTGGTGCATTCTCCACATAAATTCTTCTTTTCACATTCAGATAAAAGGCTGATGTAATAGGTCAAATTTTATTAAGCTTCTTAAGAGAAAAATGCTGACTAACCCAGTGTGAAGAATTCATTCACATGGAAAAGTCCAGTAAAAAGAAGTAGGGTCATATTTATCTTAAAGTTGGCTATTTGTGATGTATCCCACAGAACTGCTTTATTTTGTGATTAAATATAGAAGGGTTTTAATAAAGCTTGTTTCATCAAAATTCATATTTGTAAACAAAATAAAGATATTTTTGCATCATAAAAAGTTTGCTTTATGAAAAGACTCAAATATAGGTTTGTTTGGTTTTTTTCTTATTTTGAGACAGAGTATTGCTCTGTCGCCCAGGCTGGAGTGCAGTAGTGCCATCTCGGCTCACTGCAACCTCTGCCTCCCAGGTTCAAGTGATTGTCCTGCCTCAGCCTCCCGAGTAGCTGGGATTATAGACGTCTGCCACCAAGCCCGGCTAATTTTTGTATTTTTAGTAGAGACAGGGCTTAGACAGTATAATGGTAGGCAGATATAATACAGTGTAAACACACTGTACTATGTACACTAACACGCTATACTATGTCTGCCTACCATTATACTGTCTATGCCCAATATTACTTATTCTCTTGCAGTCGACATATTAATATAAAAAATTAAAGCCAAAGTACTTAATCTTATAAAATACATCACAAGTATCAAGAGTGGCACAATCATAATGCCAAAGGTGGTAGAGGCAGAAGAAATTACTATGGGGTCAGAAGAGACTGAGTAATGATGGATTTAGAGTACAGAAAAGGGCAAGTTAGGTCAGGGCATGATCTAAGAAAAATATAAATAGGGCTATACTGGGAGTAGTGGGAGAAAAGGTTAGAAAGTTGAGCTAGAGCCAGATTATAAACCATGATACCAGCCTTAGAAGCCTGGGCTTCATTCTGGGTAACAGTGGTTCTGGGATTCCAGTGTACATAAGAATCATCTTGGGGGGAGACTGGTGACTAGACAGATTTTAACTCCTGAGATTCTAATTTAGTATGTTTGGGATGGTCCCAGAAAACTGCATCTTAACAGGTGATTCCAGTACAAAGACACACTTTGAGACACTCCACCACAGGACAAATCATTAAGAAACTCTACTATTAACTATTGCAAATATGCCAATTCCCCGTATGCTGTGAAAACATTCAATTGCATCCAATTTTTCTTTGTTATTTGGCACTGACTTTGTCACTGTTTACATCTTTAGTGAATTTGTTTAACAATGTGCTTTTCAGACTAATATCCACAATCTACAAAGAACTTAAACAAATTTACAAGAAAAAATCAAACAACCCCATCAAAAAGTAGGTGAAAAAAGTAGGATATGAACAGACACTTCTCAAAACAAGACATTTATGCAGCCAACAGACACATGAAAAAATGCTCATCATCACTGGCCATCAGAGAAATGCAAATCAAAACCACAATGAGATACCATCTCACAGCAGTTAGAATGGCGATCATTAAAAAGTCAGGAAACAACAGGTGCTGGAGAAGATGTGGAGAAATAGGAACACTTTTACACTGTTGGTGGGACTGTAAACTAGTTCAACCATTGTGGAAGACAGTGTGGCGATTCCTCAAGGATCTAGAACTAGAAATACCATTTGACCCAGCCATCCCATTACTGGGTATATACCCAAAGGATTATAAATCATACTGCTATAAAGACGTATGCACACGTATATTTATTGCGGCACTATTCACAATAGCAAAGACTTGGAACCAACCCAAATGTCCATCAATGACAGACTGGATTAAGAAAATGTGGCACATATACACCATGGAATACTATGCAGCCATAAAAAAGGATGAGTTCGTGTCCTTTGTAGGGACATGGATGAAGCTGGAAACCATCATTCTGAGCAAACTATTGCAAGGACAGAAAACCAAACACCACATGTTCTCACTCATAGGTGGGAATTGAACAATGAGAACACATGGACACAGGGTGGGGAACATCACACACCGGGGCCTGTCATGGGGTGGGGGGAGGGGTGAGGGATAGCATTAGGAGATATACCTAATGTAAATGACGAGTTAATGGGTGCAGCACACCAATATGGCACATGTATACATATGTAACAAACCTGCACGTTGTGCACATGTACCCTAGAACTTAAAGTGTAATTTAAAAAATTAAAAACAAACAAAAAAAACAATGCGCTTTTCTGGTTCTCTGACTCTCTGAAATCTCTATCATCTCCTCTGGCCTCTCATACTTTGCCATTTCTTTACATGTTATTTCTTAAGATTGTGATTTTAGTCTTCTACAGATCTCCTTGAGTGATTTCATTCACTCTTAAGGCGTATAGAGAATGCTGATCCCAACCTCAGAAGATTAGACTTTGTCCAGTTGATAAAGAGGAGTTATAGAAGTTTCTAAGAAGTAGAATATCATAGAGAAAGACATGTTCTGGGAATATAACCTTGGAGATGGTCTGCAGAAAAGGAATAGGGATAGGAGAAACAGGAGGTAGGGAGAATAGTTATGAAACTATCAAAATAACTGTTTAAAGTCATCACCAAGGGATGGCTTCAAAACGAAAATGTTACTTTTCTAGTAGTTCTTCCCTTTAAGAAACTAGTCTTATTTCAATAAATTAATAGGCAAGACACTTCTAAGGACATTGGAATTTCATTATCTTTTTTTTTTGCTATATATTTAACTATAATATAACAAATTAGGTCCTCTGCAATGTTAATCACAGATAGTAAAAATCTGACATGACATTGTTCTATCATAACATCAATGTGAGTTCTTTTCTAAAACAAGTGGCATGAAGGATTTTATAGTATTGATATTGATATCTGATAAATTTAGTTCTTTCATTATGGAGTCAAGAAATCATCATTAGTACAGATACTATTCATAAATGGTGTACCTTCTTTTATGACTTGAACTCATGAAAGAATGGTAAAAGTATGTTTGATTTTGCTTTATATGAAGGTACTCAAGCTATTACAACCATATCCATTGTGTCTTATACACAATGGAAAATAATAGTATTTTCTACAATTGAATCCAGAGGTTTCTAAATTGGCAGATAAAATAGTACCTGTATTTAGATATTCTATTTGAAACATTCTTTAATCTTAGGAAAACAGAGGCAGAAAGCACCTAAATTAGGCGCAACCCTGCCTGCTCCTAATTTAGAAAATAAACCAATTTATTGGCTATTCTTTCTCAAGTGATGCACATTAAGAGATGCTAGGTCTTTATCAAGATCAATTTCAAATTTTTTTTTTTTTTTTTTTTTTTTTTTGAGACGGAGTCTTGCTCTCTCGCCCAGGCTGGAGTGCAGTGGCGCGATCTCGGCTCACTGCAACCTCCGCCTCCTGGGTTCAAGTGATTCTCCTGCCTCGGCCTCCCAGGTAGCTGGGACTACAGGCGCCTGCCACCAAACCTGGCTAATTTTTTGTATTTTTAGTAGAGACGGGGTTTCACCGTGTTAGCCAGGATGGTCTCGATCTCCAGGATGGTCTCGATCTCCTGACCTCGTGATCCGCCTGCCTCTGCCTCCCAAAGTGCTGGGATTGCAGGCGTGAGCCACCGCGCCCAGGCCAATTTCAATTTTTAACAACTGTCACTACAAGAAAGTCAAGAAAATAGAAATTAGTCCTCCCTCTTGTGTGACCTTGGGGAAATTCCTTAAGCATTGTCTTACTTTCCACAGTGCTATCCTTATCATACATATCCTGTGAAGATAAAATATCTATCGAAGATTCTTTGAGCACCTTGGGCCAGAAGAGCTACAGAAAGCTAAGGTATAGTTATTTTCATATCCACGACTTCATTTGCCTTTTCCCTTGTTGTAGCCTCTCTGGAAATTAAGCAAAGATGCCTATCACCTTCTGCTTAATAACCCTTCATGTACTTGAAATTGTTCTTCTCCCCAAGTACCTCAAGCACATTTTTCAAAGAGGATTGCCTGAACTCTAAAACAGCAATCAAGGGCTATGAGTCAGCATTTCACCTAGACATAAAATCAAAATGGTTCAAAATAGGTAACATTATCTTTTTGAAAGACGTACATATCTCTTTGGAGAAACTTTGAGACAACTGGAGTTTGCAAGTTTATGAATAGTTTATTACATTTCAGTAAGTGTATCATGAATCAATAAAGCAAAAGTTAAGGACAATGAGCTCATTACCAAGCCAGTTATTGATTCTCTGGTTCCAAAATAGAATAGTGCAGGAAGGGTATAGAGAAAATAGGATTTTTCATGATAAAAATTTTAAGCATCTTAGGAACACAGACCTAAAGAAACTATAAGACACAACAGAAATTTCAGCAGCTACTTAGGATGTTTATTTATTTACCTTTTTTTGTCAATTAGAATTAGTTATTTGGTTTTTACTCTTAAAAAAAAAAAAAAGCCTTTTCAACTCGTCAGAGGAGTTTGCCAAAACTGAATGTTACCTCTTACTGACTTAATTATTCTTTCAATTTCTTGTATATCTTCCTCTCTTGCCTTTGAAAAGTTTACCTTACTAGCTGACTATCTTATATCACTGTCCTAGCTCAGACTGCCCTAACAAAATACCATAGGACTGGGTGGTTTAAACACCAGAAATTTATTTCCTCACAGTTCTGGTTATTAGAAGTTCAAGCTCAAGGTGTCAGCATGGTCTGTTTCTGGAGACTACTTTCTTTCTGGCTTATAGACAGCCACCTTCCCGCTGTGTCCTCAGGCGGGGATGTTCCAGGATGGGATGGTTGGAGGAGCCCCATCTCCAGATACCATCACATTAATAAGGGCTTCAACATAAAATTTTGGGGACGGGAACAAACATCTAGTCCAAAACATTCACTAACAGAAAAATTGACACTGGCTCCATATCATCAAGCAGATAATATGGAAAGGAGCAAGTCAATTTGTTTTCAAACTATTCTTATGGGAAGCTTCCCTTTTTCTCCCTTTTACAGCAATCTAATTCAATGGAAAAGGAACTTCTTAAACAATTTATGAACTAACACTAATTTCATGAACCAGTTCTTTAAAAAGCAAAGACAAAAAGTGAGACACATGGTTTTGGTAAAAACTGAAAAATAGACCATTAACCCATTTATATAGTATGTTTAATAAAAACAACTTTTAAACCCTTATACTTTGTTCTTATATCAAGTAAAGATTCTTAAAGTAATGTAAAACATTTGGATGTCCCTGGAAAGTAATATAACACACAATAACCCTTCTATATTACATATGTGTGTGTGCATATATATATATATATATATATATATGTATATGTTAGAGACTGGGTCTTGCTATTCTGCCCAGGCTGGTCTCAAACTCCTGGGCTCAAGTGATCCTCCCACCTCGGCCTCCCAAAGTGCTGGGATTATAGGCATGAGCCACCACATTTGGCCCTATATTACATTTTCATGCATATTATTAAAAGAAATGGTGACTTACGTATGGAAATATAGAAAACTGAAATAGTAAACAAAATTAACAAAGTTATAATTGGGTTGTGCTGAAGTTTACCTAATTTTAATACAAATAGTTATTTTTATTACATGCTACACAAATTTGATGGTATAAGAAATGTGTTTTTCTTGTTTGCATGAATTTCTTCGTTGCAAAATACTTAAAATGTACATAATTTTTTAAAAACAACTAAGAGGTCGGGCACAGTGGCTCATGCCTGTAGTCCCAGCACTTTGGGAGGCCAAGGTGGGCGGATCACGAGGTCAGGAGATCGAGACCATCCTGGCCAACATGGTGAAACCCCATCTCTACTAAAAATACAAAAAAATTAGCTGGGCATGGTGGCGTGCACCTGTAATCCCAGCTACTTGGGAGGCTGAGGCAGGAGAATAGCTTGAACCCAGGAGGCGGAGGTTGCAGTGAGCCGAGATTGCGCCACTGCACTGCAGTCTGGCGACAGAGCGAGACTCCATCTCAAAAAAAAACAAAAACAAAAAAACAATTAAGAACATTTCCTTAATGACTATGAAGTGAATAGACAGCATATTTCAAATTTTCAAGTAGAAGGGTAGAGGAATGTAGGACAAAAGGTGACTGAGATCCAGAGTTTAGGTGACTTGGCAAAGTCATCCAATTAGCAGGTGCAGAGTTATATATGAAACCCAAGATTTTCTTGTCTAAAAATGCTGAAGATTAGTATATTCAAGATGAAGGGGAAGAAAATCTAATTATACTGTAGATCATTTCATACCAGAAAACAGCTATGGAAACTAGTTTTTCATTTTCAAAACTCAATTAAGTGTGTGAATGGTCCGTTGGTGTCCAGCTTTAACACCTGCCTGTTCCCATAAGTGCCATGTTCCACTACAACCCCAGCTTCGGCACACTTGCTATTAGCAGCTACTTCTTTTTCACATAGAGTCACAAATTGAGAGTAAAGTTCGAACCCTTCTTCTTTTCCAGAGTTAGAGTGATATTGCATGTTTCTTCCTTTTAGTCTTCCTCCAAGGGTAGCTTGAGGGATAATAAGAATGTTTCCAGGTAGATCCAATATAGAGACATGCTTGCCATTTTCTGTCTCACTTAATTTCACATTTAACAGTGTATTCACTGGGTGAGGAAGAAAGGCAAAACATTTTAAAGTGAAAAACAAACATGAAGAAAACCATCAAGTTTTTAGTCAGCAAATCTCTGTTAAAAATTCAGTTTGTCAGCTCATGCCTCTAACCCAAAGTCTCTATTTAGATTTAAAATACTGCTTCACTAAGCTAAATAATCTAAGCATGAAAGATAAGGCAATTTTCATGCAGAAAATGGTATGATATTTTAAATCTGAATTGGCAGTTAAGATAACCTAACAATAAGTTCATCCAGAAAGGTCTAAAGAAATAACTGTACACTGGAACCTCAAATATTGTTCCCCTGGGGGAATACATGAGAAGATTTTACCTTCCTGTTCTTTTTATTTAGTAAGTAAATCCCACTGGAAAAATATGAGGATAACTCCTCCTCACACCAAATTCTGCTTGCTTGCTTGCTTGCTTGCTTGCTTTATTTATGTATTTATTTAGTCTTGCTCTGTCGCCCAGGCTGGAGTGCAATGGTGTGATCTCAGCTCACTGCAAGCTCCGCCTCCTGGGTTCAAGCGATTCTCCTGCCTCAGCCTCCCAAGTAGCTGGGACTACAGGCGCCCACCACCACGCCCGGCTAATTTTTTGTATTTTTAGTAGAGACAGGGTTTCACCATGCTAGCCAGGGTGGTCTCGATCTCCTGACCTCGTGATCCACCCGCCTTGGCCTCCCAAAGTGTTGGGATTACAGGTGTGAGCCACCGCGCCCGGCTAAATTCTTCTTTATAATGGAATATCAAATAACAATTTTACTGCAGTTAGCAGTTATTATTTTAAACTTAGTTGCCAAGAGTTTTAAGTGGAGTCAAAGGTTCCTGTTTCAATCCCAGTATAAACCAGCTAATTTTGTTGTTTAATAACCTTAAAGGCAATATTAACATGGACTAATCATTTTATAAATATTACTCATGAGAGAAGGGTAAAGGTGAAAGCAAGAATCATCAGAAATTCATTGTTACAACTGAAAAAGTAAATAAAAAGATATAAAGCTATGGCATTATCTTCATACACATATAAGAAAACGTGATATTATTTTTGTAGCATTCGTGAGATTTCCTATAGCTAATAAGTGTCGAAACCACCATAAATATCCATATATAGCTAAAAGCCTAAACTTAGAAAGCCTTTATACCTCAACATTAACCATTTTTGAAACAATAAGCAAAAGAAGTGTCTAATATAAATAGACCTAGGGTCTCCCTACCTCTATAAAGGTACACATGACTTCTGTTTGCAAAGAATAGTCCTGAGAGGGCAAATGGTAGAAGGAACTATATAAACTTCAAGACACCTGCCTTCAAATTAGGCTTTAAAAGGCATGCTTTCTGTTGGGGTAGCTAACGGTTTTAATTATTAGAGGGTCTGTAGTAAATATTCATATGGTTACCCCTCTCTACAAATCATGGAATTAATCTGGTAAAAACCTGCCAAGGTGAACACCCAAATGAATTCCTAAGCTAGGCATTAAGCATCATCAATTTTCACTTAACTAACATTTATTTTTAAATACCTCTAGTTTTCTCTATTACAAATAGGACTTTGCTGTTTAGCCAGCAGTCTTTATTGACTGCTTGTAAGGAAACTTTCCAGGGCACTTCATTCCACTCGAAATCACTATCTAGCTATCTAGGCCTCAGGCTAGTGACAGAGTAAATAGGCAATTTTGGAATAACAGGCCTGAGAGGTAATGCTACAATTTATTATGTTTCCACGTACCTCCCTCTACTGGCTATAACTGAGATTTCAGTTAATGCTGTTGGTATGCAAATATCAGTATGTAGATAAATACAATGTAGAACCAATAAGTAGAATTAAAACGAGACAATGAATTAATGGCATGTTGGAAACTCAAATATCCTAAAACAGGTTATCAATCAAGTATCTCTAATGATGTATATGGGATGTTAAGCTTTGACAGGTTTCTCGCCCTCTGTCCAATTATACTGAAGGTGAATTAAGGAAGATTCTACACATCTCTATGTTAACCATGCTAATTCAGATTTTGCGGATTTAACTGGTTATTATATTCTCAAGGGATATATGCTTTGATTGGAAATACCTGAATCTATGTAATAAATATGAGGTGAGGCTTAAGAGAATCCCATCACATTGACTTACTTAGCCTACTGGAATAGAGGGAAGTACAGGCTAATACTATTAATAATAGATGGACTTACTTTGCTTACAACTCAAATGAGTAGAATGTGATTCTTAGAATCATATATTTCTTTACTGAAAATCATGATATAAAAAATCATGTGTTCGTGTCAGACTATCCACTACAAGAGTTAAGGTGGACCTCCTCGGTGTTTTAAATTCACTACAATCTTATACATGTATTTAAAGTGAACTCACAAAGACAGATATGGAAGCGCACAGGATTTAATCACTATAAAACAACATGCGGTTTGGATATGGTAGGCATATTTTATCCTATTATGATGAAGAACCATTTGAGAATCCATAAGACAACTTTATGAAGTCAATCTTAAGTCAGAATGACAAACACTTTCTTCCTATTTTTGAAGATTTCTACATTTTTTATGGACCAAAAAAGATTTAATCCAAGGCAAAATATTAATTTAGGAAAGTGGAGAGAATGTGTAACACTCCAGCATTAGGATTTGACAAACTATTCTCTGTAATAGGAGTCCTCATTACATTATGTTCTTTTTTTTTTTTCTTTTTTGAGATGGAGTCTCCCTCTGTCGCCCAGGCTGGAGTGCAGTGGCGTGATCTCGGCTCACTGCAACCTCCGCCTCCTGGGCTCATGCCATTCTCCTGCCTCAGCCTCTCGAGTAGCTGGGACTACAGGCGCCCACCACCACACCCGGCTAATTTTTTTGTATTTTTAGTAGAGACGGGGTTTCACCATGTTAGCCAGGATGGTCTTGATCTTGTGACCTCGTGATCTGCCTGCCTAGGCCTCTCAAAGTGCTGGGATTACAGGTGTGCGCCACCGCGCCTGGCCTCTCTCTTTTTTTTCCTTTCTTCTTCAGACCAGAACATTATGTTCTTAACTCTTTAGATGTTCCTTATTATCTTCTGGATTCAAATTTCAAACTATTGTAGTTACTGGCTTTCCATTCTCACCTAGCATAGTCTCTTAAGTCTGGTTTTCATCTTTTGACAAAGTTGTCAGACATGTTTGATATGTCAGTATAAAATTCCCTCTAGGAGTTTTAGCTTTTTGTCTAAGCTCTTCCTCATTGGCCTATTTGCCCTTGAAGCTCTTCTAGGTTAACTTCTGTAAGCTTCAACTGCCCATTTGTATAATTAATATTTCTTATTAATCCAACTAATGGATGCTGTCCTTTACTAATGAGGAGAATACAACCTGTTCCCAACCTTAAGGACAGCTTCTTTTCTTTCAAGTTTGTATGTATGTTTGTTTGTGGATATAATCCTTATATCCAAATACTGTCCTGAGAGGGTATATGATTTGATTTGGTATATCTGAACCTATGTAATTATCACATGAAATGCTATAGCTATCTGAGATAGTGTATATATACATATCACTATACAGTGCTATAGCCTGTCCAGGAAACCAGAAAGCTGCAGGTAGATAAATTACTATTCAGAGATCCCTGAACATTGACTCTGTTTTCCATGTCCTTGGAGGAGGTATGGCTGTGATGACACTGAATTCAGCTCAAGACCCAGGAGAACCTTATATCTATTCTTATTTCCACAAGGAAGTGCATACATGGCTAATGCAAATTCTTCCATAATAATGATATAAACTTGAGTTGTCCAGGTTTGATGAGACCCACATCTTGTATATACAGTGTCATCTCCTGCCTCTGTTAGGGGCTCTAGGGGATAAAGGAAACTATATTAAGAAATGCAGCATCTGTTTCTCCCTGTGTGACCACCCTACTTCCAAGAAGTTTCTGTATCCTTGGCTGAAGTACATTGTGTGTATGTGTATGTGTGTACACTCTTCTACATCAATCTGTAAGTCATCTGAAATGCTGCAGATGTTTTAAAAAATTCCACCATACTTGCTTACTTTAAACTTTGAAACAGGCAAATAGCTAAGGCCAATAACACTAGATAGAATTAAGTAATTAATAACTCATCAGCACAGTTTAAGATTGTGCTTCTTAGGATGGGCAGGGATTGGTTAATGGATACAAAATTACAGCTAGATAAGAGGAATGAGTTCTGGTGTTCTGGAGCACTGTAGGATGAATATGGCTAACTATAATTTAGTGTATACTGTCAAGTCTAGAAGAAAGGATTTTAAATATTCACAACACAAATAATAAATTTTTGAGATAATGCATATCTGGTTTGATTGTTATACATTGTATACAGTATTAAAATATCACTTTGTATCCCATGAATATGTAAAATTATTATTTATTATTTATTATTTTAAAAATAAAAGGGGAGGAAAAAGATTGTGCTTCTTGTCTCTTCGGGTTCATTTGTCTATTACTGTTCTTTCTCACTCTCTCTTTTTTTTTTTTGAGACAGGGTCTCGCTCTGTTGCCCAGGCTGGAGTGCAGTGGCACCATCTCGGCTCACTGCAGCCTCGACCTCCTGGCCTCAAGTAATCTTCCAGCCTCAGCCTCCTAAGTAGCTAGGACCATAGGCACAGGTCACCATACCCAGTTACTTTTGTTTATTTTTTGTAGAGTAGAGGTCTTACTATGTTGCCCAGGCTGGCTTCTAACTCCTGGGTTCAAGTAATCCACCTGCCTTGGCCTCCCAACGTATTGAGATTACAGGTGTGAGCACCACGCTTGGCCTCTCACTCTTAAAAAAGAAACAAAGTCAAACACGTACCCATTTTGGGAAGAAGTTCTTTATCAGCTCCCTTGAAAAAGCACACATAGATCACCAGTCCTCTTTGGACCTATGAGAAATCACCACAGTAAACTCAGATTACAACAATATCTGTAAAGATACAGGGCTAAATGGGTAAAGTTTCACAACTATTAATATTATAGACATAGAGGTTAAAAGCACAGAAAATGAACTTTACAAAAGATTTCTCATGTGAGAAAACAAAATATTTTTCAATTTTCAATCATCTCAGTTATTTCTTTCACATTTAAGTTTAAAATATAGCCAAGAGCAGTGAAGACAAGTTATACCTTCAAACATTTATTTCTAATCAAAATCATTAAGACGATCAACCAGCCTTTTCCCAAGTAAAGGTGACAGACTTAGACACATTTCGTTTGCTGGGCCCCATTTATTCAATGACAAGTGAATTCACATTATACCAGGTACAGCTGATGGATAAACAACATGTAACTGATATCTCTTGACATCATCTCTTTTTATTTCCCCTAATCCATTTATTTACAGATAATGAAAATAAGGGTCTGATTCTATTTCTATAAACTCCAGGAAACTGTCCAATTATTTGTTGTTGTTGTTGTTGTTAATGCTTTATATAAACATGATTAGGACTTGAAAACTGCATTTGTGATAGTAAATTCTACATTAAAAGGTTGGTTATTATCAGGAATATAGGCTTATTTATTTTACATAATGACTTGGATATTTCTTAGATCTTGTAGGACAGAGACTATACAGAAAAGAGACATTTAAATAGTGACTTTGATTCTGCTTCTGAGTGAATCATTAGATTTTTTTGATTCTATAAATTAATCTTGACTCCAGGAGCTATTAGGAAGATTAAATGAGTTAATATTTGTAAAGTGCTTAAACACAGTGCCTGGTTCATAGTAAGTGCTATATTAGTGTTTATTAAATGAGTATGTAGAAATAAATTTAAGGGCAGAGGCACAATTTATTTCACATTTTAACTTCCAAAGCACTTTACAGGCTGTTTTGTACATGATAGGGATTCAATTTATCTGTTGATTGCATTAACATTCAACTATATGTTCCAGGCTCTATGTGTTATCCAAAGAAGTTTCTTGATAAATGTGAATGCAGCTCTGCACTCACACGTGATTTACCTGGAAAATAAGTGAGTTTTAAAAAGTGCAATCATGCTACTGAAACAATAGGCAAGGGCCTCCAATGCATACCCATAAGAAGCTGGCAAGTTATTATAGGTATTTGCACTACTGTCACAGGCCTCTCCACTAGTATTGTTTTCATCATGAATCGAAATCTTAAGCATATTTATATTTGGACACATGCAATGTCAGAATTAAATACCTAATCATTTGCAGAACAATACCTGTTCTTTCCACTAACATTATCTCCTCATTAAGGTCTTTGCCTTTCATTTATTCCATAATAGATGTTAAGTTGTGACTTCAAGTCAAAAATCACTTTCCTTATAACTTCTTTGGTATAAAACATTTCAGATATATAGAAAAATACAGATAATTCTCACTGTAGCTTTAAAAAGTTCACTTACCAGAAACAAAAACATTAGTCTGTGACAGCAAAGTTCTAAATGAATGAAACTAAGAACAAGCAAAGAAAGTAACCTTCAAATCTTGACAATCAAAATGCTGTTTCTAAAAAAACAAGAACTTTTAATAATAGAACAGGGTAGAGAATATGTAAGAAGAAAGAATTTACATTTTCTCACCATCTAAATTACTTGTCAGCTCTTTAAACTAATTTAGTTACGTGTGTAGGAGTGAAAGGGAAAGCCTTTAAAATAGTTTTTAAGTTTATAAACACAAACTGATAGTTTTGATGTGCCAGCAATAAAATACATGTGATTTTGCATAAGGAGATGTAGCCTAAACAACATAAAAAAGATAAATAAGCATGGAAGGAAACTAAATGATTGATAGTTTGCAATTTGTAGTGTCTGGATGCAACTATAAAAATGGATAATTCAGCCGGGCACGGTGGCTCAAGACTGCAATACCAGCACTTTGGGAGGCCGAGGCGGGCAGATCACAAGGTCAGGAGATCGAGACCATCCTGGCTAGCACGGTGAAAACTCCGTCTCTAGTAAAAATACAAAAAATTAGCCAGGCGTGGTGGCAGCCGCCTGTGGTCCCAGCTGCTTGGAAGGCTGAGGCAGGAGAATGGCTTGAACCCGGGAGGCGGAGGTTGCAGTGAGCCCAGATTGCACCATTGCACTCCAGCCTGGGTGATAGAGTGAGACTCTGTCTCAAAAAAAAAAAAAAAAAAAAGGATAATTATTTTATTTATTTTTTATTTTTGAGATGAGGTCTCACTCTGTGGCTCAGGCTGGAGTGCAGTGGTGCGATCTTGGCTCACTGCAACCTCTGCCTCCCGGGTTCAAGAGATTCTCCTGCCTCAGCCTCCCGAGTAGCTGGGATTACAGGTGTCCGCCACCAAGCCTGGCTCATTTTTGTATTTTTAGTAGAGACGGGATTTTACCATGTTGGCCAGGCTGGTCTCAAACTCCTGACCTCAAGTGATCCGCCGGCCTCGGCCTCCCAAAGTGCTGGGATTACCGCGCCTGGCCAGTTAATTCTTTAGATAGGATGGCAAAATAAAATAATAAAATTTCAAATAAGGAAATCGAGACCTCACAAAAAATCATGACAAAAATAAGAAAAGTGAATTTCTGGGAAAGGAGAGAGATAAGAATACAGGAATTTCTATGCTTATATTTCCAAATTAGCACAGGGCAACAGATTCTGATTTTAGAATAATCACCCACACATCATATAGTTCACGGGTACTATTTACAATAAGCAGGCGGGGCGCGGTGGCTCAGGCTTGTAATCCCAGCACTTTGGGAGGCTGAGGCAGGTGGATCACCTGAGGTCAGGAGTTCTAGACAAGCCTGGCCAAAATGGCGAAACCCCGTTCTCTGCTAAAAATACAAAAGTTAGCGTGGTAGCTTGCGCCTGTTGTCCCAGCTACTCGGGAGGCTGAGAAAGGAAAATTGCTTGAACCCGGGAGGCGGAGGTTGCAGTGAGCCGAGATCGTGCCACTGCACTCCAGCCTGGGCGACAGATCGAGAATTCATCTCAAAAAATAAAAATAAAATATAAATAAATAAAATATATATAAAAAAAACTAAAATTGTTTTAAGTAATTCTAGATCTGGGACCGAATTCAGCAGAAAAGATGAGCGAATGAGATTTTGCTACACTGAAGTTTCTGATTATCTACAAAAGTCTTCATTATGAACTAATTTTTTTCTTACATTTTAACGTACTCCAAAAATACGTCAGAGGTCTTAAAGAAAATTTCATTTGTTTTTGTATGCAGTGGGGCAGGCGGTCTTAAAAATGAAAGTAGAAGGAACTCATAGTGACATAAATGTTTTAAATTCTTTGGAGAAATGTGTTTGATAACAATGCAACATTGTTATAAAAGTAGTGGTCTTTGTTTCTCAGTTGGAAATAGGTCAAAAATTTTAAAAGGCTTCTAGAAATAGAATTGTTTCTTAGGAAATCTCATTTCTATGCTAAGACCAAGTCAACATAGGGGGAATTCGACGCGATCTGAGGCGTAAGTCTAAGCAGATCATGAACTCTTGCAGCAAACCTGACCTACAAGCTTGCCCCCGACCAGCATAGACCACGAGCTGCAAGGGGTCTGAGACAGTAAGGCCTGAAGTTCACCGAACTCAGTTTCAAATCCCCGTGGTCCCCCCAAGAAGGGAGACGCGCTCTTCCTCTCGGGGGCTACACCTGGCGCCGGGGAACGGTGATGCAGGACGGAAAAGACAAGCGCAGCCAGGCAGGCCACCGCGGCCAGCTTCAAGCTGACCCGGTATCCCCGCGGCCGGACCGCCGGTCTCAGAGAGAGACACAGAGAGGACGAGTCACCGAGACAACGCGGAAAAAACCGCCCCGCACGCCGGAGGATAACGAGAGCTGCCGGGCTGACGTTACCTCCACCCATTGGGCCGCGGCGTCCTCATCGGCTGGGCGAATTTGCAGCCGGGCGTGCAGGCACTGCTGCAGGAGCGCCCGGGCCTGAGGAATCCGGCTACTCTCAGCCATGGATTAAGCCAGCGCCGCGGCCGGACGGTTACTAGGCCATGTGTCGCTGGCCCCTCCCTTGACGCGCTGGCGGGGCAGACGAGGCGGGGCACGACTAAGGGCCTGCCCCGATCGCCCAGTGGCCCCGCCCTTAGAGGGCGGGGCCTCGGACTGACTCTGGAATGTCCCGGATATGCGGTCTTGGAGGCCTGGGTAGCGCTAAGCTTCTCCGCAGCACCTGCCCAACTCTGTGGAAGGCGCTCAGTGTATACTTTTATTAAACGATTGAAAAGACTCGTTAGATCTCTTTCCCTACAAACGTTTTAAGAAACATTTTTCACCTCAGAAAGCTTAGGTTCCAACTGTTCAAAAATTTTAAATCTGCTTGATTTAAATTCATGTTATGCCCATATGAAAGTAAGTAAACAAATAATCGAATCATAAAGCAAGCGGAGATGGAACTAAAAGCTGTATATACATCCTTCAAAATTTTCCTTATTCCAATGAATAAAACAATGCTGCCTCCTCTATCGGGAATGCCATAAATTATTCTGATTCCACAGTTGTGAAAAGGTATTGGTATGCTATATGAATACACATTCTTTAGAAGATATTCTCGTTAAAAATGTTCTTATCCAAGAAAGTATGATTGTTAATAACTTAGCCCGCTACTAATACAAAAATAAAACAGCTTATTCGGATGCATATGATGTAAATTCTGTGATGCATTTTCTGGAAGTACATATTAGAATGTAAATAAAACTAAACAAGGGCTTGAGTTTCTTTCCCATGTAACGTATTCCTTAAACATGCATCAGATTAGCATTTATTTGTCTATGGGCTTGGATGGTTTAGATGAGGAATAATAGTGTTACCCTGATTGCATTACCCAGGTCATTGATTTGGGCTCAGTTGACACAATGTGCCTATACATTCGGATCTGTTGTTTAAAAAGATGACATCACTGACAGTGTTGCTATCCATACAAAGTAGTGTGACTGAAGAAAATAATCCATGCATAATCAACAGTCCTTTGTACACAAAATCGAAGCTGCTTGTTTGCTGGTTATCTTGCAGCCAGGTTTACACTTTTAGTAAAAACAGAAAGAAAAATCTCACATGATCTCTGATTGTTGCATTGCAGGGATTCCAACAGTTGTTGACATTTGTCTGCAAAGCACAGACAAGTTGAATTGCTTCATGTCTGCACCTTTATGTCATTATAACTACTGAGTCTCTATTCTCTCCGTCTCTCAGATTCAGATTTTACAGGCCTGAAACAAACTTTGACATACAAACCGTTAGCTATGTCCCAGAATAAGAAAAGACTTTGGTGTCCATTTGTATGTGGTTGCAGGAAATAGGGAGGTCTATAGAGAATAGGTTATATGGTTCACAGAGATCTTTCTACAGAGAGGGTGTCTTTAACAAATTGGGAAACCCTTCCTGTGAGTAGAATAGATGGAGTATGGTTGGTGATGGTTAGCTTCTCAAAAATCACTAATTACTTTAAACCCTCCTATTGAGTGAGGATCTCGTGGACATTGCTGTAGGTACGTAATAGGCTGTGGCTAACTTATTTTTTACTTCTATTTGCAGAAGGCTATAGAGAGTGGCCACCAAAGACAGCATTTCCTTTCTGTATTTTATTTTTTGAACACTTAGTTTCATTCTGCAAATAATTTAAGAAGGAAGGACATGCATGCAATAAAATAGTAAAATGTGAATTAAAGCATTAGGAATAAAGAAACTAGAATTATGTCAGTAAGCCACAATGGGGGAAATTGAAAACAGGTAAGACAGTGGTTCTCAACTGGAGTGCTGAGATGATACAGTATGCAGCAAAGTTTTCACAAATGTATAACTTCAATTTTTGTTATAAAACAATTATGTTCATTGTATGTAGTATTGAGGTGCTGTAGGTTGCACAATTTTTTTCAAGTTGCAACTAAAGGCAAAGCATAGCATTAAGTTGGCTTTACAAGAAGATGGTGGTTCACTGGAATGTGAGAGAGCTTTGCCTTGTCATTGTATGAGAAATCATTGAGCAGAGATAATTCTCAAACACCTACAATATTGAAAGTGTACCATATGGATAGGGGATTAATTGTGGATGGGTTCTATGTCCTCTGAGATGGTATAATAACTAATTTAGTGTTATTTTAACTTCTTTAATTCATTTAAGTTGGCTGCCCTAAATTCTGGCATTCAAAGTATTTCACAAACATGAAAAGTTTGAGAACCATTTCTAAAAGATTCCTTAGAGTTGATGCTAAGCTTCCTGATTGTAAATAGGAGAGGATAGGGAAGGGCAGTATAATCTATTTCATAGTTCTAGGGATAAGCAGAGCTTTTCCTCAGATTTAGCTCTAAGCTGAGCCTCTTACCTGAGACTTTATATAGGATATGTTAATAAATACAAGTGCAGGCCTGGTGAGGTGGCTGACACCTGTAATCCCAGCACTTTGGGAGGCTGAGGTGGGCAGATCATGAGGTCAGGAGATCGAGACCATCCTGGCTAACATGGTGAAACCGTTTTTAGTCTCTATGAAAAAATACAAAAAGTTAGCCAGGTGTGGTGGCGGGCACCTGTAGTACCAGCTACTCGGGAGGCTGAGGCAGGAAAATGGCATGAACCCAGGAGGCAGAACTTGCAGTGAGCCGAGATTGCGCCACTGCACTCCAGCCTGGGCAACAGAGTGAGGCTCTGTCTCAAAAAAACAAAACAAAACAAAACAAAACAAAAAAAACCAAGTGCAACTGGAAGAGGTAGGTATTTTATCTTAGGGAAGACAGGATCTAGCCTTCTAGTTTAAAGCCCAGAGATTTTTTTTTTTCTAGTTTAAAGCCCAGAGATTTATTTAAAAAAAAACAAAAAACAAAAACCATGTTCTGAGAAATTGGTTAACATTAACTAAAATGCACATTAGATTGGGGTAGAACCAGAATACTAATTTAGTCATTTATAACAAGAAATATTGCCATGACATGGAGTGGAAATTCTCACACAGGGCATGGTCAGCATGTTTCCCCCTGTGGTGAAGCATAGGAAGCTAGATCATTTCAGAAGTCTCTTTATTAATTAATGATGAGAAATACTCAAAATCGGTATGACCAGCATATTATTTTTATGTAGAGAGAGTAACACAGAAATCAGGATGTTGCTTGGTAAATGAGAACTCGAACAAAGAGGGTGAGAAAATTTTTTTGTGGAAGACACCTAACTAAGTACTAAGCACAGGAGACAGTGAGAAATATGCTAAACTATGTCCCTACAGCAAATGTAGTATCAGATTTTCTAGGGCAATTTCTTTAATTGTTCCTTGATAAAATCAGAATCCCTTGATATAACCCCAAAATAAAAGCAAGCCTTCAGATGTAATATGGTCTAAATATACTAATGTGACAGTCCTACTCTACTAGAGATTAATGCATGAACTTTGTGTACTTCACTTAATCCTAATCAATTTTCTCAACTGGGCTTTTGAGAAGTGTTGAACAATGGGATCGTTCAAGGTTTAGTCCATGGCAAGGGCTTGTGGAGTAGGGTATTTTATATTATTGACCAAGACACTGTGATTTAGATATCAAAAGAGCAAACGGGGAGGTTACACTGTATACTGAAACGGGAAGGGCCAAATTAGGACGTGCATTTGGATGAATAGCTATGCTGGTTATATATGAAGGTGGATTTAAGGATTTCTGAAAAAGTAGTTTTGTCTGCCATAACACATAAATGAAAAAATTAGGTTCCTAAAGTTCTATACAGTGGCAGATATAATTTTGGCTTGGAAAAATTGTCTAAGTGGTTGTCTTGACAGAAAACAGATGGCACACTTTCAAAAGGTGAAGAGAAGCTGAGCATGGTGGTGGCTCATGCCTGTAATCCCAGCACTTTGGGAGGCTGAGGCTGGAGAATCATTTCAGCCCAAGAGTTTGACACCAGCCTGGGCAAGATGATGGGACCCCCATCTCTATTGAAAAAAGAAAGAAGGTCGGGCACGGTGGCTCACACCTGTAATCCCAGCACTTTGGGAGGCCGAGGCGGGTAGATCACTTCAGCTCAGGAGTTCGAGACCAGCCTGGCCAACATGGTGAAACCCCATCTCTACTAAAATACAAAAATTAGCCGGGCGTGGTGGCTTGTGCCTATAATCCCAGCTACTGGGGAAGCTGAGGTGGGAGAATCGCCTGAACCCAGGAGGCGAGGGTTGCAGTGAGCTGAGATTGAACCACTGCATTTCAGCCTGGGTGACACAGCAAGACTCCATCTAAAAAAGAAAAGAAAAGAAAAAAGGGAAGAAAAGAGAGAGAAAGAGAGGAAGAAAGGAAAGGAAGGAAGGAAGGAGAGAGGAAGGAAGGAAGGAGAGAGAAAGAAAGAAAGAAAGAAAGAAAGAAAGAAAGAAAGAAAGAAAGAAAGAAAGAAAAGAAAGAAAGGGAAAGAAAGTGACGAGAATAAGAGAGTTGAATGAAGGTTGAATGAAGGGATCATTAACCAGGTATGTGAAAGGCTAAGGAAAACCATCAGGGGATAGTGAAGGACCCAGGGCTAGCAACAACAGGAAGCAGTTACCATTCTGAAGGGGTAAGAGGAAGGAATAGTTTTCTTCAAGAACCAGCAAGAACTAGGTCACACTTGACAGGACCTGTGACCTTCCATAGAGAAATGCAGTCTCTGCCAAACTGCAGCCTGTTTTCCCTTTCCTCCTAGCTTTGATCGTCTGCCATTTCTCTCATTGGCTACACCCAGCTGGAGGTTAGAGTAAGGGTTGATTCAGTACATAAAAAAAGCCTCCTGGGACACAGAATAGGAGATAGAAGGATGGAGAGTGGATCTGAAAGGACACACTGAGAAGATCCAGGGCAGCAACTACTTCCAGCTTCTATGGACAGAGAGAAATATCAATACTTACCTTCTACAGGATAATTTAGTGGCAAAATATACCCCTCATCTGTATACCCAGTTTTCTAATTACAAGGGGTTATTTTATGAAACAATTACATTATGGGTGATAGCTGTAAAGAATAATTATTTTGTTTTGTTTTGTTTTTCAGAAAAAGTCCCAAATCAATAGGTATTTTATTACATAATTAAAATATCACAAATAAGGCTAGGTGCGGTTACTCACCCCTGCAATCCCAGCACACTGGAAGGCTGAGGAAGGAGGATTGCTTGAGTCCAGGAGTTTGAGACAAGCCTGGGCAACATAGCAAAACCCTGTCTCTACAAAAAATTAGTCAGGCATGTTGGTGCGTGCCTGTAGTCCCAGCTACTTGGGAGGCTGAGGTGGGAGGGTTGCTTGAGCCCAGGAAGTTGAGGCTGCAGTGAGCTGTGATTGTTCCACTTCACTCCAGCCTGCGTGACAGGGCAAGACTGTCTAAAAAAAAAAAAAATCACAAATACATTTTAGGATTCATCGGGCATCTTGTTTCAGAAGCTGGACACCTATTAGATCTTATTCATCAGCCTGCTGAACAGTTCCTTTTTCAGAGACATAGATGCCATCCAAAAATTTCCTGATGTCTTTGATTTTAACTGTTGTGGCTTGCTGAATCAAAGCAACTGAATTTGAAACAAGCTCAATGTCATTTCCTTCAAGGATTAATTCATCTTTCTGGGCTTGAGATACTGAACAAACAACATTTATCCTCATTCGAACCCTGCGGATGTATTTTTTACCCAAGAAATTGTGGATTTCAACAAGAGACCTGTTCTCCCAGAATACAATATTGATGAGGAAGTGAGCTTACAGAGACTTCATCTTGTAATGGAAGCCCACAGTAGCACCCTTGATCATGTTCTGTACATGACTACAAATAGTGTGAATGGTAGCCAGTTCCTTTCTCTTTCCCCACCAGTTGTCAACCTGGAGCCTCTTCCTTTTCTTTCCAAGGAGACTGAGTTCTACATTGGTGTGATTGAAGTCCTTCTGCAGGGTTCTTCTGGGGCCCTTTACAGTAACTGTGTTTCTTCAGAGTGATATCAACATTTTCTGGAATGTTGACTGTCTGATTGCTGAGAATGGTCTTCATTCTGACGGTACATGCTGCAAAGAGAGAGTGTCTCGTCATCACATTCTTGTAGCCCATAAGGGGACTGTGTATTCAAGAACAATTATTTTAGCTTAAGAATATGGGACAATTATCTATTGAGGTGAACAGATAATGCTAATAAAACTACATTTGTAAAAGTGAGGCCAGGCATGGTGGCTCATGCCTGTAATCCCAGCACTTTGGGAGGCTGAGGTGGATGGATCACTTGAGGCCAGGAGTTTGAGACCAGCTGGCCAACATGGTGAAACCCCGTCTCTACTAAAAATACAAAAGTTAGCTGGGTATGGTAGCACTGCCTGTAATCCCAGCTACTCAGGAGGCTGAGGCAGGAGAATTGCTTGAACCCGGGATGTGGAGGCTGCAGTGAGCTGAGATTGCGCCACTGCACTCCAGCTGGGTGACAAAGCAAGACTCAGTCTCAAAGGAAAAAAAAAGTGAAATTAAGCTTCTGTCTGTTTTCGTATCACACAAAAATCTTAGAGAATATTTAGGATAATCTGATTGGGCCTGTGCAAATTTCACTTTAGGAGTGTCCAATACAATCACCGAGAGATAGTCAGTCTTCTACTAGGGCACCTGAAACTGAGGTGTGAAAGGCCCATGTGAATTCTGACTTCAAGACACTTGCCACATACATTAAAACTCTGAGGGAAGGTCAGGCGAGGTGGCTTGTGCTTGTAATCCCAGCACTTTGGGAGGCCAAGGCAGGTGGACCACTTGAACCCAGGAATTTAAGACAAGCCTGGGCAACATGGTGAAACCCCATCTCTACAAAAAATGCAAACATTAACCAGGCATAGTGGCTCACACCTGTAATCCCAGCACTTTGGGAGGCCAAGGCAGGCAGATCACTTGAGCTCAGAAGTTTGAGACCAGCCTGGGCAACACAGCAAAACCCTGTCTCTACTAAAAATACAACAATTTACTGGGTGTGGTGGCACATGCCTGTAGTCCTGGCTACTCGGGAGGCTGAGGTGAGAGAGTCTCTTGAGCCTGGGAGGCGAAGGGTGCCGGGAGCTGAGATGACACCACTGCACTCCAGCCTGGGCAACTGAGGGAGACCCTGTCTTAACAAAAAAAAAAAAAAATATATATATATATATATATATATAAATACATATTTATATACATTATTTGTATGTGTGTGTGTGTATATGTATATATATATATATATATATACATGGTTGTGGTTTGAAGCATTTGCCCTTGTACTTTTGATTTCAGGCTCTTATTTAAATCTGTTTGCTTCCTCTTCCCTCAGAGTCTTTTTTTTTGAGATACGTTCTTGCTCTGTGGCCCAGGCTAGAGTGCAGTGGTGTGATCTCGGCTCACTGCAACTTCTGTCTTCCAGGCTCAAGAGATTCTCCCAACTCAGCCTCCTGAGTAGCTGGGACTACAGGCATGTGCTACTATGTCTGGCGAATTTTTGTATTTTTTGTAGAGATGAGATTTCACCATGTTGCCCAGGCTGGTCTCGAACTCCTGAGCTCAAGTGATCTGGCTGCCTCTGCCTCCCAAAGTGCTGGGATTACAGGCGTGAGCCACTGCGGCTGGCCTACGATCATATATTTTGTCACAGAGCTGTATCTTACCATAGGCAGAGACTGAGTCCAGGAGTATTTGTCCTGTTGAAATCCCTCCGCATGAAAATATAAGGCCTATAAAAATAATAGTTTCCACCTAATAGCTGACTGTATATTTAAGATGAATAGTTTGTACAACCAGGAAGGAGATGGATTTTGGATTGAAACTTAATATTGATTGTTACTTTATTCAATTTACTTTTTTAATTCTTATTTTATTACTACACCATTTGCTATTGTGTTGCCTAGGTAACATAAACAAGTGCTTTTAACTCTAAGGCAATGATGTATATCTTTGGCAGTCTGTAGGGTTTCAGGGGAGGCTGATAAATTGTCTTAATCTTTGGGTTATTTTTCAGTTTACAGTGTTGTAATAACTTAGCAATGCATTCTATGACCTTTTGAATATTTGTGTATGTCTGTTAGCCTTTTTGCCAAGTCAGGCCAGTCTGTTTTAAGGCCTTTTTGTAATTTGGGTCCTGTATCCTTTTTAGGAAGAAATTGTGAAAAATTTTGAATTGGGCAAAAGAGATTTGTGGATATTATTGTAATGGAATGCTGGAGCCTCTGGGAATTACCTGGTCCTATAGGGCTATCTTATAGGGCTTACTTATCTTTGACCAGGCTGTCTTACAACTCTGCAGAGATAGAAGTAAACTTCTATCTTCAAATCATTCCTATCTATAAAAATGTAAAATTGTCTTCAGTGGAATGAAACTGATTATTACCCTGTGGATATTGCCTAGTTTTGCCAGTTTTGCATCCATTTGAAGTTCATTTCAACATTCTTTACCTGATTATAAATGTGGAGTTCTCTCTCTCTTGCTCTCTTTTTTTTTTTTTTTTTGAGACAGAGTCTCGCTCTGTCACCCAGTCTGGAGTGCAGTGGCACGATCTTAGCTCGCTGTAACTTCCACCTCTAGGTTTTAGTGATTCTTGTGCCTCAGCCTCCCAAGTAGCTGGGATTACAGGTGTGCACTACCATGCCCAGCTAATTTTTTTATTTTTAATAGAGATGGGGTTTTGCCATATTGGCCAGCCTAGTCTTGAACTCCTGGCTTCAAGTGATCCACCTGCCTTGGCCTCCCAAAGGGCTGGGATTACAGGCATAAGCCCCTGTGCCCTGCTCTCTCTCGCTCTCTCTTTTTTTAGCTTTTTACTTTTGAATAGCGTTAGGTTTAGATTTACGGAAAAGTTGAAAGATAATAGAGAGTTCTCATATACTCCTTGCCTAGTTTCCCCTACTGTTAACACCTCAAATTACTATGGTACATTTGTCACAACCAAGGAGCCAGTATTCCATACTTTATTTAATTCCATGCTTTATTCAGATTTCACTGGTTTTTCCCTAAAGTCCTTTTTCTGGATCCCATCCAGGATGCCACGTTGTTAGTGGTGGCAAATCCATACAAGTCTGCAGCAACCTCAGTTCTTACCTCCTCAGAAGAACAAATTTGACTGAGAGGCATAGTGAGAGACTGAGGCAAGTTTTAGAGCAGGAGCGAAAGTTTATTAAAAAGTTTTAGGGCAGGAATGAAAGGAAGTAAAGTACACTTGGAAGAGGGCCAAGCGGGCAACTTGAGAGAGTCAAGTGCACGGTTTGACCTTTGACTTAGGGTTTTATATGTTGGCATACTTACTGGGTCTTGTGTCTCTCCTCCCCTGATTCTTTCCTTGGGGTGTGCTGTATACACCTGCAGTGGCCTGCCAGCTCTTGGAAGGGGCCGCATGCACAGTGTGTTTACTGGAGTTGTACACGTGCTCACCTGAGGTGTTCTTCCCTTACCAGTCAAATGTTTCTAGAAGGTCATGTACCAGTTAAACTCTGCCACTGTGCCTCTTTAGTGCACATGCCTGAACCCAGTTGCCCAACTCCTATTTTTTTTTTTTTTTTTGAGATTGAGTTTCGCTCTTGTCTCCTGGGTTCGAGCGATTCTCTTGCAGCCTCCTGAGTAGCTGGGACTACAGGCACGTGCTACCACACCTGGCTAATTTTTGTATCTTTAGTAGAGACAGGGTTTCACCATGTTGGCCAGGCTGGTCTCCAACTCCTGACCTCGAAGTGATCCACCCGCTTTGGCCTCCCAAAGTGCTTGGATTACAGGAGTGAGCCACTGCATCCAGCCTTGAGATTTTATCAGGCAGCTGCTGATAACCAGTTTCAGGTTTTTTGTATCTGTTGGGAGACTGCCTTTCCCTGGCACCGGCTGCAGCCAATTATTATTATTATTAATTTATTATTGTTACAGTGCAACAACTGACACATCACCTGATGGTGGACTGACATTCCTGGTTGGGGAGACCCCTCCTCTGCCCTGTTCATTTCTGACTAGCTACCTACTGTAACAACATTACATTTAGTCATCATGTTTCTTTAGGCTGTGACAGTTTCTTAGACTTTCCTTGTTTTTAATGACCTTGACAATTTTGAGGAGCACTGGTCAGGTATATTGTAAAATAACCCTCTATTGGAATTGGATTTTTTTCAATATACATACATACTGTATATATGTATATATCTATAACCTCTATAATTATATACAGAGATTATAGATCTTTGCAGGCAGATCACAGAGGTGAAGTGCCATTTTTAACACATTATATGAAGAGTACATGCTGTCAACTGTCTTATTGCTGATGATGTTGCCCTTGATCACCTGGCTAAGGTAGTGTTTGTGAGGTTTCTCCTCTATAAATTTATACCTCCTCTCATACTTTACTCTTTGGAAGCAGATCAGTAAACACAGCTCATGCTCGAGGGGTGAAAGTTAAAATCCATCTCTTTATGTAGGGAGTATCTATATAGATTACTAGGAATTCTTAATTACAAAAGATTCGAGCTGGAGTGCAGTGGCACAATTTTAGCTCACTGCAACCTCTACTCCTGGGCTAAAGCGATTCTCCCACCTCAGGTTCCCTAGTAGCTAGGACTACAGGTGTGTGCCACCTCATCTGGCTAATAGTTTAAAAATATTTTATAGAGATAAGGTTTGCTATGTTACCCAGGCTCATCTTGAATTCCTGGCCTCAAGCAATCCTCCCACCTCGGCCTCCCAAAGCACTAAGATTACAGATGTGAGCCACTGTGCCCAGTGTTTGAGTTCTCCTTTGAACTGATTGTTCTCTATTTCTGGTTCTCTCCTTATTGAGTTAAATATTAATGAAAAAAATTGATACATGTTGATTTTATATTTGTATGAGAGTTCTGATTTTAATCTCTTTTAAAATTTATTTTTTCATATCTTTCTACCAATAAATGGTATGGGAATAATTTTTTACATAGTTCTTTGAAATCCATGGATAAATGCTATAAACAAATGTATTCCACTTTGGGAGGCTGAGGTGGGCGGGTCTTTTTTTTTTTTTGAGACGGAGTCATGCTTTGTCACCCAGGCCGGAGTGCAGTGGCGCGATCTCGGCTCACTGCAAGCTCCGCCTCCTGGGTTCACACCATTCTCGTGCCTCAGCCTCCCGATTAGCTGGGACTACAGGTGCCTGCCACCACGCCCGACTAATTTTTTGTATTTTTAGTAGAGACGGGGTTTCACCGTGTTAGCCAGGATGGTCTCGATCTGCTGACCTCGTGATCCGCCTGCCTCAGCCTCCCAAAGTGCTGGGATTACAAGGGTGAGCCACAGCGCCAGGCCCGGTGGGCGGATCTTTTGAGCCCACAGATAAGAGACCAGCCTGGGTACTTCAGCTTGGGTGACAGAGTCAGACCCTGTCTCAAAACAAAAAAACAAACACAAATACATCCTTTTGAAAAGAAAATAATAAATATTATTATAGTCAAAGAAAAAAATGTGAATTATTTTATCACATTGACTGTATCAGTCAGGATCCCATCAGCGAGTAAATAACACTCTAAACAGGATAACCTGCGAAAGAAAGATTTACAGAGACTATTGATGAAGGTGTGGGTGGAGTAGAACCACAGAGGTTAATGTAGTAACCAAGGACGTAGTAGCAGCTGAGATTTTACCATCCCCTGGGCCTAGAGGGAGAAGTGGGGCTTGGGGGAATCTGGAATCCAGAGGTAGAGATTTGCGTGGATACTTGAGAAAAGGAGTCGACCCTCTGCCAAGAAGTACAGCCAACTCCAACTCCAGGTGACCGTTCAGGAAGGAAGCTAGGGGAATGATATGGTTTGGCTCTGTGTCCCCACCCAAATCTCATTTCAAATTGTAATCCCTACATGTTGGAGGGAGGGACCTAGTGACAGACGACTGGATCATGGGCGCTGATTCCCCAATGCTGTTCTCATGATAGTGAGTGAATTCTTATGAGATCTGATGGTTTTAAAAGTGGCAGTTTCCCCTGTGCACGCTCTCTCTCTCCTGCCACCTTGTGAAGAAGGTGCTTGCTTCCCCTTCGCCTTCCACCGTGATTTTAAGTTTCCTGAGGCCACCCCAGCCATGCGGAACTGTGAGTCAATTAAACCTCTTTATAAATTACCCAGTCTCGGGTAGTATCTTTATCGCAGTGTGAAAACAGTCTAATACAGGGAATAAATATGTAGTGTGATGATATATATTGGTTTTCACCCAGGGCTCCTGGCTTATAACTCCCATAGCCTTTATTACAGTCCTTTGTTATGATGTTGGGTGTGTTAGTTCTCAGGGGCAGGACTCTGACCTTCTCCGGCCCTCCTTTCACCTGCCCCAAGGCAGGACTCCAGTTTTCTGATTGTGGGCCTTAAGATCCTCCCATGAGAAGGTAGCACCCTAGACCCTGGGGGAAGGGATGCTGACATCATGAAGCTTCCAAAAAAAACCCGAGAGGACAGAGTTCAGTGAACTTCTGGAGACCTGAACACATGAAGGTTCCTGGTGGGTGGTGTGCAGGGCATGGAAGCTCTGCACCCCTTCCTTCATACCTCACTCTTCGCTTCTCTTCTTCTGTATTGTTCGCAATAGCCTTTACAATAAACTGGTAAATGGAAGTGTTTCCCTGAGTTCTGTGAGCCACTCCAGCAAATTAATTGAACCCAAAGAGAGGGTCATGGGAATCCCAACTTAAAGCTGGTCAGTCAGAAGTTCCAGAGGCTCAGACTTGTTACTGGTGTGTTGGGAGGGGCAGTCTTGGGGACTGAACTGCCGATCTGCAGGATCTGACACTATCTCTGGGTATAGAGCGTTGAAACTGAATTAGAGGACACCCAGCTGGTATCTACTGTTTTGTGTGTGGGGAAAATATTCCCACACATTGGTCACAGATATCTGTGTTGATGATTGTTGTGGTGTGAGGGTAGAGGTAAAACATGGTTGAAGTTTTCCCTTCACAAAATACTTGACTATATTTTCCATCTTCTTTCCAATTTCTGCCAGGGCTCCCCATTGGCAAAACCAAACCAGAAAGCATGGAGACCTGTTGATATGATCCATAGAGGGCATCCTCCCAGAACAGAGAGCAATGTAGAAAATGCTCTGGTGTGGATCTGGGGGACAAGCAAGACATATCTAATACACTGATTTAAAAGGCCTCAAAGTCTACAATGGGGACTCTTATGTCATCTTTTTGTTGGAAGTTGATAGCTAGGAATACGAAGAAAGAGATGACTACAGTTAATGTTTTTGATGGAAATCTTTAATTTCTCAAAGATTTTAGAGAAGAAATCTTTAGTTTCTCAAATATTTTAGAAAATTTTTTTTGAGACAGAGTCTCGCTCTTTTGCCCAGGCTGGAGTGCAATGGCACAATCACAATTCACGGCAGCCTCAACCTCCCAGGCTTAAGTGATCCTCCCACTTTAGCCTCACAAGTAGCTGGGACTATAGGTATGCACGACCATGCCCAGCTAATTTTTGTATTTTTTGTAGGGATAGGGTTTTGTCATGTTGCCCAGGCTGGTCGTGAACTCCTGGGTTCAAGCAATCTGCCTTCCTTGGCCTCCCAAAGTTCTGGGATTACAGGTGTGAGCCACTGCCCCCAGCCAAGAAGTGAAATTTGACTTAGTGAATCAAGGTTCTTGACTTCCCCATCCCCTTCTTTATTTCAGCCATTGGGAATATGGCAAGACATCAGAAGAGAATGGCTGCTGGGATCCTATTCTTGGTGAGAATGCCCCTGACATGGCCCAACTTGGCATGGCAGGAAGGGATGGAGCCTCTGCCTTTAAGGGATCATGCAGACTGGAATAAGAGTCATATTAGTAGGGACCACTAAGAAACTAAGTCCTTAAGGCTGTCCTGCAATTCTCTGGACTGTGGAGGAAGGGATTTGGAATCAGATTTGATTTGATAAAGAAAAATAATGAACTATTTTTATGAAAACTAAATAATTGAAAGTTGTCAAAGATTATGACAGAGAAGTCTATCATGGCTGACTCCATCTTGTTTCTAGCTTCCCAGGCGGCTTGTCCTTGCTCATTCTTTGGTGTAGGCCAAGCTGACCATGGGAGGAATTTATAATTTAATTTTGAAGTAAGGATGATAATAATGTCTCCTTAAAATTAACCCCCTTCTTGCTCAGGGATCAAAACTGCCTTCGTAAAACTAATGAAAGGCCAAGAGGTTAGGATTATGGGAGGGGCCTGAATTCTGCTAAAATGTAGGTATAGCTAAACAATAATCATCCATTGTCCCCTAGTTTGCCCTTTTATAATCCCTTGCTGCTCAAGACTCATGTGGCCAGAGGTTGCAAGATTTTGTGACTTCCCCAATTGCTTCTATAGATAACATCATTATGGTAGAAACTGAGATTAGTCTTTTGAGATGTTTTTCAGACTTTTGCATTCTAGCAACTGACTGATTCCACTTGGACCTGGGACTCATGACTCAACTGGTCCCGTGGCTCCTACCCAGAAGTGGACTCAGTGCACAAGGACCATTTTCTACACTTCTATGATTTCATCCCCAACTAATCAGCATCACCTATTCCCTAACCTCATGCCCACCAAATTATCCTAGCTTCTGAGTTCTTGGGGAGACTGATTTGGTAATAACTCCAGTCCTACCACTTGGCTAGCTCTGCATTAACAGAACTCTTTATTTACTACAATACTGAGTTCTCAGTGAATTGGTTTTGTCTGTGCAGTGGGCAGGGAGAAGTTGTTGAGCCATTACATTATTGTCTTTGAGTCTTATAACTAAGTGAAGTTAATACTGACTGCACAATAAAATAAAGGAATAATAAAGATTTTAATAATTAATTGTTCATATACACCCATATCTTAAATTTCATTTACTTGGGATGAACAAGGGAGAGCAGCATTATTAGATGGCAGCTCCCTGATTGTTTGCTCCTTTTGGCAGGTGAAGCAAAACAACATGCTTGAGGGACAACATCCCTCAAATCCCACAAATACAGAAAAAATTCCAACTTCAGAATTAATTAATAACTGCATTCATGTATTTATTCAATTTTAATAAATAGTCATTCATCATTCCACCCTGAGCTAGGTGTTAGAGATAGATGAGAAATAAGACACTGTTCTTACAGTGAGTTTAGAGAAAAAACAAAGAAAATAAGGAATAACATTAGAAAAAACTCTTATTTCTCTCCCCACCACTGTATTTTTTCCCTTCCTTCTGCCTCTCAATCAAGAAAGGACAGGACTTAGCAGGAAGCCACCTTCTGGAAAGCCTGAACCAAACTAAAGTGGGGTGACTGGCCCTGACTGGAGGGAAGGCTTGTGGCCCAAACAATTTGACATAAACCAGATTTTCAGGCTCATAGAGGCTCCAAGTCTAAGCAAATCTTTTCTTTTCTTCCTCTTTTTTTTTTTTTTGAAATAGATTTGCTCTGTTGCCCAGGATGGAGTACAGTGGTGCGATATTGGCTCACTGCAACATCCACCTCTTGGGCTCAAGTGATCCTCCCACTTCAGACCCACAAGTAGCTGGGACTACAGGCCTCCACCACCATACCTGGCTAATCTTTGTGTTTTTTGTACCGATAGGGTTTCACCATGTTGCCCAGGCTGGTCTTGAACTCCAGAGCTCAAAGCGATCCCCCTGCCTCAGCCTCCCAAAGTGCTAGGATTAGAGGCATGAATCACTGTATTAGTCCATTTTCACACTGCTATAAAGAATACCTGAGACTGGGTAATTTATAAAGAAAAGACGTTTAATTGACTCACAGTTCCTCATAGCTGGGGAGGCCTTAGGAAACTTATAATCATGGCAGAAGACAAAAGGGAAGCAAGGCATGTCTTACATGGTGGCAGGAGATGGCCAGGGCCGGGGAAAGCCAAACATTTTAAAATCATCAGATCTTGTGAGAACTCATTCACTAGCATGAGAACAGCATGAGGGGACCGCCCCCATAATCCAATCACCTCCCACCAGGTCCCTCTCTCTACATGTGGGGATTACAATTCAAGATGAGATTTGGGTGGTGTATTAGTTTATTTTCATGGTGCTAATAAAGACATACCCAAAACTGGAACAAAAAGAGGTTTAATTAGACTTACAGTTCTACACAGCTGGGAGGCCTCAGAATCATGGCGGGAGGTGAATGGCATTTCTTACATGGTGGCAGCAAGAGTAAAATAAGGAAGAAGCAAAAGCAGAAACCCCTAATAAATCCGTCAGATCTTGTGAGACTTATTCACTATTACGAGAATAGCATGGGAAAGACCAGCTCCCATGATTCAATTACCTCTCTCTGGTTCCCTCCCACAACACGTGGGAATTCTGGGAGATAAAATTCAAGTTGAAATTTGGGTGGGGACACAGCCAAACCATATCAGGTGGGGACACAGACCCAAACCATATCAGCCACCATGCCCTACTAGCAAATCTTTTCTTAAATGCCAGCTGACTTGCTCTTCCGAATACCTTTCTGTCTCTTTTCTCTTTCATAGCACTTCTTTGTACACATATATACTGCCTTCAGAGTCTCCAAAATTTGCCTTGGGTTTGACTTCCGACTCCAATTGTTTCCTTCCTCTAGGCCACAATCAAGAGTCTAATATTCTAAGTACTGTGCTTATCTGTACTCTCCTATAGGTGAAGCTGATTAAAGTAATTTCCATTAACTTGTGAATGAAACTTAACATTCTTAAAAGGTGTGTTTGCATTTTAATAGCAGCTCCTTAACACAAATTAATCTCTATTTGGTAAGATGTGTGAAAGTTACTTTTTGTGGGAAGAAAGACGGTGAATTATTCCTTAATTCTCTGTTTAAAAGAGTTGCTACTCTCAGAGCCTCTGGAGTCTCATCTCCCAGTCACTCCCCAGCACAATGCAATTTTGCTTTTCTTCCTGAAGCTAATCACTCTGAAAAATTCTTTAGGTTAAATTCACTGGACATATTTTAGTCATCTCTCTTAACCAATCTGTACACCCTATATCTTGAAATGTTGTGTTTCCTGACAGGAGACTTAGTTTTCCTTCTCTCTTTTCTAGATGCTCCTTCTGAAGTTCCTGTCATGGGATCACCTCTGTGCTTGCCTCTAAACATCAGTGTTCCAGCCTCAGCCTTGAGTGCTCACTGTGCACACTCACCTGAGGCTATGACTCTACTCCTATGGCTTTAGTTACTGTTCATTCGTTCATCTATTCAATACTTTTTTTTTTTTTTTGAGATCTAGTCTCAGTCTCTCACGCAGGCTGGAGTGCAGTGGCGCAATGTTGGCTCACTGCAACCTCCTCCTTCCAGGTTCAAGTGATTCTCCTGCCTCAGCTTCCCGAGTAGCCCGCCACCATGCCCGGCTAATATTTTTTTTTCATTATTTATTTATTTATTTATTTATAATTATTATACTTTAGGTTTTATGGTACATGTGCGCAATGTGCAGGTTAGTTACATATGTATACATGTGCCATGCTGGTGCGCTGCACCCACCAACTCGTCATCTAGCATTAGGTATATCTCCCAATGCTATCCCTCCCCGCTCCCTCCACCCCACAACAGTCCCCAAAGTGTGATGTTCCCCTTCCTGTGTCCATGTGTTCTCATTGTTCAATTCCCACCTATGAGTGAGAATATGCAGTGTTTGGTTTTTTGTTCTTGTGATAGTTTACTGAGAATGATGATTTCCAATTTCATCCATGTCCCTACAAAGGACATGAACTCATCATTATTTATGGCTGCATAGTATTCCATAGTGTATATGTGCCACATTTTCTTAATCCAGTCTATCATTGTTGGACATTTGGGTTGGTTCCAAGTCTTTGCTATTGTGAATAGTGCCGCAATAAACATACGTGTGCATGTGTCTTTATAGCAGCATAATTTATAGTCCTTTGGGTATATATCCAGTAATGGGATGGCTGGGTCAAATGGAATTTCTAGTTCTAGATCCCTGAGGAATCACCACACTGACTTCCACAAGGGTTGAACCAGTTTACAGTCCCACCAACAGTGTAAAAGTGTTCCTATTTCTCCACATCCTCTCCAGCACCTGTTGTTTCCTGACTTTTTAATGATTGCCATTCTAACTGGTGTGAGATGGTATCTCATTGTGGTTTTGATTTACATTTCTCTGATGGCCAGTGATGGTGAGCATTTTTTCATGTGTTTTTTGGCTGCATAAATGTCTTCTTTTGAGAACTGTCTGTTCATGTCCTTCGCCCACTTTTTGATGGGGTTGTTTGTTTTTTTCTTGTAAATTTGTTGGAGTTCATTGTAGATTCTGGATATTAGCCCTTTGTCAGATGAGTAGGTTGCGAAAATTTTCTCCCATTTTGTAGGTTGCCTGTTCACTCTGATAGTAGTTTCTTTTGCTGTGCAGAAGCTCTTTAGTTTAATTAGATCCCATTTGTCAATTTTGGCTTTTGTTGCCATTGCTTTTGCTGTTTTAGACATGAAGTCCTTGCCCATGCCTATGTCCTGAATGGAAATGCCTAGGTTTTCTTCTAGGGTTTTTATGGTTTTAGGTCTAACGTTTAAGTCTTTAATCCATCTTGAATTGATTTTTGTATAAGGTGTAAGGAAGGGATCCAGTTTCAGCTTTCTGCATATGGCTAGCCAGTTTTCCCAGCACCATTTATTAAATAGGGAATCCTTTCCCCATTGCTTGTTTTTGTCAGGTTTGTCAAAGATCAGATGGTTGTAGATATGTGGCATTATTTCTGAGGGCTCTGTTCTGTTCCATTGATCTATATCTCTGTTTTGGTACCAGTACCATGCTGTTTTGGTTACTGTAGCCTTGTAGTATAGTTTGAAGTCAGGTAGCGTGATGCCTCCAGCTTTGTTCTTTTGGCTTAGGATTGACTTGGCGATGCGGGCTCTTTTTTGGTTCCATATGAACTTTAAAGTAGTTTTTTCCAATTCTGTGAAGAAAGTCATTGGTAGCTTGGTGGGGATGGCATTCAATCCGTAAATTACCTTGGGCAGTATGGCCATTTTCACGATATTGATTCTTCCTACCCATGAGCATGGAATGTTCTTCCATTTGTTTGTATCCTCTTTTATTTCCTTGAGCAGTGGTTTGTAGTTCTCCTTGAAGAGGTCCTTCACATCCCTTGTAAGTTGGATTCCTAGGTATTTTATTCTCTTTGAAGCAGTTGTGAATGGGAGTTCACTCATGATTTGGCTCTCTGTTTGTCTGTTATTGGTGTATAAGAATGCTTGTGATTTTTGTACATTGATTTTGTATCCTGAGACTTTGCTGAAGTTGCTTATCAGCTTAAGGAGATTTGGGGCTGAGACAATGGGGTTTTCTAGATATACAATCATGTCGTCTGCAAACAGGGACACTTTGACGTCCTCTTTTCCTAATTGAATACCCTTTATTTCCTTCTCCTGCCTAATTGCCCTGGCCAGAACTTCCAACACTATGTTGAATAGAAGTGGTGAGAGAGGGCATCCCTGTCTTGTGCCCGTTTTCAAAGGGAATGCTTCCAGTTTTTGCCCATTCAGTATGATATTGGCTGTGGGTTTGTCATAGATAACTCTTATTATTTTGAGATACGTCCCATCAATACCTAATTTATTGAGAGTTTTTAGCATGAAGGGCTGTTGAATTTTGTCAAAGGCCTTTTCTGCATCTATGAGATAATCATGTAGTTTTTATCTTTGGTTCTGTTTATATGCTGGATTACATTTATTGATTTGCGTATATTGAACCAGCCTTGCATCCCAGGGATGAAACCCACTTGATCATGGTGGAAAGCTTTTTGATGTGCTGCTGGATTCTGTTTGCCAGTATTTTATTGAGGATTTTTCATCAATGTTCATCAAGGATATTGGTCTAAAATTCTCTTTTTTGGTTGTGTCTCTGCCCGGCTTTGGTATCAGGATGATGCTGGCCTCATAAAATGAGTTAGGGAGGATTCCCTCTTTTTCTATTGATTGGAATAGTTTCAGAAGGAATGGTACCAGTTCCTCCTTGTACCTCTGGTAGAATTCGGCTGTGAATCCATCTGGTCCTGGACTCTTTTTGGTTGGTAAGCTATTGATTATTGCCACAATTTCAGCTCCTGTTATTGGTCTATTCAGAGATTCAACTTCTTCCTGGTTTAGTCTTGGGAGGGTGTATGTGTTGAGGAATTTATCCATTTCTTCTAGATTTTCTGGCTTATTTGCATAGAGGTGTTTGTAGTATTCTCTCATGGCAGTTTGTATTTCTGTGGGATCAGTGGTGATATCCCCTTTATCATTTTTTATTGCATCTATTTGATTCTTCTCTCTTTTTTTCTTTATTAGTCTTGCTAGCGGTCTATCAATTTTGTTGATCCTTTCAAAAAACCAGCTCCTGGACTCATTAATTTTTTGAAGGGTTTTTGTGTCTCTATTTCCTTCAGTTCTGCTCTGATTTTAGTTATTTCTTGCCTTCTGCTAGCTTTTGAATGTGTTTGCTCTTGCTTTTCTAGTTCTTTTAATTGTGATGTTAGGGTGTCAATTTTGGATCTTTCCTGCTTTCTCTTGTGGGCATTTAGTGCTAAAAATTTCCCTCTACACACTGCTTTGAATGCATCCCAGAGATTCTGGTATGTTGTGTCTTGGTTCTCGTTGGTTTCAAAGAACATCTTTATTTCTGCCTTCATTTCGTTATGTACCCAGTAGTCATTCAGGAGCAGGTTGTTCAGTTTCCAGGTAGTTGAGCAGTTTTGAGTGAGATTCTGAATCCTGCGTTCTAGCTTGATTGCACTGTGATCTGAGAGATAGTTTGTTATAATTTCTGTTCTTTTACATTTACTGAGGAGAGCTTTACTTCCAAGTATGTGGTCAATTTTGGAATAGGTGTGGTGTGGTGCTGAAAAAAATGTATATTCTGTTGATTTGGGGTGGAGAGTTCTGTAGATGTCTATTAGGTCGGCTTGGTGCAGAGCTGAGTTCAATTCCTGGGTATGCTTGCTGACTTTCTGTCTCGTTGATCTGTCTAATGTTGACAGTGGGGTGTTAAAGTCTCCCATTATTAATGTGTGGGAGTCTAAGTCTCTTTGTAGGTCACTCAGGACTTGCTTTATGAATCTGGGTGCTCCTGTATTGGGTGCATACATATTTAGGATAGTTAGCTCTTCTTGTTGAATTGATCCCTTTACCATTATGTAATGGCCTTCTTTGTCTCTTTTGATCTTTGTTGGTTTAAAGTCCGTTTTATCAGAGACTAGGATTGCAACCCCTGCCTTTTTTTGTTTTCCATTTGCTTGGTTGCTCTTCCTCCATCCTTTTATTTGGAGCCTATGTGTGTCTCTGCACGTGAGATGGGTTTCCGGAATACAGCACACTGATGGGTCTTGAGTCTTTATCCAGTTTGCCAGTCTGTGTCTTTTAATTGGAGCATTTAGTCCATTTACATTTAAAGTTAATATTGTTATGTGTGAATTTGATCCTGTCATTATGATGTTAGCTGGTTATTTTGCTCATTAGTTGATGCAGTCTCTTCCTAGTCTCAATGGTCTTTACATTTTGGCATGATTTTGCAGTGGCTGGTACCGGTTGCGCCTTTCCATGTTTAGCGCTTCCTTCAGGAGGTCTTTTAGGGCAGGCCTGGTGGTGACAAAATCTCTCAGCATTTGCTTGTCTGTAAAGTATTTTATTTCTCCTTCACTTATGAAGCTTAGTTTGGCTGGATATGAAATTCTGGGTTGAAAATTCTTTCCTTTTAGAATGTTGAATATTGGCCCCCACTCTCTTCTGGCTTGTAGAGTTTCTGCCAAGAGATCCGCTGTTAGTCTGATGGGCTTCCCTTTGAGGGTAACCCGACCTTTCTCTCTGGCTGCCCTTAATATTTTTTCCTTCATTTCAACTTTGGTGAATCTGACAATTATGTGTCTTGGAGTTGCTCTTCTCGAGGAGTATCTTTGTGGTGTTCTCTGTATTTCCTGAATCTGAATGTTGGCCTGCCTTGCTAGATTGGGGAAGTTTTCCTGGATAATATCCTGCAGAGTGTTTTCCAACTTGGTTTCATTCTCCCCGTCACTTTCAGGTACACCAATAAGACGTAGATTTGGTCTTTTCATATAGTCCCACATTTCTTGGAGGCTTTGCTCGTTTCTTTTTATTCTTTTTTCTCTAAACTTCCCTTCTCGCTTCATTTCATTCATTTCATCTTCCATTGCTGATACCCTTTCTTCCATTTGATCGCATTGTCTCCTGAGGCTTCTGCATTCTTCATGTAGTTCTCGAGCCTTGGTTTTCAGCTCCATCAGCTCTTTTAAGCACTTCTCTGTATTGGTTATTCTAGTTATACATTCTTCTAAATTTTTTTCAAAGTTTTCAACTTCTTTGCCTTTGGTTTGAATATCCTCCCGTAGCTCGGAGTAATTTGATCGTCTGAAGCCTTCTTCTCTCAGCTCGTCAAAGTCATTCTCCATCCAGCTTTGTTCCGTTGCTGGTGAGGAATTGCGTTCCTTTGGAGGAGGAGAGGTACTCTGCTTTTTAGAGTTTCCAGTTTTTCTGCTCTGTTTTTTCCCCATCTTTGTGGTTTTATCTACTTTTGATCTTTGATGATGGTGATATACAGATGGGTTTTTGGTGTGGATGTCCTTTCTGTTTGTTAGTTTTCCTTCTAACAGACAGGACCCTCAGCAGCAGGTCTGTTGGAGTACCCGGCCGGCTGTGTGAGGTGTCGGTCTGCCCCTGCTGGGGGGTGCCTCCCAGTTAGGCTGCTCGGGGGTCAGGGGTCAGGGACCCACTTGAGGAGGCAGTCTGCCCGTTCACAGATCTCCAGCTGCGTGCTGGGAGAACCACTGCTCTCCTCAAAGCTGTCAGACAGGGAAATTTAAGTCTGCAGAGGTTATTGCTGTCTTTTTGTTTGTCTGTGCCCTGCCCCCAGAGGTGGAGCCTACAGAGGCAGGCAGGCCTCCTTGAGCTGTGGTGGGCTCCACCCAGTTCAAGCTTCCCGGCTGCTTTGTTTACCGAAGCGAGCCTTGGCAATGGCGGGCGCCCCTCCCCCAGCCTCGCTGCTGCCTTGCTGTTTGATCTCAGACTGCTGTGCTAGCAATCAGCGAGACTCCGTGGGCGTAGGACCCTCTGAGCCATGTGTGGGCTATAATCTCCTGGTGCACCATTTCCTAAGCCCGTTGGAAAAGCACAGTATTTGGGTGGGAGTGGCCCGATTTTCCAGGTGCTGTCTGTCACCCAGGAAAGGGAACTCCCTGACCTCTTGCGCTTCCCGAGTGAGGCAATGCCTCGCCCCTGCTTCGGCTGGGGCACGGTGCGCTCACCCACTGACCTGCGCCCACTGTCTGACACTCCCTAGTGAGATGAACACGGTACCTCAGATGGAAATGCAGAAATCACCCGTCTTCTGCGTCGCTCACGCTGGGAGCTGTAGACCGGTGCTTTTCCTATTTGGCCGTCTTGGCTCCTCCCCCCTAATTTTTTAATTTATTTTTTATTTTTAGTAGAGACTGGGTTTCACCACGTTGGCCAGGCTGGTCTCGAACTCCTGACCTCAGGTGGTAGCCCATTTTAATGTCTGTCAGGCATGAGAAATAAAAATAGAATTCTAAGTCTCCAACCTGACTGAACAGACCGCCTCTTGGCAAAGGGGACCCCAGAGAAACCTTGAAAACTTTCTCAGCCATGATGGGATGGGAGGTCAGACATACCTTGCTGTACTCCCTCCCACGCTAACTGCCATTAGGCTTTCTTCCCTTAGGACTAAACAGAAACTAGTCCTTTCAAAAGACTCCACCCTTGATTTCAACCAATGGCCTGAACACTGCCTCTCTTGCAGTTTCAACAAAACAACCAACCACCATTTCTTCCTTATGAGAGATCACCGACCATGAAGTGGTTTGGCCAGTCTATGGAGAATGCATAGTGAGGGCTTTTGTGTCCTCTGCTTCACTTTTTGACATCAGGAGGCCTAAAACTCCACTTTCAGATAATGCTAATGCTGCCATTTTTGGAACATGGGTCCCATGAAGAAGCATGAAGCTCAATTACACATGCACATATTTATCCTCTCATAAATATTCAGGACTCCTCCTATAGCTTATTGAATACTGTATATTTAGCTACCCTTTTCAGCATAAATTCCTGTCTTATTCTTCTAACCTTTAAAGTGCCTGTTTCTGGCTTCTGACTGGAGGTTATGCTTCAAAGCCTGTCACCATGATCACTCTGCAGGCTGTGATTTTTTATGAGAAATAAAGGTCTCCTTTCCAAATTTATGAGCCTTGTCATTCTTCACTTGACAGGCACCTGAAACTTAGTATGTCTGTATTAGTCTGTTTTCACACTGCTATAAAAACATACCTGAGACTGGGTAATTTATAAAGGAAAGAGGTTTAATTAGCTCACTGTTGGAAGGCAAGACAGGCACTTTCTTCACAAGGCAGCCGGAGAGAGAAAAGCATGCAAGAGCGGGGAAAACTGCCTTATAAAACCATCAGACTTTGTGAGAACTCACTATCGTGAGATGAGCATGGGGGAAACCACTCCCATAATCGAATCATTTCCCTCACTCAACACATGGGGATTACAATTCGAGATGAGATTTGGATGGGGACACAGAGCCAAACCATATCAATGTCCAAGACTGAACTTCTTTACCTGCTCCTTCCTTCCTTCCTTTCTCTCTTTTTCTTTCTTTTTCTTGCTTTCTTTCTTGCTTTTGTTCTTTCTTTCCTGTCTTCTTTCTTTTCCTTTTTTCTTTCCCTCCCTCCCTCCCTTTCTTCCTTCCTTCCTCCTTCCTTCCTTCTTTCCTCCTTCCTTCCTTTCTCTTTCTTTCTTTCCTTTCTTCTTTCTTTTCCTTTTTTCTTTCCCTCCCTCCCTCCTTCCTTTCTGTCTCTCTTTTTCTTTCTTGCTTTCTTTCTTCTTTCTTTCATTTCTTCTTTCTTTTCCTTTTTTCTTTCCCTCCCTCCCTCCCTTCCTTTTCTTCCTTCCTTCCTCTTCCTTCTTTCCTTCTTCCTTCCTTCTTCCTTATTTCTGTAAATGGAACCCACCAGCTGTCTCCCAATACAGAAATGTATGCATTTGTCATATTCTATCCATCATATTTTGAATGGCTTTTATATTTGGGGAAATTCCTACATTTTCAGTAACCCCTTCTCACTCATGTAGAAATCAGAACTTAAATTCCCCAGCCTCATTTGCAGCTAGGATACAGGCATGCTGACTAGATATCCTTGTGCAAGACTAAATTTGGAAGTGAGCAATGTGAATAAGCAAGCTCTGCATGAGATTTCTGTCCTGTTGTCAGAGCTTTCAGGCACAGAGTGGTTCAAGACCTAATGCAGAAATGGTATCAGCGGCAGTAGCAGTTTTAGTAAAGCCAAATTGCTGATATTTTGGGCTCAACAGCAGCAGCAGCAGCATTTGGTATCATTTACTGAAATACGGAACACCAGTGACAAATTCCTGATTTGGATAGTTTTGTGGCATGTTTTTGGGCATGGTTTCTGAGAGCTGCTCCTTGAATGTTTCTCCAACTATCCGAATAATTCTGTGAGTTACTTAATGTCTTTTAATAAATCAGTTTTTGCTTAAATCAGCCAGAATGAAATCTACTGTTTGCAACAAAGAACACTAATTGACAGAGGAATTGTCCTTAACTTCCCCCTCAACCAACAGAATTTACAGAACTCGACTTTTCTTGATCCTTACTTACACTTTCTTAGTAGGCCACATCATCTGTTACTTAGATTACTTTGGCACTGTCCTATTTGGCCACCCATCTCTGGTTTTGACCTCTGTACTGTAGTAGACAGAGCAGTCTATCTTTCTAAAATGCAAATCTCAACCTATCACTCTTAGGTTTAAGGTCTGTCAGTGGCTTCCAAATGCCCTCAAGATAAAGTCTAGGATCAAGTCCAAATTCCTTCTTATAGGCTGTCAGGATCTAGTCCTGGTTGACTTTTCCAGCTCATGTTTCCAGCCTGCTTCTCACACTTAATGTTGCAGTTATGTTTTTTGGCTTGTGCTGGACAAGCAGCAACAGGAGAAATGCAGAATCTGGGCCGGGAGCGGTGGCTCACGCCTGTAATCCCAGCACTTTGGGAGGCCGAGGTGGGCAGATCACAAAGTCAGGAAATCGAGATCATCCTGGCTAAAACGGTGAAAGCCCGTCTCTACTAAAAAGACAAAAAATTAGCTGGGCGTGGTGGCGGGTGCCTGTAGTCCCAGCTACTCGGGAGGCTGAGGCAGGAGAATGGCATGAGCCCAGGAGGCGGAGCTTGCAGTGAGCCGAGATCGTGTCACTGCACTCCAGCCTGGGTGACATAGCAAGACTCGGTCTCAAAAAAAGAAAAAAGAAAAAAAAAAAAAAGACATGCAGAATCTGGCCTGGAGTGGTGGCTTATGCCTGTAATCCCAGCACTTTGGGAGGCTGAGGCAGGTGGGTCATGAGGTCAGGAATTCAAGACCAGCCTGGCCAAGATGGTGAAACACCATCTCTACTAAAAATACAAAAATTAGCCGGGTGTGATGGCAGGCACCTGTAATCCCAGCTACCTGGGAGGCTGAGGCAGAAAATTGCTTGAACCTGGGAGGCGGAGCTTGCAGTGAGCCGAGATCACACCACTGCCCTCCAGCCTGGGCGACAGAGTGAGACTCTGTCTCAAAAAAAAAAAAAAAAAAAAAAAGAAATGCAGAATCTGACTTACTGAAGTCAGATTTACTCCAGGTTTACTGAATCAAATCAGCATTTTAACAAGATTATTAGGTGATTCATTTGCATATTGAGGTTTGGGTAGTGCTGCTTTATAGCAATGTCCTCTCTTTCCCTCCAGGGCTTTTACACATTCTGCTTCCTCTCTTTGAAGGAACTATCCTCTTCTTTATATGCCTAACGCTGTTCTGCAGGACTCAGGCCCTTATCCAGGAAAACTTTTTGACTGGTGAAGGCTGGAACTACCATTTTACTCCTTTTTCTTTCCTACTAAACTGGAGTTTTCTAACCTAATTGTACTTTAGACTTAATCTGAGAATAAAAAATATACTTGCCAGGTACGGTGGCTCACACCTGTAGTCCCAGCATTTTGGGAGGCCAATGTGGGTTGATTGCTTGAGGTCAGGAGTTCGAGACCAGCCTGACCAACATGACAAAAGCCTGTCTCTACTAAAAATACAAAAATTAGCTGGGCGTGGCAGCACACGCCTGTAATCCCAGCTACTATGGAGGCTGAGGCACGAGAATTGCTTGAACCCAGGAGGCAGAGGTTGCAGTGAGCCAAGATCATGTCACTGCACCTCAGCCTGGGTGACAGTGAGACTGTCTCAAGAAACAAACAAACAAACAAACAAAGATACTGGTTCCTGGGTCCTGCTTCTAGAGATTTTAGTTTTAATTGGTTTGGATAAGGCCTAGAAACTGGCATTTTAAAAAAGTATCCCAGATGATTACGATGTAGAGCCAAATTCAGAACCACTGCACTAGACTTCAAGATTCTTTAGGACAGGGATTGTGTCAGATTCACTCTTGTTTCCCCAGCGCCTATCACAGTGCCAGGTACATACACTGTACTGGTAAATGATTGTTTCCCCTAATTTCTCAGGGATATGGAATCAGATTTGTGTTGTGCACAGCGTTCTTTTTTTTTTTTTTTAATCTATAAAGAGGTTTATTTGGCTCACGGTTCTGCAGGCTGTACAAGCATGACACCAGCATCTACTGGACTTCTGGTAAAGGCTTAGGAAGCTCTTACTCATAGCTGCAAGGCAAAGGGGAAACAGGTGTGTCACATGTGTACACAGCATTCTATCTTATACCCTAACCCCTCTCACACATGTTAGCATCTGAGCATCCTTCTCATCAAAACAAAGAGCTACTTCTTGAGGAAAGAACTTACACTGGCATTTAAAATGCATCTCTAATCACCCTTGTATTTTGTTCTTAAACGAGTTTGATACTGATATAGTGAAGCTGCTTTATATAATCAAGTGCTGATAGGCACATTGTTTTGAAACACTGTCTCTATGTACCAGTTCCACAGAGCAAAACCACTAACTCTTTGTTTATAAACCTCTTGAGTCCTGAGAATTCAAAATAGTGAGGAGGTTGATGAGATCAATGCAATTATAATGAACAGATTTTTTAAAAATTAACCAGTTTTCTGGGAGGTTAAAAATGCATTTGGGAATAATTTTCTTAATTATACCCTATTTTCTTACATTTAAAGTGACTTCTTTTAAAAAAACTCTTAATATCTTATATTTATACAGTGCTTTACATGTTGTAATTGTGCAAACTCAACTTTTATTAAACATATTTTATTATCAATTGTGTATAATGTTATAGAAATGAAATGCTATAGTTGATAGGATTCTTTCTGTCCCTGAGTTGTTTACAATTTATAGAAAGATGGAACAAAATACTTCAAAAAGCCCCCGACCTAGGTCTCATGAAAAAGACAATTTAAAGCATACATAGATAGCTGTAAGGAATGACAACATATGGCTTACAAATACCACAAAATCCACACTTTCCAGGGCATGTTCCTTGTTTATTACTGTAGCAGGCCTGAGGAGGTAGACAAAAGGCACTCTCTGTAGCTGCTAGATTTCCAAAATCCTAATCTTGTTTCAAAGAATCCTATGTTCCATTTGATAATTTTCTTTCTTAAATCCTGCATCATAAAACTAAAACTTCAGTGGGCTTGTCAGGACCTGGGATAGTGTGGGGTGGAAAAAAGCACCATACATTTCTCATTGCAGCTCTAGTCGGAGCCACAGCCTGGTCATCAATTCATATCTCCTTTTCCGAAAAAGAAAAAAAAAAAACTGTTCAAGCTTCAAAACCTTGAAATGGGGTCAGCAATTAAAGTTTTCATCTACCCAAAGTTTTTGTCATTCCAAGTAAGAGAGACCAAGCCCCCAGTTGCCCAGGGGAGCCCTGATACCACGTCAATTAGCAGGATTTCTAGGACACCAAACTACTCTTACTTTCTCTATAAAAAGTTAGTCATGAAGATTAATTTTCTTCTTTCTGTATCTCCTTGTAATTAATATCATACATTTTGGAGATTTCTGCATAGGCTATATGCTTGCAGTTTGGAATGCTTTGTACAAAGCATGCTGGTATATTCAGGGACTGAGTGTGGGATGTGACCTAAATATCTCCATGTTGTATCAGTTGAACTAACTAGATAGTTCAGTTGATTTAGAATTGACAAGACTACCTATTGATTGACATGTATTGATTGATTGATAGAATTAACTAAATACAAAGACAATAGGTGAGTGATATTATGTGGTTCTACATAACTTAGGTGCTGTCACTTAGTACACAAAGCTTGAAACATAACCTGAAAATCAGAGAACACAAATTAATATTGTTATTGCATTTATAAAATTAAGTCTACTACAACAGGCAGATTCTTGAACATTATTTTAGCCCCAAATTTTGGAGATAGCTTACTCTATAAATATTAGAAAAAGACACTTAAGATGCCTTAATAATTAAAACACTAAAGTAGAAATGTCTTTATACTTTAACATGGATGTAACAAGATGAGTGCCTTGTGGCCGGGCACAGTGGCTCACGCCTGTAATCCCAGCACTTTGGGAGGCCAAGGCGGGCGGATCACGAGGTCAGAAGATCGAGACCATCCTGGCTAACATGGTGAAACCCCGTCTCTACTAAAAATACAAAAAAAATTAGCCAGGTGTGGTGGTGGGCGCCTGTAGTCCCAGCTACTTGAGGGGCTGAGGCAGGAGAATGGCGTGAACCCGGGAGGTGGAGCTTGCAGTGAGCCAAGATCGCGCCACTGCACTCCAGCCTGGGCAACAGAGTGAGACCCCATCTCAAAAAAAGAAAAAAAAAAAAAAAAAGAGATGAGTGCCTTGTCACTTCCATTTTAAGTTTTATTCATACCAGTTAAATAATTTAGATGTTACTAAATAATGAGGGAGCTCTGTCCAAATGTCTGTTAGAAGATTCTGTGACAGAAAATTCAAATCCTTGGATACTATTGATATTTGGCAATTGATATTCCTAGCTTCAAAAATCAAAAGTTTTAGCTGGACATGGTGGTGTGTGCCTGTAGTCCCAGGTACTCCAGAGGCTGAGGCAAGAAGATTGATTCAACCTACCAGAATGACTACACTGTAATTAAAAAAATGAAAATAACAAGTGTTGGCACAGATGTGGGGAAACTAAAACGTTTATACATTGCTGGTGGAAATGTAACATGGTGCAAATTGAAAAGCTTTATGATTTCTCAAAAAGTTCAACAGAAAATTACCATTTGAACTGGTAATTCCACTCTTAGGTATATACCTACAATAATTGAAAACAAGGACTGACACAAATACTTATATACAAATGTTAATAGTAGCTTTATTGACAATAATAGTAGCTTTATTGACAATAGTCACAAGGTGGAAACAACACAACAGATGGCTGGATTTAAAAATTATGGTATATACATACAATAAAATATAATTCAGCTGTAAAAAGGGAATGAAGTTCTCATACTGCAACAACACAGATGAACCTTGAAAACATTTTTCTGAGTGAAGTAAGTCAGACACAAAAGGGTAAATACTGTATAATTTCACATATATGAAATATCTAGAAGAGGCAAATTCATAGAGACAGAAAGTAGATTGGAGATTACTAGGGACTAGGGGGAGGAGGAATAGGGAGTTACTACTTAATGGGCACAGAGTTTGTCCTTGGAATGATGAAAAATTTTGGAAATAGATGGTGGTGATGGTTGTACAATTTTGTGAATATAATTAATGCCCTGAAATGTTCACTAAAAATGGTGAAAATGGTAAATCTTATGTTACACATATTTTTCCACAATAAAAAATGAGTCGAAATAATCATAGGTCCAGCACAGTGGCTCATGCCTATAACCCCAACACTTTGGGAGGTCGAGGTGGGCGGATCACTTGGCACCAGGAGTTTGGGACCAGACTGGCCAATATGGTGAAACCCCATCTCTACTAAAAATACAATTAGCTGGGCATGGCTGGGTGCGGTGGCTCATGCCTGTAATCCCAGCAGTTTGGGAGGCCGAGGTGGGAGGATCATGAGGTCAGGAGATTGAGACCATCCTGGCTAACATGGTGAAACCCTGTCTCTACTTAAAATACAAAAAATTAGCCAGGCGTGGTGGCAGGCGCCTGTAGTCCCAGCTACTCAGGTGCCTGAGGCAGGAGAATGGCTTGAACCCGGAAGGCGGAGCTTGCAGTGAGCTGAGATCGCACCACTGCACTCTAGCCTGGGTGACAGAGCGAGACTCCGTCTCAAAAAAAATAATAATAATAATTAGCTGGGCATGGTAGTGTACACCTGTAGTCCCAGCTACTTGGGAGGCTGAGGCACAAGAATCACTTGAACCTGGGAGGTGGAGTTTGCTGTGAACCTAGATTGCACACTGAACTCCAGCCTGGACGACAGAGTGAGACTTTGCCTCAAAAAAAAGAAAAGAAAAGAATCACATTTGCAGCATGATCTTGCAAATTGCTTGTTTTCTTGCAGCCCTTTTATTGCTCAGAGATCTAACTATAGTACAGCCTAGTTATCTCTCTAATATAGGGACTATAGCATACAAAAGCAGAAGGTATATCTCTATTGGTATAATTGACCAAGTGCATGTTTGCTTAAGAATCTAGAATTTAAATTTAGGCTCTGAGTTTAGGTTTTGTGTCCTTTCTGCAGAAGAATCCTCACTAAATGTTGACTCAAAAAGAGCAAGAATGGACTTCTTGAAGACCTTTTTGAAGTTCTCCCCAACAAATAAGTAGAGTGTGGGAGAAAAGATAGTATTGAAAGAAGTGGTTAGCACTGTAAGTATCAAAGTCAACTCTAAAAGTAGTGACTGGTTCTTAGTGAGAAGTAAGCCCTGGTGTATATGGTAGGGCATCCAACACACAAAGAAAGAGATAATGGCAGTCATCATAACTTTGAAGGGCTTGCTGGATTTAAACAGGCCCCTCTCTTTCACCTTGCTGGCTACTCTTTCATAACAAAAGATGATGATGAAGAAAGGCAGAAGAAAGCCCAGCAAGAAGCGGCTGATGAAACAAGCCACATGAATCCACTGCCTTAATGCTTGCATCTCCTTGCTTTCCCAGTTAGTAGACACAGCATAGTTATTTTGGCAAGTCACCTTTCCTTTACGGTCTTGATGTGTCTCTCTGAAAATCAAATAGGGGATGCTGAGGGCAGCGGCTGAGATCCAGACTCCCAGGACAATGCTAGAAGCCCAGCATGGGGTTCGGTGCTGCTGGGACCACACTGGGTGCAGAGTGAGAAGGTAACGATCAAGACCGATGGCCGAAAGGAAGAAAACAGAGGTGAACATCCCCAGAGACAAAGTGCCATTGAAGACCTTGCACAAGGCAGTTCCAAAGTTCCAGTGATTGTCTTGAAGTTGGGAGGTGGCCATAAATGGCAGAATCATTGTTGAAATAAAATATGAGAGAATGAGATGAAAAAATAAGAGAGTATTGACAGTCTGTTTCATCTTGAATCTTAGCACCCATAGATAGAGGCCATTGGTGATGGTACCAATTATAGATGAAATGTACAAAGAAAGGGCAATAATCATTTTTGATGCAGGAGCTAGAAACTGAGTGTTGTTTCTTACTAAAGTAGAGGCATTGATCAGGTAATCAGTAGAGTTGATCAGATCCATAATGACCTGTGGAGTGAGAAACAGTGAAAATAACAACAAGAAAAAGCAAAAGAAAAGGTTAAATGTTAAAATTTAAAGAGTAATTTTTTACATAGTGATACTTCTAGTCCAAATGATAATATTTTAACAGCAGTAAGCAAAATATTTCTGCAAATCAAATATTTTTCTAAGGTCTATACTTTTATATTTTAATGAGAAATTAAGATCAGATGAATCTGAGCATCAAAAATAGAAATATATGGATGAAATGAAATAAATGTGAAAAAGAAGTAAATATTGGGACATTTTGACAATTGTTCAATAATTAGGTAGTTAAAAATCTATTTTTTTTTTCTGAGATAGGATCTCACTCTGTCATCCAGGCTGGAGTGCAGTGGAGTGATTACAGCTCACTCAGCCTCAACCTCCTGGGCTCACGGACTCCTCCTGTCTCAGCCTCCCAAGGAGTTGAGACTACAGGTGCACACTACCAGGCCGGATAATTTTTTTGTTTGTTTGTTTTGTAGAGATGGGGTCTCACTATGTTGCCCAGCCTGGTCTTGAACTTTTGGACTCAAGCGATTCTCCCACTTGGCCTCGCAAAGTGTTGGGATGACAGGTGTGAGGCACTGCGTGTGGCCAAAAATCTTCTACTTGGACGTTAACCAGAAGTCTGACACTTTTTGATGGGCGAAACTTCTTGAATAAGGCAATGTAGAATGGGTCTTATTTGACTTGTGAGGGCAAAAGTAGCTAATGAAATGAACTTGAATAACAAAAATAATAGCAATGTTGCAAATTAGTAGTTATGGGTTTTATAATTAGATTTCTCTCATGAGCTAATTATATATAGTAAATACTATTATCTAGTATTCTAATACTCAGCACATAACAGTAATAACTAATATTCATATGGGAGCTGTAAGCCACCACAAGATTGTGAAGTACCTTCAGAATCATCAACAAAAGAGGGAAGTGTATTGTAAGATGTAGTAATTTTTTTTTTTTTTGAGTCAGAGTCTTGCTTTGTCATGCAGGCTGGAGTGCAGTAGCATGATCTTGGCTTACTGCAACCTCTGCCTCCTGGGTTCAAACTATTCTCCTGTCTCAGCCTCCTGAGTAGCTGGGATTACAGACACTCGCCACCACGCCCGGTGAATTTTTGTATTTTTGGTAGAGACAGGGTTTCCCCATGTTGGCCAGGCTGGTCTCAAACTCCTGACTTCAGGTAATCCATCCACCTTGGCCTCCTAAAGTGCTGGGATTACAGGCGTGAGCCACTGCACCTGGCCAAATGTAGTAATATTAATAGTTCATTCTTGAGGAGGGGACAAAAAGGAGAAAAGTCACCAAACTCATATTTATCCAATATTTGTGGTATGCCAGGAACTTTCTATAAAAATCATTTCTGGCCGGGCGCGGTGGCTCATGTCTGTAATTCCAGCACTTTGGGAGGCCGAGGCGGGCGGATCACAAGGTCAGGAGATCGAGATCATCCTGGCCAACATGGTTAAACCCCGTCTCTACTAAAAGTATAAAAATTAGCTGGGTGTGGTGGCGCATGCTTGTAGTCCCAGCTACTCGGGAGGCTGAGGCAGGACAATCACTTGAACCCGGGAAGCAGAGGTTGCAGTGAGCCGAACCGAGATGTTGCCACTGCATTCCAGCCTGGTGACAGAGCGAGAGACTCCGTCTCAAAAAAAAAAAAAAAAAAAAAAAATCTGTTTTTCCTTGCAAAGCCTGTGAAGCAAATCTTTAAACAGAGGGGAAAGTGAGGCTTTGTAGGGTTACATGTCTTATCCATCAATATTTCCCACCATGCCTCCATTGTACCAGGTGGGAAACTCTACTACTGTTTTATGTTACTTCTTTGAAATTCGGTAATTCCTATGTAGTGTTTTTAATAATGCTCCATGAATCAGAGTGTTTGATTATCTAAAATATCCAATTTCTTGGATAATGGATCCCATGGTATCAAAAATATAAACCTGAGAATATTTTGGAAAATAGCTATTATAACAGAGTCATATCAGCAAATTGGTTTTAGATAAATTGGATAAAGCAATGGAAATTACTAATGATGCTTTTTTCCTCACTAAACAAAAACATTCTAAGAATATATACAGAGGAGTAAGATAATTGCTATTTATTTTATTTTTATTTATTTTTTAGAGACAGGGTCTCTCTCTGTCACCCAAGCTGGAGTGCAGTGGCACGATCCTAGCTCACTGCAGTGTGGAACTCCTGGGCTTCATCAATCCTCCCGCCTCAGACTCCAGATAGCTGGGATCACAGGTGTGCAGCACCACATTTGGCTAATTTTAAAATTCTTTGTAGAGAAAAGGGTCTTGCTGTGATGCCCAGGCTGGTCTTGAACTCCTGGCCTAAAGTGATCCTCCCACCTCAGCCTCCCAAAGTGCTAGGATTAGAGGCATGAGCTGCTGTGCCCAGCCATAAGTGCTATTTAAAAATTACAACTTCCTAAGTTAATTCTGCCTTCTAAGGGAGTTGCAAAATTTTTCTCTAAAGTAGAAAAATGATTCTTCATGAAAATACCTTAGTAGTCTTCTTAGGGAATAAAAAGTGGAGTCTGAAGCGTATGAAATGGACAGGCAATGGCAAATAAAAGAATGAGAACTTGAGAGAGAGGCTTTGTGAAGGCCCTGGGACCTTAAGAAGAGGGTGGAAGACGAGGATGATTTTAAGACAGGCAGCACAGAAAAAAACTCAGCGGGATGTTAGGAGCCCTAAAGAGGAGAAAGGGTCAATGAAGTATTCTGAGAAGCAGAAATGACACAGGGGATTTAAAAATAGGAATGTCTAATAATTATAATCTATTTGCTATTTTTTGATATGGTGTAGTGTCCCTTTTCCCCATTAACCCTCAGCTGTCTTGTGTTGGTGGTGGTTCTGGGGAATCAAAGTCTCTGTGGTGCTTTTATCCATGGAGTGTGTGTAGAGGTATGTCTGTGGTCAGTGTATGTGTATCTCAGTGTATTTGTGTGATCTCTGTGTATGTATGTGTCTGTGGTCTTCGTATGTTTTTCTGTGGAATGTGTGTATGTGTAGTGTTTGTGTGTTTGTGTGGTCTCTTTGTGTGTGTGCATATGAGAAACTAGATACCTGAATTATAGGAAAGATTTTTTTTTAATTGTGCATCTGAGCTCTAGAAGGACATCTGAAAGTAATGTAGAACATGGGCAAAATCATAGTAAAACTTTTCTGATCAATGTTGATAGTGATTCTGAATATCATATAAAATTTCCTAGGAATTCTGATTTATTGCACATAACCAGGAGATTTCTTCATCCTTAAACACCTTTAAAATGATTTTAAAGTACTTGAGAATAAATAAATGGGGCAGATCTCAGACTCTGGCATCCCACAGACCTGGGTTTGTATCCTACCTCTACCACTTACCAGCTCTGCAAGTTTAGATAACTCGTTGAGCCTTTTTCTCCTGCTAAGCCCCTCAGTTTTTTGTTTTTTTTTTTCAGACGGAGTCTCGCTCTGTCTCCCAGGCTGGAGTGCAATGGCGTGATCCTGGCTCACTGCAACCTCCGCCTCCTGGGTTCAAGCGATTCTCCTGCCTCAGCCTCCTTAGTAGCTGGGACTACAGGCACCTGCCACCATGCCTGGTTAAATTTTGTATTTTTAGTAGAGACGGGGTTTCACCATATTGGCTAGGCTGGTCTTGAACTCCTGACTTTGTGATCTGCCCGCCTCAGCCTCCCAAAGTGCTGGGATTACAGGCATGAGCCACTGTGCCCGGCCACAGGCGGCTTTCAGGAAGACCCCACCTCCACTTGGGAACACTGAGCTGCTGGCGCAGGGGAAGGCCACAGGAGCCTCGGGAAGCTGATGTCAATAAGCCTAGAGGGTCAATTCAGATGATAGCTCTAGGATAAACCTACTAGTCCAGAGAATCTTACCTTGGAGCTGTATCTTCATGCCAGATTGGTCTTGAGCAGGCCAAAGTGACTCTACACCATCAATTTCTCACTAGGAACAGAGTGAAGAAAATCAGTGACACTTTGCCTTCATTTCATATGTCTTTCTTCTTGCTGATGCTACTTCCCAAGCTTGAACTTGCTATTACTTAAATACTCAGTGAGGTCTTTTCCTCTTTTTGGTTCCTTTTTTTCTGTGGAATTTACTGCTATAGAGGTATAGAGAAATGAGTACTTCTTCAAGTCATTTCTCCATTTTGAGGGGCATTAAAAAAAATCTGTAAGTGACCAAGTGCAGTGGCTCACACCTGTAGTCCCAGTGCTTTGGGAGGCCGAGGCAGGAGGATAACTTGAAGCCAGGAGTTAGAGACCAAAATAAAAAAAAAAGTAGCTGGGCCTGGTGGTGCACACCTGTAGCACTAGCTACTCAGGACGAGAGGCTGAGGCAGGAGGATCACTTGAGCCCGGGAGTTCAAGGCTGCAGTGTGCTATGATCATGGTGGTGAATAGCCACCACACTCCAGCCTGGGCAACAGAGCGAGACCCTGCCTCTCAAAAGAGAGAGAGAGAGAGAGAGAGAGAGAGAATGAATTGCATAAGCTAAGTCATTTCATTTAAAAGGTTAATAAGCTTGTTTCAGGTGTTAATTCCCTTCTCGTATTGGGTCATCCCGCCAGGCACCCACTCTGCCTCAACTCTAGGGTGTTTATTAGCAGATGGATGGATGGTGTTGGGTACATAAGGAGGTGGTAAATATCAGGCAGGGACCAAAATAAACTCTGGAAATGAGCTTTCTAATCTTGCTGGAGAGAAAATAGAAGGAAAAACTTAAATACTGAGTTTTACATTAAAATGGAATTTATGAGGACAGGCCAGAGATTTATATTAGTCAGTTTGGGATGATGAAGACTGACAGGCAGAACAATCTGCATTTGTATGATGGTTGTAGAACGGTTGGAAAAAAACAGAATTGGTTACTACATCCTAGCAGATGATCTCATTATAAGGAATCTTCCAACACAGGTAATGCATTTATGAACCATTACTGACTGAGTTCTACATTTCCTATGTTCTTCTTTCTAATCCATCTCTGAAGTTTTTTTTGGATCCCCTTCTGTGCTGACCTCAGTGTCCTGATTTTTTTCCTGCCTGCTTTCCTCTTCATCTCTTCATTACCAATGGAGAAAATACATCAAAACCACTGTGCAGCGTCGGTGGTCAAGAGTTTAGGAATCAAAACCATTACCCAGTCTTTGTTAGACTTAGAATTTTAAAACTTTCACTGCTAGATTGTAGCCTTATTAAAAATAGGCTTAAATTTCAGTTCTTAATTCATTTGTGGCTGTGACCTTCAACTTAAGAACTGATCTTTGCAGGTTAAGGATAAGTTTTCAAACCTGTTATTGTGTTTTAAAAGGGATTTTAAAAGGAATTTTGACAGGCTTTCATACCCTCGGGGTTAATTCACAGATTTGGAAGCAATCTGAGATATTATTTGGTCCAAACCCACTAATTCTGAAGATTAGCAAACTGAGACTCAGAGAGGTTAAATGAATTACAAAAGGTTTTCACCAAGAAAAGCTAAGGGCTCCTTCTTATGCTATCTTCTCAATTAAAGAAAAGGAATTTGGACCAGGTTTTTCCTCTTCTCACCTCACTCTCTCTCAATTCTATAATTTCTAAAATTCATAAATAACAAATATATTAGGGACTAGTGCTTAACTTTTCTCCTCAAATATGTACTAGGGCTAGTACCACCATTAGATAGCCTAAAATTTGATTATTGCATAACTCTCCTCAGAAATACTCTTAATAGTGAGTATTTTCCTCCCATAGGTGATTAAACCAATGAAATTAACAATGTTAGGAAATATACAGAGCGTATTTGAGGAAGTAACTCTCTTCTGTGGCTTTAGTAACGTGGCTTCTTTCAGTTCACTTTTCATATTTCAAATCAAGTCAGGTGATTTCAAAAAAGAACTTATGGAAATGGAAACAGTTTTATGTTGTTTTGATATAACCACTGTTTGAAGCAGAAATGCAGAAGCAGATGGTACTGCTGAACCAAAGGTGTGAAAGGCTGGTAAACTCATAGATGCATATAATTTTTAGAGTTGGAAGAGACCAAGGAGTTAAATTCATCTAACTCCCATTCTATAAGTATTTCAGATGACTGCAGTTGTGTAAGTTATTTATGAATATGATTTGTCTGCTTATAAATGTTGTGCCTGTGTGACTGTCCTTAGTATACTTGAGTGTTTATGCTTGCCAAAATATGTATGTTATTATTGCCTATTTTATTGTCTAAAGTGGCCTATAAAGTGTTCTGTTGTTTTTATTTGTTTGTTTTGTTGTTGATGCTGTTTTTAAGAGACAATGTCTCTCTCTATTGTCCAGGCTGGAGTGTGGTGGAGTGATCACGATTGACTGCAGTCTTGACCTCCCAGGCTTAAGTGATCCTCCCACTTCAGCCTCCCCAAGTCACTGGGACTACAGGCGTATGCCACTGCAGTGGGCTATTTTTTAATTTTTTGTAGAGACGAGGTTTCACTATCTTGCCCAAGCTGACATTGAACTCCTGGGTTCAAGTGATTCTCCTGCCTTGGCTTCCTGAAGTGCTGGGATTACAGGCATGAGCCACTTCACCTGGCCAATATGTTTCTCAAATAAATCTTTTAAAAATGTAAATGCCTTTAAAGAACTTAAAAAAAATTTTTTTAGAATTTTTTTTTTTTCAGAATTTTGATCTTTTGGGATTTCAACATTTGGGATTGTGGCCCAAACCCCTATAGGTAAGGGTTTAGCACAGTACCTGGCACATGGTATGTATTAAATATATGATAGCTAATGCCAGGTGGGGTGTCAGAGCCTTGCCACGGAGAGTGATTGGCTTGAGGGTGGTAAAAAGAATTTACCAACAAAAGTATAGGTTTGAAAAGGAAAGTTGTATTAGATGGAAAGAACACTGTGGCAGAGTGCAATGGGCGGGCGCTTCAGCAAGAGAGGACTGAGGGTGCTGCAGTGGATTTTCCTTAGGGGTATTTATGGACCTTCAAGCAGGAGCTTAAGGGTAATTTGGACCATATTAGTCACACAGGTCATGATAAATGATTACATTTGTAGACATTTTGGTGCCGTGACACCAGTAAGAATTGCACAATGAGTTTTGACATGCATGCAGTCTGAAGATCTATAGAAATTCTAGTTACTTGTAAGTTTTTGGGAAAGAAGCCTGGTACCAGATGCCAGCTTTAGATAGGAAGGCATCTAATTACTTCTGAATTCCTCAGATAAGGAGTTTTGCCTCCAGATGGTCTGCTTGCTGACCACCAGGTGATCTTTGCTCTCCTCAGCTAACATTAGTATTATGTAAGTTGTAGTAGAGAACACCAGCAAGTCCAGTGGGCTGGAGCAAATCTCTGAGCAATGCAATTCAAGAAACATTCATTGAGTATCTATTGCATGTAAGACAGTATTTGAGACTGGGGAAAATAAAGTAAGTACTTCAAAATAATTGCCTTTAATGTTTGTAGTTATTAAAGATGATACCTGAACTCAATAGCTTAGGGATGTTGGAGAGGGCATATTCTGCGTCTTGGAAACAGTATGCTTAAAGGCAAAGCTGAAGAGAGCAATGCTTCACTTGTCTGGCCTGGTTTTGTACTTTTCAAGGTCACTTCTCACCACCCTCCATATTCCAGCATAGTGAGAGTGACAATGCAGGTATCACTCCCATGCTTTCTAGCCCGGCTGAAGTCACACTCACCTGGAAATCTTTAAAAACATATAAGGCATTCCTGAGATTTCATTCATGCAATATTTACCAAGTATTTATTGTATTTGAAGCACTATTCTTGCCACTGGGGAGAGACAGTGATAAGAGCTGTATTCTCATGGAGCTTACATTCTAGCGGGGAGAAGTGAGCATTAAACCAGTAAACAGAGCTGAATACGGTGGCTCATGCCTGTAATCCCGGCACTTTGGGAAGCTGAGGAGGGTGGATCGCCTGAGGTCAGGAGTTCAAGACCAGCCTGGCCAACATAGTGAAACCCCGTCTTTACTAAAAATACAACAACAAAAAAATTAACTGGGTGTGATGGCAGGTGCCAGTAATCCCAGCTACTCGGGAGGCTGAGGCAGGAGAATCGTTTGAACCCGGGAGGCCGAGGTTGCCGTGAGCAGAGACCACGCCATTGCACTCCAGCCTGGGCAACAAGAGCGAAATTCCGTCTCAAAAGCAAAAAAACAAAACAAAGCAAAAACAGTAAATAAACACATAAAGAAGAGAAACATCAGCTAGCACTACAGTGCTATGCAGAATATTAAAACATAGAAATGTGAGATCATCATGGCAGATGGGAGGCAGGACTGGATTGCAGCTCTAACTTGGACGGACAGAGCAGCATGTGGAGGCTCACATCATGAATTTTAGCTCCAGAACGACTGCAAGAACAAAGCAGGAATCCCAAGAGGACCCACAGACCCTCTGAAGGAAGCAGACTGCTTCTGCAGGACCCAGAGACACCCCAAATACTGTGAATGCCCAAACTGCGGAAGTGGGAAAGGGAGACCCTCCTCTCTAGAACACACAACCCCACTAGGGAAAATGAATGTCTAGTTTGCGGGAAGTTTCACACCTTACCAGGAGCTGAGGCAATTTAGAGAGGCAAGTGAATTATGCAGTAGAGGAGCAGGAAAGGTCCTGGGAACTTGCTGGGTCCCCAAGCAGGCCTTTCCTGTGTGGCCCCACAGGGATCCTTTTGGGAGGGCAGCCAGAGGTGTGGGGGAGTGGGGTGGGGGATGCCACAGGGAGAAGGAAGTCTCCAGCTAAACTTTGTAGCAATTTGAACTGGACAAGAAGCCTCCTGGCCAGAACTCTGGTGAGGGTGTGAATCCAGCATCCAGACTCCACAGGTGAGGGAGGAACCAAACACTTTTCTTTTGCAGCTGGGAGGGGGGTAGCCTGGGGCAAGTTCTCAAGCCCTGCTTGCTCACTGCCTGGAAACAGACTCGCGGCTGTTAGGGATGGCACAGTGGGAATGAGAATGGCCCTTTGGATTGTGTGGGACCTGGGTGAGGCCTGTGACTGCCAGCTTTATCCCACTTCCCTGACAACCTGCATGACTCAGCAGAGGCAGCCATAATCCTTCTAGGTACACAACTCCATTGACCTAGGAACCTTACCCCCATCGCCACAGCAGCTGCAGCAAGACCCACCCAAGGAGAGTCTGAGCTCAGACATGCCTAGTCCTGCCCCCACCTGATGGGCCTTTCCTACCCTCCCTGGTAGCTGAAGACAAAGGGAATATACTCTTGGGAGTTCTAGGACCCCACTGACTGCTAGTTCCTCTTCATATTACCACAGCTGATGCTCTCTGGAAAGCACCACCTTCCAGCCGGAGACCAACCAGCACAAAAATAGAACATTGAATGCAAATGGCCTAAATGCTCCACTTAAAAGATACAGAATTACAGAATGGATAAGAAAGAACTCACCAACCAACTATCTGCTGCCTTCAGGAGACTCACCTAACACATAAGAACTCACATAAATTTAAGTAAAGGGGTGGAAAAAGGCATTGCATGCAAATGGACACTAAAAGCAAGCAGGGCTAGCTATTCTTATGTCAGAAAAAACAAACTTTAAAGCAACACCAGTTAAAAGAGACAAAGAGGGACATTATATAATGGTAAAAGGCCTTGTCCAACAGGAAAATATCACAATCCTAAACATATATGCACCTAACAATGGAGCTCCCACATTTATAAAACAATTACTAATAGACTTAAGAAATGAGATAGGCAGCAATACAATAACAGTGGGGGACTTCAATACTCCACTAACAGCATTAGACAGGTTATTAAGACAGAAACTTGACAAGGAAACATTGGATTTAAACTATATGTTGGAACAAATGGACTTAACAGCTATGTACAGAACATTTCATCCAACAACTGCAGAATACACATTCCATTCAACAGCACATGGAACTTTCTCCAAGATAGGCTGTATGATAGGCCATAAAACAAGACTCAATAAATTTAAGAAAATTGAAATTATATCAAGCACTCTCTCAGACCACAGTGGAATAAAACTGAAAATCAACCAGAAATAAACTTCAAAACCATGCAAATACATGGAAATTAAATAACCGGCTCCTCAATGAGCATTGGGTCAAAAACGAAATCAAAATGGAAATTAAAAAGTTCTTTAAGGAGCCAAATCAAGATGGCCAAATACGAACAGCTCCCATTTGCAGCTCCTAGCAAGACCAACATAGAAGGCAGGTGACTTCTGCATTTCCAACTGAGGTACCCAGTTCGTCTCATTCAGACTGATTAGGCAATGGGTGCAGCCCACAGAGGGCAAGCAAAAGCAGGGTGGGGCATTGCCTCACCTGGGAAGTGCAAGAGGCTGGGGACCTCACTCTCCTAGCCAAGGGAAGCCATGAGTGACTGTGCTGTCTGACCCAGATACTATGCTTCTCCCACACTTTTTGCAACCCCCAGACCAGGAGATTCCCTTGTATGACTACACCATCAGGGGCCTGGGTTTCAAGCACAAAACTGGGCAGCTGTTTTGGCAGACACTGAGCTAGCTGCAGGAGGTTTTTTTACCCCAGTGGCGCCTGGAACCCCAGCAAGACAGAACTGTTCACTCTTCTGGAAAGGGGGCTGAAGCCAGGGAGCCAAGTGGCCTCACTCAGCAGTTCCCACTCCCACAGAGCCCAGCAAGCTAAGAACCACTGGCGTGAAATGCTTGCTGCCAGCACAGCAGTCTGAAGTTGACCAGGGATGATGGAGCTTGGTGTGGGGAGGGACGTCCACGATTACTGAGGCTTGAGTAGGCAGTTTTCCCCTCACAGTGTTAAGGAAACTGCCAGAAGTTTGGACTGTGCAGAATTCACTGCAGCGTGGCAAAGTGGCTGTGGCCAGACTGCCTCCCTAGGTTCCTCCTCCCTGGGCAGGGCATCTCTGAAAGAAAGGCAGCAGCCCCAGTCAGGGGCTTAAAGATAAAAGTCCCACCTCCCTGGGACAGAAGGGGTGGCTGTGGGTGCAGCTTCAGCAGACTTAAACATTCCTGCCTGCCAGCTCTGAAGAGAGCAGTGGATCTTCCAGCACAGTGCTCGAATTATGCTAAGGGACAGACTGCCTCCTCAAGTGGCTCCCTGACTCCTGTGCCTCCTGACTGGGAAACACCTCCCAGGAGGAGTTGACAAACACCTCATAATGGAGAGCTCCAGCTGGCATTTGGCAGGTGCCCCTCTGGGAAGAAGCTTCCAGAGGAAGGAGCAGGCAGCAATCTTTGCTGTTCCACAGCCTCTGCTGGTGATACCCAGGCAAACAGGGTCTGGAGTGGACCTCCAGCAAACTCCAGCAGACCTGCAGAAGAGGGGCCTGACTGTTAGAAGGAAAACTAACAGACAGAAAGCAATAACATCAACAGCAACAAAAAGGACACCCACGCAAAAACACCATCCAAAGACCATCAGCATCAAAGATTAAAGGTAGATAAATCCACAAATATGAGGAAAACCCAGCACAAAAATGCTGAAAATTCCATAAACCAGAATGCCTCTTCTCCTCCAAATGATAGCAACCCCTCTCCAGCAAGGGCACAAAATGGGACAGAGAATGAGTTTGACAAATACGCAGAAGTAGGCTTCAGAAGGTGGGTAATAACAAACTCCTCTGAGCTAAAGGAGCATGTTCTAACCCAATGCAAGGAAGCTAAGGGCCTTGATAAAAGATTACAGGAACTGCTAACTAGAATAGCCAGTTTAGAGAAGAACATAAATGAACTGATGGAACTGAAAAATACAGCACGAGAAATTCGTGAAGCATACACAGGTATCAATAGCCGAATTGATCAAGTGGAAGAAAGGATATCAGAGATTGAAGATCAACTTAATGAAATAAAGCGTGAAGACAAAATTAGAGAAAAAAGAATGAAAAGGAATGAACAAAGCCTCCAGAAAATATGGGACTATGTGAAAAGACCAAACCTATGATTGATTGGTATACCTGAAAGTGACAGGGAGAATGGAACCAAGTTGGAAAACACTCTTCAGGATATTATCCAGGAGCACATCCCCAACCTAGCAAGACAGGCCAACATTCAAATACAGGAAATGCAGAGAACACCACTAAGATACTCCTTGAGAAGAGCAACCCCAAGACACATAATCTTCAGATTCTCCAAGGTTGAAATGAAGGAAAAAATGCTAAGAGCAGCCAGAGAGAAGGGTCAGGTCACCTACAAAGGAAAGCCCATCAGACTAACAGCAGATTTCTCTGCAGAAACCCTACAAGCCAGAAGAGAGTGGGGGCCAATATTCAACATTCTTAAAGAAGAGAATTTTCAACCCAGAATTTCATATCCAGCCAAACTAAGCTTTATAAGCAAAGAAGAAATAAAACCCTTTACAGATAAGCAAATGCTGAGGGATTTTGTTACCACCAGGCCTGCCTTACAAGAGCTCCTGAAGGAAGCACTAAGTATGGAAAGGAAAAACCAGTCCCAGCCACTGCAAAAACACACCAAAACATAAAGACCAATGACACTATGAAGAAACTGCATCAACTATTGTGCAAAATAACTAGCTAGCATCATGATGAAAGGATCAAATTCACATATAACAATATTAACTTTAAATGTAAACGGGCAAAATGCCCCAATTAAAAGACACAGACTGGCAAATTGGATAAAGAGTCAAGACCCATCAATGTGCTGTATTCAGGAGACCCATCTCATATGCAAAGACACACATAGGCTCAAAATAAAGGGATGGAGGAATATTTACCAAGCAAATGGAAAAAAAAAAAGTGGGGGTTGCAATCCTAGTCTCTGATAAAATAGACTGTAAACCAAAAAAGATCAAAAAAGATAAAGAAGGGCATTACATAATGATAAAAGGATCAATGCAACAAGAAGAGCTAACTATCCTAAATGTATATGCATGCAATACAGGAGTACCCAGATTCATAAAGCAAGTTCTTAGAGACCCACAAAGAGACTTAGACTCCCACACAATAATAGTGGGAGACTTTGACATCCCACTGTCAGTGTTAGACAGATCAATGAGGCAGAAAATTAAAAAGGATATGCAGGACTTGAACTCAGCTCTGGAGCAAGTGGACCTAATAGATGTCTACAGAATTCTCCACCCCAAATCAACAGAATATACATTATTCTCAGTGCCACATAGCACTCATTGTAAAATTGACCACATAATTAGAAGTAAAACACTCCTCAGCAAATCCAAATGAATGGAAATCATAACAAACAGTCTCTCAGACCACAGTGCAATCAAATTAGAACTCAGGATTAAGAAACTCACTGAAAACTCCACAACTACATGGAAACTGAACAACCTGCTCCTGAATGACTACTGGGTAAATAACAAAATTAAGGCAGAAATAAATAAATAATTTGAAACCAATGAGAACAAAGACACAATGTACCAGAATCTCTGGGACACAGCTACAGCAGTGTTAAGAGGGAAATTTATAGCACTAAATGCCCACATCAGAAAGCAGGAAAGATCTAAAAATGACACCCTCATATCACAATTAAGAGAACTAGAGAAGCAAGAGCAAACAAATTCAAAAGTTAACAGAAGACAAGAAATAACTAAAATCAGAGCAGAACTGAAGGAAATAGAGACACAAAAAACCCTTAAAAAAATCAATGAATCCAGGAGCTGGTTTTTGAAAGGTTAACAAAATAGATAGACTGCTAGCCAGACTATTAAAGAAGAAAAGAGAGAAGAATCAAATACACACAATAAAAAATGATAAAGGCTATATCACCACTGATCTCACAGAAATAAAAACTACCATCAGAGAATACTATAAACACCTCTATGCAAATAAACTAGAAAGTCTAAAAGAAATGGATAAATTCCTGGACACATACACCCTCCCAAGAATAAATGAGGAAGAAGTTGAATCCCTGAATAGACCAATAATAAGTTCTGAAATTGAGGCAGTAATTAATAGCCTACCAACCGAAAAAAGCCCAGGACCAGATGGATTTACAGCCGAATTCTACCAGAGGTACAAAGAGTAGCTGGTACCATTCCTTCTGAAACCACTCCAAACAATAGAAAAAGAGGGACTCCTCCCTAACTCATTTTTATGAGGCCAGATACTAAAACCTGGCAGAGACATAAAAAAAAAATTTCAGGCCAATATCCCTGATGAACATCGAAGTGAAAATCCTCAATAAAATACTGGCAAGCCAAATCCGGCAGCACATCGAAAGCTTATTCACCACAATCAAGTTGGCTTCATCCCTGGGATGCAGGGCTGGTTCAACATATGCAAATCAATAAACATAATCCGTCACATAAACAGAACCAATGACAAAAACCACATGATTATTTCCCTAGATGCAGAAAAGGCCATCAATAAAATTCAACACCCCTCCTTGCCAAAAACACTCAATAAACAAGGTATTGATGGAACGCATCTCAAAATAATAAGAGCTATATATGACAAACTCATAGTCAATATCATACTGAAAGGGCAAAATCTGGAAGCATTCCCTTTGAAACTGGCCCAAGGCAAGGATGCCCTCTCTCACCACTCCTATTCAACATGGTATTGGAAGTTGTGGCCAGGGCAATTAGGCAAGAGAAAGAAATAAAGGGTATTCAGATAGGAAGAGGGGAAGTCAAATTGTCTCTGTTTGCAGATGACATGATTGTATATTTAGATAAACCCATCATCTCAGCCCAAAAACTCCTTAAGCAACTTCAGCAAAGTCTTAGGATACAAAATCAATGTGCAAAAACCACAAGCATTCCTAAACACAAATAATAGACGAGAGCCAAATCATGAGTGAACTCCCATTCACAATTGCTACAAAGAACGTAAAATACCCAGGAATACAACTTACAAGGGACATAAAGGACCTCTTCAAGTAAAACTACAAACCACTGCTCAAGGAAATAAGAGAGGACACAAATGGAAAAATATTCCATGTACATGGATAGGAAGAATCAATAGTGAAAATGGCCATACTGCCCAAAGTAATTTACAGATTCAATGCTATTCCCATCAAGCTACCATTGACTTTCTTCACAGAATTAGAAAAAACTACTTTAAATTTCATATGGAACCAAAAAAGAGCCCACATAGCCAAGACAATTCTAAGCAAAAAGAACAAAGCTGGAGATACTATGCTACCTGACTTCAAACTATACTACAAGTCTACAGTAACCAAAACAGCATGGTACTGGTACCAAAAGAGATATATAGACCAATGGAACAGAACAGAGACCTCAGAAATAACACCATGCATCTATAACCATCTGATCTTCAACAAACCTGACAAAAACAAGAAATGGGAAAAGGATTCCCTATTTAATAAATGGTGCTGGAAAAACTGGCTAGACATATGCAGAATGAAACTGGACCCCTTCCTTACACCTTGTACAAAAATTAACTCAAGATGGATTAAAGACTTAAATGTAAAACCTAAAACCATAAAAACTCTAGAAGAAAACCTAGGCAATACCATTCAGGACATAGACAAGGGCAAAGACTTCATGACTAAAACACCAAAAGCAATGTGGCAACAAAAGCCAAAATTGACAAATGGCATCTAATTAAACTAAAGAGCTTCTGCACAGCAAAAGAAATTATCATCAGAGTGAACAGCAACCTATGGAATGGGAGAGAAATTTTGTAATGTATCCATCTGACAAAGGTCTAATAACCAGAGTCTACAAGGAACTTAAACAAATTTACAGGAAAAAACAACCCCATCAAAAAATGGGCAAAGGATATGAACAGACACTTCTCAAAAGAAGACATTTATGTGGCCAACAAACGTATGAAAAAAAGCTCATCATCACTGGTCATTAGAGAAACACAAATCAAAACCACAATGGGATACCATTTCATGTCAGAATGGTGATCATTAAAAAGTCAGGAAACAACAGATGCTGGAGAGGATGTGGAGAAATAGGAACACTTTTTTTTTTTTTTTTTTTTTTTTCTTTTATTGTAATTATTATTATTATTATACTTTAGGTTTTATGGTACATGTGCCCAATGTGCAGTTAGTTACATATGTATACATGTGCCATGCTGGTGCACTGCACCCACCAACTCGTCATCTAGCATTAGGTATATCTCCCAATGTTATCCCTCCCCCCTCCCCCCAACCCACAACAGTCCCTGAAGTGTGATGTTCCCCTTCCTGTGTCCATGTGTTCTCATTGTTCAATTCCCACCTATGAGTGAGAATATGCGGTGTTTGGTTTTTTGTTCTTGCGATAGTTTACTGAGAATGATGATTTCCAATTTCATCCATGTCCCTACAAAGGACATGAACTCATCATTTCTTATGGCTGCATAGTATTCCATGGTGTAGATGTGCCACATTTTCTTAATCCAGTCTATCATTGTTGGACATTTGGGTTGGTTCCAAGTCTTTGCTATTGTGAATAATGCCGCAATAAACATACGTGTGCATGTATCTTTATAGCAGCATGATTTATAGTCCTTTGGGTATATACCCAGTAATGGGATGGCTGGGTCGAATGGAATTTCTAGTTCTAGATCCCTGAGGAATCGCCACACTGACTTCCACAAGGGTTGAACTAGTTTACAGTCCCACCAACAGTGTAAAAGTGTTCCTATTTCTCCACACCCTCTCCAGCACCTGTTGTTTCCTGACTTTTTAATGATTGCCATTCTAACTGGTGTGAGATGGTATCTCATTGTGGTTTTGATTTGCATTTCTCTGATGGCCAGTGATGGTGAGCATTTTTTCATGTGTCTTTTGGCTGCATAAATATCTTCTTTTGAGAAGTGTCTGTTCATGTCCTTTGCCCACTTTTTGATGGGGTTGTTTGTTTTTTTCTTGTAAATTTGTTGGAGTTCATTGTAGATTCTGGATATTAGCCCTTTGTCAGATGAGTAGGTTGCGAAAATTTTCTCCCATTTTGTAGGTTGCCTGTTCACTCTGATGGTAGTTTCCTTTGCTGTGCAGAAGCTCTTTAGTTTAATTAGATCCCATTTGTCAATTTTGGCTTTTGTTGCCATTGCTTTTGGTGTTTTAGACATGAAGTCCTTGCCCATGCCTATGTCCTGACTGGTATTGCCTAGGTTTTCTTCTAGGGTTTTTATGGTTTTAGGTCTAACATTTAAGTCTTTAATCCATCTTGAATTGATTTTTGTATAAGGTGTAAGGAAGGGATCCAGTTTCAGCTTTCTACATATGGCTAGCCAGTTTTCCCAGCACCATTTATTAAATAGGGAATCCTTTCCCCATTTCTTGTTTTTCTCAGGTTTGTCAAAGATCAGATGGTTGTAGATATGTGGCATTATTTCTGACGGCTCTGTTCTGTTCCATTGATCTATATCTCTGTTTTGGTACCAGTACCATGCTGTTTTGGTTACTGTAGCCTTGTAGTATAGTTTGAAGTCAGGTAGCGTGATGCCTCCAGCTTTGTTCTTTTGGCTTAGGATTGACTTGGCGATGCGGGCTCTTTTTTGGTTCCATATGAACTTTAAAGTAGTTTTTTCCAATTCTGTGAAGAAAGTCATTGGTAGCTTGATGGGGATGGCATTGAATCTGTAAATTACCTTGGGAAGGATGGCCATTTTCATGATATTGATTCTTCCTACCCATGAGCATGGAATGTTCTTCCATTTGTTTGTATCCTCTTTTATTTCCTTGAGCAGTGGTTTGTAGTTCTCCTTGAAGAGGTCTTTCACATCCCTTGTAAGTTGGATTCCTAGGTATTTTATTCTCTTTGAAGCAATTGTGAATGGGAGTTCACTCATGATTTGGCTCTCTGTTTGTCTGTTATTGATGTATAAGAATGCTTGTGATTTTTGCACATTGATTTTGTATCCTGAGACTTTGCTGAAGTTGCTTATCAGCTTAAGGAGATTTTGGGCTGAGACAATGGGGTTTTCTAGATATACTATCATGTCATCTGCAAACAGGGACAATTTGACTTCCTCTTTTCCTAATTGAATACCCTTGATTTCCTTCTCCTGCCTAATTGCCCTGGCCAGAACTTCCAACACTATGTTGAATAGAAGTGGCGAGAGAGGGCATCCCTGTCTTGTGCCAGTTTTCAAAGGGAATGCTTCCAGTTTTTGCCCATTCAGTATGATATTGGCTGTGGGTTTGTCATAAATAGCTCTTATTATTTTGAGATACGTCCCATCAATTCCTAATTTATTGAGAGTTTTTAGCATGAAGGGTTGTTGAATTTTGTCAAAGGCCTTTTCTGCATCTATTGAGATAATCATGTGGTTTTTGTCTTTGGTTCTGTTTATATGCTGGATTACATTTATTGATTTGCGTATATTGAACCAGCCTTGCATCCCAGGGATGAAGCCCACTTGATCATGGTGGATAAGCTTTTTGATGTGCTGCTGGATTCGGTTTGCCAGTATTTTATTGAGGATTTTTGCATCAATGTTCATCAAGGATATTGGTCTAAAATTCTCTTTTTTTGTTGTGTCTCTGCCAGGCTTTGGTATCAGGATGATGCTGGCCTCATAAAATGAGTTAGGGAGGATTCCCTCTTTTTCTATTGATTGGAATAGTTTCAGAAGGAATGGTACCAGCTCCTCCTTGTACCTCTGGTAGAATTCGGCTGTGAACCCATCTGGTCCTGGACTTTTTTTGGTTGGTAAGCTATTGATTATTGCCATAATTTCAGCTCCTGTTATTGGTCTATTCAGAGATTGAACTTCTTCTTGGTTTAGTCTTGGGAGGGTGTATGTGTTGAGGAATTTATCCATTTCTTCTAGATTTTCTAGTTTATTTGCATAGAGGTGTTTGTAATATTCTCTGATGGTAGTTTGTATTTCTGTGGGATCGGTGGTGATATCCCCTTTATCATTTTTTATTGCATCTATTTGATTCTTCTCTCTTTTTTTCTTTATTAATCTTGCTAGCGGTCTATCAATTTTGTTGATCCTTTCAAAAAACCAGCTCCTGGATTCATTAATTTTTTGAAGGGTTTTTTGTGTCTCTATTTCCTTCAGTTCTGCTCTGATTTTAGTTATTTCTTGCCTTCTGCTAGCTTTTGAATGTGTTTGCTCTTGCTTTTCTAGTTCTTTTAATTGTGATGTTAGGGTGTCAATTTTGGATCTTTCCTGCTTTCTCTTGTGGGCATTTAGTGCTATAAATTTCCCTCTACACACTGCTTTGAATGCATCCCAGAGATTCTGGTATGTTGTGTCTTGGTTCTCGTTGGTTTCAAAGAACATCTTTATTTCTGCCTTCATTTCGTTATGTACCCAGTAGTCATTCAGGAGCAGGTTGTTCAGTTTCCACGTAGTTGAGCGGTTTTGAGTGAGATTCTTAATCCTGAGTTCTAGCTTGATTGCACTGTGATCTGAGAGACAGTTTGTTACAATTTCTGTTCTTTTACATTTATTGAGGAGAGCTTTACTTCCAAGGATATGGTCAATTTTGGAATAGGTGTGGTGTGGTGCTGAAAAAAATGTATATTCTGTTGATTTGGGGTGGAGAGTTCTGTAGATGTCTATTAGGTCTGCTTGGTGCAGAGCTGAGTTCAATTCCTGGGTATCCTTGTTGACTTTCTGTCTCGTTGATCTGTCTAATGTTGACAGTGGGGTGTTAAAGTCTCCCATTATTAATGTGTGGGAGTCTAAGTCTCTTTGTAGGTCACTCAGGACTTGCTTTATGAATCTGGGTGCTCCTGTATTGGGTGCATATATATTTAGGATAGTTAGCTCTTCTTGTTGAATTAATCCCTTTACCATTATGTAATGGCCTTCTTTGTCTCTTTTGATCTTTGTTGGTTTAAAGTCTGTTTTATCAGAGACTAGGATTGCAACCCCTGCCTTTTTTTGTTTTCCATTTGCTTGGTAGATCTTCCTCCATCCTTTTATTTTGAGCCTATGTGTGTCTCTGCACGTGAGATGGGTTTCCTGAATACAGCACACTGATGGGTCTTGAGTCTTTATCCAATTTGCCAGTCTGTGTCGTTTAATTGGACCATTTAGTCCATTTACATTTAAAGTTAATATTGTTATGTGTGAATTTGATCCTGTCATTATGATGTTAGCTCGATGTTTTGCTCGTTAGTTGATGCAGTCTCTTCCTAGTCTCAATGGTCTTTACATTTCGGTATGATTTTGCAGTGGCTGGTACCGGTTGTGCCTTTCCATGTTTAGCACTTCCTTCAAGAGCTCTTTTAGGGCAGGCCTGGTGGTGACAAAATCTCTCAGCATTTGCTTGTCTGTAAAGTATTTTATTTCTCCTTCACTTATGAAGCTTAGTTTGGCAGGATATGAAATTCTGGGTTGAAAATTCTTTTCTTTAAGAATGTTGAATATTGGCCCCCACTCTCTTCTGGCTTGTAGGGTTTCTGCCGAGAGATCCGCTGTTAGTCTGATGGGCTTCCCTTTGATGGTAACCCGTCCTTTCTCTCTGGCTGCCCTTAACATTTTTTCCTTCATTTCAACTTTGGTGAATCTGACAATTATGTGTCTTGGAGTTGCTCTTCTCGAAGAGTATCTTTGTGGCGTTCTCTGTATTTCCTGAATCTGAATGTTGGCCTGCCTTGCTAGATTGGGGAAGTTCTCCTGGATAATATCCTGCAGAGTGTTTTCCAACTTGTTTCCATTCTCCCCATCACTTTCAGGTACACCAATCAGACGTAGATTTGGTCTTTTCACATAGTCCCACATTTCTTGGAGGCTTTGCTCGTTTCTTTTTATTCTTTTTTCTCTAAACTTCCCTTCTCGCTTCATTTCATTCATTTCATCTTCCAGGGCTGATACCCTTTCTTCCATTTGATCGCATCGGCTCCTGAGGCTTCTGCATTCTTCACGTAGTTCTCGAGCCTTGGTTTTCAGCTCCATCAGCTCCTTTAAGCACTTCTCTGTATTGGTTATTCTAGTTATACATTCTTCTAAATTTTTTTCAAAGTTTTCAACTTCTTTGCCTTTGGATTGAATATCCTCCCGTAGCTCAGAGTAATTTGATCGTCTGAAGCCTTCTTCTCTCAGCTCGTCAAAGTCATTCTCCGTCCAGCTTTGTTCCGTTGCTGGTGAGGAACTGCGTTCCTTTGGAGGAGGAGAGGTACTCTGGTTTTTAGAGTTTCCAGTTTTTCTGCTCTGTTTTTTCCCCATCTTTGTGGTTTTATCTACTTTTGGTCTTTGATGATGGTGATGTACAGATGGGTTTTTGGTGTGGATGTCCTTTCTGTTAGTTTTCCTTCTAACAGACAGAACCCTCAGTTGCAGGTCTGTTGGAGTACCTGGCCGGCCGTGTGAGGTGTCAGTCTGCCCCTGCTGGGGGGTGCCTCCCAGTTAGGCTGCTCGGGGGTCAGGGGTCAGGGACCCACTTGAGGAGGCAGTCAGCCCGTTCTCAGATCTCCAGCTGCGTGCTGGGAGAACCACTGCTCTCCTCACAGCTGTCAGACAGGGACATTTAAGTCTGCAGAGGTTACTGCTGTCTTTTTGTTTGTCTGTGCCCTGCCCCCAGAGGTGGAGCCTACAGAGGCAGGCAGGCCTCCTTGAGCTGTGGTGGGCTCCACCCAGTTCAAGCTTCCAGGCTGCTTTGTTTACCTAAGCGAGCCTGGGCAATGGCGGGCGCCCCTCCCCCAGCCTCGCTGCCGACTTGCTGTTTGATCTCAGACTGCTGTGCTAGCAATCAGCGAGACTCCGTGGGCGTAGGACCCTCTCAGCCAGGTGCGGGCTATACTCTCCTGGGGCACCATTTCCTAAGCCCGTCGGAAAAGCACAGTATTCGGGTGGGAGTGGCCCGATTTTCCAGGTGCCGTCTGTCACCTCTGGAAGGGGAACTCCCTGACCCCTTGCGCTTCCCGAGTGAGGCAATGCCTCGCCCCTGCTTCGGCTGGCGCACGGTGCGCTCACCCACTGACCTGCGCCCACTGTCTGGCACTCCCTAGTGAGATGAACACGGTACCTCAGATGGAAATGCAGAAATCACCCGTCTTCTGCGTCGCTCGCGCTGGGAGCTGTAGACCGGAGCTGTTCCTATTCGGCCATCTTGGCTCCTCCTCCGAAATAGGAACACTTTTACACTGTTGGTGGGAGTGTAAATTAGTTCAACCATTGTAGAAGACAGTGTGGTGATTCCTCAAGGATCTAGAACCAGAAATACCATTTGACCCAGCCATCCCATTACTGGGTATATACCCAAAGGATTATAAATCATTCTACTATAAAGACACATGCACACATATGTTTATTACAGCACTACTCACAATAGCAAACACTTGGAACTAACCCAAATGTCCATCAATGATAGACTGGATAAAGAAAATATGGCACATATATGCCATGAAATACTATAGAGCCATAAAAAGGATGAGTTCATGTCCTTTGCAGGGACATGGATGAAACTGGGAACGATCATTCTCAACAAACTAACACAGGAACAGAAAATCAAACACTGCATGTTCTCACTCATAAGTGGGAGATGAACAATGAGAATACATGGACACACGGAGGGGAACATCACATGCTGGGGCCTGTCGGTGGGTGGGGGAGTAGTGGAAGGATAGCATTACGAGAAATACCTAATGTAGATGACGGGCTGATGGGTGCAGCAAACCACTATGGCACGTGTATACCTATGTAACAAACCTGCACATTCTGCACGTGTCCCAGGACTTAAAGTATTAAAAAAAAAAAAAAAAGGGAAATAGGAATTCAGCTTTGTTCAGGAGGCTCTTTCCTGGGATCTGCTCCCAGCAGGTGACCTTACTGGGTATGATCCACCACATTGGGCTCCATATCCTCTCCATGTCTGGACAGGATTCCCAGAACTGCAGGCAGGATATACCTGGAGGAGAGGCAGAAGGTGAGGCTGGGAAGTTGGCCTAGATCTTGAAAGGACTTGGATTCAGGATCAGTCTCAGGAGATAGGGTTGGACTGTGGAGCACAAGAGGAGAATATCAGTTTTGCCCAGGGGCAAAAAAGTTTAGACTTTGGATAGATTTTCTTTTTTACCAATTCAGACTCGAGGTAATCTACTGAGAGTAAACAGACACAGGATGTTGGAAAACGATGAAGATTTACAATTTCCAAGGAAAGTAATGAGACATTAAAAACGATTGAGTGGTATTAAGCCTCTGTTTGAGATTAGGGACCACTTATTTGTGGTCCCTATCCTGAGAAGGCGGAAAATACCTCATCAGGCAAATTTTAAATTCTGAGCTGCTCATTCTGTTGCATTTGCTTCTAGCCTGTATGTAGGGGCAGAAGGAGATTGCAAAATATTCAGGGCAGATGGTTTCTAAGCTAATACTACCCAGAGAGGAGGCCAGCTGACTTGAGAGTGCAAGTCAGAGAGTAGTAAAAGTGGTGTTGCTGGTGGTTTAGGTGAAATACGGAGTGTGCAAAGCCATAATAAGCTTGCCAGATGGTGAGAAAATGAGAGATTGAGAGACTGGAGGTCTTAGTGCAGGCAGAGTAGTAGTGTTTGCATAAACATAGAAAACTATGGTCAGGTGTGGGATGTTGGAATTTAAAATTTTTGAGGTTTAGCAGTTCTGAGTGATGGCAAATTATCTAGAGTGTGGCAAAGAAACTTGGGCAGTAAAGCAGTCATTGGAATTGATATCAAGAAACTTGAATCTGAGGTATTAGATAGTCTAAGAGCGGCGGAAAATCACTGAAAAGTTTTAAGTAAGAATTGATATGGTCACAGTGATTGTTTAAAAAGATAGCCCGGTTTTTGAGGTTGAGGATGGATTAGTGAGAGGTGAGAGTGTAAGTGGGAAGACCAATTATCTTAGTTTGGGTTCTTCACAAGCAGACCCCAAGACAAGGATTCTCAGCAAGTAGCTTATTTGCTAAATAAATGATTCCAGGAAATCCAATAAGTGGTGGGGAAGAGAGAGGGAAAGGCAGGAGAAACAAAGGGCAAATTATTAAACAGTTTACAGCTGCAGGTAACTAAAGCTGAATCCCAGCAAGGAGGAGGAACTCCGGGTGTAGAACACATACTGCTGGCTTACCTCACCTGCAGTGTGAAGGTGTGAATGGCTGGGGTATGTACACCTCAACTCCTGTCAGTTACTGTTTGAGGAAGCTCCCAGTGGGTAATTTCTTGGTACTTCCTCTGCCACACACATGAGCCTAGTGGGATCTTGTGGCCGGAGAAACTTTTGGGCAAAGAAAAAAAAAGGTACATTCCAGCGGATGAAAGAAGTCTGGCCAGCAAGGACTGAGACTGGTAAAGGCAACCAGTCATGAGTGGGCATCAAAAAGGATCTGTTGCATCTGTTAAAAGGCTATGATGTTAATATTAGTACAGGCAAGGGAAGAGGTAGCTTGGAAGACAGTTGTGAAACGATTTAACAGGTGCGTAAATGCTACTTTTGGGAACATTAGTTTTACATTCTCCATTTTGTTAACGACGCTTGTAAAAGTTCTACATTTTTGTTCCTCTTTTAAAGTAAAGTGTAAGCCCAAGATATTCCAAGTAGATAGGAATAAAGTCTGATACTGTTACTCCTGACTCAGGTGAAAAGTGAAGGCAGTGTTGTCCGGTAGAAATACTGTGTGAGCCACATGAAAACTTCTTTAGAAGCTACATGTAAAAAGCAGATAGAATTAATTTTAATAGTACATATTTTTTTACTGCTATAATCAAATATATCAAAATATTACCATTTCAGCATGTAATCAATACAAAAAATATTGATGAGGTATTTTAGATCCTTCTTGGTGCTAAGGCTTTAAAATCTGATGTGTATTTTATACTTAGAGTATACATCAATTTCAGTAAGTCACACTCAAGTGCCCAATAGCCACCATAGCGTGCAGGTCTAAGGGATGGTCTGTTTAAGAGATGTATTCTTATTTCACAGTGTATTATAAATAGCCGCTACCTAGTAGAAAGAAAATAGTTTGCATTTAAGTATTGAATGTTAAAACTAAAATGGAAGAAGCAATATTAGTATAGTTTTGACTTTCTAAAGAGGAGTTTCCTAATCGTGGTATTTACTTTGACACTGCCAAATCAAGTGGAAGATATAATTTGTAAGCTTAGTGTGGGTTTCTCCTAGTGACAACTAGATGACTAGAATGACAACTTTCTTGACAAACTTTTTTGACCTTAAATGGCCAGGTGCAGTGGCTCACACTTATAATCCCAGCACTTTGGAAGGCTGAGGCATGAGGATTGCTTGAACCTTAGAGTTTGAGACCAGCCTGAGCAACATAGCGAGACCCCATCTCTAAACAAAACAAACCAAAACTAACAAACAAACAAAAAAACAAAATTAGTAGGCTTTCTTCCTGAAAATAAACATTTCTTACTGTTTGCCAGTTGGACAGGAAGTATTGTTTAAGTTTTTGACATCAGAATCAGCCTTTTTTATGGCTCACTTTACATTCATGTGTTTCAGGCAGTATCCCAGTGTCATTTCTTCCTTTCCTTATCTCAAAACACAATTGGCAGAAGGAATGCAGAGCTCCTTGTCATATGAATCACATGTCCCTTTCTTTCTCCATCTTCGTGATGGAAGTGAGAAATTTCTATGGCTAGGTAAGCGAAATAACTTAAGACAATATAATACAATGGTCTTTGAGATTATGATTTAATTATCAAGGGTCCAGAGCTATTCAGATGAATGAGATCAAATATTTAAAAATACTCCTACACTTAATAAAAATTTCATCCTCTAAGATATCTTTATGACAGCCGCGGTCAAATGTGGCTCATTTATGTTTTTCTCCTAATTTGGGCATAGGGACAGTATAAAAACTAAGGCAACTCAGGCCTACTGTGGCTTAACCAAGGTAAGGAGTCTTTATAGCCATACCCAATTTAGACATAAAATGTTCACTGCTGGCTACCAGAACCTCATTTTTATGAGACCTTTAAGGAGTGTGGGGTGGGTTTCCTTATTTTATAAATAAAGCATTCTTTTTTAAATTTTTTAATTTTTTAATTTTATTCTTATTATACTTTAAGTTTTAGGGTACGTGTGCACAATGTGCAGGTTAGTTACATATGTATACATGTGCCATGCTGGTGTGCTGCACCCATTAACTCGTCATTTAGCATTAGGTATATCTCCTAATGCTATCCCTCTCCCCTTTCCCCCACCCCACAACAGTCCCCAGAGTGTGATGTTCCCCTTCATGTGTCCATGTGTTCTCATTGTTCAATTCCCACCTATGAGTGAGAACATGCGGTGTTTGGTTTTTGGTCCTTGCAATAGTTTACTGAGAATGACGATTTCCAATTTCATCATGTCCCTACAAAGGACATGAACTCATCATTTTTTATGGCTGCATAGTATTCCATAGTGTATATGTGCCACATTTTCTTAATCCAGTCTATCATCGTTGGACATTTGGGTTGGTTCCAAGTCTTAGCTATTGTGAATAGTGCCGCAATAAACGTACGTGTGCATGTGTCTTTATAGCAACATGATTTATAGTCCTTTGGCTATATACCCAGTAATGGGATGGCTGGATCAAATGGTATTTCTAGTTCTAGATCCCTGAGGAATCGCCACACTGACTTCCACAAGTATTGAACTAGTTTACAGTCCCACCAACAGTGTAAAAGTGTTCCTATTTCTTCACATCCTCTCCAGCACCTGTTTTTTCCTGACTTTTTAATGATTGCCATTGTAACTGGTGTGAGATGGTATCTCATTGTGGTTCTGATTTGCATTTCTCTGATGGCCAGTGATGATGACCATTTTTTCATGTGTCTTTTGGCAGCATAAATGTCTTCTTTTGAGAAGTGTCTGTTCATATCCTTTGCCCACTTTTTGATGGGTTGTTTGTTTTTTTCTTGTAAATTTGTTGGAGTTCATTGTAAATTCTGGATATTAGCCCTTTGTCAGATGAGTAGGTTGTGAAAATTTTCTCCCATTTTGTAGGTTGCCTGTTCACTCTGATGGTAGTTTCTTTTGCTGTGCAGAAGCTCTTGAGTTTAATTAGATCCCATTTGTCAATTTTGGCTTTTGTTGCCGTTGCTTTTGGTGTTTTAGACATGAAGTCCTTGCCCATGCCTATGTCCTGAATGGTAATGCCTAGGTTTTCTTCTAGGGTTTTTATGGTTTTAGGTCTAACGTTTAAGTCTTTAATCCATCTTGAATTAATTTTTGTATAAGGTGTAAAGAAGGGATCCAGTTTCAGCTTTCTACATATGGCTAGCCGGTTTTCCCAGCACCATTTATTAAATAGGGAATCCTTTCCCCATTGCTTGTTTTTCTCAGGTTTGTCAAAGACCAGAGAGTTATAGATGTGCGGCGTTATTTCCGAGGACCCAGTTCTGTTCCATTGATCTATATCTCTGTTTTGGTAACGGTACCATGCTGTTTTGGTTACTGTAGCCTTGTAGTGTAGTTTGAAGTCAGGTAGCGTGATGCCTCTAGCTTTGTTCTTTGGCTTAGGATTGACTTGGCGATGCGGGCTCTTTTTTGGTTCCATATGAAATTTAAAGTAGTTTTTTCCAATTCTGTGAAGAAAGTCATTGGTAGCTTGATGGGGATGGCATTCAATCTATAACTTACCTTGGGCAGTATGGCCATTTTCACAGTATCGAGTCTTCCTACCCATGAGCATGGAATGTTCTTCCATTTGTTTGTATCCTCTTTTATTTCCTTGAGCAGTGGTTTGTAGTTCTCCTTGAAGAGGTCCTTCACGTCCCTTGTAAGTTGGATTCCTAGGTATTTTATTCTCTTTGAAGCAATTGTGAATGGGAGTTCACTCATGATTTGGCTCTCTGTTTGTCTGTTATTGGTGTATAAGAATGCATGTGATTTTTGTACATTGATTTTGTATCCTGAGACTTTGCTGAAGTTGCTTATCAGCTTAAGGAGATTTTGGGCTGAGACAATGGGGTTTTCTAGATATACAATCATGTCATCTGCAAACAGGGACAATTTGACTTCCTCTTTTCCTAATTGAATACCCTTGATTTCCTTCTCCTTCCTAATTGCCCTGGCCAGAACTTCCAACACTATGTTGAATAGGAGTGGTGAGAGAGGGCATCCCTGTCTTGTGCCCGTTTTCAAAGGGAATGCTTCCAGTTTTTGCCCATTCAGTATGATATTGGCTGTGGGTTTGTCATAGATAGCTCTCATTATTTTGAGATACGTCCCATCAATACCTAATTTATTGAGAGTTTTTAGCATGAAGGGTTGTTGAATTTTGTCAAAGGCCTTTTCTGCATCTATTGAGATAATCATGTAGTTTTTATCTTTGGTTCTGTTTATATGCTGGATTACATTTATTGATTTGCATATATTGAACCAGCCTTGCATCCCAGGGATAAAACCCACTTGATCGTGGTGGAAAGCTTTTTGATGTGCTGCTGGATTCTGTTTGCCAGTATTTTATTGAGGATTTTTCATCAATGTTCATCAAGGATATTGGGCTAAAATTCTCTTTTTTGGTTGTGTCTCTGCCCGGCTTTGGTATCAGGATGATGCTGGCCTCATAAAATGAGTTAGGGAGGATTCCCTCTTTTTCTGTTGATTGGAATAGTTTCAGAAGGAATGGTACCAGCTCCTCCTTGTACCTCTGGTAGAATTCAGCTGTGAATCCATCTGGTCCTGGACTCTTTTTGGTTGGTAAGCTATTGATTATTGCCACAATTTCAGAGCCTGTTATTGGTCTATTCAGAGATTCAACTTCTTCCTGGTTTAGTCTTGGGAGGGTGTATGTGTCGAGGAATTCATCCATTTCTTCTAGGTTTTCTAGTTTATTTGCGTAGAGGTGTTTGTAGGATTCTCTGATGGTAGTTTGTATTTCTGTGGGATCGGTGGTGATATCTCCTTTATCATTTTTTATTGCATCTATTTGATTCTTCTCTCTTTTCTTCTTCATTAGTCTTGCTAGCGGTCTATCAATTTTGTTGATCCTTTCAAAAAACAAGCTCCTGGACTCATTAATTTTTTGAAGGGTTTTTTGTGTCTCTATTTCCTTCAGTTCTGCTCTGATTTTAGTTATTTCTTGCCTTCTGCTAGCTTTTGAATGTGTTTGCTCTTGCTTTTCTAGTTCTTTTAATTGTGATGTTAGGGTGTCAATTTTGGATCTTTCCTGCTTTCTCTTGTGGGCATTTAGTGCTATAAATTTCCCTCTACACACTGCTTTGAATGCGTCCCAGAGATTCTGGTATGTTGTGTCTTGGTTCTCATTGGTTTCAAAGAACATCTTTATTTCTGCCTTCATTTTGTTATGTACCCAGTAGTCATTCAGGAGCAGGTTGTTCAGTTTCCATGTAGTTGAGCGGTTTTGAGTGAGTTTCTTAATCCTGAATTCTAGTTTGATTGCACTGTGGTCTGAGAGACAGTTTCTTATAATTTCTGTTGTTTTACATTTGCTGAGGAGAGCTTTACTTCCAACTATGTGGTCAATTTTGGAATAGGTGTGGTGTGGTGCTAAAAAGAATGTATATTCTGTTGATTTGGGGTGGAGAGTTCTGTAGATGTCTATTAGGTCCACTTGGTGCAGAGCTGAGTTCAATTCCTGGGTATCCTTGTTAACTTTCTGTCTCGTTGATCTGTCTGTTGACAGTGGGATGTTAAAGTCTCCCATGATTATTGTGTGGGAGTCTAAGTCTCTTTGTAGGTCACCCAGGACTTGCTTTATGAATCTGGGTGCTCCTGTATTGGGTGCATATATATTTAGGATAGTTAGCTCTTCTTGTTGAATTGATCCCTTTACCATTATGTAATGGCCTTCTTTGTCTCTTTTGATCTTTGTTGGTTTAAAGTCTGTTTTATCAGAGACTAGGATTGCAACTCCTGCTTTTTTTTGTTTTCCATTTGCTTGGTAGATCTTCCTCCATCCTTTTATTTTGAGCCTATGTGTGTCTCTGCATGTGAGATGGGTTTCCTGAATACAGCACACTGATGGGTCTTGAGTCTTTATCCAATTTGCCAGTCTGTGTCTTTTAATTGGAGCATTTAGCCCATTTACATTTAAAGTTAATATTGTTATGTGTGAATTTGATCCTGTCATTATGATGTTAGCTGGTTATTTTGCTCATTAGTTGATGCAGTTTCTTCCTAGCCTTGATGATCTTTACAATTTGGCATGATTTTGCAGTGGCTAGTACTGATTGTTCCTTTCCATGTTTAGTGTTTCCTTCAGGAGCTCTTTTAGGGCAGGCCTAGTGGTGACAAAGTCTCTCAGCATTTGCTTGTCTGTAAAGTATTTTATTTCTCCTTCACTTATGAAGCTTAGTTTGGCTGGATATGAAATTCTGGGTTGAAAATTCTTTCCTTTAAGAATGTTGAATATTGGCCCCCACTCTCTTCTGGCTTGTAGAGTTTCTGCTGAGAGATCCACTGTTAGTCTGATGGGCTTCCTTTTGTGGGTAACCCGACCTTTCTCTCTGGCTGCCCTTAACATTTTTTCCTTCATTTCAACTTTGGTGAATCTGACAATCATGTGTCTTGGAGTTGCTCTTCTCGAGGAGTATCATTGTGGCATTCTCTGTATTTCCTGAATCTGAATGTTGGCCTGCCTTGCTAGATTGGGGAAGTTCTCCTGGATAATATCCTGCAGAGTGTTTTCCAGCTTGTTTCTATTCTCCCCGTCACTTTCAGGTACACCAATCAGACGTAGATTTGGTCTTTTCACATAGTCCCATATTTCTTGGAGACTTTGTTCGTTTCTTTTTTATTCTTTTTTCTCTAAACTTCCCTTCTCGCTTCATTTCATTCATTTCATCTTCCATCACTGATACCCTTTCTCCCAGTTGATCGCATTGGCTCCTGAGGCTTCTGCATTCTTCACATAGTTCTCGAGCCTTGGTTTTCAGCTCCATCAGCTCTTTTAAGCACTTCTCTCTATTGATTATTCTAGTTATACATTCGTCTAAATTTTTTTCAAAGTTTTTAACTTCTTTGCCTTTGGTTTGAATTTCCTCCTGTAGCTTGGAATAGTTTGATTGTCGGAAGCCTTCTTCTCTCAACTCGTCAGAGTCTCCGTCCAGCTTTGTTCCGTTGCTGGTGAGGAACTGTGTTCCTCTGGAGGAGGAGAGGTGCTCTGTTTTTAGAGTTTCCAGTTTTTCTGCTCTGTTTTTTCCCCATCTTTGTGGTTTTATCTACTTTTGGTCTTTGATGATGGTGATGTACAGATGGGTTTTTGGTGTGGATGTCCTTTATGTTTGTTAGTTTTTCTTCTAACAGACAGGTCCCTCAGTTTTAGGTCTGTTGGAGTTTGCTAGAGGTCCTCTCCAGACCCTGTTTGCCTGGGTATCAGCAGCGGTGGCTGCAGAACAGCAGATTTTCATGAACCGCGAATGCTGCTGTCTGATAGTGCCTCTGGAAGTTTTGTCTCAGAGGAGTACCCAGCCGTGTGAGGTGTCAGTCTGCCCCTACTGGGGGGTGCCTCCCAGTTAGGCTGCTTGGGGGTCAGGGTTCAGGGACCCACTTGAGGAGGCAGTCTGTCCATTCTCAGATCTCAGACTCCGTGCTGGGAGAACCACTGCTCTTTTCAAAGCTGTCAGACAGGGAAATTTAAGTCTGCAGAGATTTCTGCTATCTTTTTGTTTGTCTGTACCCTGCCCCCAGAGGTGGAGCCTACAGAGGCAGGCAGGCCTCCTTGAGCTGTGGTGGGCTCCACCCAGTTCGAGGTTCCCGGCTGCTTTGTTTACCTAAGCAAGCCTGGGCAATGGCGGGCGCCCCTCCCCCAGCCTCGCTGCTGCCTTGCAGTTTGATCTCAGACTGCTGTGCTAGCAATCAGCGAGACTCCGTGGGCATAGGACCCTCCAAGCCAGGTGCGGGATATAATCTCCTGGTGCGCCATTTTTTAAGCCCGTCGGAAAAGTGCAGTATTGGGGTGGGAGTGACCCAATTTTCCAGGTGCCATCTGTCACCCCTTTCTTTGACTAGGAAAGGGAACTCCCTGACCCCTTGTGCTTCCTGAGTGAGGCAATGCCTCGCCCTGCTTCGGGCTCATGCATGGTGCGCTGCACCCACTGTCTGGCACTCCCTAGTAAGATGAACCCGGTACCTCAGATGGAAATGCAGAAATCACCCGTCTTCTGTGTCGCTCACACTGGGAGCTGTAGACCGGAGCTGTTCTTATTTGGCCATCTTGGGCAAATAAAGCATTCTTCTGAGGAAATCTAGTCACTGCTTCAAGATTGACTGAGAAAGTAATCTAGCAAAGTACAAAATAGCTTTGGAGCTTTGGCTTCAGAAATACTTGGATTTAAATCTTGGCTTTACTATTTTTATAAGATATGGCCTCAGTCCTACTAGATTCCCTGTTTCAGATATTCCCTATTTATCATAAAGAGATTTTTAAAAAGTGCTTGACTCACTAGATATTTTGCTGTGGTATATAAATCTAAATATGTATGTATATTTCTATGAAAATGGGCCCACTTTATGTATTCTGTTTGGTAACCTTTTCCATTTAATATGTTTTAAATGTTTTCCAGCCTGGCACAGTGGCTCATGCCTGTAATCCCAGCACTTTGGGAAGCCAAGGCAGGAGGATTGCTTGAGCCCAGGAGTTTGAGACCAGCCTGGGCAATGTATCGAGAACACATCTCTACAAAAAATTTAAAAATTAGCCAGTCATGGTGACATGCATTTGTGGTCCCAGCTACTTGGGAGGCTAAAGTGGGATGATTGCTTGAACCCAGTAGGTTGAGGCTGCAGTGCACTATGATTGCATCACTGCACTGCAGTCTGGGCAAGACCCTGTCTCAAAAAAAAATTGTTTTAAATATTCTCCATATCAGTAAACTAATATGTTAACAAACATACATCTGTATTATCTTTTTTTTTTCTTTTTTTTGAGACAGGGTTTTGTTCTGTGGCTCAGGCTGTAGTGCAGTGGCATGACCATGGTTCACCGCAGTCTCGACCTCCTGGCTCAAGTGAACTTCCCACCTCAGCCTCCTGAGTAGCTGGGACCATAGGCATGTGCCACCATGCCTGGCTAATTCTTTGGTATTTTTTTCATAGAGATGGGGTTTCGCCATGTTGCCCAGTCTGGCCTCAAACTCCTGAGCTCAAACAATCTGCCCACCTCAGCTTCCTGAAATGCTGGGATTATAAGCATGAGCCACCACACCCAGCCTGTATTGTCATTTTAATAGTTGCCTAATATTCCATTGCAAGTTATTCTGGGGATTAAAGAGACAAAACATATGAATATAGCTGGCATATAGTAATTGTTAAAACTATAAAGAGAAATGGTGCTGAAATTCATATTTCATAGAGTCAACCTGCTGGTTGACCTTTTCACACCTATCTTTGCTAGCCAACCATTATCTTGCATGCAGGCCATCTCCTCCTGCCTTAAAGCAAGACCTCCAAGACCTCTGCAGGAATTGCTTCATACATCAGGACCAGGAATCCTGTGTCTCAGTCACTGTAGGCACCAGAAAGAAGATGGCTCAGGGACCTGGATAGAAGATGTAGGTCACAAAGGTTTTCTCTCATGGCAAATAATAGAATATTGCGGCTCCTTAGAGAAAGAAAAGATATACTGCCCTGTTTCAAGATCCAGGCCATACCAAAGGAAAGAAAAACTCTTGAGAGATGGTTTTTCAGAACAGAGAGTTAACTTCTATCTCTGTGAAGTCTTTCATTTCTAGCACCCTGGAGGTGTTTGTTCCCTTCCTTTTGGAATAAAACTCAGCTAATGACCTCTCACTTTAGTGAGATTATCAGAACTTGCAGAACATTCCAGATTCCTATTTGAAAATATGTGTTCCTCCTACTACATTCCTAGCATTGAAATATCCTCTTTAACATTCCAAGAATTATTTTTGTAGATGATCTTGGCTGCAGTTCAAAATACTGTAGTGTTTGCTAGGCTAGTTCATAGTCCCTTTCTGAATACCATTTTACAGAAGTGTTCTCAGCTAGTCTGTGATACAGGCATATCTCCGGAGCTCAGCTTGCATGATCCCTCTGGTCATATGGGACAGGGCGTAAGAGAGGAATGTTGAGGTCTATTAGCCATTCTTTCTTTTTACTACATCTCCTGGGAAGCTATAGGTGCCGGTGAAAATACAGTCTGCTGGGAAGGATAGCTGCATATTAGGCATCTTATGATGCTGTCCCAGGAGCTTCTCCAACTAAGCCAATTAATGTCTCAATTTCTCAACAGAAGTAGCTGTAGATAGTGAAAGAAAGAGAGCATTAGTCTTATGGCCAATGAATGCTGTTGAAGTCCTGCTATGTGCCAAGTACTGTGCTGGCATTGTAAATAGAAAAATAAACCGGGCAGTAGTGATTCAGCTATTGTGGAGCTTCTTAATTAGTAGAAAAAGCAGTAGGTATGAGGCAAATAATGACAACTGTGTTTAGTGATAGAAACAAAGAGGAGATTGACCTAGACTAGGGAGTCAGGGAGATTTCCTTAAGGAAGTGACTTCTGAGTTGAGACTTGAAGTTAGGTGGGTAATGGAGATGGGGGACTGGTACTTCCAGCAAAGGAAGCACCTTGTGAGAAGGCCCCAGGTATGTTTGAGAACTGGGAGAAGTTCAGCACAGCTAGGGGCAGAGAGCTAGGGAAAGGAATGAGGCAAGAGATGTGCATAGGACCAAATCATCTAGAGCTTTATAGTCATATTAATTCCTTTTGCATTTTATTTTAAGGGTGATGGAAAGGGGGAAGACAACATATGTATTAATTTTTTAGGGCTATCAAAATACCATGGACTGGTTGGCTTAAACAACAGAAATTTATTTTCCCACAGTTCTGGAGGCTGGAAGTCCAATATCAAGATGTTGCAGGCTTGGTTTCCTTGGAGGTCTCTCTCCTTAGCTTGCAGATGGCCTCCCTCTTACTGCCTCTTTATATGGTCTTTTCTCTGTGTGTGTGAGCCCCTCATGTCTCTTTCTTCTTCTTATAAGGATTTCTTCTTAGAAGGACACCGCTCAGATTGGATTAAGATCCCTCCATGATCTCATTTTAACTTAGTCACCTCTTTAAAGGCCTTGTCTCTAAATACAGTCATATTCTGAGATACTGGGCTTTAACATACAAATTTTATGGAAACATAATTCAGCCATAACACCATATATGTGGCAGTAGTATAGAGAATTAATTGGAGAGGGGCAATTGTGCAGACCCATAGGAGTCTTGTGAGAGATGATAGCTACCCCATCAGGGTGTGTCCCATGAGGAAAGAGCAAAGGCAGAGTTTGAGAAACATTTCCATGGAGGACTGATGGCATATGGTGGTGACGTAGAGGGAGGAGTCAAAGATGCCTCCTAAATTTTTGGTTTTTGCATCTGGTTCATGGTGTGGTTTGTTTAAAGAACAATGGAGAAAGAGAAACAATGGTTTTTGGGGGAAGATGATGGTTTTATTTCTGCTGATGTTGAGTGGTTGATGAGTAGGTTGTTTACTGGAGAAGAAATCAGCCTCTGCAACACACAGAGCTGGGATCATACAGCTCAGCCTCTATAACAGACAAAGTTGCTTGTCACCTAGCCCTTACGTTTTACTTTTCATGGAAAAAAAATGTGTAGCCCTTTTCAAAAACATGCTCTTGATATCCTTAGAAATTCAAAATTTGTTAAACTAGGGTTCAAAGTTAACACTTTTATAGTTAATGTTGTGGAAGATGTAACATTTTTTCATAGTCAGCTTGACTTGTGACTATTATAATGTGCCTAAAGAAATTGCCTGTTACTGGGTAGGGAACAAGATGACTGAAGTACAAGGCTGGAAAGACATACTACCCATTTTGAATTTTTTTCTTTTTTCTTTTGAGACAGAGTTTTGCTCTTGTTGCCCAGGCTGGAGTACAATGGCATGATCTTGGCTCACTGCAACCTCCACCTCCTGGGTTCAAGCAATTCTCCTGCCTCAGCCTCCTGAGTAGCTGGGATTACAGGCGCCTGCCACCACGCCTGGCTAATTTTTGTATTTTTAGTAGAAATAGGGTTTTACCATTTTGGCCAGGCTGGTCTCGAACTCCTGACTTCAGGTGATCTGCCCACCCTGGCCTCCCAAAGCGCTGGGGTTACAGGCATGAGCAACTGCGCCCAGCCTGAATATTTTATCAGGTGTAAGTATAACCTGATTTAAAAAAAAATACTACAATTAAAAAAATTTTTGTAATATTTATTTTATTCTCATGATTTTAAAATTTAAATCTTCAGAGCCTATGGTCAAACATTTTGTTTTTTTGCATCTGGTTGGTGGTGTGGTTTGTTTAAAGAACAATGGAGAAAGAGAAACAATGGTTTTTGGGGGAAAAGGATGGTTTTATTTCTGCTGATGTTGAGTGGTTGATGAGTGGGTTGTTTACTGGAGGAGAAATCAGCCTCTGCAACACACAGAGCTGGAATCATACAGCTCAGCCTCTATAACAGACAAAGTTGCAACAGGTAAACAAATCAAATAAGGTAAAATGGCAACAGGTAACAAATCAAATAAGAATATGTTTTCATTGTTCTTACTCTTGATATTCTTAAATCGATATTACTCCTAACTAGTTTGATTTTTAAATACATCTACCCACTTGCTCAACACCAGAATAAGAGTTCAAAAAAAAAAAAAAAAAAAGAAATTGCCTGTTATCCTTACCCTCTTTATGAGGATAAAACCACTCTTTATTTCCTTTTCTGCATGCTAAGTCTTAGTAAAGAATGCGATCTTGCTCTAAAAACGAAGTCTGTAAAACTCTGACGTATGTGGTAAAAAAGGAGTCTTTCTATAGCAGCAGAGTCCCAGGGAGTACAGTTGTGTGGGAGTTGGTGGCCCCCTCAGTGGGAGTGAGACTGTCAATGATAGATGGGAAGCAGAAAAGCAGGGTCAGGAATCAGAATGTGCTGTAGCCCAAGTGCTGGGTCATGGTCAGTGGTGTTCTTGTGTGCCTTGGGATACTTGGAGGCAGGCTGCAGCTAGGTCAGAGGTGGGTCAGGAAAGAGCTGAGTTAGTTCTGGAAAAGACCGAAGTTTTCATTGAGTCCCCTGCTCCATGTTGCCTCAAAGGTCAAGGAGGTGATGCTACCTTGCTAAGAAGTAGCTGTAAGGCAGCCTGGGTGACAAGGCAAAATCCTGTCTCTACAAAAGATAAAACAAATTACCTGGGCTTGGTGGTGCACACCTCTAGACCCAGATACTTGAGAGGCTGAGGTGGGAGGTTGAGGCTGCAGTGAGCCGAGATTACACCACTGCACTCCAGCCTGGGCAACAGAGCGAGACTCTGTCTCAAAAAAAAAAAAAAAAAAAAAAAAAAAGTAGCCATAAGGAGAGGAGTTAGAATGACTAGCTGTCCTGGTTTGTCTGGATCTGGGGCTGAGGGGTTCCTGGAATGTGGGGCTTTTGGTTTTAAAACTGGGTTTCGCCATGTTGGCCAGGCTGGCTCGAACTCCTGACCTCAGGTGATCCACCTGCTTCGGCCTCCTAAAGTGCTGGGATTACAGGCGTGAGCCACTGCGCCCCGCCTGAAATTTATTTCTAATTAAATAAGTTTTCCATAATATTTTATGAGCAAGAAAATAAAAATTGAAAGTGGAACATTACATAAGACCAAACAGCCAATGAAAATTAAATGGAGGGTGGAGGGGGGAAGCATTGTCCAATTAGGGAAACTTTTTTTTTCTTTATTTTTAAAATAAAGACACACACCTATGAAGGAAACATATTTTTTTTCCTTTTTTTTTTTTTTTTTTTGAGACAGGGTCTCACTCTGTCACCTAGGCTGCAGTGCAGTGGCTCGATCTTGGCTCATTGTAACCTCTAACTCCTGGATTTAAGTGATTCTCATGCCTCAGCAATATGGTGAGACCCTATCTCTACAAAAAATACAAAAATTAGCCGCCATGGTGGCGTGCATCTGTGGTTCAAACTACTTGGGAGACTCAGGTGGGGGGATCACTTGAGCCCCAGAGGTGGAGGTTGCAGTGAGCCCAGACCATGCTACTGCAACCTAGCGTGGGTGACAAAGCAAGACTGTCTCAAAAAAAAAGTAATGCAGACATTGGAATAATATGCAATTCTTTTTTAAAAAGTAGCAGATTGATTGTTCTGATATGTGAAAATGCCCAACACACACTTAAATGTTTTTTTTTGTTGTTGTTTTAGTTTTTTTTGAAACGGACTTTTGCTATGTTGCTCAGGCTGGAGTGCAGTGGCGCAATCTCAGCTCACTGCAACCCTCACCTCCCAGGTTAAGGAATTCTCCTGCCTCAGCTTCCCAAGTAGCTGGGATTACAGGTGCCCGCCACCACACCCGGCTAATTTTTGCATTTTTAGTAGAGATGGGTTTTCACCATGTTGGCCAGGCTGATCTTGAACTCCTGACCTCAAGTGATCCACCCGCCTCAGCCTTTCAAATTCTGGGATTACAGGTGTGAGCCACTGTGCCTGGCCTCAGGTGAACATTTTTTAAAAATTAAAAATATTTAGTGATACACGTTACTAAAATGTCTCAGGTAATTTGGTATGAAAATCATATTTTATTTATTTTTCTTTTTTTCCAGAACCCATAAGACTAATGAAAACCACATTTTTCTAAACAGGAAATTAACTATGCAGCATGTATTTAAACAATTATTAGGATAAAATATAAGTATTATTCAGAGAATAAGTATAGAGAGTATTTGTGTGTGGTGTCTAAAGAAATTGTATCCCAAATAAATCACTTCTCAGATTATGAGACATAGGTTTGAATACATTCATATTTATTTACAATGGAATTGAATGTTCATCCCCACCTTTCACCCACATTCAGTATCACCTTTACATAGTTTTTCCATTTTAATGATTATTATTGACCACTAGAGGGAGAAACAACAAAAGCTTTGAAATTTTTGATAAATTTGAAAGATTATTTAAATGCCAGCTGTGAAATGTACTAATTGTAGTGCAGTATGGATTCACAGAAGGTGCTAGCATATATTCTTGGTTGTTGGAGATCTGTTGATTCTATGGGGTCCTGCAGAAATAATGTAACAGAAAGGTGATGTAACTTCTTCAAAGGGTGAAGAACAAGGTGTTCTATGGTTGACCAGCTAAATTAGTTTTGTTCAACTTGTGCCTTTGGCCAAAGAATAAGTGTGGAAAATAAACCTGTCTAATTAGAATGAATGATGAAAGGATTAAATGCCTTGGACTTCGAAGATGGGAAAAGTGGCAGTAAAGGAAAAATATTAACATAATCAAAACAATTTCCCTATGCTTTGCCTTAAGTGCACTTGACAATTAATACTTAAAATTATGGGTCAGGTACAGTGGTTCATGCCTGTAATCCCAGCACTTTGGGAGGCCTAGGTGGGATGATCACTTGAGGCTGGGAGTTCAAGCCCAGCCTGGGCACATAGTGAGACCCCATCTTAAAAAACAAAATTACGGTTAAACATATAGAACATATATGTTAAAAAGTGACTGAAAATTCTAACCAGCTAAAGGTGTATTTATCTTAAACCACTCAATATGTGAGTACTTTGAACTCTATTGCTTAGTTAGAAAATGTTTTTGAACTATTTTTTATTCAAGAAATTGCTGACTCTGTTAGTTATGAGAAAAATGTATAAAATATGTTAATTCCACAAATAAATGTTTAAAGTCTACTCAGTGCTAGGTACTCAGGAGGCCCAAAACTGGATTAGACATAAATATTTTCCTGAAGAAGTTTGTAGACTAAAAAAACCTATTCATAAAAACCTATAAAACAAGGTAGATGTGAGACATACCATTAGAGAAGAGGCACTTTATGTATTAAGAAGGAAAAAATTACTTCTCTTCTCTTCTCTTTTCTTTCAGAAACAGGGCTTTGCTCTGTCGCCCAGGCTGGAGTGCAGTGGTGTGATCACAGCGCACTGTAACCTGGAACTCCTGGGCTCAAGCAATCCTCTCACCTTAGCCTTCAAAGTAGCTAGGACTACAGGTGTGTGCCACAATGCTTGGCTAATTAAAAAAAATTTTTTGTAGAGATGAGGTCTTGCTGTGTTGCTCGGGCTAGTCTTGATCTCCTGTGCTCAAGCAATCCTCCTGCCTCAGCTTCACACAGGGCTGGGATTACAGGCATGAGCCACCATGCCCGGCCTACTTCTATTTTGATGTGTCTATAGGAGGTCGGGGCAGGAGGTATGAAGACTGTAGGAATCAGAGAAGGTTTTGTGAAGAATGTTGCATTTGAGCAGGGTTTAAAGATATTAAGGATATAGAAATGTGGCAATTACAGGAAAAACATTTCAAGTTCAGGGAGCACAATGAGCAAAGGCGTGGAGGTAAAATGCAAAGATGTATCAACTTCACATCGGCATTAAACAGAGGAAAGAACTGGTGATTTAAAAAGATTTAAATCTAATCCAACATGTGACATAAATTTAGTTTCACCTGTAACTGTTTGTGATGGTTAATTTTATGTGTCTGGGCCACAGGGTACCCAGATATTTGGTCAAATTTTTTTTGGGCTATTTCTATGGAAAGTTTTTGGATAAGATTAACATACATACATACATTTATTTAGAGACAGAGTCCCACTCTGTGTCGCCCAGGCTGGAGTGCAGAGGCGCCATCATGGCTCACTCCAGCCTCTACATCCCGGGTTCAAGCCATCCTTCTGCATAGCCCCCAGAGTAGCTGGGACTACGGGCTTGAGCCACCACAACTGGCTAATTTTGGTATTTTTGTAGAGACGGGTTTTTGCCATGTTGCCCAGGCTGGTCTCAAACTCCTGAGCTCAAGTGATCCACCCGCCTCAGCCTCCCAAAGTGGTGGGATTACAGGTATGAGCCACTGAACCTGGCCCAAGATCAATATTTATTTATTTATTTATTTTATTTTTTTGAGACAGAATCTCACTCTTTTGCCGAGGCTGGAGTGCAGTGGTGTGATCTCAGCTCACTGCAACCTCCGCCTCCTGGGTTCAAGCGATTCTCCTGCCTCAGGCTCCCAAGTAGCTGGGATTACAGGCGTGTGCCACCATGCCTGGCTAATTTTTGTGTTTTTAGTCAAGAGGAGGTTTCACCATGTTGGCCAGGCTGGTCTTGAATTCCTGGCCTGAAGTGATCCGCCCACCTGGGCCTCCCAAAATGCTGGGATTACAGGCATAAGCCACAGTGCCCGACCCAAGATTAACATTTAAATCTATAAACTAAGTAAAGCAGATTGCCTTCCATAACGTGGGTAGGCCTATTCAGTGGAAAGCCTGAATAGACCAAAAAAAATTGACCCTCCTCCAAGTAAAAGAGAATTCTCCTGCTTGAGACCTTTGAACTAGGACATGGGCTTTTCCTGGTTCTTCAGCAACGTGCTCCTGTTTGGACTTAAACTGAGACATCAGTTTTGCAGATTTTAAATTTGCCAGCCTCCATAATCACATGGGTGAATTCCCTATAATAAATCTGTTGATCTACCAATCGATCCATTTATCTATCCATTCATGCATCCTATTGCTGCTGTTTCTTAATACTGTTTAAAAGAAAGCATCTAATAATCTACCAACAAATATTTATTAGGTGTCATTTTAATCCCAGTGCTCTGCTAAACAATGGAAGAAATACTAGAGTAGCATAAATCTATAGTGAATAAATCCCAGAGCTACTTCAATGAATATATGCTAATAAAACTAATTTATTTAAAATCAATGTTTACTTTATTAATTTATTATTAAAGGAAACAAAACTGTAACTTGGAGGAAAGTGGAAAAATAAATTATAACCCCAACAGCCTAATACAACCACTGTTAGCATCTAGTGTATTTTCTTCAGTAACTTTTCCCTTTGTGGTTTTTGACGTGTATAAAATATTAGTTTATGAAAAATCATGTTGTCAATCCTTTTCTTTAACATTATATCACAGGTCAGATACAGTGGCTCATGCCTGTAATCATAACACTTTGGGAGGCTGAGGTGGAAGGGTTAGCTTGAGCCCAGGAGATGGAGTTTACAGTGAGCCAAGATCATGCCACTGCACTCCAGCCTGTCCAGCCTGGGTGACAGAGTGAGACTCTGTTCCAAAAAACAACAACAACAACAACAACAACCAACCAACCAACCCAAACACTATATCATAAACATTTCCCCATTTGTTTCATAATCTTAAGAATTATAATTTTTAATGCCTGTACAATACATAGTCTGCAAACATATAATTTTTATAATCATTTCCTTATTTTTGGATATTTAGATTATGCAGATTTTTTCTTTTTCTTTTTTTCTTTTTCTTTCTTTTTTTTTTTTTTTGAGACAGAGTTTCACTCTTGTCGTCTAGGCTGGAATGCAATGGTGCAATCTCAGCTCACTGCAACCTCTGCCTCCCAGGTTCAAGTGATTCTGCTGCCTCAATTCCCAAGTAGCAGGGATTACAGGCGCCCACCACCACGCCCAGCTAATTTTTGTATTTTCAGTAGAGATGGAGTTCCACTATATTGGCCAGGCTGGTCTCGAACTCCTTACATCAGGTGATCCACCCACCTCTGCCTCCCAAAGTGCTGGGATTACAGGCATGAGCCACCATGCCCAGCCGATTTTTTCTGTTTTTAAGATTATCAATTTAAATATCTTTATTACAGTCTTTTCACAGTTTGAATTATTTAAGAACAAATTCCTAGAACTGGTATTATTAAATCACCACGTATGAAGTCTATATAGTAAGTCTAAATTGTTTTTCACAAATATTATACCAATTTGTAAGGCCATTGACTTTGACCATACATTTGCCTACCTAGTATTCATTCTCACCTTCATTAATCAAAGACTTTTTTTTTTTTTTAAGTGGGAATGTGACTTGTTATAAAAACCTCATTTCCTTAGACTCCCTTGCATCTAGGTACGTCCATGTGACCGAGATGTGGTCTGTGATGGTTACAGGGTTCTGCTATGAGACATACTTTTGTTTTATTATATAAAAGGAACATGCTCTGCTGGCACATACTTTTTCCTCTTTTCCCCTCTTCTTTCTGACTGCAGGTAGAGCAGCCTTCTTGCAACTTTGAGGATGAAAGCTACAAGTTAAAGTGGTGGAAAAGGAAGCCAGAAGGAGCTTGTGACCTTCTTGAACATCTGCACCAGCTCTGGTCTCCTTTCTCTGGAATTCTTGTTACATGAATAAATTAATATATGTTTGGTTAAGCAACTGTAGTCATATTTCTGCTGCATGAAATCAAAGGAAAACCTAATAGTAACATATATGCATAGTTATTCTCCACAATAATGAATATTGTCACTACAATTAGTGGGGATGGGGCACTGTGTTGGTACTCTTGATTGCAAATAACAAAAAACCTAAACTGGTTTAAAGAAAAAAGGGAATTCACTGGTCCATGTACTGGGGGAAGTAGAGGGGTTAAATTCAGGCTTCGCGAAGTAGCATCAGTAACACTTTTAGGTCTGACCTCTTTCTCCTTTTCCCTTTTTCCTCTCTCTCCCTTTCACATATCTCCTTTGCTTTCCTCTGTGTGTTGATCTCTTCTCTCTTACAAAAAAATGGACTTCTTCCATGCAACTGGAGAAATTGACCATGTTGGTTGAATGTCAGGAGAAAGAACTTTCCAGTTTTGATCTTATCAGTCCTTGGGAAGGACTCTGATTGACCAGGCCTGGTTCACCCATTCTTGGATGTGTTCATCCAAGAAGGGATGGGGAATAGAACAACTGTGATTATCAACCCCACCAAGATCACTCAAATACAGAAGGGGCAAGTCCTCAAAGAGAAAGTGAGGTGTTGACACCATAACATAGCTGCTGAAAGGCTAAAACAACCCATCATCAATAACCATTTTTTACTAATAAAATGTTTCTTATTGTTATTTTAATTTAACTTTATTTTAAGTTGAAGACTTTTTTGTTTGTTAATTTAATTTAAAAAATTTGAAATTCCCTCTCCTAACATTGACAACCAGAATATGCTTATACCTGACAAATTGGGTAGTTGAGTAGTCTCTTTATTTTGAACATGATCCCAATTTTGGGCTTGTAATCGAATATTCTGTAACTGGAAATGCCATGCACAAGGGAGAGAAAATATATGTTCTTTATGATGTCTGTGTATGTATAATGTTCTAAAGGTCCTAAATTTAGTGCAAACAGCGGCAATGGTGTAAGACATAAATTTAATCTGTAGGTGTACTTGAGTCATGTAATATATTTAGTATAGAGAGGTTAAAAATATAGTAGATTCCCTTTCTAGAAGTTAACTAAATTGATTTTAATATATTACTTTGTGAGGGCTGGGGCAGTGGCTCACGCCTGTAATCCCAAGCACTTTGGGAGGCCGAAAGCGGGCAGATCACCTGAGGTCAGGAGTTCGAGACCAGCCTGGCCAACACAGCAAAACCCTGTTTCTACTAAAAATACAAAAATTAGCCAGGTGTGGTGGCGGGCGCCTGTAATCCCAGCTGCTCAGGAAGCTGAGGCAGGAGAATTGCTTGAACTGGGAAGGTGGAAGTTGCAGTGAGTTGAGATCGTGTCATTGCATTCCAGCCTGGGCGACAGAGCGAGACTCTGTATCAAAAAAAAAAAAAAAAAGAAAGAAAGAAAAAATATATATATTACTTTGGGAGAAAGTTTCTTTAAGTATTACACTGGTATGTTGGCATTATCGATTTTTCCCAAAGACTTTGAATTATTCAAAATGAGATTCAAAACCCTATTTAGGATTTAAGCTTTAGACTAAGGCTTAAAAGTAAGACAAATTGCTTTTTCCCCCCATCTAAAGTACTCTAGAGGATCTTTTGGTAAGTAATATGAATATTTTATTAAATATTTTAAAATTTACTAAATATTCATTCATTTGGTGCTCATGGCCATTATTTCATATGTTGTTATGGTGCACATGGGATCTTATGATTTTGGAGAGTGGGGCAGCGGCTCTTGATTCTCTCATTCTTTACTTCTAGCTTTGGTGTAAGGGTAGTTCTAGGGTATTGCATGAGGCAAATGGATGAGAAACCAAGTCATCATTATGCATAGCTTTGCCTACATCATTCCAACAAACTGAATTTAAATGCCCTTTGAAAGTGGGAAGATTGAGACCTAAAAATAAGTAAGGTATTGAGCATACCATGTACCCTACATATTAAATCGGCTAGATTTCTCTTTTCAGAAAAGGAGCAGGTGATTGAAGTAAATGAATATCTTTTCTCTGCCCTTATATCTTCTTCTGTGTCTGGCTGCTCCAGACCAGCTGCCACCTGCAGTTATACACCCTGATGTGCTACTGGTTGCTGAGAAAGGGGCTTTTTAAAAAAATCTCTTAGAGTATAAATAAAATAACAGGTCAAAAATGCCTGAGACATACTGGTCTGTTGATAAATATTAATTACACCTGGATTTACATAATAGAAGCTTGTTCAGGGTAGTTTGCAAACTTGCCATTTAGGCAACTGCATTTTATATGGAGCCCAGAGGAAATGACATTTACCTTCCAACGGATACTGGGAGTCCTAGGTAGGGTCTATATGCAGCTGAAAGCATCCTGATAGCCATGTGATTTCATGCTTCTGTACCTTGCTTATGTTTTTCTCGCCTGCCTGGAATTCTGTATTTGTTTTTTGGGACTTAGCATCAGTTTATGCTCTCTTGGAAGTGCTTTCTGACCATTCTCATTTCGCCTGACCTAGGTGCACTTTGTTTATACTCTCAGAGCATCTTGTGCATAATCATATACTTGAGTTCTAATATAATTGATTTTCCTACCCGCCTATACCAGTGTAATTTCAGGGCAGGCTGCAACCATGTTTTATTTATCTTTGAAACATTATGGCATAACAAAATACTAGGATCAGTGGGTACTCAGTGTCTGTCGAAAGGAGGAAGCAGTTGAATTTTATCTATGGAGTCTTCTCATCTCCCTCCTTGTTTTCCTTCTCCTTTGTGGTACCCCACCCTGTCTTACCCCATCTCACCACTTTTATGCCTTCATTCATTCTCCTTCTGGCTTGCTGATGGCTTCTATTTCCTGCTCTAGTCTGAGCTTGGAAATAAGTTTATTTACATCATAAATTACAAACCACTAGAGTGAGAAAAGTGTTGATCATCCATTTAAAAGTGTTGAATTCTTCAATAATTAGCAGAGTACTTTTCACACATAGGGGTTGATATGGTTTGTCTGTGTCCCACCTAAATCTCATTTTGAATTCCCACATGCTGTGAATTATAGACCCAGTGGGAGGTAATTGAATCATGGGGGCAGGTCTTTCCTGTGCTGTTCTCGTGGTAGCGAATAAGTCTCTTGAGATCTGATGGCTTTATAAGGCAGAGTTTCCCTGCACAAGCTCTCTCTTTGCCTGTTGCCATCCACGTAAGATGTCACTTGCTCCTCCTTGTCTTCTGCCATGATTGTGTGGCTTCCCTAGCCTTGTGGAACTGTAAGTCCAATAAACCCTTTTTCCTGTATACATTAACCAGTCTTGGGTATGTCTTTATCAGCAGCATGAAAATTAACTAATATAGGGGTTTATTTAGAGTTTAAAATACATTTTTTTTTTTTTTGAGATGGAGTCTCACTCTGTCACCCAGGCTGGAGTGCAGGGGCGCAATCTCTGCTCACTGCAACCTCTGCCTCCTGGGTTCAAGCAGTTCTCCTGCCTCAGCCTCCCAAGTAGAGTAGCTGGGTCTACAGGCATGCACCACCATGCCTGGCTAATTTTTGTATTTTTAGTAGAGATAGGGTTTCACCATGTTGGCCAGACTTGTCTCAAACTCCTGACCTCAAATGATCTGCCTGCCTTGGCCTTCCAAAGTGTTGGGATTACAGGCATGAGCCACCATGCCCGGCAATATATTGTTTCTATCTAGTTATAAAAGTAATGCATATTCACCGTAGAGAATTTTTAAAAATACAGAATGTCATCAATCATAAAAAATCACTTATCTATTACCTATAGATAACCATTACCAATATTTCAGTACATTGATACGTATACTCTTTTGTTCCCCCCACAGGCATAAGCCAACATGCGTGGCCAATGTATATACACTTTTATTTATTTTTCTCAGCACAAATACAATGATACATTGACACATATAACAGTTCTTTTCCGTGCATATATACTCTTTTCCTTTTTGCAAAATTAGGATCATACTGTATAAAATCTTTTATCCTACTTTTTGTATTTAACATTGTATCATGAACTTTTTATCATTATGTAAGCATTCTTTTAAAATGTCATTTATGTAATGCTTTTCTTATTTATGGATATTTAGATCATTTCCAGTTTTTCCTTTTATAAAACATGTCTGTGATAAAAATTCTGTGCATAAATGATTTCTTTAAGATAAATTCCTAGAATTATTTGACCACTCTGTGTGAATATTTTAAGCTCTTTTGATTCAATAGCCAAACCAACTTCCAGAAATATTATATAACTTTTCCATTCATCCACCCACTAGCATATATATATATATTTTTTTTTTTTTTTGAGAAAAAAAAGCATATTTTTTTTCAGATGGAGTTTCACTCCTGTTGCCCAGGCAACAATGCAATGGTGAGATCTTGGCTCACTGCAACCTTCATCTCCTGGGTTCAAGCGATTCTCCTGCCTCAGCCTCCTGAGTAACTGGGATTACAGGCGCCCTCCACCGCACCTGGTTAATTTTTGTATTTTTAGCAGAGATGGGGTTTCACCATTTTAACCAGGCTGGTCTTGAACTGCCTCAGCCTCCCAAAGTGCAGGGATTACAGGCATGAGTTACCGAACCCGGCCAGCAAATATTTATGAATCCTTTACTATGTGTTTGCCTCTAGGAGCTAGGATTATAATGGATAATAATATACTCAAGGTCCTTGCTCTCAAAAGACTGACATTCTACTGAGGAAGACAGACAATAAACAAATAAGTGACAACATAAAAGAATAATAGGTTGTTGTTGCTGCTCTGAAGGCAGCTCTAGTAGAGTAGGACCGTACTTTGGATAAAGTGGTGAGAGAAGGTTTTTCTGACAGAGTTAATTTAATCTGAAATATGAACACCAGCCGTGGAAGTGGAGTGGATCATCTGCTGCGAAGGGCAGAATGGCAAGAAATGAGGTCGAGAGGGCTATGATGCCAAAGATCCAAATCATGGTCCTGTGTTAGGTGATGGGGAGCTATTGAATAAACCAACCATGGCAATGTGTTTATAGGCATCAGGAGGTCGACGCTTAATCACTTTTGGTGAATGTCTGCATTTTAACAGACATTTCTAGAAATACTCCCCTTAACTCTAAAGAATGCCCCCATTGGTGGAATTTTGGGCATCACAATTGGTGGACATTTCACTGCCTCTTAGGTCACATTTTATATGGAGGTGGCCTGCATTCCCTACCTTCGAGGGTTTCTTCTCAGGCTATGTCCTCTTCCATCAATGCCCACGAGTCTACACAGATATTTTGGACACATACAGCAGCAATACAAGGATCATGGCTCATTTTCTTGCCTTCTCAATTAAGGTTAATAAAACCTGCTTAGCCATGATTTTCTTGGATTGATTTTATATCTCCTTGGCAGTGGAATTAGTTAAGATGAATTTTTAAATATTTAATCTAAATATGCTTGCCACATTTGCACTCTGACTGTATTTCTAATATACATATACTAGATTATATGTTATATAATAATTATATTACTTAATATTACATATTGTATGTAATTATATATTATATATAGAGATAATATATGTAGAGATAATATATATGGACAGTAAAAATAATTTTTTGTATGGAAAATTAGGAAGAAATTAATTTCCAAAAAGCTTTGTAGTAATATCTGAGATACATACTGACATTCAACAGCAGGAGCTGTTTCTGAATCTAAATTCTTGGCTTTGATTAGTTTGTGTTTATATTAGGAGTCAGGATCTGTATTAGCTTTCAGATTTATTTTTGAGTATTTTTTGCATTGATATTTAGCTGAACACATTCAGATTTATACATATTTAAACATGAAAAGCTTTTTATTTTGGTAGTATAGATTTTACTTATTTCTTTCCCATCAAAAAGAAAATGATCCTCTATTAGAATTCAGATTTTTTCAAGACCATTCTGAAATCAAACATGATTATAGTGAGGAAAGCATTCTTTCAATTCTTTGTCTAAAAAAGCATGTCTGTACCATACTATTCTGATTGTTCTTTTGAAAGACATATTATTATAAGCAATCAAAACAAAATTTGTCTTGTATAACATAAAATGAAATCAACAAATATCTACTGAGAGTCTACAGTGTACCAGGACCTGAGTAGTCACTGTGAGGACAATTGAAAAGTGCAGTATGTAATCCCTGCCCTATAATTGCTTACAACCTAACAGGGGAGATGAAACACAGGGATGGGAGGAGCCCTAGGACACTGACATCTATAGCACACCCGCTGTGGCCTAGGAATTGTGCTAGGTACTTCCACATAACTTATCTCACGCATTGCTGAACTCAGCATCATCCTCTAAAGTCTTCAGTATTCTCCTTCCCACTCTATCCAGTCATCTAGGCTTCAGGTCATCCTTAGTCCTTACCACCCTAACTTACCTCCCACATCCAATCAAGATGAATTTTCATTCCTGGATCCTTCCAGTGGTCTTTTGACTGATCTCATTGCCTCTATTCTCTTCCTTTGGCAGCTCATCCTCCTTCCATATTGTGGACAAAGTGAACTCTCAAAAATAAAAATATGATTAGATTAATTACAATTCTTTTGGGGTGCAAACAACATAACTCATTTAAGCAAATGTGAGCATTTATTATTATCACTGCAGCAGTGATTCTTGGGGTTCTAGCAGGATGCAGCTGGGTTGGATGAACAGAATGGACTGAGACTGCAGTCCTTCCTTTCTAACTCTTGTCTTTGCTCTTCTTTAAATGTTTACTTTATTTCTTACTGCAGATCAACTTTTTCTTACTTCTGGGCTATGTGGCAGAAAATGACAGCCAGATTGAGCCTGGACTTGATCAGTCCCCGTTCTAAATTCCTCAGGGGAAGGCGTCATTTGACGAGCTTGGGTCAGGTGTCACCCCTGGATCAATCGCCAATGGCAATCAATGGCAATCACAGTTACCTTGAAGGAAAAAACAACTGAAACGTTGTTATTGAAAGGGAGAAGGAGCAGTTCTCAGGAAAAGCGTTGCTAGGCAGATAAATCAGTAGGCATTTCTTGGAGAGGCTGAGCATTTGAGTTGACTGGAGTATATGATTGAGTTAGAGGTAAAAATAAATAAGGTTGCAGGGATGATAGTTTGGAACTAAATTTTCAAGAATCTTTATGTAAAGCTAAGAATTTGAAGTTAATAGATATTTGGAAGTTACTGCAGTTTTTAAAGAGAGTAACATGATGAAGCACTATTTAGGATAATCTGGAGGCAAAGTAAATAGATTAGAATTGACAGACACTGGAGCAGAGCCCATCTAGGAAGAAATTACAGGAGTCAGATATAAGAGCACTGCAAAAATGAGTAAAAATATCAGGAAGGACAGGATTACTTGGACATAGTGGTAGGTTTTTTGTTTTCTTTTTGTTTTTTTTGAGACAGGGTCTTGACCTGTTGTCCATGCTGAAGTGCAGTGGTATGATCATGGCTTGCTGCAACCTTGAAATCCTGGGCTCAAGTGATCCTTTTGCCTCAGCCTCCCCAGTAGGTGGGATTACAGGCACACACCACCACACCCGGCTAATTGTAAAAGTTTTCCTTTGTAGAGACAGAGTTTTGCTCTGTTGACCAGTCTGGCTTCAAACTCCTGGCCTCAAGTGATTCTTCTGCCTTGGCCTCCCAAAGTGCTCGAGTGGTAGGATTACAGGTGTGAGCCACCACACCTGGCTGACTTCTGTTTTTTAATCTATGTGAAATTTTTGTGACTACCATACTGCTATGGGATACAACACAAAACAGACCATATGTTTCACAGTTCTTAAGGCTGAACCCATGTAGTTCAAACAATGCTATCATGGTTGTTAGAATTTCTAATTTTCTTTCCTCTGGGAAATAACAGCCAGGGTTTTTTTTTTTCCCCTGTCTCCCACTATCCCCACCCCACCGTATCATATTTTGGGAAGATATTATTAGAAATAGGAATGAAGCCACAAAATTCTGGGGGCTGGTTAGGCAGAGGGGCGGGGAGAATGACAAAACCATGACCGATTGTTTTCAGTTCAAGAGTGGAGTTCCTGTAACAAGGATAAAGCTAATATCATTAACTGTGAGTATTGGTGAGTCATTTTTAAGGAAGCTCTGTCAAGTTTTTATAGCAATTTCTGTGTAAAGTTTATTTTAACATTTATCACATTGCATTTTACTTATCTCTCTAATGCCACTCAGCATTGGGCTGTCAGCTTCTCTAGGGCAGACATTCTTGCTTATTAATTTTTATATCCATGGTGCTTGGCACAATGCTTGACTTGTTATAGGTCCCCAACAAATGCTGAATATCCCCCATTTGATTATAGACTTTTGAAGGTAGGGTCTATGCTTCTCCATATACCTTCCAAAGCATTTGGAAGGGATAATTGAACAAAAATTACTAATATATGAGTTCCCAGCCTTTCCCCTGTCTTGATTCTTCTGGATTTTTATGCTAAGAATCAAGAGCAAAAAGACTGTAAGAGAAGAACAAGAGGGCTACGTTTGGGTGAAGAGTTTTCTGGGGGCTTGTATAGAAGAAGTGAGGGACTACCGGGGATGTGTGAGGACAGTGGATGGGAGAGCATAGAAAGGGATTTTAAGAAGTGTTGATGTGAACTGTGTGCTTTCTTCTTGGTGTTCGAACAACATAAGTAAAGGACTTGCTTTATTTTTGAACTCCTGTTTGTTCTTGGACTGTGTGCCTTTGATGATGCCATTCTGGGATAGAACTATAAGGGTCACAGGTACATGAGCTTTATATTTATTTAGTAAATATCTGTGAAAGGAAGGAGAAGAAAACAGAGCTAAAGAGAGAAGACAATGAGGGCTGGATGAAGGAAGAAAGAAATGAAGGGAGTACATTAATGTCAGATATCATAAAGGAGATATGTGAATCTAAACCATATACCTTGATTTCCATTTAGAAACCAATATGGTTCATCTGAATTATTATTAATTTTCTCTGAAATTGGTGAGATTTCCAATTAGATATAAGGAACTGGGTGAGTTTCAAGTGAGAATAAAAAGCACTGGGACAAGCTCATTTTGCATTAAGAAATTCAGCTGATCTTTTATTACAAATAAAATGAACACTGAATAGTAATTTTCATTAAAGAATGAAAGCATTTAACTACTTAGAAATACTTCAATTATTAGTTTTCAAAATGTATTTTATAGTAGAGATCAATACTTTTTGTCCAAGGAAATTACCAGCTTAAAATCCAGTATTTTTATATAGAAACATCATTCCTGGGATAAATTAAAAACTATTTTTTTCTAAATAATATATATGGATGTTGGTATGCTATATTGGTATGCTAATGTGGTATGCTATATTGGAAATAGCTTCACAAACTTTAAAATAGAACATAAAAAATATTCAAAGGGCAAACGAAATAAAATAAATTTCAGGAATTAATCTGTTTTTAAGGTCATGTATAACTACTATTATTACATAATATAATTCTGAATAAATAAATTGTGTGTGCATGAACAAGCTAGAAGCTTATTTTAAGGGTTTCTTGAGGCTTTCTCACATTTAAAAAAGTCAGGCTATTGATTATAGAATCATAGCATTTTAGAACAGAAAAGGGCCTTGGAGATGACCTTGTTCAACCCTTTCATTTAAAGATGACTAAAGTGTTTTATTTGGGTAGCAGCAAACTAAAAAGTCTTCAACGATGGTTCTCTATTGCGGTAACAACCACTCTGGCCTAACTATTCCTTCACCAGATCACTGCAACTCAACTGCAGAAACACAGAAAGAACAAAATCAACAACATCAAGCCTCTGAGTTTGCTGGAATTCATTAATGACATCCCTTCCTGCTGAGCTAACAAAACCTTGAACCAGCAAGCAGTTGTCTTTTTAAATTGAGCTTGCCAACTGTGTTATAATGGAGGATTTACAGACACTAGGTGACTCCACTTGAGCAGTTGTGGTGGCTAGAGAAGAATTATTCTTATCCTCATGAAACGTAACCCAAACAATCATTACCAGTTGGTTCTAGGGAACTGCTTTTAGTGAGACTATTGTTGTCAGTATTGTTGAGTTGGGGTAAAAAGAAATAAGGTTACAGGGATGATATTTTGAGGCCAAATTTTCAAGAATCTTATGTGATGCTGAAGATTTTGAAGATTGTCCTAAAGACATTTGGGAGTTACTGCAGTTTTTAAAAGGGAGTGATATGATAAAACCCTATTTAGGATAATTCATCTGGAGATGAAGTAGACAGATTGGAATTGGGAGACTCTGGGAGGATAGAATGTACAACAGAACAGGCAGGTGTGCCCCATTGAGTCATCTATACATTTAGAAAGGTAAGACATATATTTATCTCATAAAACAAGTGAGTGGGCCAGGTGAAGTGGCTCACACCTGTAATCCCAGCACTTTGGGAGGCAGAGGCGGTGGATCACCGGAGGTTGGGAGTTCGAGACTACCCCGGTCAACATGGTGAAACCCCGTCTCTACTAAAAATACAAAAATTAGCTGGGCATGGTGGCAGGCTCCTGTAATCCCAGCTACTCAGTAGGCTGAGGCAGGAGAATCGCTTGAACCCGGGAGACGGGTTGCAGTGAACGGAGATAATGCCACTGCACTCCAGCCTGGGCGACAGAGTGAGACTGTCTCAAAAAGCAAGCAAACAAACAAAAATCAAATGAGTGAAGATAGTTCTATGAGCAAAGCAGCTTTTAAATATCTGTTAAAGTGTGATTTCCCTTGTGAATTTTCTTATGTCCCTGTATTAGTCAGTCCTTGCATTGCTATAAAGAAATGCCAGAGACTGGGTAATTTATAAGAAAAGAGATTTAATTGGCTCATGGTTCTGCAGGCTGTGGAGGAAGCGTAGTGGTGTCTGCTTCTGGGGAGGCCTCAGGAAGCTTCTAATCATGGTAGAAGGCAAAGTGGAGCAGGTATGTCACATGGTGAAAGCAGGATCAAGGGAACAAGGTGGGAGATGCTACACACATTTAAACAACCACACCTCATGAGAACTCATTATCATTAGGACAGTATCAAGGGGGATGGTGCTAAACCATTCATGAGAAATCTGCTCCTATGATCCAATCACCTCCCACCAGACCCCACCTTCAACACTGGAGATTACATTTTAATATGAAATTTGGATGGGGACACACAAACAAGCTACATCAGCCCTCTTCCCGACTCCACCACTGTAATTAATCAAGCAATATTGCAATGATTAGTTTACAAATCTTTCTAGTTTACCGGTAATAAGCTCTTTGAAGGTAGGGACAGTCTTATTCCTCTTTGTATATCTACCACACCATAAATATTATATAGATTGTTTTGAATTGAATATATTGCTATTGTTTGGTCTTGTAGGTCCTCATCATCAATCTCTAAATGAAGTTACTTGAAGCAATTCTTGAAACCATAATAATAACAATGTGTCCACAGTTGGTGGGTTCTTGGTCTCACTGACTTCAAGAATGAAGCCGCGGACCCTCGCAGTGAGTGTTACAGTTCTTAAAGGCGGCGTGTCCGGGGAGTTTGTTCCTTCTGATGTTTGGACACGTTCAGAGTTTCTTCCTTCTGGTGGGTTCGTGGTCTTGCTGGCTTCAGGAGTGAAGCTGCAGACCTTCGTGGTGAGTGTTACAGCTTTTAATGCGGCGGCACGTCTGGAGTTGTTGGTTCCTCCCGTCCAGAGTTGTTCATTCCTCCCGGTGGGTTCATGCTCTCGCTGGCCTCAGGAGTGAAGCTGCAGACCTTCACAGTGAGTGTCACAGCTCCTAAAGGCAGTGTGGACCCAAAGAGTGAGCAGCAGCAAGATTTATCGCAAACAATGAAAGAACAAAGCTTCCACAGTGGGCAAGAGGACCCCAGTGGGTTGCCACTGCTGGTTCCAGGCAGCTTGCTTTTATTCCCTTATCTGGCCCCACCCACATCCTGCTGATTGGTCCATTTTACAGAGAGCTGATTGGTCTGTTTTACAGAGCGCTGACTGGTCTGTTTTGACAGGGTGCTGATTAGTGCATTTACAATCCCTGAGCTAGACACAAAAGTTTTCTAAGTCCCCACTAGATTAGCTAGACACAGAGCACTGATTGGTGCATTCACAAACCCTGAGCTAGACACAGGGTGCTGATTGGTGCATTTACAAACCTTGAGCTAGACACAGAGTGCTGATTGGTGCGTTTACAATCCCTGAGCTAGACACAAAAGTTCTCCAAGTCCCCACCAGGTTAGCCAGATACAGAGTGCTGATTGGTGCATTTATGAACCTTGAGCTAGACACAGAGTGCTGATTGGTGTATTTACAATCCCTTAGCTAGACATAAAGGTTCTCCAAGTCCCCACTAGACTCAGGAGCCCAGCTGGCTTCACCTAGTGGATCCTGCACCAGGGCTGCAGGCGGAGCTCCTCGCCAGTCCTGCCATGCGCCCGCACTCCTCAGCCCTTGGGCGGTTGATGGGATCAGGCCCTATGGTGCAGGGGGTGGCGCACATCGGGAAGGCTCAGGCCAGGCAGGAGCCCATGGCGGGGAGCCGAGGGGAAGGCTCAGGCATGGCGGGCTGCAGGTCCCCAGCCCTGCCCCGCAGGGAGGCAGCTAAGGCCCGACGAGAATTCGAGTGCAGCGCTGCTGGGCCTGCACTGCTGGGGGACCCGGCACACCCTCCACAGCTGCTGCCCAGTTACTAAGCCCCTCACTGCCAGAGGCCCATGACGCTGGCTGGCTGCTCCGAGTGCTGGGCCCGCCGAGCCCACGCCCACCCGGAACCTGGATTCCCACCCACACCTCTCCCTCCACACCTCCACGAAAGCTGAGGGAGCCAGCTCTTGCCTCGGCCAGCCCAGAAAGGGGCTCCCACAGTGCAGCAGTGGGCTAAAGGGCTCCTCAAGCGCAGCCAGAGTGGGCGCTGAGGCCAAAGAGGACCCGAGAGTGAGCGAGGGCTGCCAGCACGCTGTCACCTATCAATAAGATAAACATTTAAAGAGTGCCTTTAATGTTCAAGGAATTGTGAAAGACACAAAGTTGAATATGACATGGTTTCTGCTTTGGAGAGGCTCATAGCTAAAGAAGTGTGTTGGTTTGCTAGGGCTGCTGTAACAAAATACCACAGACTGAGTGGCTTAAATGACCACACAGAAATTTATTTCCTCACGGTTCTGGAGGCTGGAAGTCCAAGACCAAGGTGCTAGCTGGGTTTGTTTCTTCTGAGGGCTGTCTTCCTGGCATGCAGGTGGCCACCTTCTCACTGCATCCTCGAGTGGCCTTTCCTCTGTGCATATGCCTCCCTGTTATCTCCTTGTATGTCCAGATTTCCTCTTCCTATAAGAAGCAGTAAGATTGAATTAGGGCCCACCCTAGTGGCTTCATTTTAATTTAATCACTTCTTCAAAGGCTCTATCTCCAATTGCAGTCACATCCTGAGTTTCTGGGGGTTAGGGCTTCAACATATGAATTTGTTGGGGGGACACAATTGAGCTTATAAAAGGAAGGAGACTATAATAAATAGTTGAATACCAATCAGCTTTGATGGGAGGCATCTGGGAAACAAATAGTTCAGAACAGTAAACTTTGCAGCAGAAACTGGAGATGAAAATTTGAGACTTTAATGGAATTTAATAATCAAGACTTTAATGGAATTTAATAATCAATGCATTATCTTGAAGTCATTTTACAAAAATCAGTATAAATTTTCAAATATCTTATTTGGAAAGCCACTGTGTAACTGGGCCAGATGGTCTGACATGAACTATACTCATTTATAGTCTTTTAAGGTAAAATGTCTTCCATGGGTATACAGTGTAGTAGTTTACTGGCACTGATTTTGGAATTAGACTGTTCCGGTTTGAGCCATGGTTCTGACAGGTCCTGGTCTCTCTCATTTATCCTCAGGCAAATGGCTTATTCTCACTAAGTTTCTTTCCTTGTCTGTAAAATAGGGGTAATTCTAGTTCCTATTTCATAGGGTGGTTATGAGGATTACATTAATTAACATATAGGCTTTGTACATAGTAAATGGTCAATAAATTGTAGCTCTGTTCACAGGCTGTTAGTGGCTTGAATTCCTCAGACAGATTCTTTATTAAACATAATTTTTCTTTCTGCTCACCCCTGAAGCTTAACCCAGTTTTTCATGCAGTATTATTTATTATTTATTTATTATTTATTTATTTATTATTTATTTCTGTTGCCCAGGCTGGAGTGCAGTGGGGCCACTGTACTCACTGCAGCCTTGAATTCCTGGACTAAAGGGACCCTCTCACCTCAGCCTCCTGAAATGCTGAGATTACAGGCATGAGCCACTGTGCGTGGCCTCCAGTGCTGTTTTATTAATCTTAAGAGATGTATCTGTGACAGTTCTAACTTGAGAAATTATATAGAGATAGTATAACACAAATTCAAAGCATTACTAGAGATTATGGTAAATTTTAATGGTTCTCATGAAAACAATAAGGATTTCTTTATCAATCTGAGAGAAATTCTGTCAGGAAGGTATTATAGCATTAACCACTCTGTACTGTACTGTGTATATGTTTGCCTCCTTGGTTAGACTGTGAATTCCTAGAGAAAAGAAAACATGCCATGTTTATCTTTGCACTGTGATGCAATGATGGTGTAGTGGTTAAGAGCATGGTCTTTGGAGCCAGCCTTCTTAGGTTGACATCCTGGTCTATATCCAGACTTTTGGGATTCATACTTTATTTGTTTGTGTGTCCTCGGGCAAGATACTTAACCACTTGAGAACTCACTCACCTGTCAAGTAGAAATAGTAGTGACGTCTCCATATTTCATAAAAATTTCTATGAGGACTAAAAGGCCAAGTATATGCAAAGCTTAAAATAGTACTAGGTATGTAGCAAGCATTCAGTAGATTTTCACCATCATTAGTATAGCACATACCTTAGCTGTGCTTAATAAACATGTGTTAAGTGAATGAATAACACTGATTCTGAGTAGTAAGAAGTTGGTGGCTCAGTGCTAGCTGGCATTCTATAGCTAATCATGCAACCAAAATTGTATAATGAAGGACCACTGTCAGGGAACAGTGGCTTATGATAATAATGTGCTAGCAAAACCTGGAAATAAGTTTCTGGTAACTTTGTAGATTGTGTGCTAATGCTGATGAGTCCAACACTGTGCCACACATTTTCCAGCAAATAATGAATACTTTTTGAGGGGGAAAAAGTCCCTGGGAAAATAAAATAGCTTCAGGAAGCCATGAAACTCTTGCTTTATTTTTGACTTGGCACAGAAGGTGGGGCACATACCTTGTTCTGAACTGAAGAAAGTGTGGTGAAAATTTTATTTCATATTTCTCTTTTGTCTTTGGTATAGCAGAGTCTTCTGGTGCCCATACAATACTCCTTCTCCCTTTTTCCTTGCCAACAGTCCTGATTTTATATCCACCCCTCACCTTCCTGTTACAGATAAATCCTGATTTGTCTAAGTCAATTGTGGACATAGACACAACTCCAAACACACACACACACACGTGCATGCGCATGAGTGCATGTGAGTCTGATTTAGGAAGGAGCATAAGACACAATTCTGGCCAAAGAAAAATGAGGATAAATCTGTGATGAGGGCTTCTGGAAAAGATTTTCTTACTCTTAAAAAGAGACACACGGGAGGAGGCAACCTCATTTTCTGCTGCACACTGCCACGTCAGGATGAAACGTTTGGAATTGTGACTGCATCTTGTAAGTATGAGGGGGAGCTCACTATCAAAATGTAAACAAATTTTCTCTTTAGAATCAATGAGATTTAATCTATGACAGAAATTTAAGCTTAGGTGTGAAATGACTTTATGTCTCCTACGAAGTTTATGGTTATCTCGTTATTACATTCTAGATTTCTACACTTTCCATCTAGTGCATTCAAATATGTTGACAATTTTTAGAGTTACAAATATGTACTGTTGCTTACTTTATATCTGCGATTTTTGATCCTTGTTTCCAGAAACATCTTCAGTCAATCTCTTATTTTTTATAACAGTTTTGTCAAAATCTAATTCACATACTGTGCAATTCGTCAATTTAAACTGTACAGCTCAATGGTTTTTAGTATATTCACAGAATTAAGCATTCCTCACCACAATCGCCTTTAGAATATTTTCATCACTCCCCAAAGAAACTTTGTAACCATTAGTAGTCCTTCCGCATTTATACCCACTCCCTCTAGTCTTAGGCAGCCACTAATTTACTTTCTGTCTCTATGGATTTGCTTATTCTGGACATTTCATTTAAATGGAATCCTGTATGGCCTTTTATGACTGGCTTCTTTCACTTGACATATGAAAGGTTCATCCATGTTGCAGTACGTATCAGTATAGCATGTCTTCTCTTGCTGAATAATATTATATTGTATGGATATGCCATATTTTATTTATCCATTTCAACAGCTGATGGACATTTGAGTTGTTTCCATTTTTTGGCTATTATGAATAATGCTGCCATTGACGTACTTGTACCTTTTTTTTTTTTTTTTTTTTGAGACAGAGTCTCTCTGTGTCGCCAGGCTGGAATGCAGTGGTGCAATCTCGGCTCACTGCAGCCTCCGCCTCCTGGGTTCAAGTGAATTCTCGTGCCTCAGCCTCCTGAGTAGCTGGGACTACCGGTGCATGCTACCACTCCCAGCTAATTTTCGTATTTTTACTAGAGACGGGGTTTCACCATGTTGGCCAGGATGGTCTCCATCTCTTGACCTCGTGATCCACCCTCCTCGGCCTCCCAAAGTGCTGGGATTACAGGCGTAAACCACCGTGCCCAGCCGCTTGTATATATTTATGTACATATTTTTTTGTGTGGCTATATGTTTTCATTTCTCTTGAGTGTATGCTCAGGAGTGAAGTTGCTGGGTCACATAGTAACTCTATGTTTAACCTTTTGAGAAACTGTCAGATATTCTTTAAAGTGGTTGCACCGTTTTGTATTTCCATCAGCAGAATATAAGGGAACCATTTCTCTACGTTCTCTCCAATACTCATCATCTTTCTTTTGGATTATAGCCACCTTAGTGGTATCTCAACGTAGTTTTGATTTGCATTTCTCTGATGGCTAATGATGTTGAGCGTGTTTAATGTGCTTATTGGCCATTTGTGTATCTTCTTTGGAAAACTTTCTATTCATATATTTTTAAAATTAATAAACTTTATTTTTAGAGCAGTTTATTTAGGTTTATCAAAAACATGAGCAGAAAGTACAGAATTCCCCTATATTGCCTTACCACTCCCCCAATCCACACACAGTTTACTCTATTATTATTATTATTATTTATTATTATTTTTTTTTGAGCCAGAATTTTGCTCTTGTTGCCCAGGCTGGAGTGCAATGGCACGATCTCGGCTCACCACAACCTCCACCTTCCAGGTTCAAGCGATTCTTCTGCCTCAGCCCCACTAGTAGCTGGGATTACAGGCATGTGCCACTATGCCTGACTAATTTTGTGTTTTTAGTAGAGACGGGGTTTCTCCATGTTGGTCAAGCTGGTCTTGAACTCCCGACCTCAGGTGATCCACCCACCTTGGCCTCCCAAAGTGCTGGGATTACAGGCATGAGCCACCGTGCCCAGCCAGTTTCTTCTATTATTAACATCTTGAATTAGTCTGATACATTTGTTATGATTGATGAGCCGATGTTGGTACATTATTATTACCTAAAATCCATAGTTCACATTAGGGTTCACTCTACATTGTACATTCTGAGGGTTTTGGCAAAGTTATAATGACATGCAGTCACCATTATAGTATCATACAGTCATTTCACTGCCCAAAATATCCCCTGTGTTCCACATATCCATCCTTCCCACTTCCCCTTTCCCCCAAAACCCTGGCAGCCATTAATCTTTTTACTGTCTCCATAGTTTTGCCTTTTTCAGAATGTCATGAAGTTGGAATTGTATGGTATATAGTCTTTTCTAATTGGCTTCTTTCACTTAAATATGGATTGATGGTTCCTCAATGTCTTTTTATGACTTGATAGCTCATTTCTCTTTATTGTTGAATAATACTTTATTATATGGATGTACCACAGTTTCTTTATCCATTCATCTATTGGATGGCATTGTGGTTGCTTTTGAGTTTTGGCAAATATGAATAAGTGGCTCTAAACATTAGTGGGCAGGGTTTTGTGTATAGATATATTTTCAATTCATTTGGGTAAATGAATGCAGTTGCTGGATTATATGGTAAGAGTGTGTTTAGTTTTGTAAGAAACTGCCAAACTGTCTTCCAGAGTGGCAGTACTATTTTATATTCTCACCCGCAATGAAAGAGAGTTCTTTTTGCTCCTTTTGTCTATTTTTAAATTGGGTTATCTGTCTTTTTATTATTGACTTGTAAGAGTTCTTTATATATTCTAGATATAAGTCCCTCATTGGGTGCATGATTTGCAGAATTTCTCCCCATCGTGTGGGTTGTCTTTATTTTCTTGTTGGTGTCCTTTGAAGCACAGATTAAAATTTTTATAAAGTCCAGTTTATGTCTTTTTTCTTTTGTTACTAGTTCTCTTAGTGTCTTGTCTAAAAAGCCTTTGCGTAACCCAAGGTTATGATTAATTCCTACGTGTTCTTCAAAGAGTTTTATAGTTTTAGCTCTTTTATCCATTTAAAATTAACTTTTATATGTGATGTAAGTTTGGAGTCCAGCTACACTTTTTTGTATAGGGATAATCCTGCTGTCCCAGCACCATTTGTTGGAAAGAGTACTCTTTCCCCCATTGAATTGGCACTCTTATTGAAATTAACTGGCCATAAAAATGAAGGCTTTTTTTTGGCTCTCAGTTCTGTTTTATTGATCTGCGTTTGTATCCTCATGCCAGTACTACACTGTCTTGATTACGGTAGCTGTGAAGGAAAATTAGAAAACAGGAAGTGTGAGTCCTCCAACTTTGTTTTTTTCTTCGAGATTGTTTTGTTTATCCTGGGTCCCTCATATTTTCATATGAATTTTAGGATTGGCTTATTTCTTTCTTTCTTTTTTTTTTTTTTTTTGAGACAGAATCTTGCTCTGTCACCCAGGCTGGACTGCTATGGTATAATCTCAGCTCACTGCAACCTCTGCCTTACAGGTTCAAGCGATTCTCCTGACTCAGCCTCCTGAGTAGCTGGGATTACAGGCGTGCATCAGCATGCCCGGCTAATTTTTGTATTTTTAGTAGAGACGGGGTTTCACCGTGTTGGCCAGGCTGGTCTCAAACTCCTGACCTCAGATGATCTGCCCACTTTGTCCTCCCAAACTGCTGGGATTACAGGTGTGAGCCACTGCACCTGGCCAATGGAATTGTTAATTTCATTTTTGAATTGTTTATTGCTAGTGTACAGAAATACAGTTGATTTGTGTATATTGATCTTACATGCTGCAACCATGCTGAACTGGTTTATTATTTCTAATAGTTTTAGTAGATTCATTATGTTTTTCTACATATGAGATAATATTATCTGGAAATAGAGATAATTTTACTTTTTCCTTTCCAATCTAGATTATTTTTATTTCATTTTCTTGCCTACTTGACCTGGCTAGAACCTCCAGTACAATGTTAAATGGAAGTGGCAAGAGTGGATTTTTTTTTTTTTTTTTGGATGGAGGTCTAGCTCCATCACCTAAGCTGTAGTGCAGTGGCATGATCTCGGCTCACCACAGCCTTGACCACCAGGGTTCAAGTAATCCTCCCGCCTCAGCCTCCTGAGTAGCTGAGACCACAGGTGTGCACCTCCATGCCAGGCTAATTTTTGTATTTTTGTAGAGACAGGGTTTTGCCGTGTTGCCCAGTCTGGTCTTGAACTCCTGGGATCAAGTGATCTGCCTGCCTTGGCCTCCCAAAGTGCTGGGATTACAAACATGAGCCACCGCCCCCAGCCTGAGAGTGGATGTTTTTGTCTTGCTCCTGATCTTAGGGAAATAGTTTTCAGTCTTTTGCTATTAAGTATGATGTTAGCTATGGGTTTTTTTTTTTTTTAAATAGATGCCCTTTATCAGGAGTGTCTGAAGAGAAGAGAGATAGCAACAAGCAATGGAAAAATAGGTGTTGATTGGTATCTCATAGAAGGTTCTGTGTCCTACCTTTTGGACAAAGCCCCAAGGACAGGTAAAAACCTGTGACTGTCTAAGGCATTCAAAAACAGAGCCAGATTGTGCCATGCTCCATACAGGTAAAATTAGAGTTCAAAATGGAAACTGGGCTGGGTGCAGTGGTTCACACCTGTAATCCCAGCACTTCGGGAGGCCAAGGTGGGAAGATTACTTGAGCCCAGGAGTTTAAGACCAGCCTGGGCAACACAGAGAGACCCTGTCTGTACAAAAAATTAAAAAAAAAATCCAGGCATGGTGGTGTGTACCTGTGGTCTCAGCTACCTGGGAGGCTGAGGTGGGAGGATCGCTTGAGCCCAGGAGGTCCAGGCTGCAGTGAGCTGTATTCACACCACTGCACTCCAGCCTGGGTGACAGAGCAAGACCCTGTCTCAAAAAACAAACAATAAAAAAAAAATGAATTTAAGTTGTAGGAAAATAAAGTTACGTTTTTTGCTCACACAAATTGTAAGCTGAAACTCATAATCACTGTTATTAATCATCAAATGACTTTTACATCAGGTTTTTTTAATTCATAAGTGGTAATGGGTATGTATAATAATTCCAGTAACATAATCTTTTTGGATGCCTGTCCTGCTCAATATGAATCAATTCTGTTTCTTAGTGAATAAATTTTTAAAATGCTAAAACATTTTTTGGAATTAGCATTGATTTTTTAAGGGAATCTCCTGTGGCTATAGCAGCATATCTTTAATTGATTTGGAGTTAGAGAATAATACATTTATAGAAAAGACAATCACATTTTACATAGAAATCAATGCCATTTTGCCATGTAAAGGCTTCTGGGAAGCTGACTGAAGATGTGAATCTTGAGGCATTCCCTTGTATACGTTCAAATGAAACATTTATTCATTACTTTCTTATTTTGTAGGACTATTATGTAATCGGAAGCAGGATTTCATGCAAAGTGTGGACATACATTATGATTTTCCTAATTACCACACTGCATTTTAATAGAAAAAAACTATCAAAATTACTGAATTTGGCCCTGGAATTCAAAACAAAAACTATTTAAAATAATATTTTTCCTATGTTTTCAAAAATTTACCCATTTTGAGAAGCCTACATTATCATATTTCTTTGAGTGTTTACTTTACTTCTTTTTCTTCTTGAAAACTTAGAAAAGAATTGATACCGTGTATTGTTTTTTACTTTAAAACCAGTGGTTCTTAATCCTGGCTATATATTAGAATCAAGTGGGTTGCTTTTATTTGTTTATTTACATTGTTTTTGTTTATTTGTTTGTTTTTAGAGATAGGGTCTTGCTCTGTCATCCAGGCTGGAGTGCAGTGGTACAATCATAGCTCACTGCAACCTCAAATTCCTGGGCTCAAGTGGTCCTCCCGCCTCAGCCTCTTCAGTAGCTGGGATTACAGGCATATGCAACCACTGGGTTGCTTTTAAAAAATAACAACACGTGGGCCTTAGGCACCCCTGGGGGTGAGAGTTTGTCACTGGTATTCTTTATTTATTTTATTTTATTTTTAATTTTTTTTAATTTTTAATTTTTTTATTTTTTAATTATACTTTAAGTTTTAGGGTACATGTGCACAATGTGCAGGTTAGTTACATATGTATACATGTGCCGTGCTGGTGTGCTGCACCCATTAACTCATCATTTAGCATTAGGTATATCTCCTAATGCTATCCCTCCCCCCTACCCCCACCCCACAACAGTCCCCAGATTGCGATGTTCCCCTTCCTGTGTCCATGTGTTCTCATTGTTCAATTCCCATCTATGAGTGAAAACATGCGGTGTTTGGTTTTTTGTTCTTGCGATAGTTTACTGAGAATGATGATTTCCAATTTCATCCATGTCCCTACAAAGGACATGAACTCATCATTTTTTATGGCTGCATAGTATTCCATGGTGTATATGTGCCACATTTTCTTAATCCAGTCTATCATCGTTGGACATTTGGGTTGGTTCCAAGTCTTTGCTATTGTGAATAATGCCGCAATAAACATACGTGTGCATGTGTCTTTATAGCAGCATGATTTATAGTCCTTTGGGTATATACCCAGTAATGGGATGGCTGGGTCAAATGGTATTTCTAGTTCTAGATCCCTGAGGAATCGCCACACTGACTTCCACAAGTGTTGAACTAGTTTACAGTCCCACCAACAGTGTAAAAGTGTTCCTATTTCTTCACATCCTCTCCAGCACCTGTTGTTTCCTGACTTTTTAATGATTGCCATTCTAACTGGTGTGAGATGGTATCTCACTGTGGTTCTGATTTGCATTTCTCTGATGGCCAGTGATGATGAGCATTTTTTCATGTGTCTTTTGGCAGCATAAATGTCTTCTTTTGAGAAGTGTCTGTTCATATCCTTTGCCCACTTTTTGATGGGTTGTTTGTTTTTTTCTTGTAAATTTGTTGGAGTTCATTGTAGATTCTGGATATTAGCACTTTGTCAGATGAGTAGGTTGCGAAAATTTTCTCCCATTTTGTAGGTTGCCTGTTCACTCTGGTGGTAGTTTCTTTTGCTGCGCAGAAGCTCTTGAGTTTAATTAGATCTCATTTGTCAATTTTGGCTTTTGTTGCCGTTGCTTTTGGTGTTTTAGACATGAAGTCCTTGCCCATGCCTATGTCCTGAATGGTAATGCCTAGGTTTTCTTCTAGGGTTTTTATGGTTTTAGGTCTAAGTCTTTAATCCATCTTGAATTAATTTTTGTATAAGGTGTAAGGAAGGGATCCAGTTTCAGCTTTCTCCATATGGCTAGCCAGTTATCCCAGCACCATTTATTAAATAGGGAATCCTTTCCCCATTGCTTGTTTTTGTCAGGTTTGTCAAAGATCAGATTGTTGTAGATAAGCGGCGTTATTTCTGAGGGCTCTGTTCTGTTCCATTGATCTATATCTCTGTTTTGGTACCAGTACCATGCTGTTTTGGTTACTGTACCCTTGTAGTATAGTTTGAAGTCAGGTAGCATGATGCCTCCAGCTTTGTTCTTTTGGCTTAGGATTGACTTGGCGATGCGGGCTCTTTTTTGGTTCCATATGAACTTTAAAGTAGTTTTTTCCAATTCTGTGAAGAAAGTCATTGGTAGCTTGATGGGGATGGCATTGAATCTATAAATTACCTTGGGCAGTATGGCCATTTTCATGATATTGATTCTTCCTACCCATGAGCATGGAATGTTCTTCCATTTGTTTGTATCCTCTTTTATTTCTTTGAGCAGTGGTTTGTAGTTCTCCTTGAAGAGGTCCTTCATGTCCCTTGTAAGTTGGATTCCTAGGTATTTTATTCTCTTTGAAGCAATTGTGAATGGGAATTCACTCATGATTTGGCTCTCTGTTTGTCTGTTGTTGGTGTATAAGAATGCTTGTGATTTTTGTATATTGATTTTGTATCCTGAGAGTTTGCTGAAGTTGCTTATCAGCTTAAGGAGATTTTGGGCTGAGACAATGGGGTTTTCTAGATATACAATCATGTCATCTGCATACAAGGACAATTTGACTTCCTCTTTTCCTAATTGAATACCCTTTATTTCCTTCTCCTGCCTAATTGTCCTGGCCAGAACTTCCAACACTATGTTGAATAGGAGTGGTGAGAGAGGGCATCCCTGTCTTGTGCCCGTTTTCAAAGGGAATGCTTCCAGTTTTTGCCCATTCAGTATGATATTGGCTGTGGGTTTGTCATAGATAGCTCTTATTATTTTGAGATACATCCCATCAATACCTAATTTATTGAGAGTTTTTAGCATGAAGGGTTGTTGAATTTTGTCAAAGGCCTTTTCTGCATCTGTTGAGATAATCATGTAGTTTTTGTCTTTGGTTCTGTTTATATGCTGGATTACATTTATTGATTTGCATATATTGAACCAGCCTTGCATCCCAGGGATGAAACCCACTTGATCGTGGTGGAAAGCTTTTTGATGTGCTGCTGGATTCTGTTTGCCAGTATTTTATTGAGGATTTTTCATCAATGTTCATCAAGGATATTGGTCTAAAATTCTCTTTTTTGGTTGTGTCTCTGCCCGGCTTTGGTATCAGGATGATGCTGGCCTCATAAAATGAGTTAGGGAGGATTCCTTCTTTTTCTATTGATTGGAATAGTTTCAGAAGGAATGGTACCAGTTCCTCCTTGTACCTCTGGTAGAATTCGGCTGTGAATCCATCTGGTCCTGGACTCTTTTTGGTTGGTAAGCTATTGATTATTGCCACAATTTCAGAGCCTGTTATTAGTCTATTCAGAGATTCAACTTCTTCCTGGTTTAGTCTTGGGAGGGTGTATGTGTCGAGGAATTTATCCATTTCTTCTAGATTTTCTAGTTTATTTGCATAGAGGTGTTTGTAGTATTCTCTGATGGTAGTTTGTATTTCTGTGGGATCGGTGGTGATATCCCCTTTATCATTTTTTATTGCGTCTATTTGATTCTTCTCTCTTTTCTTCTTTATTAGTCTTGCTAGCGGTCTATCAATTTTGTTGATCCTTTCAAAAAACCAGCTCCTGGATTCACTAATTTTTTGAAGGGTTTTTTGTGTCTCTATTTCCTTCAGTTCTGCTCTGATTTTAGTTATTTCTTGCCTTCTGCTAGCTTTTGAATGTGTTTGCTCTTGCTTTTCTAGTTCTTTTAATTGTGATTTTAGGGTGTCAATTTTGGATCTTTCCTGCTTTCTCTTGTGGGCATTTAGTGCTATAAATTTCCCTCTACACACTGCTTTGAATGCGTCCCAGAGATTCTGGTATGTTGTGTCTTTGTTCTTGTTGGTTTCAAAGAACATCTTTATTTCTGCCTTCATTTTGTTACGTACCCAGTAGTCATTCAGGAGCAGGTTGTTCAGTTTCCATGTAGTTGAGCGGTTTTGAATGAGTTTCTTAATCCTGAGTTCTAGTTTGATTGCAGTGTGGTCTGAGAGACAGTTTGTTATAATTTCTGTTGTTTTACATTTGCTGAGGAGAGCTTTACTTCTATGTATGTGGTCAATTTTGGAATAGGTGTGGTGTGGTGCTGAAAAAAAATGTATATTCTGTTGATTTGGGGTGGAGAGTTCTGTAGATGTCTATTAGGTCCACTTGGTGCAGAGCTGAGTTCAATTCCTGGGTATCCTTGTTAACTTTCTGTCTCATTGATCTGTCTAATGTTGACAGTGGGGTGTTAAGTCTCCCATTATTATTGTGTGGCAGTCACTGGTATTCTTTAAAAGCTTCCCAGTTATTTTAGCAGACAGCTGGGTTGAGACTGTTGTTTAAATGATCACCAGAAATGGTGAATTTTATGGTATGTAAATTATACCTCAATAAAATTGTATAAAACAATAATCAGCAACAGGTATCTAAAGCCTCACCGACATAAAGTGTCTCACCCATATGACTATCAGGTGCCAACAGGACCAGTTTCCCCAGGATCAAGAGGTTTCCCCAAATGAGGGACTTGCAGTGTTATAAAACTGGGAAAATCCTGGGCAAACTGGGAGAGGTGGTCACCCTATAGTATGGAAGAGATGGCTTTTCTTAATAGAAAAGAACATTTTTCCCGTCTTGGTGAAGGGTATTTGAGGAGAAACAGAGATGGTTCTAGCTTCTTGCCCTTCTCAAAGACACTCATTATTGCCACTTCTTTACCTCATACTCACTCATGAACACCTTGTCCTTTGACTTCAAACTCCACCACCTCATTGAAATTACCCTCTTGGAGATGATCAATGACTTTGTAATAAACAAATTCAGTGACTCATCAGTATCTTCTGTGGATCCCTCCACCCCTTTCTTCTTGCTTTCTGTGGCATAATATTAGAGTGTTTTTCCTACTCTCCTTGAGCCACTGCCATCGCCTTTGTTGGCTCCATTTCTTTTTGTTGCCTAGGTGTAGGCATTTTTCATGGTTCTGTTCTTGGCTCTCTTTTCTTGCCTATATATACTTATGATTTCACCTGATTCCTTTCTGCATAGATTCCTATTGTCAGTAGCTGTTATCATGACCAGGACATCCTTTCCCTCTCAGTATCTATGGCCCTAATGGGGTAACAGAAGAGAGAAAGACACACACCTGCTTGCAGAATCTTAGAAAACTTTATTGTCTTCTTAGTGAGTCCTGACATTATAGATGACAGAAATGTAATGTGACACATCAAGACAATTTGCAGTAGTTAACTTTGACAAAAGTTCATATTTCCTGCCTCAATAAATTGCAAACCCCATGAAAAACTCTGTATTGTCTCCCTAGAATTTAGCAAAGTGCCTGGTACATAGTAGGTGTTAATAAATAAATAAGGAGCTGTGAATCTTCAATAGCAACACATTTGCTGTTGTTTCTCAGTTCAGCCTTTCTTACACCATTCTCAGTCACATGCCAAGATTAGTGAAGGGAGATGGAAAAGACCTGATTGCAGATGAAGGGATTTGGCCTGAGTGTTCTCTTAAGTTCTCTCAGTATTTTGTGACATATAGTATTTACCTAGGAGTCCTGGAAAAGTTTCTGGATGGATCTAGATACTTTAAAGATAAAGCTATTCCCATCCCAATTTCCGTTAAACCTCAAGTTTCCATAAATGATAACAATACTGTGTAAATGTATCCCAGTTCCAAAATAACCACACAATATTCTAAGTAAAAAGGAAAGCAGGGAAATGGTCTGTAGTGAGCCTAGAAGAAAGGGAGTCAAAGGGGAAGACTCGGACATCATGTCTCTTCTGTTTAGAAGGTTGGTGGACAGATCACTAGGAGATGCTTTACTGTACCCTGACAAATGTCTCTCTATGGGGCTAATGAGCTGCGTGAGGCTAAGCTAGCCAATGGAGATTGTTCACCTAATTCTATCTTTGATTTTGTGATCAGCAAGCAGGAGTCAGATTATGTTGTAGCAACCAACATAGACTTTTCTACAGGTACGAACTAAGCAATGTGAGCTCTAGAGTTGAGTTGACAATTATGTTTCTCATTTTAAAGTTTTGACTTTACGTTAGTCTGTAGCTGTAGCATGCGTTAGTTGTCCCAAGCCCAGTCACCTCTGGATACACTGACAAAGTGGAATTTTTCATTTGACCTGCAAAACTGGAAGAATGTAGTGGCTACATCAAGGAGACAATACTGTGAAACAGCATGCTGACCCCTGAGACAACATGTCTGGCTTTCCTTTTCTACCTCTGAAATTCCTATTTCATATCTCTAGCTCTAACTTCTCTTGAGTTCCAGTCATCTGGGCATCTACACTTTTGTATCCCAGGCCCATCTCAAACTCATTTTTTTTTTGGTGTCAGGGTCTCACTTGGTCACCCAGGCTGGAGTGCAGTGGTGCAATTATGCTTCACTGCAGTCTCCACCTCCCAGGTTCCAGCGATTCTTCCATCTCAGCTTCCTGAGTAGCTGGGACCATATTTTTATTTTTTGTAGAGATAGAATTTCCCTGTGTTGCCCAGGTTGGTCTCAAACTGAGACCAGCGATCCTCCTGAGCTCAAGTGATCCTCCCACCTCTGCCACCCAAAGTGATGGGATTACAGGTATGAGCCACCTCACCTGGCCTCAAACTTATTCCTAAATGCAAATTACTAACCTCAAACTTCCAATCCTGTATCGTATCTGGATTTCTTCAGAGGACCTCTAGCTTGCATAGCACTTACTTGTTTTATCCATTGTTTGTTTCCCTCCACCACAATATAAGCTCCATGAGACAGGAGTTTGTGTATGTTTTCTTCATTGCTGTATTCCCACTACCAACAATAGTGCCTAATATGCAGTGGGTATTCGAAGGATATTTGTTGGGTGAATGGAGTCCTTTCAGTCTTGTTTTCAAATATCTTTTAGGTTAATGTTGTCCTTTCCCTTCTTATTGACACCATTATGTTAGACTATGAAATAGAATCTACCAAGTCTCATATAATCTAGGTTTTTGTTACTTTAATCCTGTGCATCACTGCCAGATCAATCCTACTTGGAACTTATCTCTTATTATGTCACTCCCTTACTTGTAGCTCGATACTATTTAAATATGGGATATTCAGCCAGGCATTTGGAGCTATCACAATATGACCCCAATCTGTCACTTCAATTTTCTTTCCTGTGATTCCTTTACAGATGCCTTATAGTACAACCAAATTGCGCTGCTTGTTCTTTGAGTATTTCTTGAACTTTCCTACCTCTGTACTTCTCCCATTCAGTTACTTTGCTCAGGAATGCCCATTTCCAGCTGTTTCTGTTGGTATTTGCTTTTGTATAGCTAATAATATTCATAGATGACTATTTTAAAATTTATCCATTTAAAAAATTGACATTGTGGTCAGATGAGGATTTAGCTCTTTTATACTATCACACTTCACCTCTGTGCCACATAGCTTCTGTTTTTCCCTCTGGTTCCTCTCTCCTATATGGGCCACATCAACAGCTTCCGTGCCTCTGGCTCCTTGCTGGGTTTGGACAGTGACATGTTCAAGGGAGGGAGGTGAGGAAGGTGAGGGTGTTTATTACCCCCACTCTCTTCCACTGTCCCTCAAACGAAGGTTATTGTTCCATTCAATATGGCCTCCTTTTCACAGTCTTCTTTTGGATTTTGGTCAGCTCCCTCCCTCTTTCTTTGGACCTAGGGGAACCAACTCTGGGTTATTAAATATCCCTGTGATTTCCTTACATGCTGCCCACATTTTTGGAGATAACATTTTTATAAAGAAACCCCTCTGGTTAATCCTAATCTGAGTGCACCCTCTGCTTTCTGTTGGGATTTGGCTGACAGATGTATTCTCCCTGCATCCTCCCAATTTAGTTATATTAAAATTTTTGTTACATCAATATTATTATTATTGTTATTTTTTTTGAGACGGAATCTCTGTCACCCAGGCTGGAGTGCAGTGGGGTGATCTCAGCTCACTGCAGCCTCTGCCTCCTGGGTTCAAGAGATTCTCCTGCCTCAGCCTCCCAAGTAGCTGGGACTACAAGTGTGCATCACCGTGCCTGGCTAATTTTTGTTTTTTGGTACGGATGGGATTTCACCATGTTGGCCAGGCTGGTCTTGAACTCCTGAGCTCCAGTGATCCGCCTGCCCTGGCCTCTCAAAGTGCTGAGATTACATGTGTGAGCCACCGCACCTGGCCAAAATCAATATTATTTATAATAATATGACATTATAAATATCATAGTCTTCCCCCAGCAAATTTCCTTTCTGATACAGTGTTTTGTTTTTTCACAAATCAGTTATTATCTTATTTGCTCATTTGCTTAGTTTATGTGGAGCTTTTTTTTTTTTTTTTTTGAGATAGAGTCTCCTCTGTCACCCAGGCTGGAGGACAGTGGCGTGATCTCAGCTCACTGCAACCTCCGCCTCTCCAGTTCAAGCGATTCTTCTTCTCAGCCTCCCGAGTAGCTGGGACTATAGGCACGTGCCACCATGCCTGGCTAATTTTTGTTTTTTTTTGTAGAGACGGGATTTCACCATGTTGGCCAGGCTGGTCTCAAACTCCTGAGCTCCAGTGATCGGCCCGCCCTGGCCTCCCGAAGTGTTGGGATTACTGGCATGAGCTACCGCGCCCAGCCTATGTGTAACTTTTGCCGCTTCTTCCTAGAAAGACAGTTGAACATATTAGACATTCTATTTCTTCTGGAAATTTCCCTCCTGAATCTTACCGTCTTTTTTTTTTTTTTCAATCATGCTTAGGAATCGTCTAGCCTTGCATTCAATATCTCTGGAATCCTATGACTTTTTCTTGGTTTACTCCTTTGATTTACTGAAAAATATATAACAGTAGTTTCCTAAGAAGTGAGAGGCAAATTCTTTCAGGTCTTGACTCTCGAAACAGTTCTTGATAATTTGGTTGGGTACAGAATACTATGATGAAAATGGCTTTTCCCTCAGGATTTTAAAAGCATTGCTTTATTATCTTTTATTATCTTGTGTTTTTGATGAGAAGTGCAATACCATTCTAATTTTCTAACTTTTTTTTTTTTTCCCCAAGACAACAGAATCTTGCTCTGTCATCCAGGCTGGAGTGCAGTGGCGTCATCTCGGCTCACTGCAACCTCCACCTCCTAGATTCAAGTAGTTCTCCTGCCTCAGCCTCCCAAGTAGCTGGGATTACAGTTGCCCGCTACCACGCTTGGCTAATTTTTGTATTTTTAAGTAGACACGGGGGTTTCACCATGTTGACCAGGCTGGTCTCGAACTCGTGACCTCATGATCTGCCCACCTCAGCCTCCCAAAATGCTGGGATTACAGGCGTGAGCCACCATGCCCAGCTTTTCAAACTTTTGAATGTGATTTTAAGAAATGTTTAGAAGATGAATCTTTGTGTTAGTCTTTTGATTTTTTTCACTGTGATTGACCTGTGATACATCCTTTCACTCTGGATATCTGTGTCCTTAAGTTCTTAACATTTTTTTCTTGCAATATTATAGAATACATTCTTAGCTGCCTGCTAAGAATATATAAGAAGAGAACAAAGTCTCTTCATATTCTTTGCTAACAGAATCCCGTTTTTATCCGGGCAACAATGCGTCCAGACCCACAGGATAGATACATCATGATTGTTAAAACAAATCATGGTAATCCCATTTCCGTTTACCAGATACAGCATTTACTGTTCCAGCTTACCTTGTAACTAAGGGTGGCTATGTAATACATCTCCTGTGGTCAATACCATAAAGGAAGTTTTCTCGGGAGAGGAGAGGCTTCAGGGAATGGTTTTATTTTCCAATATAAGCCACAAGCATGGGAAGAGCTTATTGTGTTACCTCTTTTCTCTTCTTTGGATTTGACTGTGAGAGAGCATATTGTCACCTTAAAATTGTAATAGCCATCTTACTGTCAAGTGGGGACAAGCCTAAAGCAAAATGCCAAAATACTGAGACTGTCGGAGTTGATTGAGTCAGTACGTCAAACCAGGCACAGTTCCTCCAGACTTCATGTTATCTGAGATAATGGAACACTTTCATTATTTTAGCCAGTTTTTGCAGATATTTTGTCAGGGGCAGGCAAATGACTTCTGATTGGAGCATAGTCCTTTGATAAGTTTTTCTCTTCATTTTCCCTGTCTGTTTCTGGAACTTCTATTAGCTGGAGCCCCTGGATTCATTTCTTTACCTTTCCCCTCTTCCTTTTCCCCATCCCCTTTCTCACTGTTCTAATTTCCTGGGAAATTTCCTCAATTTTAGCCCCAACCATTCTACTAAATTATTGATTTAAGCCATCAGGTTTTTAATTTACAAGGTCTCTTCTTCTCTGATAGGTCTTAAGAAATGTATCTTGTCTCATAAATGTAACATTTTTTAAAAATTAGAGGCTAGTAATTATTGTTTTGAAAAGTTTTCTTCCGCTACCTGCATTGTCTTTATTTCTTCTGAATTCCTTTTCCACACTGTTGTCTTTAGGGTAAAGGTATTCCTCAACTGTTGGGTGATACTAGGCTGTCTTTTTATATTTGCAAATGGTTCTTAAAAGTTGATTGGGAGCTTTATGTATATGGATGGACTTCCTTATAGGTGATGAGGCAGCAAGCAAGCTTTTTTGTTTTTGAGACCCCAAAATAGCAGTTTCTGTAGATCTTTTAGGATTTTAAATTTCTTCAAAGAAAATCATCAAAGGGATATACAGATATGTGCAAGCATTCTAGGAGTAGGGTGGGTGAAAGTGATTATGGGCCCCACAGTTTACTACCTAGACTTTCACTTAATCCTTGTCAGTGATGTACTGCTAAATATTAACAACTAGTTATGTGAAAGGGGGGAAAAAACCTGATTTGTAGCATTTGCCAACATCTGTGTGTCATTATTCTCAACATGGCCAATTTCAGCCTACCAACATGATGTCATTTAATGTGGAGTTGGGAAGATACACACAGTAGCTTGCCATCATCACGTAGTATTTCTACCATAGAGACCCAATAGGTGTAAATAACCTCGAGGAAATAGTAAAATATAGTAAAAATAATTAGGCAGTTATAAGCTTTGAATATTGATTATGTCTGTTTTTAATACAATTTATTTAGTTGTAAGCTTATATAATTTAAAGTTTTTAAATGGCACTGTTTAACAACTGGCTTGCAAAATTCCTGAAAATTTAGCAATCAGTTCTTGTGAGCTGGTACAAACTAGTTCCAGAGCATCACTGCTGTTTCCAGTCCTAGGCCCAACCCTCACCATTTGCTGTGTCTGGCCTTCCTGATTCTGGAGACTCTATTGCTGATTTTCTCCTGAGAATATAGTTCTGGTAGCCTGCAAGGTGTGGTGGTGAAGGATAAAGGATAAAGTGTTATGGCCTAAATGTATGGGTTGTGACTGAGTAAACCTAGAAATCTATAGCTTATTCTACAGGCTTTTGAAAAATCCCTGTATTTTCAGCCACCTACCTAAGTGCTTGCCTTCGACCACAGAGTCCTAAGCCCTCTTTGTCTCTGCCAGTAAAAGAAGCTTCTCTGCAGACACCGAAGAGCAGTGCCTCTGCCTTCCTGGGTCAGGTGCTGCTGTTCTACCTGCTTCCTCTCTTCTGAGATGTTGGCATCACTTGTTGGTTATTATCTTTTCTCCCATTCTCCTTGTCCTTGTGGGTTTATACCTTTTATATGTCCTTTCTACATTTTAGTGGCAGCAGATAAATAAGTGTATTCAATTAGGTTTGTTTAACTGGAAGAATAACTCAATAAGTATTGCATTTAAAATTTGTTGAATTGACTTAAGATTCCTGGAGTTGTTGTAGCAACAACTAAACTTTGTCAATTAGCAGGAACTCACTAACTACTGATTTATTTAGTGTATTATTGTATTCTAGGCTATTAGATACCCACTTTGATTTTTCCTCTATTCTTTCTTTAAAATGAACTTTTAATTTTAGAGTAGTTTTAGATTTACAGAAAAGTTACAAAGATTGTACAGAATGTTCTCATATACCCTCATTCAATTTTCCCTATTATAAATATCTTACCTTAGTATGTTACATTTGTCACAATTAATGAACCAATACTGATACATTATTATTAATTAAAGTCCATACTTTATTCAGGTCTCCCTAATTTTTACATAATGTCCTTTTTCTGCTCCAGGATTCTCTTCAGGATACCACATTACATTTAATCAGCATATCTCCTTAGGCAAGTCTTGGCTGTGACAGTTTTCAGACTTTCCTTGTTTTTGATGACTTTGACAATTTTGGAGAGTACTGATTAGGTATATTATAGAATGTCCCTCAACTTGGATTTGTTTTTCTCATCATTAGACTGAAGTTATGGGTTTTTGGGAGGAGGACCACAGAAGTTAAACGTCATTTTAAATATATCGTATTAAGGGTCTGCAATACTTAATGCAATTCTGATGCTAACCACTTGGAATAGCACTGACTCCAAGTTAAGGTCACAATCCCCAGCAAGACTGCTCTCACTTCAGATGCTAGCCATATGTTTGGGGGTTCCCAGGCCACCCACACTTCTGCCCAACTAACTACACATTCAGGGGTTCCCACAAGCCCTTCAGCTTTGATAATTCCCTAGAATGACTCACAGAACTCAGGAAGTATCTATACTTATGATTACAACTTTATTATAAAGCATACAAATCAGGGACAGCCAAATGAAGGAACACATAGGAAGAGGCCAGGGAGAGCCTCAAACACAAACTTTCACGTCCTCTCCCCACGGAGTCAGAATGTGTCACGCTCCTGGCACATCAATGTGTTCACAACTGGAAAGCTCTTCTGAGCTGTGGTGTCCGGAGTTTTGAATTAGGATTTCATTACACAGGCAGGATTGATTGAATTCTTGGCCACATGTTTGAACTCAGTCTCCAGGACCCCTCCCCTCCATGGAGTTGATTGAGCTGTGTTGATATCACCTGGCTCAAAATCTCCAACTCTCTAATCACATGGTTGGTCTTTCTGGCATGCCAGCCCCCATCCTGAACTATCTTATCAGCATAAATTCTATGATCTGAGGGGCTCATGAATAACAGTCACTCTTATTACTTGGGAAATTCCAAGTATTTAGCATCTTCCTCCCAGGAACCAGGGATGAATGAAGGCCAGTCAAATTCTTTACTATACAGCATACTATCAACATGCCATATCACTGATGATGGTGACCTTGATCACCAGGCTGAGCTAGTGTTTGTCAGGTTTCTCCACTGTAAAGTTACTCTCTCCCCTCACCTTTTCCATACTCTACTCTTTGGAAGGAAGTCACTACAGGCACTTCAGATATAAAAAGTTATGCTCAACCTCCTTGAGGGGTAAATATTTACGTTAAATTAATCGGAATACTTTGACAAGAGAGATTTATATCTTCCTCCTATTTATCTATTTATTAATTATTTATATCAGTATGGGTTCATGAATATTTTATACTTTGGGTTATAATCTAATAGAGCTTTATTTTACTACTCACATTGTTCTAGCCTTGGTTGTTGGGAAGTCTTGCAGAGGCATCTTGTGTTCCTCTGACTTCCTCCCATCACTGTGAATCGTTTTGTTTCTGTTTGTTTTTAGCACTTCCTTTCTTGTACTACAAGATGCTCTAAGCTCATCTTCTATTTCCTGCCCCAGTCCTAGAGCCAGCCATTTCTCTAGAGAGCACTGGTTTTTTAAAATTGGAGAATAAGTTTTATCTACATTCTTTTTAATCATTTTCTTTTCTTTCTGACTTTTGTTTAAACTTTATTTTTGGAAATAATATAGCTAGTCAGTGCTCATTCTCATTTTGGGTGGGATTACTGAGATACAGAAACTGTAAATCAGGGTCTGTCTTTCCTCTTGCACAGAAGACAAAAACAGCATTTTAAGTAAAATTGCGGTTGCAAAGACCTGGAGTGTTTTCTTTTTGATAACCCCCATAATCCCAGAAGGGATGGAACTGTCTAAAATGAAAAAGAGAAGCGCAGTTCAGGGAGTTGTTGGATGAGACTATGGAAATAGCAAGAGAAAACATGATTTTGACTTCATGATTTTTGTCTAGATTTTTATTTTGGAGATTTAGCACTGGAATTTCATCTCTGGGAGGCCTGGGATATCTGTTTTCTCACCAACATTTTATGTTATGAAGAATTTAAACATATAACAAAGTTATATGTTTAGCATGTTCAAATTTATATGTTCAACATATATGTTGAAATAATTTTAGCATGAAATAATTTTATGGTGAACTCTATTGATATCACCTAGATTTTATCATTAACTGTTTACACTCCTTGCTCTATCACATATCTGTTCATCCCTCTATCCATCTATTAATCTTCTTATTTTTGATATATTTTAATTGCAGACATCAGTATACTTCCCCCTAATACTTCAGCATGTGTGTCAATAACTAGAGTTCAATATTTATTTACAGTTTTTAAAAATGTAATATTTATGTACAATGAAATGTGCAAGGTGTCCATCCATCAGCAGGTGAATATATAAAGAAAATGTGGGGAGAGGAGCCAAGATGGCCGAATAGGAATAGCTCCGGTCTACAGCTCCCAGCGCGAGCGACGCAGAAGACGGGTGATTTCTGCATTTCCATCTGAGGTACCGTGTTCATATCACTAGGGAGTGCCAGACAGTGGGCGCAGGTCAGTGGGTGAGCGCACCGTGCGCCAGCCGAAGCAGGGGCGAGGCATTGCCTCACTCGGGAAGCGCAAGGGGTCAGGGAGTTCCCCTTCCAGGGGTGACAGACGGCACCTGGAAAATCGGGCCACTCCCACCCGAATACTGTGCTTTTCCGACGGGCTTAGGAAACGGTGCCCCAGGAGAGTATAGCCCGCACCTGGCTCAGAGGGTCCTACGCCCATGGAGTCTCGCTGATTGCTAGCACAGCGGTCTGAGATCAAACAGCAAGGCGGCAGCGAGGCTGGGGGAGGGGCGCCCGCCATTGCCCAGGCTCGCTTAGGTAAACAAAGCAGCCTGGAAGCTTGAACTGGGTGGAGCCCACCACAGCTCAAGGAGGCCTGCCTGCCTCTGTAGGCTCCACCTCTGGGGGCAGGGCACAGACAAAAAGACAGCAGTAACCTCTGCAGACTTAAATGTCCCTGTCTGACAGCTGTGAGGAGAGCAGTGGTTCTCCCAGCACGCAGCTGGAGATCTGAGAACGGGCTGACTGCCTCCTCAAGTGGGTCCCTGACCCCTGACCCCCGAGTAGCCTAACTGGGAGGCACCCCCCAGCAGGGGCAGACTGACACCTCACATGGCCGGCCAGGTACTCCAACAGACCTGCAGCTGAGGGTTCTGTCTGTTAGAAGGAAAACTAACAGAAAGGACATCCACACCAAAAACCCATCTGTACATCACCATCATCAAAGACCAAAAGTAATTAAAAAGTCAGGAAACAACAGGTGCTGGAGAGGATGTGGAGAAATAGGAACACTTTTACACTGTTGGTGGGACTGTAAACTAGTTCAACCCTTGTGGAAGTCAGTGTGGCGATTCCTCAGGGATCTAGAACTAGAAATTCCATTCGACCCAGCCATCCCATTACTGGGTATATACCCAAAGGACTATAAATCATGCTGCTATAAAGACACATGCACACGTATGTTTATTGCGGCATTATTCACAATAGCAAAGACTTGGAACCAACCCAAATGTCCAACAATGATAGACTGGATTAAGAAAATGTGGCACATATACACCATGGAATACTATGCAGCCATAAAAAATGATGAGTTCACGTCCTTTGTAGGGACATGGATGAAATTGGAAATCACCATTCTCAGTAAACTATCGCAAGAACAAAAAACCAAACACCGCATATTCTCACTCATAGGTGGGAATTGAACAATGAGAACACATGGACACAGGAAGGGGAACATCACACTCTGGGGACTGTTGTGGGGTGGGGGGAGGGGGGAGGGATAGCATTGGGAGATATACCTAATGCTAGATGACGAGTTGGTGGGTGCAGCGCACCAGCATGGCACATGTATACATATGTAACTTACCTGCACATTGCGCACATGTACCATAAAACCTAAAGTATAATAATAATAATAATAATAAAAGAAAAAAAAAAAAAAAAAAGACCAAAAGTAGATAAAACCACAAAGATGGGGAAAAAACAGAGCAGAAAAACTGGAAACTCTAAAAATCAGAGTACCTCTCCTCCTCCAAAGGAACGCAGTTCCTCACCAGCAACGGAACAAAGCTGGACGGAGAATGACTTTGACGAGCTGAGAGAAGAAGGCTTCAGACGATCAAATTACTCCAAGCTACGGGAGGATATTCAAACCAAAGGCAAAGAAGTTGAAAACTTTGAAAAAAATTTAGAAGAATGTATAACTAGAATAACCAATACAGAGAAGTGCTTAAAGGAACTGATGGAGCTGAAAACCAAGGCTCGAGAACTACGTGAAGAATGCAGAAGCCTCAGGAGCCAATGCGATCAAATGGAAGAAAGGGTATCAGCCCTGGAAGATGAAATGAATGAAATGAAGCGAGAAGGGAAGTTTAGAGAAAAAAGAATAAAAAGAAACGAGCAAAGCCTCCAAGAAATGTGGGACTATGTGAAAAGACCAAATCTACGTCTGATTGGTGTACCTGAAAGTGACGGGGAGAATGGAAACAAGTTGGAAAACACTCTGCAGGATATTATCCAGGAGAACTTCCCCAATCTAGCAAGGCAGGCCAACATTCAGATTCAGGAAATACAGAGAACGCCACAGAGATACTCCTCGAGAAGAGCAACTCCAAGACACATAATTGTCAGATTCACCAAAGTTGAAATGAAGGAAAAAATGTTAAGGGCAGCCAGAGAGAAAGGTCGGGTTACCATCAAAGGGAAACCCATCAGACTAACAGCGGATCTCTCGGCAGAAACCCTACAAGCCAGAAGAGAGTGGGGGCCAATATTCAACATTCTTAAAGAAAAGAATTTTCAACCCAGAATTTCATATCCTGCCAAACTAAGCTTCATAAGTGAAGGAGAAATAAAATACTTTACAGACAAGCAAATGCTGAGAGATTTTGTCACCACCAGGCCTGCCCTAAAAGAGCTCCTGAAGGAAGCGCTAAACATGGAAAGGCACAACTGGTACCAGCCACTGCAAAATCATACCGAAATGTAAAGAACATCAAGACTAGGAAGAGACTGCATCAACTAATGAGCAAAATATCCAGCTAACATCATAATGACAGGATCAAATTCACACATAACAATATTAACTTTAAATGTAAATGGACTAAATGCCTCAATTAAAAGACACAGACTGGCAAACTGGATAAAGACTCAAGACCCATTACTGTGCTGTATTCAGGAAACACATCTCACGTGCAGAGACACACATAGGCTCAAAATAAAAGGATGGAGGAAGATCTACCAAGCAAATGGAAAACAAAAAAAGGCAGGGGTTGCAATCCTAGTCTCTGATAAAACAGACTTTAAACCAACAAAGATCAAAAGAGACAAAGAAGGCCATTACATAATGGTAAAGGGATTAATTCAACAAGAAGAGCTAACTATCCTAAATATATATGCACCCAATACAGGAGCACCCAGATTCATAAAGCAAGTCCTGAGTGACCTACAAAGAGACTTAGACTCCCACACATTAATAATGGGAGACTTTAACACCCCACTGTCAACATTAGACAGATCAACGAGACAGAAAGTCAACAAGGATACCCAGGAATTGAACTCAGCTCTGCACCAAGCAGACCTAATAGACATCTACAGAACTCTCCACCCCAAATCAACAGAATATACATTTTTTTCAGCACCACACCACACCTATTCCAAAATTGACCATATACTTGGAAGTAAAGCTCTCCTCAATAAATGTAAACGAACAGAAATTGTAACAAACTGTCTCTCAGATCACAGTGCAATCAAGCTAGAACTCACGATTAAGAATCTCACTCAAAACCGCTCAACTACGTGGAAACTGAACAACCTGCTCCTGAATGACTACTGGGTACATAACGAAATGAAGGCAGAAATAAAGATGTTCTTTGAAACCAACGTGAACCAAGACACAACATACCAGAATCTCTGGGATGCATTCAAAGCAGTGTGTAGAGGGAAATTTATAGCACTAAATGCCCACAAGAGAAAGCAGGAAAGATCCAAAATTGACACCCTAACATCACAATTAAAAGAACTAGAAAAGCAAGAGCAAACACATTCAAAAGCTAGCAGAAGGCAAGAAATAACTAAAATCAGAGCAGAACTGAAGGAAATAGAGACACAAAAAACCCTTCAAAAAATAAATGAATCCAGGAGCTGGTTTTTTGAAAGGATCAACAAAATTGATAGACCGCTAGCAAGATTAATAAAGAAAAAAAGAGAGAAGAATCAAATAGATGCAATAAAAAATGATAAAGAGGATATCACCACCGATCCCACAGAAATACAAACTACCATCAGAGAATATTACAAACACCTCTATGCAAATAAACTAGAAAATCTAGAAGAAATGGATAAATTCCTCAACACATACACCCTCCCAAGACTAAACCAGGAAGAAGTTGAATCTCTGAATAGACCAATAACAGGAGCTGAAATTGTGGCAATAATCAATAGCTTACCAACCAAAAAAAGTCCAGGACCAGATGGGTTCACAGCCAAGTTCTACCAGAGGTACAAGGAGGAGCTGGTACCATTCCTTCTGAAACTATTCCAATCAATAGAAAAAGAGGGAATCCTCCCTAACTCATTTTATGAGGCCAGCATCATCCTGATACCAAAGCCGGGCAGAGACACAACAAAAAAAGAGAATTTTAGACCAATATCCTTGATGAACATTGATGCAAAAATCCTCAATAAAATACTGGCAAACAGAATCCAGCAGCACATCAAAAAGCTTATCCACCATGATCAAGTGGGCTTCATCCCTGGGATGCAAGGCTGGTTCAATATACGCAAATCAATAAATGTAATCCAGCATATAAACAGAACGAAAGACAAAAACCACATGATTATCTCAATAGATGCAGAAAAGGCCTTTGACAAAATTCAACAACCCTTCATGCTAAAAACTCTCAATAAATTAGGAATTGATGGGACGTATCTCAAAATAATAAGAGCTATCTATGACAAACCCACAGCCAATATCATACTGAATGGGCAAAAACTGGAAGCATTCCCTTTGAAAACTGGCACAAGACAGGGATGCCCTCTCTCGCCACTTCTATTCAACATAGTGTTGGAAGTTCTGGCCAGGGCAATTAGGCAGGAGAAGGAAATCAAGGGTATTCAATTAGGAAAAGAGGAAGTCAAACTGTCCCTGTTTGCAGATGACATGATAGTATATCTAGAAAACCCCATTGTCTCAGCCCCAAATCTCCTTAAGCTGATAAGCAACTTCAGCAAAGTCTCAGGATACAAAATCAACGTGCAAAAATCACAAGCATTCTTATACATCAATAACAGACAAACAGAGAGCCAAATCATGAGTGAACTCCCATTCACAATTGCTTCAAAGAGAATAAAATACCTAGGAATCCAACTTACAAGGGATGTGAAAGACCTCTTCAAGGAGAACTACAAACCACTGCTCAAGGAAATAAAAGAGGATACAAACAAATGGAAGAACATTCCATGCTCATGGGTAGGAAGAATCAATATCATGAAAATGGCCATACTGCCCAAGGTAATTTACAGATTCAATGCCATCCCCATCAAGCTACCAATGACTTTCTTCACAGAATTGGAAAAAACTACTTTAAAGTTCATATGGAACCAAAAAAGAGCCCGCATCGCCAAGTCAATCCTAAGCCAAAAGAACAAAGCTGGAGGCATCACGCTACCTGACTTCAAACTATACTACAAGGCTACAGTAACCAAAACAGCATGGTACTGGTACCAAAACAGAGATATAGATCAATGGAACAGAACAGAGCCGTCAGAAATAATGCCACATATCTACAAGTATCTGATCTTTGACAAACCTGACAAAAACAAGAAATGGGGAAAGGATTCCCTATTTAATAAATGGTGCTGGGAAAACTGGCTAGCCATATGTAGAAAGCTGAAACTGGATCCCTTCCTTACACCTTATACAAAAATCAATTCAAGATGGATTAAAGACTTAAATGTTAGACCTAAAACCATAAAAACCCTAGAAGAAAACCTAGGCATTACCATTCAGGACATAGGCATGGGCAAGGACTTCATGTCTAAAACACCAAAAGCAATGGCAACAAAAGCCAAAATTGACCAATGGGATCTAATTAAACTCAAGAGCTTCTGCACAGCAAAAGAAACTACCATCAGAGTGAACAGGCAACCTACAAAATGGGAGAAAATTTTCGCAACCTACTCATCTGACAAAGGGCTAATATCCAGAATCTACAATGAACTCCAACAAATTTACAAGAAAAAACCAAACAACCCCATCAAAAAGTGGGCAAAGGACCTGAACAGACACTTCTCAAAAGAAGACATTTATGCAGCCAAAAAACACATGAAAAAATGCTCACCATCACTGGCCATCAGAGAAATGCAAATCAAAACCACAGTGAGATACCATCTCACACCAGTTAGAATGGCAATCATTAAAAAGTCAGGCAACAACAGGTGCTGGAGAGGATGTGGAGAAATAGGAACACTTTTACACTGTTGGTGGGACTGTGAACTAGTTCAACCATTGTGGAAGCCAGTGTGGCGATTCCTCAGGGATCTAGAACTAGAAATTCCATTCGACCCAGCCATCCCATTACTGGGTATATACCCAAAGGACTATAAATCGTGCTGCTATAAAGACACATGCACACGTATGTTTATTGCGGCATTATTCACAATAGCAAAGACTTGGAACCAACCCAAATGTCCAACAATGATAGACTGGATTAAGAAAATGTGGCACATATACACCATGGAATACTATGCAGCCATAAAAAATGATGAGTTCACGTCCTTTGTAGGGACATGGATGAAATTGGAAATCATCATTCTCAGTAAACTATCGCAAGAACAAAAAACCAAACACCGCATATTCTCACTCATAGGTGGGAATTGAACAATGAGAACACATGGACACAGGAAGGGGAACATCACAATCTGGGGACTGTTGTGGGGTGGGGGGAGGGGGGAGGGATAGCATTGGGAGATATACCTAATGCTAGATGACAAGTTGGTGGGTGCAGCGCACCAGCATGGCACATGTATACATACGTAACTTACCTGCACATTGCGCACATGTACCATAAAACCTAAAGTATAATAATAATAATAACAATAAAAGAAAAAAAATTTAAAAAAAAAAGAAAATGTGGTATATATACACAATAGGATATTATTCAGCCATAAACATGAATAAAATATAGTCATTTGCAACAACATGAATACAAGTGGAGCCATGTTGGCCAGGCTGGTCTCAAACTCTTGATCTCAGGTGATCCACCTGCCTCAGCCTCCCAAAGTGCTGAGATTACAGGCATGAGCCACTGTGCCCAGCCTTAATTGCCTTTTATTTATGAAAATACCACAAGTTTAAAATCCATTATTTTATTCATTGGGCATTTTCCTACTTGGGGCTACTACGAAAAGAGCTGTTATGACCATTTCCAATTAAGTCTTATGGGCTATATGTTTTCATTTCTCTTGGGTAAATGCTTAGCAGTGCAATTGCTACGTCATAGAACAGGTGTATATTTAAGTCTCATAATGCCAGACCACTTTCCAAAATGGTTGCACCACTTAAAATTTCCTCTAACAAAGTGTATGAAAGTTCCTATTTCCTCACAACCTGATCAGTGTTTGGTTTTGTCAGTTCTTTAAATATTTGAGATTCTGGTGATTATGTAGTGAGACATCATTGTAGTTTTAATTTGTATTTCCCTGTTGACTAATGATACTGAGCACTTTTTCATGTGCTCATGGCTATTCATGTAGCTTCACTTTTATGAAGCATCTTTTCAAACCTTTTGTCTATTTTTCAGTTCAATTTTTGTGTGTGTGTGAGTTCTGGTATTTCTTTATATTTTAGATCAATGCTGTCCAGTAGAATTTCCTACACTTGTTCAAAATGTTCATTGTAAAATGTGTCTAGTGTAAATTAGAAAAAAACTGTATTTAATTTTCATCAATTTACATTGATATAGATAGCTACATTGGCTGATGACTACCATATCAAATAGTGTAGTTCTAGATATGAGTCCTTTTTGGATACATGTTTGGTGAATATTTTCTCCCAATCTGTGGCTTGGCTATTCATTTTCTTTTTTTAAAAAAATTAAAAACAAAATTTTTAAGTTTATGGAAGTATGATAGTTGTGTATATTTATGGGGTACATGTGAGATTTTGATATAAGCATATAATATGTAATGATCAAATCAGGGTAACTGGGATAACCATCACCTCAACCATTTATTGTTTTTTCTTGGGTTAGGAAGATCCCAATCCCACTCTTCTATTTATTTTTAAATATACAATGAATTATTGTTAACTGTAGTCACCCTATGTTGCTACTGAACACTAGAGATTATTCCTTCTATCTAACTGATTTTTGTACCTATTAACCAACTTGTGTTTATTGCCCTTCCACACTGCCCTTCCCAGCCTCTGATAACCATTAGTGTATTCTCTATCTTCATGAGATCAAGTTTTTCATGGTGTGAGAACACATGATATTTGTCTTTCTATGCCTGGCTTATTTCACTTAACGTAATATCCTCCAGTTCTATTCATGTTGTTTCAAATGACAAGATTTCATTCTTTTTTATGACTGAATAATATCCTATTGTGTATATATACCACATTTTCTTTATCCATTCATCTGTTGATGGATGGACACTTAGGTTGATTCCATTTTTGGCTATTGTGAATAGTGCTGCAATAAACATGAGAGTGCAGATATCTCTTTGATATGTTGACTTTCTTTTTGGTTATATACCCAGCAGTGGAATTGCTGGATCAGATGGTGTTTCTAGTTTTTGTTTTGTTTTGTTTTGTTTTGTTTGTTTTTTTTTGAGACAGTCTCCCTCTGTTGCCCAGGCTAGAGTGCAGTGGCACGATCTTGGCTCACTGCAACCTCTGCCTCTCAGGTTCAAGCAAGTCTCCTGCCTCAGCCTCCCAAGTAGCTGGAACTACAGGCACCTGCCACTATGCTCAGCTAATTTTTGTATTTTTAGTAGAGACGGGCTTTCACCATTTTGCCCAGGCTGGTCTTGAACTCCTAACCTTGTGATCTGCCCACCTCGGCCTCCCGAAGTGCTGGGATTACAGGCATGAGCCACCGCACACGTTCAGTTTTAGTTTTTTGAAAAGCTCCATACTATTTTCCATAGTGGCTGTACTAATTTATATTCCCACCAACAGTGTAGAAGGGTTCCCCTTTCTCCACATCCTCACCAGCATCTGTTATTGCTTGTCTTTTTGACAAAAGCCATTTTAACTGGGGTGAGATGATATCTCATTATGGTTTTGATTTGATCTGATAATTAGTGATGTTGAACATTAAAAAAAACCTGAATACCTGTGTATATTTGTTATTTGTACATCTTCTTTTGAGAAATGTCTATTCAGATCTTTTTCTCACTTAAAAATCAGACTTTTTTTTTGTTGCCTTTTTTTTTTTTTTTTTTTGCTATTGAGGTGTTTGAGCTCCTTATGTATTCCGGTTATTAATCCCTTGTCAGATGGGTAGTTTTCAAATATTTTCTCCCATTCTGTGTGTTGTCTCTTCACTTTGATTGTTTCCTTAGCTGTATAGAAGCTTTTTAGCTTGATATGCTCTCATTTGCCCACTTTTGCTTTGGTTGCCCATGCTTTCAAGTTCTTACTCAAGAAATCTTTGCCTGAACCAATGTCCTGGAGCATCTCCTCAATGTTTTCTTCTAGTAGTTTCAAGTTTCAGCTCATAGATTTAAGTTTTTATTTTGATTTGACTTTTGTGTATGGTGAGAGATAGGGGTCTAGTTTCATTCTTTCTCACATGGACATCTAGTTTCCCCAGCACCATTTATTGAAGAGACTGTTCTTTTCCTAATGTATGTTCTTGGTCCCTTTATTGAAAATGTGTTGACTGTAAATGCATGAATTTATTTCTGGGTTCTCTATTCTGTTCCATTGGTGTATGTGTCTGTTTTTATGCCAGTACCAAGTTGTTTTGGTTACTATAGCTTTGTAGTATGATTTGAAGTCAGGTAGCTTTGTAATATAATTTGATGCCTCTATCTTTGTTCTGTTTGCTTATGATTGCTTTGGCTATTCTGGTTCCTTTGTGGTTGCATATACATTTTAGGATTGTTTTTTTCTATTTCTGTGAAGAATGTTATTGGTATTTTGATAGGGTTTGCATTGAATCTGTAGATTGCTTTGGGTAGTATGGACATTTTAACAATATTGATTTTTCCAATCCATGAACATGGAATATCTTTTTGCTTTATTTTTTTCATCAATGTTTTACAGTTTTCATTTTAGAGATCTGTATTAGTTCATTCTCACACTGCTATAAATAAATATCTGAGACTAGGTAATTTATAAAGAAAAGAGGTTTAATTGGCTCATGGTTCTGCAGGCTGTATAGGAAGTGTGGCTGGGGAGGCCACAGGAAACTTACAATCATTGTGGAAAGTTATCATTGTGGAAAGTGAAGGGGAAGTAGACACATCTTCACATGGCCAAAGCAGGAGGAAGACTGAGATGGGGGAGATGCCACACACTTTTAAAAAACCAGATTTCATAAGAACTCTATCAGTAGAACAGCACCAAAGGAGGAAATCTGCCTCCATGATCCAATCACCTCCCATCAGGCCCCACCTCCAACATTGGGGATTATAACTCAACATGAGATTTGGGTGGATACACAAATCCAAACCATATCAACTTCTTCGCCTTCTCCTTCTTCCTCTTCTTCTTCTCCTCTTCTCCTCCTTCTCCTCCTTCTCTTCCTCCTGCTCCTCCTGCTCCTCCTCTTCGTCCTCCTCCTCCTTCTCCTTCTTCTCCCTCTTTCTTTTTTTTGATGGTCTCACTTCCATTGCCCAGGCTGGCGCACAGGGGTGCAATCTTGGCTCACTGTAGCCTCAACTTCCCGGACTCAGGTGATCTTCCCACCTCAACCTCTCGAGTAGCTGGGACTACAGGTGCATACCACTATGCCTGGCTAATTTTTTGTATTTCAGTAGAGGGGATTTTGCCGTGTTGCCCAGGCTGGTCTCAAACTCCTGGGCTCAAGTGATCCACCTGCCTCACCCTTAAAAAGTGTGAGCTATTGTGCCCAGCTGAGATCTTTCACTTATTTGGTTAAGTTTATTCCTAGGTTAAGTTTATTTTATTTAGGTTAAGTTTATTTGGTTAAGTTTATTTTATTTGTGGCTATTGCAAATTGGCTATTCATTTTCTTAATGGGATCTTTTGATGTGCAGAAGTTTTAAATTTTGATCACGCCTAACTTGTACATGTTTTAAAATGGCTTTTGCATTCTGTGACACATCTAAGCAACTTTTGATCACTCCTAAGTCAGGAGTAAATGCTCTCATTTTGCCCTTTCTCAAGAAATTTTAGAATCGGCTCATTAATTGCTGGGATTATGATTGGGGTTTTGTTGATCTATAGATAGCATGAAAGTAACATTGACTTTGATATTTTTAATTTGAGATTTTCAGGAATGGATGTCTATGTTGGTCGATGTATTTTAATACTTTGGCGAAAGGAAAACAGGGTCTGATCAGCCTTCTGTGTTTTAGGCAGAAGAGAGCCTATAATAGTCTACAAAATACTTCTATTTTGTGTTGTTTACTCGGAAGGACTTTGGACAACAATTTCTTTGACTGAAACTGGGGTCAGAGTTGCAGACTCCCTGGAACATGAAAAGTCAATAATCTAGTTCCCAAAAGGTGGACAAGAAACTATTCCCAAGATGAACAAATGATGAGAATAGAGGTAAGGTGAAAATGATGGTAAAGGTGAAAAATCCATTTATAACGCTTCAATTTGTGTTCTTTAAGGAAGAAAATATACCTTGTGCTTTTTCTGGTCTGCAGGATCTCTAAACTATTTGCCTTTATTTCCTCAAAAGTATTTTAGGAACGGTGAAGTTACACAACTTTGTTCTCTTCAGTTCTTATTTTAATTCAATATGAGCTTGGAAGAAGAATCTATGGATTATTTCATTTAATCCCTTCATGGTGTATGAAGTAAATCGATTTAGAGTTAAATGATTTGTCTGAGGCCATGCAGCTAGTTAGTAGCAGAGTTCTGACAACATCCCAGGCTTTTCTATCTCTCTACTCCACTGATATTTCCAGTATGCATTGCTTTTATAATAGCTAAGAACTCACTAACTCCTGACCCCCTCAATGTACCTGGTGCTGTGCTACATATAGGTGATATAAATTATCATTATAATATACTTTTGTTCCTCAAATACCACATAGCTCTATGTAATAGAAGACATATGAAAATAGTAAAAGGGGCTGGGTGTGGTGGCTCACACCTGTAGTCCCAGCACTTTGGGAGGCCGAGGCAGGCAGATCACCTGAGGTCAGGAGTTTGAGACCAGCCTGGACAACATGGTGAAACCCCATCTCTACTAAAAATACAAAAATTAGCTGGTGTGGTGGCAGGCACCTGTAATCCCAGCTACTCCAGAGGCTGAAGCAGGACAATCGCTTGAGCCGGGGAGGCAGACGTTGCAGTGAGCTGATATCGTGCCACTGCACTCCAGCAGGGGTGACAGAGCAAGACTCTGTCTCAAAAAAAAAAAAAAAAAAAAAAAAAAAAAAAGATTGTATAAGAGAGACTTGACATAGGCTAGCATTGCTAACTTAAATTTATAAAATGAAAGCAATCAAACTGCACCTTAAATTCATGTTCTATTAAATAAAATGTTAACTGTTAAGGAAGGTGAAGTTTAATGCTTGATGAAATTATCAGAGAAGTCTTTATAGAAAAAGAAAAATTTGAGACAGAATTTCAAGGAATGATGGAATTAGGAAGAGTAGAGGGATTATAAACTATTATAATTGGGACAAAACATATATGTTAATAAAAACTTGAATACCTTATAAATTAAAATGCAATTTCAATGCAGTTCAAAACAAGGACATTACATATGTTTATGGGCTTCTGAAATAAATTACTTTTAACTAAAACTAATGAAACTCAGATTTATATGAGAAGCTTAGAGGTAAATTAAGTCGTGAAGTAGGCATTCAGATTTCTTTCTGCAGAAGTAGTGTTATTTCCCCCAGGCGCCTCTCTTATGGTAGCTCGTCCTAATGGAATACTGTTTTGTCAGTAGCATGCAGTAGTCCTGTATAGGTAATAAGAGACCTCCAGCTCCATATTGCTTTCAGCAATTTGCCCTAAAACAAATAATATAAACTCTTTGATTCCTCATTTCCATATGCAGTAATAGGACTAATAATAACTGCCCTGCCAATCTCATGGCAGTTGTGAAAATGAATATATACAATTTTTATTTATCAATTATATTACACCTTAATAAAGCTGGAGAAAATGAGAAATGTACAGATTATGGTTCAATGAAGATTCTATGAAGATTTTTTAGGAACAAAATCTGCAGTGTTGTCTGCAGTATTGACTTGGTTGTCTCCAAAGATTATAATAGCATTAATCATATTTTTCCTTGGGTTTAGATAACTATATGGTATGTGTGCAGTATGATTAATTGAATGCTTCATATGTACTGAATCTTTTTTCATGAACTAGGCTGATTTACAATGTGCAGTTAGCAGTTATTTAGGGTGTCACTGGAAAATTCTTGTTTGTATTACTTTTTGTTTATACATTATGTACAAAAAATTGCCTTCTTCATACTTGTATCCATATTACTTACATAATTGAAGAATGATGATAAACTGCTAATGTAGACAGAGAATGGAGATGAAAATGATTTCTTATATAACCACTGAAGAGAAGACTGGTCATGGAGAGAAGAGCAGAATAAGAATTATAACCATGTTTAATTTTTCTTTTTTTTAAAATTTTGTTATTATTATACTTTAAGTTTTAGGGTACATGTGCACAATGTGCAGGTTTGTTACATATGTACACATGTGCCATGTTGGTGTGCTGCACCCATTAACTGGTCATTTAGCATTACATATATCTCCTAATGCTATCCCTCCCCGCTCCTCCCACCCCACAACAGTCCCCGGTGTGTGATGTTCCCCTTCCTGTGTCCATGTGTTCTCATTGTTCAATTCCCACCTATGAGTGAGAACATGTTGTGTTTGGTTTTTTGTCCTTGCGATAGTTTGCTGAGAATGATGGTTTCCAGCTTCATCCATGTCCCTACAAAGGACATGAACTCATCATTATTTATGGCTGCGTAGTATTCCTTGGTGTATATGTGCCAATCATGTTTAATTTTTCTTTCACTTGGAAATGACTTGAGTGGGTTCAACCATTACTAAGAAAAATAGAATTTGATTTGTGAAACAAAGAGATTCTTCAATTCACTGAAAGCAGATTGAAGAATCTCTTTGTTTCACAAATGTCTCTATTCTCTAGTATCTAATATTAAAATATTATTTTATGGGGGTTGGCAATTAATATTATAAAATGAATGAATTATTAACAGTTAATAATATTTAATAACTCTCAACAAAGATTCAAAATACACAAAGGTTTTAATTTTGTAACAAAATGTGCAATTTTTTCCACAAATGGCAAAAAAGAATTGCTCACAAGAAACTATACCTTGACTGTAGACACTTATTAAAATCTAGGTTATTGAGTATTAGTTATCTATTGCTGCATAAAAATTGCACAAACTTGGTGGTTTAAGACAATATGCATTTATTATCACACGGTATCTGTGGGTCAGGAATCTAGGCACAACTTGAGTCCTTTGCTTCATGATCTCTCACAAGACTACGTGGAAGAATCTGCTTGCAATCTCACATGGTTGCTGGCAGAATTCAGTTTCTTGCAGGCTGTTGGACTGAGGGCATCAGCTCTCTGTTCGCTATTGGCTGTTCTTTGCCACATGGGCTTTTCCACAGGGCATTTCACAACATGATAGCTCGCTTTATCAGAGCCAGTTGAGGGTCTCCTAGCAAGACAGATATACCATGTTATGTAATATAATCATAGAAATGATATCTATCAGTTTTGTTGTATTTTATTGATTAGAAGCAAGTTCTAGGTCCTGCTCACTCTCGGGAGGGACTTACACAAGGTGAGAATACCAAGAGATGAGGATCACTGGGGGCCATCTTAGAGTCTGTTGAAAAAGAATGGATTAATTTGACATATGGCAGAGTGAAAAGAGAGGGTAAACTCAGATGCTCATTAACAATTCATATCTAACTAATTCTATAATCCAGAAGCAATTGGTGGGAATGGCTTAATAGAATTTCCAGTTAGCTATATAGTATCACAAACTAATAAGCCCAAGGTACTAAGTACATTATTTTCTTCTTCTATGATTCTGCTCTGTCTCCAATGCTGTCAGCTATGAAATGAGAAAGCCTCCCATCAGACCCTGGAAAAGATGTAAAGAGCTGTATTTCAGAAAAATATTCGAGAAAAATACAAATCTTAAAAAAATTTTTTTCAGTAGTGCATTTCATCAGCAAATGCTATCAATTTTGTTATACTGGTAACAGGTATCTATGGAAAATGAAATTCTCAACAGCACATTGCCAGCATGTTCCCCCACAAAAACAGCCATGGTTAAACAAAATAGAAATTCTTGCACATGATTAGAAATTTGCAAAAGAGATTAAATGTGGCATTGATATAGTAAAGCCTTTGATTAACTAACAAAACTTTATCAGGTATCTAAAAGAGCTGTTCGAATTTCTAACCAGGTCAGAACACTAGCTATTACACTCCTTAAAACAATTATGCTCCAAATTAACATCTTATATGCAAAAACACTTTGTCTGTTTTGAAGACTAACAAAGACTGGAAAAGCATGAGAAAGATGAGTAGTTATCACTTCAATAGTGTTTGGATTATTGAGTTATGGTTAATTGACAGTCTTTAATAGGATTTACAAAGCTAGTATCATAGATGGTCAGGGAAATCCTCTTTCCAAACATTATATAGTTAAGTCACAGAAGATGCTGTGGAAAATAGACCCAAATAGTGCCTATAAGTATAGTTGGTATGAATTGGAGCACTACAAGCAGTGACAGAGCTGTGTGAAAGACAGAAGACAAACATCACACTTTTAAGTTTGCCAGTCTACCCTGGAATAAATTGATGTTACAATCCTTGATGTTTGTATTTCTGCTCTATTGCTCTAAATGAGAATATAGGATGTATTTTGAGAGATTACAGTAAGTTATAGGAGTTCCTCACTCATATAAATGGATTGAACAGGGCCAGGCACGGTGGCTCATGCCTGTAATCCTGGCATTTTGGGAGGATGAGGTGGGAGGATTGCCTGAGCTCAGGAGTTCAAGACCAGCCTAGGAAACATGGGAAGACCCTGTCTCTATGAATGAATGAATGAATGAATGAATGAATAAATAAATAAATCGATTTAATGAATTCTGGACCTGCTGTATTTATCACATATCATGTATAATACCTTTATGTATGGTTAATAAATTCTAAATAGAAACGGTTAATAAATGAATCAACAAGATTGGGTACCAGAACACCAAGTAGGTAAGATATTATCCATCCACACGATTATAGAGAACATCCTCACATTTTGGTAGCAGCATAAAACAGACAAACATCTACATTATCTCATTTTCCCTGAAGAAAATAGAACTTCACATGAGCTGAAATGAATGCTTAGTATCATGATGGGTCTCTGTCATTGTCCTTGGTATGTCCTCTAAAGTAAAAACAGGAAAATCCTCTTCTGAATACCTAATGAAGTAAGGTTTCAGCAAAGTCTTGTAGAAACTTATGTTCTCTAGTCTCTAAGAATTGAAAGGTGGGAGGGGCTTGGCTAAAGGAATACTCGTTTGGTACTGGAGAAAATGAAAAAGCAAAAACATGGGAATTCTGGGGTTCTGTGTGTCACAAATATTTGTCTTTGGTGACAAATTTTTTTTCCAAATTCTGATTGTGTGGCTCCTATTTCAGGATGGGCTCTTCGAAGCTTTAAACATTAATCAGAGACTATATTCAGGTATAAAGCAAGCCTGTGACCTTTGTCCAAGGATTCAGTTCAGTCTTGCGAATCAGAAATTCAAATGTCAAATCATTCATGATTTATTCAGCTTTGGATATGGGCATTTAGAAACACATCCTGTCAAAGTATAGAGGTGTATTTTTAGTCATTTGAGGCATATTCTCTGAAGTCTATCCCATCTACAAAGATACATACATTTCCTTTATGTAATTTTAAATTATAAGAATGGGGAACTTCTTTGACAGGACTAGTTCATGTGAGTTAAGATGCTGAAAGGCCAGCAAAGTCTTTGATATGGGAAAGGCCATGAATTTCTCGATCACATTTCATATTGAGAGAGTGGCTCATTGTGGGAGCTATTCACTTAAACAGATTTATTCTATATTTTAATGTGCAAATTAGTATTCAATGTAGCTAAGAGACAGTTTGATGCTTGGAGCCATGAACAGGGAGGTTTGAAAACAAATCACAGCGTGAGGCAAAGTAGGGTCAATTAAGGGGGTTGCCATTTAGACAAGTCCCATAGATGGGATAAGGTTTTCTTTTTGGTGAGCCTTTGGACAGGATGAGAAGGTCAGTTGTGGACAGTAACCCCAAACTAAAGGAACTGAAATAAGTTTCTGAGCTTTATTCAGTATATTCAACAGAGACAGAAACTGTCTGAGATACCCTATTCTTCCTTAGTGAGTTGAGCAAGGGAGGCCTATGGAAAGGGAATGAGATAGACTTCTTATCTGTGAGGGAATCTGAAATTTCAGTGAGTCCTTAGTCACCTAAGAAGGGTTGTCTTTTGGGAGGAATGAGGGGCAACCTAACAGGTATAAATCCTTCCTTTTTAGAAAACAATACAAGGTATTACTCTACACATAATTAGGAGATATTCAAAAGAATCTTGTTTATTTTGATCAGTATTTATTTATTTATAAATTTCTGTCAGGGTGGGGGAAAATCTTGTTCAATACAGATTCCACCAGGATTGTAGCTAAGTCACAGACAGCCTATGCAGTGTCCAAATAGCCACATGCCGAGGTGAATTTCATCCTCAAGGTATTTATCTATGCATACCAGCATCCATGGAGATGCTAATACCTAACCATGCAGATTGTTGCCAAGTGTTCCCTAATTCTTGACCTTAAGGACTCTTTAGGATCAGCATTCTCTTAGCCACTTTGTGGCTCATTCAGGTCTATCTATCTGCCTAAACATAACACTCAACCATTCTTATTCTGTGGTTCTGCCACTGCACCGAGCTCCACCTGGTAACGGGGACATTGATTCTGTTGTTTTCACATCCCCCAAGCTGATTTGGGGTTCTGTTGTCCCCCCTCCCCACTAGAGATTAATCTTGGGTGAACAGGAGAGAGGTAGTCTCAGAGTATGGGAGTCCTTCTTATTCCCAAATAACAGAAATCCTAGCCAACAGTGGCTTAAATATCTCATACAACCAGAGGTCTGGAAATGCAGACCAGGACTGGTATAGCAGCTTAGTTATACTGCCAAGAATTCATCCTCTTGCCATATTTCCTCTGTCTTCCTCAGCTTTTGGCTTCTGTTATTGTGGTTGTCATTATTGTGCTTTTCATGTTCACAAGATGACTGCCACATCTCCATGTCACATCCACGGTCAAGGTGGGAAAAAGGAGTTAGCACCAACTACGTTCTACTCAATCAGAAAAGCAAGAGCTTTCTCAGAAACTTCCCAGAAAAATTTCCTTTTACCTCATTGGGTTAGCCAATTACAAATGACTGGTACAAGAACCCATGGATATTTAAGTTCTCAGTTTTCTTCAGATTCTCTTCATCCCTCATAATCCCAGGAAACTTGATATAGTCTGTCTAGGACAGATACTAACTTGGCTCATTGACTACCCACTTCCAGTCACATTCTCCATTGCTTTCCTCTACTCTATAGGTTAGAGAGCTCTAAATGCTCAATTTCTCAGTTTCTCTTGGGTCTAAGGATGGTCATGTGACCCAGTTCTAGCCAATCGGATGTGTGTGTGTGTGTGTGTGTGTGTGTGTGTGTGTGTGTGTGTGTGTGTCTTCCTTTCCTGAATAAAAAAGGCAAAGGCTCACTAGGAAATGCTCTTTGTCATTCCCTTCTCTTCCTATATGGAACATAGCTTTGATGCCTGAAGGTACAACAAACATCTCATGACTATGAAGGGATGAAAATGGATACCAAGGATACCAAGATGATGGAACAAAAAGAATTGATTTGGAACATGACGGCACTATGGATTCATTGTATTGGACCTCTGTGATATAATTCTGAACTTTTCATATAAGACTAATATACCCCTACTTGTTTAAGACAACTGTAGAGTTTTCTGCTACTTGCAGCCAAATGTAATCCTAACTAATATAGGCAAGAAATCATGTTTTTATATCACTATGTAGGTCTTCCAATCTATAGTCTTTGCCAGAACTGTCTCCATTCTTCTAAAAGGTCCCAACTTCCAAAATTCAAAACCAAGAAAACAACCTCTTTTCTCTGACATTTTTATTGGGTCAGACATTTTGCTGTGTCAGAAAATGATTCCATATAATTTGTCCAAATGGGGAAGGGCTATGTGAGATACAAGGAACTATAGGGAGAAAATTCTTGACAGATATTTAAAAATATATCTCAGCATAGTTACAAATACACAGAAACCCATCCAAATTAGACTAAGACAGTAAATTTATTGGGTGGATGTAAGTATATCTTATGGACTTAAGGATAGGAAGTCCGGTTGAACCTCATTATGAACTGGAACCAGGAACTGAAAAGTTATGAACCAGTGCAGCTCTTCTCCCTTTCCTCTATGGTAACATGGTCTCTTATGATCTACTTTCTTCTTCTCTCTTGCATTGGCTTTATCTGTTTCTGTGTGCACATAGTAGAAAATAGTAATTTCAACCGCATTAGCTCAAAGACAAACTAAGATTGACTAACATCTGTTACTTTTATTTTCCAAACTCTCTGGAGAATTAATCTGATTGGTCCATTTTTTGGTTGTACATCAGTCTTTAGTCCAGTTAGTGACCTTGGGAATGGGATCAAATGACTTAGCAATTCTTAGGACCAAAGGAGAATACCCTTTTGAAAAGAGGCCATGGATATGTATATGTGTGTCAGTGTTTTTTGGAGAGGAAACATCTCTACTACTCTCCTAAAATTTTAATCTGGGGAAAGGTAAACCAAAGTAATGATACAGACTTCTACAAACATTATTCTCACTTGTTTCTCCTCTTATGTTTTCTCTCAGGGAATTCATCTAGTTGCTCATGTCATAAACCTCTACACAACCAATAATTACCACAATAGCTAACAATTACTAACTATGTGACAGGTGTTCTACATGCATTATCTTAAGTTCAACCTCACAACAACCACACAAGTAGGTATTAACTATTTTATTGATAACAAAGTGAAATTTAGAGATGTTAAGTCAAGCCTTCAAGAGAGAGACCTCATGTCTCCTTGTCTCTGATCTTGCCCCACTGATCCATTTCTTTTTTAACCCAGTAATCATAGTGTTATTTCTAAAACACAAATCTGATGTTACTTTCCTGCTTAAAATCCTTCTATATTTCCCTTAGGATAAAGTCCAAATTTCTTTACAGGATATATACAGCCTTTCTTGATTTAGGCAACCTCCATCTAACCAACCTTCATCCATCCTCATCTCTTTCAGTCACTCTGTCCTAAGCTGCACAGATCATTTACAGTTCTTAACAATCCAGAAAAGAAATGTATTTTCTACTCCTCTTGTGTTCTCTCTTCTTTTCTCTCTTCTTTCATCTTTCTTCCTCCTACTCTCTTCTTCTTCTTTCTTCTCCTTTTAATTTCCTCTTCCTCCTTCCTCCTTCCTTCTTTCTTCTTCTTCTGACAAGGTGTCACTCTGCTGCCCATGCTGGAGTGCAGCGGTGCAATCATAGCTCACTGCATCCTTGAACTCTTGGCTCAAGCAATCCTCTTGCTTCAGCCTCCCAAAGTGTTGGAATTACAGGCGTGAGCCACCATGCCTAGACTTAGCAGTCCATTTCTAACCTCTTTACAACAATCTCCTTGCCATTCTCCCAGCTAACTTCTACACATTATTCAGATTCAGGATTCAGCTTAGATATTACCTTATTTAGAAGCTTCCCCTGATTGAATTGAGTGCCCTTTCTTTGTATCACTTTGTCCTTTCTCCTGTATCACTCAATGCTTTTCTCCTGTACTTATTATACTGCAATTTTTTTGTTAACTTATTCTGTCTTTTGCACTGGATTATAAAGTCCTTTAGTGGAGGAATTATGTCGGTCTCAATGCTGAATATTTTAAGTCTACTGTAGTACTTGGTACATAGTAGTTGCTCAACGAATATTTGTTAAATAAGTGAGTCTTAAGTCTGGAAGAACTTGCAAAGCTATCTGGAAAGAAATAGATATTCAGCATTTCTTGTTTAGTGAATAGATTATTCTGATGGCTATTACCCTTATCTCTATGCTTTTGGCCTTCAGTTTATAAAAATTAATAGTTGAGAAAACATCATAAAATAATATAATTAGAAAGTGATATAAAAATAAGCTAAAATTATAAGATAAAGAAAGCTGAGTGAAACAATAATGTTGCAGGATGGACTGAAGGAGAAACAGCAAGGAACTGAATGTTTTTTCAGAGCTTACTAAATAGAATGTACTTTGCTGGTAAATCTCATTTAATCCTCACAGTAATTCTTTTTGGTTGATACATTATGCCTGTATTAAAGATAAGGAAATTAAAGATCAGATTAGAGCAAAATAAGCTGAATGATCTATCTAAGAAGCAAATGAAAGAAATAAAAATCAACCCTAGAGAGTATTAGGAAGAATATGTGAGTATAAACCGTCCCTTACCTCAAAGGATCCTTTATCTAGGTCTGGGCATCACCTTGCGAGCTTTCTCTCTCAACTGCATTGTATGCAGGGATACTTGCTTTCTTCCACCAAGATAAATTCCACCTCCTTACTCAAGTTCCTTCTTGAGCAAAACTTGCCTCATTAGATTTATTTTCTGATTTAGTTAAACTTTTTCAAGTCTGGTAAAGCAACCTGACCTCTCAGGGAACTGTCAGGAGCACAAGCCATGAATACCAACGCAAAACAGACTCTCACTGTAGGTCACACAGGAAAAAATAAAATAAAAAGGTAAAATCCTTAACGGTGGTGGTATTTAAATGACCATATACTGCTTAGTAAGAAATCCTGCAGTCATTTTCAAGGTTCCCCATTTCCTACTTTTGTTAAGCTGGGTCAAGTGTCTTTAAACTTTCTCCGTTTTCTTGTCCATAAAAAGAGTATACTAGTAAGTCTTCTGTCTACCTAGGGACTTCTGTAAGTATCATAAGAGATGTTGTATATGACAACACTTCACAAACGTTTAGTAAAACGCTGCAAAATGTTTGTAGCTGGCTATAAACAAGATAGTGCAGATTGGGTTCCTGAGCGAACAAACCCAAAGACGACCGGTTGCTAGGAAGAGAAAGCCGAGCGTTGCTACGTGACGTCGTCATTCCGCGCCGCCCGCGACAGTTTTCCAGCAGGGCTCACAGCAGCGTTCCGCGTCATGGGGATTTGGCAGCGTTTGCTGCTTTTTGGTGGAGTGTCGCTCCGGACTGGTGGCGGGGCCACTGCCCCGCTTGGGGGAAGCCGAGCGATGGTTTGTGGGCGCCAGGTCCGTGGTGCTGCAGGGCAGGGGGAAGCGGGCTGACAGAGATGCTGGGCTGCAGGGCCGCAGATGCCCTGGCATTGCTTCTTGCCAAAGACTCGCCTCAGTTCCTGAGACCCCCAGTGTGCTGGACGTGCCTACTTTTCAGGCAGACTCAGGCTGAGGCGTGGCGGGACTTGAAACACAGTTAGAACGTAGATGTGGTATTCTACATTGGTTTCTTGGCTTTGGGTTATTTAGCAAATAGATTGAAGAAAAGCAAAACACGTGGAAACCTTATCTCCGTAAAGAGGCAGCGTTTTTACATTTTTAAATGTTCAGTGTATCCTGGTAGAAAAATTTCAATTTAAGCAATGTGTCTTTACAATTGTTATCAGTAGTAGTAGGTAAATGTCTCCATAGTGAAGATGAGCAGAATTAGAAAAGAAAGCCCTCTTAATTGCAAACCCCAGATTGTTTTTACTTTTGCAGCGTGATGATGGAGATGGCTTATTTAAAACGGCTTTTTATTATTATTTTTTTTAAAAGTTGTCTGGCGCCGGGAGTGAAACCCTAAAACAAAGAAGAACACAAATCATGTCCCGAGGACTTCCAAAGCAGAAACCGATAGAAGGTGTTAAACAAGTTATAGTTGTGGCTTCTGGAAAGGGTGGAGTCGGAAAATCTACTACTGCAGGTATTATAGGATATTAATTCTATTCCTGATTAAGAACTTATGTCAACAGGCAAGTGCACAGTATTAAAATTATAGTTTTGTGTTTAAAAAATTTATTTGTGAAGTTCCTAACATGTGATTCCTTAGTTTCAGGAGTTGGTAGCGGGTAGACGCTTAGATTTTGGAGTTAGACAAAACTAGGTACTAGCCGGGTCTCCTACCCCTTAACTCAGGAAAAAGTGGTCAGATTGTACAGCAAATCTTCAGTTCACCTAACTGTAAAATGGAGATAACTTCTTTCATAAGATGGTTATTCAAATTGCACAAGCTAACCTCTTAGCTTAGTTTTTATTATTGTTCAATAATTGGTTGCTGTTATTTTTAAAACATCTAGTAACTTTTTTTTTTGGTTTTTTATTTTTTGAGACGGAAGCTCGCTCTGTTGCCCAGGCTGGAGTGCAGTGGCGCGATCTCGGCTCACTGCAAGCTCCACCTCCCGGGGTTCACGCCATTCTTCTGCCTCAGCCTCCCAAGTAGCTGGGACTACAGGCGCCCACCACCACGCCCGGCTAATTTTTTTTTGTATTTTTAGTAGAGACGGGGTTTCACCGTGTTAGCCAGGATGGTCTCCATCTCCTGACCTCGTAATCCGCCCGCCCTCGGCCTCCCAAAGTGCTGGAATTACAGGTGTGAGGCACTGCGCCACGCCTATTAGCTCATTTTTCCCCATTTTTATCAGAAGGGAATTGTGGAAGAATTTGTCAGATGTTTTGAAAAAGTTAAGATTTACCAAATATTGTATTTGTAGTAGATCCCTAGTCCATTACTATTTGATAGACACCATATTGTTAAAAAAAATTAATCATCTGTTCTTGGTGAATTCATGCGCTCTCCTGCACATTTTTCCTTTCTTTCCTAAAGGTTTACAATCCATCTGGTTGTTTTTAAAATTTAGAAGCTCTTAGTTTTTGGTTCTAGAACCTTTTGGAGTAGATTTTCCAGTTTTCAGTGGTTTGAATCCTTTTGCATGCTCTGTGATTACTTGAACTGGATAAGGATGGAAGGTGTTTTCATGATTGTAGCCATAAGTTCTTTGGGTTTTGTAATTTGTTGGGTCTGTAGGCTGGCACTTGTTTAAGATTGTTTGTTTATTATTTTTAGTTGGAAGATGATTGTTGCCGTGAAATGTGAAAGCATTTAAACAGGAAAATGTATGAGAAAGTGTACAACATGTGACACGTAATGGCTGCTTCAGTAAATGTCCCTTTCTCACTTTTTTTCTGTTAACATTATACCATCTGTCCCGAAAAGCTAGCCCATACTTTTTCATAACAGCTCTGTGAGCATATCTAAGTCTTAAAAATAGGTTATTTTTATGTAACTCTATTGGTATTATTAATATATTTCTTTTCCTTATATGTATTTATTCCTGCCTCAAACTACTTCAAAATACTTCCCATTTGAATATACATGCTAGAGATGTTTTAGATTAGAATGATGACATTTGACTAATGCAAATATGCTCAGTGATTCTATTGTTTAAACGTAGGAAGAACCTAACTCTAAAATGAATTGCCCTCTGAAAGTTTCTGCCTTAAAGTTGTATCATGTGTAACCTATCTTGTACCTGAAATTCAGAATTTTATAACTTATAAAAACGAATTTATCAAGTCTGTGCCCTAGGCTAAGTATTTTACATGCAATATTTCATTTAATCCTGACCACAGTTATGAAGTAGGCATTGTTTTCATTTTATAGAAGAGAAAACAGACTTATGGGTAAAATAACCTACTCAAGAGTACACAATAGAAGGTGGCGGAGCTAGGATTTGAACCAGGTCTGCCTTAAAAATTTATGCTCTTAACTAGTTTGAAGAAAATAACCCTGACATTGTTTATAGCATTGTTCTGTAAGGAAATGTGATTCACATTATGAGCGCCTATTTGTTGATCAGTCTTTGAATTGTGTTACTCTTCTCGGATGTAGCATATTCCTATTGCTGGGCTAAAGCTGGCTTTGGGACTACTGCTTTCCTTCTTTATGGGATTCATCAGTATAAGCAGTTTGGGAACACATTTTACTCTCTTACCTTTTACCTTTTTCCCTTCCCTCTGTGCACAGTAGTCCAGCTTTTCATATACATGAGTATTTATGAATTAGGTACTTGGAACTCCTGCAATATCAGCATTTATTTTTAAAAGGCAGTAGGGGCAGGATGCGGTGGCTCATGCCTGTAATGCCAGCACTTTGGGAGGCTGAGGTGGGAGGATTGCTTGAGCCAGGGCAACATGGCAAGACCCTGTCTGTAAAAAAAAAAAAAAAAAAAGAGCTGGGTGTGGTGGTGCGCACCTGTGGTCCCAACTCCAGCCTGGGGGACAGAGCATAGTAATCATAAATGAAAGGCAATGAGATTGTGTACATTTTTAAAAATAAAAAGACAATTTTTCTATAAAATATGCTTTTGAAAATAATTGAATTATATATTAACATGATTTTAAAAAACTAAGTGGATTATTTGAACAAAATTGTAACAGCAATGGATTTTTAAAAATGTTAGTTTTGGGGCATACATCTATTGCATTTATTGGAAAATTACTTTTTTACTTTTCTTTTTACTTTCTGTGTTCCTCCATGTGCTTGCTCTTTACAAGTAAGGGATATATGTTAAAAATTTATATGCTTAGGTTATTACATGAAAATATTAAAATTACATGAAATTATTAAAAATTACATGAAAATATTAAAAGATAAAATGAATTTTAATAGAAGGAAAGTTACTAAATTCACTTACTTTTTTTGTTTCTTACAGTGAATCTTGCACTTGCACTAGCAGCAAATGATTCGGTAGGTGTTTATTAATAGAAATACTAATTTATTAAAACGTTTTTAAGGCAATGATAAAGAGCATATTGGTGTTTTTTATTTACTCTGTCAGAAGCTATAGTGTGGTTGTAGTGAGTTGCATATCTTTAAGGAACTCAATGCTGCCATCATTACTGGTTACATTTAATAATAATAATGTATTTAAGTGTTGACCATATATTGTTTGCTATATATCCCACAAGAGGCTTTGATGTTCTTTATATCCTAAACCAGTTTTGCCTTTATGATTTACAGAAGCATTATTCTGGGTTCAGTTTTTAAGTGTTAGGAATTAAGTTTTTTTAAGGGGAAAGATATTCTAAAAGTAGTGCATATCCATTAAAACAAAATTCAAATGGAATACGTGTGTGATGCAAACTGAAAGTTTATGCATTCCTTTCTGTTCCAGAGAATTAACTTAGGCTACAGTTTTATGTATATCCTTTCAGCTCTTCCTTTCTCCATACAAAAATCTAAAACAATGTACATGTATGTGTGTGTGCATACATCTTTCCATGATGTGCCTCATTCTTAATGGCTGCTGCATTAATGGTCAATGATAATATATTTAACCGGTTCCCATTTGATGAAATATTTAGGTTGGTTCCCATTTTTTCCCTACTCTAAATGACGCTATGGTGGAGTTCTTATATAGTATTCTTATATACTAAGTAATGACATTTTTGTGGGATAGATTCCTTGGAGTAAAACTACTAGGTCAAAAGATATTCCTACTTTAAATTGTACTCCTAAAAGTTTGCTTGTAAAAAATTTCAGTTCCATTCTTTTCCTTGTGAGAAGAAAAAAAAATTCAGCTATAGTCTATGGGAGTATCAATTTTTCATAGTCTCATTATTGTTGGATGTTATCTTTTTAGATATTAAAAAAATAAAAATTAACATTGAACTTATTTGCAACTCCATAAATTATCAGCTACTTAATGAAAAGGCACACACGTGTTCCAGAATTGATTTTAATTTCTCCTTCATACCTATTTTATAGAATACAGGCAAGAATCATTTAATATGTTTAACTGTGGCTATACTTCTAACTTATTTTCTACCCTTACTGTGTAACTTCAGTTTCTAATAAATAGCACATATGAAAAAATAATGTGTGGTATCTCTGTAAGTATGGTATCAGTATATGGAGTCCAGAATCTGCTAGACCCCAGAACTAGACATAGATATTCATGTCTTCTGATGCTTGGCTGTATATTTCTGAAAATTGGAAACTAATAAGATTTATAATATTTTGGTTATGTAAATTTTATTCACCATAGAAACAGGTAGCATAAAAGGACTTTTAGGGAAGAAAATGTAATTAAGTTTCTCTAAAGTTGTGCTTCTAGAAAGAGAAGATTCAAATATCAAGATAAAATTTTTTCTTAAAAAATGTTTTTTCAACTTGCTTCCTTTTATGGGGGACCTACTTTCATGTATCCCATCTTATCCTCTTTCTTGAATTCTTTTTTTGTTTTTCTGAAGGACACCCTTGAGTCCTTATATGGTTTGGTAGGCAGAACAATGGCCTGCCAAAAGTGTCCACATCCTAATTCCTGGAACCTGTAAATATGTTACTTTTCCTGCCAAAAGGAACTTTGCTGGTGTGACTAACACCAGCAAAATTAAAGATCTTGAGATGGGAAGATTATCTTAGATTATCTGGCTAGGTCCAATTGAAGATCCTTATAAATGAAAGATGGAGGTAGGTCAGAGTCAAAGTGACTTGATAAGAGAAGGATTCAATCCACTGTTGCTGGCCTTGAAGATAGAAGGGGACCACTAGTCAAGGAATGTAGTCAGCTTCTAGAAGCTTGAAAAGGCAAAGAAATTGATTTTTCCCTAAAGCTTCCAGAAGGTATGTAATTCTGCCAACACCTTAGTTTTAGCTCACTGAGATCTATTTGGACTTCTGTGATAATATTTTATAGAAGTAGGAAACTAATACATATAGGAAGTAAATTTGCTTATTTCTTTAATTTCCAAAGGTGTCTTTAATTTATCTTCGTTATTTGATAGTTTAACTAGATTCTAGTTAACTATAAAATTCCAGGTTCAAAATAATTTCCTCTCTGAACTTTGAAAACAACATACCGTTTTCTTCTAGCATGCTAATGAAATGTCTGATGATAGTCTGATTCATATTCTTTTGTAATAACAAGTGTTTTCCCTCTCAAAGAGTTTAGGTTTTCTTTATGTCTTTTACATTTAAAACTGCCACAAACATGCATCTAGTTATTGGCTTAACCTGCGTGGGATTTGGCCCTGCAATATCAAGCTTTGAGTATTTTTCAGCATAGGAAAAATTTCTTCTGCTCATTGATTATGTTTTGTGATGTGTTTGTTCTGTCTCCAGAAACCTATTAGGTAGATACTGACCTTTATGCTTGTTAATTTTTCTGTCATATTTTGATCTCTTTGTCTTTTGCTCTGTGTTTTGAAAGATGTCTTTGACATTTTTCACATTGCTGTATTGGACTTTAGTTGTTATTAGGTTCTTCTGATTTTGTTTTTCATTTGGAAATTATATTTTTTTCCAATTTTCCAGAACTATTTCTTATTTTCCACTTGCTGTTCCAAAAAAAAAAAAAAAAAAAAGGGTTGTACTATTCTCTTGAATCTCTCCGAGGATGCTAATTGGAATTAATAAAAAGTGTTTTTCTTAGTGACCTCTACTTACTTAGGATGGTTCTTGTCATGTGGCTGTTGACCAGCAGAATCAGCTTTACCTGGGAACTTGTTAGACATGTAAAATCTTAAGCCCTACCCTAGACTTACTGAATCAGAAACCCTGGGGATAGAGATCTGCATTCTGTGTTTTAACCAACCCCCTAGGCGATTTTGATGCATGCCAAAGTTAAGAACCATGGATCTAGAATTTTTCGCTTCTAATCTGCTAATGTCACCCTCTTTTGTTTTCTAGTGTGGTTATGGTTTTATTTAGTTTTAGACTATTTTGTTTCCTTGTCATTTCAATGGAATTTGGAAGAGAAGGGAGATAAACATATATGTTTAGGCAACCGTATTGAGATAAGAGCCAGGAATATGGTTTTATTCCTAGTAATTTTAATGACAGCACTTAGTTACCCTAGAAAAAGGACCCTGTCTTCCTTAAGGAAGGAAACGGAAAATTCAATGGATGGGAAGGTAGCTAAATTGTAGGTGTGAACCTCTTTTAATTTGGTTATCATTGCAGCCAAAGCTTTGAGTCTTACAGATAATGTGAAGTAACTATGTAATAAGGGATCAAAGGATGAAAAAAAAGTTAACTCATTTCCTGTTTAGAAAAAAAAAGTACAGCTCGCTGTCAGCGCTCATTTAACTTTACATAAACACGCTCTTTGAGGCTGAACCAAATCTGACTGATTTTCAATGTGAAAATAAAATATAAAAACTCTTCTTGGAGTTATTTCTAAACAGAACTAACATTAGAATTGTCTGAATCATCAGAATTGTCTATTTCAGAAAAATTGGATTCATCAAATGAATCTTTGGCCAACAACTGTTTGAGGATGATATTAACATCACACTCAGGAATGCTACGTTTTCTAGGATTTGACATCTTCAGTGATTGAGAATTACTATATTTTGTAAATTGAAATGCTGCTACTAAAAATAGAATGCTATAAATAGAATGATGTCTTTTGTTTCCAAAGTTGATATACTAGAGTGATGTCAAAATAATAATAAAAGCAAGATATTTCATGGAGTGGCAAGATCTAATAAGATAAGGTTGTAGGCCTAGGGGAAACAGGTCCAGGAAGCTATTCATTTTACTTTTCATGTTGTACTTAGTAATATCTGAAGTGGATTGTGTAAGCCCTGGGGAGATTTGCAAGACAGTCCATTGGGATGTGGGCAGAACATTTTTCTTTTCTATTTGAATTAATTTTTATCTTAATATTTGTTTGTATATACCTTATATATGGTATTAGTATAGTAGCTCTAATATAATGTATAAACAAATATATTAACATATTGAGGATGTATGCCCAAATACCTTTTAAAAAACTGATTGGGGTACATGATCAGAAAAGTTTGAATGTCACTGGTTTAGGCTAAAGGAATTTCTGGGCTGGACCATATGCCCAGTTCAAAAGAAGACTACCTCTACCTTGTAGATTGAGGTGTTTTTTTTTTGTTTTTTTTTTTAAGATCTCGATCTGTTGCCCAGGATGGAATGCAGTGGTGTGATCTCAGCTCACTGCAACCTCTGCCTCCTGGGTTCAAGTGATTCTCATGCCTCAGCCTCCTGAGCAGCTGGGATTACAGGTGCCCGCCACAACACCCAGCTAATTTTTGTATTTTTAGTAGAGATGGGGTTTCACCATATTGGTCAGCCTGGTCTGAAACTCCTGACCTCAAGTGATCCACCCACTTCTGCCTCCCAAAGTGCTGGAGTTACAGGTGTGAGCCACCATGCCTGTCCTGCATTGAGGTTTTAAAAGCATTATAGGAATAGGGTGTAGATTTTTCCTGCTTTTTCCTTGCCTTTTGTACTTTCCTTTGAGGATGTGGATGGGTAGTATTGCAGAGCAAAATTTGGGGATCATGTGTACCATGCATATAAATATTGCAACCCATGGTGTGCCTGAGCCAGTGCATACTGGCTTGTGACAGCTGATTGTTAAATTTTCAGTGAATTTTGCAAACCAACTCATATCATGTTGTTAGCTTGAAATAGGCCTATGATGGGAATATTTAAACCATGGAAATTGGCAAACACTGAAAATCATGCCCACTACCCCAAGCCAGTTGTTAGACCTTAATGGTACCCACTGATCTTATATATTGACAATCTTATTTTTTGATTTTTCTTTTTTCTCTTTCTTAAAAACATCCTTATTATGGATCTCATTCTTTTACGGCATAAATTTGATGCACAGTATGGAAGAGCACTGAGACTGGGAGAGGGAAACTTAAAGACCATCAGAAACCATTGACAAGCTCTGTGAGATTCCTAAGTCAGTTCATTTCAGTTCATTTTAGTTCAACAAACATTTATTGAGCACCTCTAACACTCATTGCCAGACACCGGCAGAAAGTAAAGAAAAATAAACATATACTATGGAAGCTTATAGCCTGCTGAGATTACATTCACAAGTGTTTCGTATATATAAATATGTTGTATTTTTATATAAGTGTATGTCTGTGTGTATGTGTCTATTTTTTTTGGTATATAGTTGAAATTGGTTTAATAGTTTCTTTTGTGAGAAAGTTTAATTAAAGCAACATTTAATAAGGTTTTATTAATATTGCTTCATAACAGAGCAGACACCAGTGTACTCTTAAAGGTTTTATAATCTGATGAAGACAAAAGGAAGACAAATGTTTTAAAGTGATGAGATATATTCAGTGTCAAATATAGTAGTAAATCTGCCCAAGATGAGTAGCTTTTATTCCAGAGTAAAGCAGTATTGTTTTAAGTAGAGCATTTTCGTGAACATAATTATATTTGATTCTCACAGAAACCTGTAATGCAATCCACATAGTATTTATCAGTTTTACAGTCTTTATTGATTCTCCCCTAATATCCTTGCCACATTTCATTAGCAAGCAAATATTCCTTTTTCTATCTCTACAATATTTTTCTAGTATGTATTGTTCTATTTCCACTGTTCCTGTTTTAATTAAGGCACATGCTACTTTTTGGTCATTCATTCATTTATACCTCAAACAATTATAGAGTGCCTACTGTGTCCCAAGTGCTGTGTTAGTTCTGAAGATACAAAAAGGAATGAGACACAGAATCCCTGCCTTTGAGGAGCTCATAGACTAGCACCCCACTGCAATGACCTTTTACCTGCCTGTACTTAGTTAAATCCTTCTAGTACATAATGCCAGACTTCTCTCACTATTGAAATCACGTTACTCCCTTGCTCAGAGTCATAGCTGGATGCTTTTGCTGATATTCAATATCCTCTGCCATCTGGCTTCAATCTACCTTTCTGGGTTTATCTTTAGCTATTCTTCTAAATGGCTTCTATGCTCTAGCTAATCTGGGTTACTTGCCAAAGCCAGTCTAGGCTGGATATACGATTCTTGATAGCTTACAGTCATTCTTCTACTTGTCTACTGGAATGTTTGTGTTATCTTTCACCAGCTTTATGTGTCCTATCTTTCAGGCTTCCTTATATGGCTGTGCTGGTTATATCCTGCATAAGGATGCTTGTTAAGGGGATTGAGTGATGATGGAAATGCAGGCTACCCTCCTCTTGATGTGCACCTCTTGTTCTCTTGTTTATGATCTGTCAAAAAAAAGATGTGCACCCATGGGCTGCTTTGTAATTCACACAAAGGCACTGTATGAGCTAGCCTTGCTCAGAAGGGCAGCTCAGCAGCTCATTGAAGTGTTCTCTGAATTCCTGCCAAGTGAGTGTCTTTTTTTTTTTTTTTCTCTCAGTCTGTTGCCCAGGCTGGAGTGCAGTGGCGTGATCTCGGCTCACTGCAACCTCCGCCTCCTGGGTTCAAGTGATTCTCCTGCCTCAGCCTCCCAAGTAGCTGGGATTACAGGCAAGCACCACCATGCCTGGCTAATTTTTGTATTTTTTGTAGAGACGGGGTTTCATCACGTTGGCCAGGCTGGTCTCGAACTCCTGACCTCAGGTGATCTGCCCACCTCGGCCTCCCAAAGTGCTGGGATTACAGGCGTGAGCCACTGTGCCCAGCCTGGCCCTTTCTTCATCTTTTGAAATCCAGTAACACTGTTGATTTGTATTATTATTGCACTCATGCAGCCATTCTGATAATTTTTATAATAGGAAATAACTAGCTTTCATGGAGCATTCATTATGTGTCAAGCACTGTTATATGTGCTTTCCATGGACTATTTTAATCTTCATGACATGGTTCTTAGTTCATTTACTCTTCACAGCAACGTTATGGGAATAAGTACTATTGTGATCCCCACTGTAGTTGAGGAAGCGGAAACACCTATAGGTTAAGTAATTTGCCTCAAGTCACCCAGAAAGTAAATGGCAGAGCTAAGGTTCGAATGCCAACCTAGATCCTGTGCTCTTAACATACTTGGTGTATTGCTCCTATTTTAGCTAGAATCTTTTTTTTTTTTTTTTTGAGTTGGAGTCGTGCTCTGTTACCCAGGCTGGAGTACAGTGGTGCAATCTTGGCTCACTGCAAGCTCCGCCTCCCGGGCTCACGCCATTCTCCTGCCTCAGCCTCCCGAGTAGCTGGGACTACAGGTACCCGCTACTACACCCATCTAAATTTTTGTGTTTTTAGTAGAGACAGGGTTTCACTGTGTTAGCCAGGATGGTCTCAATCTCCTGACCTCATGATCCACCTGCTTCGGCCTCCCAAAGTGCTGGGATTACCGGCATGAGCCACCACGCCCGGCCTAGCTAGATTCTTATGATTAAGAACTAGGTTGTCTTTATTCTTGGCTACCCTTAGCAGCTAGCGCAATGCCTTATGACTTAGGAAATACATGGTAAATGTTTGCTATATGTGTGATTGCACAGGCAGATTTGGAAGTATTAAGTGTAAAGTTTCGTTTTACTTTATTTTTTGTGAGAAGTGGTATGGGATGGAGGCGTTTGTTGCGACTTAGTGGCCTACACACAGTTCTTTTCCTGCTTCTTAAAAGATGACGTATGGTCATGCTTTACTTCATGATGGGGATACCTTCTCAGAAATGCATCATTAGGCGCCTTCATTTTTGTATGAATTGCATAGAGTGTACTTAAACAAAGCTAGATAGTGTAGCCTACTGTATACCTAAGCTATATGGTATAACCTATTTGTCCTAGGCTACAAACCTGTATAGCATGTTGCTGTACTGAATACTGTAGACGTTTGTAACACAATGGTAAGTATTTATGTATCTAAATAAAGAAAAGGTACAGTAAAAATACAGTATAAAAGATAAAAAATGGTACCCCTGCATAGGGTACTTACCACGATTAGAGCTTGCAGGACTGATAGTTGCTCTGGGTGAGTCAGTGAGTGGTGAGTGAATGTGAAGGCCTAGGGCATTAATGTACACTTTTGTACAAGTAGCAGCACAGTAGGTTTGTTTACACCAACATCACCATGAACACGTGAATCATGTGTTGTGCTGTGATGTTATGATGGCTGTGCCGTCACTAGGCAATGGGAATCTTTTAGCTCCATTATAATCTTATGTCACCACTGTTGTATATGCAGTCCATTGTTGACTGAACTGTTGTTATGGGGTGTATGTCTGTATTCCATGATTCTACTTGGCCCTCTTCTCATTTTATATTCTACCTGGTGATCTCAGCTTTTCCCACTGCTCTGGTTACTACTCATGTGCCTTTACTCCAAATGCATCACCAGCCTGCATATCTCTCCTGGGTACCAGTCTGGTCTGTCTGGTTTTCTATGGTAGATGTCTATTTCAATGCTTTATAAGCATTTCAGACTCAGCATGTGTAAAACCAAACTCTTCATCCCTGTGACTGTCTTTGTCTCATGGAAGTCTGTCTACCTATCTATGTTTTTTTGGTGGAATATAGCTGAAAGAATCATACAGTTATCTTCCATTCCCAAATCAATTACCTGTTCCTGGTGCTTCTGCCACTTAAAGTTTTATAGTCTGTGTCCTCTTATTTCATTCCTTAATGCCACTGCTTTATTTGGATCCATACTGCGGATCTTCTGTGGTGACTTCTTTTACTATTATTCCAGCATTAGGTTATTCTTGTTCTCTATTTTCTCTGCTGTGGTGCCTTGAGGAAAGGATGAACACTTCCTGTATTATTGTATAAAATTTGTTTACTATCTCCTCTGCTAGTCTGTGAATATTTAGGGGACAATAATTTTGGTTTTATTCCTTTTTTTATCCTTGGTGCCTTGTCCAGTAATGGAACATAGTAGGTTCTTGATAAATGTTGGTAGTTACTGTGGAGCATGTTAAGTGAAGAGTGGCCACAAATGAATGAATGAGTGAGTAAATAAATAAATAAAATATACACAGCAAATTCCAAGTGTTGGATAAAGTGTCTATAGTTTGTTCAATACATATTATGCTTTTTTTTCACTGAGCAAATGAAGTAATTAAAATCTGAGATAATGTATATGAAGTGCTTAGCACAGTGGCTGACCTATCATAAGTTTGAAATAAATTTTTAGTATTGCTAGCTAAATAAAAGCTTTTTGTAAGTAATATTGCAAAATAAATCAGTGCACATCTTATGTACTCAAATTTTTTTTTTTTTTAATTTGAGACAGAGTCTTACTCTGTCGCCCAGGCTGGAGTGCAAGTGGTACGATCTCGGCTCACTGTCACCTCTGTCTCCCGGGTTCAGGGGACTCTCGTGCCTCAGCCTCCTGAGTAGCTGGGAGTACAGGTGTGTGCCACCATGTTCAGTTAATTTTTTGTAGTTTTTTAGAGACAAGCTTTTGCCATGTTTGCCAGGCTGGTCTTGAACTCCTGATCTCAAGAGATCTGCCCTCCTCGGCCTCCCAAAGTGCTGGGATTACAGGTGTAAGCCACTGCGCCTGGCCTACTCGATTCTTTCTTTCTTTTTTTTTTTTTTTGAGAGACGGAGTCTCATTCTGTTGCCCAGGCTGGAGTGCAGTGGCCTGGTCTTGGCTCACTGCAACCTTTGCCTCCCGGGTTCAAGCGATTCTTCTGCCTCAGCCTTCTGAGTAGCTGGGATTACAGGCACATGCCCGGCTAATATTTGTATTTTTATTGAGATGGGGTTTCACCGTCTTGGCCAGGCTGGTCTTGAACTCCTGACCTCAGGTGATCCGCCTGCCTCGGCCTCTCAAAGTGCTGGGATTACGAGAGTGAGCTGCTGCGCCTGGCCGGCCTACTTGATTCTTTTAGCAAAACTTATTTTACATTTTTACTTATTTTCCATTGCTACAAGGAATCATTAACCAGAATTGTAATTGGACTTAAAGATGGGAAAGAAAGCAGTCTTATCTTCAAAGAGTTTATGTTTCTTCTGTTATTTCTTTTTCATTGACGTTTATCTCAAAGTATTTATTTTTTTCTCATGATCACATAATGTCTTAACACTTATTCTTCCTAGATGTACTGCTTTTTTTCCCACAAATTATTATGAGTGGTTCTTTAAACATAATTAAGGTTATCTTTAGCCCTTTAAAGGTCTGTGATCATATCAGAAGAAACTAAGAAATTGTAATTCAAGATTTAGGTTTTGATTTTTGAAAGGTTCAACAGTCTTAAGTCAGAATATATTTTGTATCACCACTTATAACACTATGATTTTCTTCATTAATAAATATGTATATAGTAGCTAATAGTCCAGCATTTTGGTGTGAGATACACCTGGGCTTGATTCTGGCTCTGCCTCTTGCAAACTCTGCGACTTTTGCCTGTACCTACCTAATAAAGTTGTGAGTATTAAAAGAAATAACTCATGTAAAGCACTTAGCACGGTGCCTGGCATACAGTAAATGCTAATAAGAGTTGTTCTTATTAGCTCCATGTTATTATAATCTGGAATGTTATTTATGTGAATTTGGAGTAAATATGGATGAAAATATGTTTCTCACAATTACATATGGGAAATCCTGATGAATACTACTTAGTTCAAGTTTACAAGGTTGGGGGCTCATCTTTTCTTTAATACATGTGTTGTAAAGGGATTATGCTATATTAAATTAACCAATTCTTAATGCTTTTATTATAGCTTGGAAGTAAATACAATACATAACATTTCTTATGAAAAAAATTGTGTTTCAGTATTGTGGTTTGCCATTTTGGAGGAAAGGTATGCTATTTTTGTTTAAAGTATAGTTATTTTAAAGCTAGAGCAGAAACTAGGGCAAAAGGTCAGATTCAGAAGGAACAATTGCAAAATCATTATTTTTTGCTTTTTGCTTGTCAATTCAAAGGCAATTCTTGGTAAGAAATGTGTTTTATATTTATAAGTGCATTTGAATTCACACATTTCATGTTCACTGAGAGAGGGGCTCAGAAACTATTTGTAATTATAAAGCAAAACTGTTTACGAAAACTAAGAATATTTTCAGGATAAGAAATGGAAATAGTCATTATAATTGTTTAATTTTCTCATGAATATTTGATAATTGTGACATCTACACACACTTTCATACATTCATTTACCAAATGCTTGCTAAGGGCCTGTCATCTCTTAGGTGCTCTGATTGGCATGGGGGATACAAAATGGAAAGAGCCCTGCCCTTGTCCTTTTCTTCATTTATTTTTAGAGACAGTGTCTTGCTCTGTTGGCCAGGCTGGAGTGTAGTGGCATGATTATAGCTCACTGCAGCCTTGAACCCTTGGGCTCTAGCAATCCTCCTGGTTCAGCCTCCTGAGTAGCTGGGACTATAGGTATGTGCCACCATGCCTGGCTAATTTTTTATTTTTGGCAGAGACAGGATCTCACTATGTTGCCCAGGCTGGTCTGAAACTCTTGGGCTTAAGTCATCTTCCTGCCTTAGCCTCACAAAGTACTGGGATTACAGGTATGCAGTACTAGGTCTAGCTTTATCTTAGTTAATGTATAGCCTAGAGACTATTTGGGAGATTGTTGTTTCCAGTTTGCTGCAGGCTCTCTACATGGCTTGATGATTCCTTAACTATCTGCAGTCTTCTTGTCATTTTCCACAGATGCTCTTCTAAATCGTTCCCACTTTTATCAGGTCCTCTATCCAATTCCAGTTTCCTTATTCCTAGCACATGGTCTTGCTTCCTATTCCATGTGAAAAATGGACTTTTCATTGGTAACTTATCTGGAGTAGCTTTTCACTCACAAGTTTGGTAGCTGCCCTGAAACGACATGAAGGCTTAGTTCAGGTAGGATTGTTGATTGCAGTGCTTTTGCATGGCTGTTCCATGTTGCATGGCCTTCCTCAGCATGGCAGCCTCAGTGTAATTGGACTTACTTGGTGGCTGAGAGCTCTAAAAGTTAGTGTCCCAGTGAATAAGGAGGAAGTTGTATGGCTTTTTGTGACCTTGCCTTGGTAGTCAGGCTGGATTAGTGGTTGAAGTAGTTATGTGCCTTCCCACATTCAAGGGGAGGAGACAGACCTCCCTTTTGATGGGAGGGGTATCAAAAGCCTTGAAACCTTAGCATCATCCTTGTCTTTCATCTCTTTCATCTCACCCACTCTACTTCTATGTATCAGTCACTAAGTGGTTTTTTATTTGAGAAGTATCTCTTTCTCTCCACTGTCGTGAACCTAGCTAAGAATTTTATCATCTTTCACTTGAGAGTTTTCCATAACCTCTTAATTGGTCTGTTTAATCTCATCCACCTTGAATTAAATAATCATTCTTCATATTGATTGTAGGGTAGTTCTTATGGCCTACAAGCCTCTGCTGAGATTGCTTGGCTTGGTTTGTTTGTTTGTTTGTTTTTTTGAGATGGAGTCTCACTTTGTGGCCCAGGCTAGAGTGCAGTGTCCTGATCTTGGCTCACTGCAACCTCCACCTCCCAGTTTCAAGCGATTCCCCTGCCTCAGCTTCCCAAATAGCTAGGGTTACAGGCGCCAGCCACCACGCCCAGCTAATTTTTTTATTTTTTAGTAGAGACGAGTTTTGCCGTGTTGGCCAGGCTGGTCTCGAACTCCTGACCTCATGATCCACCCACCTCGGCCTCCCAAAGTGCTGGGATTACAGGCATGGGCCACCGCGCCTGGCTGCTTGGCTTAGTTCTTAAGGGTTGGATTCTGCCTAATTTTGCACTCTGTACTTGATTTTGTTGGCACTGCTCCTTTACACTGACTGTCTTCCTTGCCTTCTTTGCCCAGCTCCTATCATCCTTCAGGTGTTGGATTGGATGTCACTTCCTCTGTGGAGCCGCCTTAGTGGTTTCAAGTAATGTCATTTCCTCCTCTATTGGTTCATATGTTTATCTCATGCCATTAGAGTGACCATGACTTTCACAAGGTCAGGGACAGCGTCTTAAATCGTCTGCCACTATTGCCTGGCCCGTTGTTATGTACTCAGTAAATGGTAAGTGATTGAAAACAGATTACACTTTGGCAGAATTCTCCAAAGTTTTGAATGCGTTACTGCGTTTTCTAAAATGTCCATAATATTACCAGGGAATCATTTTGACTTGGGAGAACTATATTTAGAGAAGGTTTTAGGTAAGGGAGTTTATATCTTGTGCTTCAACATTTTTATTTCAGTTAAAACATATACAGCAAAAACCAAAAAACTTGTTTGAAATCTTATTCTAATGTGCCAGAAAATTTAGGAAAGTGGGCAAGTATTGGATTTAAAACAAGCTTTGGTAAGATTAAAGGCTCTGAGAATTGAAATCAGAACAGTTTTGTTTTCGGTTGTGGCATTTTAAAGCTTTAATTTTGGCTGTGAAATATTTCACATGACAGATTTCGTTCCAGCCTGTTTCTTTCCGGTCAGGAATGTGTGATGGTTCACTTTTGGCAATTGCACTATGTGAAAGGGCTTGGGTCAGCACCGCTGTGCAGAAATGGGTCAATGAGCGTTCAGATGAAAGGGAAAACACTTTTAAAGAGCCTTTATGTGTTGCTGATGTAATAAGACAAAACTCATTATAAGCTTGAAACTCTCACCATGTTCTTGCTTTCTCCTTCATCTCTCAAATGCTTTGCCAAATTAACCACATCAACTAATTTTACAGAAAATGGATTGCTGAAGAAGCTTCTTCAGAAAGTCTCTCTCTCGTCTTCCAAAAGGATATAAGTCTTCTTTGTACTTCTGTAAAAATCTTAACTGGCCACTTAAAGAGAGCGGGCAGCTTGTTGTACTTCAGTGAGTGATAAAGTACAACCCCGATTTTTCAGTTGAGTTGGGAGGAAGAACTGTATCCTACTGTTGCTTTAAAAGATGATTTTATTACTGTCAGGACAGATAACAAGCTAGGATTTTCTCAGAGCAATAACTGACAAGTTAGATTACTGCCTGTGGCTCTTAAACAATGTAACATTCTTGAATTAAGGAAGGAAAGTACTCAGGTAGTCTTTGAAGGAAGTCTAGGTTCCCTGCATGGCTATAGGGTTGCTGTTTCACTTTTTTCTGAGTAGATAAGGAAGCATAAGCCTTCTCCAAACCCTAGAAAAGCCTTTGCTCTCAAATTTGTGCTGGAATGTTATCTGGAGTGTGATGGGGCCCTTTGCTAGTCACCATGGAAACTGATGAAGGCTCTAGTTGTCCTTTGGGCTATTTGGGGTGGCTTAAACAAAGGATGACCAATGTGTCTAATCCTGTTCTCCACATATGCTTTTTCTTTAAAAATGATTAAAAATACAGCTTACTTAAGGAGGAAAAGGATATCTGTATCATATTTCTATTAGGCTATTTAAAACATTGTGTGCAGCTGAAGGGTATCCTGGCCAAGAAACGTTAATGAAAACTATCATTCTGGATAGGCATAATTCCACTGGTTTCTGATGTTGTCTGTTAGCCCCCAAGCTGATATATGCAACAGAATAACAAATGCTAATTTTCCATTTACCTACTTAGTGATGGAAAGGAACTTGTCATAGAAATTAAGACATGGGTAGTATTTTAGTATGTCATTGCCAAGTGAAACGTGGTTTCAGTGGTAGTGTCAGACATAAAAATTAAAAGCATCTGTGAGCAATTAAAGCATTAATTATTCTGATTTTGCAGACATCTCATAGCACATTTTCCAAAATGACCAGTCCGTAGCTAAAGCTAGAGAAAAGAAGTCTTATGGTAATCTTTAGATGTCCATATTTTGGCAGTCCTTCCTGTTCCCTTAGTGGGGCACAGAGAAGGAAGATCTCAGCAGAAACTATTAATATCTAGGGTGTTACCTGGTGCTGATAGAAGAATGTTTCTTAATTAGTTAATTTAAAAAATTGAGGCGAAATTCATATTGATAGAGGTTTGGGTTGTGAGCCACACTGATTACATTGTGAAGGATTTGTTCCGTTTTCAAGGTCTGACCCTGATTGAAAAGGCAAAATGGGAACTTAAGATGATTGAGGCTTGCCTCTTGGTTGTTTCAAGTAACATGCTTTCCTTTAATGTCCAATAAAGGCTATTTATATGAAATGAAAATCAAGGATATAATACTCAGTGCTTCTACAAATAAGGATAATTTTATTAATTAATTCAAGATTTTACTGAGTACTTCACATGTGCTGTGCGCTCTTTTTAGTCCTAGAGATATAGTGGTAAAATGTGTAAGTTTCTGTTCTTAAGGAGTTTACAGTGTATTGGAAGAGACATAATAAACATATACTTTTAGGTGGTTATAATGGTAACAAAACATAATAAAAAAGTGTAAGGATGTAGAAAGCGATGGGAGGTCTGGGTGCTGTGGCTCACGCCTTTAATCCCAGCAACTTAGGAGGCTGAACTGGGAGAATTACTTCAGGCCTGGACTTTGAGACCAGCTTGAGCAACATAGTGAGATCCCCTTTTCTACAATAACAAGTAGCTGGGCATGGTGGCATATAGCTGTAGTCCCAGCTACTTAGAAGGCTGAGGCAGATCCCTTGAGCCCAGGAGTTCGAGGCTGCAGTGAGCTATGAGACACACCACTGTGCTACAGCCTGGGCAACAGAGTGAGACCCCCATCTCTAAAATATAAAAACTAAAATAAAAAGAAAGTGATAGGAGGTGCAATTTTAGATACGGATGTCAGGGAGGAGATCTCTGAAGACATGACATTTGAGCAGACATCTGAATGAATTGAGTAATTGGGCCACAGGAAGAGCAAAAGCCCTGAGGTAGAATCAACTTGGGTTATTTGAAGTGTTTTTATAAATGGGAGGAAAGCCTCATGAACAGAATAAACAGGAAGAAGGTCCATGTGATTAGAGTGGACTAGGGGAAAGGTAGATAGAGGCATGTCATGCAAAGCCTCATAAGCCATCGTAGAAATTTGGATTTTTTTCTGTGTACAATGTAGTGGGTTTTTCACCAGGGCAGTGACAGTCTAATTTACTCCTTAAAAGGATCTGGCTGTAATGCAGAGAATAGAGTATAGGAGAATAAAAATAGAACAAGACGACTAGCTAGTAGCTAGTGCCAGTGTGTAAGCTAAAGTTGATAGCTTGGACTACAGTGGTAGAGGTAGTGATAAGTACACAGGTTCCAAAGATATTTTGAAGATAGAGCCAGGAGGACTTGCTGATGAATTGGATGTGGATGGTGAAGGAAAGAGATGGTTCTTTTTTTTTTTTTTTTTTGGTATAGTGAAATATGCATAATATAAAACTGACCATTTTAATGATTTTAAAGTGTGCAATTCAGTGGCCTTAAGTACATTAACATTGTGTAACCATCCTCACTATTCATCCCCAGAACTTTCTTATCATTCCAAACTGAAACTCTATTCATTAAATAATAATTCCCCATTTTCTCCTGTTCCTAGCCCCTAGTAACCACTAACCTACTTTCTGTCTCTATAAATTTGACTGTTCCAACTCGTGTAAGTGGAGTCATATAATATTTGTCCTTTTATGTCTGGCTTATTTCACTTAGCAAATTGTTATCAGGGTTCATCCATGTTGTAGCATATATTCAAATTTCACTTCTTTTTAGGTTCTTTGGTTTTGCTTTTAGCAACTATGTGAATAGTATTGAAATTTCCTGGGATGGAGAAGACTCTTGAAGGAGAGGTTAGGGGTTAAATATCAGTTCTCCTTTACACATGTTAAATGTAAAACGCCTAATAGACACCCAGGTGGATATGTTGAGTAAGTCCGGGGCTTGGAGGAGAGGTTGGGGCTGGAGATTTAAATTTGGGTGTCAGCATAGTATATAGGTGGTTTTTAAAGTTATGAAACTGGGTAAGTTTACCTCAGAAGTAAGAGTAGACTTGAGAAAGTGGCCTTTTAACTCATACAGTTTAAAGTTGTGATAAAGGAATACATGTATTCTAAGATGTACCCAAATTGCTAAATTTATAGAATTTTAAAAGTTGGCATTGATTTTTAAATATTTTAATTGATATAGCACATTAGTTTTAAGCAGTTATTTGCTTGTTATTTTGTTAGTCAATTCCTTTACTTTCGTTGGCTTGAAATAGTGGTAAGCCTTGTTTTTTAGGAGTTCTCTGAGAAATTTAAAAAATAAATTTGTGTCAGGATGAATTGGGTACTGGCTAGAATGGTTATTTTCAAAAGTCACACATATAAATTTTATCATAGTAGGGACAATTTGAAAATTAGTAGATGCCATAGATAATAGGATTAATTATATAAAAATTAATTTATATGTAAATATAAAATTAATAGATAATAGGATAAAGGGGGCTTGTTTATGAATGGAGTATTCTAGTGAGCAAACACCAGCTGTGTATGACTAAGGGTGGCACCTATCCAGGGGAAGGATGTTTTGAGGAAAATTTGTGTACTTTTTTTTTTTTCTTTAACAGCAGAGAGGCTTTTTAGTTAGACTAGTGGTCTCTTTTCTTTTCCAAAGGATTAAGTTTCAAAAGAAGGATCAGACCACTCTTGTGGGGTGAAATGGGGGTGGAGGAAATATTTGGAACAAGAGGAATGTTTGCAGCAATACTGGAGTAGAACTTTCCCTAGACGCTGTGGTTCATAGGCATCTGACCAAGTCTTTCAGAGGGAAATCTTAGTATTACTTATTTTTTTTTCCATTTAATGAGAGTTGCTTAGCTTGATTAGCTCCCAGTTTTGTCTTTACAATGGTCATACCACAGAGCTTGTGAATACCAATTCTTTTAAATTTCCTTATTATAAATGATACATGTTTTGAGCATCATATCTTTGCAAAAGTAGCCTGATAGTAGAAATTGTTTTGTAATAGAGAAAAAAGGATTTGGTTTTATGTTACTAAAGGATGTTACAATTAATCAAAAGAAAAAGGAAAATTTGAAGATTTAGAGAGTCTACCAAATGTCATTTTTAAAGGAGAAAATTAAAGTCAGGAAAGAACAGACTTGCTTGGAAACATGTCCTATAAATGGAACTTGAGTAGCTAACATCTGCCTCTGACAAAATTCCCTGCAAGGCTGCTATTTTTCCTTGTAGTCCTTGAGTTAGGGCACTGACATTTTCATATTTGCCTTGGAAATGATTGTGATAATATAAATGATGTTTTATTTTTATACATGATTAGATAGGGAAGATGGAAGCCAGCTGTTTAAATGCATGTCTTATGAAACGCTGCAGGAAATATAACATAGGCAACAGTAAATCAAAGGTGGCAGAGAGGGTATTGCTGAGGCTCATGTAGCAGGGATGGGGCAGATAACCTCTCTTGTTTCTCTTGGTGACTGTTGGTTTTAGCTCTTGCAGAGTTGGGTAGGTTAGCCCATTACATCACACAGCATGTGGTTTTATGATTTAGAGAACCCAAGGCATTTATGTAAAGCACGTTTATTAACTACCTGCTATATATTAGACACTGTGGTGGGAATTTTGGATAGAATGGTAAATAAGATAGTTTTAATTATTTATTTACATCTGTGATAAGTGCCACAAAGAAGTCGTGTTGTCAGGAGAGCAGATAACAGAATACTGATCCTAATCTGAGGGTTGAGAGACGACTTCCCCCAGTGAGTAATACTAATTAGATCTGCTTTCCTACAACCATTATTACTCCCTATCTCTAAGGGCAATAGGAACAATTTTAAGCATGGTATAAAACTGGTCAGATTTTCTTAAAAATTAGTTTGCTGTTGTATGGAGAATGGAGGGGATGTTAGAGTGGATACTGGAGATCAGGTTAGGCTATTACAGTAACCTCAGCAGGAAAGAGCGTGGTGATATCTTGGACTGGAGTGCTGACATTGGAAATGGAGAAGGAGGTAGAATTGGTAGGTCTCGGTTATGGATTGGATATGGGAGTGGAGAGGAAGGGCTCAAGGATGACTGCTATTGCAGGTTCTTGACTGTACAACTGAGTTGATGTTAGATATATTTTCCCAATGCATTTGAAAATAATATGCATATTTTCAAGTTTGGTATACAAAATTGCCCTTGCTTATGAAAATTCACAAATGTGTTGTGTTTTTCCAGTCATCCTTTGGTCAAGATGCAAAACCACAATACTTTTCAGCCTTTACCGTTTTACCTAATATTAAGTAACCTATGTATTTGATTAAGGCTTGCTAATTGTCATAATTGACTGAAGTTCCAGCAGTTTTCTTTTTTTTTTTTTTTTTTCCTGACAGGGTCTTGCTCTGTTGCCTAGGCTGGAGGCACCTAACCTCTGCCTCCCAGGCTCAAGCAATTCTCCTACCTCAGTCACCCAAGAAGCTGGGACTACAGGCATGTGCCACCATGCCTGGCTGATTTTTTAATTTTTTGTAGAGATGGGGTCTTATTATATTGCCAAGGCTGGTCTTTAACTCTTGGGCTCAAGTGATCCTCCCACCTTGGCCTCCCAAAGTGCTGGGATTACAGGCATGAGCCATTGCACCTGACCCCCAGCAGTTTTTTAAAAACAGTTTTAGAGATGTAGTTCACATATTGTGCAGTTCATCCATTTGAAGTGTACAATTCAGTGGCTTTTAGTATATTCGCAGAGTTTTACATCCACCACCACCAATTTTAGAACATTTTCATTACTCCCAAAAGAAACCCCATACCCCTGAACTGTCACTCCTTAATTCCCCCATGTACCCAAGCCCTAGGCAACTACTCATCTATTTTCTGTCTCTATAGATTTGCCTATTTGGGATATTTCATATAAATGGAATTGTCTTAGGTTGGGCTACTGAAACAAACTACTGTAGACTGTGTGGCTTAAACAACAACTATTTCTCACAGTTCTGGAGGCTGAGAAGTCCAGGATCAAGGTGCTGGCAGATCCAGTGTCTGGTTGAGGGCCTGTTTCCTGGTTTGCAGATTACCTTCTCATTTTATTGGATTATCACTAAGTGGAAAGAGAGTGAGAGAGCTCTTTGGGGTCTCTTTTATAATGACTCTGATCCCATTCATGAGGCCTCCACCCTCATGGCCTGATTATCTCCCAAAGGCCCCACCTCCCAGTGCTTTCACATTGGCAGTTAGGATTTCAACATACGAATTTTGGGGGACACAGATATTCAGTCCACAACAGGAGTCATAAAATATGTGCTTTTTCTGACTGGTTTCTTTCACTCAGCATGTTTTCAAGGTTCGTCCATGTTGTAGTGCAGGGGTGTCCAATCTTTTGGCTTCCCTGGGCCACATTGGAAGAAGAATTGTCTTGGGCCACATATAAAATACACTAACACTAGCAATAGTTGATGAACTTAAAAAAAAATCACAAAAAAATCTTATAATGCTTTAAGAAAGTTTACGAGTTTGTGTTGGGCCACATTCAAAGCTGTTTTGGGCCACATGCAGCTCTCAAGTTGCGGGATGGACAAACTTGTTATAGTGTATTTAGTACTTCATTTCTTTTTATTGCTGAATAATATTCCATTGTATGGATAGACCATATTCTGTTTATCGATTTCATCAGTCGATGGACATTGGAGTTGTTTCTACTTTTTTGCTATCATGACTCATGCTGCTATGAACATTTGTGTGCAAATTTTCGTGTGTACATATGTTTCAGTTCTCTTAGATATATACCTAGCAATGGAATTGGTGATCATATGGTAACTCTCTGTCTAACTGTTTGAGGAACTGCCAGGCTGCTGTCCATATTTCTGTTCCATTTCACATTCCCACTCGCAGTGTGTGAGGATTCGATTTTCTCTATATCCTCACCAATACTTATTTTCTGTCTTTTTGATTATAGTCATTCTCATGGTTATGAAGGGTTATCTTGTGGTTTGATTTGCATTTCCTGACTGTGTTTCTGTTGGACTAAAATGTTAATGACATTGAAGCTGGGAAGTTTACTGGCTGACATAGAATTTAAGAAGTCATTTTAATTCTTAGAGAGTACAGATGTACAGATGAATTGGCATATACAAGTAAGTATTTTCAGCATTTTGTAATGCTTAACATTATGATTCTCATTTAGCAACTAACAATTAAAACATATTTTGTATCTTAAGTTGTACAAGGTTTGAAGTATTTGAAAAATAATTTTCCTTAAACCTGCAAACACTTTTTTTGCAGGTTTTTTCCCCTTTAAACAGCAATGGTCCTTCCTTTGGCCCCTAAACAACACAGTTGAGAATATCTAAGTGATTATGGGAAAATTCAGTTGAACCAATCCAAGAACCATCTGTGCTAGACATTATGTTTACCCATGGTGCTACCCTCATAAAGCCTCCAGCCTTGTGAGGAAGACCGATATATTAATACATATTTATTTACATAGAAGGAAGAATGTGGCAAGTGCAGCAGTTTGTGGGTATAAATAGTATATTAATACGAGAACAGAGAGAAATTAATTCCAGTCCTTCAAAGGTAATAATTTGAAGGTGAGGTGTAGTTTTGGCAGGTAGAAAAATAGCAGAAGATAATTCTAGGTTGAAGGAACTATGGAAGCAAAGTCATAGCAAGAAATGACAAGATATTTGGAATGAGAACTACAGAAAGTAGCTCAACTAGGAAGTAGTGCGGTGGAGTGGCATTTCTGCATTTCTCTTTGCTTAATTCTTATGGTCACAAGATGGCTGCCCCACTGAATTGCAAAGAGGAAGAAAAAGAGTGTGTTCCCTTGTTTTTTATTTACAAGGGAAGAAAACTCTCACTAGACATTTTCTAGCTTCACTGATCAGGATCGGATCTCATGAACATCTTTTAGCTGCAAGGAAGACTGGGAATGTGGAGAATCTAACACTTTCTACCTTTCCAGTGGGAGGTGAGTTCTGCCTATGAAAAGGAGGGGTGGGTTAGGAGTTACTGTTGGGTAGCAACCAACAGTGTCTATAGATGATAATATCCTCTAGTTGTAAAAAAGCAAAGAAAGAGATAGATTGAATCCAGGTTTGGGTAATGAATGAAAAAATGGTGATGCCATTTTCCAAAATGAATTTTGCAATCTAAAATTGAATTGGGTCCTTACTCTATTAATGTCACTTACCTGAATCTAACCCTCAGTGTTTGGGACTCTATAACCTCACTTTCTAATCATGAAACCTAACGGAAAACAGAGAAGGCAGCTGGAAGTAATACAGTGGTTTTTAAATGCTACTCCTAGGACTGGTGCTAACTTCCTGCATAAAAATCACCTGGGAGCTTGTTAAATAAATCAAAATCTCTGGGAATTGGTATTTTTAGGTCTGGGATTTGACCATCAATTTTGTTAACAAGCTGCCCAGGTGATTCTGATACACGGCTAGGCTTGGGTACTTTTGGTAGAAAAAGTTTGGGCTATGGATTCAGGCAAATCTGAATTTGATTCCAACTCTTCACTTATTGTGTAAACTTAGGCCAGGCATTTGATCTGTCAGAGCTCAGGTCCCTCATCTGCTAAATGTGTAAGAATAATAATAATGATAATGGTTACTTTACAGAGCTTTTGTGAAATGTAGATATATCTTATGTGTAATGCCACTAGTATAACGCCTGGCACGTAGTGAGCATTCATTAACTCTGGCTATTATTATGTGTTAGCTTACAGTAAGTATGTGCATTTGATTTAGCATAGAAACACAAATTTCTATACAACTACAACAAAAAGAAAAGAAGCAGAATATAATAAATTGCTTCTATTGTTGCTTACTATCTGTTATTTTCTAGGCTAGAACATATGAGTCTTTATTTTCTTAACTGCTTTTTTGGCTATGTCTGTACTCTATTATCTATATAACATAAAAATTGGCTAATATACCAAAAACTCTAATTTTTGTGAAATATGCTACTTAATATTTACTAGAGGCTATTTTTCACAGTGATCTCATGTAAAACCTTAAACTATACATGATTCCTGCTCTTAAACAAAAAACAGACAACATAAATTCAGATAAAAATAATAAGTGCACATTAAGGATCATTTTGTTATTTTTAAAGATTTTATAGTTGCCTGGGTTAATAATTAGAATGTTATTTTTGATGGTTGTTTTGTATGATAAATAAATACCCACTGAGAGTAAATGCTTATTTTTCCTGCTTCCGTGCATAAAGAGGTCTTGGTGCACAGAAAGGAGAAAGATGCTAACATTGAGTACCTACTTTCTGCTAGGAATTTAACTTAATTTGTTGTATTGGAAAGAGGCAGCATGTTGTAGTGTTACCTGCAGACTCTGAAGCCCTGTTGCCTGGGTTCTTATCCCATTTTCTGCACTTGAACTGCCTGACCTTGGGCAAGTTACTAACCTTTGTGTGCCTTGCGGGTTATTGTATACCTACTTAAAGGGTTGTCATGAGGATTAAATAAGTTAAAATATATAATGTGTTTAGCAAGTACCTGACACATAGATAGTAGTATATGTACTGTGTGCATGCAGTACTGTTAGCTATTCTTTAAGTTTCACAAATTTGCAGTGCTCTATAATCTTCACAAAAATCCTATAAATTAGATCTCTCTCTTTTTTTTTGGTCTTAAAATGTCTTTATTGTATTTTAAAAAGTAGATCTTCTTAATCTTTACAGGTAAGAAAATTGAGGTTTGATGAGGTTAATAACTTATCCATAATCACCCATCTATTAAGTGATACAAATACTAGTTTGCTTTTTCCTGCATCCTACTGTGCCTTTAATATGTTAGTTATTTAAAAAAAGAAAACCTTAAAAATAGTAATCACCTGGCCGAGTGCGGTGGCTCATGCCTGTAATCCCAGCACGTTGGGAGGCCGAGGTGGGCAGATTACGAGGTCAGTAGTTCGAGACCAGCCTGGTCAGTATGGTGACACCACGTCTCTACTAAAAATACAAAAAAAAAAATTAGCAGGGCGTGGTGGCATGCACTTGTAGTCCCAGCTGCTCAGGAGGTTGAGGCAGAAGAATTGCTTGAACCCAGGAGGTGGAGGTTGCAGTGAGCCAAGATCGTGCCACTACCCTCCAGCCTGGGCGACAGAGTGAGACTCTGTCTCAAAAAAAAAAAAAAAAAAAAAAAGTAATTACCCATGTGATTCATATGGTACTAAGCAACATTTTCATTTATCAAAAAATTGTTACTACTTGGCAGTGGAATTAATAGATTAACTGTTTTTGAACTTTGAGTAAGATGTTATTGTTTTTAAAAAGATCTGTTATTGACCCTTAAAATATTGCATCAAGGTGTAGCAGATTTAAAAAAGCCATATTGTAATAACAATTTAAATGAAATTAATTCCATATATATTGCTTACCTGGGCTTAGGTGCTAACATTTTTATAGCATGATTTTCTAGGTAATAATAATTATGGTGCCTTGATAATTTTTATTAGTTTTTGAACTTTATTTTTAATTTGATAGAGTTGTATAATAATGTCTATATGTGAATACAGTACAACTGTTTATTTCACTCATGATTTAGATGACATCTGTGATTGAGTAGGTTATCTAAATCCTCAAGTTTCATACATTTTATAGAAAATATAAGCAATTATGCTAATGGAAAACCTGTAATATATATTAATAGTATTAATTGATTTGAAAACTGTGTGTCTACCTCTATGGTGTCTTTTATAAGAATAATTCAGTGTACAGAATAAGAAACTTAACATCACAAAAAGAAAGATAAATTGTTTTTTAAAAAAATTAAATGTATAATAGAGGGGTGAAAGTGTATTAGATTAGATCCTAAAGCCGATCTTCTATTAGGTATTTTTCCTTACCTGTTTGCTCTTCCTCCTCCTCCACAAGCACACACACACCACATTCACCCTGATCTTCAGATAGGTAAAAATCTCCAAACTGCTCCCCCCTCCACCCCTGCCATATTTTCTGTATGGTTTTAGGCACATAGCATTAGGTACAACATGCTTTGAAATTTCCCATTAGAAGCAGTAGCAATATTGTTAGCAATAGCTCTAAAGAAGCTGTTGGCTGGATGTTTCCTCCTCAGTACTCTTTGGTCTACCTTTTAAAAATTTCTTTCAGTAAAGTGCAGCTTGCTGTCAGTAATTAATTCTCCTTACTTTGTTCAAGGAAGTTGTTGAATTTGCTTATGAGTTAAAATGACAAGCCTTACTTACCCTCATTTTACATTTAGTATATTCTACCTTAGTTTCCCTTTATGTATAACATATAGGTGGCAAAACTACTCCACATCCTTTGAATTTCATTGTCTGATTCTATCTAATAAGAATTTATCCAAATATTTCTCACAGAACATCCTTTTTTTTTTGAGTCCGAGTCTCACTCTGTTGCCCAGGAGGAAGTGCAGTGGTGTGATCTCAGCTCACTGCAACCTCTGCCTCCCAGGTTCAGGCAGAACAATCCTTTTTTTAAAAAAATTATTTACCTTCTTTCTAACTTGGCTTTCACTAATTCATTTTTCCTCTCTCATTTTTTTTTTCCATCAGGAAATTATTTCCCCCATCCCATCTCCTTGAGGAACAGGGAAAGCCTTTAATTCTCAGTGGAGCAGTGTTGGAAGGGTCATTGAGGGGAAGAGAGCAGAGCATATGGAACTGTGGGTTTCAAAACCAGCTGCTGGGCTGCTCTGATTTTGAGTCTGAAGGGTGGATCAAGTGCTCTGTTCATATCTGATCTTATAATTGCTTTTCTTTAGAAGAGCTGCTCTCAGAATTATAAATACTCTTCCCTGCATTGCAGTTTAGTTAAGGACATTCTTAAGAAATTGATGTTAGTTTTCCAGCATCTTTGCTGCAGTACTTTATTTGTTTGGGGAAAGGTTCTTGTTTAGTTAGGTTTCTAGGTCCCCAGGCTTTGATTCTGGCGACAAATGACTAGTTGATATCACAGATAACTATGATTTTTAGAGCTCAGTGTCTGTAAGCATCTTCTGCATTTTTATAAGCACTACATGGTGGTAGAAGGCTTTCCACTTTTCTCTGTATTTGAAGACTTTACTTACTAAGGGCATTAAAGCCTGTTATTTTTATTTTTAAAAAAATTATACAGACCAAGATTTAAAGTTTTTCTTCTCTTAATCTTAGGTGTTTTATTCCTGATTTACTTTTCCCTCCTTACTAAATGAAAATGTGGCACTTAAGGCAACTGTTTTCTTGCTAAAGAAGAAGTTGCTTCTCCAGTTCCGGAAAGAAAAACAAACCCAGATTTGCAGCTTTTTTATATTTGAAACCCTATTGTACTAAATCTTGCTAGTAAGCAGATAAAAAATTTTCTTCTTTTTGGTTAGCTTTTTCATACCATGTTGTGACTTTAGTTTTCAAAGATTTAGACAATGTACTTTATCACTCTGTCACCCAGGCTGGAGTGCAATGGTGCGATCTCTGCTCACTGCAACCTCTGTCTTCCGGGTTCAAGCAATTCTCCTGCCTCAGCCTCCCAAGTAGCTAGGATTACAGGCGCCGCCACCACGCCTGGCTAATTTTTGTAGTTTTAGTAGAGACAGGGTCTCACCGTGTTGGCCAGGCTGGTCTTGAACTCATGACCTCAAATGATCCTCCCGCCTCAGCCTCCTAAAGTGCTGGGATTACAGGCATGAGCCACTGCGCCCAGCCATATTTTTTAATAAAGCCACCATGGAAACATAGCCATTCTTTGTAATAGATTTTCTTTCATGAAGTTGATTTTTTTTGGAGTTGAGGTCAGTAGAAAAAGGAAGATGATATTAGATTTTTCTGGGGAGAAAATGGTTGTTGGGAATAGACTGCAAAGAAATTTATGACCGCTTTTAAACACCAGAATATTTTTAAGCTATATATTATTGTATAATTATTATATAGTAATATTACTTAATTTCGAGTCCTATAACTTAAAGTGTTAGTGTAGAAGTATTAGAAGAGAGACTTTCTTGAAATCATAGTATGTTAAAGCTTATAAGAGACTGTGGGGATCATATAGTAAGCAATACTGAAATTCTACAGAATAACAGATGGAGGTTTGTTCATTCATTTATTAGTTCATTTACTTACCCATTTATTCAACAAATATTTAATTTTTACTGTTCAGAATACTTGGGGATATTCCTGCCCTTATGGAACTTACAGTAAATAGATAATAAACATCCCAAGTAAGTTAAATAGTATGTTAGAAGGTGATACAAGTCAACTGAGATGGGGGAGGGGTAGTGCTTAAGGGTTAGTGCTGGTTTGCATTTTAAAATATGATAGTTTCCATTGAAGAGAAGAAAATGAGAGTAGACTGTGTGACTATCTGAGGGAAGCGTATCTCAGGGAGAAGGAGGAGCTGGGGCAAAGGCCAATAGGTGGGAGCATGCCTAGTATACCATGCAAGCAATAGTAATAAGGCCAATGTGATTTCTGGAGGAAGAAGTGGAATGGAGTAATAGGTGATGAAAATTACTAGGTTTGGGAGGCAGGAGGTGGGTGGGGAACTGACTGGGTTATGTGGGGTGAATGGTTGTAAGGACTTTGGCTTTTACAGGAATGAAATGGGAGGAGTGGTGGCAGTGAAGGGTTTTGAGCAGAGTAAATAACACAATCTGACTTATGTTTCATCTGAATCATTCTTGCAGCCCTGTTGAGAAGAAATGCTAGGGTAAGGTTGTCAGATTTCGCAAATAACAAATTTGAATTTCAGATAAACAATGAATAATTTTTTAATGTATATGTCCCGTGCAATATTTATTGATTATTCACCCATAAGGCAGAATGTTTACTATGTTTTTAAAAAAAATCATTTAAAAAAGGACCTCTTTAATGTTATTGTTGATTACTATAGATTATTGTTATTATGATCCTGCTGGTCCCAAGGCTTAGTAGCAAATTTTCATCTCACTTTCCTGTATTATCTATATTTCTGTTTTTCACATTGTGGTCATCTTATACCGTGCAGTGCTACATGTATAGGTTGTTGGATGGCAGCCCGGACCTAATGAATCAGAATTTCTGGGATGTAATAGGGAATCTCTGTTACTACCTACTCTTCTAGGTTCTGGGTATATAGTAGTGAACAAAGCATGCAAAAATCCTTACCCTCATGGGATTTACATTCTAGTAGAGGAGATAGTAAATAATAGGTAAATACATTTGCACTCCATATGTGCTGGTTTCGCATCTGTGGATTTAACCAACTGTGGATCAGAAATATTTTTAAAAACCCAATAAAAAGAACAATACAACAATAAAAAGTAATACAAATAAAAATACAGTATAATAACAATTTACATAAAATTTATATTGTATTTGGTATTATAAGTAATCTAGAGATGATTTAAAGTATATGGGAGGATGTGTACAGGTTATATGCAAATACTGTGCCATTTTATATACGAGTCTGAGGATTGGCCGGGCGCGGTGGCTCACGCCTGTAATTCTAGCACTTTGGGAGGCTGAGGCGGGCGGATCACAAGGTCAGGAGATCGAGACCATCCTGGCTAACACGGTGAAACCCCGTCTCTACTAAATATACAAAAAAATTAGCCGGGTGTGCTGGCGGGCGCCTGTAGACCCGGTTACTCGGGAGGCTGAGGCAGGAGAATGGCGTGAACCCGGGAGGCGGAGCTTGCAGTGAGCTTAGATTGCGCCACTGCACTCCAGCCTGGGCAACAGAGCGAGCTTCTGTCTCAAAAAAAAAAAAAAGTGAGGGTTTTGGTATGGAGGCGGAGGTGTCCAGGAACCAATGCCCTGCAGATACCTAGACTGTATATAATATGTTGAATACTAATATAGATACCAAGAAGAAAGAAAAAGCAGAGTGGGGAATAGGAAATGTGTAGTGTTGTGGTAAGGGAGTTGCAATTTTAGATAGCCTGGCCAGTGAATGCCTTACTATACGGTTATGTTTAAATCAAGACTTAAAGGAAGTGAGTAAGAGACCAGGTGGATACTTGGGGCAATAGGATTTCTGGTTGAAGGAATAGCAACTGCAAAACTCCTAAGTCTGGGGTGTTCCTTGTGTGTTTAAGAAGCTGCAAGACGGTAATATGTATGGAGTAGACTAGAAAAGGGGAGAGTAGGAGATGAGTTGAAAGAGGTATGGTAAGTGGCTGGTGATTGTTGATTAGTGGTTAGGCTTCATGATACATTGGAGAGAGACTTGGGATCCTAGGCCCGGGAATGGCATTATCTCTGAGCCTTAGTTTCTTTATCACTAAAAATTAGAAGACTAAGACGATCTCTTAGGTTTCTTCCTACTCTAAAATAGAGTCTTTAATTTGAAATTGATTATTGGCCAGGTGTGGTGGCTTACACCTGTAATCCCAGCACTTTGGGAGGTCGAGGCAAGAGGATCACTTGAGCCCCAGAGTTTGAGACCAGCTGGGGCAACGTGGTGAAACCCTGTCCCTACAAAAAATGAAAAAAAATTAGCTAGGCATGGTGGCCAGTGCCTGTAGTCCTAGTTACTCAAGACACTGAGGTGAGAGGATTGTTGCTTGAGCCAGGGAGGTCAAGGCCCCTATTGCCCTACTGCACTCTAGCATGGGCGACAGAGCAAGACCGTCTGAAAAAACAAACAAAAAGAAATCTGCCATTTATCTTCCATTTCTATTTTGTACCTCTTTTGAAAGCAGTTATTAATATTTTTATCATTTGGGATTCTTCTGTACTTTTCATGAGCTCCTCCTCTCAGGTTGTGTTCCAACTAGCCGGGTGATTTTTTTTTCCTTTATGCTGCTCTTGTTTCTCTTTTTTCCTGATTGAACTTGAAGATTTAGACAGTCCTTTGATAAACAGTAGGAAATTGTTCTCTTATCACCTTGTTAACCATTAGCTCTTCTGACAATCAGATTCTTATTTAATCTTAGCTAATAGAATTTGGAAACATATATTTTTCTCTACTAAGAGATTGAAATTCTTATGATTGGCAGCTTGACATAAAGCTGGGCAGAAAGAGAAGAAAGAAGAGGCTTGAATAATTTCTAAATTGAATAAACACCAACTGCCAGTCCGAGATTAAACTGAATATAATATACAGGGAATCATGGGAGTCTTAGCTGGGTGCTTCTGTAGAAGTACAACTTTTAGGTAGGTCTTATTTAGAAATAATTGGGTGGAAACATTCTAAGATGTTGTTTTGATGGGTTCTATTAGCAGAAGACATGGATAAAAGGAACATGTCATGAAGCTTTATAATCTTATTTAGTATAAATTGTGTTGGAAGAACAAAGCAGTATCAAAACTGTGGTTCGTGTCTTTGAAATCCAACACACAAAAATAGGATGTGTAGGCTCTCAAATTGCAGCTTTCATGCAGTAGTAATGAAACAGTATAATCACTCTTGAATAATTCTGCCACCTTTTACAACTTCCACAGGGTGTTATAGATTATAAACGAATCCAAAAAACTAATTGTTATCTTGGGGTTTGATCTATCTTGTTTTATGTCATCTGCTAGATTTTGAGATCTGTAGGAGAGTCAGAAAAAGAGTATATTGTTAGATACCAACATTAGGTTAAGTTTATGGTGACATTAAAGATGACAATCACACTTTACAATAGTAAGTTTACAGTTATTTTTGCCAACAGTAGTTTTTTTTTTTTTATCTGTTGTGTATTTGGTAGCTTTTGTAGCAAATATTCCTTTGAGTCTGGCTGAAATTGAAGAAAATCCTAAATGGAGCTTTGTTGAGTAAATATAATTATTATAGGAGGAGTAAGTTGGAAAGGATTCATAAAACTTAGCTGGCTAGACACCCAGCTGCATACATTTATTTATAGGCTTTTACCTTGCTCATTTATTTTTCTAACAGTATAAAACTGGAAGTTTAAAGTGAAAGACTATTTACATACTTAAAATAGGAGCCTATTTAAAAATAATGGAGTAAATTATGAAAACAAATGAAGTTTATTTGGCACCTTATGAACATTACTGAATTCTAGACTTGAAAATCTGTTTAAATTTATTTTTATAGCAATAGTAACTGTACTGGTCTGATAGCTGTGCCAATTCTAAGTATAATATGCTTTAATTAATGTATGCTTTGGTGTTTCTGTTAATGGACACTGATTTTTTTTTTTTTTTTTTTTTTGAGACAGAGTCTCACTCTGTCGCCCAGGCTGGAGTGCAGTGGCGCAATCTTGGCCCACTGCAAGCTCTGCCTCCTGGGTTCACGCCATTCTCCTGCCTCAGCCTCCCGAGTAGCTGGGACTACAGGCACCCGCCACCACGCCCAGCTAATGTTTTGTATTTTTAGTAGAGACGGGGTTTCACCATGTTAGCCAGGATGGTCTTGATCTCCTGACCTCGTGATCCGCCCACCTTGGCCCAAAGTGCTGGGATTACAGGTGTGAGCCACTGTGCCCGGCCTGGACACTGATTTTATTCATGATAAATAAAATCTAAGCAAGACATCCTAATTTAGTTCCAGTAAAATAGTCTGAAAAGTGTGCTTTTTGATTTTTAAAATCTAGCCAATTAAGGATGAGAGAGTAAATCTTTACTGAGATAGCTCCTCTGACGTTCAGATGACTAGCCTGCGTGCTCTTGGTGCTAACAACATTACATTGTTGAATGACTGAATAGCTTCATCATGAAAAAGTTTACTCTCTAAATTGAATGTTGACTAACTATGACGTGTGGACCAAATCCTTTTTTTGTGAAGTTTTATTGGAACACAGCCGTGTTAATTTATTTACATATTGTTTATGGCTGCCTTGATGCTACAGTGGTAATGTTGAGTAGTTACCATAGAGATCATATGATCCTCAACGTCTGAAATATTTACTGGTAGCCCTTTAAGAATAAGTGTGCTCTATATCTGTTTTTGGAGTTAGATCCTGTTAAAGTTCTGCTGGAGGTTTATGAGGTTAGCATTTTCATGTTTAATTTCCCATTCTACTTCATTTTAAGAAAGAATACTTTAAATGGTCATTTTGAGTGTAAGTTTCTGGCTTTCTCATTCATGAGTATGGATAATACCACCTTGCGGTGTTGCTGTGAGGATAAATGAAAAAATGTAAATAAAATGCTTAGCTAAGTGCCTGGCACCCAGAAGGAATTCAACAATGGGGAGATGCAATCAGGGAAAGTGTTGGTGTCTGGGTGATTTAAGATGGTATGTTTTTATAGGTTCTGATTTGTCCATAGGGCTGGCAGTGGAGGCCGAGTTTATCCGGCATCTTAATATAACTTTGCTGTCTATTGTCCCTTTATCCTGTTCTTCCTCCGTCCTTAATCCCTTTGCTCCTCTCTCTCTCTTTCCTCTCTTTCTCTTTTGCTCCTGATCTTTGTATTTTCCTCCCTTTGTTTCCTTTTTGATATATGCAAGCATTGGTACTAAATTTAGGTCAGTCTCTTAGAGTATGTAGAGAGCCTAATATGTAGAATATTGTCAGTTAGTGTTATTTCTATTTTCTAGGAAGCAGAAGAACTCGAAAATCTTGTAATTTCCCCTTCCTCCTTAGTTTTTACATAACATATATTGGAGCCATCTAGGCATATGTAAAATCTACTCTTACCGCAGCAAATGTTAGGAGAGATCTTCAGTTTTTTTGGACCATTGTGCCAAGAGTTCATCTTTAGGCAAGCTTAGTATTCTTCTAGAAGCAGGATAGATGATAGATCTTTCCTAGCATTTTGAAGGAAACTTGAAAATCTAGTGATGATAAAATTGACCCTAGCAATCTTATATTAGTTAGAACACTTAGTTATATTCTTGTTTCATGGAAACATAAACTTAAAAAGCTGTTATTTTACTTGACAGGTATTGTTAGAAGATCAATTTGAAACTTAGGACCTAATCCCCTTCATGTTATTGTAAAACCAGCATTGATATAAATAAGAGAACAAGGAAAGAGAATCTTAAAATAGCTTTTGTTTTTATTGGTATTTATTATTATTTGGTTGTAGTTTTTAGTTTTTGTAGGTGTCATAAAATACAGAAAAGAGATAAAATTCTAGGATGATAGTTATAGCATTAGCAGAACTTTGTGTAATAGAAGTAACAATTAGCCATATTTCTAGATTTAGGTCCCCTCATTTGAAAATCTTGTTATCCATAGTAAATTTAATTGTTTTAATTTAGCTAAATTCTTCTGTTTGTGGTTTAAAAAATAGTTAAATTTGTCAAATTTCTCATTGACTGTTCCTCCCTTCTTAAATCTGATACCTAAATGCATTAAGCTTAAATTTTATATACCACCATTCTATTAAAAATCAAGTATCCTTCCTATTTTTCTGATTTATTTTACATAAAGCTGAGATTTTCATAGAGACAGATATTAATCCCATTTTTTCCTCTGAGGACACTGAGTCATACAGATATATACATGTATATTTAAACTGCAGTTTTAGTCAGTATAAAGTTGGAAGCACAAATCTTAGATTTACTTTATTTTGTATGTTCATAGGAACCAGATAACAAAATTTAAAAAGTTTTTTTTTTTTTTTTTTTGTCTAGAAATAGGTAGGTAACATTGAAGATGAGTAATTGCTTCAGTTTTTCAAAAAATTTTGTCAAGGGGTTATGAGTTTTATTCTGCAGGATATGAAGAGAGTAGTAGGAAAGTTGTAAGACTTGATGAAACAACTCTAAGGCATATCGTGTTAGCGTTCTGTTTACTTGTAGATGAGCAAAACCAATAACAGATTGATTTCATCTATCAAAGGAGAAAGAAGAGAGGGGAAGAAGAAAAAAAAGAGACATATTTTTTAATAGCGAATTTTGTTTTCCTTTCCTTGGCTAAGCTGCTGATTAATTGACAGCCACCGAAGAGCCCAGACAGGGTGTCCTGTCCTTCAGCAGCTGGATGCATCATCAAAGAAAACAGTTTTAGTTGTTTCTGAACCTCTAGAAGATGTTTTGTATTTAATTGTGACTTGCATATAAGAGGTTGTCTCTGTGTTAGGTGTGCCAGTATCCTTGTTAGTGCTTCCATCTCATTTATCGCAGATCTACATCAGAATTTCTCACTTGCTTTATTATGGCCCTGTTTCCATGATCTTTTTTTATTTTGTCTTCTTTGGTGTGTTAGACAGGCTTTCCAAAAGTTAATGTTGTATCTTTCTGGGGTTTTGCTTGCCATCATAAATCATTATTTTAAAATTGTTTGTGTGTAATTTGTTCTCAAACTCATGTTCAGATCAAAAAGGTCTTAGTCTGCTTGAGACTATATGGGAGACCTGAACTACAATATGTAAAGCATATAGGGTGGATTTCTCTAGTCAGTTATCTAGATGATATTAGTAAATCGTAAAAAGTATTGACCCTAAGCAATTTATGCTCTTTTACTTAGCTGTTGCTTTGGAAGTTTAGGTTATGATTTGTAATATTTTGCCAGTTTTATTTTCTGTACTCAGATTACTGTTGCTATATGCTTCACCTTTGAGAAGAGTGGGAACAATCTTATGGTAAAGTGTTTTTGTTTTGTTTTATATTTTTATTTATTTTTTTGCAGTCCAAGGCCATTGGTTTGCTAGATGTGGATGTGTATGGACCTTCAATTCCAAAGATGATGAATCTGAAAGGAAATCCGGAATTATCACAGAGTAAGTAAAGAAGGGATAAATACTATAATAATAGTTGCACTTTTATTAATACTTACTGGGTGTCAGACATGCTAGATGCAATGTATATTTTATACACAATGTAGTGTAAGTCCTCACTTAAGTTAGTAGATTCTTGGAAACTGTGACTTTAAGTGAATAGATATGTTAATTGATATAAACAAGAGTTAAGTTCCTATGGCATATTTCTGGTCACAAAAACTTCACCAAACTTCTAAATAAAGACTCAAAACACTTGTAAAATTAAACAAAGAAATAAATTTGGGCTATAAGTACATTTAAGAAAGATTAATAAAAACAATATAATTATTTACACAATTTTTAGTGAATCAGTGAGTGAAAGCAGTCATAGTGGTGGTGGGTTAAATCAAGGAATAGGTGTTTGCAAAGTAAAAATTGTAAGGAGCATCTTTTACCATCATGCAATTAGAGAGTAACCAATATGGCAGATCATTGAGCATTTTCTTACTGCATCGTTTATTGTGCGTTTGTATGATTATCATATACTTTACTAGTTTTTTTTTCTTTTTTTTTTGAGACGGAGTCCCACCCTGCTGCCCAGGCTGGAATGCAGTGGTGTGGTCTCGGCTCACTGCAACCTCTGCCTCCTGTGTTCAAGTGATTCTCCTGCCTCAGCCTCCCAAGTAGCTGGGACTATAGGTGTGCGCCACCACGCCCAGCTAATTTTTGTATTTTTAGTACAGATGGGGTTTCACCGTGTTGGTCAGGCTGGTCTTGAACTCCTGACCTCAGGTGATCCACCCACCTCACCCTCCCAAAGTGCTGGGATTACAGGTGTGAGCCACTACACCTGGCCCACTAATTTTTATTTGGCAATCATTTGTATCCATTCATTCATCTTCCAACCCACTTATTCTGGTTCAGGGTTGGGGGTGCCTGGAGCTATCCTGGCAGCTCAGGGCACAAGGCAGGAATCAACCCTGGACAGGAGGCCATTCCATTGTAGGGTACACTCATACACCCACACTCATTCAGACTGGGACCATACAGACATGCCAATTCATCTAATGTGCATAGCTTTGGGATGTAGAAGGAAACCAGAGTACCCGGAGAATACCCATGCAGACCTGGGGAGAACATGCAAACTTCACACAAGACTGTGGTCATGGCTGGAAACTGATTTTTTCTTTATTAATGTTACAACAAAATGATGTTGAAAGAAAACAATTTTATTGGAGGACCTGCTGTATAGTGATTCAGAAAGCAGACATGGAAGACTGTACTTTAAGGAATCATTTCTATAATTCGCTACTACAGAAGTTTCTCTAAACATGTAGAGCACTGAGTTTTAATAAAATAAAAAAATAAAAAGTATATATATAAAAAAAAATCAGACATGGTACTGGACTGCCTGGGTTTGATTCTCAGCCCCATCCATTTACTAGCTATATGGCTTGAGTAAATTGTTTTGATCTCTTTGTGCCTCAGACCCCCATATGTAAAATAGTTACAACTACTGTGAGGATTAATATAATGCATTTAGCAGAGTTCCTGGCACATAGTAAGTGATCAAAAATGCTAGATCCTCATTATTGTCTCTTATATTAAATGTGTGGATATATGGGATTATTTGAATAGGAAATATATTTGTGTTTAGAAGAGATGAAAATTATTTTCTCTAATCAGATTTCTTGGTCAGATTAGTTTTAAAGTGTTAAGAAAAACTCCTAAAACATTATTTTCTTTCCCTAGCCTCTTTACTAGAAAGAAGTAATTTTTAAATACCTCTTTAATATTTACTGCTGTTGTTATTGCATTTTAAAAATAAAGCTATCAAAAGCTTTAAGAACAAGGAAATGCTATTATCAAAAAATGAATTGGCTTGGCTTAGTGGCTCACATGGCTGTAATCCGAGCACTTTGGGAGACTGAGGTGGGAGGACAGCTTGAGCCCAGGAGTTCAAGACCAGCCTGGGCAACATAGTGAGACAAAAATAAAAAAATTAGCTGGGCATGGTGGTTCACACCTATAGTCCCTGATACTCAGGGGACTGTGGTAAGAGGATCACTTGAGTCCCGGAAGTCAAGGCTGCAGTGAGCCATGACTGCGCCACTGTACTCCAGCCTGGATGACAAAGCAAGATCCTGTCTCAAAAAAAAAAAAAAGAAAAGAAAAAAAGGAATTGGAAAAACTGATAATTTTTTTAAAAGAGTGGTTTTATGGGAAATTAGTTTATTGATTTGTAATGATAATGAGTATAAAATTGAATAATTTCTTTTTGTTTCTTATTGGGCTTTTTATTTTCCATTGTTCTAGAGAAAATGACTATATTTACTGCTGTATATTTATTGGATTATCTCTGTAGGTAATAGAAGATTATTTTTGTTGTCATTAAAAGTTAATTCAGCATTGCTTACCATGTAAGAGGCTTTTGTTTGTGGTTTAGTTGTTGGAGCCAATTATAATGTTAAGTTTTGGATAATTCTTTACGAGACAGTAAAGATTCTCACTAATATTTTGAAGAAAACTTGAAGATTTTAGTGATGCTAACATTGACCCTAGCAGTAGTATATTGCAAGTACCCACTTAATTATTTTCTTGTTTCATGAAACATAAACTTAAAAAGCTGTTATTCTGGTTTCTTTTTTCTTAACTTTTTAGTGGAATACATACTTAGTTTGCAAATATATGACATGAGCCAAGGTGTCAAGCTTTCACAAAGAAGGAGTAATGAATTTGCATACTTTAAATGATAGATTCATTATGTTTGTCTCAATTAAAGTAATATGAAAACTAGTACATGCAGAACATGAGGAATGGCAAAATGGAGCCCTCAGTGTCATTCTTCTCTTAAGTAGTCTGCTTGGTATATGCCAACATAAATACTCGAAGTGAACTTTAATTTCTTTCTTCTCGTTTTACTGAAGCTATAATCTTAAATTTGATGTTTGCAAATTGGCTGCCAGTAAATAGGCTTTTGGGTAAAGACGAGGTCCTGGAAATCTTGGAAAGGCTGAAAAAAAAAACCAAACAAACCACTTTCTCTGTTGACAGGCTGATCTTAAGTCCCCCAAGAAATAAACTGAATGATTAAGGCGTTCACTTAAAATCATGTGGAATCTTAAAAATGCAACTTATAAATTATTTTTGAATCTTAGAAAAACCTGCCAGCATTCTACTAATTGGCATCAGTCTGACATTTCTACATTTTTCATGTTAATTTATCCTATTCTGCTCTCTATTACAGAAAACACAATACAGTACAAAATTACCTAATTAACAATAAAGAGAAACTATGAAAGACTTGTTTTCAGCAGTTCAGGTTTTGGGGAGATAGACCAGTGAATTGAATCCCACCTTTATAGGTGTTCCTCTGTTCTTAGACTAAGCTGGACAGCCTTGCAAGCAGTGGGACTTCAGAATTACCTTCCTTCTTATTATTTAAATAGATGTATGGCAATGTAGTTTTTGACAATTTGTTCATTTTAAAATGATATGTTAGGGTTGGCAGATCATACGTTTATCCACATTCTCTTCATACCTTTTTTTGGGAGGGTGGGGGGAATTGTAGAAAAACAACACGTTTTGCATTTAAGACATTTTAGCCTTCATTACCAAGAGAAAGTTTCTGTTCGATTTTAAAAAAGTGAATTCAGTAATTGAAGATTTTAAGTTTATAATAGTTTTGAGTTTCTTAGGCTGAGAATGTTTCTGTCAGCTTAAAATGACAATAGTGATTTTTCTATGTTATCATGCAAAATTATGGTAATGGAAAATCTAGCCAGTTTGTAGAAAGGGCGTTATGCAAAAACATCAACAGGCTGACATTATAATGACTGAAGATGAGCAGTTACTTTGGGAAGCTAGTGGGATTTAGAATAAAACCTAAGCGTCCTTGGAGAAACCAGCATGTAAGCGTGAATATAACCTTTTTTAAAAAAGGAACAAATGCCAATTTTTTCCTTCATTTTAACTTTCCAAATAGTGTCAAATTCAGATTTCATATTATAGTATAGCCAAATTATTGTCCTAGAAATTATTGTAGGTTTTCCATTGAAATGGCAAACGAATATTAAATGGCTGTTGCACAAGAGAGACAACACATCTCTCTCTTAGTAGATGTTAGTAGAAATAGCTGCTTTGTTTCATAGTTTTGTGATGAAAAATCACTTTCAGAATACTGGTGAATTTATTACTACTTAGTTTTACTGAAGAGTCTTTAAATGTAATGAGCTAATAAAGTAGGAAAATTTCAAGACCTGTGGAGAGAGTTTACTAAAATGGATATGTCAAGTATTTTATTGAGGATGACACAGTGTTTATTAGTGATTTTAAGTAGGATCTGCTTGTCTTTTCTATTGTGGGATAGTAATTTTGCACTCATGGCACAGTTTTCTGCTCTATTTGTTTAAAGTTAGTAAACTTTTTTCAAGTTTAGGAATTAATGTGTATGCAGGCTTATAAGACAGAGAAGTGTGGAAAATCAGCTTGAGCAAATGACCTTTTATAATCTCTGATAAAAACTACAAAGAAGGGACTAAGATCTTCTTCTGCTTCTTTCTTCTTTCTTCTTCTTCCTTCCTTCCTCCTTCTTCTTCTCCTTCTCCTTCTCCTTCTTCTTCCTTTCCTTCCTCCTCCTTCTCCTCTTCCTCCTCCCTTCTCCTTCCTCGTCTCCTCCCTTCTCCCTCCTCGTCTCCTCCCTTCTCCCTCCTCCTCTCCTCGTCTCCTCCCTTCTCCCTCCTCCTCTCCTCCTCCCTTCTCCCTCCTCCTCTTCTGCCTTCTCCCTCCTCCTCTCGTCCTCCCTTCTCCTTCTTCCTCATCTCCTCCCTCCCTCCTTCTCCCTCCTCTTCCCTCCTCCTCCTCCCTTCTTCTTCTTCTTCCTCCTTCATCTTCCTTTTTCTTTTCTTTTTTTTGAGATAGAGTATTACTCTGTTGCCCAGGCTGGAGTAAAGTGGTGCCATCATAACTCACTGTAGCCTCAAACTCCTGGGCTCAAGTGATCGTCCCTCCTTAGCCTCCCGAGTAGCTGGGACTATAGGCATGTGCCACCATACTGGCTAATTTTTAATTTTTTGTAGAGCTGGGGTCTCACTATGTTGCCCAGGCTGGTCTTGAACTCCTGGACTCAAGCAGTCCTCCTGCTTTGGCCACCCAAAGTGCTGCGATTACAGGGCTGAGCCACCACACCTGGCCTGGAACTGAGATTTCTTAAAGGTAACTTAAGTGCTTAAACAATGAGAGTGAACTCTAGTTATTCCTTAAGTCTCTCTGTTGTTTCTGTCCAGAGAAGAGATCTAGGGGTGTTGCTGAAGTTGTTAACATGCAAGATCACATTCCTAACCAAAGCATGGAGTTCCCAAAGGGTGTAACAGCTATTTACTGCTCGGCTTGTGGATGTCACCAGATACCTCCAATTTTAAGATTACTAGTACAGTAGCCTCACGGGCCACAGAGGGCAGGGCATATTGTTGGCTCCTCTTTGGGGTATCACTGATATGTGGACTGCAGGAGGCTCCTTCAGCTGGAGGTCTGTAGTTGTCCAAGGTTTTGATGGGGGTTGTTGGAATATTCTTGCTTACCTCTTCACTGTAGGGAAAAATTCCTCCTGATTCCCAGCTGATCCTGGTTGCCGGGATAGGGTTGTGGAGTTGGTGTATCCAAATGTAGTTATTTATTTGTTGTTCTGGCTGTCTTTGTGAGGAGGATGAGCACCAGGGGCTTAGTCAACTCTCTTGCTGACATCACTTTATCTTGTTCTTTAAAGGGGCAATCATTACAGAACTGGAAGAAAAGATAATAGTGATGTTTCATTGGGAAACTTGGCTATTAACCTTCTCTAATTTTCAGTTTAGAAACTTAACTAGCTGGCTGGGCACGGTGGCTCACGCCTGTAATCCTAGCACTTCGTGAGGCCGAGGCGGGCAGATTGCCTGAGCTCGGGAGTTCAAGACCAGCCTGGGCAACATGGTGGAACCCCCCGTCTCTACTAAAATACAAAAAAATTTGGCCGGGCGTGGCGGTGTGTGCCTGTAGTCCCAGCTACTCTGGAGGCTGAGGCAGGAAAATTGCTTGAACCTGGGAGGTGGAGGTTGCAGTGAGCTGAGATCGCACCACTGCACTCCAGCCTGGGTGACAGAGTGAGACACTCTGTCTCAAAAAAAAAAAAAAAAAAAAAATACACCAGGGACCAGTCCTGGTATGTGACCTTTCAGACAAAGATTTCAAAATAGCTGTGTGAGGAAACTCAAAGAAAGTCAAGATACCACATAGAATTCAGAATTCTATCAGATAAATTTAACGAAGAGATTGAAATAATTAAAAAGATTCAAGCTGAAATTCTTGAGCTGAAAAATGAAGTTGGCATGCTGAAGAATGCATCAGTCTTTTAATAGAATTAATCAAACAGAAGAAAGAATTAGTGCACTTGAAGACAGACTATTTGAAAATATATAGTCAGAGGAGACAAAGAAGAATGAAAAACAATGAAGCACAACAACAGGATCTAGGAAATAGTCTCAAAAGGGTAAATCTAAGGGTTATTGGCCTTAAAGAAGAGGGAAAAGAAAGAGCTAGAGGTAGAAAGTTCATTCAAAGGATAATAACAGATCACTTCCAAAACCTGGAGAAAGATATCAATATCCAAAAGTACAATAAGGTTATAAAACACAAAACAGATTTAACCCAAAGAAAACTATCCAAAGGCATTTAATAATCAAACTCCTAAAGATCAAGGATAAAGAAACAATCCTAAAAGCAGCAAGAGAAAAGGAATAAATGACATACAATGGAGCTCCAGTACCTCTGGCAGCAGTCTTTTCAGTGGAAACCCTACAGGCCAAGAGAGAATGGCATGACATATTTAAAGTGCTGATGGAAAACACTTTTACCCTAAAATAGTATATCTGGTGAAAACATCCTTCAAGCATCAAGAAGAAATAAAGCCTTTTCCAGATAAACAAAAGCTGAGGGATTTTTAACACCAGACTTGAACTACAGGAGATGTTAAAGGGAATACTTCATCAGAAAGAAAAGGACATAGGCTGAGCGTAGTGGCTCACTCCTGTCATCCCAGCACTTTGGGAGGCTGAGGCGGGCGGATCACCTGAGGTCAGGAGTTCGAGACCAGCCTGGCCAACATGGTGAAACCCTGTCTCTACTAAACATACAAAAATTAGCTGGGCATGGTGGTGGGTGCCTGTAGTCCCAGCTACTTTGGAGGCTGAGGCGGGAGACTCACTTGAACCCAGGAGGCGGAGGTTGCAGTGAGCTGAGATCATGCCACTGCACTCCAGCCTGGGTGACAGAGTGAGACTGTCTCAAAAAAAGAAAGAAAGAAAGATAAATAAAGGAAAAGACATTGATGAGCAGTAGGTAATCACCTGAAGGTACAAAACTCACTCGTAATAGTAAGTATGCAGGGAAAAAAAGATTTTTGTAACATTATAACTATGGTGTGTAATCTACTATTATCCTAAGTAGAAATTTAGACTTGGAATCTAATGCTGCCACTGATCTGACAGGAGGCGGAACTCAGACAGTAATGTTCCCTTGCCTGCTGCTCACCTCCTGCTGTGTGGCCCAGTTTCTAACAGGCCACAGACTGGTACTGGTTTGTGGCCTGGGGGTTGGGGACCCCTGGGTTATCAGATAGAATTGCAAGCCTCATGGTAACCTCAAACCAAAAAACATTCAATGAATACACAACAAATAAAAAGCAAGAAAGTAAATTATATCATCAGAGAAAATCAGCTTCACTTAAGGAAGACAGGAAGGAAAGAAGGAAGGAAGAGAAGACTATGAAACAACCAGAAAACAAGTAACAATATGGCAGGAGTAAGTCATTATTTATTAGTAATAACAATGGACTAAACTCTCCAATCAAAAGATGGAGTGGCTGAATAGATAAAAAAACAAGACCCATTGATTTGTAGCCTACAAGAACTACATTTCACCTATAAAGACACACATAGACTGAAAATAAAGGGGTATAAAAGATACTCCATGCCAATGGAAACCAAAAAAGAGCAGGAGTTGCTATACTTACATCAGACAAAATAGATTTTAAGACAAAAATATATAAGAAGAGACAAAGAAGGTCACTATATAATGATAAAGGGGTCAATGCAGCAAGAGGATATAACAGTTTTAAATATATATGCACCCAACACTGGAGCACCCAGATATATAAAGCAAATATTATCAGAGCCAAAGAAAGAGATAAAGCTCAATACAATAATACCTGGAGACTTCAATACCCCACTTGCAGCATTGGACAAATCTTCCAGACAGAAAATCAACAAAGAAACATCAGACTTTATCTGTGTAGACATAATGGATCTAATAGATATTTACAGAGCATTTCATCCAATGAATGCAGAATACACATTCTTTTCCTCAGCACATGGATCATTCTTAAGGATATACCACATGTTAGGTCACAAAAGAAGTCTTAAAACATTCAAAAAATGGAAATAATATCAAGCATCTTCTCTGACCACAATGGAATAAAATTGGAAATCCATAACAAGAATTTTGGAAACTGTACAAATACATGGAAATTAAACAATATGCTCCTGAATGACCTGTGGGCCAATGAAGAAATTAAGAAGGAAATTGAAAAATTTCTTGAAAAAAAAGATAATGGAGATATAACATACCAAACCCTGTGGGATACAACAAAAGCTGTACTAAGAGGGAAGTTTGTAGCTATAAGTGCCTATATCAAAAAGAGGTAAAATTTTCAATAAACAATTTAATGATGCATCTTAAAGAACTAGAAAAGCAAGAGCAAACTACACCCAAAATTAGTAGAAGAAAAGACATAATAAAGATCAGAGAAGAAGTAAATGAAATTGAAATGAAGAAAACAATACAAAAGATCAATGAAACAAAAAGTTGCTTTTTAAAAAGATTGACAGAATTGACAAACCTTTAGCTAGACTAAGAAAAAAAGAAAGAAGATTAAAAATAAAATCAGAAATGAAAAAGGAGATGTTACAACTGATACTGCAGAAATTCAAAGGATCATTAGTGGCTGCTATGAGTAAGTATATGCCAATAAATTGGAAAATCTGGAGGAAATGGATAAATTCATATACACATACAACCTACCAAGATTGAATTAGGAAGAATTCAATCTTCCTAAACTTAAACAGACCAACAACAAGTAACAAGATCAATGCTGTAATAAAAAGTCTCCCAGTAAAGTCCAGGACCCAATAACTTCATTGCTGAATTCTACCAAATATTTAAAGAACAAATACCAATCCTACTCAAACTGTTCTGAAAAACAGAGAAGGAGGGAATGTTGCCAAACTCATTCTGTGAGGCCGGTATTACCCTGATATCAAAACCAGAGAAAGATACATCAAAAAAAAAAAAAAAAAAGAAAACTACAGGCCACCTTCTCTGATGAATACTGATGCATAAATCTTCAACAAAATACTAGCAAACCAAATTCAGTAATACATTAGACCATTCATCATGACCAACTGGGATTTATGCCTGGGATGCAAGGATGGTTCAGCACATGCAAATCAATTAATGTGATGCAGTATATCAACAGAATGAAGGACTAAAACCATATGATATTTCACTTGATGATGAAAAAGCATTGGATAAAATTCAACATCCCTTCATGATACAAACCTTCAAAAACTGGGTATAGAAGGAACATACCTCAACATAATAAAAGGCATGTGTGACAGACCCTCAGCTAGCATAATGAATGGAGAAAAACTGAAAGCCTTCCCTCTAATATCTGGAACATGACAAGGATGCCCACGTTCACCACTGTTATTCAACATAGTACTGGAAGTCATAGCTAGAGCAATCAGACAAGAGAATGAAATAAGGGACATCCAAATTGGAAGGGAAGATGTCAGATTATTCTTGTTTGCAGATGCTTTAATGTTATATTTGGAAAAACCTAAAGACTGTACAAAAAAACTATTAGAACTGATAAACAAGTTCAGTAAAGCTGCAGGATACAAAATCTACATGCAGAAATGGTGCATTTTTATATGCCAACAGTGAACAATCTTGAAAGAAAAACATAATCCCGTTTATAATAGCCACATATAAAATTAAATACTTAAGAATTAACCAAAAAAGCAAAATATGTCTATAATGAAAACTGTAAAACACTGATGCAAATAACTGAATGGGACACACAAAAAATGGAAAGATTTTCCATGTTCATGGATTGGAAGAATCAGTATTGTTAAATTGTCCATACTATTCAAAGCAATCTACAGATTCAATGCAATCCCTATCAAAATACCAATATCATTCTTCATGGAAATAGAAAAACAATTCTAATACTTATATGGAACCACAGATGATCCAGAATAGCCAAAAGTAATGTAAGCAAAAAGAACAAAACTGGAGGGATCACATTACCTGACTTCAAATTATACTACAGAGCTGTAGTAACCGAAACAGGATGGTACTGGCATAAAAACAGACACACAGACCAATAGAACCGAATAAAGAACACAGAAACAAATATACACACCTGCAGTGAATTCATTTTCGACAAAGTTTCCAAGAGCATACAGTGGGGGAAAAGACAGTCTCTTTAATACATTGTTTTGGGAAAACTGGATATTTGTATGCAAAAGAATGAAACTAGACCCCTATCTGTCACCATATGCAAAAATCAAATAAAAATGGATTAAAAACTTTGAGACCTCCAACTGTGAAGATACTAAAAGAAAACATTGGGGAAGATCTCCAGGACATTGGCTTCAGCAAACATTTCTTGAGCAATACCCAACAAGCACAGGCAACCAAAGCAAAAATGGGCAAATGGGATAGCATCAAGTTAAAAAGCTGCAGAGCAAAGGAAACAATCAACAAAGTGAAGAGACAACCCACAGAATGAGAGAAAATATTTTCAAACTACACATCTGACAAGACATTAATAATGAATATATTACTTTGTACATTAATTTTAATGGCAAAAACTGCAATTACTTTTGCACCAACCTGATATAAGGAGCTCAGGCAAATCTGTAGGAAAACAATCTAATAATCTGATAAAAAATGGACAACAGATTTGAATAGGCATTTCTCAAAAGAAGACATGCAAATAGCAAACAGGCATATGAAAAGGTGCTCAACAGGCTGGGCGCAGTGGCTCACACCTGTAATCCCAGTACTTGGGAGGCCAAGGCGGGCAGATCATGAGATCAAGAGATAGAGACCATCTGGCCAACATGGTGAAACCCCGTCTCTACTAAAAATACAAAAATTAGCTGGGCGTGGTGGCGTGTGCCTGTAGTCCCAGCTACTTGGGAGGCTGAGGCAGGAGAATTGCTTGAACCCAGGAGGCAGAGGTTGCAGTGAGCCAAGATCGTGCCACTGCACTCCAACCTGGCAACAGAGCAAGACTCTGTCTCAGAAAAAAAAAAAAAAAGAAAGAAAAAAAAAGGTGCTCAACATTACTGATCATCAGAGAAATGCAAATCAAAACTCCAGTGAGATATCATCTCCGTTTAGTTAAAATGGCTTATGTCCAAAAGACAGGCAATAACAAATGCAAGGATGTGGAGGAAAGGGAACCCCTGTATACTGTTGGTGTACATAGTGGTTGTACCACTATGGAGAACAATTTGGAAGTTCCTCAAAAAAACAAAAAATAGAGCTACCATATGACCCAGCAATCCCACTGTTGGGTATATACCCAAAAGGAAGGAAAGCAGTATATTGAAGAGATACCTACACTCCCTTGTTTGTTGCAGCACTCTTCACAATAGCTAAGATTTGAAGGCAGCCTAAGTGTCCATCAACAGATGAATGGATACAGAAAATGTGGTACATATACACAGTGGAGTACTAGTCAGCCATAAAAAGGAATGAGATCCTGTTATTTGCAACAACATGGATGGAACTGGAGATCATTATGTTAAATGAAATCAGCCAGGCACAGAAGGATAAACATTGCATATTCTCACCTCTTTGTGGGATCTAAAAATCAAAACAATTGAACTCATGGACAGAGTAGAAGGATCGTTACCAGAGGCTGGGAAGGGTAGTAGGAGAGTTGGGGGGATGTGGGGATGGTTAATGGGTACAAAAAGATGGTTAGGAAGAATGAATAGACATACTATTTGATAGCACAGCAAGGTAACTATAGTGTGTAATAACTTATTGTACATTTAAAAATAACTAAGTGTAATTGGATTTTTTTTTTTGAGATGGAGTCTCGCTCCGTAGCCCAGGCTGAAGTGCAGTGGTGCGATCTTGGATCATAGCAACCTCCGCCTCCCAGGTCCCCATTCAAGCAATTCTTCTGTCTCAGCCTCCTAAGTAGCTGGGATTACAGGCATGCACCACCATGCCCAGCTAATTTTTGTATTTTTTGTAGAGATGGGGTTTCACCATGTTGGCCAGGCTGGTCTTGAACTCCTGACCTCGTGATCCTCCCACCTCAGCCTCCCAAAGTGCTGGGATTACAGGTGTGAGCCATTGCGCCTGGCCTAATTGGATTGTTTGTAACACAAAGGATAAATGCTTGAGGGGATGGTACCCTATCTCCATGTTGTGATTATTACACATTGTATGCCTATATCAAAACGTCTCATGTACCCCATAAATATATACATACTATGTACTCACAAAAATAAAAAATAAAAAATTAAAAAAGAAGTCTTCAATAAGATATATATAGAAAATAAAATGGCTTGTGTATGTTTGTATTCATTTTATTCCATCTATTTGATAATTTTTGATTTTTAAAATATAAAATTTGGTAATATCAAAGTCCAGAACTGAAACGTTGACTTCTTTATGGATGGGGCTTATGGGGGATATGTAATGCTGGTCAGTTTTAAATACAGTAGTGTTGTGGGGATTAGGACTCTAATATAGGGGCTAAGTTTTAACTGATAATCATTTGGTTCTTCTGTAAGCAAGTTTTTTTGTTTCAAACAAATAAATGAATGTATAATACATTTAACACAGAAGCCTCACAATAGCAGGATTATTCTTACTGTCAGATTACAACTGCTATTGTTGGGCAAGAATAGCAACTAAAAATTGAGATACCAGTTTTAATAATCAGAAAGTACCGAGTTTAGACAGCTCTGTTTGAATATATTAGTAAGTAGCATAGCCTTTGGAGGAACATTTAGGGCTTTTTTCTTATAAATGTTTATCACAGATTCTGTGGCTGAAAAAGGGTATACACACATACACACACATACACAGACACACATACATGTGTATATTTAAGTAAAACATTTTTAATTTTTTTACATGCAACTTAACTAGCACTGGCTTGAAATAAAAATGGTTGCTCTTAAAAACTTATGATTATTTTAAACCTAGTGTTAAAATTTGCAGTTGGGTCAAAAGTCATACATTAAAGGAGACATTATTTCTGTTTATTTAGTAGACCTTTATGACTGTCTTCTGTGTAGTTAGTCGGCATGAGAAATACTTGGTTATATGGTTATCAAATCAGATTTGGTCCTTCTCTATGAACTTACAGTAGACATACTAGCCATTGATTATAAGCATCAGTACATGCTGTAATAGAAATATAAGTGTTTTTGTGTGTGTGTGAACCTAGAGATGGTAACTAAATGAAACTGGAGCTTTGAGATTTTTTGGAAGAGATGATTCTTGGGCTAAACTTTGAAAAGTAGATAAGCCAGGAGTCTGTTGTAAGAAGGTGTTGAGGATTGACAATGAGGATGGTGATATAGTTTGGCTCTGTGTCCCCACCCCAATGTCGTGTTGAATTGTAATCCTCATGTGTTAAGGAATGGACCTGGTGGGAGGTGACTGGATCATGGGAATGGTTTCTCCCATGCTGTTCTCATGATAGTGAGTGAGTTCTCATAAGATCTGAGGGTTTTAAAAGTATGACACTTCCCCTCTCTGTCTCTCCTGCCACCATGTAAGACATGCCTTGCTTCCACTTTGCCTTCCACCATGATTGTAAGTTTTCTGAGGCATCCCCAGCCATGCAGAACTGTGAGTCAATTAAACGTTTATTATTATTATTATACATTAAGTTCTGGGGTACATGTGCAGAACGTACAGGTTTGTTACATAGGTATACACGTGCCATGGTGGATTGCTGCACCCATCAACCCATCATCTACATTAGGTATTTCTCCTAATGCTATCCCTCCCCTGGCCCCCCCACTCACTGACAGGCCCTAGTGTGTGATGTTCCCCTCCCTGTGTCCATATGTTCTCATTGTTCAACTCCCACTTATGAGTGAGAACATGCGGTGTTTGGTTTTCTATTCCTGTGTTAGTTTGCTGAGAATGATGATTTCCAGCTTCATCCATGTTCCTGCAAAGGACATGAACTCATCCTTCTTTATGGCTGCATAGTATTTCATGATATATACGTGCCATATTTTCTTTATCCAGTCCATCATTGATGGGCATTTGGGTTGGTTCCAAGTCTTTGCTGTTGTGAACAGTGCTGCAATACACATACGTGTGCATGTGTCTTTATAGTAGAATGATTTATAATCCTTTGGGTATATACCCAGTAATGGGATTGCTGGGTCAAATGCTATTTCTGGGTCTAGATCCTTGAGGAATCACCATACTGTCTTCCACAATGGTTGAAATAGTTTCCACTCCCATCAACAGTGTAAAAGCGTTCCTATTTCTCCACATCCTCTCCAGCATCTGTTGTTTCCTGACTTTTTAATGATCGCCATTCTAACTGGCGTGAGATGGTATCTCATTGTGGTTTTGATTTGCTTTTCTCTAATGACCAGTGATGATGAGCTTTCTTCATATGTTTGTTGGCCACATAAATGTCTTCTTTTGAGAAGTGTCTCTTCATAGCCTTTGCCCACTTTTTGATGGGGTTGTTTTTTTCTTTTTGTTTAAGTTCTTTGTAGATTCTGCATATTAGCCCTTTGTCAGATGGATAGATTGCAAAAATTTTCTCCCATTCTGTAGGTTGCCTGTTCACTCTGATGATAGCTTCTTTTGCTGTGCAGAAGCTCTTTAATTAGATGCCATTTATCAATTTTGGCTTTTGTTGCCATTGCTTTTGGTGTTTTAGTCATGAAGTCTTTGCCCATGCCTATGTCCTGAATGGTATTGCCTAGGTTTTCTTCTAGGGTTTTTATGGTTTTAGGTCTTATGTTTAGGTCTTTAATCCATCTTGAGTTAATTTTTGTATAAGGTGTAAGGAAGGGATCCAGTTTCAGCTTTCTGCATATGGCTAGCCAGTTTTTTTTTAACACTGTTATTAAATAGGGAATCCTTTCCGCATTACTTGTTTTTGTCAGGTTTGTCAAAGATCGGATGGTTGTAGATGTGTGGCGTTATTTCTGAGGCCTCTATTCTGTTCCAATGGTGTATATATCTGTTTTGGTACCAGTACCAAGCTGTTTTGGTTACTGTAGACTTGTAGTGTAGTTTGAAGTCAGTTTGCATGATGCCTCCAGCTTTGTTCTTTTTGCTTAGGATTGTCTTGTCTATATGGGCTCTTTTTTTTTGTTCCATATGAAATGTAAAGTAGTTTTTTTCTAATTATTTGAAGAAAGTCAATGGTAGCTTGGTGGGAATAGCATTCAATCTATAAATTACTTTGGGTAGTATGGCCATTTTCACAATATTGAGTCTTCCTATCCATGAGCATGGAATTTTTTTTTCCATTTGTTTGTGTCCTCTCTTATTTCCTTGAGCAGTGGTTTGTAGTTCTCCTTGAAGAGGTCCTTCACGTCCCTTGTAAGTTGTATTCGTAGGTATTTTATTCTCTTTGAAGCAATTGTGAATGGGAGTTCACTCATGATTTGGCTCTCTGTTTGTCTGTTATTGGTGTATAGGAATGTTTGTAATTTTTGCACATTGATTTTGTATCCTGAGACTTTGCCGAAGTTGCTTACCAGCTTAAGGAGATTTTGGTCTGAGATGATGGGGCTTTCTAAATATACAATCATGTCATCTGCAAACAGAGATAATTTGACTTCCTCTCTTGCTAATTGAATACCCTTTATTTCTTTGTCTTGCCTTATTGCCCTGGCCAGAACTTCCAGTACTATGTGGAGTAGGAGTGGTGAGAGAGGGCATCCCTGTCTTGTGCTGGTTTTCAAAGGGAATGCTTCCAGTTTTTGCACATTCAGTATGATATTGGCTGTGAGTTTGTCATAAATAGCTCTTATTATTTTGAGATACGTTCCATCAATACCTAGTTTATTGAGAGTTTTTAGCAGGAAGAGGTGTTGAATTTTGTTGAAGGCCTTTTCTGCATCTATTGAGATAATCATGTGGTTTTTGTCATTGGTTCTGTTTATGTGATGGATCATGTTTATTGATTTGCATATGTTGAACCAGCCTTGCATCCCAGGGATGAAGCCGACTTGATCGTGGTGGATAAGTTTTTGATGTGCTGCTGGATTCAGTTTGCCAGTATTTTATTGAGGATTTTCACATCGATGTTCATCAGGGATATAGGCTTGAAATTTTCTTTTTTTATTGTGTCTCTGCCAGGTTTTGGTATCAGGCTGATGCTAGCCTCATAAAATGAATTAGGGAGGAGTCCCTTTTTTTCTATTGATTGGCATAGTTTCAGAAGGAATGGTACCAGCTCCTCTTTGTACCTCTGGTAGAATTAGGCTGTGAATCCATCTGGGTCTGGACTTTTTTTTTGTTGGTAGGCTGTTAATTACTGCCTCAATTTCAGAACTTGTTTTTGGTCTATTCAGAGATTTGACTTCTTCCTGGTTTAGTGTTGGGAGGGTGTATGTCCAGGAATTTATCCATTTCTTTTAGATTTTCTAGTTTATTTGTGTAGAGGTGTTTATAGTATTCTCTCATGGTAGTTTGTATTTCCGTGGGATCGGTGGTGATATTTCCTTTATCTTTTTTTATTGCATCTATTTGATTCTTCTCTCTTTTCTTCTTTATTAGTCTGGCTAGTGGTCTATCTAGTTTGTTAATCTTTTCAAAATACCTGCTCCTGGATTCATTGATTTTTTTGAAGGATGTTTTGTGTCTCTAGGTCCTTCAGTTCTGCTCTGATCTTAGTTATTTGTTGTCTTCTGCTGGCTTTTGAATTTGTTTGCTCTTGCTTCTCTAGTTCTTTTAATTGTGATGTTAGGGTGTCAATTTTAGATCTTACCTGCTTTCTCTTATGGGCATTTAGTGCCATAAATTTCCCTCTACACACTGCTTTAAATGTGTCCCAGAGATTCTGGTATGTTGTCTCTTTGTTCTCATTGGTTTCAAATAACAAACTTCTTTATTTCTGCATTCATTTCTTTATTTACCCAGTAGTCATTCAGGAGCAGGTTGTTCAGTTTCCGCATAGTTGGGCAGTTTTGAGTTTCTTAATCCTGAATTATAATTTGATCGCACTGTGGTTGCAGAACCTGTTTGTTATGACTTCTGTTCTTTTGCATTTGTTGAGGAGTGTTTTACTTCAAATTATGTGATCAATTTTAGAAGCAGTGCGATGTGGTTCTGAGAAGAATGTATATTCTGTTGAGTTAGGGTGGAGAGTTCTGTAGATGTCTATTAGGTCTGCTTGGTCCTAACTTGAACTCGGAGCTGAGTTCAAGTCCTGGAAATCCTTGTTAATTTTCTGTCTCGTAGATCTATCTAATATTGACAGTGGGGTGTTAAAGTCTCCCACTATTATTGTGTGGGAGTCCAAGTCTCTTTGTATGTCTCTAAGAACTTGCTTTATGAATCTGGGTGCTCCTGTATTGGGTGCATATATATTTAGGATAGTTAGCTCTTCTTGTTGCATTGATCACTTCATCATTATGTAATGCCCTTGTTTCTTTTGATCTTTGTTGGTTTAAAGTCTGTTTTATCAGAGACTAGGATTGCAACCCATGCTCTTTTTTTGCTTTCCATTTGCTTGGTAAATATTCCTCCATCCCTTTATTTTGAGCCTATGTGTGTCTTTGCATGTGAGATGTGTCTCCTGAATACAGCACACCAATGGGTCTTGACTCTTTATCCAATTTGTCAGTGTGTTTTAATTGGGACATTTAGCCCATTTACATTTAAGGTTAATATTGTTTTTTTTTTCATTAAAATGCATTTATATGCATTCTGTGATGTACATTATGTATACGTAATAGATTGGACCTCTCAAGTGACAGATGTAATCCTATGTCATTAAACCTGTATCACTGAAAGGAGGAAGCTACAAATGGTAAAGTAAAATGGGTTCTCTTTCCTTATACCCCATCAGTTACTCAAAATCATGCCATAATTTAATTCATTTCAGATTCAGCCAGTGACTTTTTTATGTGCATTTTCACCTGGCATTTCTAATTGCCCTTCTTTTTTCCCTATTTACAGAAGTGGCATATATTTTTATTGCATTATTACTGTCTTGCAGATCCTTTATTATAGAGTATGTAATGCATACACTTTCTTCTTGAAGATATTCTTTGAGGCCCTCTGGTCTGCTCTTATAATTCAGGGTTGTTGCTGTCTAGATCTACTGCAAGCTGTCAACCTGGGAGTGTTTTTCATTGTGTCTCTGGGAAAGTCCCCTCTATTTTGGATTTCATTTTCATTGAAACACTTAAAAATTATTTTATCTTCCAAAAGCATGTATGGCAAATAATTTTTTTTCTTTTTGAGTCAGAGTCTTGCTGTGTTGCCCAGGCTGGAGTGCAGTGGTGCGATCTCGGCTCACTGCAGCTTCTGCCCCCACCGGGTTCCAGTGATTCTCCTGCCTCAGCCTCTTGCGTAGCTGGGATTACTGGCACACACCACCATGCCTAGCTAAGTTTTGTATTTTTAGTAGAGACAGGATTTTGCCATGTTGGCCAGGCTGGTCTTGAACTTCTGATCTCAGGTGATCCACCCACCTCAGCCTCCCAAAGTGCTGGGATTACAGACATGAGCCACTGCGCCTGGCCGGTAAATAAATCTTAACTGTACCTTGAACATTTGAAAATGGCTATATTTGCCCTCATGTTTGATTAGTAGTTTGGCTGGGAATGAAATTTTATTTATTTATTTATTATTATTATTATTATTATACTTTAGGTTTTATGGTACATGTGCACAATGTGCAGGTAAGTTACATATGTATACATGTGCCATGCTGGTGCGCTGCACCCACTAACTCGTCATCTAGCATTAGGTATATCTCCCACTGCTATCCCTCCCCCCTCCCCCACACCCCACAACAGTCCCCGAAGTGTGATGTTCCCCTTCCTGTGTCCATGTGTTCTCATTGTTCAATTCCCACCTATGAGTGAGAATATGTGGTGTTTGGTTTTTTGTTCTTGCGATAGTTTACTGAGAATGATGATTTCCAATTTCATCCAGGTCCCTACAAAGGACATGAACTCATCATTTTTTATGGCTGCATAGTATTCCATGGTGTATATGTGCCACATTTTCTTAATCCAGTCTATCATTGTTGGACATTTGGGTTGGTTCCAAGTCTTTGCTATTGTGAATAATGCCGCAATAAACATACGTGTGCATGTGTCTTTATAGCAGCATGATTTATAGTCCTTTGGGTGTATACCCAGTAATGGGATGGCTGGGTCGAATGGAATTTCTAGTTCTAGATGCCTGAGGAATCGCCACACTGACTTCCACAATGGTTGAACTAGTTTACAGTCCCACCAACAGTGTAAAAGTGTTCCTATTTCTCCACATCCTCTCCAGCACCTGTTGTTTCCTGACTTTTTAATGATTGCCATTCTAAGTGATGTGAGATGGTATCTCATTGTGGTTTTGATTTGCATTTCTCTGATGGCCAGTGATGGTGAGCATTTTTTCATGTGTTTTTTGGCTGCATAAATGTCTTCTTTTGAGAAGTGTCTGTTCATGTCCTTTGCCCACTTTTTGATGGGGTTGTTTGTTTTTTTCTTGTAAATTTGTTTGAGTTCATTGTAGATTCTGGATATTAGCCCTTTGTCAGATGAGTAGGTTGGGAAAATTTTCTCCCATTTTGTAGGTTGCCTGTTCACTCTGATGGTAGTTTCCTTTGCTATGCAGAAGCTCTTTAGTTTAATTAGATCCCATTTGTCAATTTTGGCTTTTGTTGCCATTGCTTTTGGTGTTTTAGACATGAAGTCCTTGCCCATGACTATGTCCTGAATGGTAATGCCTAGGTTTTCTTCTAGGGTTTTTATGGTTTTAGGTCTAATGTTTAAGTCTTTAATCCATCTTGAATATTGTTATGTGTGAATTTGATCCTGTCGTTAGGATGCTAGGTGGTTATTTTGCCCATTAGTTGATGCAGTTTCTTCATAGCGTCGATGGCCTTTACAATTTGGCATGTTTTTGCAGTGGCTGTTAACAGTGATTCCTTTCCATTTTTCGTGCTTCCTTCTGAAGCTTTTGTAAGGCAGGCCTGGTGGTGACAAAATTTCTCAATATTTGCCTATTTGTAAAGGATTTTATTTCTCCTTTGCTTATGAATGTAGTTTGGTTGGATATGAAATTCCGGGTTGAAAATTCTTTTCTTTATGAATGTTGAATATTGGCCTCCACTTTCTTCTGGCTTGTAGGGTTTCTGCCAAGAGATCTGCTGTTAGTCTGATTGGCTCCCTTTTGTGGGTAACCCGGCCTTTCTCTTTGGCTGCCCTTAGCATTGTTTCCTTTATTTCAACCTTGGTGAGTCTTATGATTATGTGCCTTGGGGTTGCTCTTTTCGAGGAGTGGGTTTTTGTTGTTTTTTGTATTTTCTGAATTTGAATGTTGGCCTGCCTTGCTTGGTTGGGGAAGTTCTGGAAAACACTGAAGATTGTTTTCCAACTTGGTTCCATTTTCCCTGTCATGTTCAAGTATGCCAATCACATGTAGATTTGGCCTATTTACATAGTCCTATATTTCTTGGAGGCTTTGTTTGCTTCTTTTAACTCTTTTTTCACTAATCTTCTCTTCTCACTTTATTTCATTAAGTTGATGTTCAATCTGTGATATCCTTTCTTCTGCTTGATCAGTTCAGCTGTTGATACTTGTATATGCTTCATGAAGTTCTTGTGCTGTATTTTTCAGCTCCATCATGTCATTTATGTTCTTTAAACTGGTTATTTTAGTTAGCAATTCATCTAACCTTTTTTCAAGGTTCTTAGCTTCCTGCCATTGGGTTAGAACCTACTCCTGTAGCTCAGAGGAGTTTGTTATCCACCTTCTGAAGCCTACTACTGTCAATTTGTCAAACTTGTTCTCTGTCTAGTTTTGTTACCTTGCTTGCAAGGAGCTGTGATCCTTTGGAGGAGAAGAGGCATTCTGGTTTTTGGAATTTTCAGCCTTTTTGCGCTGATTTCTCCCCATCTTTGTGGATTTATCTACCTTTGGTCTTTTATGTTAGTGTCCTTCACGTGGGTTCTCTGAGTGGATGTCCTTTTTGTTTATGTTGGTACTATTCCTTTCTGTTTGTTACTTTATCTTCTAACAGTCAGGCCCCTGTGCTGCAAGTCTGGTGGAGTTTGCTGGAGGTCCACTCCAGATCCTGTTTGCCTGGGTATCACCAGTAGAGGCTGCAGAGCAGCAAAGATTCCTGCATGTTTCTTCCTGTGGAAGCTTCTTCCCAGAGAGGCACCACCAGATGCCAGCCAGAGCTGTCCCGTATGAGGGGTCTGTCGGCCCCTACTGGGAGGTGTCTCCCAGTTAGGATACGCAGGGGTCAGGGACCCCCTTGAGTAGGCAGTCTGCACCTTATCAGAGCTCGAACGCTGTGCTGGGAGATCTGCAGCTCTCTTCAGAGCTGTTAGGCAGGGATGTTTAAGTCTGGTGAAGCTGCGCCCACAGCCACCCCTTCCCCCAGGTGCTCTGTCCCAGAGAGATGGGGGTTTTATCTATAAGTCCCTGACTGGGGCTGCTGCCTTTCTTTCAGAGATGCCCTGCCCAGAGAGGAGGAATCTAGAGGGGCAGTATGGCTGCACCAGCGTTGCTGAGCTGCGGTGGGCTCCACCTACTTCGAACTTCCTGGTGGCTTTGTTTACACTGTGAGGGTAAAACCTCCTACTCAGGGCTCAGCAATGGCAGATGCTCCTCCCCCTACCAAGGTCGAGCGTCCCAGGTTGACCTCAGACTGCTGTGCTGGCATGAGAATTTCAAGCCAGTGGATCTTAGCTTGCTGGGCTCCGTGGGGTGGGACTTGCCGAGCCAGACCACTTGGCTTCCTGACTTCAGCCCCCTTTCCAGGGGAGTGAATGGTTTTTTTCTTGTTGCGTTCCAGGTGCCACTGAGGTATGAAAAATAAACTGCTCCAGCTAGCTCGGTGTCTGCCTAAGCAGCCTCCCAGTTTTGTGCTTGAAACCCAGGGCCCTGGTGGCATAGGTGCCAGAGGAAGTCTCGTGGTCTGCCAGTTGCAAAGACCATGGGAAAAGCGCAGTATTTGGGCTGGAGTGCACAGTCCTCCCGGTACCGTCTCTCACTGCTTCCCTTGGCTGGGGGAGGGAAATCCCTTGATCCTTTGTGCTTCCCAGGTGAGGTGACGCCCCACCCTGCTTTGGCTCACCCTCCATGGGCTGTATCCACTGTCCAACCAGTCCCAGTGAAATGAACTGGGTGCCTCAGTTGGAAATGCAGAAATCACCCGTGTTCTGCATTGATCTCGCTGGGAGCTGCAGACCGGAGCTGTTCTTATTCGGCCATCTTGCCAGCAAATCCTAAACTTCTTTTTTAAAATAAAGTATCCAGTCTTAGGTAGTTCTTTATAGAAGTGTGAAAATGGACTAATACAGGAAATTGGTATCGGTAGAGTGGGGTACTCCTCCAAAGATAACCTTAAAATGTGGAGGTAAGGTTGGACCTGGGTAACAGGCAGAGGTTGGAATAGTTTGGAGGGCTCAGAAGAAGATAAGAAGATATGGGAAAGTTTAGAACTTCCTAGCGTCTGGTTGAATGGTTTTGACCAAGATGCTGATAGTGATATGCACAATGAAGTTTAGGCTGAGGTGGTCTTAGATGGAGATGAGGAACTTCTTGGGAACTGGAGTAAAGGTCACTCTTGCTATGCTTTAGCAAAGAGACTGGTGGCATTTTGCCCCTGCCCTAGAGAATTGTGGAACTTTGAACTTGAGAGTGATGATTTAGGATATCTAGCAGAAGAAATCTCTAAGCAGCAAAGCATTCAAGATGTGACCTGGCTTTTTCTGAAAGCATGCGGTCTTATGCATTTACAAAGAGATGGTCTGAAATTGGAACTTATGTTTAAAGGGAAGCAGAGCATAAAAGTTTGGAAATATTGCAGCCTGACCATGCAGTAGGAAAGCAAAACTCATTTTCTTGGGGGGAGAAATTCTAGCTGGCTGCAGAAATTTGCACAAGTAATGAGGAGCGAAATGTTCATCACCAAAACAATGGGGAGAATTTCTCCAGAGAATTTCAGGGATCTTCATGGCAGCCCTTCCCGTCACAGGCTTAGGAGGGAAAAATGGTTTTATGATCCAGGCCCAGGACTCCACTGCTCTTTGCAGCCTTGGGACATGGCACCCTACATCCCAGACACTCTAGCTCCAGCTGTGGCTAAAAGATGCCAAGGTATAGCTCAGGCCATTGCTTCAGAGGGTGCACACTCCAAGTCTTGGCAGCTTCCACATGCTGTTGGGCCTGCGAGTGCTCAGAAGACAAGAGTTCAGCTCTGGGAAGCTCTGCCTTGATTTCAGAGGATGTATGGAAATGCCTGGATGTCCAGCAGAAGTCTGCTGCAGGGGCAGAGCCCCTGTTGAGAACTGTTAGGGCAATGCAGAGGGGGAAATGTTAGATTGGAGCCCCCACAGAGTCCCTACTGGGGCACTTCCTAGAGGAGCTATGAGAAGAGGGCTACTGTCCTCCAGACCCCAGAATGGTAGATTCACCAACAGCTCGCACCATGTGCTTGGGAAAGCCGTAGTCACTCAATGTCAGTTCATGAAAGCAGCCACAGGGGCTGTACTCTGCAGAGCCACAGGGGTGGAACTGCCCAAGGCCTCGGGAGCCCACCCCTTGCATCAGCATGTCCTGGATGTGAGCCATGGAGTCAAAGGAGTTTATTCTGGAGCTCTAAAATTTAATGACTGCCCTACTGGATTTTGGACTTGCATGGGGCCTGTACAAGCCCCTTTGTTTTGGCCAATTTCTCCCATTTAGAATGGGATCATTTATGCAATGCCAGTACCCCCATTGTATCTTGCAAGTAGTTAACTTGTTTTTGATTTTACAGACTCATATGTGGAAGAGACTTGCCTTGGCTCAGATGAGACTTTGAACTTGGACTTCTGAGTTAATGCTGGAATGAGTTAAGACTTTGGGGGACTGTTAGGAAGGCATGATTGGTTTTGAAATATGAGAAAGACATAAGATTTGGGCGGGGCTGGGGGAATGATATTGTTTGGCTCGGTGTCCCCACCCAAATCTCATGTTGAATTGTAATCCCCATGTGTCAAGGGCAGGACCTGATGGAAGGTGATTGTGTGTCCGGAATTGGTGGGTTCTTGGTCTCACTGACTTCAAGAATGAAGCTGCGGACCCTCGCGTTGAGTGTTACAGCTCTTAAGGTGGCGCGTCTGGAGTTTGTTCCTTCTGATGTTCGGATGTGTTCGGAATTTCTTCCTTCTGGTGGGTTCGTAGTCTCGCTGGCTCAGGAGTGAAGCTGCAGACCTTCGCGGTGAGTGTTACAGCTCTTAAGGCAGCGCATCTGGAGTTGTTCGTTCCTCCCGGTGGGCTCGTGGTGTCGCTGGGTTCAGGAGTGAAGCTGCAGATCTTCGCGGTGAGTGTTACAGCTCATAAAAGCAGCGTGGATCCAAAGAGTGAGCAGTAGCAAGATTTATTGCAAAGAGCGAAAGAACAAAGCTTCCACAGTGTGGAAGGGGACCCGAGCGGGTTGCCACTGCTGGCTTGGGCAACCTGCTTTTATTCTCTTATCTGGCCCCACCCACATCCTGCTGATTGGTAGAGCCGAGTGGCCTGTTTTGACAGGGCGCTGACTGGTGCGTTTACAATCCCTGAGCTAGATACAAAGGTTCTCCACATCCCCATCAGATTAGTTAGATACAGAGTTTCGACACACAGGTTCTCCAAGGCCCCACCAGAGCAGCTAGATACAGTGTCGATTGGTGCATTCACAAACCTTGAGCTAAACACAGGGTGCTGATTGGTATGTTTACAAACCTTGAGCTAGATACAGAGTGCCGATTGGTGTGTTTACAATCCCTGAGCTAGACATAAAGGTTCTCCAAGGCCCCACCAGAGCAGCTAGATACAGAGTGTCGATTGGTGCACTCACAAACCTTGAGCTAAACACAAGGTGCTGATTGGTGTGTTCACAAACCTTGAGCTAGATACAGAGTGCCAATTGGTGTGTTTACAATCCCTGAGCTAGACATAAAGACTCTCCACGTCCCCACCAGACTCAGGAGCCCAGCTGGCTTCACCTAATGGATTCTGCACCGGGGCTGCAGGTGAAGCTGCCTGCCAGTCCCACGCTGTGTGCTCGCACTCCTCAGCCCTTGGGTGATTGATGGGACTGGGTGCCGTGGAGCAGGGGGCGGTGCTCGTCGGGGAGGCTCGGGCTGCACAGGAACCCACGGAGGCGGAGGAAGGCTCAGGCATGGCGGGCTGCAGTCCTGAGGCCTGCCCCGCGGGAAGGCAGCTAAGGCCCGGTGAGAAATCGAGCACAGCGCTGGTGGGCTGGCACTGCTGGGGGACCCAGTACACCCTCCCCAGGTGCTGGCCCGGGTGCTAAGTCCCTCATTGCCTGGGGCCGGCAGGGCTGGCCGGCTGCTCCGAGTGCGGGGCCCGCCAAGCTGACGCCCACCTGGAACTCCAGCTGGCCCGCAAGCACCACATACAACCCCGGTTCCCGCTTGCGCCTCTCCCTCCACACCTCCCTGCAAGCTGAGGGAGTGGGCTCCAGCCTTGGCCAGACCAGAAAGGGGCTCCCACAGTGCAGCGGTGGGCTGAAGGGCTCCTCAAGTGCCGCCAAAGTGGTAGCCCAGGCAGAGGAGGCACCGAGAGTGAGCGAGGGCTGTTGAGGACTGCCAGCATGCTGTCACCTCTCAATTGGATCATGGGGGAGTTTCACCCATGATAGTGAGTGAGCCCCTGTCTCTTTCTCTCTTTTTTTGCTGCCATGTAAGACGTGCCTTGCTTCCACTTAGCCTTCTGCTATGATTGTAAGTTTCCTGAGGCCTGTCCAGCCACGCAGAGCTATAAGTCAATTAAACCTCTTTTCTTTATTACCCAGTCTTAGATAGTTCTTTATAGTAGTATGGAAATGGACTAATACATATGGCAATCAAGGGAGGGGGAATAGCAGGTGTTAAAAGTTGCACAATGTAAGCTTTTGGGCATGGTTAAAGTAAAAGTCTTTGAGGTTGAGTTGCAAGAGTGAGAGCAGGGCCAGAAAGGTATCAGAGTCCTGTCATAAATACCTTCTTGTGCTTGTTTGAAGAGTTGAAGTGTGTGATTCAGACACTATGAGATGCTATCATGGATTTTAGGTAAGGGAGTGACACTCAGTTTTGCATTCTGGGAGGATCATTTTGACAGCATTGTGGAGGAAACATAATAGGACTAGATGCGATGTAGGGGCCAGTTGGGATGTTATGCAGTGATCCAGGTGAGATGTAATAAGTCCTGATTTAAGTCTGTGGTGATAGAAATGGAGAGGAGGAGACCTAACTGTGAGGTATTAAAGAGAATTAATGAATAGACCTTGGTAATTTATTGAATATGACTGAGAAAAAGGTCTCTGAATGGCCCTTGATTTTCTGGGTTGGATGACTATGTAGATAGTTATATTATCCATCAGGATAGAGCAGATAGGAAAAAGGAATACATTTAAGAAATGTATTCTTAAATGATGAATTAGGTTATGATATGTTGAATTTGGTTGATGCCTAGAGAGAATTAGTCAACAGATGGTTGGATATGTGTTTGAAATTAAGGAGAGAGGTTTGGGTTAAAGATACACATTTGTGAGTTAACAGTATAGGTAATATTAAATAGTTGGAGTCATTAGTTGAGATCAATGGATCTCAACCAGAGGTGATTTTGATGTGTAGAAGACATTTAGCAATGACTAAAGACTTCATTTATTTATTTATTTGAGATGGAGTCTCACTCTGTCGCCCAGGCTGGAGTGCAGTGGTGTAATCTTGGCTCACTGCAACCTCTGCCTCCTGAGTTTAAGCAATTCTTCTGCCTCAGCCTTCCCAGTAGCTTGGATTACAGGCGCCTGCCACCATGCCCAGCTAATTTTTGTATTTTTAGTAGAGATGGAGTTTCACCATGTTGGCCAGGTTGGTCTTGAACTCCTGACCTCAAGTGATCTGCCTGCCTTGGCCTCCCAAAGTGCTGGGATTACAGGTGTGAGCCACCGTGCATGGCCAACTGAAGACATTACTGATTGTCAAAACTTGGGGATGCTACTGACATCTTATAGGTGGAGGCCAGAGATGCTGCTAATATCCTCCAATGCACAAGACATTCTCCCACAACAAATTATTATCCAGTCCAAAATGGCAGTTGTGCTCAGGTTGAGAAACCATGATTAGACAACATAACCCAAAAGAGTTTTAGAAGGAGTTAAGTATAGGATTGAAGGTAGAATTTTGGGAAATATTAGCCTAAGGTGATCAGAGAAAGGGTATGAAGAGGTGATCAGAGAAGTAGAAAGAAGACCAGGAAAGAACTGTACCCTAGAAGCCAAGGAAGCAGGGAGTTTTGGGAGGAAGTGGTTAACATTTTTAGCATGGCTAAATAGGATAATAATTGAAAATTACATTTTAGATTTGAAAATATGTTCAAACTTTCAGTTTATGAAACTTATGTTGAAGACATCTGAGTACAACTTTATGTTGTGCTTCTCGAAGCAACATACTATGTCTGACCCTTGGGAAATCAATCATTTGGGAATCTATTGAGTATCTCTAGCCTAGTACATTGCTATGCTCTAGGGATAAAAAGTGGGTAAGATACAAATTCTATTTCTTTTCTTTTCTTTCTCTGTTTTTTTTTTGAGAGGGTGTCTTGCTCTTGTCGCCCGGGCTGGAGTGCAGTGGTGTGATCTCTGCTCACTGCACCCTCTGCTTCCCAGGCTCTAGTGATTTTCCTGCCTCAGCCTCCTGAGTAGCTGGGACTAGAGGGGCATGCCACCACACCTGGCTCATTTTTGTATTTTTGGTAGAGACAGGGTTTCACCATATTGGCCAGGCTGGTCTCTAACTCCTGACTTCAAGTGATCTGCCAGCCTCGGCCTCCGAAAGTGCTGGAATTATAGGCATGAGCCACTGTGCCTGGCTGCTATGTCTGAGGGGTTCATAGTCCAGTGGGGGAGATGAAAAAATGTCAACACATTAAGTACCATAGTAAATAGTAGGGAATGAACAGAAGACCATGGAGACAGAGGAACTTCCAGTCTTTCTATGATGTAGTCCTGTCAACCCTGTACCCCAATAAGGCTTACAATCAAAGAACATAAAGAGAAACAAGAGAGTTGGGTATATTTTTAAAAAGGTAATGAAAAGATCATGTTTATCTTTTTAATTTTGATTTAAAAACTGACAGCAAAACTGTGGGCCATATATTCCATCTATCATGAACAAAATATGTGTGGGATATTTTATTTATAAATCACCTTTTATTACCTCCACCCCAAAATAGCCATTTACCTTTATTTTATTTAATTTTATTTTTTTATTTTGTTTTTTGCTCTGTCGCCCAGGCTGGAGTGCAGTGGCGTGATCTCTGCTCACTGCAACCTCTGCCTCGTGGGTTCAAGTGATCCTCCTGCCTCAGCCTCCCTAGTAGTAGTCCCAGCGCCTGGCTAATTTTTGTATTTTTAGTAGGGACGGGTTCACCATGTTGGTCAGGCTGGTCTCGAACTCCTGACCTCAAGTGATCCGCCCGCCTTGTCCTCCCAAAGTGCTGGGATTACAGGCATGAGCCACCGCACCTGGCCCACCGTTTACCTTTAGACTGTGCCTCACAGACATATAATCTCTGTAACCTTCATCTTTCCTTTCTATCTACTGCTGCTGCTTTGTAATTCCAGGCAGAGATTGGAAATGGCAGTAAGTAACCTAGGGTTGTGGCAGTCTGGGAGTTGTTTAGAGAATATGTAAGATGGTCCTAGAGTTGGCTTTTTCTCTTGTCACTTCTTGCCAAAACGAACTACACCTGTCTAACATCTAATCCCAGGTTTGACCCACAGGTGAGGAGTGAGACTTCTCACAAGTTTGTGTCCTTAAGGTTCCTAATTTAGATTATAAATGGAACATAACATAAAATGTTAGAAATGGAAGGTCCTTTGGAGAGATGAATTCATGTATGATTATTACCAGAGTTGAGTGATTTGCTTGTAATCATGTAATAGTTACTGACAGAATTGAAAGCCCAGAAGGGTGTCTCCATGGGAACCACCTTTCGGGGACACTGGTTCCCAAACATCATGAAGGGAGTACATCAGAATCATCTACACTGCTTGTTAAATACACAGATTTCCAGGCTTACCCTAGACCTATGGAATAAAAAAAGTCTGGTAGGAACTATTGGTGGTTGTTACATTATTAGTAGATCATTCAGAGTTATGAACAAAGTACTTTAGAATGTATCTAGCACATGGTAAGCACCAGTGTATGTTGTTTTCATTAGTATTTTATCAGTATTATTGTACAATCTGAAATGTGGGAGGAAAATAGGGAATTGAGATGATTTTTTTCCTTTTTAATTTCCCCGCTTTACTTTTTTTTAAAAAACTTTCTCATAAGGGAAAAACAAGAACCAAGAAGTAATTAAAGTTCACGAGAAGGCATGTAGATGTCAAGAGTGTTGTATAATGATTTTTATTTGCTCAGGAAAAATTAGAAAGTGAAAGTGTAGAAATGCAATGCATTTCGGCTTACTCTGCTCATCTTCAGCTTGTACTGAGTATTTCATTACAGCATAATATAGTGCAGTGGTTCTAAGACCTTTTGCTCTCTGGAGTCTTTCATGATGTTAAAAATTATTGGCCCGTGCGGTGGCTAACGCCTGTAATCCCAGCACTTTGAAGGCCGAAGCGGGCGGATCACGAGGTCAGGGGATCGAGACCACGGTGAAACCCCGTCTCTACTAAAAATACAAAAAATTAGCCAGGCACAGTGGCAGGCACCTGTAGTCCCAGCCACTCGGGAGGCTGAGGCAGGAGAATGGCATGAACCCGGGAGGCAGAGCTTGCAGTGAGCCAAGATCGCGCCACTGCACTCCAGCCTGGATGACACAGTGAGACTCTGTCTCAAAAAAAAAAAAAAATTATTAAGGATCCCAAACAGATTTGTTAATGTAGATTATATTTATTTATTTTTACCATATTAGAAATTAAAACTGAGAAATTAAAAAAGTTATTAATTCATTAAAAGTAAGCCTATAAACTTGTTAATGTGAATAACATTTTAATGAAAAATAACTTTTCTGAAAAAACAATTGAGAAGAGTGGCATTGTTTATGTTTTTGTAAATCATTTTAACGTCTTGCTTAATAGAAGACTGCCAGATTCTGTCTCCTTTTGCATTTATTCTGTTGTAAGGTGTTGTTTTGGCTGAAGTATATGAAGAAAATCCAGCCTCATACAGACATGTAGTTGTAAAAAAGAAGAATATTTTAATAGCCTTTTAAATAAGTGTGGATTTTCTCCTCTTATATTTCACCAAAATTTGACAAGTGTTGGTTTCTTAAACATGAGTTAGAATGTTTAATTTGAGACCATATCTGTGAAGTTTATTCAGTCTTGTATATTGTAGACTTTGAAGTGGATCTTATAGCCATGTATGATTTTATAACATCATGTGTTGCTCATTTAGAAAATATTGGTTCATTGATTTATGCTGGTCTTCTAAGTGTTTACACATTTCATTATATAAAATATATTTTAAAATCGCATTTGTTAATACTGTATTATTACTGATCTCATCAGACAATTCTTTAAGTATTGGGAAGCTGCCAAACTCATAGTAGGCAGTTAAAGGTTTTCTAAAAAAGTCTAATTTACTTGAAAGTTTTAATTTTGTCATAGACAACAAGTATTTCCAACTGTGTTCTTTGAAGTAGGCTTATTTTATTTTGTGTGCTAAATACCCATGTCTGAATAGCCCTTTTTTTTCCTCTTCATCCATTTGTCTTCCAAGTAAAAATGATGTTCCATGAAAAATGCCTCTAGTTCAGCTTGCAACTCAAACAGTTGCATAAGGGCTTTTCTTTGAGGTAGCTATTGTAATTCAGTATGTAGCAGGGATGCTTGCTGTGTACTTCCCATTTTGTCACACAGAATGTTAAACCTGTATACAATATTTGAGATTTGATAAATTGAATAATTTTTACTGTGTTACCCAGGACATTCTTCAGTGAAACTGACCTTTAATTTTCCTGTGATACATGGTGGTGAAGAATATGATGACTATAAGTACAGTTTGGTGCCACTGCCTTAATTTGTGCTAAGGTGCCAGCAGTTTTACCTACCATTGCTTTTGAACCATCAGTGGAAAGGTCAGCCCATTGAAAAAACAAATAATATATTCCCACCCCCCCAAATAATATCTTTGTAGAATTATAAAAATAGTTTTACCCTCTTGGATCATCTGAAAGATTCTTGGGGCTCTCCAGAGAGGGCCAATAACCATATTTGGAGAATTGCTTGTTTAATGAGAAGTTCTTTAACCAAAAGTCAGAATTCTTGGTTTCTAGGTTAGTAATGCTTGTTATAGATCTCAGGAAATTACTGACTTCATTTTTGTTTCTTCTCCTTTTATTAAAGTGATGTGGAAGTGAGTGCTGTGAAATAGTTTGTGTCTAATGTCAGGAAATACCTTATTAGGCACAGCACATTGTAAAAAAAGTTCTGGAGAGATTTGAACTAGGTCTTTCCTTTTCGTTCGTTTTATTTATTATAGTGATGTTAAGGTGGCTGGAATTGATAACCTATTTTTGTAAAACTTCTATTTTTACAAAAATGTACCAAGTGATAATTAACTAAGACACTGGAGTCATGTTGGAATATAGACTGGAAGATACAAAAGTTGTCCTCAAGCTACTTGTAGCCTGATTAATAAACACACAGATATAGCAGTATAATGTATTTTATGCTGTCACATGATTGCTTTAAATAATATATAGGAGATCAGAGAATGACAAGACTGAGGAATGGGGAGGTAGAGAGTGGCTCCATGAAGATCGTAGAATTAAATTCGACCTTTATAAAAATGGAGAAATGATATGTGCCATACTTCTCAATTAATCTTTTCCCTTCCCAGACAAATACCTATTCTCAGTTTCCCTCTTCCTGTCATTCTGTGGTTTGTGACATCATTTTTCTCGTACTTCTTTTCTTTGGACCATTCTAAGGCCCATGATTTGTGCTATTAAGATTGCATGGTGTACTGGAAAGATCTTGGGCTTTGGAGTCGGAGTGACCCAACCTGCAATTCTGAGGGCACATTTTGTAGACAGTCTGAAAATTAAGTGAAATAATACATTTAAAGGTGCTCCGTAAATGTTAACTGCCTTTCTCTATTATTACAAATAATGAACAGCAACAGAGAATGAGTTAATTAAGATGGTAGCATGCTGTGATGAAATTTATCCATTAGACTGGGAGCGCAAAAGACTTGTGAAAAGAGAGACAATAAGGTATTTTGGTTATCATGGACATTAGAGTTGGAGAGAATTGCAGTAAAATCCTGATTGTAACCTGTGCTATTACCTTTGTGTTTATTTTGGGCAAGTTGACTTAAACTCTCAAAGCCTTAGTTTATTTATCCAATAAATGGGAATGGTTTTGGGAGGATAGTCAATAGATCCCCCCACATATTTGTTTCTTCTTTATTCGAATGTGATTTTGTTCAGTCCTGGGGGATATTGATTAGGCTAGGCTAATCAGTGAATGCCATTAGTTGGTAACCTAGTCTTTGGTGTAAGCTGGTTATGTGTTCTTGTTGACATTTATAGATCATGAATATCTTGACACACTCTGCCTAGTTCTAGAAGTCCATCAATATACCTCTTTCAAAGCCTAAAATATTTATCATCTGCCCCTTTATAGAACAGTTTTCCAGTTTCTGTTATATGCAATTAAGTTACCTGGAATCAGTTTGGTTATTTTGAGGCTTACTTTTGAGCTTCCTTGGGTGGATCCAGAGCAGCCTTTAGTGTCAAGGGCTAATTTACCCCTTTACTAAGGCAATATCTTTCTAATGACTCTACCCAGTACTCCATGTATTGTGAGATCTTTCCCCTTTGACTGATGGGAACGTAAACTGTTCTCAGCTGTGTGCAATCTCTGGGAATTATACAGCTTATATCTCCAGTGATTCTTTCCCCACTGTTGGGTAATTTTTCTCATTCATGTGAAAGACTCCACAGGCCCCCTCTGCAGTTCTGGGGAGTTCTCTCTGTATGTCTCCTTTCTTCCCAGTATTCTGCTCCATAAATTCCAGCTGCCTTGGCTTCCCCTAACTCTCATTTTCTTTTCTCAACTCACCAAGATGACTGGGCTCTGTTTGGATTCTCCCTCCCTGTTTTTCAGCCTGGAAACTGTCTCCAGGACAATAAACTGGGGCAGTCATAGAGCTCATCTCACTTGTTTTTCTTTTTTCAGGAGTTATAGTCTTCCCTGCTGTAATTCCATGTCTAAAACATAGTTTTTATGTTTTGTCCAGTTTTCTAGTTTTTTACAAGTGTCTGTCTGTGTGTGGGTTGGGGGGCTGCTCAGGGGTTAAATCCCATTTCTGTTACTCTTTTAGGGCCAGGAGCAAAGCTCCATTTATAGCTGTTACTTTTCTTTTCCCTCTATGTATTCTCTACACCACTAGAAAGTCAGATGAGTCTGTCATCTGTATAATCACGTTTGTTTTTATAGCAATTAAGTGCCATAGCCACTTGTATTAGTATGGGTTCTCCAGGGAAATAGAACCAATAATACACACACACACACACCCACCCCCCACCCCCACACAAAGAGATTTGTTATAAGGAATTGGCTCACATAATTATGGAGGCTAAGTCCCAAGATCTACATTCAGCAAGCTAGAGATTAGCCCCAGAAGGGGTAATCGTGTAGTTCCAGTATGATTCCAAAGGTCTAAGAACCAGTATAGCCAATGATATAAATTTTAGGTGCTGTTCCAGTCTGAGTCCAAGTCCACATCCAAAGGCAGAAAACCGACATCCAAGCTCAAAGATAGGCAGAGAGTGAATTCTCCCTTATTCCACCCCCCACCTTTTTTTTTTTTTCTATTCAGGGCTTCAATGGATTGGATGATGCCCACCCACATGAAGGCAGGCAATGTGAATTACTTAGAGTACCAATTCAAATGTTAATCTCATCCAGAAACATCCTCACAGACACACCTAGAATAATATTTAACCAAATTTATGGGTATACCGTGGCCCAAAGTGACATAAAAATTAATTATCATACTCCTCAAACTCTTAGGGTTGTCCTTCATCTAAGTTGTGTAATAATGAATCAGTACCTGTGTTCCCATTTCCTCCCAGCATGGAGATAATCCTGGAGTTTCTAGATTAATCTCAATCTTATTTTGACGGTTGTTTCCTGGGGCCACTTTCCAACCAAAACACATAGCATATTCAGAATAATTTGAGAGGGACTATTTACAAGATGTGGGAGAGTGTAGGGAAACAACAAGAGATAGGATAGTAACTGGTGAGCAATACTGGAGCAGTTTACTGTCCCCACACCTGAAGAGTTGGGGGGAAGGAGTATCCAAATCTGAGAGAGAGTCTTGTAGAGATGTCTGCCTTCAGAGGAACATTGACATTTGGTGGAGGACCTAGCCAGCCTGGGGCTACCCTACAGAGAGGAAGCCAGGAAATTAAACTCCTTGACCACCCTCTCCTCCTTCTTTCTGATCTCCTGCTTTTGAGGCAGTCTGTATAGAAACCCCTGGGGTGGCAGAGGGCAGAGTGAACTGGAGGGGCAGTTGGAAATATTTGGCAAAGACAGCTGGGTTGGAGTAGCTGCCTGGCCCCTTTCCTTCAGAAACAGGTGTTTCAAGATACACAAAGTTTGAAATGAGAGAAAAAATAGTTTATAGATTATTATTTTCTTGCCTTTCTAATACTCCCAAAGTAGTCTTCCATGTATGTTCTGAAGAACTGATGAAAGCAAGAAGAAATAATGTTAAATTATCCAGAGTTGATTAAACTCATCAGCAGATGCTGTTATTTTATTGATAAGGCTGGTATTATTAAAAATTAATCAAGTTTGCCCATTGTAGTAATAGGTCAGGATTTAGATACTCCATAATCCACACTGTATTTTAAGAAAAGTATCCATAGGGAAAGAAGAAAATATTCATGTCCATAAAAGTAGTTTATTTAACATTGAAGCATAGTAGTGGCAATTATTTCTATGTTAATCTATATTTTACATGCTTCTACTTTTAAATTATTAATAGACATGGATGGGTAATTTTAGGTTTAATTCAGACTTTCTGTAAGTCATTTAGAGGAAGCTCAGTGTGAGGCATTCTATGCTATAAACAGAATGGGTGAACATTTACTGGGTGATATCTGGTAATTAGCAACAAATTTGGAACATCCAGGAAAGATGCTGCTGCTTTGCATCTTTGGCTGTGTATGCCACTTCAATTTGTGGAAACTCAGTCCTGTTTTTAGGTACATAGTGCATGACCTTTGACCTACCTCTGTGCAGCAGTATCTTCAAACCACCTTCACACCTCTTGCAACTGGCAGCTGAGGTGGGTTGCGTGGTGCAATGGTGCTGTTACCACACATAACCACAGATTATCACCAAACATATAACGTATTCTAAAAATAAAACACTTTTAAAAAATTTCAGAAACATATTTAAGCATTTTAATAACTGAGTAGAAAGTAGTCATAGTTTTATAACATTTTAGAGCTGGGAGAGATCTTTGCAAGTTTATTTTACTGATGAGATTTAGATACAGTCACATAGCTTATTTAATGATTGAGATTCAGTCACTCGCATTATTAGTGAAGTGCCAACATAAGAACCAAGATCTTCTCATCACCTTCAATGATTTTATTATGCAAAGCTTTTGCTTGTTGTAGATATTCAGAGTTACAGAATCCACAAATGCATGATAAATAATGGTCTGGCATCAACACTGAGGGAAATTTTGTTGTTCCATGACAGCTCTATTTATTAACTGGTTCTTCCTTATTTTGGTCAAAAACTTGCTTCCTAATAACTTTCACATATTATTCCTAGTCCTGTCCTCATGAGAATCACCTAATTCTTTTTCCTTTGATAACCTCTGAAATATTTGCACACAGTGATCAGCTCAGAAAAACAACTTTAGGTCTTTAGCTTTTTCTTATATAATGCAATTTTCAGTACAATTGCCATTCTGGTTGCCTTTCTGGCCATGGATCACTTTGTCAGTATCCCACCTAAATAGGGTTCCCAGGTTTGAACGTTGTGTCCAGGCACATTCTGAAGGGATATAGTGAATGCACTTTTAGTCACCCAATATAAAATGGTGGGCAATATAGTAAAAGAAGAAAAGCGACAAAATCAGTTCTTTACACTACTTTACTTCTTTAATCTTATGCTTACCTAACCACCATACTTATGAGACTAAGAAACACTTTGTGGCCAGGCTTGATGGCTCACGTGCCCAGCACTTTGGGAGGCTAAGGCAGGCGGATCACTTGAGGGCAGGAGTTCGAAACCAGCCTGGCCAACATGGCAAAACCCCGTCTCTGCTAAAAATACAAAAATTAGTAAAAATACAAAAATTAGGGCATGGTGGTGAATACCTGTAATCCCAGCTACTCAGGAGGCTGAGGCAGGAGAATCACTTGAACCCGGGAGGTGGAGGTTGCAGTGAGCCAAGATCACACCACTGCACTCCAGCTTGGGTGACAGAGTGAGACTCTGTCTCAAAAAAAAAAAAAAAAAAAAAAAAAGAAACACTAATTAGATTAATCAAATTCCCTTAATCTTTTAAAAAAATTATTTTAAAATTTTATCTGTTTATTAATTATTTTGTTGATACATAATACATGTGCATATTTTCAGGGTACATGTGTTAATTTGATACACTCATGTAATGTGTAAAGACCAAATCAGGGTAATGGGGACATCTATCACCTTAAATAACGTTTCTTTATGCTAAGAACATTAGAATTATTCTCTTCTAGCTATTGTACAATTGATTAATGTTAACTACAGTCACCCTACTGATCTATTGAATACTAGGTCTTATTTCTTTTTGTTTTTTTGTTTTTCTTTTTGTTTTTGAGACAGAGTCCCACTCCGTCACCAGGCTGGAGTGCAGTGGCACGATCTTGGCTCACTGCAACCTCTGCCTCCTGGGTTCAAGTGATTCTTCTGCCTTAGCCTCCTGAGTAGCTGGGACTACAGGTGCGCACCACCACGCCCAGCTAATTTTTGTATTTTTAGTGGAGATGGGGTTTCACCATGTTGGCCAGGATGGTCTTGATCTCTTGACCTCATGATCCACCTGCCTCGCCCTCCCTAAGTGTTGGAATTACAGGCATGAGCCACCATGCCTGACCAATCTTATTTCTGTTATATAACTGTGTATTTATTTGTACCTGTTAATGAACCTCTCTTCATCACTCCCTTACCCCCTTTTCTCATCCCTTCCTGGCCTCTGGTAACTACCAGTCTACTCTTTATCTTCAACAGATCCATATTTTTTAACTTCCACGTATGAGTGGAAACATGTGATATTTGTCTTTCTAGGCCTGGCTTATTTCACTTAACATAATGACCTCCAGCTTCACTCATGTTACTGAACATGACAGGATTCCATTCTTTTTTATGGCTGAGTAATATTCCATTGTGTATATATACACAATATTTTGTTTATCCATATGCCTATTGATGAGCACTTAGGTTTATTCCATATTTTGGCTCTTGTGAATGATGCCCTGATAAACGTGGAAGTGCAGTATCTGTTTGATATATTGATTTTCTTTATTTTGGATATATACCCAGCAGTCAAATTGCTGAATCAAATGGTAGTTCTATTTTTAGTTTTTTGAGGAAGCTCCACACTATTTTCCACAGTGGCTGTGCTAATTGACATTCCTGCCAACACTGTAGGAGGGTTTCCCTTTCTTTACATCCTCACCTGCATCTGTTATTTTGTGTCTTTTTGACAAAAGCCATTTTAACTGGCCATTTTAAACTGTTATTGTGGTTTTGATTTGCATTTCTCTGATGATTAGTGATGTTGAACATTTAAAAAATACACTTGTTGGCCTTTATATGTCTTCTTTTGAGAAATGTCTATTCAAATCTTTTGCCTATTTAAAAATCAGGTTATTATTATTTTACTATTGAGTTGTTTGAACTCTTGATATGTTCTCTTTATTAATCCCTTCTCAGATGGATAGTTTACAAATATTTTCTCTCATTCTGTGGGTGGTCTTTTCTCCTTGTTGATTGTTTCCTTAGCTGTGCAGAAGCTTTTTAGCTTGGTATGATCCCATTCATTTGTTTTTGCCTTGGTTGCCTGTACTTTCGAGTTCTTACATTTAAAAATCTTTGCCCAGACTAATGTTCTGGAGCATTTACTTAATGTTTTCTTCTAGTAGTTTCATAGTTTTAGGTCTTACACTTAAATATTTAATCCGTTTTAATTTGATTTTTGTACATGGTGAGAAATAGGGGTCTAATTTCATTCTTCCTCATGTGGTTACCTAGTTTTCCAAGTGCTGTTTATTGAAGAGACTGTCCTTTCTGCAGTGTATGTTCTTGGCATCTTTGTTGAAAATGAGTTGGCTGTAAAATGAGTGTGGATTTATTTGTGTGTTCTCTATTCTGTTCCATTGGTCTGTGTCTCTGTTTTTATGCCAGTACCATATTGTTTTGGTTACTGTAACTTTGTAGTATATTTTGAAGTTAGTTAATGTGATGCATCCAGCTTTGTTCTTTGTGCTCAGGGTTGTTTTGGCTATTCTGGGCCTTTTGTGGTTCTATATACATTTTTGGATTATTATTTCTATTTTTATGAAGAATGTCATTGGTATTTGATAGGGATTGCATTGAATCTGTAATATTAATTCTTCCAATCCATGAGCATGGAATATCTTCCCTTTATAAAAATGTCCTCTTCAATTTCTTTCATCAGTGTTTTATTGTTTTCCCTGAATAGATCTTTTACTTCTTTGGTGAAATTGATTTCTAAGTATTTTATATTCTTTGTAGCTCTTGCAGATGGGACTGCTTTCTTGATTTCTTTTTCAGATTGTTTGCTGTTGGTGTATATAAGTGCTACTGATTTTTATATGTTGATTTTGTGTAGTGCAACTTTACTCAATTCATTTATCAGTCCTAACAGTTTTTTGGTGGAGTTTTTAGGCTTTTTTGTGTATAATATCATGTTATCTGTGAACAAGACTAATTTGATTTCTTCCTTTCCAATTTGGATATGCTTTATCTCTTTCTCTTGCCTCATTGCTCTGGCCACAACTTCCAGTATTATTGTTGAATACAAGTGGTGAAAGAGGGCATCTTGTCTTGTTCCAGATCTTAGATGAAAGGTTTTCATTTTTTTCTCTGTTCAGTGTGATGTTAGCTGTGGGTTATATGGCCTTTATTATTTTGAAGTGTGTTCCTTCCATGCCCAGTTTGTTGAGGATTTTTATCATAAAGGGATGTTGAATTTTATTGAATGCAGGTATTGAAATGATCATATGATATTTGCTCTTGGTTCTATTGATGTGGTGTATTACATGTGTTGATTTCCGAATGTTGAACCATTCTTGCATCCCTGGGATGAATCCCACTTGTTCATGGTGAATGATATTTTTAATGTGTTGTTAAATTCAGTTCACTGCTGTTTTGTTGAGGATTTTTGCATCTATGTTCATTAGTGTTATTGGGTCTATAGTTTTCTTTTTGCTGTGTTCTTGTTTTATTTTGGTATCAGGGTAATTCTGGCCTTATAGGATCCGTTTGGAAGTATTCCCTCTTATTTTATTTTATTTTTTTGAAGAGTTTGAATAGAATTGGCGTTATTTCTTCTTTAAATTTTTGGTAGAATTAAGCAGTGGAACCACCAGGTCCTGGGCTTTTCTTTGATGGGAGACTCTTTATTATGCCATTGATCTCATTCCTTATTGGTTAGTTGAAGTTTTCTGTTTCTCCCTGGTTCAGTCTTGATAGGTTGTATGTGTCCAGCAATTTATCCGTTTCTTGTAGGTTTTCCAATTTGTTGGTGTATTGCTGTTTCTTATAGTTTTAAATGATTCTTTGTATTTCTGTGGTTTCAGTTGTTATATCTCCTTTTTAGTTTCCGATTTTATTTTTTTGGGTCATCCCTCTTTTTTCTTAGTTAATCTAGCTAAAGGTTTGTCAATTTTGCTTGTCTTGTTTAAAAAATCAACTTTTTGTTTCATTGATCTTCTGTATTTCTTTCAGTATCAATTTCATTTATTTTTGCCCTGATCTTTATTATTTCTTCCCTTCTGTTAATTTTGGGTTGGCTTATTCTTTCTTTTTAGTTTCTTGAGGTGCATTGATAGGTTGTGTTAGGTTATGTATTTGAAGCCTTTCTTTTTTTTTAAAATGTAGGTGTTTATTGCTATAGACTTCCATCTTCATACTATTTTTCCTGTACCATAGATTTTGGTATGCTCTATTTTCCATTTTCAATTGTTTCAGGAAATTTTTAAATTTTCTTCTTAATTTCTTCATTGACCCATTGGTCATTCTGGACATGTTGTTTAATTTCCATCTGTTTGTGTATTTTTTTTGCGGTTTCTCCTATTGGTGGTTTCTAGTTTTATTCTACTGTAGTCCAGAAAGATACTTGTTATGACTTCTACTTTTTTGTATTTGTTGAGACTTGTTTTGTGGCCTAAGGTTTGGTATCTTCTGGATAATGTTTTGTGTGGCTATAAAGAGAATGTATGTTCTACAGTTGTTGGGTGAAATGTTCTGTAAATGTCAGTTAAGTGTATTTGGTCTAGTGTGCAGTTTAACTCTGATGTTTGTGAATTTTTTGTCTAGATGATCCGTCCTTTACTGAGAGTGGGGTATTGAAATCCCCTACTATTACCATATTGCAGTCTGTCTCTTCCTTTAGATCTATTAATGTTTGCTTTATATACTTGGGTACTGCGTATTGGATGCATAGATATTTATAGTTATTATATCTTCTTGGTAATTGACCCCTTTATTATTATTGAATGACCTTGTTTGTTCTTTTTTGCACAGTATGATTTGTAGTCATCTTACCTGATACAAATATAACTATTCCTGCTCTTTTTTTAGTTTCTGATTGCATGGAATATCTTCTCCAATCTCCTTACTTTCAGTTTATGTGTGTCTTTATATGTGAGGTGCATTTCTTTTTCTTTTCTTTTCTTTTTTTTTTTTTGAGATGGAGTCTTGCTTTGTCACCCAGGCTGGAATGCAGTGGTGCAATCTCAGCTCACTGCAAGCTCCGCCTCCCAGGTTCACGCCATTCTCCTGCCTCAGCCTCCCGAGTAGCTGGGACTACAGGCGCCTGCCACCACTCCCGGCTAATTTTTTCTATTTTTTAGTAGAGACGGGGTTTCACCATGTTAGCCAGGATGGTCTCGATCTCCTGACCTCATGATCCACCTGCCTCAGCCTCCCAAAGTGCTGGGATTACAGGCGTGAGCCACCGCGCCCGGCTGTGAGGTGCGTTTCCAATAGGCAGCATATAGTTGGGTCTTATTTCTTTGTCTCTTCAGCCACTTTGTCTTTTAATTAGAGAACTGAGTCCATTTACATTCAGTGTTTTCATTGATAAGTAAAGACTTTACTACTGCCATTTTGTTTCTTGTTTTTTGGTTGATTTGTAACTCCTCTCTTCCTTTGTTATTGTCTTCTTTTGTGGTTACCCCTAAGTTTTCTCTGGCAGTATGTTTTAATTTGTTGCTTTTTAATATTAGTTTATTTATTATAGGTTTTTGCAATGTGGTTACTAATGAGACTTGCAAAAAACATCTTAAAACAAGCTATTTTAGTGAGAGATTACAACCTGGGTCAGATCACAAAGAAATAATAGAAACAAATAAAGAATTTTAAAAAACCTCTGTACTTTACACCCCCCCACATTTTGACTTTTGTTGTGTCATTTTACGTTTTTATTTTACCTGTCTCTTAACAGGTTCCTATAGCTATTACTGTTTTCGATAGATTTCTCTTTTAGACATCATGCTGAAGTTATGAGTGGACTACACACTATAATTACAGCATTAGATAGAGTATCCTGGAGTTATCTGTGTACTAATCTTACCAGTGAGTTTTATACTTTTAAATGTTTTCTTTTGCACATTAGTGGTTTTTTCTTTCAGATTGAAGAACTCCCTTTAGCATTTCTTGTGTGATGGATCTGGTGGTGGTGAATTCTCTTATTCTTTGTCTGGGAAAGACTATCTTTTCTTCATATTTGAAGGATAGCTTTCCTGGATATACTATTGTTGGATGGCAGGTCCCCTTCCCTTCCCTGCCCTTCCCCCCCCCTTTTTTTTTGAGACTGAGTCTCGCTCTATTGCCCAGGCTAGAGTGCAGTGGCATGATCTTGGCTCACTGCAACCTCCACTTCCCAGATTCAAGCGATTCTTGTACCTCAGCTTCCCAAGTAGCAGGGATTACAGGGACTCGCCACCACGCCTGGCTAATTTTTGTATTTTTAGCAGAGATAGGGAGTCACCATTTTGGCCAGGCTTGTCTTGAACTCCTGACCTCAAGTGATCCACTCAACCTTGGCCTCCCAAAGTGCTGGGATTACAGGCATGAGCCACCACACTTGGCCGTCAGGTTCTTTTTCTTTAATTTCGGCATTTTGAAAATGTTATTCTTTTCCCTTCTGGCCTGTATGGTTTCTGTTGAGAAGTGTGTTGCCAAATGAATTGGAGCTCCTTTATATGTTATTTATCTCTTTTCTCTTGCTGCTTTTAGTATCCTTTCTTTGTCCTTGATCTTTTTGAGTTTGATTATTATATGTCTTAGGGTAGTCTTTTTTGGGTTGAATCTATTTGGTGTTCTCTGATCTTCCTGAACATGGATATTTATATCTTTGTAGCATTTGGAATGTTTAATTTTTTTTTTTAAATAAGCTTTGTATCCCTTTCTCTTGCTCAGCTCCCTCTTCAGCACCAACACTTCTCAAATTTGTTTTTTTTGAGATAATTTTCTATATCTTGTAGACAATCTTTGTTCCTTTTCTTTCTTTTTTCTCCTTTGTGTGTTTTCAAATAGTCTTGTTTTTGAGCTCACTGATTCTTTCCTTTGCTTGATCCATTCTGCTGCTGAGAAATTCTAATGAATTTTTCACTTCAGCAAACATATTTCTCAGTTTCAAAATTTCTGCTTGATTTATTTTTAATATTTCAGTCTCTTTGTTAAATTTCTCTGTTAAACTTCTGAATTGTTTTTCTGTGTTATCTTGGAGATCACTGAGTTTTCTTAAAAGTGCTATTTTGAATTCTCGGTCAAAAAGCTCACATTTAGCTATCTTGTTAGGGCCAGTCATTGGTTCCTTGCTTTGTCCATTTGAGGAGGTCAGTTCCTTGTTTGCTGTTTCTTGTGGATGTACATCTATGTATTTGCAATGAAGGATTAGTTATTTATTCCAGTCTTCTGTTTCTGGCTTGCTTTGGTTTTTATTGGATATGTTTCTTTAGAGTTTGTATTTTTGAATTTCTTTCTTTTTTTTTCTTGTTAGGTTGCTGCCCTCTTTTTGGCACTAAGTGGCACCTTAAGCCCAGGTTTGCCCGAGCTCTAGTATTCAGTATTTGATCAGAGCACTGCCCATCTCAAATGGGGGAGGTCTCAAATGGAATATTCTGGCAATGTGGGAAGGCTGGCTAGGGGTTTGTGCACAGGGGACCTCTGTAACACACCTCCTACAATGTGGTGCTGCTGAACAGTCAATCTGATTTGGCATTTCCTTTGACAGAGTTACAGATCAGAGTTTCCAGGGCTAGGAATGGTGGTCCCACCTCCCCTCATTGTCTTTGGCTGTCCTCAGGGATATTTCTCCCTTTAGGCATTCATGATGCTTCCTGTGGGTTGAGGCTAGGACAGATCTTCTGCCAGGGAACCCAAGATGGTGGGGAAGCTGATTGTCCACTTTGCACTCACTTTTTTCAGCCGTTTTGGCTATCTGGCTTATTTGTACCCATTGAAAATGTGGACTGTTTTCTTGGCCTTACCACGATATCTGGTCACCTTTTGAAAAAGGCTACTTTTAATTTCTTATGGTTAATAAGGTTGTACATGTAGCCATCCATTAAAGCCAAGTCATAAATAAAGGTGGACACGAAACAATCTGTTTTATAGCCATAAGTTATATTATACCTAATTGTTGGTTGTCATTTTGTAAAAGTAATAGCAATAAGCTAAAAACTGATTTTTCTGTTGTATCTTTTCTGTCAGCAAAATGAATTAGCTTTGTGATATTGAACAAGATGAAAAAGAGAAGAAAAGGAGGCAGAGTCCAATCAGTCAGTAAAAAGATTTAGTGGAATCTGACTATGCTGTACAGAATATCATCAATTCAAACCAGGCAATTAAAAGTTGTATTAAGAGGCTGCTTTAAAAAATTAAAAGTATGTATGATATATTGGGTTGTAAGAAAAGGCATGGACTGGAAAAATCCTAGTACCATAAGAAGGAAATTCAATGCTAGTCAGGTAGAACTCTCCTGGAAGAGGCGCCTAGGTCCTGTGTCTTGATGCACTGACTGATAATCCATATCCCTACACCATATCTTGGTAAGCATACTACCTTTGTTTATGATGTAAAGTAAATCCATCAGCACTAACATTTTTAACATTATGTTTGGGAATAAGTTTTATAGTCATGGTGATATTACACGTGTGTATTTGTTGTTAAAGGTGTTTTGAAACCTTTAAGAGAGACGTATCAGAGAATCTGCCCTGTTAGCTTTGTTATTTTAACTTGAAATATTTAATTCAAATTAAACATAGACTATACATTAACTATGATCACGTTTGGTTGTGAGCGAAGGAAAACCCATGAGATAGTAAGTTAAACAAGATAGTTTATTACTCTTTCACATGAGTGAGGCAGTCCATTCACTACTGATATGTTAGTTCTATTCTGCAAAGTCCTCAGGATCGAAGTCTTGTTTTTGTTTTGAGACAGAGTCTCGCGTTTTTGCCAGGCTGGAGTGCAGTGGTGCTATCTTGGCTCACTGCAACCTCCGTCTCCCGGGTTCAAGCGATTCTCCTTCCTCAGCCTCCCCAGTAGCTGGGATTACAGGCGCCCACCACTACACCTGGCTAATTTTTTTATTTTTAGTAGAGACGGGGTTTCACCATGTTGGACAGGATGGTCTCGATTTCTTGACCTCAAGATCTGCCTGCCTTGGCCTCCCAAAGTGCTGGGATTACAGGCATGAGCCAATGCTCCTGGCCCCAAGTTTTGTTTTTTTACTTCACTGTTACACGATACTTAGGAGGATTTTAATATGAAAGATGTAAAATAATTTGTTACGTTTCTAAACAGTGTCAGAACCTTTAAGGTAATTGGATTTATTCCACTTATTAGTTTGGCTTATTAAATTTACAAGAGTTGCTTATGTATTTTGGTTGTTAGATTTGCAAGGCTACCCTGTCGCTCATTTGAAAGGTTTGAGAAAATCAGATTGATTTGATTTGTAAATTTAGTTTTAAATGTTTTAGGCAACTTAATTTCACTGGTTTATAATTGAAGATAATTGTTTAGGGGAATTTAATCTGTAACGAATTGATTGAATGTGAAGATAAAATGTGAAAGTAATCGTTTTTATTTTTCTAGTAAAATTATAAATGATATACACAACAAGATTTGTGAAATGAACTTTTAAGTTTTGCACTTTTAGAGTTTTGAACTTTTAACTTTTAAGGTTTGCAAAAAGTTTAAAAACATACAACTTTAAATATTCGATACAAGTAACCATTTTTGTATAATAAAGTCTCACCTAAGTTGACATTTCAGAAATTAAAAATATGAGGAGATAAGGTATTATGCACATGCTGTTGAGACTGCTGAAGTTATTTTTAAAAAATGTTAAGTATACATATACATTTTATGTTGTCAAGAAGGAGCAAATACTCTTTTTAATATTTGCATAGTATCTTCCATTAGACGTTAACACCCTTAGCTCTTTGCTTTTAGGAGATTCAAATTAAAAATTCACTTTTTTTTGTTTTGAGACGGAGTTTCGCTCTTGTTGCCCAGGCTAGAGTGCAATGGCGTGATCTCTGCTCACTGCAATCTCCGCCTCTCAGGTTCAAGTGATTCTCCTGCCTCAGCCTTCTGAGTAGCTGGGATTACAGACGTGCCACCATGCCCGGCTAATTTTGTATTTTTAGTAGAGATGGGGTTTTGCCATGCTGGTCAGGCTGGTCACAAACTCCCGACCTCAGGTGATCTGCCCGCCTCGGCCTCCCAAGATTCACTTTTTCAGGGATAATCATGTTGTCAAAAATATTAGCCATATATACAGAGAAAGTTGATAAGACATGAATTAGTTTGTATTGATGTAAGTTCAAGTAATTGCATATGTGTGTAGAGATAGAGCCTAACTAAATAAGCTTCTTTTGGGAATGGCTTTCTTTTTTTTTTTTTGAGACGGAGTCTCGCTGTGTCACCTAGGCTGCAGTGCAGTGGCGTGGTCTTGGCTCACTGCAAGCTCCGCCTCCCGGATTCACGCCATTCTCCTGCCTCAGCCTCCTGAGTAGATGGGACTACAGGCGCCTGCCACCACGCCCAGCTAATTTTTTGTATTTTTAGTAGAGACGGGATTTCAGTGTTAGCTAGGATGGTCTCAATCTCCTGACCTCGTGATCTGCCCACCTCGGCCTGCCAAAGTGTTGGGATTACAGGCGTGAGCCACTGCACCCGGCCCCGGGAATGGCTTTCATTGAAAAAATACTGTCTTCATACTTAATGTCTATTAGCTACTTATTTGAAGGAGAAACGTAATTAAAATGCCTGTGTTTAAAAGCAGCTTTAAATTATTGACACTGTCTTAGTCCATTTAAGTTGCTATAGAAGAATTCCTGAGGCTGGGTAATATATAAAGAAAAAAGGTATATTTGGCTCATGATTTTTCTGGCTGGAAGATTGGGCATCTAGTGAAAGCCTTAGGCTGCTTCTACTCATGGTAAAGGAAGGGAAACTAGTATATGCAGAGATCACATCATGAGAGTGGAATCAAGGAGGGCAGCAAGGTGCCAGGCTCTTTTTTAACAACCAGCACTCATAGGAACTAATAGAGATAGAGCTCACTCATTACCATGAGGATAGCACCAAGCCATTCATGAGGGATCTGTCCCACAACCCAAACACCTCTCATTAAGCCCTACCTCTAACAATGGGCATCACATTTCAACATGAGATTTGGAGAGGCCAGTATCTAAACTATAGCAGATACTATTCCACGTCTTTGGATTTTTTTTTTTTTTTTTTTTTTTAGACAGAGTCTTGCTATGTTGCCCATGCTAGAGTGCAGTGGCAGGATCTCAGCTCACTGCAACCTCTGCCGCCTGGGTTCAAGCCATTCTTGTGCCTCAGCCAACTGAGTAGCTGGGATTAAGGGCCAGGCTGGTCTCAAATTCCTGGCCTCTAGTGATCCACACTTCTTGGCCTCCCAAGGTTCTGGCATTACAGGAGTGAGCCACCACACCCTGCCCAGATCTTTGGATATTTTTTGAAATGTGAAATTACTTCTCAAATTTTAACTTAGGTGTTTTAGCATGAATGACATTTTTTAAAGGATGGGCTATCTCAGGTATTGTGTAATACACATTTAAAGTTTCTTTCTTTTGTAACCTATGGAATGGTAGATGGTATTTTTAAACCACACATCTGATAAGGGGTTAATATCCAAAATATTTAAGAAACTTAACTCAATAACAAGAAAACAAATAACTGTATTGAAAAATGTGCGGCCGGGCGTGGTGGCTCACGCCTGTAATCCCAGCACTTCGGGAGGCTGAGGCAGGCGGATCACAAGGTCAGGAGATCGAGACAATCCTGGCTAACATGGTGAAACCCTGTCTCTACTAAAAATACAAAAAAATTAGTCAGGTGTGGTGGTGGGTGCCTGTAGTCTCAGCTACTCGGGAGGCTGAGGCAGGAGAATGTCATGAACCTGGGAGGCGGAGCTTGCAGTGAGCTGAGATAGTGCCACTGCACTCCAGCCTGGGCGACAGAGTGAGACTCTGTCTCAAAAAAAAAGAAAGAAAAATCTGCAAAGGATCTGAATAGACATTTCTCAAAAGAAGACATGCAAATGACCCATAGGTGCATGAAAAAATGCTCAATATCACTAAGTGTCTATCAATGAATGAATGGATGAAGAAAATGTGGTTGAATGAATGGATAAAGAAAATGTGATATATATACAGAATATATCATATATATACTACTCAGGCTCATAAAGGAAGGAAGTTCTGTCATTTGCAACTATATGAGTAAAGCTGGAAGACATTAAGCTTAATGAAATAGCCAGGCTTAGAAAGACAAATATCATGTGATCTCACTTATGTGTGGAATCTAAAAAAAGTGGAACTCAGAGAATTAAGAGAGTTGAATGGTGGTTACCAGGGGTTACAAATGGGAGAATGGGGAGCTATTGGCCAAAGGAAACAAAGTTTCCATTAGATAGGAGAAATAAGTTGAGGAGAGCCATTGTACAGCATGGGGACTATAGTTAATAATAATGCATTGTGCACTTGAAAATTGCTAAGAGAGTACATTTTAAGTGTTCTCACCACAAAAAATTGACAAGCTTATATTAATAAGCTTGATTGAATCATTCCATAGTGTATACATATATGAGAACATTGCTTTGTATACCATAAATATATATAAATTTTGTCAATTAAAAATGATTAAAAAATAAAGTTGCTTTTTCTTTAAATGATGGCATTTATCTAAAGTAATAACATTTCTAATATGTGTGCCCTGATTTTAAAGACATCAATATATAAAAACCAAAATTTATAAAACCATCAAGTTTGCGAGTTGCGTTTTTAAATTATGGAGAGGGTTTCCTTTGTACCAAAGACCCTGTGACAAGGCGAAATCCTATAATTTCTTTCATAGCACTAGTTTTGGTTACTAATTTACATTTATCTAGTGATTGTGTATCAGGGGAACCCACCCCCAATATTTTAACGTAGGTTCTTTCTATTTTCCCTAAGTGTCAGCCAGTCTGAGAAATAAAGAGAAAGAGTACAAAGAGAGGAATTTTACAGCTGGGCCTCCGGGGGTGACATCATGTATCAGTAGGACTGTGATGCCCACCTGAGCCACAAAACCAGCAGGTTTTTATTAAAGACTTCAAAAGGGAAGGGGGTGTACGAACAGGAAGTAGGTCACAAAGATCACAGGCTTCAAAGGGCAAAAAGAGAACAAAGATCACATGCTTCTGAGGAAACAGGGCAAGGACAAAAGCAAAGATCACAAGGCAAAGGGCAAAATTAGAATTACTGATGAGGGTCTATGTTCAGCTGTGCGTGTATTGTCTTGATAAACATCTTAAACAACAGAAAACAGGGTTTGAGAGCAGAGAACTGTTCTGACCTTAAATTCACCAGGGTGGGGTTTTTCCCCACTCTAGTGAGCCTGAGGGTACTGCAGGAGACCAGGGCGTATTTCAGTCCTTATCTCAACTGCATAAGACAGACACTCCCAGAGTGGCCATTTATAGACCTCCCCTGAGGAATGCAATTCTTTTCCTAGGGTCTTAATATTATATTCCTTGCTAGGAAAAGAATTTATTGATATCTCTCCTACTTGCACGTCTGTTTATAGGCTCTCTGCAAGAAGAAAAATATGGCTGTATTCTGCCCGACCCCGCAGGCAGTCAGACCTTGTGGTTGTCTTCCCTTGTTCCCTGAAAATCGCCGTTATTCTGTTCTTTTTCAAGATTCACTGATTTTGTATTGTTCAAACACACGTTTTACAATCGATTTGTACAATAGTGGTCCTGAGGTTTCGTACATCCTCAGCTTATGAAGATAACAGGATTAAGAGATTAAGACAGGCATAAGAAATTATAAGAGCATTATTTGGGAACTGATAAATGTCCAGGAAATCGTCACAATTTATGTTCAGAGATTGAAGTAAAGACAGGCATAAGAAATTATAAGAGTATTATTAGGGAAGTGATAAATGTACATGAAATCTTCACAATTTGTGTTCCTCTGCCACGGCTCCAGCTGGTTCGTCCCTTCAGGGTCCCTGACTTCCCGCAACAATTGTGTGGTTAGTATCTGTCTCTCCTATTGACTTTAAATTTCATGGGGAAAGATATTATGTCTGTTTTTCTTTGCTACTATAGCACTAACACCAAACTTCATACTTGGTATATACAGGTATATCTCAGAGATGTTGCAGGTCTTGTTCCAGACCACTGCAATAAAGCAAGTGTCTCAATAGTAAGCCACATGAATTTTTTGGTTTCCCATTGCATATAAAAGTTATGTTTACACTATACTGTAGTCCATGAAGTGTGAAATAGTATTATGTCTAAAAATATTTATGTACCTTAATTAAAAATATTTTATTGCTTAAAAATGCTAATGATCATTAGCCTTCAGTGAATGGTAATCTTTTTGCCTGTGGATGGTCTTGCCTGCATGTGAATTGCTGCTGACTGATCAGGGTGGTAGTTGCTGAATGTTGGGTTGGGTATGGCAATGAACTTTTTTTTTTTTTTTTTTTTTTTTGAGATGGAGTCTCGCTCTGTCACCCAGGCTGGAGTGCAGTGGCACAATTTCAGCTCACTGCAAGCTCCACCTCCCAGGTTCATGCCATTCTCCTGCCTCAGCCTCCAGAGTAGCGGAGACTACAGGCACCCGCCACCACACCCGGCTAATTTTTTCTATTTTTTAGTAGAGACGGGGTTTCACAGTGTTAGCCAGGATGGTCTCCATCTCCTGACCTCGTGATCTGCCCACCTCGGCCTCCCAAAGTGCTGGGATTACAGGTGTGAGCCACCGTGCCCAGCCTGGCTATGGCAATTTCTTCAGACAAAAATGATGTTTGCCACATTGATTGACTCTTCTTTTCATGAATGATTTGTCTATAGCATGTAATGCTGTTTGATAGCATTTGCCCACAGTAGAACTTCTTTCAAAATTGGAGTCAATTCTCTCAAGCCCTGTCACTGCTTTATCAACTAAGTTTATATAACATTCTAAACTTTTTGTTGTCATTTCAACAAAGTTCACAGCATCTTCACAGAGTAGATTCCATCTCAAGAAAGTACTTTCTTTGCTCATCATAAAAAAACAACTCCTTATCTGTTTGTTTTACCATGAGATTGCAGCAATTAAGTCCCATCTTCAGGCTCCATTTCTAATTCTAGTCTCAGTGTCATCCATGAGGGTTGGAATCAACTTCTTCCTAACTCCTGTTCATTTTGATACTTTGATCCCCTCCAATGAATCATGAATGTTCTTAACGGCATCTAGAATAATGAATCCTTTCCAGGAGATTTTCAATTGACAGATCTGTTAGAGGAATCACTACTATCTATGGCAGCTTTAGCCTTATGAAGTGTATTTCTGAAATAATAAGACTTGAAAGTCAAAATTACTTCTTGATCCACAGGCTGCAGAATGGATGTTGTGTTAGCAGGCATGAAGACAACATTCATCTGCTTGCACATCTCCATCAGAGCTCTTGGGTGTCCAGGTGCATTGTCAATGAGCAGTAATATTTTGAAAGGAATTGGCCGGGCATGGTGGCTCACACCTGTAATCCTAACAGTTTGGGAGGCTGATGCGGGTGGATCGCCTGAGTTCAGGAGTTTGAGACCAGCCTGGGCAATATGGCAAAACCCCGTCTCTACTGAAAACACAAAAATTAGCAAGGCATGGCAGAGAGCACGTGTAGTCTCAGCTACTTGGGGTGCTGAGGCAGGAGGATCACTTGAACCCAGGAGGTTGAGGCTGCAGTGAGCCAAGATGGTGCCACTGCACTCTAGCCTGGGTGACAAAAAGGTTTCAACAGTGGGCTTAAAATATTAGTAAACCATGCTGTGCTGTCAGCCAGGCTTTATTGTTCCATTTATAGAGCACAGGCAGAGTAGATTTAGCATACTTTTTGAGAACCCTTGTATTTTCAAAATGGTCAGTGAATATTGGATTCAACTTAAAGTTACCAGCTGCATTAGCCCCTATTAAGAGAGTAAACCTGTTGTTTGAAGCCAAGCATTGACTTTTTTCCCCTAGCTGTGAAAGTCCTGGTATCTTCTTCCATTTAATCTACATTGAATATCTGTTGTTTAGCTACTTCCTTCCATTATCTTAGCTAGATCTTCTGGATAACTTGCTGCACCTTCTACATCAGCACTTGCTTCTTCACCTTGTACTTTTATGTTATAGAGATGGCTTTTTTTTCTTAAACCTCATGAACCAATATCTGCTACCTTCCAACTTTTCTTCTGTATCTTCCTCATCTCTCTCAGCTTTAATAGAATTGAAGAGAGTTAGGGCCATATTCTAGATTACATTCTGGGTTAAGAGAATGTTGTGGCTGGTTTGATCTTCTATCCAGACCAATAAAGCTTTCTCTGTCTCAGCAATAAGGCTGTTTTGCTTTCTTTTTATTTATGTGTTCATGGGAGTAGCACTTTTAGTTTCTTACAAGAACTTTTCCTTTGCATTCACAACTTGGCTCTTTGGTTCAAGAGGCCTAGCTCTTGGCCTATCTTGGTTTTTGACACAATTTCCTTACCAAGCATAATCATGTATATCTTTTCATTTAAAGTGAGAAACATATAACTTTTTATTTCACTTGAACACTTAGAAGCCATGATAGCATTATTAATTGGCCTAATTTCAATATTGTTATGTCTGAAGGAATAGGGAGGCCTGAGGGGAGAGAGAGAGAGAGAGAGAGAGAGAGAGATAGGGGGATGGGCTGGTCAGTCGAGCAGTCAGAACACACACACAACATATATTGAATAGGTTTGCATCTTACATGGGTGCAGTTCATGGTGCCCCACAACAATTACAGTAGTAACATCAAATATCACTATGATAGACATAATAATAATAAAAAAGTGTGAAATATTGTCAGAATTGCCAAAATGTGACATATAGAAATGAAGTGAGCACATGCTATTGGAAAAATGGCACCAATAGACTTGCTCAATGTAGGGTTGCCACAAACCTTAGATTTGTAAAAAATGCAATAACTGCAAAGTGCAATAAGGCAAAGCAAAATAAAACAAAGTATGCCTGTAGAAGGCACTCAATAAATATGTTGAATGAGTGAGTGAGGAGAAAGAATTGTCTTATGTAGTAAGCCTTTAAAATCAAATTCCTTTTTAAAGAAATGTAATTTTTATGCAGTCTTTTTTAGCGGTACAGCTATTATATAAATTGATAATTGCCTAAATATTAAACGGCACAGAATAAAATCTTTCATGTAGTCACTGTTCTAGAAATACTTCAAATGTAGCCAGTAACCAAAATCACCAGACCCCCAACTTCCAAAGTTTTATTACCTGTGTGGGCAGCCTCCAATTTAATGTGGTATGGCAGTCATTGATGATTGTGCTTTTTATTACTTCTTTACTATGATTTCTTATCTATATACTCTGATATATGGCCCATTCATATAAGCTTTCAAATCTCTAGTGTAACTAAATGGGTAATGTAGTAAGGCTTTTATTATCTAAACAATGTTTATTGAAAAGAGTTTGCCTCTAAGTATTTGTAAGTATATTATCTTTCAAAACAAATTCGGTTTATGTAAGTCTTACAGCCACAATGTTATCAAGGCCACACTGAAGCCAGTGTCTTGTCTTTGGCTGCACCTCTATTTTCTATTGTATTCTATTTTTGTCCTTCGTTGGGTCTTTTTATGCAGGCAGTCATAATTTTGTCTTTTTAAAATGTTTAATACAGGTTAAAGCCTTAAACAGGTTTTTTCTTGCTTCATAACATACACATTAACAGGCATTTTGGTCACTATAACAAGTGTAATTTTGTGTTTAGCCCTTGTTATAGATATCTTTTTCTTATCTCAGTATGTCACTCATATTTTTCTAACTTGCTGCTCAACACTCTTCTTTTTTACTACCCGTGAGTATGTATTGCTAGTAAGTTTTAAATTCCAGCTATTGAATTCCTTGTACTTGTAGCTTACTATTGCTACTTAAAAATGCTACTTCAAAAACTTGAGAATTTGCTACTTCAAAAACTTGAGAATTTTAGAAGTCAGAACTAATAGAAGAAAAAGAGTCTTACACATCATATGAATTTGATAAGGCTGGAAATGTCCCCTATGAACAGAAAGATTGAGAATAACAGAAATCTACCTAAAAGATATGTCAGAACAAATAAAAAATATTCAACTACTGTTTAAAAGATGATTCATATTAATTACAGAGTAACTGGATATATCAGAACACTGTTAAATCATTCCAGGGAAATTGTCTGGGCATCTTCAAGCAATACAAAGAAACCTTTTTTCATATTAGCTAACCTTTCAACTGTGTGTTATCTGTTAATCTCATGTATGTTGGAGTAACTGTAAACCTCCTGCTTCTTGGATATGTATGTGAAAAGAATATGGCACTTATGAAGAAACAGGCCTTAACTGAAATACTTAATGTTTCTGTTGCTAGCTTTTTAACTTTGGGCAGGTTAGTTTAATTTTCTGATCTTCAGCTATTCCATATGCAGTATGTCATATGAAGACTTCATTTGCCATATGAAGACAGTTTGCCCAAGATCACAGATAGTGACTAATTTATGATAATAAATAATATTTCACTGCACTAAAAATGCCTGATGATCAAATATAGGTTATGGAAGTTTTCTTTAATAGCTTTTTTTTTTTTTTTTGAGAGGGAGTCTCACTCTGTCACCCAGGCTGGAGTGCGGTAGCACTATCTCAGCTCACTGCAGCCTCCACCTTCTGGGTTCAAGTGATTCTCCCACCTCAGCCTCCTGAGTAGCTGGGACTTCAGGCACGCACTACCATGCCGGCTAATCTTTGTATTTTTAGTTTGGACGGGGTTTCGCCATATTTGCCAGGATGGTCTTAAACTCCTGACATCAAGTGATCCACCTGCCTCGACCTCCCAAAGTGCTGGGATTACAGGCGTGAGCCACCGTGCCTCCTTTAATAGCTATTTACTGTGGACTCTTTAGCTGTTTATAGAATTGTTTTGGACATTATATGAACATGTTTATGAGCACTTACTATACTAATCAAGGGGAATATAGCATTTAGATGGTGAGGCAGGATAAAGGCATAAAAAGATAAATAATCATAGAGGATAACATTTATTAAGTGTCAGATGCTAAAGGAGAGTAGAAGAGGGAATAGTTATGGAGAGCTGTTTTGGAGGCTGCCGTGGAAGAAGGGGATTAGATAAGCAGAGAGAAGGCTGAGGATAACCTTGACTTTCCCCAACTGTAAAATGGAGATATTACTTGCCCCATAAGGCTGTTGTAAGGATTCAGTGAAATAAAATACCTAAAGTATCTAAAATAAATGTGGTGCTTTGTGACTATGTAATGTAACTGCTACTATTTTTTTTTTTTTGGACTGAATATAAGTGGTTCTTTCTGTCATCTTTAAAATTTTTCTCTCCCAGATGCCTGACAACTTGGAGATGACATATAGTTTTCATCTTAAATACCAACTGACTACCTGGGACATAATGTTGAAAAGATTCTCACACTCTACCTGGTTTTAGTAACGAAGAATGCTGTGATCAATTACTGGTGATAAGGCACATATAAAATAGGCTGGAGTCAGGAAATGGTTGTGTATGGGTTGCTGGAGTAACAGTATGTAAACTGTGTTTATTGTCTTTGCTTTAAGTCCTAGTATGTCTTATTTGTTTCTAGCCTTCCTTTTATTACATCCTGTTAAACTTTCTAATACAAGATGGCAAGTTTTAGAAGTGAGATACCAAATTTATATCTGTACTCAGTGAATTAGCCCCAGAGTAGAAAAGAATCTGATGTATCACCCCTGCTCCAAAATATCCCTTATGTATTCTTTCCCATTTATATTCTAGTGAGCTAATAGTTTCTATTTAAAAAATACTTAGATTTTCTGAAAAGCTGAAGTTCTCAATGTGATCGACTTGAGCCAGATGATTTTCCTAATGCAGTCTGTCCACGTGAGAAAATGAGAGTTTTGATTGTGGAAAGGATGAATTGGAAAAGAGGGACATTTTTTTTAAAACTGAAAAATAGGTTGGATTAAAGGAAAGATATGCCTGAATGGCTTTCAGCTTTTAGATGGTAGGATGCCTGAGATGGGCATACTAGGGTTCCAAGATGGTACAAAAGAGGAAAGTATGCTGAAGATAAATGGAATTTTAATATTAAGAGTAATAGAAGCCATAACATTACAAAAACATGATTTTCTTCATAGTCTTATTTTCTGCTCCTTTCTCAAATTTTCTACTTCCTCCCTCATTTCCACTTTTAGTACAGCATTATTTTTATTGCCTTTTGGCTGTCCAGGTTGATGGGTCAAGTTTTGAGTTTTGACCCATTCCACTTTCTAGTCTTTACTTACCTTCTCTCTTTAAATCCTTCTTTTCTTCTAGGTAAATAGGTAGAGCATTGTAAACCTCTCCTGGTACTAGTATTTTTTGGTGGAACCACTTTGTCTCACACGGCCACATAAAGTTCTTCTGAGAGAACAATTATGCATGTAACTCCTTTTCTTGGATCTGGTTTCTTGTTAGAAAGGACCTTGGTTTCAGAAAGGAAGGACTAGAGAAGTAGCTGGTGAGAAGTGAAATTGTAAAATTTGTACTGGATGCCCTTTCCTTTCTGAACATTCTTGTATCTTTGCATGTCTTTTCTTTAAGATATGAATACAGGTTTATTTTTTTATAAAACTTTAAAAATAAATATTTTTTCTTTTACTTTACCCTGTGTTTGAGTATTATTTAAAATTTATAAAATGAGGTTGTATATTCTTGATTATACTCTCTGTCCCCATTTTAAAAAATGGATTTAATGCCTCTAGTTAAATGATTTCAAGTTATAATGTTGTTTTAGACATATATTCCTGAACCATGGTGTTCAGCTACATTTAAAACTTTATTTTTGGAGCCAGGGAACAGAGTAGAAAGTACAAAGGTTTCTAAGGCTTATTGCTAATACCAAGTACATGGTGACATCTACTACATAGTTGATTCACGAACAATGGGATTCCTATAAAAAGAAGATCTGATTCTAGATCAGAGTTATCCCTGGAACATGTAAAGATGTCAACTTTAATGGGAAGATGTAAAGCAGCTGTTCTTATGCCTATTTGCTTTTTACCTAGCTCTTTAGTTTGATGTGGTCACAGTGGCATTTATTCTAGTTTAACAATTAATTTATAATATAAAAGCAGTCCCTAGATTTGTTTGAAACCAACTGGTTACATACAAAAGATTAATTAAATTCACACCTATTAGAAAAGATAGAACTTTGTTGTAATAGAGTGAGAAGGATGCAGCATTGTGGCAACTGAAATAGTTTGACTTACAGTAAGAATCTTTTATGCTTCAGTGCATGAGCTCTCATGAAAATATGAGGAGGTAGGAAATAATGATCTGTATCATGATAAGTTCAGTTAATAATGGCCTCTTCAAAAAGCTATTATTCACAGGGCTGTGGATTCCAAAGTTTCTTTGTTAACTTTCACTTGTTAGTACATTGTAAGTTTTTCTATTAAGTTTATGTGGAGGAGTTGCTGTACACATTTTAAAAAAATAAAATTCTAAGGCAAAGAAACTTATTTGTACCTGTAATCATGAGTTGTTGCTTAGAGTCTTTCTTAATTAACTAAAAAATATGGTTTCAGACTATGCCAACATTTCATTTCTGGTAATTTTTTGTTTTTCTCTGAGACGGAGTCTCGCACTGTCACCCAGGCTGGAGTGCAGTGGCGTGATCTTGGCTCACTGCAGCCTCTGCCTCCTGGGTTCATGCTACTCTCCTGCCTCAGCATCCTGAGTAGCTGGGACTACAGGCGCTCACCACCATGCCCAGCTAATTTTTTGTATTTTTAGTAGAGACGGGGTTTCACCGTGTTGGCCAGGATGGTTTCAATCTCCTGACCTCGTGATCCACCTGCCTCGGCCTCCCAAAGTGCTGGTATTACAGGCATGAGCCACTGCACCTGGCCCATTTCTGGTAATTTTTATAATTAAAGCAAAATGCTTTTAGGCAATTTTAATTTTGTTTACTGATACATAAGAAAAGATAACTATTTTAGTTGCCTCAATGCTGCATCCTTCTCACTCTATTACGACAAAGTTCTATCTTTTCTAATATCTTTGCTTATGACTTTCTTTTTAATGTATATGCTATACATTTTTATTTCAGTGTGCCTTTTTCTTTGTTAAATTTTCCATATCATCCTTCTGCAGGGGCCATGCTAATCTTCTGTATCATTCCAATTTCAGTTTAGGTGCTGCCAAAGTGAGTACCTGTTAAATTTTAAAGAAACACATTTAACATGGTGATGAATCTGCTCACATTTCTGAGCTTTCAGTTTATAATTTATCACGTATTGACTATAGGAATTAAAATATGCATTAAAAATTATTAAATTTTTTATACTTATATTTATTTTATTTTACTTTATTTTATTATACTTTAAGTTCTGAGATACACATGCAGAATGTGCAGATTTGTTACATACATATACAAGTGCCATGGTGGTTTGCTGCATCTGTCAACCTGTCATCTAGGTTTTAAGCCCCACATGCATTAGGTTATCTATCCTATCCCTTCCCTCTGCCCCCCACCCACTGACAGGCCCTGGTATGTGATGTTTCCCTCCCTGTGTCCATCTGTTCTCATTGTTCAACTACCACTTATGATTGAGAACATGCGGTGTTTGGTGTTTTTGTTCCTGTGTTAGTTTGCTGAGAATGATGGTTTCCAGCTTTATCCATGTCCCTGCAAAGGACATGAACTCATCCTTTTTATGGCTGCATAGTATTCTGTGGTGTATATTTGCCACATTTTCTTTATGCAGTCCATCATTGATGGGCATTTGGGTTGGTTCCAAGTCTTTGCTATTGTAAATAGTGCTGCAATAAATATACATGTGCATGTGTCTTTATAGTAGAATGATTTATAATCCTTTGGGTATATACTCAGTAATGGGATTGCTGGATCAAATGGTACACCAACAGTGTAAAAACGTTCGTATATCTCCACATCCTCTCCAGCATCTGTTGTTTCCTGACTTTTTAATGATTTCTAACTGGCATGAGATGCTATCTCATTGTGGTTTTGATTTGCATTTCTGTAATGACCAGTGATGATGAGCATTTTTTCATATATTTGTTGGCTACATAAATATCTTCTTTTGAGAAGTGTCTGTTCATATCCTTCACCCACTTTTTGATGGGGTTGTTTTTTTCTTGTAAATTTGTTTAAGTTCCTTGTACATTCTGTTTATTAGACCTTTGTCAAACGGATAGGTTGCAAAAATTTTCTCCCATTCTGTAGGTTGCCTGTTCACTCTGATGATAGTTTTCTTTTGCTGTGTAGAAGCTCTTTAGTTTAATTAGATCCCATTTGTAAATTTTGGCTTTGGTTGCTATTGCTTTTGGTATTTTAGTCATGAAGTCTTTGCTCATGCCTATGTCCTGAATGGTATTGCCTAGGTTTTTTCTAGGGCTTTTATGGTTTTAGGTCTTATATTTAAGTCTTTAATCCATCTTGAGTTAATTTTTGTATAAGGTGTAAGGAAGGGGTCTAGTTTCAGTTTTCTGCATATGGCTAGCCAGTTTTCCCAACACCGTTTATTAAATAGGGAATCCTTTTCCCACTGCTTGTTTGTGTCAGGTTTGTCAAGGGTCAGATGGTTGTAGATGTGTGGTGTTATTTCTGAGGCCTCTGTTCTGTTCCACTGGTCCATATATCTGTTTTGGTACCAGTACTGTGCTGTTTTGGTTTCTGTTGCCTTGTAGTATAGTTTGAAGTCAGGTAGCATGATGCCTCCAGCTTTGTTCTTTTTGCTTAGGATTGTCTTGGCTATACAGGCTCTTTTTTTATTGTATATGAAATATAAAGTAGTTTTTTCTAATTCTATGAAGAAAGTCAATGGTAGCTTGATGGGAATAGCATTCAATCTATAAATTACTTTGGGCAGTATGGCCATTTTCACAATATTGAATCTTCCTATCCATGAACACAGAATATTTTTCTATTTGTTTGTGTCGTCTCATTTCCTTGAACAGTGGTTTGTAGTTCTCCTTGAAGAAGTCCTTCACGTCCCTTGTAAATTGTATTCCTAGGTATTTTATGTTCTTTGTAGCAATTATGAATGGGAGTTCACTCATGATTTGGCTCTCTGTTATTGGTGTATAGGAATGCTTGTGATTTTTGCACATTAATTTTATATCCTGAGACTGCTGAAGTTGCTTATCAGCTTAAGGAGTTTTTGGACTCAGACGATGGGGGTTTTTTAAATAAACAATCATGTCATCTGCAGAGACAATTTGACTTCCTCTCTTCCTATTTGAATACACTTTATTTCTTTCTCTTGCTTGATTGCCGTGGCCAGAACTTCCAATACTGTGTTGAGTAGGAGTGGTAAGAGAGGGCATCCTTGTCTTGTGCTGGTTTTCAAAGGGAATGCTTCCAGCTTTTGCCCATTCAGTATGATATTGGCTATGGGTTTGTCATAAATCGCTTTTATTATTTTGAGATACGTTCCATCAATACCTAGTTTATTGAGTGATTTTAGCATAAAGGGCTGTTGAATTTTGTTGAAGGCCTTTTATGCATCTATTGAGATAATCATGTGGTTTTTCTCTTTTGTTCTGTTTATGTGATGGATTACGTTTATTGATTTGTGTATGTTGAACCAGCCTTGCATCCCAGGGATGAAGCCAGCTTGATCGTGGTGGATACACTTTTTGATGTGCTGCCAGATTTGGTGTGACAGCATTTTATTGAGGATTTTCACATGGATGTTCATCAGGGATATAGGCCTAAAATTTCCTTTTTTTTGTTGTGTCTCTGCCAGGTTTTGGTACCAGGCTGATGCTGACCTCATAAAATGAATTAGGGAGGAGTCCCTCTTTTCTATTGTTTGGAATCGTTTCAGAAGGAATGGTAGCAGCTCCTCTTTGTACCTCCAGTAGAATTCGTCTGTGAATCTGTCTGGTCCTGGGCTTTTTATGGTTGTTAGGCTATTAATTACTGCCTTAATTTCAGAACTTGTTATTGGTCTATTCAGGTATTAGTTTGGTCTTGGGAGGGTGTATGTGTCCAGGAATTTATCCATTTCTTCTAGATTTTCTAGTTGATTTGCGTAGAGGTGTTTATAGTATGCTCTGATGGTAGTCTGTATTTCTGTGGGATCAGTGGTGATATCCCTTTCATCATTTTTCATTGTGTCTATTTGATTCCTCTCTCTTTTCTTCTTTATTAGTCTGGCTAGTTGTCTACCCGTTTTGTTAATCTTTTCAAAAAAACCAGCTCCTGGATTCATTGATTTTTTGAAGGGGTTTTCGTGTCTCTATCTCTTTCAGTTCTTCTCTGATCTTAGTTATTTCTTGTCTTCTGCTAGCTTTTGAATTTGTTTGCTCTTGCTTCTCTAGTTCTTTTAATTGTGATGTTAAGGTGTCTATTTTAGATCTTTCCAGATTTCTGATGTGGGCATTTAGTGCTATAAATTTCCCTCTAAACACTGTTTTAGTTGTGTCCCAGAGATTCTGGTATGTTATATCTTTGAACTCATTGGTTTCAAAGAACTGATTTATTTCTGTCTTAATTTCATTATTTACCCAGTAGTAGTCATTCAGGAGCAGGTTTTTCAGTTTCCACATAGTTGTGCGGTTTTGATTGAGTTTCTTAATCCTGAGTTCTAATTTGATTGCACCATGGTGTGAGAGACTGTTTGTTATGATTTCCATTCTTTTGCATTTGGCGAGGAGTGTTTTACTGCCAATTATGTGATCAACTTTAGAATAAGTGCGATGTGGTGCTAAGAAGAATGTGTATTCTTTTGATTTGGGGTGGAGAGATCTGTAGATGTCTATTAGGTCTGTTTGGTCCAGAGCTGAGTTCAAGTCTTGAATCTCCTTGTTAATTTTCTGTCTTATTGATCTGTCTAATATTGACAGTGGGGTGTTAAAGTCTCCCACTATTACTGTGTGGGAGTCTAAGTCTCTTTTTAGGTCTCTAAGAACTAGCTTTATGAATCTGGGTGCTCCTGTATTGGGTGCATATATATTTAAGATAGTGCTTCCTGTTGCATTGATCCATTTAGTATTATGTAATGCCCTTATTTGTCTTTTTTGATCTTTGTTGGTTTAAAGTCTGTTTTATCAGAGACTAGGATTGTACCCCTGCTTTTTTTTTTTTTGCTTTCCATTTGCCTGGTAAATATTCCTCCATCCCTTTATTTTGAGCCTATGTGTGTCTTTGCATGAGATGGGTCTCCTGAATACAGTACACTGATGGGTCTTGACTCTTTATCCAATTTGCCAGTCTGTGTCCTTTAATTGGGGCATTTAGCCCATTTATATTTAAGATATATGTATATATACATTTTGTTGTTGTTGTTGTTGAGACGGAATCTCCCTTTGTCTCCCAGGCTGGAGTGCAGTGGTACAATCTCAGCTCACTGCAACCTCCACCTCTCGGGTTCAAACAATTCTTCTGCCTCAGCCTCCTGAGTAGCTGGGACTGCAGGTATGTACCACCACACCTGGCTACTTTTTGTATTCTTAGTAGAGACGGGGTTTCACCATATTGGTCAGGCTGGTCTCAAACTCATGACCTCGTGATCTGCTCGCCTCGGCCTCCCAAAATGCTGGGATTACAGGCATAAGCCACCGTGCCCGGCCAAGGTTAATATTGTGAATTTGATCATAATGCTAGCTGGTTATTTTTCACATTAGTTGATGCGGTTTCTTCATAGTGTCATTGGTCTTTATATTTTGGTATGTTTTTGCAGTGGCTGGTACTGGTTTTTCCTTTCCATATTTAGTGCTTCCTTCAGGAGCTCTTGTACAGCAGGCCTGGTGGTGACAAAATCCCTCAGCATTTGTTTGTCTCTAAAGGATTTTATTTCTTCTTCACTTATGAAGCTTAGTTTGGCCGTATATGAAATTCTGGGTTGGAAATTCTTTTCTTTAAGAATGTTGAATGTTGGCCCCTACTCTCTTCTGGCTTGTAGGGTTTCTGCAGAGAGATCTACTGTTAGTCTGATGGGCTTCCCTTTGTAGGTAATATGACCTTTCTCTCTGGCTGCCCTTAATATTTTTTCCTTCATTTCAACCTTGGTGAATCTGATGATTATGTGTCTTAGGGTTATTCTTCTTGAGGATTATCTTAGTAGTGTTTGTATTTCCTGAATATGAATGTTGGCCTGTCTTGCTAGGTTGGGGAAGTTCTCCTGGATAATATCCTGAAGAGTGTTTTCCAGCTTGGTTACATTCTCCCCATCACTTTCAGGTACACCAATCAATCGTAGGTTTGGTCTTTTCACATAGTCCCATATTTCTTGGAGGCTTTGTCCTTTCCTTTTCATTCTTTTTTCTGTAATCTTGTCTTCATGCTTTATTTCATTAAGTTGATCTTCAATCTCTGATATTCTTTCTTCCACTTGATCAATTCGACTATTGATATTTGTGTATGCTTCACGAAGTTCTCGTGCTGTGTTTTTCAGCACCATCAGGTCATTTATCTTCTTCTCTAAACTGGTTATTCTAGTTAGCCTTTCCTGTAACCTTTTATCAAGGTTCTTAGCTTCCTTCCATTGGGTTAGAACATGCTCCTTTAGCTCACAGGAGTTTGTTATTATTACCCACCTTCTGCCTACTTCTGTCAATTCGTCATACTCTTTTCTCTGTTCAGTTTTGTGCACTTGCTGGAGAGGAGTTGTGATTATTTGGAGGATAAGAGGCATTCTGGTTTTTGGAATTTTCTGCATTTTTTGCGCTGGGTTTTCCTCATCTTTGTGGATTTATCTACCTTTGATCTTTGATGCTGATGACTTTGGATAGGTTTTTTGCATGGGCGTGCTTTTTGTTAATGTTGATGTTATTGCTTTCTGTTTGTTAGTTTTCCTTCTAACAGTCAGGCCCCTCTTCTGCAGGTCTGCTGGAGTTTGCTGGAGGTCCACTCCAGACCCTGTTTGCCTGGGTATCACCAGCAGAGGCTGCAGAACAGCAAAGATTGCTGCCTGTTCCTTCCTCTGGAAGCTTCGTCCTAGAGGGGAACCCACCAGATGCCAGCTGGAGCTGTCCTGTATGAGGTGTCTGTCAACTCCTGCTGGGAGATGTCTCCCAGTCACTAGGCACAGGTGTCAGGGACCCACTTGAGGAGGCAGTCTGTCCCTTAGCAGAGCTCGAATGCAGTGCTAGGAGATCCCCTGCTCTCTTCAGAGTCGGCAGGCAGGAATGTTTAAGTCAGCTGAAGCTGCGCCCACAGCTGCCCCTTCCCCCAGGTGCTCTGTCCCAGGGAGATGGGGGTTTTATCTTTACGCCCCTGACTGGGGCTGCTGCCTTTCTTTCAGAGATTCCCTGCCCATTGAGGAGGAATCTAGAGAGGCAGTCTGCCCACAGCTGCCTTGCTGCACTGTGGTGGGTTTCACCCAGTCTGAACTTACTGGTGGCTTCCTTAATATGGTGAGGGGAAAACCACCTCCTCTAGCCTCAGTATTGGTTGATGCCCCTCTCTGCACCAAGCTCTATTGTCCCAGGCTGACTTCAGACTGCTGTGCTGGCAGCAAGAATTTCAAGCCAGTGGATCTTAGCTTGTCGGGCTCTGTAGGGGTGGCACTCACTAAGACCACTTGGCTCCCTGGCTTCAGCCCCTTTTCAGGGGAGGGAATGGTTCTGTCTCACTGGGGTTCCAGGTGCCATTGGGGTATGAAAAAACACTCCTGCAACTAGCTCAGTGTCTGCCCAAGCAGCTGCCCAGTTTTGTGCTTGAAACTCAGGGCCCTGGTGGTGTAGGCACTTGAGGGAATCTCCTGGTCTGCAGGTTGCAAAAACCGTAGGAAAAGCCTAGTAGGTGAGCCGGATAGCACAGTCCCTCAGGGCTTCCCTTGGCTAAGGGAGGGAGGTCCTCAGCCCCTTGCACTTCTCAGGTGAGGTGACACCCCACGCTGCTTCTGCCTGCCCTCAGTGGGCTGCCCTCACTGTCTAACCAGTTCCAGTGAGATGAACTGGGTATCTCAGTTGGAAATGCAGAAATCTCCTGCCTTCTGCATTGGTGTCGCTGGGAGCTGCAGACCAGAACTGTTCCTATTTGACCATCTTGCCCTGCTCCTTATTTATTAAATTTTAAAATGATTTTATTTATTTTATTTTTAGAGATGGGGTCTCACTATGTTACTCAGGCTGGACTCAAACTCCTGGGCTCAATTGACTCTTGAACTTCAGCCTCCCTCCTGAGTAGTCAAGACTACAGGCATGCACCACTGTGCCTGGCTTTATTTTTATTTTTAATTGACACATAATTGCATATATTTATGGGACATAATTTGATGTGTCAGTATATGTATTGCACTGTATCATAATTAAATCAAGGTAATGAGCAGATTAATCACTTCAAACATTATTTCCTTGTTGTGGGAACATTTAAAATATTGTAAGCTATTTTGAGATACACAATACCTTATTGTTAATGCATGTAGTATTTTAATTTCTGTGTCTGGTTTATTTCACTTAATGTCCTCCAGGCTTATTCATGTTTGTAAAAATGACAGAATTTCATTCCTTTTCTTTTCTTTTTTTTAAAACTTTTATGTTTGTGAGTACATATGAAGGTTTATTACTTAGCTAAACACATCACAGGGGTTTGTTGTACATATTTCATTTCCCAAATATTAAACCTAGTACTCAATAGTTATATTTTTTGCTCTCTTCCTCCTCTGATTTTCCCCGTCAAGTAGACCCCACTGTCTGTTGTTTCCTTCTTTGTGTCCGTAAGTTCTTATCATTTAGCTCCCACTTGTAAGTGAGAACACGTGGTATTTGGGTTTCTGTTCCTACATTAGTTTGCTAAGGATAATGGCCTCCAGCTCTATCCATCTTCCTGCAAAAGACATGATCTTGTTTTTTTTTTTTTTATGGCTGCCTAGTATTCCATGGTGTATATGTACCACATTTTCTTTAACCAGTCTGTCATTGATGGGTATTTAGGTTGATTTAATGTCTTTGGTATTGTGACTAGTGCTGCAGTGAGCATTTGTGTGCATGTGTCTTTATGGTAGAATGATTTATATTCCTCTGGGTATATGCCCAGTAATGGGATTGCTGGGTTGAATGATAATTCTGTGTTTAGCTCTTTGAGGAATCGCCATATGCTTTCCAGAATGGTTGAGCTAATTTACACTTCCATCACCAGTGTGTAGGTGTTGCCTTTTCCCTGTAATGTTGCCAACATCTGTTATTTTTTGATATTTTAATAATAGCCATTCTGACTGGTGTGAGTTGGTATCTCATTGTGGTCTTTATTTGCATTTGTCTCATGATCAGTGATATTGATCTCTTTTTCATATGTGTGTTGGCTGCATGTATGTCTTCTTTTGAGAAGTGTCTATTCATGTCCTTTGCCCACTTTTAATGGGGTTGTTTTTCTCTTGTAAATTTAACTTCCTTATAGAGGCTTGATATCGAACCTTTGTCAGATGTATAGTTTACAAATATTTTCTACCATTTTATAGGTTGTCTGTTTACTCTGTTGCTAGTTCCTTTTGCTGTGGAGAATCTCTTAAGTTTAATTAGATCCCACTTGTCAATTTTTGCTTTTGTTGTGATTGCTTTTGCTTTCTTTGTCATGAAATTTTTGCCCATTCCTATGTCTAGGATGGTAATACCTAGGTTGTCTTCCAGGATGTTTATAGTTTTGGCTTTTACATTTAAGTATTTAATCCATCTTGAGTTGATCTTTGTATATGGTGTAAGAAAGGGGTCCAGCTTCAATCTTCTACTTATGACTAGCCAGTTATCCCAGCACCATTTATGGAATAGAGAATCCTTTCCCCATTGCTTGTTTTTGTCAGCTTTATTGAAGATCAGATGGTTGTAGTTGTGTGGCCTTATTTCTGGGCTCTTTATTCTGTTCCATTGGTCCATGTGCCTGTTTTTGTACCGATACCATGCTGTTTTGGTTACTGTAGCCCTGTAGTGTAGTTTGAAGTTGGGTACCATGATTCCTCCAGCTTTGTTTTCTTGCTTTGGATTACCTTGGCTGTTTGGGCTATTTTTTGGTTGCCTATGAATTTTAAAATAGTTTTTTTCTAGTTCTGTGAAGAATGTCTTTGGTAGATTGACAGGAATAGCATTGAATCTGTAAATTGCCTTGGGGAGTATAGCCATTTTAATGTTATTGATTCTTCCTATCAATGTGCGTGGGATGTTTCTCCATTTATTTGTCTCATCTCTGTGTTCTTTGAGCAGTGTTTTGTAATTCTCATTGTAGAGATTTTTCACCTCCCTGGTTGGTTAGATTTCATTCTTTTTAATGGATGAATAGTATTCTATTGTGTCTATATACCAAATATTCTTTATCTGTTCATCTAATGTTGGACATTTAGGTTGATTTCATATCTTGACTATTGCGAATAGTGCTGCAGTAAACATAGGAGTGAAGATATCTCTTTGACATACTGATATCATGTTAAGCAAATATTAGCAGACCAAATTCAGCATTCTATAAAATAACTGCATTATAATTAAATTGGGTTTAATCCAGCAAAGCAAGTTTGGTTCCAAATTAGGAAAAATCTCTTAGTGTAACTCACCATTTTAGCAGATCAAAGGTGAAAAAGTGTGTGATAATTCAGATTCTTTAATCTGTATTCAAATGGTAATTGAAGAAAATGGCCAAAAATATTGCCAACCGTGGTAGTGAAAGGTTATAATTGGATGCTTTGGAAAGAATTGAGAAAATTACATAAAAGAATAATAGTGCTTTCAAATTAGGCATGGGGAGATTGAGCTAGTTAGTTTAGCCAGAAATTAAAGAAGGAAGCTATAAACATACACTCATTGAGTATTCCTTTAATGAAGGACCACAGCTTTTTCTTTGAGTAGGGATTAAATGAATGGAATATGGCAGAGGATTTCTTATATAATCCATGCATATATGCTTTATACAGTTTTCAGTCTCAGTCTCTTTACAGAGAGGGAAAAACCCTGAAGAACATATCTTGAAATCTGAAAACAGGATACTCCTAGGTTTTATGACTTTGTCCTAAACTTTTTGCCCAATACTTGTCCAAATCATATTTGTTATGGTAGAGAAGTAGGATATGAAAGCAAGAGTGAGTGGGAAGGTGATTGCATAGATAGTTTGATAAAACAAATTATGTTTTATTGTAATCATTTGTTGACTATATAAAGGATTTTTTTTACTTCACTACAAGCAATAGATTGCTTTTCTCTACAGATTAATGCAATTTTTCATCTCAGATTTCAAAATTGAGTTTTTCTGCTTTTGTGGATTTTTATACTTTTTAAGCTAAGTAAAGGAACAAATAAGTAGTAACACTCCAGTGTAGGAAGGACTGATTAGATATGTGTGTGTGTGTGCATGCAAATGTACACATACATGTATGCACATATTAGATTAGCATATATATAATTTATATATTTATGTATCTTTGCATATGAATAAAATTGGACAAAATTAGTTATTGAGGCTATTTTTTAGAAACATTTTAAAATTGTAGTTGAGTTGTTTTATTGAGACTTTTATTTTTTTTGAGACAGAGTCTTGCTCTGTCACCCAGCTGGAATGCAATGGCACAATGTGGGCTCACTGCAACCTCTGCCTCCCAGGTCCAAGAGATTCTTTTATGTTAGCCTCGTGAATAGCTGGGACTATAGGCGTGCACCACCATGCCCAGCTAATTTTTGTATTTTTAGTAGAGACAGCGTTTTACCATGTTGGCCAGGCTGGTCTCTAACTCTTGACCTCAAGTCATCCACCCACCTTGGCCTCCCACTGTGCCTGGTATTGAGGCTGTTTTTTAGAAACATATTTAAAATTGTATTTGAAGTATTTCTTAATAAAATTGTGTCCCAACTATTTATCAATGTTGTGTCTATTGGGAATAGTAGTAGTATGCTTGGTATAATGTTTAAACTGTTGCAAATTGAGTTATATTTAGTTGAAAGTTAAATTGCACAATATGAGTAGCCTATTTGTATTTCCAGTTTGGTATTCTTTGATCCTGGAAGGATGGACGGGCAAAGGGGAGATGTTAGTCGAGTAGTGCGAAGTTTCAGTTAGACAGGGGGAATAAGTTCTAGTGATCTGTTGCGCAGCATGGTGACTATTGTTAACAATCATTTTTTGTATATTTCAACATTGTTAAAAGAGTAGACTTTAAATGTTTTTACTGCAAAGAAAGAATATGTGAGGTGATGTGGAATGCTAATTAGCATGGTTTATTATTTATTTACTTATTATTATTCTACTACAATGTAGACATGTATCATAACATTACATTGTACCCCATAAACATATGCAATTTTTGTTAATTAAAAAAAATTTCTAAAAAGATGAAAAAAAACCCAATTCAGAATGTTTATGTATTGTGTTTTATTGTTCTAAAAGAGAGGATTTTTTTTTTTTTTCCAGGCAACCTAATGAGGCCTCTCTTGAATTATGGTATTGCTTGGTGAGCATATATATATTTTTAATGTTACTTTTCAGAATAATGTTATTAATTTATACAAATTAGTTGTATTTTTATATTACTGTTGCAGTATGTCTATGGGCTTTCTGGTTGAAGAAAGTGAGCCAGTAGTTTGGAGAGGCCTTATGGTAATGTCGGCCATTGAGAAATTGTTGAGGCAGGTAAGAATATTGCTTTAAATATCATTTTATCATTGGCAAAGCTGCAGTTAATACATTTGCTGACTGGAGAATTGTTAAAATTTGCATTGAGGAATCAGTTGATGGGATGAATGTATAAAGCATAATATGGCACCTAATGAGTTAATGTGGTGCCAAGACCAAACTTCACTGTTAACATGATTTAATCTTTCCTATTGCTTGTGAGTACTAAAAATTCTATTGTCTTACTTAATACTGTTTTCTTGCTTTGGCTGTGTCTGCAGTAAGAAGACCAAATCTATTTTTATAAGTTATCTGCCTTCTTTAGATTTGTGATTAATCTCATTGTGGTCAATATTGAGTTATAAGGGCAGTGTAAAAATTCTACAGATGTAGAAAAAATTATATAAACCAATGTACTGGTGATTTAAAATTGCTCCAGAAAAAAGTAAAATTTTGTTTTGAGTATATATGGTTATATATTTGCATGTGTAATATCTGTCCAATCAACTTTAATTTAGCCTTAAGAAAAGAAGAGAATGTTTGATTGGATATCTAAAAATATCAATTGGGCTATATGTTATTTATAGTTAGCTTAGAATAAGTTTTATTTTTTTCTCAGTAGATGTGAGTTTGTAATTGTCTTCTAGGTAAAAGTTAAAAGTAATTTGCATTTACTTCATCAACTTATAACAGTTACCTTTTATTTATTCAGATTCTACTTTGGGTCAGGCACCATACAATAGGTTGATAATTCTGATGATAGATACTCCTATATTCATTTTCAGGTATACAATTAAGTAGATGAAATCTGTCTTGAACTCTGAAACTCTTCTTTTTTCACTATAACATCTTGCTTTTCTACCACTTTTGCTGCTTGAATTGTGATAAATGTGCTGTTTGATTTTTGGTCCTAGTCATTTAAGTCTCTTAGTTTCATTTTCTCCTCTTTTACCGTCAGATCCCGTAGTTAGTGATTTCATTTAAACTCCCCAAACCCACCCGATCCCCACCAATTCCTTTGTGACCTTGACCTTTATTTGTCTTGATTAACCCACCCTCTGTTTTCTCTACTGCTAAATACTATCAGAGCATATAGAATGGTTGTGTTAATTGCCTGTATTACATATTTTTGATTTTTGAATTTAGCTACCTTCACAACACTTCAGTCATCAGATTTTACATGTTGTTATTCTCAAAAAATATTCAGGGAATTTGGTAGTCTAGCAGAGGTCCAAATGAAGATTTGGCAAAAACAAGCTCTCTGACACGTAAATTGTATAAAAGTTACAGTTTATTGGTCAGGTGTGGTGGCTCACGCCTGTAATCCCAGCACTTTGGGAGGCTGAGATGGGCGGATCACGAGGTCAGGAGATTGAGACCATCCTGGCTAACATGGTGAAACCCCATCTCTACTAAAAATACAAAAAAATTAGCCCCACGTGGTGGTGGGTGCCTGTAGTCCCAGCTACTCGGGAGGCTGAGGCAGGAGAATGGCACGAACCCGGGAGGTGGAGAGCTTGCAGTGAGCTGAGATTGCGCCACTGCACTCCAGCCTGGGTGACAGAGCAAGACTCCGTCTCAAAAAAAAATAAAAAGTTACAGTTTATTTTGAGAAGCATGGTGGATACATTTTCAGCAAACATACTATAGAATATCAGGATAAAGATGGGGTAAGAAAATGGATTCATATTTTATTGGGATGCTTTGAGGTTACCTAGAGTATATCTATCTTACAGTCTTTTGTGAAGTCACTTTCATGTGTGCATTTTATTGGGAGCTGAAAAGCTGGTATTTTAGGCCTACACTGGGACTAATGCAGATCATCAGAGCTAAGGAGTATTTTCACTTTTGTTTTGGTTTAGAAACCAAACCATTATTTGTTAAATTTAACATCCTGAATGAAAATTCAGTAGCTAGATAGAACTTTTGTACAGCAGTGGATTGTAGGGGGTACCTGATTCATTGGCTCATTTTAAACAATAAAATATAACATATTTTCAGAAGAATGTACAAATCATTAGTATAATTAGATAAATTATCCCAAAGTTGAAACACCTATATAATCATCATTTAAAACGAGATAACTAGAACAATACCAGTGATTCAGAACATCCTCTCATGTTCCCTCCTAGTACCCATTTATAGGGAGAAGAAAAATACTGTGGTCATTCTGACATCCTGAACTAGAAGTCTGGTTTAAAGTTGTTTTGTTTTTTTCTTTTTCTCCTTGACAATACTTTGTTGAGCTAAAATTATGCATACAATGTGATGCATAGATTTTCAGTATATAATTCAGTGATTTTTGATAAATATATATACCTATGTAATCATAACCCAATCAAACTAAATAGCATTTCCATTCTCCAAGAGAGTTTCCTTGGGCCCCCTTCTGTTTCATCCCATACCCATAGACAATCATTGTGATTTCTGTCACCATAATGAGTTTTACATGTTTTTAAATTTCAAATGAATAGGATTATACAGGATGTAGCTTTTTTTTTTGAGACAGAGTTTCGCTCTTGTTGCCCAGGCTGGAGTGCAATAGCACCATCTCGGCTCACTGCAACCTCCGCCTCCCAGGTTTAAGCAATTCTGCTGCTTCAGCCTCCTGAGTAGCTGGGACTACAGGCATGCGCCACCACGCCTGGCTAATTTTGTATTTTTAGTAGAGACAGGGTTTCTCCATGTTGGTCAGGCTGGTCTTGAACTCCCAACCTCAGGTGATCCACCCGTCTTGGCCTCCCAAAGTGCTGGGATTACAGGCGTGAGCCACTGCAACCGGCCAGGATGTAGCTTTTTTTGTATATGGTTTCATTTAGCCTAAGGCTTTTGAAATTCATGTTTGTTGTTGCATATAATATGTAGTTGGGTCTTCTTTATTGCTAAGTAGGATTCCATTGTATGAATATAATAAAATGTTTTATTTTTTTTCTGTTGATTAATATTTGGGTGGTCTCCAGCTTTGGGCTATTGTGAATAATACCTCTATAATACTTTTACAGTTGTTCATAAGTTTTCCAGTTGCTTCACATTTTTGTTAACATTTGGTGTACCAGTCTCATTACTTTTAACCATTCTAATAGATATAAAATGTATCTTGTTATGGTTTTAATTTGTGTTTCCCTGACGATCAATAATATTGAGCCCTTTTCCACATGTGTATTAGATCTCATATTTTCTTTTGTGACGTGTCCAAGTCTTCTACTCATTTTCTAATTTTTTTTTTTTTTTTTTTTTTTTTTTAGTAATTGAGTTGTAGGAATTTGTACGTATTTTGGCTATGAGTCCGTTGTCAGGTAATAGATATTGGGAGTATTTATCCCAGCCTGTGGCTTGTCTTTTAATGCTGGAGTTTGAATTTTAATGAATTCCAATTTCCTATCTTTTTTATGCTTAGTGCTTTTTGTATCCTCTTTAAGAAATCTTTGCCTGTTTACCCCAAGGTTATAATGATAAGAATGTATTTATTTTTTATTCTTTTTTAAAAGTCTTAATTTAAAAATTTTATGGGTATATAGTAGGTTAGTATATTTATGGGGTACATGAGATATTTTGATACAGACAGGCACTGAGTAATAATTGCATCAGGGTAAATGGGGTATTCATCCCCTCAAGCATTTATCCTTTGTGTTTCAAACAATTCAATTATACTCTTTTAGCTATTTTAAAATGTACCATCAAATTATTTTTTACTATAACTACAGTCACCGTGTTGTGCTAGCAAATATTAGGTTTTATTCATTCTTTCTGTTTGTTTGTACCCATCAACCATCCCCATTCCCTCCACCCTCACCACCCTTCACATCCTCAGGTAACCATCTTTCTATGCTCTATCTTCATGAGTTCAGTTGTTTTAATTTTTAGGTACCACAGATAAGTGAGAACATGTGATGTTTATCTTTCTATGTCTAGCTTATTTCAGATATTTGAGAGGACTTGAGTGTTGTGATCTAAGCAATATCTGCTTTAGGGGGCACCCCAAACTTGGTAATGCTTGGTTCTTGCAGATGTGCAGAGGTACTGCCTTGATGGTCTTGGACAAGATGTGGGTGAATTCTCTGGATTACCATGCAGAGGCTCTTGTTCTCTTCCCTTACTTTCTGCCAAACAAACAGAATCTCTCTCTCTCTGTTCTGAGCTACCTAAAGCTGGGGATAGGGTGACACAAACACCCCTGTGTCCTCTACCCCTGTGACTGCGCTAGTCAGACCTGAAGCCTGCACAGCACTGGGTCTTGTCCTGCTGTTACCACTATCCGGCTACTGACTATGTTTGCTCAAGGCCCTGTAGCTGTATGATCAGCAGGTGGCAAAGCGAGACAGGCTTGTATCCTTTCCTCAGGGCAGTGAGTTCTCCCAGACCCCAGGTGGGTCCAGAGATGCCATCTAGGAGCCACAGACTGGAGTCAGAAACCTTAGAGGTCTACCTAGTGTTCTGTTATACTGCTGCTGAGTTGGCAGTCAAAGCACGAGGTGCAGTTCTTCCCATTCTTTCCTCCTCTTTCCACAGGCAGAGGAGCCTCACTCTGTGGCCACCAGCACTACAGACCCACAGGGCATACTTCTAGGCTTCCACTGATGTTCACTTAAGGCCCCAGGGCTCTTCAGTCAGCTCGTGGTGAAGGTTGCCAGGCCTGAGACTCACTCTTCAGGGCAGTGGGCTCCCCTCTGGCCCAGAGCAGGTCCAGAAATGCCATCCAAGAGCCAAGGGACCTAGGACCCCGCATGGTGCTCCATCCCACTGTGGCTGAGTTGGTACCTAAGGTGCCAGGGAAAGTCTCCTTTACTTTTCCCTTTGCTTTTATCAAGTAGATGAAGTCTGTCATTGTAGCTACCACAGCGGGGAATGTGCTGTATCTTACCTTCAGCCAGCACATCTCAGAGTCTCAACCAAAGGCCTGTGGCATAGCTCCCGGGTATTGCTGCTGGTTATTCATGGCCCAGCAGCCCTTTATTCAGCAGGTGTTGGTCCTGCCATGACTGGGTCCTTCTCTTCAAGGTATCAGGTTACCTTCTGGCCCAGGGTGTGTCTAGGAATGTCGTCCAGGAGCCTGGAGTGGGGTCCTCACAGATCTGCTCTGTGCCATGTCCTACTGTGGCTAAGCTGGTATCCAAGATACAAGACAAAGTTCTCTTTGTTCTTCCCTCTCCTGTCCTGAAGTGAAGAAAGGGTCTCTTGTGAAGCCATGACCTGTGCAGCCTGGGGTTGGGGGAGTGTTGGTGCATGCACTCCATTAGCTGCCCTGGCTGGTGTCTTAGTAGGTTGTGTGCTCCCCTGGTCCACTGGCTCTGAGTGCAGCTCAGCTCTAGGACTCACCTAGGAGCTGCAGTCCTTGTAGCCTAGACTCCCTTTGAAGTTTATTTAGAATCCCAGAGCACTCCAGCTCACGGTGATGAAGCTTGCGGGAACTCAGGTTCCGACTGCTGGGATGAGCGATTCCCCTGTGGTTAGAGCCAGTCCAAATGCTTCCTCTGTGGGCAGGCGTCAGGTAGGTGCAGCCCGGTGCTGCTTTTTGCTATGATGGGGCAGAACAAAGTTCAGTGCAAAGTCTCACAGTTGCTGCATTCTCCCTCCCCAGGCACACAGATTCTCTGTGCCACACAGCTCTTGGGCGATGGGGGAAGGGTGGAGACCACAATTCAAGACTGTCTTTCCTGACCTTTTCAGTGTGTCTTTCAGTAATGTAAAATTGAAACCAGGTATTCTGAGTGCTCAACTGATTTTTGGTTCTTATGTAGGTTTTGTGTATGTGTGTAGAGAGTTGTTAAATTTGGTGTTCCTGCATTGGGGGCGGGGGTCAATTTTTGCAGCCTTCTGTTCCACCATCTTGCTTTGCTCTCTCTCTCTTATATTCTCAAAGCTTTATAGTTCTGTCTTGTACATCTTGAATTAATTTTTATGTGTGAAATAAGGGTCAATGTTTATAATTTTTGATAGTTTATACAGTTATGTTAGCATCATTTGTTTGAAAGACTTCCCTTTCCCTGAATTTATTTATATATTAGATAAAAATCAATTAACTATATGTGTATCATCTATTCTGGATACTCAGTTGTGCTCCATTGATCTGTTTGTTTAATCCTTACTGTAAAACCACATTGTCTTGATTATTATAGCTTTATAGGAGGCTTAAAATTAGGAAATGTGCGTTTCCAACTGTGTTTTTTCAAGATTGTTTTGGCTGCTTTAGTTTCTTTTACTTTTCTATGTATTTTAGATTCAATTTGTGCAGAAAAGCATGTTGGTACTTTTATTAGGATGATATTCAATATATAGAACAATTTTGGATGAATTGAGATCCTGACAACATTGAGTCTTCTAATCTGTGACGTTTTCCTACATTTTGTTAGAGCTTCTTTAATTTCTTGCAGTAATGTTTTATAGTTTTTAGCATATAGGTCTTCTTTTGTTAGATATATCTTTTATGTAATTTATATTTTTTGATCATCTTGTAAATTGAATTGTTATTTAAGTATTGAATTTCAAATTGTTTGTTGCTAGTGTACAGAAACATATACTACTGATTTTTGTACATTAACCTTGAATCCTGTGACTTTGCTAAATTTTAATAATCTAGTAGTTGTTTAGTAACTGTATTAGTATCTTGTGTGTACATTTATATTGTCTGCAAATAAAACAGCTTAATTTCTTCCTTTTCAATCCATTCCTTAAATTTCATTTTCTGGTCTTCTTATTGCCCTTACGTACTGCCAGTATAATGTTGAACACAGGATTAGAGTAGACATCCTGGCCTTTATCCTGATTTTGGTGGGGAAGAACTTTAAATATTTCGTTGCTATGAAAGAAGATAGCTGTAGGATGCCCTCTCTCAGGTTAGGAAGTTCCTTCCTGTTTCCTTGTTTCTTGAAAGTTTTTATTGTTAATCATAAATGTTGAATTTTTTCAAATGCTTTTCCCTCACCACTTATTGAAATGATCATATAATTTTTCTCCTTTATTCTTTTTAATTTGGTTATTTATTCTGACTGATTTTCTGATGTTAATTTTTTCTTGATCATATTTTAATTATAATGAGTAATATTGTAATTATAGTTGTCCCTCAGTATCTGTGGGGGATTGGTTCCAGGAACTCTATAGGTACCAAAATCCATGAAGGCTCAAGTCTCTTACATAAAGTGGTGAATGTGGTATTCGCATATAACCTACACACAGCCTCCCTTTAAATAATCTGTGTAATACTTATAATAACTAATACAGTGTAAATGCTGTGTAAATAGTTATTATACTGAATCGTTTAGAGAATAATGACAAGATACGTCTGTACATATTCAGTACAGATGTAACCATCCATCTTTTTCTGAATATTTTTGATCTGCAGTTGGTTGAATTCATGAATGTGGAACCCATGGATATGGTGGGCCAACTGTACTTTTACTACATTGCTGGATTGAATTTGCTAGTGCAGATATTTTGTTAGACTTTTGCATTAGTGTTTGTGAAGAATATTTGTTTGTAATTTATTTTTCTTGTAATATTTTTTTCAAGTGTTATATGAGAGTTAGCCTGGCCTCAAAAAGTAAGTTGGAAAGTACTTTCCTCTTCTGTTTTGTGAAATATTTTGTGTAAAACATTTATCAGTTTTGGTTTAAATGTTGGTATTTGATGGAATTTATCGGTGAAACCCAGGCTTGGAGTGCATTGTTTTGTTTTGGGTTGGGAGAACATTTTTGATGACTAATTCTATTCAGATTTTAAATTTTATCTTGTTTTAATTATGTTAAATTGTGTTTTATAGGAATTTGTTTTTTACTTTAATTGTATAATGTACACATGAAATTTGTTCATAATATTTTCTTATGTTTTTAAATGGATATGGGATGTAGCAGTGTTCCCTCCTTATTTCTAATGTTAGTAATTTGTTTATTTTTCTCTTTTATCCTTGATTGTTCTTGCCAGATGTTTATAAACTTTACTGGTTTTTTTCAAAAAACCAACTTTTCACCCTTAGACATTTTTCTATCATATGTTTGTTTCTTATTTCATTGTTTCTGCTTTTATCATTATTATTTCATTCCTTTCATTTATATCAGGCTAATATACCCTTCTTTTTCTAGCTCTTAAGGTAGGCAGTTAAATAATTGATTTAAAATTTTTTTTTAAATACAAGCAGTTAAGGCTATAAGTTTATCTCTTAGGCATTGCTTAAATTTTCACAAATTCTGATACGTTGGTGTTTTCATTGTCATTCAGTTAAAAGTAGTTTCTAGTTTCCTTCTTTTGCCTACAAATATTTTTGGTATGTTGTTTAATATCTGAACATTGGAAGATCTTCTTAATAACTTAATGGCATTGATTTCTAGTGTAATTTTGTTTTGGCTAGAGAATACACTCTGTAATATTTCAGTGTTAAAATGTTTTGAGATTTTCTTTTTGTGGACCAGCACCAGCATGTGATCCATCTTTGTGAATATTTCATACGCTTTTGGAACAACTGCATTTTTAAATTATTTTGGTTAATGTTCTGTAAATATGATTTAGGTCAGGTTGGTTGACAGAGTTATTCAAATTTTTTTGTAACTTTATTGATTTGTTTGTCTAGTTACTGTATAAATTAATGAGAGAGGAGTGTTAACATCTCCAGGTATGATTGTAAATTTGCCCATTTCTCCCTCTATTTCAATTTTTACTTAATATATTTTGGAGTTCTGTTATACTCTCATATGTTTTGAATTGTTATGTATTTGTGGTGAATTTTCCCTTTTGTTGTTATGAAATACTCCTCTATATCTCTGGTAAATTCTTCATATTGAAGTCTACTTTATCTGATACTAATATAGCCACATTTGCTTTTTTTAGGCATACAATTTCATGGAATTTTTAAATTCTTTTACTTTTAACCTTCTATTTCATTATATTTAAAGTGAGTCTCTTGATTTCAACATTTAGTTGTATCTTACTATTTTATCCAGTTTGATAATCTTTGCCTTTTAATTGGAATGCTTAGTTTATTTACATTTAGTATAATTATTAATGGTTGGGTTTCAGTCTACCATTTTGATTTTTTCCTCATATGTTTCATCTGTTTTTTCTTTTTTCTTACATTCTTTGAATAAATGAAATATTTCTTGAATTCCATTTAAATTCTCCATTAGCTCCTTAGCTATCTATCCCTCTTGGTATTATTATTCTATGACTGCTTTAGGGATTATCATATGTTTTCTTATCACAGTCTTCTTAAAGAAAAGTTAATATTGTGCTATTTAATATGAAGTTAAGAATGCTGTGTCTCAGTCCATTTAGTGTTGCTATAAAGGAATACCTGAGGCTGGGTAATTTATAAAGAAAAGAGGTTTATTTGGCTCACGGTTCTACAGACTGTACAAGAAGCATGGCACCAACATCTGCTTCTGGTGAAGGTTTCAGGCTGCTCCCATTCATGGTGGAAGGCAAAGGAGAGCCAGTATATGCAGAGATCACATGACAAGAGAGAGGAAGTGAGGCGGAGAGGAGGTGCTAGGTTCTTTTTTTTTTTTTTTTTTTTTTGACAACGAGCTCTTGTAGAAACTAATAGAGTGAGAACTCTCATTACTGTAAGGATGGCACCAAGCTGTTTATGAGGGATCCTCTTCCGTGACCCAAGCACCTCCCACTAGATTCCACCTCCAACATTGGAGATACAATTTCAACATGAGGTTTGGAGAGACATCTATCCAAACTATAGCACCTTGTAACAATACAGTACCATTCACCATCTCCTATATTTTATTGTGATATATTTTAACTATACATCCATTATAAATCTCACATACAGTGCTATAAAACTCATTTAGTCATCTTTTAAGCTAGTTAATAAAACAATCTTTTTTTTTTTTTTTTTGTGAGACAGGGTCTCACTCTGTCACTAGGCTGTAGCTCAGTGATACAATCTAGGCTCACTGCAACTTCTGCCTCATTGGTTCAAGCAATTCTCTTGCCTCAGCCTCCCAAGTAGCTGGGATTACAGGCCACCACATCCAGCTAATTTTTGTATTTTTAGTAGAGACGGGGTTTCACCATGTTGGCTAGGATGGTCTCAATCTCCTGACCTCGTGATCTGCCTGCCTCGGCCTCCCAAAGTGCTGGGATTACAGGTGTGAGCCACCGCGCCCGGCCGCCAAAACAATCTTTTTTATTTACCTATACACTTGCTATTTCAGTACTTTTTAAATTTTTCTTTAGATTTGAGTTTAATCTGGTATTGTTTTTCTTTATCTTAAAAATCTTCCTTTAGTTTTTTTTTTAATGGTGTAGGTCTGCTGATGATGAATTTTCTCAACTTTTATTTATTGGAAATGTCTTTATTTTTCCCTCTTTATTTTCACTGCATGTAGAATTTTGAGTTGACATTTTAAATACAAGTCTTAAATGATGTTCCACTGTCCTCTGACCTTCAACTGCTACTACCATAGTAGTAGTTTCTTTAGTTGTTCTGTGAGTAAGGTGGTTTTTTCTCTGGCAGTTTTCATAATTTCCTTGATATCTTTGGGTCATTTTTCTTGCCTATCCCTTAAATATTGACACTTTCCAGAATTATATCCATAGCTCAATAGCTAAGGGCATGGACTCAGAAGTCACATCTGCCTGAGTTTATTCCATTTTCAATATCTAATAGCTGTGTGACCTTGGGCAGAAACTTCTCTGAGCTTTTGTTTTCTCATCTGTAAATGGGGTTGATGGTAGTTACCTCATCATGGGGATTAAATGAGTTAATATGTGTCATATGCTTAGGAAACCTAGTGTCATGTACATGGGTTTTGTTATTTTATTTTATCTGGATATACTTTTTTTTTCACATTTTAACTTATCTTCAATTAAGATGCATTTTTGCAATTGATGGCTTTTCAGCATTGCTTTATCCCTGTATTGAAGTGGGGTCCTTTCGGAGAGGTTTTGTATTGTTTCTGCAGTCACCTGAAACGCTTTAACCTGAGGCAGTTTCAATTTAATTATCTGTTAGAAGTTTTGGGGACCACTCTGGTGGTATGAATACAGATTGGAAAGCTGCATGTATACCAACTGGTGGTTCATGTTGTTAAGCAGGTGTTTTCTCCCCTCTGCCACGGCCCAAGTTGAGAGATTTCTTTCTAAATTGTGGATTTATATATTATTTATCTTTGGTTTAAGATGATGTAGTCCTTTGGGATCCTAGCTTTATGTAGGATTCTCCTATTAGACCCCAATTTATCTTAGGTGTTTTTTTTCGTTTAGTGCTACACAAAATAATGATGCATCTTATAATTAGTGGTGTATTAGATTTGTTGATGTTACAATAGGTGTCAACATCGTTACCAGCATTATCGCTGAGACACCTCTTCTGTCATGGCTTGAATTAATATTGATTATAGTAAGTGAAAGTAATGAATTGAGGACTTCTCTTTGGTTAACATTCGTATTTGGAGGTGTGTGATTTAGTGGGAGGAAAAGGAGTTAGTAAGCAGGAAAAGAAGCAGTTCAAAAGACAGGTAAAAACTAAGGATACTAATGTGATGAAGATGAAAGGTTTGGAGCAATGGTTTTCCAACGTATCTGTATATTAGAATCATCTAGGGATTTTAAACAATTTTCAAATTTCAGCTCACACTTCAGACCAATTAAATTACAAATCCTGGGCATGTGACCCAGGCATTATCACTTTTGGAACTGTCCACCTGATTCTAGTCTGTGGACAAGTTTGGGAATCACTGGTGTGGAGAGTTTTAAGAATGATAGGTCAGGGAGAACAAGGTTTGAGATAGGGCAAGGGAATAATAGATGTTCGGTGGAAATTTGTAAACCTTAACTAGAACAGGGGATGAAAAAAGAGTATAGGGGTTTAAGAATACATTTATAACAATACTATGTAGGTAGAGGTGTATTGTACCTACATAGAGAGTATTGTATTCTAAAATAGGCCATTCAAGAATTTGGGGGCTGGGTGAGGGAAAGGAAAGGAAAATGGGATGGTAGCTTAAGGAGTAGTGGTATATCAAATTAAAGCCTTTTTTTTTTTCTTAAAGAGGACAGCCATACTTTTTACAAGGTAAAAGGATTCAGTGAAGAGGCAGTGAAAATTATAGAAAATGAGAGGATTGTTTTAAAAAATTATGAAAAAGGCAAAAGAGAATAGGATTAAAGGTCAGAGAGGTAAGTTATTTTTGAAAAAGAAGTTCTTCCAAATTTGCGTTTGGAATAGAAAAAAAGGGCAGATAAAGTAATCCCATCCTACCTGACACTAAAAAGAGGTTAACAAAAGGTATTCTTCCCAGTAGACGGGAAAAGATGGTGCATTTATTCAGTAGAGCAGTGATGCACAGTTTTTAGTGTTCATGAAAATTACATGGAGAACTGATTTAAAATTCAAATTTATAGGCTTTCTATTCCACTCTCCCACTTGAAGATTTTTATTCAGTAGGTCCCAGGTATGGCCAAGGAATTCACATTTTAATTAGATTATTCCAGGTGACTCTAATGCTGGTGGGTCTAAAATCGGGCTTAGGCATACAATGGTACAGAGGCAGTTCTTTTTAACTGTTTTCAGAGGAATTAAAAAAAAGAGGGATGAGGAGATGAATGATAGGACCCCTGTGTAGCAGCAAAGGCCTACTGGATGCTGAATATCAAAATTTTTACTTTTGCCAAGTTTTTATGACTGTTTTCAGTAACTCTTTGAAGCCTGCAAGGTGACATGGGTAAATCTTTTGTTAGACCTAGGATTAGTAACTGGTATGGCAGAAAGTCCAAAGGAGAAAATTATCTGGGAATTAATGAGTGGAACACTGAAGTCCTGGTTTCAAGAAAGACAGGTAGTCAAGAGGGATCAGGAGACTGGGTAAAATTGGAGAGATCAAATATGAAAATCACCTGGAATGAGGAAGAAGCAATTCAGTAGCTGGTGGAAGAAAAGGTGTGAAAAGTGAGAGATAAATTGGTTGTGTTCAGAGAAGGAGGGATATTAGAAAACTTAGGCTTTTCTAAAAAATAAAAGAATTTGGAAATGAGGTTATGTGAGGAAAATCAGGTCTCTAGTAAAGCAATAAAAATGTCAAGGATCAAGGTATCACACATTGGGAGCAGGGTTGCCAGGTAATATGTAGGATGCCCAGTTAAGTTTGAGCATCAGACACACAATGAATAATTTGGGATCTGCCTTTTCTCTATATCCTTGCCAGCATTTGCTATTGCTTTTCATAAAAACATGGAATGCTTCACAAATTTATGTGTCATCCTTGTGCAGGGGCCATGCTAATTTTCCCTGTATCATTTCAATTTTAGTATATGTGCTGCTGAAGTGAGCACTTGGGATCTGCCCATACTAAAATATTATTCAGTACGGCTGGGCACTGTGGCTCACACCTGTAATCCCAGTGCTTTGGAAGACCAAGGTAGGAAGATCACTTGAGGCCAGGAGTTTGAGACCGACATGTGCAACATCGCAAGACTCTTATCTCTACAAAAAATAAAAAACATCTGGGCATGGTAGCATGTACCTGTAGTCTTGCTATTTGGGAGGCTGAGATGGGAGGACTGGTTGAGCCTAGGAATTTGAGATTGAAGTGAGCTGTGATCATGCTGCTGCACTCCAGCCTGGGCAACAGAGTGAGACCCTGTTTCAAAAAAAAAATTCATTGTGTATCTCATATTCAGGCATAAATGACTTTGAGTTTCCTGTATAACTGTGTTTGAACTGTTTGAGTCCACTTATGTGAGGATTTTTTTCAGTTAACCACACTGGAAAATTTTTTGCAGATTTGGAACAACTTGAAAAAACTTGCAGATGAACCATGTATCTTAGAAATATCAAAAAATTAATAAAACATTACATATGTCATGAATGCATAAAATATATGTTGATACTAGTGTATTTTATTGTGTACTACCTAAAGTATACACAAATCTATTATAAAAGTTAAAATTTATCAAAACTTATGCATACAAAACTTACAGACTGTGCATGGTGCCATTAGCAGTCAAGAGAAATGTAAACAAATGTACAGATGTAGTACTAAGTTATAACTGCATAAAATTCACTGTACTACATACTGTACTGCTGTGATAATTTTGTTAGCTACCTCCTGTTGCTATTGTGGTGAGCTCAAGTGTTGTGAGTATCCACTTAAAATGCTGCATGCTGATGATCTCTGCATGAGCAGTTCATTTCTCCAATCAATTATTACAGTAAAAAGTTATGTCTTACAGTTTTCATGTATTTTTCATTGTGTTTAACATAATACTGTGAACCTTGAATAACACCATGGGACCATGTGAAGTGCCGCTAGTGATGCTGGAAGGCTCTGAAGAAGTAGAGGAAAATCACGACATGACAAAAAAAAGTTGAATTGCTTGATATGTACCATAGAATGAAGTCTGCAGCTACAATTGCTTGCCATTTCAAGATAAATGAATCCAACCTAAGGACCATTGTGAGAAAAGATAAGAAAATTTGTGAAGTTGTTGCTGCAGCTACGTTATCAGGCATGAAAACCTTGCATGTTTTGCCAAATACCTTTTTACTTTGTATTGAAAATGCAGCTTATATATGAGTGCAGGATTGCTATAGTAAAGTATGCCTGTAGACTCTAATATTATTCAAGAAAAAAATGAAGTCATTATATAACAACATAAAGCAAAAGATAGCTGAAGAATCTGAAGGTGGAGAATTTAATGCCAGCAAAGGATGGTTTGATAATTTTAGGAAGAGGTTTCCCTTAAAAAAATGTCAATGTAACAGGAGAGGCAGTTTCTGCAAGCCAAGGGGCAGCAGATGAGTTCATGGACATCATTAAGAAAATCATTGGGCTGGGTGTGGTGGTTCATGCCTGTAATCCCAGCACTTTGGCAGGCCGAAGTGGGCAGATCATGAAGTCAGGAGTTTGAGACCAGCCTGGCCAACATAGTGAAACCCCGTCTCTACTAAAAATACAAAAAATTAGCCAGGCATGGTGGTGGGCGCCTGTAATCCCAGCTACTTGGGAGGCTGAGGCAGGAGAATCACTTGAACCTAGAAGGCCGAGTATTGCACCATTGCACTCCAGCCCAGGCAACAGTGTGAGACTCCATCTCAAAGAAAAAAAAAGAAAAAAAAAAAAAAGAAAATCATTGAGGAGAAAGCCTACCTGCCTGAACAGGTTTTTTTTGTTTGATTTTTTTTTTAATTTTTGGGTTCAGGGGTTCAGATACAGGTTTGTTATATAGGTAAACTCATTTCAGGGGGGTTTGTTGTACAGATTATTTCATCACCCAGGTACTAAGCCTAGTACCCAATAATTATTTTTCTTTTCCTCTCCCTCTTCCCGCCCTCCACCCTCAAGTAGGCCCCAGTGTCTGTTGTTCCCCTCTTTGTGTCCATGTGTTCTCATCATTTAGCTCCTACTTATAAGTGAAAACGTGGTATTTGGTTTACTGTTCCGGCATTAGGTTGATCGGGATAGTGGCCTACAGCTCCATCCATGTTCCTGCAAGAGACCTGATCTCATTTTTTTTTTTAATGGCTGCATTGTATTCCATGGTGTATATGTACCATCTTTTCTTTATTCAGTCTACCATTGATAGGCATTTAGGTTGATTCTGTGCCTTTGCTATTGTGAGTAGTGCTGCAGGGAACATACATGTGTGTGTGTCTTTATGGTAGAATGATTTATATTCCTCAGGGTATATACCCAGTAATGGGATTGTTGGGTTGAATGGTAGTTTTGTTTAGCTCTTCGCAGAATCACCACACTGCTTTCCACAATGGTTGAGCTAATTTACACTCCCATCAACAGTGTATATATAAGCGTTCCCTTTTCTCCCCAACCTTGCCAGCATCAGTTATTTTTTGACATTTTAATAATAACCATTGTGACTGGTGTGAGATACTGTCTTATTATGGTTTTGATTTGCATTTCTCTAATGATCAGTGATGTTGAGCTTTTATTCATATGCTTGTTGGCTACACATATGTCTTCTTTTGATAAGTATCTGTTCATGTCCTTTACGCACTTTTTAATGGAGTTTTTTTTTTCTTGTAAATTTGTTTAAGTTCCTTACAGATGCTGGATATTAGACCTTTGTCAGATGCATAGTTTGTGAATATTTTCTCTCATTCTGTAGGTTGTCTGTCTACTCTGTTGATAGTTTCTTTTGCTGTGCAGAAGCTTTTAAGTTTGATTAGATCCACCTGTCAATTTTTGCTTTTGTTGCGATTGCTGTTGACATCTTTGTCATGAAATCTTTGCCATTCCTATGTCCAGGATGGTATTGCCTAGGTTATCTTCCAGGGTTTTGATAGTTTTGGGTTTTACATTTAAGTCTTTAATCCATCTTTAGTTGATTTTTACATATCATATAAGGAAGGGGTCCAGTCTGAATCTTCTGCATATGGCTAGCCAGTTATCCCAGCACCACTTATTGACTAGGGAGTCCTTTCGCCATTGTTTTTTTTTGTCAGCATTGTTAAAGATTAGATGGTTGTAGATGTGTGGCCTTATTTCTGGGCTCTCTATTCTGTTTCATTGGTCTATGTGTCTATTTTTGTACCAGTGCCATGCTTCGAACAGGTTTTTAATGCAGGTGGAATTGACTCATTCTGGAAAAAAAAATGCCACAGAGGACATTTATTAGTAAGGAAGAGAAGTGAGCACCAGGATTTAAGACAGGAAGGGATAGGCTAACCCTATTATTTTGTACCAGTGCAGTTAGGTTTATGATCAGGGCTGCCCTTATCTATAAAGCTGCTAACCTCTGAGCCTCAAAGGGAAAAGATAAACACCAGCTGCCAGTCTTTGGGTTGGACAACAATAAAATTTAGTGATAACCCCTTTTCTGGATTGGGTCCACTGATGTGTTTTCCTTGAAGTCAGGAAGTACCTTACCAATAAGGGACTGCCTTTCAAAATTGTTTTGATATTGGACAATGCCCCTGGCCACCTAGAACCATATGAGTTCAACATGAAAGGTGCTGAAATGGTCTTCTTGCCCTCAAACACAACATCTTTAATGTATACTCTAGATCAGGGGATTGTGAGGACCTTTAAGGCTCATTATGCTCTATGGAAAGGATTGTCAGTGCTATGGAAGAGAACCCTGGTGAGAAAAAAATCATGAAAAAGCTGTTAAAGCTATCAAGCCCAAAAGAAATTCCTGCTGGAGAAAAACTGTGTCCAAATGTTGTTCATGACTTCACGAAATTTATGACAGAGTCAATCAGGAAAATCATGAAAGAGATTGTGGATATGGCATAAAAGATGAGGGATGAAGGGTTTCAAGATATGAACCTCAGAGAAATTCAAGACCTTGTAGACACCACACCAGAGGAATTAACAGGAGACAACTTGTTGGAGATGAGTGCTTCTGAACCAGTGCCAAATGATGAGGAAGAATTAGTAGATGAAACTGTGCCAGAAGACAAATTGACATTAGACAACATAGCATAAGGGTTTTGATTATTCAAGACTGCTTTTGGCTTTTATGACATGGACACTTCTATGATGCGGGCACTGAAACTAAAGCAAACAGAGGAAGAAGGATTGGTACCATATAGAAACATTTTTAGAGGAAAAAAAGTCAGACAGAAATTACGATGTATTTCCATACACTAATACTGAGCCCCCTAAGTACTTCTCATGGGAAGAGCCAAAGAAGTTTGTCACTGCCACCCTTAAGACAGCAAGACCAGTCCCACCTCTTCCTCCTTTTCCTCAGCCAACTCAATGTGAAGATCACGAGGATGAAGACTTTTCTGGTGATCCACTTCCACTTAATGAATAGTAAATATATTTTCTCTTCCTTAATAACATTTTATTTTCTCTAGCTTACTTTATTGTAAGAATACAGATTATACTATAACACAAAATATGTGGTAATGACTGACTTGCTATTGGTAAGGCTTCTTATCAACAGCAGGGTATTAGTAAAGTTTTTTGGGAGTCAAAAGTTATATGCATATTTTTGGCTGTGAGGGGATCAGTATTTCTAAGCTCTGTATTGTTCAAGGGTCAATTGTACTATTATTTGCTAAATCTGATAACCCTAGATGGAAGTGATGTTTCGTAAAAAACACAGGAAGGTGGGGGTAAGAGTCAGGTTGGGAGAAGGCAGACATAATGATGCAGTGGAGCTGCACTGCTTGAGAATCAGTTTGAGGTAATATTAAGGGAATATATTTAGCCCAGAGTGGCAGGCTCGTGAGTAGTGGAAATGAGGCGAACATTAGAGTAGGAGGTGGGGTGAAGAATTATACCAGGACGGGGCAGTCTTGCCAGGATTGTTCCTTGTAATTTCATGAAGGAAGATGGTTTGTCATTGCCTTTATCAACCTCTGCAGCTTCTTCTGAAGGATAACTTATTTTTCAGGATACATGAAGTCTCTTGGTTTCAACTGGCCACTGTTCGGTAATCTGCATAATTTTACCATATGTCCTTCTAACCTCATCTGCTAGAAGGAAGGGAACAGATTGATTAATAAATATGGTATATGTTCATGAATGCATTTTGTGATGCCTTGGGAAAAAAGCATGTCAGGATATATATATTTTTTAAAGTTAAACTTTAGGATCTGTTAGGAAAAATAGGCAGATATATGCTAGGATGTTATTTTGAGTATTAGATTTATCAGTATGTATTCCTTTTTATTCTCCTGATATTTGAAACAATTTCCTTTTATTTTCTATTTTGACTTTAATAATTATAGGCATAAATATCTAATACATTTCACTCAATGAATAACTGATAATTTTAAATTTTTCTGTTATTTGTTAAGATTCCTGATTACTATTTTTTTCCTCCTGAATTGTGCTCCTGAACATAGATATAATTAGTTTAATGCAAATGAGAAAAGTCTTTTCTTAGAATCTTTATGTTTTAAAATATGTGATATTGAAAAAACCAATTTTAGTTATTAGACAAATAGCCACAGAAAGAAAAACTTCAAAGGCTAGTGTGATGTTAGCACCTGCTGGGGTCATAGTGTGAACCCTAGAGACCACGGATTTTGGCAGCAGTTTTAGTGCTTTTAGTTCAATCTTCAGTATCCCCAAATGTGAAGCAGATGCCAGTTTTCTTCTCTAGGCTTCTGATAATGGCATATAATGAGTTGGTTGTTTCCTAGCAACTAAAGAAGCAGTTTCACTTTAGCTGATCCTGCAATAGAAATGAGACATTTTCCCTTGATAGTTGGTATTAGTGATTTCCCTGACAATGGAATTTCACTTTTGAATAAGGAATATTCTCAGCTTTTGGTTTCCTAAAGAATTTTGATTCTGAGTTGGGCTAAGCTCTACTTAATCCTGTATAAAATGAAAAAAAAAATTGGAGCCCCCTAAGTACCTCTCATGGGAAGAGCCAAAGGAGTTTGATACATAGTTTCTTAAATGGCAAGTGATTATACAAGAAGCTGTAATAGGTGTATTTTCTCAGTGTTTAACAGAATAATTAATGACCACATTCTTTTTTTTTCCCTGCTTAATATTTGCAGCAGTAGAGGTTTCTTAGGTAATGGCCAATGTATTGTGGAAATAAATATTGTTAAGTTTTTATTACAAGTGCCATTTTGATATGAAGTCAGTATAATGAAAACATATTTTAAAATCTGTAACCCATTTGATTTCAAACAGTATTCTATATCAGAAATTATTATTATACCCAATGATTTTAAAGGCTCTTAAAATAGTTCACTTTAAGGTGAATTGTGAAACAATTCAGTGTTTAAATATTAGTAGTTGTAAGGCATCCATAATTAACTGAATCATATCTAAATCCTTCTAATTTGATGGTAGTAATAGATCTGGATATATTCAGCCTCTTAAGATATATGGAGGCATGAGAAAAATACTTCAGACGACCTTCACTGTAGTCATTCATAGTTTAAATAGTTTCTAAGGAAATGATCCGTTTTTCTTCCTTTGACATTATAAAACTAATATAAGTTACCAGCCTCATCCACCTCATCCAAATTTATGGTATGATATATTAAGTTATGCCTAAGTGTGAGAGAGATAAAATATTAAATGATGTTCTTAAGATAATTAAGTTAGCCATATCTAAATATACCAAAGAAATTAATTACCTTGCATAGAAAAGGTTCATAGATTATGCATTAACTATAGGTGAAGTCATTGAATATTGTTATTGTCGGTTTGGGGCATGTGACCTTATTAATTTCTTTTTATGATTTTTGCATCATCAGGTACTCTAGCAGCCCTCATATTTTAAAAATACTTTAAACATTAAGAAATGAGGAACATTAATTAATTCAGTTGGACATGGCGGTAGCCTTTTAGGCACCTAAGACAAAATTTAAAAAAAAAAAAAAAAAAACCTTTAAACATGAGGTAGACTTTCTTTCTTTTTTTTTTTTTTTTTTTTGAGACGGAGTCTCGCTCTGTTGCCCAGGCTGGAGTGCAGTGGGGCTATCTGGGCTCACTGCAAGCTCCACCTCTTGGGTTCACACCATTCTCCTGCCTCAGCCTCCTGAGTGTCTGGGATTACAGGAACTCGCCACCATACCTAGCTAATTTTTTGTATTTTTAGTAGAGACAGGGTTTCACCGTGTTAGCCAGGGTGGTCTTGATCTCCTGACCTCGTGATCTGCCCGCCTTGGCCTCCCAGAGTGCTGGGATTACAGGCGTGAGCCACCGTGCCTGGCCAACGTGAGGTAGACTTTCTATATAATATAGTTCAGTTATTGTTCTTAGATTTATTTGGGAGCTTAATGTGAAGCTAAGGAATCAGGTACATTAATCCTGATTTTGAATTCTCCTTTCCATTTTAAAATTATAGATTAGTGAACAAGGAAATAGATACATAACTAAAGTCCAGTTCTTTGAAATATTTGTGTAAGGCAGTATTATTTGGCGAGTAGCTTAGTTTGATTAATCTAACAAGTTCTTTTTGGGCATTTTTTCACTTATTTAATAATTATTTATTGAGCTGACAGCAGATACTTATTGTTGTACTTTAAAAATGTCATTGGGCTTTTTGTCAACTTACAGCAACATACATACATACTTACATACATTTATTTATTTATGATGGAGTCTTGCTCTGTCGCCCAGGCAGGAGTGCAGTGGCGTGATCTTGGCTCACTGCAACCTCCGCCTCCTGGGTTCAAGCGATTCTCCTGCCTCAACCTCCTGAGTAGCTGGGATTACAGGCGTGCGCCATTATGTCTGGCTAATTTTTGTATTTTTAGTAGAGACGGGGTTTCACCATGTTGTTCAGGCTGGTCTGGAACTCCTGACCTCATGATCTGCTCGCCTCGGCCTTTCAAAGTGTTGGGATTACAGGTGTGAGCCTCTGCGCACAGCCAGCAACGGACATTTATTGGCTATTTACTATGTTTGGGCCATTGGTTAGATGTTGAGGTTACACAGTTGTATAAGACATAGATCCAGAGTTCAAAATGTGAAATAAAGCCCTTAGTTACAGATCTACTTTTGACTTGTAGTAATAAGCAAGAAATACAGATATGCTAGTTTTGATGATTTAAAAAATACTGTTGTGCAATGTTTTATTTAAGGCAATCAAAGTTGGAATTTAGAGAACAAGGCTGAGTGTTACATAGTGTTGACCATCAGGTTGGTAATAGTGTTACACAGTATAAGAGTTTGCAGTCTCATTTAAGGTCCGTGTCATAGAGCAAACCCCGTTAGTCAGCATTGAAAGAGAACAAGTTGTTAGAAGGAGTTAGAAACAGCCTATGAATATTAATTGCTGGTTATTTCCTTCTACTTAAAATGTCCTTCTTTTTCTGTTGTCAGATGACTTACATGTGTACCTACAACTCACTGTGATGATGAGTACTTATATATGCAGTTTTTGAGTATTGTAGTGTTCCTTTTTTTTTTTTTTTTTTTTTAATGTTGCTACTGGAGCTATCTAAGACCAAAAGTTACTGCAACTTTTTAGATTGGCACCAACTGTTCCCAGTTTCCCACTCACTATGGTTTGGGTGTTGGTCACCTCCAAATCTCATGTTGAAACTTGGTCCCCAACCAGGCAGTGTTGGGAGGTGGGGCCTAATGACAGGTGATGGGGTCGTGAAGGGCTGAGTCCTCATGAATGAATTAATGTTATCATGGGAATGGGTTAGTTATTACAAGAGTGTATTGTTATATAGTGAGCCTGGCCGCTTGTGCTTTCTCTTTTGCATTGCTTACTGGTCCTTTCTTAATGGAATCATGCAGCACAAAGGCCCTCGCAAGATGCTGGTATCTTGACCTTGGACTTCCTAGCCTCCAGAATCATGAGCTAAATAAAACTCTATTCTTTATAAATTACCCAGTCTGTGGTATTCAGTTATAGCAACAGAAAACAGACTAAAACACCACCTCAGTCATTTATGCCAAATTTCTCAAGTGCTATAGTAGATGTGGTCACTGTTACTACTTCACTAATTTACTTTTATCTTTTGGTTTCTAGTAATACAGGTATAGAGACACTTTTCACTTGATAAAATTACTTAGTGATCTGATGCTTTAAATGGGTAATTTTATCAAGAAAGCAATAGAAATAAAACAAAGTAACCAAAGTATAAAATAAGGAGGGGAGTTACTGTTTTAAAGTATCAGCCACTGATATTTCACTGCTTGTGCTGTGTAGTTTTGAATTGTAGCAATTTGAAAAGCTGAGAGGGACCTGGCTGTTGGAGTATTTTTCTAACCCAACACCCAGGGAAGACCTCCTGCTGCAGCCTTCTGATTATATATAGCTGAGCTAGATTATATTCTGCTCTATATTATTGATCAGCCTTCTTGGGTCAACTCTAGTTCTGTCATCTTTGGAAGAGAAAGGTACTTTACTGTTATTGGCCATGAATTCCTTCTTTAGGCTTTAGGTCTTGCAGACACATCTTGCACTGTTCTGGATGCTAGCAGGTCATCTCTTGTTCTCCCATTTGTTATATCACTAGCTATTTCCTCACACTGGCTCTCTCCTTTGTCAAGGTTATGCTTCTTTATCTAGTTACATGGCCTTCTTCCTTAGAACTTTTCAATATGGTATTAACTTCCTTATCCCTGATCTTGCCCTTAATTCCCAGTTTAAAGTCTTTGTTTACTTTGGAAATGACTTTTCGCCTGAGTGAAAAAAAATATGTTCTCAACCCATTTGTAGACTAACTTAGGCTCTAGAAATGATTGAAGCTGTGGGCTCAGGTTACCAATTTTACTTTCCTGTCATTGATTCAGATGCTCCCTAAAGAGAGAGGTAGACCTTTCCCTGATTCTGTCCATTCATATTAATTTCTCATTCTCACTAAGTGAACATTAGAGAATTAGAAACTTTCAGAACATAGAATTGGGGGTATAATTTGACTGTTTAAATACAAACATAAAAGTTTAACAACAGATTTCATTTCTGATTTTTCCGGCTTCTAAATAAAGAAGTAAAAATATAAGAGAAAAACGGAGTGTCTTGTCTAACTCCAGGCCTGAATCTGAAAAGAGAACAGGAAAGGAAGTAACAAGAAAGAGAAAGGACATAAAGGTACTATGAAATTGAAGCCATCATTGTAGTTTAAATTTGACCAGTGTTTCAAATATAAAGCAAAGATGCTTGGGTTGTCTTTTGTTCTGACCAGACAGATAAAACTTTTCTCATGTCCTTCTTTGTGTATCTACCAGAGGAAAGTAATGAAATAGAGGTCCTGGAATAGTTCATGTTAAGGGTAGGCTCTAACTGTAGCTCTGACAAAAGTAGGAAGCATGCAGAAAGCTGGCTTGTTTATAAGAGATAAAATGGCACAGTCTTATTCAATTGAAAGCCAACAATCAAAATTAGAGCAAAAGGAAGCACTATTAGAAAAATGTGCCAAGCCGGTGAAATATATTGATCAACGGGGAATGAAAGATATCAGACACAATTTATTAGCAACAAAAAATAGTGAGGCTGAAGTAATTTGCTTTTGAAAATAAATAAATTGAAAGGAGGCTAATTACCACCTTTACAATATCCTATTTCTACCTTAAACACTTCCAGAAGAATGCCTAACTTTTTTACTCTTTCTGTTGTTTAATGCAGACTTAAAATTTTGTTTTAATCAATATTTATTCTGCAATGCCAAGGTGACAAACTAAAATATGAAAAGGCTGTTAGGGCTTAACATTTTTGTTGCAGATTAAATATACAGCATTGAAAACTGGAAAGGCATGACTTCATCTCTGACCAGCAGAGTTAAAGAGAAAAATCTCTCCATTTTCCATGATGCAGACTTTGAAGAATAACCTACAGTGATTTGAACTGAGTTAGGATGAGGGTAATTATAAAACATAGAGTCTTGTCTTCTGCAGTGATAATTAAGAAGCCTTAATAAAGGTCACATGAGATTACTTGCTGAGCCTTTAGGAGAGCTTCTTAGAGTAGTGGCCCCTGTTGGACAGGTAAGGGCCTACCCTATGTCTTTTGGTGCAGTCGGGGATCATGGGATCGGAGTCAGATGTCAAAAGCCTGCTGGGGCTATTTAAGCTCCAAGAAGACTTGAACATTGAACAGATCCCAAGCAGGTGATGAGGAGTAATGAATATTATTGGGGACTTCCAGTACTGGAGATTATGACCTCTTTTTACTATTTAGGTAGATACTATTTTTCATTGACTTTAAGTTATATATTTTTCAAATTTTAATGTCTCTGAAATTGTAGAGTATTTTATAATCAATAACATCTTGGCATTGTGTCAGTTTAATATTTAGCATTGTTTTCTTTCTTGGTTGTATATAAAATAATGGTGTATCTTCCAATCTATGGTGTTTTAGATATGATGAGATATAGTCAGTGTTTTCCTTATAATTATTTTAATACTGATTGAATTGTACTCCCATCTTTGCCGTAATTGCTGCAGAGTGATTCTATGTCATCCATTTTGGTCTTTTTTTTTTTTTTTAAGTGTTGAAAGACTATTTTAAACTGATGGTGGCAGTTTTGGTAACTTGTTTTAGTAACATCCTCTTTTATGCCCTCATCACTGACTTTATTTTACCCCCTATCACTTACCAGAGATTGCCAGATGATTCTTCCCAAAGCATAACTCTCATGTCAGTAATTTCAGAGACCATCAGTGTCTCCTTGCTACTTTTTTTTTTTTTTTTTTTTTCTGTTTGAACAGAATTTTTTTTTTTATTATTATTATTATTATTATTATTATTATTATACTTTAGGCTCTATGGTACATGTGCGCAACGTGCAGGTAAGTTACATATGTATACATGTGCCATGCTGGTGCGCTGCACCCACCAACTCGTCATCTAGCATTAGGTATATCTCCCAATGCTATCCCTCCCCCCTCCCCCCACCCCACAACAGTCCCCGAAGTGTGATGTTCCCCTTCCTGTGTCCATGTGTTCTCATTGTTCAATTCCCACCTATGAGTGAGAATATGCGGTGTTTGGTTTTTTGTTCTTGCGATAGTTTACTGAGAATGATGATTTCCAATTTCATCCATGTCCCTACAAAGGACGTGAACTCATCATTTTTTATGGCTGCATAGTATTCCATGGTGTATATGTGCCACATTTTCTTAATCCAGTCTATCATTGTTGGACATTTGGGTTGGTTCCAAGTCTTTGCTATTGTGAATAATGCCGCAATAAACATACGTGTGCATGTGTCTTTATAGCAGCATGATTTATAGTCCTTTGGGTATATACCCAGTAATGGGATGGCTGGGTCAAATGGAATTTCTAGTTCTAGATCCCTGAGGAATCGCCACACTGACTTCCACAAGGGTTGAACTAGTTTACAGTCCCACCAACAGTGTAAAAGTGTTCCTATTTCTCCACATCCTCTCCAGCACCTGTTGTTTCCTGACTTTTTAATGATTGCCATTCTAACTGGTGTGAGATGGTATCTCATTGTGGTTTTGATTTGCATTTCTCTGATGGCCAGTGATGGTGAGCATTTTTTCATGTGTTTTCTGGCTGCATAAATGTCTTCTTTTGAGAAGTGTCTGTTCATGTCCTTCGCCCACTTTTTGATGGGGTTGTTTGTTTTTTTCTTGTAAATTTGTTGGAGTTCATTGTAGATTCTTGATACTAGCCCTTTGTCAGATGAGTAGGTTGCGAAAATTTTCTCCCATTTTGTAGGTTGCCTGTTCACTCTGATGGTAGTTTCCTTTGCTGTGCAGAAGCTCATTAGTTTAATTAGATCCCATTTGTCAATTTTGGCTTTTGTTGCCATTGCTTTTGGAGTTTTAGACATGAAGTCCTTGCCCATGCCTATGTCCTGAATGGTATTGCCTAGGTTTTCTTCTAGGGTTTTTATGGTTTTAGGTCTAACATTTAAGTCTTTAATCCATCTTGAATTAATTTTTGTATAAGGTGTAAGGAAGGGATCCAGTTTCAGCTTTCTACATATGGCTAGCCAGTTTTCCCAGCACCATTTATTAAATAGGGAATCCTTTCCCCATTGCTTGTTTTTGTCAGGTTTGTCAAAGATCAGATAGTTGTAGATATGTGGCGTTATTTCTGAGGGCTCTGTTCTGTTCCATTGATCTATATCTCTGTTTTGGTACCAGTACCATGCTGTTTTGGTTACTGTAGCCTTGTAGTATAGTTTGAAGTCAGGTAGCGTGATGCCTCCAGCTTTGTTCTTTTGGCTTAGGATTGACTTGGCGATGCGGGCTCTTTTTTGGTTCCATATGAACTTTAAAGTAGTTTTTTCCAATTCTGTGAAGAAAGTCATTGGTAACTTGATGGGGATGGCATTGAATCTGTAAATTACCTTGGGAAGGATGGCCATTTTCATGATATTGATTCTTCCTACCCATGAGCATGGAATGTTCTTCCATTTGTTTGTATCCTCTTTTATTTCCTTGAGCAGTGGTTTGTAGTTCTCCTTGAAGAGGTCCTTCACATCCCTTGTAAGTTGGATTCCTAGGTATTTTATTCTCTTTGAAGCAATTGTGAATGGGAGTTCACTCATGATTTGGCTCTCTGTTTGTCTGTTATTGATGTATAAGAATGCTTGTGATTTTTGTACATTGATTTTGTATCCTGAGACTTTGCTGAAGTTGCTTATCAGCTTAAGGAGATTTTGGGCTGAGACAATGGGGTTTTCTAGATATACTATCATGTCATCTGCAAACAGGGACAATTTGACTTCCTCTTTTCCTAATTGAATACCCTTGATTTCCTTCTCTTGCCTAATTGCCCTGGCCAGAACTTCCAACACTATGTTGAATAGAAGTGGTGAGAGAGGGCATCCCTGTCTTGTGCCAGTTTTCAAAGGGAATGCTTCCAGTTTTTGCCCATTCAGTATGATATTGGCTATGGGTTTGTCATAAATAGCTCTTATTATTTTGAGATACGTCCCATCAATACCTAATTTATTGAGAGTTTTTAGCATGAAGGGTTGTTGAATTTTGTCAAAGGCCTTTTCTGCATCTATTGAGATAATCATGTGGTTTTTGACTTTGGTTCTGTTTATATGCTGGATTACATTTATTGATTTGCGTATATTGAACCAGCCTTGCATCCCAGGGATGAAGCCCACTTGATCATGGTGGATAAGCTTTTTGATGTGCTGCTGGATTCTGTTTGCCAGTATTTTATTGAGGATTTTTGCATCAATGTTCATCAAGGATATTGGTCTAAAATTCTCTTTTTTGGTTGTGTCTCTGCCCGGCTTTGGTATCAGGATGATGCTGGCCTCATAAAATGAGTTAGGGAGGATTCCCTCTTTTTCTATTGATTGGAATAGTTTCAGAAGGAATGGTACCAGTTCCTCCTTGTACCTCTGGTAGAATTCGGCTGTGAACCCATCTGGTCCTGGACTTTTTTTGGTTGGTAAGCTATTGATTATTGCCACAATTTCAGATCCTGTTATTGGTCTATTCAGAGATTCAATTTCTTCCTGGTTTAGTCTTGGGAGGGTGTATGTGTTGAGGAATTTATCCATTTCTTCTAGATTTTCTAGTTTATTTGCGTAGAGGTGTTTGTAATATTCTCTGATGGTAGTTTGTATTTCTGTGGGATCAGTGGTGATATCCCCTTTATCATTTTTTATTGCATCTATTTGATTCTTCTCTCTTTTTTTCTTTATTAATCTTGCTAGTGGTCTATCAATTTTGTTGATCCTCTCAAAAAACCAGCTCCTGGATTCATTTATTTTTTGAAGGGTTTTTTGTGTCTCTATTTCCTTCAGTTCTGCTCTGATTTTAGTTATTTCTTGCCTTCTGCTAGCTTTTGAACGTGTTTGCTCTTGCTTTTCTAGTTCTTTTAATTGTGATGTTAGGGTGTCAATTTTGGATCTTTCCTGCTTTCTCTTGTGGGCATTTAGTGCTATAAATTTCCCTCTACACACTGCTTTGAATGCATCCCAGAGATTCTGGTATGTTGTGTCTTGGTTCTCGTTGGTTTCAAAGAACATCTTTATTTCTGCCTTCATTTCGTTATGTACCCAGTAGTCATTCAGGAGCAGGTTGTTCAGTTTCCACGTAGTTGAGCGGTTTTGAGTGAGATTCTTAATCCTGAGTTCTAGCTTGATTGCACTGTGATCTGAGAGACAGTTTGTTATAATTTCTGTTCTTTTACATTTATTGAGGAGAGCTTTACTTCCAAGTATATGGTCAATTTTGGAATAGGTGTGGTGTGGTGCTGAAAAAAATGTATATTCTGTTGATTTGGGGTGGAGAGTTCTGTAGATGTCTATTAGGTCTGCTTGGTGCAGAGCTGAGTTCAATTCCTGGGTATCCTTGTTGATTTTCTGTCTCGTTGATCTGTCTAATGTTGACAGTGGGGTGTTAAAGTCTCCCATTATTAATGTGTGGGAGTCTAAGTCTCTTTGTAGGTCACTCAGGACTTGCTTTATGAATCTGGGTGCTCCTGTATTGGGTGCATATATATTTAGGATAGTTAGCTCTTCTTGTTGAATTAATCCCTTTACCATTATGTAATGGCCTTCTTTGTCTCTTTTGATCTTTGTTGGTTTAAAGTCTGTTTTATCAGAGACTAGGATTGCAACCCCTGCCTTTTTTTGTTTTCCATTTGCTTGGTAGATCTTCCTCCATCCTTTTATTTTGAGCCTATGTGTGTCTCTGCACGTGAGATGGGTTTCCTGAATACAGCACAATGATGGGTCTTGAGTCTTTATCCAATTTGCCAGTCTGTGTCTTTTAATTGGAGCATTTAGTCCATTTACATTTAAAGTTAATATTGTTATGTGTGAATCTGATCCTGTCATTATGACGTTAGCTGGTTATTTTGCTCATTAGTTGATGCAGTCCCTTCCTTAAATGTCCCTGTCTGACAGCTTTGAGGAGAGCAGTGGTTCTCCCAGCACGCAGCTGGAGATCTGAGAACGGGCTGACTGCCTCCTCAAGTGGGTCCCTGACCCCTGACCCCCGAGCAGCCTAACTGGGAGGCACCCCCCAGCAGGGGCAGACTGACACCTCACACGGCCGGCCAGGTACTCCAACAGACCTGCAGCTGAGGGTCCTGTCTGTTAGAAGGAAAACTAGCAGAAAGGACATCCACCCCAAAAACCCATCTGTACATCACCATCATCAAAGACCAAAAGTAGATAAAACCACAAAGATGGGGAAAAAACAGAGCAGAAAAACTGGAAACTCTAAAATGCAGAGCACCTCTCCTCCTCCAAAGGAACGCAGTTCCTCACCAGCAACGGAACAAAGCTGGACGGAGAATGACTTTGACGAGCTGAGAGAAGAAGGCTTCAGACGATCAAATTACTCCGAGCTACGGGAGGATATTCAAACCAAAGGCAAAGAAGTTGAAAACTTTGAAAAAAATTTAGAATAATGTATAACTAGAATAACCAATACAGAGAAGTGCTTAAAGGAGCTGATGGAGCTGAAAACCAAGGCTCGAGAACTATGTGAAGAATGCAGAAGCCTCAGGAGCCGATGCGATCAAATGGAAGAAAGGGTATCAGCCCTGGAAGATGAAATGAATGAAATGAAGCGAGAAGGGAAGTTTAAAGAAAAAAGAATAAAAAGAAATGAGCAAAGCCTCCAAGAAATGTGGGACTATGTGAAAAGACCAAATCTACGTCTGATTGGTGTACCTGAAAGTGACGGGGAGAATGGAAACAAGTTGGAAAACATTCTGCAGGATATTATCCAGGAGAACTTCCCCAATCTAGCAAGGCAGGCCAACATTCAGATTCAGGAAATACAGAGAACGCCACAGAGATACTCCTCGAGAAGAGCAACTCCAAGACACATAATTGTCAGATTCACCAAAGTTGAAATGAAGGAAAAAATGTTAAGGGCAGCCAGAGAGAAAGGTCCTTGCTACTTTTTAAGGCAAGCTACCCTCTGGCTTTATTCATTTTTTCAGTAGTTAGATGTTAGGGATATTGTTATAAATAAAAAAGGCATGAAACCTGTCCTATAGATTCTTTTGGCTACTGTGAACATTTACTTACTGATTTTTTTTTTAAGCCAGTGCTATGTGATCATTCATAGTTTGAAAAAAAATTCTATACTATTTGCCTTCATAGGCATGTGTCTGTGTTCACTACTTATTTTCTGTATTATTATTAATGTGATGTTGATGGAAAGTCCACCAAAAGAAGTGACTCAATAGTGACTTACACTTTTTTTTTTTTTTTTTTAGACGGAGTCTCTCTTTGTCACCCAGGCTGGAGTGCAGTGGCACGATCTCGGCTCACTGCAACCTCCGCCTCCTGGGTTCAAGCAATTCTCCTGCCTCAGCCTCCCGAGTAGCTAAGACTACAGACCTGCACCACCATGTCTGGCTAATTTTTGTATTTTTAGTAGAGATGGCATTTCGCCATGTTGGTCAGGCTGGTCTTGAACTCTTGATCTCAAGCAGTCCACCTGCCTTGGGATTACAGGCATGAGCCACTGCGCCCGGCCCATAATGACTTAAATATCTTTTAAAAATATTTTTTGTTTAGGGTAAGCCTATATGTCTGTAGAAACAAATAGACTTTTATAGTTAGTTTATTTTGGTAGCATCTAAATGTCGTGTATTAATTATCTGAATGTAGAAAGCATCAAATTAAATAGGTTGAATTGATATATTATCCCTAGACAATGATATTTTACTAAAAATAGCTACCTATTTTTAGGTATTTACTATCTGCTAAGCCTTATACTGTTTATCTGCATTCACATTTAAATCACACAATTCTGTATAATGTACTATTATTATTATTATCATTATTATTTTTACAAATGATGAAACTGAGGCACAATGAGGTTAAATAACTTGGGCAGGGTCCTACTTGTAATCTCTCTGATTCTCTTGGCTCAGCTTTTAACTAAACTGTACAACTGAAGTTTTAAAAGTTTTAAATTTTTGCTTGAAAGATTGAAAACACTCTTTTTAATGTCATCCCTGAAACGCTAATTGACAAAATATTAAGAGTATTCCTTTGTTTCCCAAGTGCTCATTCAGCTACAAGTTTTGTATTTTATACGTTGTATTTTATAAGACATTTCTGAGTGAATGTATCTGTAAATATCTTTACTCTGAAATATATTTTGGTGAAGTTTATATGGAGACCTGTTACAAAGTCTTTTTAGTAGTGTTTGGCAATGAGAAGTTTGATACTCTTCTATGTTGTGATGTCAATAACTGCAGGAATATCATTCATTTATTAAGTATAGTAACTGTAGGATTAGATTTTAAATGTTCTTACCATAAAAAATTTTTTAAATGTTAAGTATGTGAGGTGATGAGTATGTTAGTTGCTTGATTTCATCATTCTGCAATGTCAGCATGTATCGAAACATCACATTGCACCACATAAATATACTGTGCAGTTATTCTTTGTCAATTAAAATAAGGTAAAACTTAAAAATTGAATTAAAATTGTTATACAGTATTCATTATTTGGGCTTAATTACATTTCACTGAGGTACAATGGCATTTCCCAGTTACCCAGAACAAGCTATTATTCAGTAAAGGGAAATAAGTTTCTGTCCAGTGACACAGTAAATGTCTATATTATCCAGATTAAAACCCAACAGCGCTTTTCTTAGTGGTTAATTGTTGATACTTCTACACTGTTAAGAGGGATTTGTGGAAGCTGATGGCCATTAGTAGTTCAGTAGACTAGTTACTATTCAGTAATAGTGAGAGGTGACAGCATGCTGGCAGCCCTCGCTCGCTCTTGGCGCCTTCTCGGCCTCATCGCCCACTCTGGCCGCACTTGAGGAGCCCTTCAGCCCACTGCTGCACTGTGGGAGCCCCTCTCTGGGCAGGCCAAGGCCGGAGCCAGCTCCCTCTGCTTGCGGGGAGGTGTGGAGGGAGAGGTGTGGGCGGGAATCGAGGTTGCATGCGGCCCTCGCAGGCCAGCATGAGTTCCGGGTGGGCGCAGGCTTGGCGGGCCCTGCACTTGGAGCAGCCGGCCGGTGCCACTGGCCCCGGGCAGTGAGGGGCTTAGCACCTGGGCCAGCAGCTGTGGAGGGTGCGCTGGGTCCCCCAGCACTGCCGGCCTGCCTACGCCACACTTGAATTCTCGCTGGGCCTCAGCCGCCCCTCCACAGGGCAGGGCTCAGGACCTGCAGACTGCCATGCCCTCCCCCCCGCCCCCCCCGCCACCATGGGCTCCCGCACGGCCCGAGCCTCCCCGATGGGTGCTGCCCACTGCTCTGGGGCACCCAGTCCCATTGACTGCCCAAGGACTGAGGAGTGCGGGTGCGTGGCGCGGGACTGGCAGGCAGCTCCACCAATGGCTCCGGCACAGGATCCACTAGACGAAGCCAGCTGGGCTCCTGAGCTGGGTGGGGACTTGGAGAACTTTTGTGTTTAGCTAGAGGATTGTATGTGCACCAATCAGCACTCTGTGTCTAGCTAAAGGTTTGTAAATGCACCAGTCCGTGTGCTGTGTCTAGCTCATCTAGTGGGGACTTGGAGAACTTTTATGTCTAGCTAGAGGATTGTAAATGCACCAATCAGCACTCTGTGTCTAGCTCAGGGATTGTAAACGCACCAATCAGCACCCTGTCAAAACGTACCAATCAGCTGTCTGTAAAACGGACCAATCAGCAGGATGTGGGTGGGGTCAGATAAGGGAATAAAAGCAGGCTGCCCGAGCCAGCAGTGGCAACCCACTTGGGTCCCCTTCCACATGTGGAAGCTTTGTTCTTTCGCTCTTTGCAATAAATCTTGCTGCTGCTCACTCTTTGGGTCCGCGCCACCTTTATGAGCTGTAACACTCACTGCGAAGGTTTGCAGCTTCACTCCTGAAGCCAGCGAGACCACGAACCCACTGGAAGGAACGAACAACTCCAGATGTGCCACCTTTAAGAGCTGCAACACTCACTGTGAAGGTCTGCAGCTTCACTCCTGAAGTCAGGGAGACCATGAACCCACTAGTAAGAAGAAACTCCGGACACACCATCTTTAAGAACTTAAACGCTCACCGCAAGGGTCCACGGCTTCATTCTTGAAGTCAGTGAGACCAAGAACCCACCAATTCCAGACACAATAGTTTCACCTAATGTTAAGTATTGGATTCTTTTCAAATCATTTTTATTCCCTGTAAACAAATAGATTTAGAGAGAACCCTTTGCAATATGTGAAGAGTTTAGGTCAAATAATGGTGTTAAAGAGCATAGTCCCCATGAGACTGCCCTCACTTTTGACATTGACTGCAAGTGTAGGGGTTCCCAAGATCACCCTTAGGTTCAATAATTCGTTAGAAGGACTCAAAGAACTCACTGAAAGATGTTATACTCACACTTATAGTTCATTACAGGAAAAGAGTACATATTAAAATCAGCCAAGGGAAGAAGTACATAAGGTGGAGTCTGGGGAGTTATCAAATGCAGAGCTTCTGTTGTCTTTTCCCCTCAGAATCAGTCTGTTAGTCTCCTGGCATTGATGTATGACAATACGGGTGTAGCATTGCCAACCAGGGAAGCTCATGTGAGCCTTGATGTTCAGAATTTTTATTGGGGCTCTGTGATGGGGCACGATTGATTGTCCATATGGCTGATCTCATTCTTTTGTCTCCTGTCCCTCCAGGCATGACCCAAAGCCCCCACTCTAAATCACATTATTACTACATGGCTAGCTCAAGGCCCATGAGCAGAGACCTTAGAGATTACATCCTAGAAGCTGAGGTCAAAGACAAATTATCTTGGGGCCTTTTGCGGCAAGGTTAAATTCTTTACAGAAATAATGTGAACAATACTGGTTTCCAAAATGAATGTATGTATAAAGCTAAATTTGGATATTAACCTAGTAGGTATGACATATTGCTACTGAAATTTTCTAGTAATTAAAACTCAGAATTCCTTGAAAGTACAATTGATTTAGACTATAATATTCTCCAGCTAGAGAGGCTACTAGGGCAGTTTTTAAAAAAATACTTTGAGGTCTACTAATTCTGTTATACCCCACATTCCTGTCACTCTTGGTAAGTGCCCAAATATAAGCCTCTCTGGTCATTAAAAAGAAAAATTTTTCATCTTTATGCTGTTTAGGACTTCCTTTCTCCTAAACCTAAACATTTCTTCCTTTTCTTCCCCAATTTTTGTTTGGTGCTTCTGGTGCCCAATTTTGTATTGCATAAATTCTCCTTAATATCTTTAACTAAAAACTGTGATTCCCTGCAGACAATGCTTTTAATGAAGTCTTAAGTAGAGCTCGTTTTTTGACTCACTGTCTACTAGAGATTTAGGGTAAGATTTGGCATATTCCTTATTTGCTAGGGCAGCTTCTACTCCAATACTTATATTCTTTTTGCAGGAGGAGAAGTTTGTTAAAAAGCTTTAGAGCAGGAGGAAAGAAAAGTGCATTTGGAAGAGATCCAAATGAGCAACTTGAAGAATAAGTGCCCTGTTTAACCATGATCCTAGGACTTTATAAACTGGCATCCTGGGCCCCTTTCTCGTGATTCTTCCCTTAGGGTGGGCTGCCTGCATGCACAGTGCCCTTCTTACCCTTGGGAATTGAGCACACACAGTGTGTTTGGGAAGTTGTACACATGCCCATCTGAGGCTTTCTTTCCTTTTCTGGTGGAGTGCCCCAGTAAGGTCTTACTCCACCATTTTGCCTCTTAATGTGTATATTAGTCTGTTTTCACACTGCTGAGAAAGACGTACCTGAGACTGGGAAGAAACTTACAGATCCACATGCCTGGGGAGGCCTCACAATCATGGCAGAAGGCAAGGAGGAGCAAGTCACCTCTTACATGGATGGCCGCAGACAGAGAGCTTGTGCAGGGAAACTCCCAATTTTAAAACTATCAGATCTTGTGAGACTTATTCACTCTCTTGAGAACAGCATGGGAAAGACCCATCCCCCTGATTCAGTTATCTCCCACTGGGTCTCTCCCACAACTCATGGGAATTATGGGAGCTACAAGATGAGATTTTGGGGGGGGGACACAGAGCCAAACCATATCAATGTGCATGCCTGGGCTCAGTCGCCCAATACCTGAGATTTTATTGGAAGCCTTTTTTGCTTCTCCTTGGTGCCTGCATTTAATTAACACTTTAACAGCTGTGGATCAACAGGAGATTGTCTCTGCCTGGCACAGCTGCCGAATTATCATTTTTAGAGAGGCAGTATGATAATTGTCCAGCCACTACCTGACATTCCTAGTGGGTCTGGGAGAAGAGCCCTCTCCTGCCCTGCTCATGCCCGTCTAACTGCCTGTAACATTTCCCTCCTCAAGAGCCCAAGACCACAAATCTTTGAGGAAAAATGGGTGAAGGTCAGTTTTCTGTAACTGCTTTCTGCTGACAGAGGGGTGGTGTTGGTTCTGTGAGTATTGGCCTCTTGCCAGCTCTCAGGGCAGGAGGGTGACTCTTTGGGTGGTAAAAGCAGTATCTATCCAGGTCCAAGGGAGACAGGGGCAGGATTTTGCCTTCTTCCTGTCCCACTGATGGACATTCTAGGGGTCCCCTTTAGAAGCCTGCCTCTTGGGTATTGAGAGAACAGTATCTCTCACTGAGGATCTTTATACTTATATTCTTTCTGATAGTCATAGTTACTGAAAGTATAATCGGCCAGGCATGGTGGCCCACGCCTGTAATCCCAGCACATTGGGAGGCCAAGGTGGGCAGATCACCTGAGGTCGGGAGTTTGAGACCAGCCTGAGCAACATGGAGAAACCCTGTCTCTACTAAAAATACAAAATTAGCCGGGCATGGTGGTGCATGTCTGTAATCCCAGCTACTCGGGAGGCTGAGACAGGAGAATCACTTGAACCCGGGAGGTGGAGGTTGCTGTGAGCTGAGATCGTGCCATTGCACTCCAGCACTAGGCAACAAGAGCAAAACTCCATCTTAAAAAAAAAAAGTGTAATCCTTCTCTCATTCTCTTCTTTGGTCACTTTTTTTCTCACTTGTTAAAGATGTTGGCACTTCCTATTCCCTCTAGTTCTACCCACCATCTTGGATAACTTCAGAATTCACATAGACAATAAACTTTAACATCCCAGTGTGTCCGGAATTAGTGGGTTCTTGGTCTCGCTGACTTCAAGAATGAAGCCGTGGACCCTTGTGATGAGTGTTACAGTTCTTAAAGATGGTGTGCCCAGAGTTTGGTCCTTCAGATGTTCAGATGTGTCTAGAGTTTCTTCCTTCTGGTGGGTTTGTGGTCTCGCTGACTTCAGGAGTGAAGCTGCAGACCTTCGCGGTGAGTGTTACAGCTCTTAAAGGCAGTGTGTCTGGGGTTGTTCATTCCTTCCGGTGGGTTCATGGTCTCGCTGGCCTCAGGAGTGAAGCTGCAGACCTTCGCGGTGAGTGTTACAGTTCATAAAGGTGGCGCTTCCGGGGTTGTTTGTTCCTCTCATCCGGAGTTGTTCATCCCTCCCGGTGGGTTCGTGGTCTCACTGCCTTCAGGAGTGAAGCTGCAGACCTTCATGGTGAATGTTACAGCTCATAAAGGTGGTGCGGACCCAAAGAGTGAGCATCAGCAAGATTTACTGCGAAGAGCGAAAGAACAAAGCTTCCACCGCGTGGAAGGGGAACCAAGCAGGTTGCCGGCTGCTGGCTGGGGTGGCCTGCTTTTAATTCCTTATCTAGCCCCACCCACATCCTACTGATTGGTCCATTTTACAGAGAGCTGATTGGTCCATTTTGACAGTGCTGATTGGTGCATTTACAAACCTTTAGCTAGACACAGAGCGCTGATTGGTGCATTTACAATCCTTTAGCAAGACACAAAAGTTCTGCAAGTCCCCTACCCAATTAGCTAGACACAGAGTGCTGATTGGTGCATTTACAAACCTTTAGCTAGACACAGAGTGCTGATTGGTGCATTTACAAACCTTTAACTAGACACAGAGTGCTGATTGGTGCAGTTACGAACCTTTAGCTAGACAGAAAAATTCTCCAGGTCCCCACCTGACCTAGAAGCCCAGACGGCTTCACTTCTCAATGGCAGTCGCCGTGGGACTTTGCGCCACCTAGCCCGGGCACTCTGGCAGCCCAGAAGGAGCGCATCCCCCGATCAAGCCCAGCAGGTGCCGGCTGGCCATGCCCAGTGCGGGGCCTGCCGAGCCTGTGCCCACCTGGAACCCGCGCTGGCCCGCGAGCGCTGCGCACAGCCCCAACTCCCACCCGTGCCTCTCCCTCCACACCTCCCCACGGGCAGAGGGAGTCGGCTCTGGTCTTTGCCAGCCCCAGGTAGGGGCCCCATAGTGCATCGGCAGGCTGAAGGGCTCCTCGAGCACAGCCAGAGTGGACACTGAGGCCAAGGAGATGCCAAGAGTGAGCAAGGGCTGCTAGCACGTTGTCACTTCTCAATCCCCCCTCTAAACAGGACACCCCCACTGCTGTGGGGAATTTGGCCGATGACCGCTCTAGCTACTTCCTGCTGGATAGGGGCAAAGAAGGGGCCCTGCAGTAGTAGTGTCCTCCAGAGGGGGGCTCTTTAGTCCAGTGGAAGGGCCAGCGGGTCGGTCCAGGAGTCCTTGGTAGAAGTTGTTAGTTGAGCTCATTTGGGGTTCCATTTGTAAGACCATCAATTGAGCTTGATGGCCTCAATTCTAGAGGAAACAAATTTGACAAGAAGGTTAAAAATACAGGGTCCAAAGGCGAGTAACAGCAAGATGGCTGCCATGGGACCTAGAAAGGGGAGAAGCCATGTTGCCCAACTCCAGAGGTTGGTATAAGAGTTTGAAAGGCGTTGTCTGATTTCAGAAGCCTTTTCCTGTAAACGCCGGGTGGCATCTTCTACTATCCCTTACTGGTTAGTGTAAAAACAATACTTTTCCCCTAAGAAGGTGCAGAGTCCTCTTTTCTCAGCAGTGAGGAGGTCTAGGCCTTGGTGGTTTTGGAGAGTCACTGCTGCCAAAGAGTCTATTGAGTAAGGATAGATTTCGTCACTTCCTGCAAATTGTCTGAGAAATCCTTTGAGAGTGTGTGGCAGTAGGATAATACATGTTACACTGTTAATTTTTAGTAAACTTTACTTTAGTTGAAAACCTTGTAAGTTTGGGATTTTAATTTTTCTTTGCTATTAATAAGACTTCATTCAGTCCATATTAACTTAAAATTGGTATAGATGGCTCCTTCCTGATTCTGTAAGTACTTTAAGGTTTGGCTGAGTGCAAACAGCTCACACGTTTGAGCAGACCAATTATTAGGCAATTTTCTTAACTCTGCTTCTATAAGAGTTTCCTTTTCTCTTACTGAATACCCATTGTGTCTTTTTTTCCTTAATCGCCTGGGAGGAACCATCTATCGTCCTGTCCTGAAGGGAGTTCCTCCTAGATCTGGTTGGACCTTTATATGGTAATTAAGATTTAGATGTCCTGTTAGGAAACCTGCTGGGTTAAGAATTTTTGATAGGAAGGCTATGGATTGTCAATGTCCTCAGTGCTTTTGGGCTATGCCCGAAACCTGACAACAAGGTGGTATTGGAGTGTTATAGGGTTACAGGGAAGACCTTCAATGATCAATTATGGGTTTTAAATTTACCCTGGCTTTTAAAGGAATAGGGTACACTGTTTTTTCTTTACTACTTCCATCTCTCTTTCTTTCTCTTCGGCTTCTCCTTTGTCTCTTTCTTTCTCTCTTTCTGACTCCCTCTTTGTCTGTCTCTTCCTCTCTTTCTACTTCTTTCTTTGACTTATTGACTGTCTGTTTCTCTCCTTGATTAGAGTATAGAGGGGCCTGGCTATCTTGCTGTATCTGGGGATCCATAGTCAGCAAACGCTGGTGATTCCAGGGAACCCTTGCAACTGTTTTAATGTCTTAGGGTGAGGATAAGCCAGTATAGGCTGTATTTGTTCCTTGCTGAGGGCGCTGGTCCCTCTGGCTAAGATTAGACCTAGATACTTGACCTGCTATAGGCAAAGCTGGGCCTTCGGCCTAAACACCTTGTACCCTTGATCAGCTAGAAAGTTCAGGAGATCTAGAGTAGCTTGCTGGCATGAGGCTTCCGAACTGGTAGCCAAAAGTAAATCATCCACATACTGAAGGACCAGAGTGCCTGGACTTGAGAAGTAGCATAGATCTTGGGCCAGTGCCTGACCAAACAGATGAGGGCTATCCCTAAACCCCTGGGGCAAGACTGTCCACGTAAGTTGGGACATGTGGTCTGTGGGATCCTCAAAGGCAAAGAGAAACTGGGAGTCAGAGTGCAGGGGAATACAGAAGAAGGCATCCTTGAGGTCCAGAACAGTGAACCATTCTGCTTCCTCTGGTATTTGAGAGAGCAGGGTATAGGGGTTGGGTAAAACTAAATATAGAGGAATTACTGCCTCATTGATGAGTCTAAGATCTTGCACTAGTCTCCACTGACTGTTTGGTTTTTGTACTCCTAGAATTGGGGTATTGCAGGGACTGCTGCATTTGTTTACTAAGCCTTGAGCTTTTAAATATTTAACAATATCCTTTAATCCTTTATGAGCTTCAGGCCTTAAGGGATATTGCCTTTGATAAGGAAAAGTGATGGGGTCTTTTAGCCTGGTTTGGACTGGGTGGGCATTTTTCGCCCTTCCAAATTGTCCTTCCAATGCCCAGACTTCAGGGTTTATTCCCTCTTCAAGTAGGGGACAACAAATGGGTAACTTGTTCCCCATATTCATGTAGATAATAGCTCCAGCTTTGGCTAATATATCCGTCTCTAATAGGATGTGGGACTTTCAGGCATAACAAGAAAGGCATGTGAAAAGAGAAAGTCTCCCAATTACAACTGAGGAGTTGGGAGAAATACCTGGTTACAGGCTGTCCCAGGATTCCTCGGATGGTAACGGACCTTGAGGACAGTCATCCAGGACAGGAGATTAACAATGAGAAGGCTGCACCAGTGTCTAGAAGGAAGTCAATTTCCTGGCCCTCAATGGTTAAAGGTACCCGGGGCTCAGTGAGGGTGATGACATGAGCTGGCACTTGTCCCAGGCACCCTCAGTCCTGTTGTTGAATCATCTGGTTGGGGGCCTCTGACCCAGAGAACTTTCATCCTCTGGGGCAGTGCACCTTCCGGTGACTGCCTTGGCATAGCAGACATGGACGAGGGGGTGGCTTGTTTCTCATTGGACAGTCTTTTTTTAAAGTGTCCTAGTAAACCACACTGATAACAAGCCCTACCGGGTGATTGGCCTGCTCTATTTTCTGTCCTCTCTGAACCACCAAGGTTTGTTTGTCTGAGGGCGATGACTAAAGCTGCAGTCTTTCTCTGATCTTGCTTTTCCTTTTGGGCCTGTTCCTCTTGGTCCCTATTATAGAATACTGAGGTTGCCAGGTTTAATAATGCCTCCAAATTTTGCTCAGGGCACAGGGGTTGCTTTTGGAGCTTTCTCCTGATATCTGTGGCTGATTGGGTAATAAACTTATCTTTTAGAATCAATTGACGCTCAAGTGATTTGGTTGACAGGTGAGTATATTTTCTTAAGGCCTCCCATAGCTGCTCGAGGAAGGCAGAAGGATTTTCTTCCTTTCCCTGGGTTATGTGGACATCATTGAATAATTCATGGACTTTTTCCTAATTTTCCTTAGTCCTTCTAGAACACAGGTCAACAGATGTTTGCGACTCCAGTCCCCATGATCTGAGTCAAGGTCCCAGTGGGGATCCATACTGGGGACAGCTTGCTGACCATTACGGATTTTGTCCCTTTCTTCAGCTGTCATTCTGTCATTTACTTGACTAAGATACCAAGTATCTCCAAACTCTTGGGCTGCAGCTAAAGCCTCATTCTTTTCACTAAAGGCCAGTGTTTGATCTAACAATAGCATGACATCTCTCCAAGTGAGATAGAAGATTTGCCCTAGACCCTTTAGGACATTTATGTACCTATCAGGATCTGAAAACTTCCCCAGGTCTTCCTTGATCTGCTTTAAATCAGAGAGGGAGAAGGGGACATGTACCCAGGTTGGGCCAAATTCCCCTCCCCCTACAGCTTGAAGGGGACTTAACTGATAGCCCAGGGGTTTTTGTGGTCCTTTGGAGATTTCTTTGCTTATTTCCTTCTGGGCGGAGGAGATTAGAGGAGGATTATCGTTAATAGGAAGGGGAGCTATAGGGAGGCTAGGATATGGGGGTAAGCTGAGAGGTCCTCCTGTGGGATGTTAATTGCAAGCTTTGTATAGTTGTGTATTCTCCTTCAATGAAAAGAAAGTTTGGACATACGGTATTTCACTCCATTTGCCTTCCCTCTTACAGAAAAGGTCAAGCTGCAGGATAGTATTGTAATTTGTACTTCCCTCAGGTGGCCATTTTTCCCCATCAGAGAGAGAGTATTGGGGTCAGGCCGTAGCACAGAAAAAAAACATGTCGCCTGTTTTTCAGGGTTTATGGGTCAAATTGGTCCCAATGACTTAGGATGCATTTCAAGGGTGAGCCTGTTGATGCCTGAGTGTTTCCCATCTGAATGACAAAACCGCCCACAGTTTTGGTTTGTTTGCTTCTCCCCCTGCCCAAGAACCCACAACGGTCCCTGGACCCTGCTGATTGGAATAGTTGCACTCACTGATGCAGCAGCAGAAACAACCCCTGCCCAAGAACCCACAACAGTCCCTGGACCCTGCTGATCGGAATAGTTGCGCTCACCAACACAGCAGCAGAAACACTAGTTTTCCTCCCAGACCACAAGGAGGACTAAGGAAAGTCAGATTTAGTGACCCTTACTGACGCATTCTCGAAAACCTTCACCCTTGCCTGTCCTCCTAGACCACAAGGAGGACCGAGAAAAATCAGATTTAGTGGCCATTACTGACGCATTCTTGAAAACCTGTTAGAGTCCTAAACATTCTCCTGTTAGTACTGGAACCTTACCTCTGTCCTATAAAGATATTATGCCCCAAAATGAAGTGGAGGGCCATACCCTGATGGAGGGAAGGGATCTCCAGGGTTGGAAGAGTGACATTTATATGAATAGGAAGGATACAATTTCTGAGGCTCCCCATATTCTAGCTTCAGGAATAGCTTTTGTTAGGCCTGCTTGTCTGAGGAGGGATCCTAAAATTCCAGATAGTTCCCCCTACAACGGGGCTTTGGGCAAAAATTATATCTTTCTGATTGGTGAGCCTGGGTGCCTAAAGAAGGGAATAGAGTCCTGGAGTTTATACTAGAAATCATTCTTATAGGAGAAACTAGAAAAACACCAGAGACAGGGAGTGATTTGTAGAAGCGGGATTAGCCTCAGAGAAGAGAGGCGAGAGGAAGTTTTTCTGACAGGCATTAGGACCCAGGAAGCAAGGGTCAGGATAGACAGGATAGATGGGCAAGTCTCGCTTGGGTGACATGCCTTTGAGAGTTCCGCTCATGGCCACAGGGTCAACCAACTTGTTGTTGGGACCCCGGAGCTGAATGGCTTTCCTCTCTGTCGACCCTTGGCTCAGCCCAGAAGTACAGGAAAAGTGGAAGCTGGTTCTAGGCAAGCCAACGCTCCCAACTCCAAAGAGTCAGGGGATGTTAGAGAGCCCTTTCCCAGAAAGCGTGACACCTGTGTCTTTAGTCTGGTGGCCGCGCTAGTAGCTTTTAACTGGCTGACAGGTGCCCGGTATTTAGCTCCTGAATTCTAAGGAGAAATAGGACAGAATAGCAAGCAAAAGGGGTCCAATGGTACTCACCGCTCGGCGATAGGTGATGATCTTACTGCTTGGCAATAGGCGATAGTCTCACTGCTTGGCGATAGGTGATAGTCCCTTCGTGGTCGCCAAAATGTGTCTGGAATTGGTGTGTTCTTGGTCTCACTGACTTCAAGAATGAAGCTGCAGACCCTCACGGTGAGTGTTTCAGTTCTTAAAGATGGTGTGTCCGGAGTTTGGTCCTTCAGATGTTCAGATGTGTCGAGTTTCTTCCTTCTGGTGGGTTTTTGGTCTTGCTGACTTCAGGAGTGAAGCTGCAGACCTTCGTGGTGAGTGTTACAGCTCTTAAAGGCGGTGCGTGTGGAGTTGTTCCTTCCTTCCGGTGGGTTCATGGTCTTGCTGGCCTCAGGAGTGAAGCTGCAGACCTTCGCGGTGGGTGTTACAGTTCATAAAGATGGCACATCCAGAGTTGTTTGTTCCTCCCATCTGGAGTTGTTCGCCCCTCCCGGTGGGTTCGTGGTCTTGCTGGCTTCAGGAGTGAAGCTGAAGACCTTCACGGTGAGTATTAGAGCTCATAAAGGTGGCGCGGACCCAAAGAGTGAGCATCAGCAAGATTTATTGTGAAGAGCAAAAGAACAAAGCTTCCACAATGTGGAAGGGGACCTGAGCGGGTTGCCAGCTGCTGGCTGGGGTGGCCTGCTTTTATTCCCTTATCTGGCCCCACCCACATCCTACTGATTGGTCCATTTTACAGAGAGCTGATTGGTCCGTTTTGACAGAGCACTGATTGGTGCATTTACAAACTTTTAGCTAGACACAGAGCGCTGATTGGTGCATTTACAAACCTTTAGCTAGACAGAAAAGTTCTCCAGGTCCCCACCCAACCCAGAAGCCCAGACGGCTTCACCAATGGTACTCGCTGCAGGACTTTGCAGCACCTAGCCCCAGCACTCTGGCAGCCCAGAGGGAGTTCGTCCCCTGATCAAGCCCAGCAGGCGCCAGCTGGTTGCGCCCAGTGAGGGGCCTGTGGAGCTGTGCCCACCCAGAACCTGTGCCGGCCTGCGAGTGAGGCACGCAGCCCTGGCTCCCACCCGCGCCTCTCCCTCCACACCTCCCTTCGAGCAGAGGGAGCCAGCTCTGGCCTCGGCCAGCCCCAGAGAGGGGCCCCCACAGCGCAGCGGCTGGCTGAAGGGCTCCTCGAGTGCAGCCAGAGTGGACGCCGAGGCTGAGGAGGCACCAAGAGCAAGTGAGCCTGGTAGCATGTTGTCACCTCTCACCAGTGTTACCAAAACATCAGGGGTTTGGTCTAGGTCCTGTGGCTCTCTGCACAGAAAAGCAGTCACTGAGACAATGAGTATTGCCAGGGAAGAAGGCTTTAATCACATGCAGCAGCTGAGGCAATGGGCGATCAGTCTCAAATCCATCTCCTTGACCAACTAAAATTGGCGGTTTATTATAGCAGGGAAGAAATGTAACTGTGTGGGAAAACAGGAACTAGGGAGGGGTAAGGAATAGGAATTGGTTAACGAGAAGCAGGTGACCACTTAGGAACGTAGGAATTAGGGAGGGGTAAGGAAGCAACCTGATGGATGAAGGGTCTGCCATCTCATTGTCTGGATGTGGTGATCTGGTGAGTTTCAGTTCTTTGATACTTTTTGAGAAGGCTGAGGATCATTTCCTGAGAAAGGAACTTAAATAAGACAAATGTTAGTTTTAAGCTTTAAGACCAGAAGAGTCAATTTCTATATTTATTTTAAAAAACTACTGGGTTGGTTTCACTAGCCTTTTAGTTTCCACCCTTTCTCAACTTGAGTGCCCTGACCTCCACTCTCATGGCATACCATGAATTTTATCCCCTTGAAGTATTCATCTTAATTATCTTACCATAGTTTTTCGTCTTTGAGTTCTTTTATTAAGGCCATTATATGTCAGATTCCTTGACTGTTTCACTCTTTCTGTACCTTTCATTTTTTCCTAACATGTTTATATATGGCACATTATGTCACTGGCTTGCTGATAATTTCAGCTCCTTTGTATCTTTCCCTTTCAATTGTGCCACAAACCCATTGGTACATTCCTTTTACTCTAAACCCATAAACTCCAGTTTAGAATGGATTCAGCATTTGACTTTCTCTATTCTTACTCTTGGGCTGCTGGGTGCTGCTAGAGATGTCCTTTTAAGTGGCATGTGGATTGCACTATGAATTAATGATTTCTAGCCTTGCTCAGCAACCCCTAGGAAATTTTTCTTCTATTTTTTTTCTCTCCTACTTAGAAACCTGTTATTCTAGGCAGCCCTCTCTTTTATTCTCCATAGGAACTATTTAAAATCTGCTTTGTTATTATGAAGACCTCTGTCCTTCTACCTCTCCCTTTACTTTTAATGCACGATTCCATTTTCTGTTTCACAAAGAAAATTAAATTTATATGGTGCAGACTTTCTCAATTACCAGCCAGCCTCCTTAAATATGTATCTGTATCTGAATTCATTCTTGCCCTCTTCCCTTCTGTATCTGGTTCTTAGTCTTTACTAACTCTTTTCCATCAGCATTTAAACATGCATGTGGAAGACAGTACTGATTGGCTGTGTAGAAATTATTCCCAGCCCCTCTCTCTTTACTGCTTAAAAGCAGGTCTAGAAAGTCAAAAGATAATCTAGTTGCTCTTAGAGCTAAGTGTGGCCATGTGAACCAGTTCTAACCAATGAGACACAAGGAACAGTCTGTGGAGATAGCCTCTATGTAAGATGTTTTGCTTCCTAATAGGCAGGTTTTGTTCTTCCTCTTTCTTTGTAGGGAATATAAAGACATGATCAACCTGGCAGTGGTAGCCATTTTGTGGCAGAGCAAGAAGATAGAAAGACCAAAGCTTTGGTCTTTGATGATATCTCTGAGACTTTGGGAAAAAAAACAACAACTTAGTCTTTTTGCATCGCTGTGAAGGAATACCTGAAACTGGGTAATTTCTTAAGCAAAGAGGTTTAACTGGCTGATGGTTCTGCAGGGCATACAAAGAAGCATGGTGCCAGCATCTGTTTCTGGTGAGGGCCTCAGGAAGCTTACAATCGTGGCAGAAGGCAAAGGTGGGGAGCAGGCGCAGCACATGGTGAGAGCAGAAGGAAGAGAGACAGGCGGGAGACCCCAGATTCTTCTAAACAACCAGATCTCGCATGAACTAACCGAGCGAGAACTCACTTATCACCAAGAGGATGGTGCTGAGCCATTCATGAGGGAACTGCTAGCGTGATCCATTCACTTCCCATTAGGCCTCACTTCCAACATTGGGAATCACGTTTCAGCATGCGATTTGGAGGGGATAAACATCCACACCATACCACAAATAAAAAGTCCGAAAGTTGTCTACTTTCATACTTTTTTAAAAAGTAAACAATAAATGCCCTAATAGTTTAAGCATTGTTAGGTTTTCTGTTACTTGCAGCTGAAGTCATCTTAACTTATGATGTATAAGTTTTTCCCAGTTTTAAAAAACAACAAACCAGAAATAAGTAACACTGCCTTGACTCTATGACTTCCACTAAACACCAGTCTAAACTTTCTTCTCACTTAAGCCAAACTCTTCAAAAGAATTTACTAAATCAGTCTCTCACTCCCTCATCTACCATCTATTTCTGTTTATATTCAGCTCTACCATGCTTTAGTCAGGGTTGGGTCACCAGAGATGCCTTTAAAAATTCCTGTATATACTTTTCAATTCTTATTTTAATTGATCTCTTTGTACTATTTGATCTACTGATCTTAAAGTTTCCAATACTACATTCTCTTGTGGCATCTACCTTTTATCCTCTCTTTCTCATTCTGCTTTATAGTTTCCCTTTTCTCTGCTCATTTCTTAAATATCAGTCCTTAACATGGGTATAATTATTCCACTTTTACAGGCTTAGAAACTAAATAACCTAAGGTCATGTACAGTCATGCTTTGCTTAACAACATGGATATTTTCTGAGAAATTTGTCCATAGGCAATTTTGTCATTGTGCGAACATCATAGAGCGTACTTACACAAACCTAGATAGTATAGCCTACCACACACCCAGGCTCTATATGGCATAGCCTATTGCTCCTAGTGAGAGGTGACAGTGTGCTGGCAGTCCTCACAGCCCTTGCTCGCTCTCGGCGCCTCCTCTGCCTGGGCTCCCACTTTGGCGGCACTTGAGCCCTTCAGCCCACCGCTGCACTGTGGGAGCCCCTTTCTGGGCTGGCCAAGGCTGCTCCCTCAGCTTGCAGGGGGGTGTGGAGGGAGAGGCATGAGTGGGAACCGGGGCTGCACGCGGCGCTTGCGGGCCAACTGGAGTTCCAGGTGGGCATGGGCTTGGCGGCCCCGCACTCGGAGCAGCCGGCCAGCCCTGCTGGCCCAGGGCAATGAGGGACTTAGCACCCGGGCCAGCGGCTGTGGAGGGTGTACTGGGTCCCCCAGCAGTGCCAGCCCACCGGCGCTGCACTCGATTTCTCGCCAGGCCTTAGCTGCCTTCCTGCGGGGCAGGCCTCGGGACTGCAGCCCGCCATGCCTGAGCCTTCCTCTGCCTCCGTGGGTTCCTGTGCAGCCCGAGCCTCCCTGACGAATGCCGCCCCCTGCTCCACGGTGCCCAGTCCCATCGACCGCCCAAGGGCTGAGGAGTGTGAGCACATGGCGCAGGACTGGCAGGCAGCTCCACCTGCAGCCCCGGTGCGGGATCCACTGGGTGAAGCCAGCTGGGCTCCTGAGTCTGGTGGGGACGTGGAGAGTCTTTATGTCTAGCTCAGGGATTGTAAACATACGAATCAGCACCCTGTGTCTAGCTCAGGGTTTGTGAGTGCACCAATCGACGCTCTGTATCTAGCTGCTCTGGTGGGGCCTTGGAGCACCCTGTGTCTAGCTCAGGGATTGTAAATACACCAATCAGCACTCTGTATCTAGCTCAAGGATTGTAAACATACCAATCAGCACCCTGTGTCTAGCTCAGGGTTTGTGAGTGCACCAATGGACACTCTGTATCTAGCTGCTCTGGTGGGGCCTTGGAGAACCTTTATGTTTAGCTCAGGGATTGTAAATACACCAATCGGCACTCTGTATCTAGCTCAAGGTTTGTAAACACACCAATCAGCACCCTGTGTTTAGCTCAATGTTTGTGAGTGCACCAATCGACACTCTGTATCTAGCTGCTCTGGTGGGGCCTTGGAGAACCTTTGTGTCCATACTCTGTATCTAACTAATCTGATGGGGAGGTGGAGAACCTTTGTATCTAGCTCAGGGATTGTAAACGCACCAATCAGCACCCTGTCAAAACAGACCACTCGGCTCTACCAATCAGCAGGATGTGGGTGGGGCCAGATAAGAGAATAAAAGCAGGCTGCCCGAGCCAGCAGTGGCAACCTGCTCGGGTCCCCTTCCACACTGTGGAAGCTTTGTTCTTTCACTCTTTGCATGAAACTCTTAGATGTTACTCCTTTGGGAAAGCCTTGTGTGGTAACCTCTCACTTCATATTAAGTGCTCTTCTGTTCTGCAGCATGTTAAAGGGCCACACATTCTCTTGTCTCAGGGCCTTTATACATGCTGCTTCCTGTGCCTTCTTTTCCCTACCTCTACCTGGTTGCTATTCATTCCAGACAGTGCTCTGTGGTAGACCCACATTTTCCCCTATCATAGCAAGAAATTCTTCTCTTCACTTTGTGGCATTTCAGACAGTTTTTATTGCGTTCCTGTGTTTTAGAAATTTTGAATTTTGAAGCTTGCTTTTAATTTGTGGCTCCTTCACTCTTAATCTAAGCCTTAAAAAGAAACACCACTACCAAAACAACCCCAAGCCTATTCTTCAGCTTTATGCTTCTCCAAGCAAGCTGACATTGCCTAACTCAAGAACCGATTATGTGTCAGAAGTCAGCTGATGGTGTTTGTTTAAAAAAAAAAAAAAGGTATTTTCAGCTTTTGGCCCCGACTACTGAACCTGACAAGTTCTGACATCTCTTCTCTTGGCTGCCTCTCACTTTTTTTTCTGTTTCCATGGAAATGGACATCAGATCACAGAAACATAGTAAGATACTAGTGGCTAATTGCTGTTGCAGAATTCAAAATTCTTTTTGTTTGTGGAGTGATTATTTTGGTGACTCTTACCCACTGTATAGTATGTGGTAGTTAGCCAAAACATCTAAGGCAATTTATGGGTTTGAGAGCTAGAAGATGCTTTCCAAGAGTCACTAACTGGTATCCTAAAATATATTCTCTTTTTTTATCTTTCACGGAAACATATTTTAAGAGCTGTAATCTTGTCAGAGAAGAACATTAGATTTCAAGCCAGGAGATCCGGCCCTAGTCCCAGATCTGCTGCTATCTCACTGTTTGACCTCTGTCAATTTTGTTATATTTATTGAATGAACAATTGCTGCTACTTAGACTTGGGGCTGTTTACAAGTGTCCCAGGGAAAAGACTGTCTTTCTGCCAGTGTGCTTTAATAGAAAAGATAGAAATAAAATATATAACTAGTTTTAGTTAAGAAAATCAAACCAAGTTTCTAAACATCTAAATGGAAAAATGCTTTTAATCTCAGGCCTTTATTTTTGCCTTCTGGAAAATGATCAGAATAAGATTCTGTCATATGGCCAGAAATGTTGGTGTAAGATTATATTTTTAATATACATGTGGTTTCTTAAGACAAGTACAGCCTAACAGCAAAGTGATTAAAATTGTAGTCAAAAAATTCCATTAATTTTCTGTTTAGTAAGGGGAGTTATTACATTACTTATATAATTTGTATTTTATTCACATCCAGGATGTATGAGGATTTGCCACAGTCATATACTTTCGTGTTAGGCTTAGGTCAGGATTTCTTCATATATCTAAATTTAGAACTTGGAAAGCCAGGTTTTGTTAAGTGCAAAAAGGGACTGGCATGTACATATAAAAAAGATTAGTGTTTGCTGAGCTGCTTCTTCAGCACGTAGTGTCTGCTGTATATCAAATGAACCTGAGTAATTGAAATTGAGTATGAACAGAATAAATCTCTTTTTTGCATGACTACACAGAATAAAATACAGATGCATCTCAATTTATGATGAAGTTATATCTCGATTAACCCATCGTAAGTTGAAAATATCGTAAGTCAAAAAATGCATTTAATACACCTAACCTACCAAAAATCACAGCTTAGCCTGGCCTACATTAAACATGGTCTGAACACATACATTAGCCTACATTTGGGCAAAATCATATCCAAAAAGTGCTGGCAACACAGTACACTAAAGAATATGTGCTGTTTACCCTCATGACTGAATAGCTGGGAACTGGCTTGTTGCTGCCCCCCTGCAGCGCCAGAGAGTGTCATACTGCATGCATGTCACCAGTCCAGGAAAAGATAAAGATTCAAAATTTGAAGTATAATTTCTACTGAATACGTATTGCTTTCATACCATCATAAAGCCAAAAAATCATAAGTTGAGCCATTGTATGTGTGGGACACTCTGTATAGGTTTATACTGAACTCTCACTTACAATTGCAAGTATATAGACATAAGTCATACAGGTTAAGACATTATAAATAAATTAAATGGGAAATATTCCATTTTATACTTTATAATTGAGGTAGACATTCCTAAAGGAAAAAAAAAACTACCTTATTTAATTTGCTGTGAATTTAGTCTCCCATAAAGAACTGCACTAGACTTGGAGTCTGGTCCTGTCACTTCCCACAGTTTGTGAGACAGTTGCAGGCATCAGTAGAGTCACCATAGGCCCCAGTGCTTTTAGGTGCATTGCGTTAAAGCAAAAGTTTATTTTTGTAAATAAAAAGTCTTATACTTGTGGTATAATTAGACAATAAGAAAAAAATATTCAAGAAAGAAATTATAATGGCCCATTACCCCACGATCAAAGTAAGCCACTATTAATTTTTTGGCATATTCTTTCAATTAAAAATATCTACCAGTGCATACAATGAGATCATGATAATGCTATACATGCTGCTTTTTCGCCAACTTACTTCATTATGCCATATCATGAACATTTTACCCTGCTATTAATATTCTTTTAAAAATGATTTAAATAATGATATAGTATGCCATCTTGACTGATTTTATAATTTATTTAACTCTTAAGAGCTTATTGGATATTTAGATTGTTTACTTACATACAACATTGAGCAGGAGCCTATAAACTTTCTTTAATCCCTTTAGCCAATGTGGAAAGTGCCTAGATTATATGATTTTCCAGGCTAGTACCTTATTACTTTTACTTTGATTTATTCTCATCGCCCACTTCTCATAGTTCTGTAAGTCCCACTAATTTTATCTTTGAAATCACTCTTAAATTTGTTCCTTCATCTGCATTCTCGCTATAATTGCAGTAGTTCAAGTCTTTGTCATCTAACTTGGAGTACTGCAATAATAACATGCATAGCTGGTCTTCTTACCTCTGGATTCTTTAAATGTATACTCATCTTATGGTTAAAAATTATCTTTCTAAAACATGGATATAGTCGATAGTCATATATCCTCTGGTTTTAAAGTCTTTGATATTTTTTCATTGTCTGTGGCATAAAGCGTTTGCCTGGTTTTAAAGGACATTCATATTTTGGTCCTATCTGTCCCTTTTAGCCTCATTATTCTCCTCTTTCCACATTCCACATAGGTAGCCTTCCCTGAAAACACTGAGGTGTTCTCAGAGTCCTTTGTGTACTTTGTTTCTTTTTCATTGCTTAGAACGTACTACCTCTCACCTCATTAGCTTCTTACTTTCTTCTTCAATGCTTCAGCTCAAATATTACTTATCCTTTAAAGCTGTGCTGTCCAATACAGTAACTACTAGCTATATGTGGCTTTTAAATTAAACTAAAATAAAGTTAAAAAATTCAGTTCATCAGTCGTAAGTATATTTCGCATGCTCAGTAGTCACATGTGGCTACTGGCTATTGTGTTGGACAGTACAGATTAAAGAAAACTTTCATCACTGCAGAAACTTCTATTGGACAGCACTGCTATAAAGTCTTTTATCAAATAATTAGTTTCCTCCTTAAAGTTTCCATAACCCTTACAATGAACCATTTAAAGAGCCCTTGAATTCCTTCATAGTAAGTGAGAGACACCAAGGCTTTTTCTTTTTATCACCAGCACCTAGAATAGTATGTGGCATGTAGTTCTATTTCAAGATGTGTTTGTTGGCTGATGAACAAATAAGTAAAAAATGACTCAAAGTTTGGGGAGTCATATGGGATAATGGCAATGTTCAGAGGCTTTCAATTCTAAAGTAATGCTAATCCCCTTTTGTAAAGTGTGTAACTATTAGTTCTACTTCATTAGTACAAAGTCTTAGGCAAATTGCCCTGTTTCTCTGATGATTTTACTATCTAAATATTAGATATCTAAATATCTAAATACTGGGGAATTAAGTATGTTTGCCTTATAGAATTTAACATAAGGCCAACATTTACTGAGTGTGTGCCAGATATTTTAGACATTTCACAAAAGTATAAAGCATTTCCAGTAGATTCCATGCTATTGCCAGAGTTTATATTCCATGAATGGAGAGAGCAAATATTGAGCTGGCTTAGTATATGGCTGAAATTTTCACTGCTTTTATTTCATTTTCATAATAATTTTATTATGTAGGGTAATTTTTTTTTCTGTTTTTCAGATGAGGAAACAGAAGCATAGAAAAGCTAAGTAGCTTTCATAAGGTCACATATAGCTGGGAAGGGACTCTATTACACCTGAGGTGCATCTCTAGTAACTTTTTTTTTTTAAACTTTTATTTTAGGTTCTGTGGTACATGTGCAGGTTTGTTATATAGGTGAACTCATGTCACAGGGGTTTGTTGTACAGATTATTTTGTCACACAGGTACTAAGCCCAGTACCCAATAGTTTTTTTTCTCTCCCTCCCCCCCATTCTCCACCTTTAAGTAGACCCCAGTGTCTGTCGTTCCCCTCTTTGTATTCATGTGTTCTCATCTCTTAGCTCCCTCACTTATAAGTAAGAAAATGTGGTATTTGGTTTTCTGTTCTTGTGTTAGCTTGCTAAGGATAATGGCCTCTAGCTCCATCCATGTTCCTGCAAAATACATGACCTCATTCTTTTTTATGGATGCATAGTATTCCATGGTGTATATGTACCACATTTTCTTTTTTTTCTTTTGAGACAGAGTCTCGTTCTGTCGCCCAGGCTGGAGTGCAGTGGTGCAATCTTGGCTCACTGCAAGCTCCGCCTCCCGGGTTCACACCATTCTTCTGCCTCAGCCTCCCGAGTAGCTGGGACTACAGGTGCCCACCACCATGCCCAGCTAATATTTTTCTTTTTTTTTTTTTTTTTTTTTTAGTAGAGATGGGGTTTCACTGTGTTTGCCAGGATGGTCTCAATCTCCTGACCTTGTGATACACCCGCCTTGGCCTCCCAAAGTGCTGGGATTACAGGCATAAGCCACCACGCCCGGCCATGTACCAGATTTTATTTATTCAATCTGTCATTGATGCGCATTTAGGTTGATTCCATGTCTTTGCTATTGTGAATAGTATTGTAATGAACACATGTGTGCATGTGTCTTTATGGTAGAAAGATTGATATTATTTTGGGTATATACCCAGTAATGGGATTGCTGGGTCAAATGGTGCTTCTGTGTTTAGTTCTTTGAGGAATCACCACACTGCTTTCCTCAGTGGTTGAGCAAATTTACACTCCCATCAACAGTGTATAACTGTTCCCTTTTCTCCGCTGCTTCGCCAGTATCTGTTATTTTTTGACATTTTAATGCCATTCTGATTGGTGTGAGATGGTATCTCATTGTGGTTTTGATTTGCATTTCTCTAACGATCAGTGATGCTGAGCTTGTTTTCATATGTTTGTTGGCTGCACATGTGTCTTCTTTTGAAAAGTCTCTGTTCATGTCCTTTGCCCACCTTTCAATGGGGTTGGTTTTTTTTCTTGTAAATTTGTTTAAGTTTCTTATATATGCTGGAATTAGATCTTTGTCACATGCAGAGTTTGTGAATATTTTCTCTCATTCTGTAGGTTGACTGTTTACTCTGAAGATAGTTTTTTTTGTTGTTTTTTTGCTGTGCAGAAGCTTTTAATTACATCCATTTGTCAATTTTTGCTTTTGTTGCAATTGCTGTTGGTGTCTTTGTCATGAAATCTTTACTTGTTCCTGTATCCAGAATGGTATTGCCTAGGTTGTCTTCCAGGATTTTTATAGATTTTGGTATTACATTTAATTCTTTAATCCATCTTGAATTGATTTTTGTATATGATGTAAGGAAGGGGTCCAGTGTGAATCTTCTGCATATGGCCAGCCAGTTATCCCAGCACTATTTATTGAATAGGGAGTCTTTTCCTCATTGCTTGTTTTTGTCAGCTTGTCAAAGACCAGATGGTTGTTGGTGTGTGGCCTTATTTCTGGGTTACTTATTCCGTTCCATTGGTCTATGCACCTGTTTTTGTACCAGTACCATGTTGTTTTGGTTACTGTAGCCCTATAGTATAGTATGAAGTCAGGTAGCGTGAAGCCTCTGGATTTGTTCTTTTTGCTTAGGATTGCCTTGGCTATTCAGGTTCTTTTTTGGTTCCACATGAATTTTAAAATAGTTTTTTTCTAGTTCTGTGAACAATGTAATTGGTAGTTTGATAAGACTGCCATTGAATCTGTAAATTGCTTTGAGCAGTATGACCATTTAAATGATATTGATTCTTCCTATCCATCCATAAGCATGGAACGTTTTTCCATTTGTTTGTGTCATCTCTGATTTCTTTGAGCGGTGTTTTGTAGTTTTCATTGTAGAGATCTTTCACCTCCCTGGTTTGCTATACTTGTAGGCTTTATTCTTTTTGTGTCAGTTATGAATGAGATTGTGTTCCTGATTTGGCTCTCGGTTTGACTGTTGTTGGTGTATAGGAATGCTAGCAATTTCTGTACATTGGTTTTGTATCCTGAAATGTTGCTGAAGTTGTTTATCAGCGTAAGAACTTTTAGACCGAGACTATAGGGTTTTCTAGATGTAGAATCATGTGGTCTGCAAACAGGGATAGTTTGACTACCTCTTGTTCCATTGGGATGCCCTTTGTTTCTTTCTCATTCCTGATAGCTCTGGTCAGGACTTCCAATACTAAGTTGAATAGGAGTGGTGAGAGAGGGCATCCTTGTGCCAGTTTTCAAGGGGAATGCTTCCAGCTTTTGCCCATTCAATAGGAGGTTGTCTAGGGGTTTCTCACAAATGGCTTTTATTATTTTGAGCTCTATATAACCTTATTTGAATTGTTTAATACATTTAATGCCACTTGGTATCTTTAGTGATATTCTTCAATTGTTCATGGCTAGTGTATGTCTTGGCTTTTGGATTTGAGAGAAACCAACAGCCTGAAAAAAATTTGAAGAAGGAAATTATAATGCCTCACTGTTAACATTTTGTGATCAACTGCTAAGGCCTGGTACTGTGCTTGGTTGGGCTAATGAGATCTAATAAAATCACTTTAAAGGAAAAACCGTAAGTTCTATGAGGAGTGGAATTCTCAAAGCCTTTTTAAGGCATTTTATTGATTATAATTATAATCTCATGCCACTGGCTTTTTAGCAGGTTTTTTAAAACGTCCTAAAACCTAGCATCAGTATTATAAAGTTCCACTGTACAGTGCCCAGCATGGAGGTAGTATTCAGTAATGGTTTGTTTAATGAATTTTTGAAAAATAAGAGACACTGCTCTTGGTAGTTATAATAGCTAGCATTGTTTGAATGTGTTCTGTTTGCCAAGAATTTTGCTCTGCTTTTTACTTGAATTATTTCATTTCTCTCACTAATTGACAATTTATTGAACACCTATAATGTGTTAGTTACCATGCTAGGGCTGGAGATACAGTGATGAAACAAAGACCTTTGTCTTGTGGATCATACATTTTGGTGGTAGAGACAGAAACAAACAGATAAATGAAAACCGTATAATATAACATTGATTAGTGATCAATGCTTTGGAAAAAAAGACAATTGCGAATGATCACGGAAGGCTTATCTGAGAAGGTGACATTTAAGCAGAGACTTGAATGGAAGGAAAGGGAGTGAGCCATCCAGGTATTTGGAGGAAGAACATACAAAATGAAGGGAACAAGTGCACAAGTGTCAAGTGAGCAAGCCGGGGTTATGTCATCTAGTATCTTATAGTAAAGATTTTGAACTTTATTCCAAATATGATAAAAGCAATTGGAAGTTTGGGGTAGTAGAAGTGACACGATTTGGTTTTGTTTTAAAAGGATCACTTTGGTGGCTTGTGTAGAGAATTGAACTGAGTGGGATTGAAAGGTAGAGGGTAGGAGAAGAATGAAAGTAGGTAGACCAATTAAGAGTACTCAAACAACCCTGTGAGATAGGTTCTATTATTGTCTCCATTTTTTGGTTAGAACCCAGAGACAGAGAGATCAACAGGCTCATTCAGTGCTACAAATCTAGTTTGTTTTGTTAATTGCTATCCATTACTTCATGGGATTGTTGTGATAACTAAATGAGATACAGGCTGAGTATCTTTTATCTAAAATGCTGTGTAACAGAAGTGTTTTGGATATCAGATTTTTTTTGGATTTTGGAATACTTTCATATACATAATGAGATACCTTGAGGATGGGATCCAAGTCTAAACATGAAATTTACTTATGTTTCATATACACTTTATACATATAGCCTGAAGTCAATTTTATACATTTTAAATAATTTGGTGCATGAAATAAATCTTTGACTGTATTGACTGCAACCCATCACATGAAGTCAGGTGTGGAATTTTCCACTTGTGGGGTGATGTCACTGCTCAAAAAATTTCAGATTTTGGAACATTTTAGATTTCAGCTTTTTTTTTTTTTTTTTTGACTTGAGTCTCACTCTGTTGCCCAGGCTGGAGTGGAGTGGTGCAATCTTGGCTCACTACAATCTCCACCTCCCGGGTTTAAACGATTTTCCTGCCTCAGCCTCCCAAGTAGCTGGGATTACAGGCGCCTGCCACCACACCCAGATAATTTTTGTATTTTTATAGAGACGGGGTTTCATCACGTTGGCCAGGATGGTCTCGAACTCCTGACCTCAAAAGATCTGTCTGCCTCAGCCTCCCAAAGTCCTGGGATTACAGGGTGAGCCACCGTGCCTGGTCCAATTTCAGATTTTTGAATTAAAGATGTATTTTATCTAGAAGTGTCAAACATTGCTTTGTACATAGGAGTTGGTAAATGTTACAGCCTTTCTCATAAAAATAAATACTGCAAGTTTGACAAGGATAGTTCAAGAAAATTTATGTAGCAATTACTAATTAATGGCCTAAAGTCATATAGAACCTTGGTATTTGTACGCCTTTCCTTCCAGTCTTAAGGATTATGTCTTATAAAGATTTGTCCAGCACTGATAGAATTATTTTAGCCTTTAGGAGACAAAATTCAGAGATATTTGATATAGCTGTCTTAAAGTATAAAGGGCTGTCATGTGAAACAGGGATTTGTTTTTTATGACCCAAGAGAGCAGAAATCTGATCCAAGAGTGAAAACTACTGGGAAGGTTATTTTGGCTCATAAAAATAAACATATTTCAAAAATAGAATGAATGCTCTATCAGTGGCACTGTTTGCATGTTGCTGTATCATTTTTCTGGAATGTGTCAGGCATTCAGGGTTTTTTGTTTAGTTTGCAGATTTCTTCAACCTGAGATTCACTAAAATATAAGCTATGTGAAAGCAGAGATCTTGTCTGTCTGGTGGACCACGGTATCCTCAATGTCTAGAGATCACCATGCTTGATACACTTGTTGACTAAATGAATGAATGAGTTAATTATTCTCACAGGTCATCTGGATACTTCATTCCTTCTCTTTGCCTAAAGTTCGGTTCTGATTTTTGATTGATGACTTGAGTGTTTATCCTGGGTTAAAAATGAGGGAAACTATTGCGAATTGCTTTCTAGGAAGTCAAAGGCATCAGTGCAGGACTTCTCAACAGTGGCACTATCAATGTTTTCAGCTGATGATGCTTTGTTTTGAGGGGGCTGTCCTGTGCATTGTAGGATTTTAGCAGCATCTCTGGCTGCTAAATACTCAACAGATATCAGTAGCAACCCCCACCCCCACTTACCAGTCACAGCAATAAAAAACATCTTCAGACATCACCAAATGTTCCTTTAGGGGCAAATCACCTCTTGTTGAGTTAGCGAATAACCCACCAGAACACACCCATGCTAATAGATGAATCCAATATTTTCATTAGATAAAATTAAAGAAAATGGTATCATTTAAAGAAAGCTCATTGTAAATTATTTAAGATGAACTGTGCACTAGTATGAACTGTGTGTTGAGGCATGCCTGTAGCTTTATAATGAAGAAATTATAGAATGCTTTTATGTATTTCTTATTTGTTTTGAAATATGATGAATTCAAGTTGATTATTTAGCTTTAGGTCCTCAGTAATGAAGGCTTATCATATTTCTCTTATATTGTTTTTTCAGCCCCAAATTGCCTTGACAACCATTATATGTTGAAATACAGATGTGGAGAGTTCAAAAGGAGGGGTTGGTGGAATTAGTGGTTTGTAACTGTCAAAGACAAAGATGGCATGAGGTATAATAGCAGAAAAGGACAGCAGCAGCAGAAAGCTGAGCAGGTGATCAAAGATTCTAGAAGCAGGAGACCTAAGGATTTTTTTAAAGTTATGTATATTTTAAAATTTATATTTTGGTCTTAGTGTAGAAGTATGATCATCTCATGATGGATATGGTTTCATAAGCAGTTATGGTATATGCTAGGCGCATTGGAAATAAATTATTTTTTGGCCACACTTAGTTTGTACGTCTTGACTCCCCTTCCTATTATTTACATTGATATTTCCTTTTGTTTAAATCCAAATAGCAAGTTCTAATAAATCCCTGCTTGCATTACATTTTAATTCAGTATGTTTTCTTGTCACATCACACTTTGTTTGTAACATATTTTACTGAACTATTCATGGTCCTGATTTAAGTATGAGCTGGGAACTGTTGCATTTTAATATATGACATTTGCATATATATTATGATGTAGTCATTTATAAAATATAGTAGTCTTACCAGGCATTATTATAAAAGAAGCATCTGTCAGCATTTCTATTATAAAATCAAAAAATTTTAAGGAGTTTCTGACTTGTCTGTTTCTAAATTGCTTTGGGATAAAACCTGTGTAGAAGCTGTCAACTGAAATCTAAATTTTGTTATTTATAGAAGGCAAAATTGAAGCTAGTTTTTTTTACTACTTTTTATCACTACATTAAAAACATTCATATTTTTTCATAGATTCAGGTGCTTTTTACTTGATATTTATTTATTTCCCATAAACCCAAGTGAGGAAATGGAAACTGAGAGCCACTCAAATGTACTGATTTATTTTCCTGTGTTGTATTATAAATTTATTTATTATTATTATTATCGTTAAAATAGAGACAGGATCTTGCTACATTTCCCAAGCTGGTCTCCATCCTCCTACCTCAGCTTCCCAAAGTGCTGGGATTACAGGCGTGAGCTACTGCACCTGGCCATGTAAAATTTTTGATAGATTTATTTGAAAAGTATTTACCAAGTAGACGCATTAAGTATTTTGTTAGAGACCACCTTGTAACATGATGGTGTCTGTATAAAGCCTGTAGTTAGCTAGATCCAGACTTAGTGTGAGCAGAGAAACTCAGTTAATGACTGCAAAGTAATATCACTTTAGAAGGGTCAAAGAGAAATAAGAACCCCTACTGTTGAGCACTAGACAACTGTTCACTTTCTCAACCATAAGACCTGTCTCTGCAATCTCATTATAGCCGATACTTTTGCAAGTCACTAACCTGGTTGATTGCTATCCCTTCCACTTTTTTGTGAGATGTCATTGCTGTTACTGTAGTAGGTGATTCTTTCAAATTGCTTTTAAAAACTCTTGAAAGCAAAAGTTATTATCTAATTTTGAACCTGAGATTGGGGATCTTCTTATGAAACTGATTATTTATATAGAAGGTTAACATTAGTTACTATAGAACTTCAAACAAAATTGAAATAATTAAGGAGTTTAAGCACCTGAAATTGAAAGTTTACTCATTTATAATTATTTAACAAGTATGGCTGGGCATGGTGGCTCACACCTGTAATCCCAGTGCTTTGGGAGGCCGAGGTGGGCAGATCACTTGAGTTCAGGAGTTTGAGACCAGCCTGGCCAACATGGAGAAACCCCCTCTCTACTAAAAATACAAAAATTAGCTGGGCATGTGGCAGGCGCCTGTAATTTCAATACTTGGGAGGCTGAGGCAAGAGAATCACTTGAACCTGGGAGGCAGAGGTTGCAATGAGCCAAGATTGCACCACTGCACTCCAGCCTGGGTGACAGAGCGACATTCCATCCCCCCAAAAAAAAAAGTCATTCAACAAATATGTATATCTTACCCCAGACACCATATGCAGAATATATGTTGAACAAAATGGGCGTGGCCCTTAGCCTTATAGATGACATATAAGTAAACAAACATAGAATAAATCGTTCTTATTTATTTTGGTCAAGTTTAGTATTCCAAAGGCTTACCCTTTTATAAATAATCCACAATGCAGAAACCTACATTTGAATGTACAAATTTTTAATGTTTATTGGAATGTAAAGATTAAAACATATTACTTTAGTCATATGTAAACTCTTATTTTCACATTAATAGAATCTTTTTGCCTTTATATGTATTTTGTTATTGCTTTTGCCTAGGAACTTGATTTTTATGTATTTTTCTTGTATTCAGCCATCTTAACAGTGTTATTTATTCTAATATTAGGTTGGTGTAAAAGTAATTGCAGTTTTTGCCATTTTTTTAAAAATGGCAAAACTACAGTTACTTTTGCACCAGCCAAGTAACTTTTAAATAGAATTCCTAAGTAGGTGGTGTTCTCTTTGACAATGTTTTCCTTAATTGTTTTCCTTTTCTTATTGCATTATCTAGCATCATCAGTTGAATTTTGAATAATAACAGTGATAGTGGTCATCCTTGTCTCATATATGATATTGATGGCAGTGTTTCTCCTCTTTCACTATTAAGAGTAATGTATGCTGTAGGTTTCTAGTAGATCCTTTCTATCAAGTTAAGGGTGTTTCCTTTATTCCCAGTTTACAGAGGTTTAATGGTTAGAACAAGTAAGGTTCTGTTTATATCATGGCAGTTACGGCAATTTGGACCAATATTCATGCTAAGGACAATTTAAAAAGTGGATAAAATATGAAAAATACATTTTTACAATTATTTGGGAGAAGATGAGAACCCATAGGAATAAGCATATTCTCTCAAAATCACTTTTGTTTTAAGGATGTTTGTTGATCATAGCTTACCAGTTTTGTTTTTTTTTTTTTTTTTTTTTTTTCTTTTATTATCATTATTATTATTATTATACTTTAGGTTTTATGGTACATGTGCGCAATGTGCAGGTAAGTTACATATGTATACATGTGCCATGCTGGTGCGCTGCACCCACCAACTCGTCATCTAGCATTAGGTATATCTCCCAATGCTATCCCTCCCCCCTCCCCCCACCCCACAACAGTCCCCAGAGTGTAATGTTCCCCTTCCTGTGTCCATGTGTTCTCATTGTTCAATTCCCACCTATGAGTGAGAATATGCGGTGTTTGGTTTTTTGTTCTTGCGATAGTTTACTGAGAATGATGATTTCCAATTTCATCCATGTCCCTACAAAGGACGTGAACTCATCATTTTTTATGGCTGCATAGTATTCCATGGTGTATATGTGCCACATTTTCTTAATCCAGTCTATCATTGTTGGACATTTGGGTTGGTTCCAAGTCTTTGCTATTGTGAATAATGCCGCAATAAACATACGTGTGCATGTGTCTTTATAGCAGCATGATTTATAGTCCTTTGGGTATATACCCAGTAATGGGATGGCTGAGTCGAATGGAATTTCTAGTTCTAGATCCCTGAGGAATCGCCACACTGACTTCCACAAGGGTTGAACTAGTTTACAGTCCCACCAACAGTGTAAAAGTGTTCCTATTTCTCCACATCCTCTCCAGCACCTGTTGTTTCCTGACTTTTTAATGATTGCCATTCTAACTGGTGTGAGATGGTATCTCATTGTGGTTTTGATTTGCATTTCTCTGATGGCCAGTGATGGTGAGCATTTTTTCATGTGTTTTTTGGCTGCATAAATGTCTTCTTTTGAGAAGTGTCTGTTCATGTCCTTCGCCCACTTTTTGATGGGGTTGTTTGTTTTTTTCTTGTAAATTTGTTGGAGTTCATTGTAGATTCTGGATATTAGCCCTTTGTCAGATGAGTAGGTTGCGAAAATTTTCTCCCATTTTGTAGGTTGCCTGTTCACTCTGATGGTGGTTTCTTTTGCTGTGCAGAAGCTCTTGAGTTTAATTAGATCCCATTTGTCAATTTTGGCTTTTGTTGCCATTGCTTTTGGTGTTTTAGACATGAAGTCCTTGCCCATGCCTATGTCCTGAATGGTAATGCCTAGGTTTTCTTCTAGGGTTTTTATGGTTTTAGGTCTAACATTTAAGTCTTTAATCCATCTTGAATTGATTTTTGTATAAGGTGTAAGGAAGGGATCCAGTTTCAGCTTTCTACATATGGCTAGCCAGTTTTCCCAGCACCATTTATTAAATAGGGAATCCTTTCCCCATTTCTTGTTTTTGTCAGGTTTGTCAAAGATCAGATACTTGTAGATATGTGGCATTATTTCTGACGGCTCTGTTCTGTTCCATTGATCTATATCTCTGTTTTGGTACCAGTACCATGCTGTTTTGGTTACTGTAGCCTTGTAGTATAGTTTGAAGTCAGGTAGCGTGATGCCTCCAGCTTTGTTCTTTTGGCTTAGGACTGACTTGGCGATGCGGGCTCTTTTTTGGTTCCATATGAACTTTAAAGTAGTTTTTTCCAATTCTGAGAAGAAAGTCATTGGTAGCTTGATGGGGATGGCATTGAATCTGTAAATTACCTTGGGAAGGATGGCCATTTTCATGATATTGATTCTTCCTACCCATGAGCATGGAATGTTCTTCCATTTGTTTGTATCCTCTTTTATTTCCTTGAGCAGTGGTTTGTAGTTCTCCTTGAAGAGGTCTTTCACATCCCTTGTAAGTTGGATTCCTAGGTATTTTATTCTCTTTGAAGCAATTGTGAATGGGAGTTCACTCATGATTTGGCTCTCTGTTTGTCTGTTATTGATGTATAAGAATGCTTGTGATTTTTGCACATTGATTTTGTATCCTGAGACTTTGCTGAAGTTGCTTATCAGCTTAAGGAGATTTTGGGCTGAGACAATGGGGTTTTCTAGATATACTATCATGTCATCTGCAAACAGGGACAATTTGATTTCCTCTTTTCCTAATTGAATACCCTTGATTTCCTTCTCCTGCCTAATTGCCCTGGCCAGAACTTCCAACACTATGTTGAATAGAAGTGGTGAGAGAGGGCATCCCTGTCTTGTGCCAGTTTTCAAAGGGAATGCTTCCAGTTTTTGCCCATTCAGTATGATATTGGCTGTGGGTTTGTCATAAATAGCTCTTATTATTTTGAGATACGTCCCATCAATTCCTAATTTATTGAGAGTTTTTAGCATGAAGGGTTGTTGAATTTTGTCAAAGGCCTTTTCTGCATCTATTGAGATAATCATGTGGTTTTTGTCTTTCGTTCTGTTTATATGCTGGATTACATTTATTGATTTGCGTATATTGAACCAGCCTTGCATCCCAGGGATGAAGCCCACTTGATCATGGTGGATAAGCTTTTTGATGTGCTGCTGGATTCTGTTTGCCAGTATTTTATTGAGGATTTTTGCATCAATGTTCATCAAGGATATTGGTCTAAAATTCTCTTTTTTTGTTGTGTCTCTGCCAGGCTTTGGTATCAGGATGATGCTGGCCTCATAAAATGAGTTAGGGAGGATTCCCTCTTTTTCTATTGATTGGAATAGTTTCAGAAGGAATGGTACCAGCTCCTCCTTGTACCTCTGGTAGAATTCGGCTGTGAATCCATCTGGACCTGGACTTTTTTTGGTTGGTAAGCTATTGATTATTGCCACAATTTCAGCTCCTGTTATTGGTCTATTCAGAGATTCAACTTCTTCCTGGTTTAGTCTTGGGAGGGTGTATGTGTTGAGGAATTTATCCATTTCTTCTAGATTTTCTAGTTTATTTGCATAGAGGTGTTTGTAATATTCTCTGATGGTAGTTTGTATTTCTGTGGGATCGGTGGTGATATCCCCTTTATCATTTTTTATTGCATCTATTTGATTCTTCTCTCTTTTTTTCTTTATTAATCTTGCTAGCGGTCTATCAATTTTGTTGATCCTTTCAAAAAACCAGCTCCTGGATTCATTTATTTTTTGAAGGGTTTTTTGTGTCTCTATTTCCTTCAGTTCTGCTCTGATTTTAGTTATTTCTTGCCTTCTGCTAGCTTTTGAATGTGTTTGCTCTTGCTTTTCTAGTTCTTTTAATTGTGATGTTAGGGTGTCAATTTTGGATCTTTCCTGCTTTCTCTTGTGGGCATTTAGTGCTATAAATTTCCCTCTACACACTGCTTTGAATGCATCCCAGAGATTCTGGTATGTTGTGTCTTGGTTCTCGTTGGTTTCAAAGAACATCTTTATTTCTGCCTTCATTTCGTTATGTACCCAGTAGTCATTCAGGAGCAGGTTGTTCAGTTTCCACGTAGTTGAGCGGTTTTGAGTGAGATTCTTAATCGTGAGTTCTAGCTTGATTGCACTGTGATCTGAGAGACAGTTTGTTACAATTTCTGTTCTTTTACATTTATTGAGGAGAGCTTTACTTCCAAGTATATGGTCAATTTTGGAATAGGTGTGGTGTGGTGCTGAAAAAAATGTATAGTCTGTTGATTTGGGGTGGAGAGTTCTGTAGATGTCTATTAGGTCCGCTTGGTGCAGAGCTGAGTTCAATTCCTGGGTATCCTTGTTGACTTTCTGTCTCGTTGATCTGTCTAATGTTGATAGTGGGGTGTTAAAGTCTCCCATTATTAATGTGTGGGAGTCTAAGTCTCTTTGTAGGTCACTCAGGACTTGCTTTATGAATCTGGGTGCTCCTGTATTGGGTGCATATATATTTAGGATAGTTAGCTCTTCTTGTTGAATTAATCCCTTTACCATTATGTAATGGCCTTCTTTGTCTCTTTTGATCTTTGTTGGTTTAAAGTCTGTTTTATCAGAGACTAGGATTGCAACCCCTGCCTTTTTTTGTATTCCATTTGCTTGGTAGATCTTCCTCCATCCTTTTATTTTGAGCCTATGTGTGTCTCTGCACGTCAGATGGGTTTCCTGAATGCAGCACACTGATGGGTCTTGAGTCTTTATCCAGTTTGCCAGTCTGTGTCTTTTAATTGGAGCATTTAGTCCATTTACATTTAAAGTTAATATTGTTATGTGTGAATTTGATCCTGTCATTATGATGTTAGCTGGATATTTTGCTCGTTAGTTGATGCAGTCTCTTCCTAGTCTCGATGTTCTTTACATTTCGGTATGATTTTGCAGTGGCTGGTACCAGTTGTGCCTTTCCATGTTTAGCGCTTCCTTCAGGAGCTCTTTTAGGGCAGGCCTGGTGGTGACAAAATCTCTCAGCATTTGCTTGTCTGTAAAGTATTTTATTTCTCCTTCACTTATGAAGCTTAGTTTGGCAGGATATGAAATTCTGGGTTGAAAATTCTTTTCTTTAAGAATGTTGAATATTGGCCCCCACTCTCTTCTGGCTTGTAGGGTTTCTGCCGAGAGATCCGCTGTTAGTCTGATGGGCTTCCCTTTGATGGTAACCCGACCTTTCTCTCTGGCTGCCCTTAACATTTTTTCCTTCATTTCAACTTTGGTGAATCTGACAATTATGTGTCTTGGAGTTGCTCTTCTTGAGGAGTATCTTTGTGGCGTTCTCTGTATTTCCTGAATCTGAATGTTGGCCTGCCTTGCTAGATTGGGGAAGTTCTCCTGGATAATATCCTGCAAAGTGTTTTCCAACTTGTTTCCATTCTCTCCGTCACTTTCAGGTACACCAATCAGACGTAGATTTGGTCTTTTCACGTAGTCCCACATTTCTTAGAGGCTTTGCTCGTTTCTTTTTATTCTTTTTTCTCTAAACTTCCCTTCTCGCTTCATTTCATTCATTTCATCTTCCAGGGCTGATACCCTTTCTTCCATTTGATCGCATCGGCTCCTGAGGCTTCTGCATTCTTCACGTAGTTCTCGAGCCTTGGTTTTCAGCTCCATCAGCTCCTTTAAGCACTTCTCTGTATTGGTTATTCTAGTTATACATTCTTCTAAATTTTTTTCAAAGTTTTCAACTTCTTTGCCTTTGGTTTGAATATCCTCCCGTAGCTCGGAGTAATTTGATCGTCTGAAGCCTTCTTCTCTCAGCTCGTCAAAGTCATTCTCTGTCCAGCTTTGTTCCGTTGCTGGTGAGGAACTGCGTTCCTTTGGAGGAGGAGAGGTACTCTGGTTTTTAGAGTTTCCAGTTTTTCTGCTCTGTTTTTTCCCCATCTTTGTGGTTTTATCTACTTTTGGTCTTTGATGATGGTGATGTACAGATGGGTTTTTGGTGTGGATGTCCTTTCTGTTAGTTTTCCTTCTAACAGACAGAACCCTCAGCTGCAGGTCTGTTGGAGTACCTGGCCGGCCGTGTGAGGTGTCAGTCTGCCCCTGCTGGGGGGTGCCTCCCAGTTAGGCTGCTCGGGGGTCAGGGGTCAGGGACCCACTTGAGGAGGCAGTCAGCCCGTTCTCAGATCTCCAGCTGCGTGCTGGGAGAACCACTGCTCTCCTCACAGCTGTCAGACAGGGACATTTAAGTCTGCAGAGGTTACTGCTGTCTTTTTGTTTGTCTGTGTCCTGCCCCCAGAGGTGGAGCCTACAGAGGCAGGCAGGCCTCCTTGAGCTGTGGTGGGCTCCACCCAGTTCAAGCTTCCAGGCTGCTTTGTTTACGTAAGGGAGCCCGGGCAATGGCGGGCGCCCCTCCCCCAGCCTCGCTGCCGACTTGCTGTTTGATCTCAGACTGCTGTGCTAGCAATCAGCGAGACTCCGTGGGCGTAGGGCCCTCTGAGCCAGGTGCGGGCTATACTCTCCTGGGGCTCCGTTTCCTAAGCCCGTCGGAAAAGCACAGTATTCGGGTGGGAGTGGCCCGATTTTCCAGGTGCCGTCTGTCACCCCTGGAAGGGGAACTCCCTGACCCCTTTCGCTTCCCGAGTGAGGCAATGCCTCGCCCCTGCTTCGGCTGGCGCACGGTGCACTCACCCACTGACCTGCGCCCACTGTCTGGCACTCCCTAGTGAGATGAACATGGTACCTCAGATGGAAATGCAGAAATCACCCGTCTTCTGCGTCGCTCGCGCTGGGAGCTGTAGACCGGAGCTGTTCCTATTCGGCCATCTTGGCTCCTCCCCAGCTTACCAGTTTTGAAGCTAAGTTCTGCCTTCATATGCTTCACAAGACTGAGGGGTGTAAGTCAAAATCTGGAGTCGGCCAAGGTTGAGAATTCTGCCCTGTAGTTTGCTTGAACCACAAAAGGCTGAGCTTTCAGGGTAGCAGTGAACTAATGGTAACTTGGCTCTCCCAAAAACTTGCAAGACAACTTTCATCATCATCTGCTGGATCAGGTAATCTTTTTTTTTTTTTGAGATGGAGTCTCGTACTGTCGCCCAGGCTGTAGTGCAGTGGCACAATCTCGGCTCACTGCAAGCTCTGCCTCCCGGGTTCACACCATTCTCCTGCCTCAGTCTCCCAAGTAGCTGGGATTACAGGTGCCTTCCACCATGCCTGGCTAATTTTTTTTTTGTATTTGTACTAGAGACTGGGTTTCACCATGTTAGCCAGGATGGTCTCGATCTCCTGGCCTCATGATCCATCCACCTTGGCCTCCCAAAGTGCTGGGATTACAGGTGTGAGCCACTGCACCCAGCCTGGATCAGGTAATCTTAAATCTAGAATTTAGATTAAGATGGTCCTGGATTGTAGTTTTTCCAAGCCGTAGCAGAGACAAAAGAAAGTTCTCTTTGGAAGAGGACGTTGTCAGCCAATGTGTCAGTTTATTTATTTTTTAAATACATTCTTCAGTGCACAGGCAAAGATAATCAGGTATGGAAGGATAAAAGACACTTTGAGTAAAACCTAGTAGATACAACAGACAATAGAAATAGACTCAGTGAAAATGATATACTGGAATTGTTAGACTATAAAGCAACTAAATTTGCTATGTTCAAATAAATAAGGCCAAAAATAAAAATTTAACAACAAACTGGAAACTAAAAATTATCCAGCAGATGTGAAAGCAGTAAGATAATAGCAAAACTGAAAAACACACTATTTAAAACTTAATCATTAGGTTGTACATGAGATTAGATATAGGTGTAAAGCGAATTAGTGAACTGGGAGATAGGTCAGAATAAACAGTTCACAATGCAATGTGCAACGATAAAAAGGGGAACTCCAAAGAAGATGGTAAGAAATATAGATATTCAGTGCAAAGAACCAGAAATCCAGAGAGCCAGCTTGAATTCCAAATTCCATCATTAGCTTATATAATACATTTGACACACATAACTTTTTTGTGCCTCTGAGTTTCATCATCACTTCTTAGTGGGCACTGCTGTTAATGCAGTTTTTACTTATGTAGCATAGTCCAAAGATTGCTTAAGTTTTCTGCTATAACTTCTCATTTTTTCCATTTAACCATTTAATGAAAACATTTACTAAGTATGTAATATTTGCCAGATCCTAAGATAGATGCCAGGAATGGATACAAAGAACAGTTTGTTCATTTGAAACTCAAATACTGCTGTCGTGTGTCAGCTTATATAGTTGGACAGCTGAGGCTGAATTCCTGGAAATGCCCTGTATTCTGAAAGCCTAGAGTCAAATAGCATTTTGAGAACTATCCATTTTTATGACTTACATTTAGGAATAACACGACCTCCTTTTCTAGCCTTCCTCAGAAAAGAGTATCACCAGAAGATACTCTGAAACTCTCAACTTGGTCAAATGTATAACATAAAGGAAGGATGGAACTTGGAATTCAAGCTAGCTCTCTAGATTTCTAGTTCCTTGCTTCGAAAAGGGAACTGGAGGCCGGATGCGGTCGGCTCATATCTGTAATCCCAGGACTTTGAGAGGCCGAGGTGGGTGCATCACGAGGTCAGGAGATTGAGACCATCCTGGCTAAAACGGTGAAATCCCGTCTCTACTAAAAATACAAAAAAGCTGGGCATGGTGTGCCTGTAATCCCAGCTACTCGGGAGGCTGAGGCAGGAGAATGGTGTGAACCTGGGAGGCAGAGCTTGCAGTGAGTCGAGATTGTGCCACTGTACTCCAGCCTGGGTAACGGAGCAAGACTCTGTCTCAAAAAAAAAAAAAAAGAAAAGAAAGAAAGAAAAGGAAACTGGAAGACCCAGGTTCTAGATCTGCTACTACTTATGCTGAACTCACTGTCCTTCACTCCTTTAACTTTGGCAATTTCAAAAGTAATTAGTTAGATCAGACTCTAGGCAAATCATTTAGCTAGTCTATATTTCAGAATCTTTTTTTAAAAACACTTTTTTAATACACTGTCAAAGATTTATTGTGTTTAAAAATGTGAATTAAAATATATTCTGAATTCTAAAAAATCAGAAATGAGTTTTAAAAATTGTTGATGTGTGGGAGTTCTTTATATTCTGTGTATGAGAGATAGATTTTCTCATTTCTGGCTTGCCTATTTGTTTTTAAAATTGTGTCATTTCATGGGTAGATTGTTCTTAACTTTGTAAGTCCAGCTTATCAATTTGTTCTTCTTTTTTTTTTTTGAGATGGAGTCTCACTCAGTAGGCCAGGCTGGGGTACAGTGGCACGATCTCGGCTCACTGCAACCACCACCTCCCAGGTCCAAGCAATTCTTTTGCCTCAGCCTCCCAAGTAGCTGGGACTACAGGTGTGCGTCACCACACCCAGCTAATTTTTGTATTTTTAGTAGAGACAGAGTTTCACCATGTTGGCCAGGCTGGTCTCGAACTCCTGACCTCAGATGATCCTCCCACCTCGGCCTCCCAAAGTGCTGGGGATTACAGGTGTGTGTCACCATGCCCGGCCTGTTCTTTTATGGTTAGTACTTTTTTTGGGTCCTAAGACAACTCTGCCTATCCCAAGCATGAGGAAATTCTATGTTTTCATCTAGAAGCTTTTTGATTCTGGTCTAAGCCTATGATTCATCTCAAATTAATTTTTGTGTATGGTGTGAGGTTCACTTTTTCCTATACAGATGTCCAGTTTTCCAGAACCAAATGTAAAGATATTTTCCCCCATTTAATTGACTTAAAGCCTTGGTTGAAAAAAAAAGTTTATATATATAGATAGGTAAGTAGGTAGGTAGATAGATATCCCTCGTATGGAGTGGCTGCTTTTGAATTCTGTATGCTGTTGCCTGCCTCATACTACATGTTCTTGATTGCTGTAGAGTAAGGCTTCTGGATTTGTTTGTAAAGATTATTTTGGGCATTTTAGATCGTGTGTATTTCCATAGCAATTTTAGAATTAGCCTGTTAATTTCTGCTAGGATTTTGCTAGGGATAATATTGACTCTATTGCTCAATTTTGAGAGAATTGCCGTCCTAACAGTATCGAGTCTTCTGATCCATGAACATTATATATCTTGTCATTTATTTAGGTATTTAAAAAATTCTCTCAGTAGTATTTTATAGGTTAATAAAGGTACATATTTTGTTGGTTTTATTTCTATTTTTTTAATTTTATTTTTAGCTATGCATTTCTAGTACAAAGAAACATAATTGAGTTTAGTATATTGACCTGTCATAGTACATTTCTGAAATCACTTATTCTAGTAATTTCTGTAAATTCCATAGGATTTTCTGTGTATGTAATCATGTCATCTAGAAATAGGAGAGCTTTCACTTTTCAGTATTTATGACTTTTCCTTTTCTTGCCTTAGTGCACTGACTAGGATTTTCAGTACAATGTAGAGTAGAAGTGGTGAGAATGTATTTACTCGTCTTGTATTGATCTCTTAGGAAAAGCATTTAATGTTCCATTACTAAGTAAATAATGTTAGCTGTAGTTATTGCATGGATATCATCCATCAGCTTCAGAGAGTTCTGTTCCTAGTTTGCTGAGAGTTGTTATTATTAATGGCTATTGAATTTTGTCTAATGATTTTTCTGCATTTGTTGAAGTGATCATCTAGCTTTTCTCCTTTATTCTACTAATGTGATAAATTACATTAAATCAAACCTGTATTCCTGAAATTAAATGATTTTGTCATGATGTATTATTATTTTTATATTTCGCTAAAATCATTTTTCTATTTTAAGGATTTTCTATGTTCATGGGTGATGTTGTTCTATAATTTTCTTCACATAAAAGGCTTCAGAATCCAAATATCCCTTCATAAAGATTGTCTGCCGTATAATAATGTACTTTTAAGCATGAGCACTTCTGTCTCTTGTCCTTCATTCACCCCAAGGATGACATTGGCTATCAAATGAAAGAAAGTGTCAAATTAGAGTCAGGACATTTGATAGCTGTTTCACCTTAGTATCTCCAATCTAACAGAGAACAATCTCTGCCTAGACCAGTGCACACAGTGGTTATGGAAATGAAATGAGAAATGAGAAAGCTTCAAAAACCAAATTTCAGAATAAAAGAGTATTTCTCAAAAAATTTTTTTCTTCACATAGTATCTTCATAACAGTTTATTGTTAAATTTAAGACTCTAGCTTTTTAGTTTCATATTTCATAAATTTCTTCATTTTAAGTTTATTTTACTTTCTCAAGGTTTATTATAGTTATTTTCTGCTTTTTAGTTGAATTTTTTGAATTATAAATATACTTGTCTATGAGTTTTCCCCTACATAAATAAGTAAATACTGTATAGTATTTATAATCAAAGACATGAAATGTTGTAGCAAGAATACTATATACCTCAGTCACAGATAAGGTTGCAGTAATGGGTCTGTAGATATTCAGGGTTTCTGCTAGCCATTCCTCTTCTGTGAATCCTGTATGGTCTTTGTAGATCTGGCGTTTAACCTCCAGGTTATAACCAAGAAGACAAGTCAGTGATGATCAGATGACATTAAGTTTTATAGTCCCTACCATGCTAACTCTAGGGCCAAATTTGTTGACTTTACTACTGACATTTTGGACCAGATAATCCTGTATTGGGAGGGAAAGAAGATTGTCCTGTGTACTAGAAGGTGTTTAGTAGCATCTTTGGCTTCTGTCTTCTAGCTGTCCATAGCAGCCTTACTTGTGACAATTTAAAATGTCTGTAGATGTTACCAAATGTCCTGGAGTAGGGTGAGGCCAGAATTGCAACCTAGATGGCAACCACTGCTCTAGGTTGATTTCTTTTTGTCATTTATGTAGACCTAGTAGATTTCTATGTAATTTGTATATATATTAAATTACCTTTTCAATTAATAGCAAACCAGGAAAAACATGACAAAGTCAACTGTTAGCTGCTTCAAACAGTAGGAAAGTTATAGATTGGATATTGTCACTTCTACCTTATTTGGTATCACAAGTAGTATCTGAACCAAGGACTAAACATATATGGACTAAACATATGTGGAACCAAACACTATATGGTTCAAATAACTGAAAAGTATAGGGGATTGGTGTATGTCTATTTTGTGTCTGCTTCTTAGATGTTTCTCACCAACTCTTTTATTAATCAGGGTGAAATACATTTAAAAAATTTTAAAAATCAGAGTGAATGGCCAGGCGTGGTGGCTCACGCCTGTAATCCCAGCACTTTGGGAGGCTGAGGCAGGCGGGTCACAAGGTCAGGAGTTCGAGACCAGCCTGGCCAACATGGTGAAACCCTTTCTCTACTAAAAATATAAAAATTAGCCGGGCGTCGTCGCGCATGCCTGTAATCCCAGCTACTTGGGAGGCTGAGACAGGAGAATTGCTTGAACCTGGCAGGCGAAAGTTTCAGTGAGTCGAGATTGCGCCACTGCATTTCAGCCTAGGTGACAGAGCGAGACTCTGTCTTAAAAAAAAAAAATCAGAGTGAATATAAATTCATAATCTTGGACAGAAAGACGTATTACTTGTTTATCATTCGTATGATAAATATCTGAAGTATGCTTCACAAACTGCTATGGTGGTGACCCATAAAACATTATAAATAAATGGTAACTTGTTACAATAGCTATATATTTCAGAGGGAGTATATATTACTCAGTCTTCCTAACTTTTCCTCATTGTTAGAAATACAGTGGAGTTTTCTTTTTGGCCATTTTCCTCTCCATTATAAATAAATGTTTGTCTGAAAAGTATTTTGTGCATAGAATTTTTTAAATATATAAAGCCAAATTGCTTCCCAAAAGGATTAGGCAGCCTCCAAAGTTTTCTTGACATTGTTTTTTCCTTGCCACCCTAACTTAAGAAAACACTTAAATCATTTATTTAACATTAAAATGTGTAAGGTATGCTAATCTTAAAATATTATGCACACCTGAATAACTACTCTCAAGATCAAGATCTAGAACATTTTTGATATGTAGGAGGTTTCCTCTTGTGTCTTTATACTCAATACTCACTCTCAGTGGTAACCAGTATATGACTTCTTTAAATATTTATTAGTTTTGCCTGCCCTTGAACTTCATGTAGATAAAATCTTTTAATGTCTTCTCTCTTGCAGTATAATGCTGAGATCCATCCATGTTTTTGCATGAATCCTCGGTGTATTCTTTTTTGTTGTTATATAGTATTACACTATATTATGTACTACAAAATGTCCATTCTCCTGTCGATATCTGAGTTATTCTAACTTGGGGCTATTATGAATAAGCTGCCATAAACATCCACGTGTATGTTTTATGGGATTCAGATGCACTAATTTCTTTTGTGTATATACCTAGAAATGTGACTGCTGGATTTTAGCTTAAGGATATGTTTAGTTTTAGTTGGTTCTGTCAAGCAGTTTTGTAAGGTAATTGTACCGATTTAATCTCTAACCATTCATATGAGAATTCCAGTTGTTCTACAACCTTATTAACACTTGGTTTGCCTGTTTCTGTGATTCTTGCAGGTGTGTTTTGGTATCTCTTTGTGTTTTAAAAATGCATTTCCCTGTTGAGTACTGCTTATTGTCTACTTCAATATCCATCTTTGTGAAATGGTGGTTCATGCTTTTTGTTCATTTAAAATTCCATTGTTTGTTTTTTTCTTATTGATTTATACGAATTCATGATATATTTTGGATATGAGCCTTTGTCAGATGTGTTGCAGATATCTTATTTCAATCCATGGCTTGTAATTTCACTTGCTTAATGGAGTCTTTGCTGTAAAATGTTCTTCTAATTTAGCTCAGTTTATCAAATTTTTCTATTCAGATTTATGTGTATTTTATTTAAGAAGTCTTTTCTACCTTATGAAAAATTCTGTTTTCTTCTAGAAGCTTGATTATGTCAGCTTTTACATTTAGGTCTATGATCTCACTCAAATTAACTTTTTGAATAGTGTGAAATAAGGGTCAAGGTTAATTATATTTTCCATATGGATGTCTAGTTGTTCCAGCACTTAATTACAATGGTACCTTGGTTATAAATCAAGTGACCATATGTCACAGTGGTGATCACCACTGTAACCTTTGATAGCTGTCTCCCTAAGCATCCTACTTGTATATACTTATTATAACAATGTTTAAATAATTCTGGTTCGACACAGTGGCTCACACCTGTAATCCCAGCACTTTGGGAGGCCAAGGTGGGCAGATCACCTGAGGTCAGGGGCTAGAGACCACCCTGGCCAACATGGTAAAACCCCATCTATTAAAGATACAAAAAATTAGCTGGGCATGGTGGCAGGTGCCTATTGTTCCATCTACTCGGGAGGCTGAGGCACAAGAATCACTTGCACCTGCGAGGCAGGGGTTGTAGTGAGCTGAGATCATGCCACTTCGCTCTAGCCTGGGTGGCAGAGCAAGACTCTGTCTCATCATAATAATAAATTAATTCTGTTCATGGTAGTTGCACTTACTTAACAGATGAATGTCTCCTTCCTTTCCATGTTTAAGAGTATAGACAATTTGAACCAATAATTCTTCTATTTCTGATTTTTTTTGTTTTATTTATTCTTTCTTTGGAAATGGTTTTCATTTTTTATTTGTAAGCACACTTTTCACTTAAGAAATAAAAGTAATGGCTCAGTGCTGGCCTTTTACAAGTTTTGCATGATAACCTTCATATTTATATGTAACACTTGAGAATTTAAAAGCTTTTACGTTTTCAATAATAAACTTTTAAAATAGTGGTTGTCACTGCCTATATTATAACTCAACATATTCTGCACAAAGTATTTAGTATGTTTAGTTTTGCTTACATTACTTCAACTTGTTTTACCTTCAGGTCATATCAAAAATATAGTGGGAGCTCTGGAAATCACTCAGGAAAGAGAATAATTTGAAAGTCAAGCTGTTTGGAGGGTAGAGATAAGAGGTTGCCAGTTATATGGGTTTTATTAGGATTCTCTTCACCAGAGGCTACAACCTTACAGAGCTGTGATCGGTGATTATGTCACGTGAATTTTTCCTGTTTCCAAACTAAACTTTGTGAACCTGGATCTCAGATACATATGACTGGGGACTCTTGACAGGTCCTTTTCTTCCAGCTGTTTTATTTTATGCTTTATTATTTGGTACGCTCCCAGGTACTTTGAGAAATAGATTTAAATATTATCTCTCTATAAATTTTTTATACCAAAAGACAATGATTATCTGGGCAGCCCAAGGCAGGAATATGTTACCTAATGCTCAAGGAGAGGAATTAACTTTAAATTCCAACATAAAACAGAAGGTTTTGACATCTCTGGTAGCAACTACTGTGTTTTTTAATTGATTAGGAATGATAATTTAAAAATTTTCCCACATGAAAAACTGTTTCTAAAATGTACTAAACTTTATGATTTTTCTGTTTCCTTAGAGTTCTTCTTCTAGTAGTGATTTACAAATTGGTATTTTTAAAAATTACTTTTTATTGAATAGGTATATCCATTCCCTGTTTCATCAAGTTTCAGGGAGAAAATAGGGGAAAAAGTCTGTTATATAGTATCTGATCATTTATAGTCAGCTTCAAAATTTTAGAGGCTTGAAGAATATGTCTGTTATATATGAAACTGATATGTTAAATATAATAGACATATGTAGAGTGTAGAGTTTTTTATTTGTTTGTTTGTTTTGAGATGGAGTCTCATTCTTGTCACCCAGGCTGGAGTGCAGTGGTGCAATCTCAGCTCACTGCAACCTCCGCCTCCTGGGTTCAAGCAATTCTCCTGCCTCAGCCTCCTGAGTAGCTGGGATTACAGATGCCCACCACTACACCTGGCTAATATATATATATATACATATATATATATATTTTTAGTAGAGATGGGGTTTCACCATGTTGGCCAGGCTGGTCTCAAACTCCTGACCTTGGATGATCCGTCCGCCTTGGCCTCCCAGAGTGCTGGGATTACAGGCGTGAGCCATCGCGCCTGGCCAAGTGTAGAGTTTTTGAAAATATGTTGGTCAGTTGATTAGGCTAGAAAATAGAATGCATGTGAGTATAGGTATATGTGTATATGCATATAGAAATACTTCTAAAATTGATTTTTAATAGACTGTTTAGAGCAGTTTTAGTTTCACAGCAAAACTGAGCAGAAGGTATACAGATTGTCTATATATCCCATGCCCCAACACATGCATAGCCCTTCCTACGATCAGCATCCTCCACCAGAGTGGTCTATTTGTTATACTTGATGAACCCACATTGACACATCTTTATCACCCTGAATCTGTAGTTCACATTAGAGTTCACTTTTGGTTACATTTTATTGGTTTTGACAATATATAATGACATATATCAACTGTAATCGTATCATACAGAATAGTTTCACTATCCTAAAAATCCTGTGTCCTGCCTATTGATCCTTCTCTCCCTGTGACCCCTGATATGGGCTAATCTTTTTATTCCCCCACAGTTTTGCCTTCTCCAGAAAGTCATAGTTGGATTCATACAGTATGTAGCCTTTTCTTTTTATTATTATTATTACTATTATTATACTTTAAGTTTTAGGGTACATGTGCACAATGGGCAGGTTAGTTACATATGTATACATGTGCCATGCTGGTGTGCTGCACCCATTAACTCGCCATTTAGCATTAGGTATATCTCCTAATGCTATCCCTCCCCGCTCCTCCCACCCCACAACAGTCCCCAGAGTGTGATGTTCCCCTTCCTGTGTCCATGTGTTCTCATTGTTCAATTCCCATCTATGAGTGATGGGTGTTTGGTTTTTTGTCTTTGCGATAGTTTGGTTTTTTGTCTTTGCGATAGTTTACTGAGAATGATGATTTCCAATTTCATCCATGTCCCTACAAAGGACATGAACTCATCATTTTTTATGGCTGCAGAGTATTCCATGGTGTATATGTGCCACATTTTCTTAATCCGGTCTATCATTGTTGGACATTTGGGTTGGTTCCAAGTCTTTGCTATTGTGAAAGTGCCGCAGTAAACATACGTGTGCATGTGTCTTTATAGCAGCATGATTTATAGTCCTTTGGGTATATACCCAGTAATGGGATGGCTGGGTCAAATGGTATTTCTAGTTCTAGATCCCTGAGGAATCGCCACACTGTCTTCCACAATGGTTGAACTAGTTTAGAGTCCCACCAACAGTGTAAAAATGTTCCCAATTCTCCACATCCTCTCCAGCACCTGTTGTTTCCTGACTTTTTAATGATTGCCATTCTAACTGGTGTGAGATGGTATCTCATTGTGGTTTTGATTTACATTTCTCTGATGGCCAGTGATGGTGAGCATTTTTTCATGTGTTTTTTGGCTGCATAAATGTCTTCTTTTGAGAAGTGTCTGTTCATGTCCTTCGCCCACTTTTTGATGGGGTTGTTTGTTTTTATCTTGTAAATTTGTTTGTGTTCATTGTAGATTCTGGATATTAGCCCTTTGTCAGATGAGTAGGTTGCGAAAATTATCTCCCATTTTGTAGGTTGCCTGTTCACTCTGATGGTAGTTTCTTTTGCTGTGCAGAAGCTCTTGAGTTTAATTAGATCCCATTTGTCAATTTTGGCTTTTGTTGCCATTGCTTTTGGTGTTTTAGACATGAAGTCCTTGCCCATGCCTATGTCCTGAATGGTAATGCCTAGGTTTTCTTCTAGGGTTTTTATGGTTTTAGGTCTAACGTTTAAGTCTTTAATCCATCTTGAATTAATTTTTGTATAAGCTGTAAGGAAGGGATCCAGTTTCAGCTTTCTACATATGGCTAGCCAGTTTTCCCAGCACCATTTATTAAATAGGGAATCCTTTCCCCATTTCTTGTTTTTCTCAGGTTTGTCAAAGATCAGATAGTTGTAGATATGCGGCATTATTTCTGAGGGTTCCGTTCTGTTCCATTGATCTTTATTTCTGTTTTGGTACCAGTACCATGCTGTTTTGGTTACTGTAGCCTTGTAGTATAGTTTGAAGTCAGGTAGTGTGATGCCTCCAGCTTTGTTCTTTTGGCTTAGGATTGACTTGGCGATGCGGGCTCTTTTTTGGTTCCATATGAACTTTAAAGTAGTTTTTTCCAGTTCTGTGAAGAAAGTCATTGGTAGCTTGATGGGGATGGCATTGAATCTATAAATTACCTTGGGCAGTGTGGCCATTTTCACGATATTAATTCTTCCTACCCATGAGCATGGAATGTTCTTCCATTTGTTTCTATCCTCTTTTATTTCATTGAGCAGTGGTTTATAGTTCTCCTTGAAGAGGTCCTTCAGTATGTAGCCTTTTCTGATTGGCTTCTTTCACTTAGTAGTAGCATTTAAGTTTCCTTCATGTCTTTTTATGACCTTATGGCTTACTGCTTTTCAGTGCTGAATAATATTTCATTGTTGGTGTATATCACCGTTTATCTAGCCACCCACTGAAAAAGTCTTGGTTTCTTACAAGTTTTGGCAGTTATGAATAAAACTGCCATAAACATTTGTGTGTAGGTTTCTGTGTGGATATAAGTTTTCATCTATTTTGGGTAAATACCAAGAAACATGATTACTGGATCATATGGTAAGAGTATGTTTAATTTTGTAAGAAACCGCCTGTCTTCCAAAGTGGCTGTACCAATTTGCATCCCCACCGGCAAGAAATGAGCATTTCTTTTGCTCCACATCCTCACCATCGTTTGGTGGTGTCAGTATTCTGGATTTTGGTCATTCTAATAGATATGTAGTGGTATCTTATTGTTGTTTTAATTTGCATTTCCATGATGACATATAATATGAAACATCTTTTCATATGCTTACTTGCCATCCATATGTCTTATTTGGTGAGGTGTATTTAAGGTCTTTGGCCAATTTTTAAATTGGGTTGTTTGTTTTCTTGTTGTTGAGTTTTAAGAGTTCTTTGTATATTTTGGATAACAATTCTTTATCAAATGTGTCTTTTGGAAGTATTTTCTCCCGGTTTTTGGCTTGTCTTCTCGTTCTTTTGACAGTGTCTTCTGCAGAGCAGAAATTTTATTTTTAATGAGGTCTAACTTATCAATATGTTCTCTCATTTGATGTTGTATCTAAAAAGTCATTGCCAAACCCCACAGTCATCTAGATTTTCTCCCAGGTTTCATCTTTTGTAGTTGTACCACAATTCTTGGAGATTCTGTTCTGGTTCCCCTCATCCCCCCAGTCTTTTTTCTCTTTGCTTTCAGTTTTGCAACTTTCGACTGAGATATACTCAAACTCAGAAACTCTTTCTTCAGCCGTTTCCTGTCTACTAATATGTCCATCAAAGGCACTGTTTATTTCCATTGAAGCATTTTTCTTCTCCAGCATTTCTTTTTGATTATTTCTTAGAATTTCCATCTGTTTACATTATCTGTTGGTTTTTGCACACTGTTTACTTTATCCATTAGAGCCCTTAGCATATTAATCATAGTTTAAAAAAATGTCTGGTCTGATAATTCCAGTATTATTGCCATGTCAGAATCTGGTTCTGATACTTACCCTGTATCTTCAAACTATGTTTTTCACCTCTTAGGATTCCCTGTACTTTTTTCTTCCTAGCCAGGTATGCGTAAAAGGAATTGCTTTAAATAGGTTTTTAGTAATATATGGGCAAGTGTGGGGGGCAGGGGAAATATTCTGTAGTCCTATGAGTACATCTCAGTTTCTTAATGAGCCTTTGCCTCTGGAATGCGAAGTTCACCAGTGCTTCTCAGACCCCTGCTCGCTGCCCTCCTCCCTCTTTAGGTGGGACAGAATGACTAGAGGGGGCTGGAGTTAGGTATTTCCCTTCCCTCTGGTATGTTCAGCTCTGATATAAACCCAGCAGGCTGGGTTCTGGTAAACTAGTTGCTTCTGAGAGTAGATCTTTGTAAGGGTAGAGTACTCCTGCATATTTCAAAATAGCTACGTCCCCCCTCCTCCTGCCAGAAGCACCAGCTTTTTCTCTGACATTCACTGTGAGAACCTGGTTGAGTTCATGCAGGTAAAACTTGCAACAGTGTGGGGACCCCCATGTTACTGAGTCCTCCGTGAGTTTTTGACCCTCAGACTTGTCAACACTGAACCTCCATCAATTTGTCATTTACAGTTGAAGTTTTTCTCCCATGGCACTCATTTCTGCTTGTAGGTTTCTATATGGATAAATTGTGGTTCTTCATATCTGCCTGTCTGTCTACTTGTCTAATTTTTGGGGCACTGGTTTGCCCTGTGACCTCACCTGTCTTACAGATCTAAGAAAAGTTGTTGGTTTTTCAGTTTGTTCAGTTTTTTACTTGTTAGGACAGAGTTGCAACTTATAAGCTCCTTCCATGCCAGACATGAAACCATCCCCAAATTGATTTTTTAAATATCCCATATCTTTATAAAAGTAATAGGAGGCAACCTAAAATAAAAATATAAAATCCTCTCCCTCCCACTAAAAAAGCCTAAGACAGAAGATACACTTCAATAAATGCAGAGGAAGGGGATAGGAAACCCATATTAAAATATCCAGACAATAGATATGACCCTAATCTACCCAGGATTCTCAAGCTCCAGAGATCATGGCAGACAGAGATACTGTTAGAATTTGCCTAATTCTCCACTGGCACTATGAAACCAATTTTAACTATTGTGTATACACACACACACACACACATCTTCCTTTCCCAGGTTCATGCCATTAGGACATCCACTTATCTTTGTCTTTTATATTATCTGTTAAGTTGTATGCCAGTGACTTTCAAACTTGACTGTATGCATGAATTACCTGGGATTCCTGTTAAGATGCAGATTCTGATTCAGCAGGCCCAAAGTGGGGTCTTAGATTTTGTATTATTAACAAGCTTCTAGATGATGCTATTGGACCACACTGCAACTACCATGAAGGTTCTAAAGCAGCTACCAATATTTACTAAGAACTTTACCAGCTGGCCTGTAGTCTTTTCACATTGACCTGTGCCATAATCCTAGGTTATCTCTTTTATTTATTTTTTTGAGATGGAGTCTTACTCACTCTGTCACCCAGGCTAGAGTGCAGTGACATGAGCTCAGCTCACTGCAACCTCCACTTCCTGGGTGATCCTCCTGCCTCAGCCCTCCGAGTAGCTGGGATTACAGGTGTGTGCCACCAACCCAGCCGATTTTTTTAAAATTTTTGGTAGAGATGGGGTTTCACCATATTGGCCAGGCTTCTGTTGAACTCCTGACCTCAAGTAATATGACTGCCTCAGCCTCCCAAAGTGCTGGGATTACAGGCGTGAGCCACCGTGCCTGCCATCTCTTTTAATTATTTCATTTCAACTAATATAAATTTTATTTTCACTACATTTTTCAGCCATAATCTTATCTAGATTTTATCATTAGAACTCTCCTACCTCTAAATCCTGTATTTCAGGGTACTACTTTGATTTTAACCTTCTAGCTTTCTTACTACCTTACTTATAGGGAGCTGGGTCTCTAACCTCAGTGAGATTTCCAGACCCTGACATCATTATTTTACCTGAGCCTAACTGGCTCCTTCTTACAGTATATTCTTTGCTGAACCTGAAGTTCACCTTCACCCTTTAAATGTCTTTCATACCTTCATCTTTTTTGTCTTTTGCATACCCATCCCTGTATCAGAATTGCAGTTCAGCTTCTCCATTTCTTTAGCTAGGTTGCTGAATATATGTGACAGAAAATTATATTCTCCAGGTTGGTGTCATCACAAATTTATGGTATTCATTCTCGGTTGGGCTCTTGTTTTTTTGTTTTGTTTTGTTTTAAATTGAGTCTTGCTCTGTTGCCCATGCTGGAGTGCAGTGGCTCAATCTCAGCTCACTGCAACCTCCACCTCCTGGGTTCAAGCAATTCTCTTGCCTCAGCCTCTCAAGTAGCTGGGATTATAGGCACGTGCCACCACGCCCAGCTAATTTTTATATTTTTAGTAGAGATGGGATTTCACCATGTTGGCCAGGCTGGTCTCGAACTCCTGAAGTCAGGTGGTCCGCCCGCGTTGGCCTCCGAAAGTGCTGGGATTAAAGGAGTGAGCTACTGCACTTAGCCAGTTGGGCTCTTAATGCTGCTGTTTTTTGACCCCAAACTTTCCTGGATGAAGAAGGCATTCTTTTGCATGCATCTGGAAAGTTTACCACTAGAGAGAAAACACTTTTGAGGAACTAAAGGAGATATTGTATGTGTGTGTGAGTGCCCATGTAGAAATAAGGACGAAGTATTCTGGAAAATAGAAAATATCGTTTAGTGTTTCATAGCAGTTAACAAATGAAAGAGCCCAGCTCTTCAAGTGGCTCTTGCTATGTCTCTTGCTATTGTCAGGTTAAGCCATAACTCTCTGTTTCTCATCTTACGCAGGTTAAGGATAATATATTAGATGAATGCTGAAGAAAGTGTTAGTTATTTGTCTAGGGGAAGGCTTAACATGTAGATAGGGAAAGGATGAGGAAAAAGAGATATAAGGACAGTTTTTACCGAGAGAGATAATAGGAATGAAGTGAAAATGGGGGAAAAATATGATCTCTTAGGTGAGAGAAGGTAGATTAACTAATAAATTTGAGGCTAAGTCACTCAGCCTTATGTCGTAGACGTGAATATAAAGAACCTATTTTGTATTACAAATACTGTTAATAGATATATCGTGGATTTTTACATTTTGTATTTAAACAGGCAGTTTGGAAATCTTCTGACTATGCATTTTTGAATAATTGATATTCAGAATACCATTTCTCATCTATGAAGATATTTGATGAAATGAATTTGCATTTAAACATTCATGATGATTCTGAGTAGGAAAAATACACAGAAGAACAAAGCACTTAATTATGTTTCTTTAAAAATAAACGCCATGAAAAGCATTTAAAAATAAGATAAAATATAGTATGTAGAGAACAACTATATCTCAGAATTTAAATTATTTTGTAACTGTATACAGGATAATAGAATATGTATTTTAATGTATACATTATATTGAAAGATCTTGTAGAATCTTTTTTTTTTTTTTTTTTTTTTGAGATGGAGTCTCACTCTGTCACCCAGGCTGGAGTGCAGTGGCACAATCTCAGCTCACTGCAACCTCCACCTCCCAGGTTCAAGCAATTCTCCTGCCTCAGCCTCCCAAGTAGCTGGGACTACAGGCATGCACCACCACGCCCAGCTAATTTTTCTATTTTTAGTAGAGACGGGGTTTCACCGTGTTGGCCAGGCTGGTCTTGAACTCCTGACCTTGTGTTCCACCCGCCTCATCCTCTCAAAATGCTGGGATTACAAGCGTGAGCCACTGCACCTAGCCAAGATATTGTAGAATCTTTAAAAAAAATCTTCAGACACAGCTTAAATATCACTCTTACTTTTAACCCTTTGTAAATGAACTCAGTCTCCTTTCTTTCAAAGTTCCCTTTAGGTCTAGGATATTTCCTTTATTTTTATTATTATTTTACTTTAAGTTCTAGGGTACATGTGCACAATGTGCAGGTTTGTTACATATGTATACATGCGTCATGTTGGTGTGCTGCACCCATTAACTCGTCATTTACATTAGGTATGTCTCCTAATGGTATCCCTCCCCCCTCCGCCCACCCCACGACAGGCCCTGGTGTGTGATATTCCCCTTCCTGTGACCAACTGTTCTCGATGTTCAGTTCCCACCTATGAGTGAGAACATGTGGTGTTTGGTTTTTTGTCCTTGTGATAGTTTGCTGAGAATGATGGTTTCCAGCTTCATCCATGTCCCTACAAAGGACATGAACTCATCATTTTTTATGGCTGCATAGTATTCCATGGTGTATATGTGCCACATTTTCTTAATCCGGTCTATCATTGTTGGACATTTGGGTTGGTTCCAAGTCTTTGCTGTTGTGAATAGTGTCACAGTAAACATATGTGTGCATGTGTCTTTATAGCAGCATGATTTATAATCCTTTGGGTATATACCCAGTAATGGGATGGCTGGGTCAAATGGTATTTCTAGTTCTAGATTCTTGATGAATCGTCACACTGTCTTCCACAAGGGTTGAACTAGTTTACAGTCCCACCAGCAGTGTGAAAGTGTTCCCATTTCTCCACATCCTCTCCAGCACCTGTTGTTTCCTGACTTTTTAATGATTGCCATTCTAACTGGTGTGAGATGGTATCTCATTGTGGTTTTGATTTGCATTTCTCTGATGGCCAGTGATGATGAGCATTTTTTCATGTGTCTTTTGGCTGCATAAATGTCTTCTTTTGAGAAGTGTCTGTTCATATCCTTTGCCCACTTTTTGATGGGGTTGTTTGTTTTTTTCTTGTAAATTTGTTTGAGTTCTTTGAAGATTCTGGATATTAGTCCTTTGTCAGATGAGTAGATTGCAAAAATTTTCTCCCATTCTGTATGTTGCCTGTTCACTCTGATGGTAGTTTCTTTTACTATGCAGAAGCTCTTTAGTGTAATTAGATCCCATTTGTCAATTTTGGCTTTTGTTGCCATTGTTTTTGGTGTTTTAGTCATGAAGTCCTTGCCTGTGCCTGTGTCCTCAATGGCATTGCCTAGGTTTTCTTCTAAGGTTTTTATGGTTTTAGGTCTAACATGTAAGTCTTTAATCCATCTTGAATTAATTTTTGTATAAGGTGTAAGGAAGGGATCCAGTTTCAGCTTTCTACATATGGCTAGCCAGTTTTCCCAGCACCATTTATTAAATAGGGACTCCTTTCTCCATTTCTTGTTTTTGTCAGGTTTGTCAAAGATCAGATGGTTGTAGATGTGTGGTATTATTTCTGAGGGCTCTGTTCTGTTCCATTGGTCTATATCTCTGTTTTGGTACCAGTACCATGCTGTTTTGGTTACTATGGCCTTGTAGTATAGTTTGAACTCAGGTAGCATGATGCCTCCGGCTTTGTTCTTTTGGCTTAGGATTGTCTTGGCAATGCGGGCCCTTTTTTGGTTCCATATGAACTTTAAAGTAGTTTTTTCCAGTTCTGTGAAGAAAGTCATTGGTAGCTTGATGGGGATGGCATTGAATCTATAAATTACCTTGGACAGTATGGCCATTTTCATGATATTGTTTCTTCCTATCCATGAGCATGGAATGTTCTTCCATTTGTTTGTGTCCTCTTTTATTTCATTGAGCAGTGGTTTGTAGTTCTCCTTGAAGAGTTCCTTCACATCCCCTGTAAATTCGATTCCTAGGTATTTTATTCTCTTTGAAGCAATTGTGAATGGGAGTTCACTCACGATTTGTCTGTTATTGGTGTATACAAATGCTTGTGATTTTTGCACATTAATTTTGTATCCTGAGACTTTGCTGAAGTTGTTTATCAGCTTAAGGAGATTTTGGGCTGAGATGATGGGGTTTTCTAAATATACAAGCATGTCATCTGCAAACAGGGACAATTTGACTTCCTCTCTTCCTAATAGAATACCTTTTATTTCTTTCTCCTGCCTGATTGCCCTGGCCAGAACTTCCAACACTATGTTGAATAGGAGTGGTGAGAGAGGGCATCCCTGTCTTGTGCCAGTTTTCAAAGGGAATGCTTCCAGTTTTTGCCCATTCAGTATGATATTGACTGTGGGTTTGTCATAAATAGCTCTTATTATTTTGAGATACGTCCCATCAATACCTAATTTATTGAGAGTTTTTAGCATGAAGTGCTGTTGAATTTCATCGAAGGCCTTTTCTACATCTATTGAGATAATCATGTGGTTTTTGTCTTTTGTTCTGTTTCTATGCTGGATTACGTTTATTGATTTGCATATGTCGAACCAGCCTTGCATCCCAGGTCTGAAGCCCACTTGATCATGGTGGATAAGCTTTTTGATGTACTGCTGGATTCGGTTTGCCAGGATTTTATTAAGGATTTTTGCATCGATGTTCATCAGGGATATTGGTCTAAAAGTCTCTTTTTTTTGTTGTGTCTCCGTTAGGCGTTGGTATCAGGATAATGCTGGCCTCATAAAATGAGTTAGGGAGGATTCCCTCTTTTTCTATTGATTGGAATAGTTTCAGAAGGAATGCTACCAGCTCCTCTTTGTACCTCTGGTAGAACTTGGCTGTGAATCCATCTGATCCTGGACTTTTTTTGGTTGGTAAGCTATTAATTATTGCCTCAATTTCAGAGTCTGTTATTGGTCTATTCAGGGATTCAACTTCTATCTGGTTTAGTCTTGGGAGGGTGTATGTGTCGAGGAATTTATCCATTTCTTCTAGATTTTCTAGTTTATTTGCGTAGACGTGTTTATAGTATTCTGTGATGGTAGTTTGTATTTCTGTGGGATCGGTGGTGATAGCCCCTTTATCATTTTTTATTGCATCTATTTGATTCTTCTCTCTTTTCTTCTTTATTAGTCTTGCTGGCGGTCTATCAATTTTGTTGATCTTTTAAAAAAATCAGCTTCTGGATTTATTGGTTTTTTGACGGTTTTTTTTGTGTCTCTATTTCCTTCAGTTCTGCTCTGATCTTAGTTATTTCTTGCCTTCTGCTAGCTTTTGAATGTGTTTGCTCTTGCTTCTCTAGTTGTTTTAATCGTGATGTTAGGGTGTCAATTTTAGATCTTTCCTGCTTTCTCTTGTGGGCATTTAGTGCTATCAATTTCCCTCTACACACTGCCTTGAATGTGTCCCAGAGATTCTGGTATGTTGTGTCTTTGTTCTCGTTGGTTTCAAAGAACATCTTTATTTCTGCCTTCATTTTGTTATGTACCCAGTAGTCATTCAGGAGCAGGTTGTTCAGTTTCCACGTAGTTGAGCGGTTTTGAGTGAGTTTCTTAATCCTGAGTTCTAGCTTGATTGCACTGTGGTCTGAGAGACAGTTTGTTATAATTTCTGTTCTTCTACATTTGCTGAGGAGTGCTTTACTTCCAACTATGTGGTCAATTTTGGCATAAGTGTGATGTGGTGCTAAGAAGAATGTATATTCTGTTGATTTGGGGTGGAGAGTTCTATCGATGTCTGTTAGGTCTGCTTGGTGCAGAGCTGAGTTCAATTCCTGAGTATCCTTGTTAACTTTCTGTCTCGTTGATCTGTCTAATGTTGACAGTGGGGTGTTAAAGTCTCCCATTATTCTTGTGTGGGAGTCTAAGTCTCTTTGTAGGTCTCTAAGGACTTGCTTTATGAATCTGGGTGCTCCTGTATTGGGTGCATATATCTTTAGGATTGTTAGCTCTTCTTGTGGAACTGATCCCTTTACCATTATGTAATGGCCTTCTTTGTCTCTTTTGATCTTTGTTGGTTTAAAGTCTGTTTTATCAGAGACTAGGATTGCAACCCCTGCCTTTTTTTGTTTTCCATTTGCTTGGTAGATCTTCCTCCATCCCTTTATTTTGAGCCTATGTGTGTCTCTGCATGTGAGATGGGTTTCCTGAATACAGCACACTGATGGGTCTTGACTCTTTAAGCAATTTGCCAGTCTGTGTCTTTTAATTGGAGCATTTAGCCCGTTTACACTTAAGGTTAATATTTGTATTTGTGAATTTGATCCTGTCATTATGATGTTAGCTGATTATTTTGCTCATTATTTGATGCAGTTTCTTCCTAGCATTGATGGTCTTTACAATTTGGCATGTGTTTGCAGTGGCTGGTACTGGTTGTTCCTTTCCCTGTTTACTGCTTCCTTCAGGAGCTTTTGTAGGGCAGGCCTGGTGGTGACAAAATCTCTCAGCATTTGCTTCTCTGTAAAGGATTTTATTTCTCCTTCACTTATGGAGCTTAGTTTGGCTGGATATGAAATTCTGGGTTGAAAATTCTTTTCTTTAAGAATGTTGAATACTGGTCCCCACTCTCTTCTGGCTTGTAGAGTTTCTGCCGAGAGATCCACTGTTAGTCTGATGGGCTTCCCTTTGTGGGTAACCCAACCTTTCTCTCTGGCTGCCCTTAACATTTTTTCCTTCATTTCAACTTTGGTGACTCTGACAATTATGTGTCTTGGAGTTGCTCTTCTTGAGGAGTATCTTTGTGGCGTTCTCTGTACTCCCTGAATTTGAATGTTGACCTGCCTTGCTAGATTGGGGAAGTTCTCCTGGATAATATCCTGCAGAGTGTTTTCCAACTTGGTTCCATTCTCCCCGTCAGTTTCAGGTACACCAATCAGACGTAGATTTGGTTTTTTCACATAGTCCCATATTTCTTAGAGGCTTTGTTCGTTTCTTTTTACTATTTTTTCTCTAAACTTCTCTTCTCGCTTCATTTCATTCGTTTCATCTTCCATCACTGATACCCTTTCTTCCAGTTGATCGAATCGGCTACTGAAGCTTGTGCATTCATCACGTAGTTCTGGTGCCATGGTTTTCAGCTCCATCAGACCATTTAAGGAGTTCTCTACACTGGTTATTCTAGTTAGCCATTCGTCTAATCTTTTTTCAAGGTTTTTTAGCTTCTTTGCGATAGGTTAGAACTTCCTCCTTTAGGTCGGAGAAGTTTGATCGTCTGAAGCCTTCTTTTCTCAACTCATCAAAGTCATTCTCTGTCCAGCTTTGTTCCGTTGCTGGCAAGGAACTGCATTCCTTTGTATGGGAGAGGTGCTCTGACTTGTAGAATTTTCAGCTTTTCTGCTCTGTTTTTTCCCCATCTTTGTGGTTTTATCTACCTTTGGTCTTTGATGATGTTGATGTACAGATGGGTTTTGGTGTGGATGTCCTTTCTGCTTGTTAGTTTTCCTTCTAACAGTCAGGACCCTCAGCTGCAAGTCTGTTGGAGTTTGCTGGAGGTCCACTCCAGACCCTGTTTGCCCGGGTATCAGTAGTGGAGGCTGCAGAACAGCGAATATTGCTGAACAGCAAATGTTGCTGCCTGATCCTTCCTCTGGAAGCTTCATCTCAGAGGGGTACCCGGCCATGTGAGGTGTCATTCTGCCCCTCCTGGAGTGTGCCTCCCAGTTAGGCTACTCGGGGATCGGGGACCCACTTGAGGAGGCAGTCTGTCCATTCTCAGATCTCAGACTCCGTGCTGGGAGAACCACTACTCTTTTCAAAGCTGTCAGACAGGGACATTTAAGTCTGCAGAGGTTTCTGCTGCCTTGTGTTTGGCTATGCCCTGCCCCTAGAGGTGGAGTCTACAGAGGCAGGCAGGACTCCTTGAACTGTGGTGGGCTCCACCCAGTTTGAGCTTCCCAGCCGCTTTGTTTACCTACTCAAGCCTCAGCAATGGCGAGCACCCCTCCCCCAGCCTTGCTGCCGCCTTGCAGTTCGATCTCAGACTGCTGTGCTAGCAATGAGCAAGGCTCTGTGGGCATGGGATTCTCCAAGCCAGGCGTGGGATATAATCTCCTGGTGTGCCATTTGCTAAGAGCATTGGAAAAGCGCAGTATTAGGGTGGGAGTGACCCGATTTTCCAGGTGCCGTCTCTCTTTTCTTCTTTATTAGTCTTGCTGGAGGTCTATCAGTTTTGTTGATCTTTTAAAAAAAATCAGCTCCTGGATATACCTAATGCTAAATGACGAGTTAATGGGTGCAGCACACCAACATGGCACATGTATACATATGTAACAAACCTGCACATTGTGCACATGTACCCTAAAACTTAAAGTATAATAATAATAAAATTTAAAAAAAAGAAAATAGAATTAAGTATGTATTCTGCTTTTTCTCTACTCTTTAAAAAATTATTATTTTAATTAACCATAATAATTATATGTATTTATTGGGTACAGTGTGGTATTTCAATACATGTATGCAATGTGTAATGATCAAATGAGGGTAGTTAGCAAGTCCATTGCCTCAAAGATTTCTTTTTGGGAACATTCAAGATCCTCTCTTCTAGCTATTTAAAATACCCAATAAATTGTTGTTAACTGTTAGCTCCGTACAGTGTTGTAGAACACTAGAAATTAATACCTCCTTGCTAGCTGTAATTTTGTATCCATTAACCAACCTCTTCATATTCCCTTCACTCACCACCCTTCTCAGCTGCTAATAACTACCATTCTACTCTCTGCTTCTATGAGATGGACTTTTTAAGCATCCACATATGAGTGAGAACATGTGAGTGCCATATTTGTCTTTCTGCCTGGCTTATTTCACTTAACATAATGTCCTCCAGGTTCACACATGTTGCCATGAATTACAGGATTTCATTCTTTTTTATGACTGAATAGTATTCATAAATATTTATATTTATATATGAAAAAATATATATTTATATATATAAATATGTACATAATATATAAATATATATATAAAAAAATATATTTACCACATTTTCTTTTTTCATTCACCTGTTGATGGAAATATAGGTTGATTCCATATCTTTGTTATTGTGAATAGTGCTACAATAAACCTAAAAGTACAGATATCTCTTTGACACACTGATTTTCTTTTTTCTTTTTTTTTTAAATATATACCCAATAATGGGATTGCTGGATCATATGGTAGTTCTATTTTTAGTTTTTTGAGGAACATCCATACAGTTTTCCATCATGGTTATACTAATTTACATTCCCACCAATAGTGTATAATAGTTCCCCTTTCTTTACATCTTCACCAGCATTTGTTTGTTTTTGTCTTTTTGATAATAGACTTTCTAACCAAGGTGAGGTGATGTGTCATTGTGGTTTTGATTTGAATTTCCCTGATGATTAATGATGATGAACATTTTTTCATCTACTCATCCATTTGTGTGTCTTTTGCAAAATGTTTGTTCAGGTTCCTTGCCCATTTATAAAAAATCAGATTTGTAATTTAATTTTTTTACTCTTGAGTTGAGTTCTTTATATATTCTGGATATTAATGCTTTATTGGATGAATAATTTGCAAGTATTTCTCCCATTCTAGGAGTTTTCTCTTCAGTCTGTTGTTTGTCTCCTTTGCCGTGCATAAGATTTTTATTTTGATGTAATCTTGTTTGTCTGTTTTTTGCTGTTGTGGTATATGCTTTTGAGGATTTATTCATAAAATCTTTGCCCAGTATAATGCCATGGGGCATTTCGCCAATGTTGTCTTTTAGTAGTTTCATAGTTTTGGGTCTTACATTAAACTCTTTAATTCATTCTGATTTTTTTTTTTTTTTTGGCATATGGTGAGAGATAGGAGTCTAGTTTCATTGTTCTGCATGTAGACGTACAGTTTTTCTAGCACCAATTATTGAAGAGGTTGTTCTTTCCCTAGTGTTGTGTTCTTGATGCTGTTGTTTAAAATAAGTTGGCTGTAAATGTATGGATTTATTTCTGGGTTCTCTGTTCTGTTCCATTCGTCTATGTGTGTGTTTTTATGCCACTACCATACAGTTCTGTTTACTATAGCTTTGTGGTATATTTTGAAGTCAGGTAGTGTGATGCCTTTGCCTTGTTCTTTTTGCTCAGGATTGCTTTGGCTATTCAGGTGTTTTTTATGGTTCCATATAATTTTTTTAAGGTTCTATATTTCTGTTTCTGTGTAGAATATTATTGGTATTTTGATAGGGATTGCAGTGGATACTATGGTCATTTTGACCTAGTATCAATATTATTTTGACAATATTAATACTTCCAATCCATGAACATGCAATATCTTTACATTTTCTGTGTTGTGTCCTCTTCAATTTCTTTCACCAGTGTTTTGTAGTTTTCATTGTCAAGATATTTTACCTCCTTGGTGAAATTTATTCCTAGGTATTTTATTTTTTTGGTGACTATTGTAAGTGAGATTGCTTTCTTGATTTCTTTTTTTGTCTTGTTTTTTGTTTGTTTGTTTGTTTTTTGAGATGGAGTCTTGTTCTGTTGCCCAGCCTGGAGTGCAGTGGTGTGATCTTGGCTCACTGCAAGTTCTGCCTCCCAGGTTCATGCCATTCTCCTGCCTCAGCCTCTCGAGTAGCTGGGACTACAGGCACCCGTCACCACGCCCGGCTGAGTTTTTGTATTTTTTTTAGTAGAGACGGGGTTTCCCCATGTTAGCCAGGGTGGTCTTGATCTCCTGACCTCGTGATCCACCCTCCTTGGCATCCTAAAGTGCCGGTCTTGATTTCTTTTTCAGCTAGTTTGTCAGTGCTGTATGTAAAAGCTACTGATTTTTGTATGTTGATTTTGTATCCTGTTACTTTACTGAGTTTGTTTAGTAATCATAAGAGTTTTTTGGTGGAGTTCGTGGGGGTGCACGGCAACATATTCAGGCTTATGTACAAGGCATTTGAGGTCAGGGCATGGAAAAATACTGAGGCACTGTGTGTATGTTATTTGTGCATGAGAATAAAACTCCTTGACCCTGAAAACAGGACGGGAAGTTGAGTGTGTGGTATGATAAGGAGTGCTGAAAACAGCCTCCTAATAATGCAGTTTAAGTGTTTTTACAAGGCCACAGGTGTCTCACGAGCCACTTTCAATAAATTTAACAAGCCCTTTCAATAAATACTTGGTGGATGGATGCTGGGGCAGACTCTCTTAGAAAAGCTGCCCCCGACCCCACTCAGCTGAAATTGTCTAAAAACTCCTTGGCATTCACTGCAAGCTATAAGCTCTGCAGAATTAAGGGTTTCCTATATAGAAAGTCATATCATCTGCAAACAGGGACAATTTGATTTCTTCTCTCCCAATTTGGATTCCTTTTATTTATTTTATTTATCTTGCCTAATTGCTCTGGCTAGGACTTCCAGTACTGTGTGGAATAAGAGTGGCGAGAGTGGGCATCCTTGTCTTGTTCCAGTTCTTAGAGGAAAAGATTTCAACTTTTCCTTGTTCGATAAGATGTTAGCTGTGGTTTTGTCATTTATTGCCTTTATCGTGTTTAGATACATACTTTCTGTACCTAATTTATTGAGAATTTTTATCATGAACGGCTGGCAAATTTTGTTAAATGCTTTTTCTGTATTTCTTGAGATGACCATATAGCTTATGTTCTTTTTTTAAATTTTTATTTTTATTTTATTTTATTTTATTTTTTATTTATTTTTATTTTATTATTATTATACTTTAAGTTTTAGGGTACATGTGCACAATGGGCAGGTTTGTTACATATGTATGCATGTGCCATGCTGGTGTGCTGCACCCATTAATTCGTCATTTAGCATTAGGTATATCTCCTAATGCTATCCCTCCCCCCTCCCCCCACCCCACAACAGTCCCCAGAGTGTGATGTTCCCCTTCCTGTGTCCATGTGTTCTCATTGTTCAATTCCCACCTATGAGTGAGAACATGCGGTGTTTGGTTTTTTGTCCTTGCGATAGTTTGCTGAGAATGATGGTTTCCAATTTCATCCATGTCCCTACAAAGGACATGAACTCATCATTTTTTATGGCTGCATAGTATTCCATGGTGTATATGTGCCACATTTTCTTAATCCGGTCTATCATTGTTGGACATTTGGGTTGGTTCCAAGTCTTTGCTATTGTGAATAGTGCCACAGTCAACATACATGTGCATGTGTCTTTATAGCAGCATGATTTATAGCCATCCCATTACTGGGTATATACCCAAAGGACTATAGTTTATGTTGTTTCTGTCAATGTGATGTGTCACAATTTGATACATGTGGTAAACCATCCTTGCATTCCTGGGATGAATCCTACTTGATCATGGTGTATCATCTTTTGAATGCACTGTTAGATTTGGTTTTCTAAAATTTTGTTGACAATTTTTACATCTATGCTCATCAGGGATATTGGCCTGTAGTTTTGCTTTTTTGTTGTGTTCTTGTTTGGTTTTGGTATCACAGTAGTGCTGACACCAGACTCATAGAATGAGTTTAGAAGCATTCTTCCACTTCAATTTTTTGAAATACTTTGAGAAGAATTGGTGTTAGTTCTTCTTTAAGAGTTTGAGGCCGAGCATGGTGGCTAACACCTGTAATCCTAGCACTTTGGGAAGCCGAGGTGGGTGGATTGTTTGAGCTCAGGAGCTTGACACTAGCCTGGGCAATATGGTGAAACACTGTCTCTACAAAAAATACAAAAATTAGCCAGATGTGGTGGCTTGTGCCTGTGGTTCCAGCTACTTGGGGGCTGAGGCCAGAGGATCACCTGAGCTTAGGAGGCAAAGATTGCAGTGAGCTGAGATTGTGCCCCTGTACTTCAGCCTGGGTGATAGAGAGAGAGAACCTGTATCAAAAAAAAAAAAAAAAAAAAAAAAAAGAGTTTGATAGAATTCAGCAGTAAAGTGATTCAGTCCTGGGCTTTTCTTTTTTTTTTTTTTTTCTGGGGCGGAGTCTCAATGTGTTACCCAGGCTGGAGTGCAGTGGCACAATCTCGGCTCACTGCAAACTCTGCCTCCCGGGTTCATGCCATTCTCCTGCCTCAGCCTCCTGAGTAGCTGGGACTACAGGTGCCTGCCACCACGCCCGGCTAATATTTTTTGTATTTTTAGTGTACACACGGTTGCACCGTTTTACCCAGGATGGTCTTGATCTCCTGACCTTGTGATCCGCCTGCCTCAGCCTCCCAAAATGCTGGGATTAGAGGCGTGAGCTACTGCGTCTGGCCTGTCCTGGGCTTTTCTTTGATGTGAAACTTTTTATTACTGATCCCATCTTATTACTCATTATTGGCCTACTCAGGTTTGCTGTTTCTTTTTGGTTCAATCTTGGTAGGTTGTATTTTTCCAGGAATTTATCCATTTTTTCTTGGTTTTCCAATTTTTTGGCATATATTTGCTTATAGTAGTCTTTAATGATCCTTTGTATTTATGTGGTCTCTGTTGTAATTCCTCTATTTTCACTTCTGATTTTATTTATCTGGGTCTTCTCTCATTTTTCCTAGTATAGCTAATGGTTTGTCAAATTTGCTTATCTTTAAAAAACACTTTTTGTTTCATTGATCTTTTGTATTTTTTAAAGTCTCCATTCCATTTACTTTCACTCTAATCTTTATTCTTTCTTTCCTTCTAGTAATTTTGGTTTTGATTTGTTCCTTTTTAGTTCCTTGAGGTGCATCAATATGTTACGTATTTGAAATCTTTCTACTTTTTTTATACAGGTGTTTCTTGATGGTAAACTTTCCCCTTAGAACTGCTTTTGCTGTATTTTACAGGTTTCGATAGGTTGTATTTTTTTGTATTTGTTTCATGAAATTTTAAAATTTCCTTTTTAATTTTTTCCTAGTCCCGTTGGTCATTCAGGGGCATGTTGTTTAATTTCCCTGTATTTGCACTATTTCCAAAGTTCCTCTTGGTATTGATTTTTAGTTTTATTCCATTGTGATCATAGGAGATAGTATATCTTTTTTCAGTTTTTAAAAATTTGTTGAGGTTTGTTTTGTGGCCTAACATATGCCCTATCCTGGAGAATGGTCCATGTGCTGATGAGAAGAATGTGTATTTTGCAGCTGTTGAATGAAATGTTCTGTTAATGTTTGTTAGGTCCATTTGGTCTATAGTATAGTTTAAGTGTGATGTTTCTCTGTTTTTTTTTGTTGAGATTGTTTGTTCATTGCTGAGAATTGGGTGTTGAAATCCTCAACTGTTATTGTATTGGACTCAGTCTCTTCCCTTAGACTGAATATTTGCTTTGTACATTTGGATGCTTTGTTGTAGGTGTGTAGATATTTACAATTGTTATATCCTCTTCCTGCATTGATTCCTTCATGATTATATAATGACCTTTTTGGTCTTTTTTTAAAAGTCCATTTAATCTTATATAAGTATAGTTCTTCCTGCTTTGTTATTTATTTATTTATTTATTTATTTATTTATTTGAGACAGAGTCTTTCTTTGTTGCCTAGGTTGGTGTGCAGTGGAGCGATCTCGGCTCACTGCAACCTTTGCCTCCTGGGTTCAAGCGATTCCTCTGTCTCAGCCTCCTGAGTAGCTGGGATTACAGGTATGCACCACCACACCTGGCTAATTTTTGTATTTTTAGTAGAGATGGGGGTTTCACCATGATGGCTAGGCTGGTCTTGAACTCTTGACCTCAGATGATCTACCTACCCGGGCTCCCAAAGTGCTAGGATTACAGGTATGAGCCACCGCACCCCACCCCTGCTTTGTTTTTGTTTCCGTTTGCATGGAATCTTTTTTGCGTCCCATACCTTTAAGTCTGTCTTCAAATCTTTTTCATCCTATACCTTTCAGTCTGTCTGTCTTTACATGTAAAGTGAGTTTTTTGTAGGCAAAATATAGTTGGGACTTTTAAAAAGAAATCTGTTCAATCACTCTATATCTTTAATTTGGGAATTTAATAACAGTCAAGATCATTGGTGATACATTGAGGACTTACTCTTGTTATATTGTTCATTGTTTTGAATTTCTTTTGTTCTCTTTTTTACTCTTTTGTTTATCTTTGCAGTTCGGTGGATGTCTGTAGTGATAAGGTTTGATTTCTCTCTCTTTTTCAGCTGTGTATCTGTTCTACCTGAATTTTATACTTTATGTTGTTTTCATGAGGCAGTTATTGACCTTTTGCTTCCAAATGAAGGATGCCTTTAAGCATTTGTTGTAAAGCTGGTCTTATGGTGATGAATTCCCTCAGTTTTTGCTTGCCTGGGAAATACTTTATTTCATCTTCATTTCTGATTTTTGCTGGGTATAGTATTTTTGTTTGGCAGTTTATTTTGTTTTTGCAGTTTAGATGTATCATCCTATTCTCTTCTGGTGGGTGAGCTTTCTTCTGAGAAATCTTCTGGTGGTTTAATGGCAATTTCCTTATATGTAACTTGACAGTTTCTTTTCCCTCTGCTTTTTGAATTCTCTTTTTTTCTTTCGTTTTTGATATTTTGATTATAATGTGACTTGGAGACTACCTTTTTGGCTTGATTCTATTTGGGGACTTTTGAGTTTCTTCATTTGAATGTTTATAACTCTCCCATGACTTGGGAAACTTACAGCTGTAGTTTCATTAAATATGTTTTTGGTGCCTTTTTTCATCTCTTCTCCCTCCAGTATTCCCAAAATGCAAAAATTTGTTTGCTTAGTGGTGTCTCATAAGTCCTGTAGGTGTTCTTCATTCTTTTTTATTCTCCTTTTTTGTTCCTCCTACTGAGTTATTTCAAAAGACCTGTTTTCAAGTTCAGAAATTCTTTCTTCTGATGATCTATTCTATTGTTGAAGCTATTGATTTTATTTATCATTTCATTTATTGAATTCTTCAGCTCCAAGATTTCTGTTTCGACCTCTTCTATGATATCTATCTCTTTGTTGGGTTTTCACTCAGATAACAATTTTTTTTCCTGATTTCTTTTTATTATGTCTTTATTCTTTTGTATTTCAGTGAATTTTCTTACAGTCATTATTTTTAATTATTTTTCATGCATTTTATAGATTTCCTTTTCTTTGAAGTCTCTTATGGGATAATTATCATATTCCTTTGGAGGTGTCATGTTTCTTTGCTTTATCATTCTTCTTTTGTCCCCATATTAATATCTGCACAACTAGTGGAACAGTCACCTCTACCAATTTTATGTAGTAGCTTTGTAGGGAAAGACTTTTTCTTGTAGTTGTTTCCTGTCATGTTGGGTGTGTAGGGTAATTTGGCTTTAGTTCTGGTTGTATGTAGTAATGTGGTCTCTGTATGATATTTTTGGCTGTAATCAGCATGTATTAGTCCATTCTCATACTGCTATAAAGAACTACCTGAGACTGGGTAATTTATGAAGAAAAAAGGTTTAATTGATTTACAGTTCCACATGGTTTGGGAGGCCTCAGGAAACTTATAATCATGGTGGAAGGCAACAGGGAAGCATAGAACTTCTTCACATGGTGGCAGGAGAGAGAGAGAGAGAGTGAAGGGGGAAGTGCTACTTTTAAACCATCAGATTTCATGAGAACTCACTCATTATCATGAGAACAGCATGAGGGAAACCACCTGCATGATTCAATCACCTCCCACCAGGTCCCTCCCTTGACAGGTGGGGATTACAATTCAAGATGAGATTTGGATGGGGACACAGAACCAAACTATATCATTTGGCCCCTGGTCCCTCCCAAATCGCATGTCCTTTTCACATTTTGAAATGCAATCATGCACTCCCAACAGTTCCCCAGAATCTTAACTCATTCCAGCATTAACTCAAAAGTCCAAGTCCAAAGTCTCATCTGAGACAAGGCAAGTCCCTTCCGCCTATGAGCTTATAAAATGAAAAACAAGTTAGTTACTTCCAAGATACAATGGGAGTATAGGCATTGGGTAAATGTTTCTGTTTGAAATGGGAGAAATTGACCAAAACAAAGGGGCCACAGGCCCCATGCAAGTCTGAAACCTGGCAGGGCACCCATTAAATCTTAAAGCTCCAAAATAATCTCCTTTGACTCCATGTCTCACATTTAGGGCATGCTGATGCAAGGGGTGGGCTTCAAAGGCTTGGCCAGCTCTGCCCCTGTGGCTTTGCAGGTACAGCCTCTGTGACTGCTTTCACAAGCTGGCATTGAGTGCCTGTGGCTTTTCCAAGTGCACAGTGCAAGCTGTTGGTGGATCTACCATGCTGGGGTCTGGAGAATAGTGGCCCTCTTCTCCCAGCTCCACTAGGCAGTGTCCCAGTGGGGACTCTGTGTGGGGGTTTCAACCCCACATTTTCCCTCTGCATTGCCCTAGTAGAGGTTTTCCATGAGGGCTCCACTCTGACAGTAGACTTCCGTACATCCTCTGAAACTTAGGAGGAGGTTCCCAAAGCTCAACTCTTGCCTTCTGTGCACCTGCAGGCCCAACACCACATGGAGGCCACCAAGGCTTGAGGCTTGCATTCTCTGAAGTAATGGCCTGAATTGTACCTTGGCCTCTTTTAGCCATGCCTCTAGCCTGGAGCAGCTGGGACACAGGGTGCCATGTCCCAAGGCCCTGCCCACAAAACCATTTTTCCCTCGTAGGCCTCTGGCCTGTGATGGGAGGGGCTGTCATGAAGTTCTCTGAAATGCCCTGGAGACATTCTCCCCATTGTCTTGGTGATTAACATTTTGCTCCTCATTACTTATGCAAATTTCTGCAGCCTGCTTGAATTTTTCCCTAAAAAATGGGTTTTTCTTTTCTGTCACATCATCAGACTGCGAATTTTCTAAACTCTTGTGCCCTGCTTCCCTGTTAAACATAAGTTCCAATTTCAGATCATCTCTTTGTGAACACATATGACTATATACTTTCAGAAAAAGCCAGGTTGCATCTTGAGTGCTTTGCTGCTTAGAAATTTATTCTGCCAGATACCCTAAGTCATCTCTCTCAAGTTTAGAGTTCCACAGATATCTGAGGCAGAGGCAAATTGCCACCAGTCTCTTCACTCAAGCATAGCAAGAGTGACCTTTACTCCAGTTCCCAAGAAGTTCTTCATCTCCATCTGAGACCACCTTAGCCTGGACTTCATTGTCCATATTGCTATCAGCATTTTGGTCAAAATCATTCAACAAAGTCTCTAGGATGTTCCAAACTTTTCCACATCTTCCTGTCTTCTTCTGCACCCTCCAAACTGTTCCAACCTCTGCCTGTTACCCAGTTCCAAAGTTGCTCCCACATTGTCAGGTTATCTTTATAGCAGTACCCCAGTATCCTGGTACCAATTTCCTGTATTAGTCTGTTTTCATACTGCTAAAAAGAACTACCTAAGACTGGATAATTAATGAAGAAAAAAGGTTTAATGAACTCACAGTTCCACATGGCTGGGGAGGCCTCAGGAAACTTACAATCATGGCAGAAGTGGAAGCAGGGCCTGTCTTCATGTGGTGGCAGTAAACAGAGAGAGAGAAGGGGGAAGTGCCACTTTTTAACCATCAGATCTCGTGAGAACTCACTCACTATCACGAGAACAGCATGAGGGAACTGACCCCATGGTACAATCATCTCCCAGTGGGTGGGGATTACATTTTGAGATGAGATTTGGGTAGTGACACAGAACCAAACCATATCACAGCATCAGTGATGTCTGCAAATGACTCAGTAGCCTAGTGGTTTATGGAAGGAGCGGTGTGGCTTTTCTCACTGTGAAGCCAACTGAGTGGGCTTGTTCTCAGGCCCTGAGTAGGTACATGTAGTGTCCAGTGGCTCTACTGGTCACAGGGCCATGGTTGCCAGTGGCAGAAGGTGACAGGTGGGCCAGGTCTCACATCTGGGAGGTATATGCAGCCTGTGGTGGCCCTGCTGATGAAAGACATAGGGTTGCTGGTGGCAGTGGGTGCTGGGCCACCATTTCTCACACCCTGGGAGGCATGTGTGTTGGCTCCCCTAGCCTGCTTTCTGTGCTAGACCACCGGGAGTATAGTACACAGTGTGGTACCTGGTGCCAGGATCATGGCTGTCCCATGGGTCTAGCTGAAGTCATAGCATTACAAGTATATGGGCATAGTGAAATGACAGTGGAGCCCCATGGATGTGGCAATGCAGGGACTCTTGGTCCCAGGTCAGGATGAAGTCTAGAAGTGGCACTATTCCCAAAATGGTGCTGTGCTGGTATACCTTGGGTCCTGGGGAGTGGGGGTTGCCAGTGTGCATTTTTTATCTGGAGCAGAGCAGCTGTGTGGACTAAAGGCAGCTTCCTATCCCGGGCTCAGGGCCTGTGACAACTGTGGGGCTGCCATCCTGAGTTTCTGTGCTTCACAGGGTTTTTGTCACTTCCTTGCTGAATTTCAGTGTTCTTCTTTAGACTCTCTACTTGAAGTGCAGTCATTTATTTGTTTTTGCCTTCACACCATGGTAAAGCTGAAAAATCATAAGTTAAATCATTATAAGTCAGAGACCATATATACTTGAAAAATGCTAAGACAGTAGATTTTAAATGTTCTCTCTACACAAAATGGTAAGTATGAGAGATAATAGATATATTAATTAGCTTGATATAGCCATTCCACAATGTCTGCATATATTAAAATATCATGTTGTACTCCCTCTTCTTCTTCATAAGGGAGATGAATATTGGGCACGTCTAGTCCACCATCTTGATGACCCCTATCCTCTTACCTAAATAGTTGGTGAAAGGAATTTTTCACAATAGAAGTATTTGAACTGACAAGAATGAGTAATAGAATTATTGTATCATCATTCTTTAACCCTTAATGAAAAATGATCAGATCTAGGCAGCAATTATCACTGACTTCTAATATCACACACAGAGAGAAAATAATCTAAGTAGGTAGCATAAATTATGGAGTAGTCATGCCAGATATTCAGACCAGAATCTGATTAAGTCTCCAGATCTAACTACTAATTTGTAGGAAATACATGAAACAGAGAAACATGGTAAGTGAAACTATGAGAATGCAATAAGTAAATGTAGAGTATGGAAAATCCTATAGGAGACACAACCCAGTTTTTCAACAAATAAGTTGTAAGAAAAAATTAAAGATAATCTATAGATTTAGAAGATTGTGGGTTTTAAATTGATTATGTAAAGAGGGTTTTCTCTTTACAAGAAGAGTACCTATATTTTAGAGTTACATTGCTAAAATACATGTAGATGAAACGATATGATATCTGAAGGGTAAATGTGGAATGAGTAAAGGTATAGATTAAATAAGACTGGCCATGAATTGATAATTGTTGAAACTAAGTGATAACTAGTACATGGGGGTTCATATACTGTTTATGCTTTTTGCTTTTTTTCTTTCATGTGTTTATATTTCCTGTAATTAAATGTAAAACAAAACAGAAGCCATGTGCTTAGATCATAACTCAAACCCTTTTTTAGCCTTGAGGTTCAACCTAGTCTGACCTCTACTTACCACATCTCTACCATGCTTACCCATGTTCAGAGTACATTTATTTTCTTCCCTTTTTTTCAGATATACCAATTTCACTAACACTTTAGGGCCCTTGAACTTATGGCTGTTCTCTCTATCTGGAAACTTTACCTTTTAGATCATTAGTGTTTATCTCTTGATATACAGGTCTTATCTTAAATGTCATCTCAGAAGAGCTGGCTGTCACCATCACTATCATCTTATCTTATTTTCTTCAAAACGCTCGTCATGATTTGATGTCTCCTTTTATATTTATTGATAGTTTCCACCCATTAGAATGTAAGTTCCATGGTGGTGATGCTGTCTTCTTGACTATCTTGTTCACTGTTAACTTTGCAGCACTTCAAACAAATACTTGGCAAATATGGTACTCAATGTTTATTGAGTGAATCAATTAAAAGTTCATAAAGCTGTTTAATTATAAGACATGATTAATCTTTTGATACATAATATCAGCAATATATAGTACAATTGCCTAGCAAAAGTATTTAAAATTCAGTTGGCATTTTCATTATTAATGTTTTCAAAGGCTCATGTGTGGGAAAATTAGCTCTTAGCAAAGCTTCAGAAAAATTTAGAAAATTCACAAAATGTCAAATTTTCTCTTAGCATTTATTTTAAAATACCTGCATTTTTGGTAATTAATGTCATGTCTTGTTTAAGGCTGTTTTTTATATCCAGAAAAGCAGAGGTTAAGTTTTTTGTGTGTTTATGTGTGATATGAAAATTGGCTAATAGTTCTTGGCTTGTTAATAATTATGAAATATTTTCAATTATATCTCCCATCAAAAAGGAACTGAGAAACACCTTAGAAATAAATGCATAGAAGAGATGAGACCATAAAATTATGAGACCTACTGTTTTTTTGAAAAAATACATGAAATACTATTTTGTCATTCAAAATAACTACTGAGGGAAGTTGTTTGTAATGGTTATTGAATAAAATGATCTGTTTTACTAATGAAGTAATTTTTCATTCTACTGTTTAGTATTGAAGATTCATGTAGGATGCAAAAACTCGTGGGTTCCCTTCTCCTGAGTGTTAAAGAAGACAAGCTTTTCCTCCATGGCACAACAGGGGATGAAGACTTAGGCTCATTTTACCATAGCCAGGCGGGCAGTTCCTCTTACCATCCTCCATGTATGGCACGTAGGAGTCTTAGAACATACCCTTTCCACCAGAAACATCCCACTATCTACTTTTTTTTTTTTTTTTTTTAAACAGCCTCCTAAGTCCAAAGTGCTATAGATCTAGAAAATTCTTCAAATTTGGCTCCTTGCCAGGACAGTTTTTATTCTGAGAAGATTTTGTAATTTGTTTATTCTTTTTAAAATTTCTTTGTTTTTTTTCTTTATTTAATACAGCTTTATTGTGGCTTGTCATGTAGAAAACACTATGAGATTATAGGGGATAATATGGAGTTGCCTTTGATAATTTTATTTTTGGAACTTCTCTTTTGTAATTGCCTTTAGAGTGAGTCAGTTACATATATGCCGCACATAGTTGTATGTTTTTTTTCTAATGGAAGATAAAATTTTTATATTTATTAATTTTAAAATTAATTTATTTTTACTTGACAAATATTGTATGTATTTTTGGTATAGAACATGATGTTTTAATATGTGTAGACATTGCGGAATAGCTATATAAAGCTAATTAATCACCTCATATACTTAACATTTTTTTGTGGAGAGAACATTTCAAATCTATTCTCACAGTAATTTTTAACTACATATGGTGTCCAACTTACAATGATTTGACTTATGATTTTTCAACTTTACCATGGTGTGAAAGCAGTGTTCATCTAGTAGAAACTGTACTTTGAATTTTGATACTTTCCTGGGGTAATGATATGTGGAATAATAAATATTCTCTTGTATCTTGTATGCTGGCAAAAGCAGCAAGCCATTCTGTTACTCTCTTTCAGTATGGTATTCGGTATATTACATGAGATGTTCAACACTTTGTTATATAATAGGATTTGTGTTAGATGATTTTGCACAACTGTAGGCCAATGTAAGTGTTCTGAGCATGTTTAAGGAAGGGAAGGCTAAGCTATGATGTTTGGTAGATTAGTTGTATTGAATGCATTTTGACTCACATTATTTTCAACTTAGTATGGGTTTTTTGGGACATAACCCCACTGCAAGTTGAGAAGCATCTCTATACAGTATATTGTTATTAACTGTAGTCACCACTACAGTTGTACAGTAGAGTTCCTGGACTCTATTACTTCTATTACTCTATTACTTCTAACTTGTGTGTGTGTGTGTGTGTGTGTGTGTGTGTGTGTGAGAGAGAGAGAGAGAAAGAGAGAGAGACAGGGTGTCACTTTGCACCCAGGCTGGAGTGCAGTGGCACAGTCATGGCTCACTGCAGCCATGACTTCCCTGAGCTTCCTCCCACCTTAACCTTCTGAGTAGCTGGGGCTACAGGTGTGTACCACCACACCTGGATAATTTTTGTATTTTTTATAGAGAAGGGGTTTTGCTGCATTGCCAGTCTGGTGTCAAACTCCTGGGCTGAAGCAGTCCACCCACCTCAGCCTCCCAAAGTGTTTGGATTACAGGCATGAGCCACTGCACCTGGCCTTACTGCAATTTTGTGTACTTTGACCAACACCCCCCCATTCTTCCACTCAACCCCCTTAGCCCCTGTATCCACCATTCTATTCCTTCTATGAGTTCTACTTTTTAGATTCCACATATAAGTGAGATCATGCAGTGTTTGTCTTTTTGTGTCTGGCTTATTTCACTTAACAAAATAACTTCTAGATTCATCCACGCTGTCACAAATGACAGGATTTCCTTCCCTTTTTCAGGCTGATTAGTATTCCATTGTGTATATGTAGCACATTTTTGTTATCCATTGATAGACACTTAGGCTGATTCTATATCTTGGATATTGTATCATATATTGATTCAAAGTATTACAATTTACAGTATTGCCTATTTACCAGATCTGACTCCATCTACTTTTTACATTTTACTTTATTTATTTATTTATTTAGAGCTAGGGTCTTACTCTGTTGCCCAGGCTGGAGTGCAGTGGTGTAGTTATGGCACACTCAAGCTCCTTGGCTCAAGTCGTCCTCCCACCGCAGCCTGCTGAGTAGCTGGGATTACAGGCATGAACCACCATACCCATCTTACTTTTTACATTTTAAAATTCAAATCCATTCTCATAGGAAAAAGGTTTGTTACCAAGATATTTGAAATATTACACTTTGTAAGTAGTTTTAAAAGAGGTGTGTGAAAAATGTTTTCAGCAGTCACACCACCATTAAATGATGTATATAGCCTTTCAAGCTTACAATGTTTAAGAAGATAACACTTCTGAATTTTTTTTTAAGAGATCAGTCTCACTCTGTTGCCCATTCTGGAGTGCGGTGGCACAATCATAGCTCACTGCAGCCTCCAACTCTCCAACTCCTGGGCCCAAGTGATTCTCCCACCTCAGCCTCCCAAGTAGGTGCGTGCCACCATGCCCGGCTAATTTTCTAAATTTTTTTGTGTAGATGAGGTCAATGCTTTTCAATTTTTTAATTACAAAGAAAATATATATCCTGTATAGACTCAAGCAGCATCAATACAGAAATATATAAAGTAACAGAGTGAAGGTGTCCCACCCCTGGCCTTGCCCACTCTCACCATTTGGAGTAATAACTCATAATTGCTTAGTAAGCATTTCCTCAGACTTTTCCTAGCTACATACATGTATGTGTGTTTACCCCAGTATAGGTTTTTCCCTTAGTAGTGAAGTGATAGTAGTCATATAGTTTAGCAACCTGCCTTTTTTCACTTAATAATATATTGTGGTCAGTACATATAAATATATCTCATTCTGTTTATTGGCTTACTAGTATTTCATAGTATTGAGTGACAGTAATTTACTTAATCGTTATCTTATTAAGCGACACTGATATTTGATCCTAGTTTTCATTATTAAAAATAATACTGCATTCAGCATCCTTGTGTATGGGATAGCACTGATTTTGGATATATAGTTTCTGTGTTCATCAAAGAATCTAATAAAGCATGGATTATGAGTGTACATGTATGTACATGAGCTAAGTAAGACAAATTATTGCCTTTATGAATTTGATGTTTTCCTAGGTGCCTTTACATTGTACTAACTATATTGTAACTTGAGTATTGTGGATAGGCCTTTAGGCAAGGATAATACTGCTGAATCATTTGGGAAGTTGAAATCATATTCAGGAACTTTCTTACTTCACTAAACTAGAATAGCTTTTAACATGTGATAGCACCTATAAAATTGATTAGGAAAGAAAAGCTTAGGATGAGTAGTTTTTGAAGGAGATCAAATACCTTACTTGTAGCTTCATGGGTATTTGGCTTTACTTCACTTTGATGGTCATCACTAGACAAATCTTCCTCTTATATGGAAATCATGCCTAAAGCATACTCTAGTATAGAACCCAAGGCCTTCAAACCACCCAGTAAGTGTTAGTATTGATCTTGGATGCTTCATATTTATGTGAATCACTATGTTAGATGACATATTAAATGATTCAGTTGTTACAAAAAGACAAATTTAGGAGTATTCATGAAAGCTTCATGTACAGAACTTTGTTGCCATTGTTTGGCAATTTAAATGCATCCAGATCCAGTTTTTGAGAAATTGTTGCTCCTGCACATTGAGACTTTTGTGGCCCACACTGCTAATGGGTGTGGCATAGGCTTCCATGAAGGCAAGAATACCAGTTAGTCTTTTTTTTTCTTAATGAAAAAACATTTTTACATTCGCACATCTGATTTTGGAGCACATGACTTTCAGATTCATAGATAATTGCTGCTGAGCTTAGCTTATAATGTTTGGCCAAATAATTTCTGTCACAAGCGTGAGATTGCTGATTGAGAGGACCTAGCCAAGAAAGACTAACCAATAATTCCTGAGTTTTCTTCATAGATCCCTCATGTAGCTTATTGAATAGTCTTCATAAAACCATGAAAATATTAGTTATGCTCTGAGCTTCATCATGGGTCTATGTAAGAAATGTCTATGCCTCTATTTCTTTTGGAGGATGATGGGAGTGGAAGGGGAACAGTGGGGATGAAGGTTACTGTTCTTGAAAGGGTGTACATTTTCTAGAAAGAATATAGGCTTTGATGCCAGAGGTCAGTAGCTTCGGTGGTTGGAGGGTGTGGAAGGTCTCTTTTGATTGCCTCTATGTTTATCAAGAAAATAACATCTTTATTGCATCCATGTATGCCTGGCACTATGCTTAGCCTGAAGGTACTAAAGTAAATAAAACTTGTCCTTTGTCCTTAAAAGAGAGAGTTCACTATCTAATAAGAACAGAGAAGTATGGCTGTATTGTTAATATACACTTCTTCCAATTTTTTGGTTTGTGCCCAAGTTTTAGCTTTAGTTTTATCAATGTAGGTCTTTTTTTCCCCTTATGTGTTCATATGTCCTTGATTAGGGAGGAGACAGATTGAAAGAAAGGGAAACACTGAGAGAGAGATTGAGGTGATTGATTTATTCAGACCATTAGCTAACTTACATTTTATGTTGGCAATCTGAATATATTTTTTGTTTTGATTTATTGTCCTATACATTAATATTTCAGAATTACTGAGAGTATGTCTTGTTTTCTGATGTAAAGTAGCTTGGTCAGAACTTTAATTTTATTTGCTCATTCATAACTAGTTTGTTGTGTTAAATACAAGAATCTAACATTAAATTATGCCTGTTTGATGCAGTTTTGCAAAAGTATGCATTCATCATGTCAAAAATTATTTCAACTATAGAAGAGAAAAAAAGAATTATGTTAAAATGTGACTTACAATTTATAATCTAATTAACAGTCCAATTGATAATAAAGGTTTTTAAACTGATAGTCATGATATTTGAAATAAAAGTGACTTATCTGGACACTGGTACTGAAACTAAGGCAGACAAAATATGCTCCAAATCGCACATATTTGTCACGATAATCTTACTTAAGAAACCGTAGATGATTGAGTTAGTTAGTTTTGATATAGAACACAGGCCTGTATTGAGCCCTATCATGATCCAATTATTTTTTCTTCTATTTCATGGCATGGCTTACACCTCAAACTCTGGCATGCATTCTGTTATGTATGTGCCACTGGAGACAGGGATAGATGAGAGAAAATTAGAGTACAAGCTTTACTGGTTTATAGGTCTTTGTCATAATTTTTATTTGGGTAGGATATAATGATACTTATGTAAGTAATATTAGTTTCAGTTTTATAGAGAGCAAACTGAGATGATTTTCACCAAGATTACAAGGGATGTACTAATTGGTTTGTTTATTGTATTCCTATCTCCACTTCATGAGGGTAGGGACTTCAGGGATCTTGTTCATTGCTGTGTCCCCAGTGTCTACAACAGTGCTTGACACATGTAAATGTTTGTATTAATTTCTGAGTCATGACTAAACTCCATAATGATTATCCCATTATTTATATTCAGACTTTACATATGCATATTAATGTGTGATCTGTAATATAAGATAAATACGAAGACAGCAGATACCTATTTAGGCAAGAACAACCTCTAGATACATTGCAACATTCACTTGCTCATCAGGGCAGAAGATTATTATGAGCAAGTCTAGATATAATGACCAATGTACTTAAATGAGAATGAAGGAACAGCTGTTCACTTAATGGTCTTTTAATGAGATGCATAAAATTTGGTCCATTTTCTTATTTCTTTACAATTTAGTGATCTTAGGTTTCTTAGATGTCCTTTAGGTATTTCCGAAGTAATTTTGTAGCTTAGCAAGTTGCAAAGTGCTGAAGTTTGTAACATGGGAACTAGGTTGTTTTATGTGTTCATTTCTTTCTCCAGTTCTTAATCCTATTTCTCACCGATACCTTTATCATCTGCATTGCAATTCTCATACATGTATTCCTTAATCTTTCTCAAAATCTTTTGTGTTATAGGTAAGGGCTGCTGCATTGTTTAGTTCTCACTAGGACACCTACATTATTACATTAAATTTATTGTTTTCTCTTCAGCTTTGTAAGTGGCAAGTCTATTTAACACGGGAAAGACATAGGTCACTAAAATGTAGGAATTTAATTAATATATTAAAAAAAAAAAAGATCTGACTTCTGCTCACTTCTTAGCTTCCATTTTTAGTCCTTTGTGTATTTTAAAATTGTATTTTGGCCAAATGTTTTCACACTTCGTTTTAATCTTGAGAACTTTCCCTTAAATTTTAAAAAAGCCATTGAACTCCACTTAAGTCATCTAGGCACATGGAAAAGATATTTTTAAAATTACACATTCAGATCATTTTGGAATGTGATTACCTCACAAATATACAAATATGTTCTTAGAATTTCGTTGTAAGAGTAAACATGCTACACTCATTGAGAAAAATTTTAATTTTGACTTATAAGATATGATAACCTGGACCAAGGAGGATGGGGCCATATTAGGCTTGACTCTGCCTTTTAGCTGGTGTTCTAGGTGCTGAGGACTTGTCCCCAGGCCCACCATGGCCACCTGTCCACATCCCAAATTTACATGTTCAAATCCAAAGACATAAGCTCACAGACAAATTAATCAAGTACTTAATTCATAAAAGCAACAGGTTTTTTTTTTGCCTTAAAACATCTAGCAGAGACAACATAAATCTGCCTGATCAATAGACTCAGACAAAAATATCTAAATTAAATTTTGAAAATGTTTCTCTTTTATTTTACCAATGATTTTAAAGCTATCTTTGTTTACCAAAGATTACTAAAGTCATGTGAACTTGAAAAGCATTTGGGCTCATTAATTTTGAGTACCTCTTTATTTACAAGCCAGTTTGGTACCATAAAGAATATATAAACAGACATGTACACATATGTATACACAAAAATACAGACAGACAGAAATAAGGATCTTACAGCTTTAGTTTTAAAACTTTAGCCATGGGTTAGGTAAAACTCACTGGTTTAAAAGGACAGTTGTCACTCTTGTAAATGGAACAGGCTGAAATTTATATGTCTCACATGGCCCAAGCCATGTGAGTTTTAGAAAAAAACAGGGTAGCAAATTTATATCTCAAAGCACACACAAATAGAATTTAAGTTTTAAAGGAGTTTGGTTGTGTTTGTTAGAGGAAATGGATGCCAAAGTAA